>NC_045612.1:27471253-28811610 GCF_009762305.2 Zalophus californianus | reverse complement strand
AGCTTTGTGGGAATCAAGAATCAGTGTCAGAAGACAAACCCTTTAGTTGTTATTTCTGTTGCCAGTGTGGAGCTAATGTTAATGGGCATGTGTTTTGAAATAACCACTAACAGTGGTAGTAGCTTCCTAACTTTTTTGTTCTTGGTTTTGTCAATCAAGAAGCCTAGTCTGTATAACAATCAAAATTGTTCATTTGGGGTATTAGAGATTGCAATCCAGGCGACACAGAGTGTTCCAAAATCAAAAGTGTGCTGTGAATTGAAATTGGGAAGGTTAGGCTTTTAAAAGTAAAAAACAAAACAAAACAAAACAAAAAACCCAAAGTTACATAAATTGTTTTGAAAGAATTTTGATTCGTGGTGATAAAATTTAATTTGACTCTCTAATACATGATGAATATTTGACTAATGCATTACATTATATTTATTTCATTCCAGTGTAGAAGCATATTTTCTGGAAAGTGGTTGAGTTTGCAACTAACAAAAGTCAATTTTCATGTTATTTAGAGAATATGAATAGGAGACATGCATAGGTTCTTACCTCCTCAATATATTTCTGATTCTATTTTGAGTGACTCTTTTTGCAGTACTTACTCCATTTTGGAATCTTCTTTCATTGCGTCACCAGTTCAAGTGAAGGTTTTTTGGGATTTCTCACTTTCCAAGTTGAAGTCCCACTGGCAGTTTACTTGAGGTCAGATTCTTCATTGTTCTCCTGCTATTCATTCATTCTTGAGATCCAGCCTCAACAAATTGCCATCATTTGGTTTCTTTGTGTTGAAGCCCTTTATTCTTTATTCTTAAGAGTCTTAGTGGTTTATGGTTTTGTTTTTGTTCTTTTGTTTGTTCGTTTTTTACCTGACCTCTGGGTGATACACAAGGAAAAGTAAGAGATCTGGCAATATATGTCACATATTTTGGTTATAGGAACAATAAGCTCATTGACATTTATAGGCTCTAGTTTGCCTATAAACCCCTAACCTTAGACCCTCAAATGGAGGGATCCATATGTTAAATATCATTTTTCATTGTATTTGTAGTTTTTTGGTTGTCTGTTTGCTTAAATCCTACTTCTTTCATTTATTTTACTGTCCTGGCCCTTGTTGAGATTTGAGTTTGCCACCCTTCTAATACTTAACTAAAGCTTGTTTGAAAGAAAAGAATTTTGATGATAGATCGCTGAAAGGATATAATTCTTTCATTTTGTAAATACTACAAAATGGCTCAAGGCCAAACCAGGCTATCAGAAAGCTGTACACCCAAGCTGCATTGTGTAGGTTGCAAATACATGTAGTTCTACTGAATTTAATGTTATCATGATGTTAAAAACATACACCATAAGAAACAGCTGTATGAGGAGCGCCTGGGAGGCTCATTCAGTAAAACGTCTGACTCTTGATTTTGGCTCAGTTCATGATCTCAAGGTTGTGAGATCGAGCCCCACTTTGGGCTCTGCGCTGGGTGAGAAGCCTGCCTAAAATTTTCCCTCCCTCTCTCTGTCTCTTAGGAAAAAAAAAAAAAAAAGTTCTACGAAAGTAGTTTTTTTTTAATTCAACTTAAGGATGTTGTTGGGTAAATTGTAATGTCACCATTATGAGAACACATAAAAGAGATTATTCAGGTTAAGTTTTATCTTATGATTAAGTAATAGATCATATTTTGCTTTTTGCATTTGTTGTTGGAAAGAAAGAGCTAAAGCTCACTTGGATGCTCGACTTCTAGTAAGCATGAAAGACTTCATGCATGCACCTGTATATTAAGAGTGGCTTTGTCTTGCTGTTTAAATCATGTTTTCTTTTTACTGTGATTTCTTGAGATAATTAAAAATTATCTTATTGTACAATATTTTGAAACCAATGTAGAAACCCAAATTGTTTTTCTCAGACACTGCACCTTTTGATATTTCAACCGGTAGTATATGAGGTTTTCAATTTTCATCCTCCCCTTCAATGCTTGCTTTTCCTTCCTTTCCTCTTCCTCCTTTTCCTCCTCTTCCTCCTCTTCCTCCACCTTCTTCTTCTTAGTATTATAGCCTTTCTAGTGAATATGAAGTAATATCTCATTGTGGTTTTCACTTGAATTTTCTTAATGACAAATGTTGTTTGTGATCTTTTCTTATGCATATTGGCTCTTCTCTAATATCTTTGGAGTAATGTCTATTCAAGTCCTTTGCCCATTTAAAATTATTTTTTTTTGGTCCAGTTGAAGAGTATTATTTACATTTGTTGTATGTAGAAATTTCTTATAAGAGACATGATTTGAAAAAACTTACACCCATTCTTTGAGTTTTCAATTTCTTAATGACAACCATGAAGCAGAAAAGTTTTAAATTTTTAGTGTAATTTATCTAGTCTGTTATCACTTGTGCTTTTTGTGTCATATCTAAACAAAGTATTGCCTAATGTAAGATCCTGAACATTTACTCTTATATTTTCTTCCGAGAGGTTTATCATTTTAGCTCTTAAATTTAGGTATATAACACATTTCAGTTAATTTTTGCATATAGTGTAAGATGGAGGTCCAGCTTCATTCTTTGCATAACGATATCCAATTATCACAGTGCCATTTGTTAATAGAGATTATTTTTCTCTGTTGAATTGACTTGGAACCCTTTTTAAAATCACATCATAAATGTATAAATTTATTTTTATGTGCTCAATTCTGTTCCTTTGATCCTATATCTAATTCATATACCAGTTTCACACAATGTTGATTACTGTAGCTTTGTAATAAGTTTTAAAATTGGGAAATGTGAGTCCTCCAAATTGTTCTTCATTTTATTTTATTTGATTTTTTAATGATTTTATTTATTTGAACTAGAGTGAGTAAGAGAGAGAGAGAGAGAGAGAGAGAGAGACCAACAGGCGACAGGACAGAGGAAGAAGGAAACTCCCCAATGAGTGGGGAGCCTTACTTGGGGCCCGATCCCAGAACCCTGGGATCATGACCCAAACCATAGGCAGACTCCCAACCAACTGAGCCACCCAGGCACCCCTGTTCTTCATTTTATTTTTATTTATTTTATTAAAAAAAATTTTTTTTAAAGATTTTGTTTATTTATTTGTAAGAGAGACAGAGAGCACAAGCAGGGGGAGCGGCAGGCAGAGGGAGAAGCAGGCTGCCTGCTGAGCAAGGAGCAAAAAGTGGGACTTGATCCCAGGACCCTGGTATCATGACCTGAGCTGAAGGCAGACACTCAATCAACTGAGACACCCAGGCGTCCCCTGTTCTTCATTTTTTTTTTTTTTTTAAGATTTTATTTATTTGAGAGAGAGAGAGAATGAGAGATAGAAAGCACGAGAGGGAAGAGGGTCAGAGGGAGAAGCAGACTCCCTGCTGAGCAGGAAGCCCGATGCGGGACTCGATCCCGGGTCTCCAGGATCATGACCTGAGCTGAAGGCAGTCGCTTAACCAACTGAGCCACCCAGGCGCCCCCCCTGTTCTTCATTTTAAATATTGTTTTGTATTTTCCGGTTTTTAAAAAACTTTCCATCGAAAATTTATGAAAATTTTGTACATTTTTACATGAATGTCAGGTGGGTTTTTAGGTGTTTAATTGGATATGTGGAATTTCTAGGGATTTTTATCAATATTAAATCTCTGATCCATGAACATAGTTTGCCTTTCCATTTATTTAGATCTTCTCTATTTACTTTTGGCAATGTTTTGTAATTTTCAAAGGATATGATCTGAATTTGTTTTTTCAAGTGTTTTTGTATGTATTTTATTCTTTTTGATGTTATGGTAATGTAGTTATTTTCTTAATTTCCTTTCCAGAGTTTTCATTGCTAGTGTATAGGTATGCAATTGATTTTTGTGTATTGATCTCATATGCTGTTACTTGGGTGAACTTTTTAATTAGTTCTAATAGTCTTTTAGTGGATTTGTTAGGATTTTCCTAACACAATATCATGTCATTTATGATGAGAGAGTCTTCCTTTCCAATGCAGATTCCTTTTATTTTATTTTATTTTATTTATTTGCCTAGACCTGGTAAAAACCTTCAGTACAATGTTGAATATAAGTGGCAAGAGTAAACATCTTTGTCTTGTTCCACGTCTTAGTAGGAAAATGCACAGGCTGTGTAATTTAATATAATATTACCTATGGTTTTTCATAGATGTCTTCTATGAGATTAAGGAAATTTCCTTATGTAGCTCTGTTTTATTTATTTATTTATTTTCATGAAAAGATGTAGGATTTTGTCAAATACTAGATGTGAGATTTATCCTTTAAAATTTTAAAGTGTACAATACTGTATTTAACTATAAGTACTAAGTTGTTCAGTGGATCTCTGGACCTTATTCATGTTGTGTAACTTAATCTTTATACATGTTGAACAACAATTACCCATTTCCCTCTCCCTCTAGTCCCTGGTACCAATATCCCGCTTTTTTCAATTGTCTATTAAATTTTATTGTGTCATGGATATTGTGAGTATTATTTTGTTGTGGGTCTGTTTATTTATGTCTCTCTACTCAAAGTCATGAATTTTGTTCTGACAAGCCGTGAAGAATTGTGAATTAGTTATATCCTTTTAAACATTTTTTAAACTTTCTTAGTGTGGCTCTAGAATTCTATTTGCTAGTTCCAATTTAGTTCTGTCCCTATGTTATCGCCTTCCTGGTGTTCATACTGAATGCTTTGTTAATTCAGTGATGTCTCTGTCCTCTGATTCCTGGAAAATCAAACATCTCCAGTCTTGTAGGAACAGTGATAGTTGTTCTGCTTTCTGGTCCCCTCTAGCAGTTGTCCTTTACCTGATATTTGTACTTTACCTGTCCTTGTGAAGTTTCATACTATGTTAATTCAGCTCAGTATTTATTGAAAGATGTTAAGGGGACCTCTGTACAGATTTCTCAAATTCTTTTCCTGGATTTTACTCTCTGTTATTATTCCCCCCAATTTTTGGATGTCTCATCCTCCCTGAATTCTGATTTCATTCTTCTCATATCAGGGAAGACTTTATGTATCTGGACTTTTTTGCAGCTATAGTTAATGTCAATTCAATAATTCATCACTGATGTTGAATGTTTTAAAGATAGACCAGGGATTTTCCTTATTCAGAGTTTACCAGTATACGGGTGAAATTCTGGTGATCTTTTTGTGCCTGAGCCCAGCTGTCAAATGTCCAAATCACGCAGGCTTTTTTCTTTTGCTGTATAACCTCAAACACCAGCATTTTAAGTCTTGGGGTTGTTCTTTTCCTCCGTAGCTCTACTTGTACAAGGGTAGGTTGATATATCTCCATTCTACTAATGTGTCTTTATCGTTTGGTGAGCCATTTCTTAGACTCAGTGAAGCCTGGTAGGTCTTGAGATCTTTTTTTTTTTTTAATATTTTAATTATTTATTTGTTTATCTTGGAGAGAGAGCCCACATACACATGCAAGCAGGGTCAGGAGCAGAGTGAATGAATGGGAGAGTGAGGGGGAAAGAATCCCAAGCAGACCCCGTGCTAAGTGCAGAGCCTGAAGTGGGACTCCACCTCAGGACCCTGAGATCATGACCTGAGCCGAAACCAAGAGTCCGATGTTTAACCCACTGAGCAACCCAGTGGGTTAAATATAAAATCTCAAGACCTTATATTTGTTTAATGTCCCAACCACTGATGTGTCCACGTCATTGACTCAGTGATGGTCTTGTTCACCTTTGATGTTTATCTCTCCTTTCCTGTCAACAGCCTTTGGTATGCTGCCACTGTGCACTTTGTGAAATGTCCATAGGAAAAGATTGGCAGTTGACACATATTGTCCTGTCACTAGGGTTTTGCAGGAATCTACTCCAGCATTCCGGCCCACATGTGGTGGTTAGAAGTTAGTAAACAGGGAATGGGTAACTGGGTGATGGGCATTAAGGAGGGTATGTGATGTGATGAGCACTGGGTGTTATATGCTACTAATGAGTCATGAACGTTATATCAAAAACTAATGATGTTCTATATGTTGGCTAATTTAAAGTAGAAAAGGTTAGTAAACATAATTGGCTTTTTATTTATTCTTTAGTCTGTGACAAGTTTGCTGCTCCTTCTGCTTTTCTCAGAAAATTAAGAAGTTATGTGTCTCTTGTCTCCAAATAAGGGCCCATGACTTTATGTAATTTAAATCATTTGGTTTACCTTGACTCCTCTGCTCTCTTAATGTGTTAAAAATATGATTGTTGTAGCTAGGCTTTACAACTTGTTCTCATTTTTAGGGTGGGAAAAATATTCCCTTGTGACTTTCTAAATCATAACCAAGTGTGGAATTCTCCCATGTAGTATTTGCGGCTTTTTTAGTTGTTGTATTTTTCCTCCACACCATCTTCATCCCATGCCACCTCTGAAATTAGATGCGCACCTATGACTGTATGCTTTTATATGAAATGAAAATTTTCAATATGCTTTTTTCATGTAGGCCACCTCATCTTTGAGGCATTGTTTCAGGTAAAACATAAAAGGTTTTAGCAACTTGTTGAATTAAAAATAACTCTCACTCAAAGTAAAATATTGCTATTTAAATTGAGGCAATAAGCAAAAAGTTATTACTGTCAAGAATAAATACCCAAAGTCTGGTATTTATCATTGTTTCCCTTTAATTTCTGAACTGACAAATGATAATTGCTCAGGCAATTAAAATAATTAGGAAAATGTGTAGTCACAAAAGGAGAAGGCTTTTAGAAGTGTAATTTAAATGCATAAGGAGAGATTCTCGTATGTTTGCTGCACCTTATCCTGGAGTAGACTGATTACCAGGTGCTTTTTAGTGTGTAGACGATTGATAGATCACATGCCATCTGAGTTTTTTCTGGGACATAGGACTACTAGAAGTATGGTTACTTTAAAAGGTAGGTCTCATTCTAAAGAAGGATTTTGGCGGTCGTGGCATTTATATTCTGTAGATGTCTTGGTAGTAAAGGATGCTTTTAAGTTCAATATCTTGTAGATTTGTAATGTGTTTTTTTGTGGGAATACACTATTTTATGTTTAAGTGAAGATAAGAAAAATATGAGTGAAGTCATAGGATGATCTTATGATTTTTTTATTTTTCTCTTTTTTACGATTTTATTTGTTTGTCAGAGAGGATGACAGAGAGAGGGAGTGCGCACAAGCGGGAGGGGCGGCAGGCAGAGGGGGAAGCAGACTCCCCGTTGAGCAAGGAGCCCAATGCGGGACTCAATCCCCGGACCCTGGGATCTTGACCTGAGCTGAAGGCAGATGCTTAACCAAATGAGCCACCCAGCCATCCAGGGATCTTACCATTTTAGAATGCTTATCCACTCTCCACCTGTAGGAGGCAGTCTGAGGGAGGCTGTGGAAAGAATGAGAAGATTGACAGTGGCTTTGTGAAAGAAATGACAGTTTCTGCAAAGAGAAGAATATTCCTCAGTAAGATAGGCCAACCTTAATTTAGAGAGACTATACCTTAAAATTAATCAATGGGGCCATTTCCTGTGAGAACCAATCTTCGGGGTGTGTGTGTGTGTGTATACAACAAATACTTAAGCTACTCCATATGCTGATGGGATGATGACAGCTAGGATCGGTGTGAGAAATTGATTATACCAATTTCTAAGGAGAGTCTATCTGAAAAGTAATAGTTGGCATTTTATTACAATTTTGTGAAATTTGTTCTATTAGTCATGACTTACTCAGTTCAGGCATACTTTCTATTAAGTTATTCATTCAGAATATTGCACTAGACTACTGGTAGTTGTGTGCAACAATGCCAAATTATTTATCTCAGGTAACATCCCCTTGATTTAGCTATTTTAAAGGTATATTCCTTCCAAATTAAAATTGGTCTTCTTTACCTAGAAAGATTTTTGTTTTTCGCAGAAACTCATTTATCATATTTAATCTCCTGTCATGCAGGACATGGAGTAGTTTTGTGCACAGTACCTATTTATCTACTGTTCATGCACAGTGAAGTTAAATGAATTCAGCTCATAGCAAAATTTAGAAGATGATGAGGTTTGAAAGGAGAGTGTTCAGTGAATTTGGACAATAGAGGGTTCTCTGAAAATTAAGGTCCTGATACTAGGGTCAGCAATAGTCATTTGGGAGAGATTGTTGAATATGATAAGTTGGGAGGCTTATTTCAAAATAAATTAATATGCCATTCTACTTTCCATTACATAAATATGATGAATGGTACCAAATGAATGACTTTGAGTTGAAAAATAACTCCCCTAAGTGATTTTTAGAAAAATGTTCAGAATAGCAACAGTAGTCAATCAACAATTATTTCCTGACTGCTCACTTTATTTATGTTAATTATGTTATTAAGCGTAAACATTTACTGAATGTCTACTCTGTGCGGATCACACTGAAAGTTACACAGAACATTTAACTAGGCATTATGGAATACGTCAGTTTTTCTGTGAATAAACAGAAGGCATAGTCCTTAGGTAATAAGTGAGTACAAACACATATGGTATAAAAATTAGATGTGCATCCACACAAAGCAAAGGAATGATCTGAGTAGGGTAAACTCAACTAGAGAAAGTGCCAATTTAGTTTGTGTATAAGTTAAATTATTGCGGCCTTAATAGGTATGTTCCCTAAATAGACTGTTTTGAAGCAGCACTAGAATGCTCATTTTGTTCAATAGGGCAATTAACTTCCCTTTTACCTACTGAAAGCAGAACTACCCTTCAGGCACATGAATGAATTGTCATACTTTCTTGCAAGATTTTTATGTATTCTTCATATTTTGGATTTTTTTCTTTGTTCTATGAAATGTATGACTTTCTGACTCAACAACCAAGGTACACTGCTATTGATTATCTCAAGGGAAAAGAGAAGTCTAAAATAGATTGGTATCATTTAACTTCTCCTTATTTACAACCGAGGGACTATAGCAATGATTGCGGTATTATGAATATTGAGAACCATATCATGGAGTTATATTATTAACAATTCCTCCCACCCATATCTCCTAGCCTTCTTGCAGATGAAGGTCTTCGAATATTTTTTTTTAAAGATTTTATTTATTTATTTGACAGAGAGAGACACAGCGAGAGAGGGAACACAAGCAGGGGGAGTGGGAGAGGGAGAAGCAGGCTTCCCACGGAGCAGGGAGCCCGATGTGGGGCTCCATCCCAGGACCCTGGGATCATGACCTGAGCCGAAGGCAGACGCTTAACGACTGAGCCACCCAGGCGCCCCGGTCTTCGAATATTTTAACATCTTGGTTAAAATTTATATTGCTTTGGCACCAGAACTATAGAAATACTATGTTAGAATATGATGAAAAAACTGTATAACTTGTGATATTGGGGAAAGTATAACCTTCTCAAATGTCTTTGGCAGCAGAAGCCCCTTAGGTAGGTCTTGTTTTTGTGTCAACTTTGCTATGAAATATGCTATGTTTATCTGATATATTTTTATGATTTTTCACCTGATATGGTTTTCTAATTAGCTTTGTTAAAGGTGGATATGGTATCATTTTAGAAGGAAGGAGTAATATGTAGAAAGTGCGAAAATTATTTCCCCATTTACAGATAAGATTCAAATGCAATATTTTTATTTACATCACACTCTGAGCATAATCAGAAGACTTTTCTGTGAAAGCAGTTGACCTAGCTTGTCCCCCTTGGGGTTAACACTGAAGGTGTGTGAAATTTAAACCTATTTATGTGTTTTAAATATATTTTACTAATTTAAAGCCCTTGATATCTTATAAACAAAGCATAACCTGCAAGCTAAGTCAGTAGATAATAAACATATTTTGAGGGTTAAAGGGAAGTTACTTAACATATCTTGTAATTGTTCTTTCCTGCCGTGATCCCAATGCCATGCAGAATCTGTGTTAGGAAGAGTAATCCATTTTTCATATCTTTCCATGAGTTCTAGTAAAGAACTTCCCAATTTTTATTAATACTTTAAATAAACCATTTTCTGGAATATATCCACGTTGGGATTTTCTTTTCAAAACATTTTTTGAACAGAAACCCTTTTAAGCAATCCTCCTTTAAGCTGATCCTCCAGGATCAGCTATGAAGTTGTTGGCAAGATGTTTCAATTAATAATCCATTCACAAACTGTCCTTCTACAATGAATCATTCAGAATGGTTTAATTGAATGTGCAATGGTTGTCTAATATGAAGGTTTAAAAGTGGCAATAGCATATCTGTCCTTTCAAGCTACAGTGGGCAGTGTAAGAATCTAGGGTATGAAAATATTATAAGGAGGTTGCTGTTTGGCTTCTGGTGAAATAGCCACTGGATTTTGTGGAGAGTCAAAGGGGAAAGATTTGTCCTCAGTAGAGATGATGGCTTATCACCAGGTATTAAATATAGTCAATTTTAACCCAGAGAGAGAAGAAATTTCTAATGAGGTTGAGTTATGTACATACTTACCATAACCTTTACTGTTAGATTGATGTACACAGAGCTCTGGATCTATATAACTATTTAACATATACATATATATGTATAATTACATTTATGTCTAATTTTTTTCTCAATAATTCACTTGCTACCTATGCTCATGTATGTGTCTGTGTGTATAACATCTTTTGAAGGGACAATACAGATTTTTTGATATAGCATCTTTATGTGATTTTAACAATCATTTGAAAAGGTAAATCGATTATTTTGTTTACTTGATAAGAAATTAACAGTTTGATGTTTTCTCTGCTAGATAAGAAACTTCTCATGAGCTACAAGTTCAGGATTTTGTCAGTATTCTCTTAACAGTCAGTATGAGAACACTATAAGACATTGTTAACTACCTTCTTTTAAGAACTCATTTATTTTGGTTTGGCATAAATTCTCTGTAGTTTCTTCTTTTAACTCTCTGGTTTTTCTATTAATGTTCTTCATAGACAACTCTTCTTTTTTTTTAAGATTTTATTTATTTATTTGAGAGAGAGAATGAGATAGAGCATGAGAGGAGGGAGGGTCAGAGGGAGAAGCAGACTCTCTGCTGAGCAGGGAGCCCAATGCGGAACTCGATCCCAGGACTCCAGGATCATGACCTGAGCCGAAGGCAGTTGCTTAACCAACTGAGCCACCCAGGCACCCAATTCTTTCTTTATATATTTCATAAGGTTTTTGTTCCCCGATTTCTTTACATAACTCTCATGTACTCTTATCCTTTCTACCTTCAGGGTGTATCTATTCTGGTGAATTCGACTCTTCTTGTTTAGTGACTCATTTGTCTAAATATCACCCTCATATTTAATTTTGGACACGGATTTCACTCTGATTTCTACCTATATAACTTTTATGGATAAATTTCTGGAGTTCAAACTTAACATGAATAAAATCAAATACATCATTACTTCTCTTAACTTGTGTTCTCAATCTCATATGTTGTTTTTGTTAGGACTTTACCATCTGTCCAGTCATCACACATTACAAATGTAGTCATCCTTAATTCCATTTTCTCATCTTTTTTCCCTTCCACAAACATCTCAATCATTTGCAGTCTAACCTGTTTTTCTTCACAATATTTCATCCATCTTCTTTTTTATAGTATATCATTTCAATTCTGGTTCTCATATTTTTCTCATGTATTCACATCCCACCTATGCTTGGAATTTTTTTTTTTTAATGTCTTAAAACTTCTTTCAAGGACCCACTCAAACCCATCTACTGGTAGAAGGCTGTTTTCTCTGTACTCTTTTACATCACGTGCACATGGTACCACATCTGTTTCTTCAATATAAGCTCATCTACTTCTCTGCTTTTTCCTATTAAATTTTAAGTTCTAAAATGTAGGGGTCATATATGTATTTGTTCCCCTTTGTGTGTGATTCTTTGTTTGTATGGAATAGGTACTCTATAAATATTTATTTAAATGAGCTGAACTCAGAAAATTTTAATAATAAAGAGTTGATCATTGCTTTGGCCAAATTGGCCTTTGTTTTCTATTGAGGAAAATATGTCAGGAATAGCTTTCTTGACCAATACATATTTTGGGAATATATATGTAATAGTTTTTTAATATTTCCAATTATTTTATTATTGTTTGTTACTATGTTCGGTTAGCCAACATATAGTACATCATTAGTTTTTGATGTAGCGTTCAGTGGTTCATTAGTTGCATATAACACCCAGTGCTCATCACCACACATGCCCTCCTTAATACCCATTACCCGATTACCCCATTCCCCCATCCCCTCCCTTCTGTAACCCTCAGTTTGTTTCCCGGAGTCCAGAGTCTTTCATGGTTTTTCTCTCTTTCTGATTTCTTCCCATTTGGTTTTCCCTCCCTTCTCCTATGGTCCTCCACGCTATTACCTATGTTCCACATATGAGTGAAACCCTGTGATAATTGTCTTTCTCTGCTTGACTTATTTCACTTAGCATAATCCCCTCCATTCCATCCATGTCAATGCAAATGGTAGGTAGTCATCTTTTCTGATGGTTGAGTAATATTCCATTGTATATGAACCACATCTTCTTTATTCTTTCATCTGTTGAAGGACATCTCGGTTCCTTCCACTTTGGCTATTGTGGACATTGCTGCTATGAACATTGGGGTGCATGTGCCCTTTCTTTTCACTACATCGGTATCTTTGGAGTAAATACCTAGTAGCTCTATTTTTAACATCTTGAGGAAGCTCTGTACTGTTTTCCAGAGTGGCTGTACCAGCTTGTGTTCCCACCAACAGTGTAAGAGGGTTCCTTTTTCTCCACATCCTCGCCAACATTTGTGTTTCCTGTCTTGTTAATTTTTGCCATTCTAACTGGTATAAAGTGGTATCCCATTGTGGTTTTGATTTGTATTTCTCTGATGTAGTTTCATATTTTTAAAATTTACTCAGAATTATTTTCTGTTTTATTTTTTGTTTTATTTTTATTTGAATGAACTTTTATCAAAGAAGAGAAAGCAGTAGCTCTTTACAGGTGATTATTACCATAAGCAACCAAATGCCTACCTATTTGGCAACCACCAAGTAACTGAAGTCTCACCAAGGTATTGAGGTACTGGAGTTAAGACTGTTTTGAAATTTCCAAATGCGCCCTTTAGTAAAATTCTATTGTCAAAGGCTATCAGTGTGGGTAGCAGTATAAAAGTAATCTACTGGCCTTTGAGTGCACTCTCAGTGAGTAGAGTAATATGTGACTGGACTGCCAATACATTTGGCTTTGAGTAACCTTGCTCCTGAAAATCCCAGGGGACTCGTTATTTATCCACTGTAGTTCTTCATTCCCTTTCTTGTATATTGCAATTTCCCCTGGCATTCTCTTTTTTCATAGGGAAAAGCATCCAGGAATGAATCTAAAGACAGAGATCTCGGGGTGCCTGGGTGGCTCAGTTGGTTAAACAACTGCCTTAGGCTCAGGTCATGATCCTGGAGTCCCTGGATTGAGTACCGCATAGGGCTCCCTGCTCAGCAGGGAGTCTGCTTCTCCCCCTGACCCTCCCCCCTCTCATGTGCTCTCTCTCTCATTCTCTCGCTCTCTCAAATAAATAAATAAAATCTTAAAAAAAAATGAAGACAGAGATCTCCAAGATGCCATAGTTTGAACTTGGTACTATAACGATTATCTATTGAAGATGAAACAGTGGAACACTTTAGAAAAATGAACTTAATGTTATTCAGATTTTCAAATAGCATGAATAACACAGTCCATTTGACTTTAAATACATCTTGTTACAGATGATTTGGCCATTAACCTTGGCAATGTCAATCTGTTCCTAGTATCATATACCATTAAATTACTGTTCCTGATAATAGTTAGAGGTGTACTTCGCAAGGATCCATGCACTACTGGCTTCTTAAAACAATATGAGGGAGGTAGGACTGAGTGGGGGAAGAGGAAAGGAGAGAGAGAAAGAAAAAGAAGAGGAAGAGAGGGGTGGATAGAACTCAGAAAGCAAAAATTGTAAAAAAGAAACAAATGAAACAAGCACATAGATATGTACTAATAAAAATAGTCAAATCTACAAAGGTACAGATCACTGCCTGGAATAGTGAGTTTATAGTACCTCCGAGGACTCCTATCTCTTGCAACTTCTGTGACATATGATCTAGGAGCTACACTTATGTCTTAGCCTCCTCGCACAGCCTACTGGTTGAGTCATGGGTTATTTGACTTAATCATCTGGCTATAGTTCATTGAACCAGAGATAGACACCTGATCCAGGGAGAATAATTCATATTCTTCCTGCTAGAAATTTGGAATTGGGACACAACAATTCTAGTTAGTCTCTCTTGGTGTTTTGAACTGAGAAGATCTAGACTCAGAAACTGAGGTTGCCATTCTGGCAAAGGCATCTTTGTACCATGTTTATGGAAACATTAAGAAAATCAGTCTTTACAATATCCCAGAGAGTGATGGAAACAAGAGCTCATGTAGCTGTAGATATAAGAAGAGAATAATTAGAGCTCTTGTTAGCCTTCCAGTTGGTGGTTTCATCCATCATATAGGCCAGCTATGTTTCTTGCCTTTGAGTTCTATACCTTTATTAGTCAACTTTGGATGCCATCATGAAATGCAATAGACTGGGTGGCTTAAATAACAAGAGATTTGTTTTCTCAATGTTCTGTATGCTAGAATTCCTATATCAGGGTGCCAGTGTACTCTTGTTCTTGTAAGAACTCTCTTTCTGGCTGCAGACAACCATGTTCTTACTGTGTTATCACGTGGCCGAATGAGAGGTCTCCAGTGTCTTTTTCTCTTGTTATAGGAGCACTTGCACCATCATGACAGCCCCCTCCCATGACCTCATCTAAGCCTAATTATCTCCCCAATGCTTCATTTCCAAATACCATCATGTTGTGGGTTAGGGCTACAAGTTATGAATTTGTGGGGCATATAATTCCATTTATAGCAATATCATTTCAAAACAGGCAGAACCCTTTATTTATGTTTCAGGTAGCTCTAATGGAAATGGTCTCAGAGTCTATATTATAACTAAGTTCCTCTTGTCATTCTGGTTTTGCTTGTTTACAAATTATAGTTGGAGAAATTCTGTACCACAGGAATGTGAAGAGTTGAATTAAGAATCAAGGTCAGCCAATAAATATTTAGCTCATTGTTGGCTGGAAAGAGGGACAGTCAATAGTCAGGAGCAAGACAATAGCTAACAAACAGCAGGAGAGTATTGTGGATAAACATGAGATTCTAAAGTGTTTATAACTTACTATGGTATATGTATGGGGACAGAAGGTGAGTAGGGTAGCCTAAATATACAGTGCTGGTGAAGACAGATGCTAGTATCATGCAGCTCTTGTGTCGAACTGTTCAGACTTAAAATCTAAAACAAACACCTATGGCTAAAACACCATTTATTATATGTAATGAATTTAAATAAATGAATCCTGAAACCCCAAAATCATTCTTAATTTCTCTCTTCTCTTCAGGTATTAAATTTAAATAATGCCCAAATTATTTACAGTACTATCTTCAAAGCTTTCAGAGTGTGTCTTCTTTCTCCATCTTCACTGCAACCTCAATATGACTTTATTTCTCACCTCCACTGCTCTAATAGCTGTCCCTTTCCTTCTTGCTGTTGTTATTCATCCTATCTAAACTATTTTCCCTAAAGTATCTGGAGAAATCTTTAAAACATAGAAGTACAATATCCCTTTTCTGCTTAAAATAGTTCATTCCTTCCAAATTGTCTGTTGGATAAAGTTCAATCTCTGTTTCATGATTATAAGCCCCTCCATGATCCCCACACTTTTACCTCTTGGAATTTCATGGCTGGAACTCTGTGTTTCAGTAAAATTTAACTGCTTTTGTTTCTCATCATGTAACCATCTCCCGGATGAAAAATCAAGAACTTTAACAGATTCCCTTTACATTGACCACATAAAATCTCTTCATGTTCCCTCAAAATATTTCATTCTCCGCAGGATGTAATCATTATCACCATAGATTATTTTCACTGCTTTTTCTAACTATATAAACGAAACATATGTATTATTTTATATATTTCTTCTTTGCTCAACATTGTGAGATTTATCCATGTTGTTGCTTGTAGCAGTATTTCACACATTTTCGTTGCTATATAATATTTCACTGTATCAATTTGCAACCATTTTAAAATTCATTGTATTCTTTGTGGACATTTTAGTAGCTTCCAATTTGAGAGTATTGCAAATGAAGCTGTTATGAGCATGCTTGTATATGTCTCTTGATGCATATGTACATTAATTTCTATTGGGTGTATACCTGAGTGAATTATATTCTTATGACTCAATCCAATTTTTTTTAAAGAGCATGTTTTTTTTTAATTTATTTGAGAGAGAAAGCATGAGAGAGAGAGAGCACGAGCATGGGGGGAGGGCCAGAGGGAGAAGCAGACTCCCTGCTGAGCAGGGAGCCCAATGTGGGACTTGATCTCAGGATCCTGGGATCATGACCTGAGCTGAAGGCAGATGCTTAACGGACTGAGCCACCCAGGCACCCCCATCTTTCTTTTAAAAAAAAGTGAGGAAAAAAACCCTACTGAAGGATACTAAAGTGTCCTAGAATTTTCTAAATAATAAATTAGTAAAATTTATGATCACCTTCTGTGTAACGAGACTGATTTTAGGTGATATTGGAGATAACCAAGCAATAAAAAACTGATTCCTGCCCTCAAGCAGTGTACAGTTTTGCTCAGGAGAATGAATTGTTATTCATAAAATACTAGAAACCATTAATTAGTAAACTGTATGGTAAAAAGTCTCTTATTAATTAAGTTTCAGAGAAAAGGCAAGACTGCTGAAGTTGTAACATTTTGTAAGATGAGCTAGGATGAGTGTTGAAGGAGGATTGTCATGTTTTAAGAAGGATTGGTAGAGGGAGGCTGAGGACTAGAAAATGATCTCAGATCTGGTAAATTTAGCTTTCATTCTTCCCATCACTTCTGTGGACTAAACATTGTGTTTTGGACAGATTTGCTTTACTCCTGGAATAAAGTAGATTTGTTATAATCACAGAATCTTCCATGCCTTGTGAAATAAATTGACCTTTATTCTTATACACAGTGGGAATCTGACTGCAATATTTCATGAAAGGAGGTGATAAATCTTGTGGAAAATGATGAGGGTCACAATTATGGCAATGATAGTAAAAGCTTTGGAGAGAGGAAACATGTGGAAGTCATTAAAAGAACACCATGCATTAAAAGAAATAAAGAAATATGGTTCTTAGTCAATTTGTGACCCAAAATATTTCAGTGGAACATGGCAATGTATTCATTTTTAGTGCTGAGCTCCTTCTTATGAGTATGGAATCATCTCTTAGATCTAACCAACATTTGACTACAAAATTCTTATGCTGAAATGTTGTTATGCTCAAGTATAAGAAATAGCTTTCATTCATGTCTCATCAAAGGCTTCATGAGTTATTGATTTATGTATCTCAGACATACATATAGAATGAAGGAGTAACAGGCAGTTTTAATCAACAGATTGAGAAAGGTTTCTATAACCAAGAGGTCTTAGGCTTTGAGAAGTGTTTAAACGAAGATGACTCCAAAGCTGCTGCCTAAGTAGTAGTTTCTCACTGTAGTGGCACATCAGAATCACAGGGTCAGGGGTGAGCTGCTGGGAAGGAAGATCTTCCTCTGCCCCTATGGTCCTTCTAGCTAGAATTTGAATCAAATTGACATGAGACAGAGTCATAGGAGAAAACCAAATTTAATAGGTGTACAAATAGAGAAACACAGACGTGAAATTCCAAAAACAATGAAGCAACCTGAAACTTATGTGAGCTAAGGAGAGGGACAGTGTCAGAGAATAGAAAGGGGAGAAGGCTCATTAGCAGGAATGGGAAAGGAGATGTTTTGAAAAACAAGGATTGCACTATTATGCAGATAAGTTTCTTCCATAAGGGGGAGTCTTCTTTAATAGCTCTCTTCTTGTACAGGATCTCCTTTCTGGTGTAAATTTAGGCAGTGGAGGGGGAAGCATGGAGCTTTTCCTGCATCTGCTGGGTTTTGATTACTTTTAACTTGAAATAATCTTTATGCCAAAGTGGCCCATCTTGAGGACACCTGCCCTTATGGCCTACAATATTTAAAACTATTATTGCCTAGACACCACCTCTACTGATTTTCATGAGGGGCTTGAGAATTATCATTAAAAAAACGAACGAAAATGGACCTTGGGTTTGAGATAATCTCTTAAATACAACAACAAATCGTGATCCATGAAAGAAAAAATTGTGAGTTGGACTTCAGTGAAATTAATTACGTACGCCCTGGGAAAAATACTCTTAAGATAATAAAAGCCTAACGCATGGTGTAGGAGAAAAATCTTTGCAAATTACATATGTGATAAAGTACCAATATCTAAAATATAAAGAACATATAAAATTAAAGAATAAGAAAACAAATAATGGCCACATATGTGAAGAGGCAAATCATCAAAGAAAATATGCAGATGGCAAGGAATCGTGAAAAAATGCTCAATGTCACATGCCATTAGTAAATTGCAAATTAAAACAACAATAAGATACAAGTACATACCTATTTAAAATGGCTAAAATTCCCAAAACACTGAATGTGAGTAAAATGGGAAACAACAGGAACTCTCATTCATTGCTGATGGGAATGCTTAATGATGCAGCCCCATTGGAAGACAGTCTGGTGGTTTCTTATAAACTCAACATACTCATCATACAATCTAGGAGTTTTGCTCTTTGGTATATACCCCAAAAAAGTTGAAAACTTATATATACACAAAATCTTGCACACAAGTGTTTATAGCATCTTTATTATAATTACAAAAACACAAAGCAATCAAGATGTTCTTCAATAGGTGAATGGATAAACTATGGTACATCTAGGTGATGGATTATTATTCCAAGAGAAAAAAAAAATTAGCTATCAAGCCATGAAAACACATGGAGGAACATTAAAAGCATGTTGCTAAATGAAAGAAGCCATCCTGAAAAGGCTATGTATTTTATGATTCCAATTCTATGACATTGTGGAGAAGGCAATACTTTGGAAACATTAAAAGGATCAGTGGTTGCCATAGGTAGTAGGGAGTTGAGGGAGGGGTGAATGGGTGGAGCACGATTTTTTTGGGCTGTGAAACTATTCTGTATGATACAGTAATGATGGACATGTGTAATGATATATCTTTCAAAACCCATAGAATGTGTAATACAAAGAGTGAATCCTATTAAAAACTCTGGACTTTAGTTAATAGTAATGTGTCAATATTGATTCATCAGTTTTAACAATTGTACCTCACTGATGCAAGATGTAAAACTATTATGAAAGACTTTGCATGGGACTGAATATCTGTGGAAACTCTTTTTACTTTCCTATCAATTTTTCTATAAACTTAAAAATACTCTTAAAATAACCAAAGTCTTTTAACTAAAAACAGACTGTCTAGGGTATTCTAATGAGCTAACATGGTAGAGAATTAATGAACTATGATGTCTGATTTGGGATCTGCAAGAAATTCGTGGCAATTTACCAGAATAAGGAAAACAGCAGGACTATTGGTGGTATAAATGATGGAGTTCTATAGAAGATATTACTGTTTTGAATTGCCTGTTAACAATACAGGTAGAGATGCCCAGAAGACATTTCTCTCTTTCCATTACTGTGTTTCATATGCTATTTCAGATTCAAAACTTTTTCCCCACTGTCATTATCCGAGCAATATTTGAAAAGCCAATCACAGTTTAACATTTAAAAGCCTAATGGATATGAAAAGAATGACTCAGAGCAACCTTCTAATTAGAAAATATTGCTGGGCTCAAGTTTCTATCCATAGCAACAATGCTTAAATGTTATCTCCTGCTTTGCCTGTAGGTATATATTTTGCCACAAAATAATATATTCTTCCTAGATGTGTAATTTTAACTTCAAAAGAGAGAGGTAGAGAGAAGGAAATAGGCACTAAAAACACCCCATAGTGTTTGGCATAACAAAAGCATACATATGCATAGTAGAAATTCTCATAACTAAACAGAGAAAATGAAATCGTCCAGAGACAGAAGTATTTCCTAGATAACCAAATAAAACTTCTGTTTAAAGATACTTCTTTCTTTTGTTTGTGGCTACTTAAAATGCTCTACAATTCTTTTCAAAGCAGTTAAGAACTGCATTTTTTTTTTATTTTTTATTGTTATGTTAATCACCATATATTACATCATTAGTTTTTGGTGCAGTGTTCCATGATTCATTGTTTGTTCATAACACCCAGTGCTCCATGCAGAACGTGCCCTCCTCAATACCCATCACCAGGCTAACCCATCCCCCTACCCCCCTCCCCTCTAGAACCCTCAGTTTGTTTTTCAGAGTCCATCATCTCTCATGGTTCGTCTCCCCCTCTGACATACTCCCCTTTTCTTCCTCTCCTCTTATCTTCTTCTTTTTCTTTTTTCTTAAAATATGTTGCATTATTTGTTTCAGAAGTACAGATCTGTGATTCAACAGTCTTGCAAGAACTGCATTTTGAACTCTGATGTTGGTTTCATTTATCCTTTCCCTTGCTGCAGACACTCCAGCAGTTCATAAAAATGCAGTCTTGTCTCTGGAATTTAGGATATTCCAAACACTACTAAAAATGAATTGGTTTGGTAAGGTAAGGTAAAGCTGAAGTATCATTCTTTTCCTTTTTATATAGTTAAAGTTGTCAGTCATCGAAGGTGAGATATTTAAAGTTTTTCTTTATCTACAAAATGAAACAAAGAGAATTGAAGTGATCATTATCCAATTAGCATTTAATTGAAATTACATTTACATTTGACAGGTAACATTGTGTAATATTAAGATATACAGTATATTATTTTGATACATTTATGTATGTATGAAGATGACGTGTAGATGTGTTTTATATATGATTTCTTATGTAGTGATAATTATCACATTACATAATTATAGTACAATATTATTGTTTATATTCATTACACTGTATGTTAGATCTCTATGGCGTATTTACTACTTGTTATAAGTTTGTATCCTTAAACACTATTTGTCTACCTACCCCATCCCCTGATAACTGTTATTTTGCTATAATTTTTATTGGTTGAACTTTTTTAGTTTCCACATATAAGTGATATCATACAGTACTTATTTTTCTCTGACTAATCTTGTTTAGTATCGTGTGCTCAAGTTCCATCCTTGTTGTGGCAAATGGGAGGATTTCTTCCTTTCTCCTGGTTCAATGCTATTACATTGTGTATATATAGCACATCTTTTTTATCCATCAGTCCGTTGATGGCCATTTTGTTTGTTTCCATGTATCTTGGCTACTGTAAATAATGTTTCATTAAACATGGAATGCGGATAGGTTGTTGAAATCCTGTTTTCATTTTCTTTGTGTATATATTCAGAAGTGCAATCAATGGATCTTATGTGAGATTTATTAATTTCTTTAAGGAACCTCCATATTGTTTTTGATAGTGGTTGGACCAATTTACATTCCCACCAACAATATATAAGGTGTTTTTTTTTAACCACATCCTCATCAGCACCTGTTTTCTCTTGTCTTTTTGATGATTGCCATTCAAACAGGTGTGAAGTGATACTTCACTGTGGTTTTGATTTGCATTTCCCTGATGACTAGTGATTTTGAGTATATTTTCATGTTTCTGTTGTCCATTTTGATGTCCTTTTTGGAGAAATATCTCTTTAGTTCTTCTGTCCTTTTTTTAATTGGCTACTTTGGGGTTTTGTTATTGAATTGATTGAGTTCTTTATATATTTTGGGATACTAACCCCTTAACCAATATATGGTTTGCAAATATTTTCTCCAATTCTATAGGTTGTATCTTCATTTTGTTTCTTCCATTGTTGTGCAGAAATTTTTTATTGTGATATAGTATCTGTTGATTTTTGCTTTTGTTGCTTGTGCCTTTGGCATCATGAAGAAAAAATTATTGCCAAGAACAATATCGATGAGCTTTTTTCCTAGGAATTTTATGGGATCAGGTCTTCTGTTTAAGTCTGTTCCATTTGAAGTTAATTCTTGTGAGTAGCTTTTTTTTTTTAACGATGTATTTATTTATTTATTTATTTGACAGAGAGAGACACAGCAAGAGAGGGAACTCACGTAGGGGGAGTGGGAGAGGGAGAAGCAGGCCTCCCACAGAGCACGGAGCCAGATGCGGGGCTAGATTCCAGGACCCTGGGATCATGACCTGAGCTGAAGGCAGATGCTTAATGACTGAGCCACCCAGGCGCCCCTTGTGAGTAGTTTTGAGATAGGGGCCAATTCCATTGTTTTGCATGGGTTTCTCCAGTTTTCCCATTACTGTTGGTTGAAGTGAGTATTTGTTCCCCATTGGGTATTCTTGGCTCCATTGTCCTGTTAGTTGACTATATGTGCTGGGGTTTAATTGTTTCATTTTGAATTTGCTTGTAAAAGGTGTGAGGTTTTAGGTAAAAGTAGATTTTCCTGGGCAATAGATGTCCAATTGCTCTCTCACCATGTGTTTAAAAAATCTTTTCCTCCTCTATTGAATTGCTTTTACACCTTTGTCAAAAGTAACTTGAAGATATTTGTGTAGATCTATTTCTGGATTCTCTATTTTCTTACATTTTTCTGTATATCAATCCCTTCACCAATACCACACTCTTCCATTACTGTTGCCGTATAAGCCTTATCATTGGGAAGAATGAGTCCTTCCACCTTATTTTTATCAAAAGTGGTTTAGATTCTATAGGTCTTGTGCCTTTCCATATAAATTTGGAATAATTTTGTCTGAATCTACAGAAGTACTTGCTGGTAGTTTGATAGGAATTGTGTTAAATTTATACACCAATTTAGGCAGAATTGACATCTTTACCATGTTGAGTTTTACAATCCTTGAGTATTTTCTAATTATATATCTTGTACATGTTTTGCTCAGTTTATACCTAAGAATTTCATTTTCTTTAAAGCAATTGTAACTGGTATTTTGTGCTATGACTAAGACGAACTCACTTACTGGTTCTGGGAATGTTTTTGTTTATTTGTTTTTTAAAACAGTTCTTGAGACTCTTTATGTGGATGATCAAGTCATCTGCAGAAAAGAGACAATTTGAAGTGACTTTTGTGTAGGTAGAATATAGTTGGTTCTTGTTTTTTATCTGTTTTGCTGATCTCTGTCTTTTCTTTGGTGTATTTATACTATTTACATGTAAATTATTAATACATGATGTGTAACTCTACCATTTTATTGTTTACTGTTTCTTTTCTTTATTTCTGGTTTCCTTGTTGCTCTTTCCTTTCATTGTGTGATTTTCATATAGTTAATAATTTCATCATTTTAAAAAATCTTCACTTCTATACAGTTTTATTCACATTTGGTATACAAAATAAATTATACAAATGTATAACAACATTGAGTACCACATCAAATATGACTTATGAATCAAATGATAAGGGTGCCTGGGTGGCTCAGTTGGTTAAGTGTTGGACTCTTGATTTCACCTCAGGTCATGATCTTGGGATTGTGGGGTCATGAGATCAATCCCCATGTCATCAGGCTCTGCTGGACTTGGAGCCAACTTTGGATTCTCTCTCTCCCCGGCCCCCCGCCCCGCACCGACCCTGCTCACTCTCTTGCTCTCACTCTCTCAAATAAATAAATAAATCTAAAAAAAAAAAGAAAAAAGAAACCTATGATAACAAGAATTGTCCATTATATTTATCTTTATTTTTCTTTTTTTCCTTTCTGAATTTCTAAGCCTTCACTTTTTGTTTCTTTTTGGAGAACTTTCTCTAGCCATTTGACATGTTAACTTGCTTGTTCAATTCCACTCTTTTCCTTCTTTTTCTGGGATTCCCTTGACACAAATGTTGGATCTTTTGGTTTTATCCCACAGGTCTCTGAGGCCCTGTTCTTTTTCTTATTCTGTTCTCTGCCTTTCAAATTGTGTGAATTCTACTGATCTGTCCTGAAGTTTACTGATTCTTTTCTCAGCCTCTTTCACTTCTGTATTGAGATCACGCAGTAAGTTTTTATTTCATTTTCTGTCTTTTCCAGTTGTATTATTTCCATTTGGGTTTTTTTACATGCTTCTATCTCTTTGTTCAAATTTTATATTCTTTCATTTAGAGATAATTTATAATTTCCTGATGAAGCATTTTAATGATGTCTTAGTGCCTGTTGGTTAGGCCCATGTGGGTATGAAGTGGGACATAGGTAACACTGGATTTGTGAGACAGAGAGCATTTCTCCTATCTGCTCTCTGGGTCACTTCATGCACTGTACTTGTTGGTCAGTCTCTGCCAGTTCTGCAGGGAAGAGAAATGTATCTACCTGGGCCACTTATGCCATTGCATGGGAGATTGATAAATGTAGTTTCTGAATTACCCTTCCACTAGGCTTGAGGTAAGGAAACATCAGGCCTGGGTTTTGTTGTTGTTGTTGTTGTTTTTTCCTATTGTTGAGTGGTTAGATAGGAAACACCAAAGTATGGACCATCTTCTCTTTATTTTTTTACTTTTTATTTTTATTTCTTTATTTTTAAAGATATAGTTTATTTATTTGTCAGAGACAGAGAAAAAGAGCGCACAAGCAGAGGGAGTGGCAGGCAGAGGGAGAAGCTGACTCCCCGCTGAGCAGGGAGGCAGATGCGGGAGTCTATCCCAGGACCACGGGATCATGACCTGAGCCAAAGGCAGATGCTTAACCCACTGAGCCACCCAGGCCTCCCCCATCTTCTCTGTAGTACAGGGCTGAGAAATATGAGAATTTGCTTGCCTTTTTTGCTGGGTTGTTTTCTAGGAGTTGTAGGACCTGAGTCTTCCTCTGCTGGCAAATTGTAGGCTTAGAAACGCTAGCCTTGTCGGCACCTGCTTTGTTGGCACAGCTGACCTCTGCTGCTATCACTTAGAAAAGGCAAATGGAATGTGCTGCTGTAGTTTTGCTCTTACTGCCAATGTGTAACGTATGGCCCCATATTTTAAATAACTCAACTTTATGTCACCTTCAGTTTTCCTCTACATACATACAAATTCTAATAGGGCTAGCCTGTAAATTACTTTTATCGACATAAAGTGCCACATAATGTAGTTCAGGCTGAGGATTTCCCAAACTTTAATCTTGGCGTTATAGGAAATAAATGTTATGCTCTGGAAGTTTTATAAAATTATAATCTTATAATTTTAAATTAAATGAGCTTAGAACAATGATGCATAGTTTTAGCCAACAGGTTTTATTTAAGATAGTGAGAAAGTTTTTTTCTCATGAACATTAGAGAAGCAAGGTAAAATAAATTCTCGCCTAAAGGTTCAAGAATTTCTGTGATATCAACTTAGTTGGTTTCATTGGAAAATGGCCAGATTGATGTACATCATTTGTTGGATACCTGGTTGATTTGCTATGAAATTACCATGTATAAAAAGTTATACCAGTGATCCCTCTTGTCATCTGTGGCTATTGTAACACATTGCCTTTATTAATTGCATGGTTACATTTAGCTTGCATGTGTGTGTCTTTCTATGCGTCTATGCGCGCGTTTGTGCTCTCGCATGTGTGCTTTTGCCTATGTGTATGAAAGAATATTAACGAAATGTAGGAAAAATAGAACTTAAGTTGCTTTCATGATGTTTTACATTACCATACTTCTTGGGAATATATAGTTTGTATAATACATTTTTGTTCTCTTCCATTCATTTCAAATTCCTGAAAAATCAGTTTACCTACATAATGTATTTTTGAAAATCTTTTTTACATGTTTACATATTTGGAAAGTTTTGTACAATGAATTATTTCGGCATTCTGATTCAGCAGATAAATTTTACAAAACTCATTGAATATTATGTTTTTGATAATGAAACATAATTAGCCTGGCATCTCAGATGAATCTTATTCACAATCACTACTGTAGATTGTAGCAGAAAAGTTTGTGATCAGATATAACTGATAATCCTTTATCCATTTATTTTAGAAACCTTTATTGAGCACCTAGTGTATGCCAAGCCCAAGATAAGAATACAAGACTCTGCATGTTTTTCAAGTGAGAATTGTAATGTTTTAAACTAGATCTTTCCTACCATAGAAATCTTGTTAGTGGGCAACGCTATCTACTGGTTCTGCCTTTTCTCAAATATTCTGAGGAAACTCTTGGGTGGGAAAAGGGAGGACCTGTTATTATCAAGAATATTGAATTTGACCTATGTATTCTGTAATACATTTTTGTGATATTAAACTATATTGCTAAAAATAAAAATTTTACTGAGCCCTGAGGATTTTTTTTTTTGGCTAGATTAGTTTTTTGTTTGAATTTTTTGTTTATTTTATTTTTGTGAAGAAGTTGATATATCAATAGTATTAATGAAGTTTTCAAAGGAGAAAAATTCTATAATTATATAATCCTAACGGCAGCTATTTTCATCCTTGTGTATTCCCTTTCTTGTCCTTATTCACTTACACACATGTTTTCACATAATAACAATTTGTTGTACATATTGTTCTATGCTTTTCTTTTGCATTTAAGGTGATATAACTCTTAACCATGTTTTATATATAATAAACACCTTTAATAGCTGCATGACAATGTAGCATTCATGTAGGAGTTTTGTCTATGGAAGGCCAAACAATGGGTTTGACAATTTTGCTATCAATTAACTGATTTTGTTTCAGATTTCACAGATTATTTACTTGGGTATGAGTTAGCTGGGTTTGTGTACTACAACTTTATGAGTGTGAGCTTTTCATTGAATTCGAATTAGCTTAAGGGGCACCTGGGCTCAGTTGGTTAAGCGTCTGCTTTTGGCTCAGGTCATGATCCCAGGGTCCCGGGATCAAGTCCCACATGCGGCTACCTGCTCAGCCGGGAGCCTGCTTCTCCCTTTGTCTGCCACTCCCCCTGCTTGTGCTCTCTCTCTCTGTCAAATAAATAAATAAAATCTTTTTAAAAAAATTAGCTTAAGGCTGAGTCTATATAGAGAAATGATTTCATTACCTGAGATAATCTTGAGAAATAATGGTCTCATTGGAGTTTTACTCTTAGAGAAATATGGAGATGGGAATGGAGGTAATTTCCACTGGGGCGCCCTTCCTTCCTTCCTTCCTTCCTTCCTTCCTTCCTTCCTTCCTTTTTCTTCCTTTCTTCCTTCCTTCTTTCCTTCTTTCCTTCTTTCCTTTATTTACTTGAGAGAGAGTGTGTGTGGGGGAGGAGCAGAGGGAGAGAAACTCTCAAGCAGACACCCCGCTGAGCGGTAGCTTGGGGCTTGATCTCAGGATGCTGAGATCATGACCTGAGCCAATATCAAGAGGTGGATGTTCAACCAACTGAACCCCCCAGGCACCCCCCCTTACTTTCTACTACAGGATGATTCTCCTTGTTTTAGATACTTTGCACTATATCTTTTTGTAGTTTATCATATAGCATTTCTTGTAACCGTGTTATTGTTGTATAAATAAGATGCTTATAAAATTAATCGAATTGTACTGAAATCAGGTCCTTATTCTAAAAGCAATAAATTACACATTTCCTGAATATTATAACCATGGGATACAGATATAATATTATTTACCAATGGTAGTGAAAAGTGGTCTTTATACGTTTTTCCCTTGTTGATTTTTGATAAAACATATAATATTAGTAAGCTTCATTCTGATGCATTTATATTCAACTAAGTGATGTTTCTCATTTCAATTAAATTGCTTCGTTTGGTGGAATTTTTTTAAAGAAATAACTAAGTCTAGGTGCTCCTTGGTGGCTCAGTCAGTTAGGCGTCATGATTCCAGGGTCCTGGGATTGGGCCCCACTTCAGGCTCCTTGCTCAGCCAGAAGTCTGCTTCTCCCTTTACCTCTGCCTCTCCTCTCCCCGCTCCCACCCCCCCTTGCATGCTCTCTCTCAAATAAATAAATAAATAAAATCTTCTTTAAAAAAAGAAGTAAGTCTAGGCTGTTCAAAAAAAAAAAAGAAATAACTAAGTCTATTTCTATCCTTTTAAACTGCAAACTCTTCATCATCTAATTGAAGTTTGTGTTGTTTTCTGAACTTCACATTTTTTCCCTTGAATACCACATAGGGTATAGGTCAACTTTGTGAACTCCCACCCCCTTTTTTTTGGTAAATGAAAATGAAAATTCATATTTTTTTAATGGAAGGGACTTATATTTTAATGAAAGAGTGCATTTGCTCCTCTCTGATATACAGTTCTAGGGGGATTAAATAGTAGAACTCTGATTAAAAATGTGTCATAGTACCTGCTCCTGAGGAGTAGTGTTTATTGCTGAGAGAACTTTGCAGTGCATAGAAGAGAACTTATAACCCCATACTTGGAGCTTTTTATTTATTTCATCCAGGAGGTAGCATAATACACTTATTAATGGATCTGCATAAATGTAAAAACAAGGAGACATTTGGTGCAATTTACTCAACCTAAATTTATTATGTATATATGTTGTGTTGTAACCATGTGGGCTCTCACACCTTGACAGCGAACATTAACCCTATGTTCATTGCTATGCAAAAAGTTCTTTTTCTTTCCTAGCTAAAACCCTGATTTTGCTGTTTATCTGGGAGGCTGGTTGGTATTACATTTTTGATCAGGTGGGAAATGCTCTCTGCTCAATTTAACTGAATGCTTTTCTCATTTTCAAAATGACTGTGAGATTCATTGGTGACTGTATCTTAGTACTCTTAGGTACATCAGTGAAAAACAACTTGCTTTTTTAGCTATCTAGATTAAAAGTGAAAATGAAAGGAAATGAACGAGAAATTATGAGAGGGGGAACACTACCTACTAGAGGCAAAAACAAATGAGGAATTATCTCCAGGATACTTATTTAATTATTATGATATCTATGATTTTTTCTACCAAATAAGATAAACTACGAGCACATTAGTAATATTAAGTCTGAGGTATATTCAAAATTTTGATTTGTCCTAGAAATGAAGAGTAATTGTTGCCATAGACATATCTTATTTGTATTTATTAAGGGTCTCTGTGCACACAAACTGTTGTATGTGGCATGGTAAAATATTAAATTGAAAAAATATTTCTTTCCATCATTCTAATCTAATCATGATCTTCCTCTAAATCCTTTCTACATGATGCCAAAGGATTAAAATGTATATTTTTGCCCTCAGGACAACTGATCTCTGAGAAAAATATTGAATTAAACTGTAACAGTCATTAAATAGCATAAGAAATCATCCATTTGCTTAATTTTGATTAATCAATCCTTCATCTGTTTTCTGTCTTCCTCCTTTGAACTTCCAAATCACTTTACCTCGTTTATAGTTTTATTATCACTTTGTATCACATATTTATTATTTCTACTTTCTTATTTTTTTCCACCAGATGGTAATTCCCTTTATCTGTCTGAATCTCCTAGGCAATACGGTACAATATCTCATATCTACTTGTTACTGGTCTAATAGAGAGATATATTATATAAATGATATATGTTCTATATAATATATATCAACCATATACTAATAAGAAATGAAGTAATATATTTGAGATCTATATATCTTTCACACACTTCTTCATTTCTTATATGGTAAACTTCATATTATTAATATCTTCACATGATTAGATGAGGCCCACCAACATTATGGAGGGTAATCTGCTTAACTGACACTCAAATGATTGCAGATGTTAACCATAGTTGTAAAATACTTTCACAGCAACACTTAGATCAGTGGGCCCTACAGCCTAGCCATGTTTGCACATAAAATTTATTAAACACATATGCAGACACACATACTCTGAACCTTGAAAAACCCAGAGCTTAGGAACACTGAACCCCCATGCAGTCTAAAATTTTCATATAACTTTTGACTCCCCCCAGCATTATCTACTAATAGCCTCTGTTGACTGGAGGCCTTACCGTTAACATAAAGAGTGGATTAACACATATTTTGTGGGGCTCCTGGGTGGCTCAGTCATTAAGTGTCTGCCTACTGGTCAGGTCATGGTCCCAGGGTCCTGGGATCAAGCCCCACATCTGGCTCCCTGCTCTGCGGGAAGCCTCCTTCTCCCACTCTCACTCCCCCTGCTTGTGTTCCCTCTCTCGCTGTGTCTCTCTCTGCCAAATAAATAAGTGAAATCTTTAAAAAAAATTAAAAAATAAAAAAACATATTTTGTATATGTATTATATGTACTGTATTCTTATCATGAAGCAAACTAGAGAAAATAAAATAGTATTAAGAAAATTGTAAGAGGGGCACCTGGGTGACTCACTCGGGTAAGCGGCTGCCTTCAGCTCACATCATGATCCCAGGTTCCTGGGATCTAGTCCCACATCTGGCTCTTGCTCAGCAGGGGAACCTGCTTCTTCCTCTCCCTCTGCTGCTCCCCCTGCTTATGCTTGCTCTCTCTCAAATAAATAAATAAAATCTTAAAAAAAAAAGAAGAGAAAATTATAAGGAAGGGAAAATATATTTCAGTACTGTACTGTAAAAAGTTTATGTATAAGTGGACCCATCCACTTTAAACCAGTATCATTCAAGGGTAAATTGTGTGTGGGGGGAGGGTGGGGAGAATATGCAATAGCAGAAGGAGATTACAAAGCATTTGCTTACAATATTATGGAAACTGACTAAGCAATTCCTGAATCCTAAGGACAGGCAGTCAGGAAGGGAAGATTGTGAGAAGGTTTGAATACATGGTCATGGGTTGACTCTGTCGTTCTCAGGCAGAATTTCTTTTCTCCCCTGATGAAACCTCAGTCCTGCTTTTAAGTTCTTCCAAAAGACTCAGAGAGACCCAGCCAAATTACCTACAGATGCTAATCTCTCTTCAAGTCAACTGATTAGGGACTTCAGTTCCTTCTGCAAAATATCCTAATAGTAATATCTAGTTAACGTTTGCTTGATTGGGTCTATTAATCAATTTAAATCAGTGAATTAATTAAATTTATTATATAATTGACAAAAATCACACTACTAGGAATCAATCAATAAATATTTGAATGAAAAGCTAAATGGATAAAATACTTATTTCAAATCAATGATTTAATGCTTTCCCAACTAAGACACTGATTAAGCTTTACTTCGAATTTTCAAAAAGCAGTGGGAATATACTCGGTGCACATGGCACTCTTGCTTTACAGTGTAAGTGTGTACTCAAACAACTTTTGTTCTCCAGCAACTACTGTGAGTATCCTCAAGTTTTCTAGAAAGTTGACTATAATGTGGTACTACCAGTGAAACAAATTCTCCTTCTGTCTACTAAGTTATACTATGTGGTGGCTGACTGAGTGTGTGGAAGGGGACGTTTCTTAGGAGGATGAGAAGGATGTGATTTGGGGTAGATGGATTAGGAGTTGATGACTTTGGTCACGTTGCTTTCCTCTTGTTATCTTCCAAGTATTGAGCATCACGTTGTTGGATATTAGCAAAACTCATCTCCTGGGAGGGTATACACTAAGAGTTAGCTTGTACTGTGCAATGCTTGAATTATGCCTTGGATTCCTGCTATAGAAAGTCTGGGTAAAGGATCAGAGGGAGATTTGGTTGTTAAAGATAACTTTGAGAGCACAGTTTACAAAGAACAGAGTAGGTCAGGTCATTTATTGTAATCGAAATGTGTGTAAATGGTAGAATCTTGAATGTTTTAGCTGGTCTGATCTTCTCTCCAGACCCCTAAAATTTTCTCCATATCTGCAACAAGACTGTTTTCCTTTCTTAATATTCATGTGCTCATTGGAGTAGCACTTTTAATTTTCTTCAAGAAATTTTCCTTTGCATAACTTGGCTGTGTGGCACAAGAGGCCCAGGTTTCAGCCTATCTTGGCTTTTGAAATGCCTTACTGTTTCATCATTTCTAGCTTTTAATGTAAAGCGAGAGATATGTCACTCTTCCTTTCACTTGAACACTTAAAGGCCATTGTAGAGTCATTCATTTACCTAATTTCTTCATTATTGGTTTTTCTCATAAAATAGGGAGGACCAAAGGAGAGGGAGAGAGACAAGGAAAGGCCAGTCCATGCAGGAGGCAGAACACTCACATCATTTATCGATTAAGTTCACTATCTTCTATAGGTACAGTTTGTGGCACCCCAAAACAATTAACAGTATAACACCATCAAAGATTGCTTGTTGACAGATCAACATATGTCACATAGCACTAAGAGAAGAACAAAATGACATTGGAAAATTGTGCCTATAGACTTGCTGAATGCATGGTTGCCCTAACCTTCAATTCGTGAAAAATGCATTACCTGCAAAGGGCGATAAAGCGAAGCACAATAAAACAAGGTATGCTTATATAGAGAAAATATTACATTTTTATTTTCTACCTTGAAATATGTTGTCACAACAGTAGTCAATCCAATTGCTGATTGTCTAGAGTAGTGCTTTTCAACTATAATATGTAAATGAATCACTTGAAGATCTTGTCAAAATGCAGATTCCAATTCACTAGGTAGAAAATAGAGCCTGAGACTCTGCATCTCTAATAAGCTGTCAGGAGATGCCGATGCTGCTTGTCCATGGACCACACTTTGAGTCGCTTAGGATACAAATATGTGTGAGTTTTCTAAGTGCCAGGCTCTATGCAAGGGTATAGTGGAACAAAAATGTAATACTTAGTCCCTGCTCTTTTAGAGTTTAGAAGTAAATGTGTGTGTGTATGTCTGTGTCTGTGTGTGTCTGTGGCTTATATTAGGGAATGAATAGACCCATAATTGGATAGTGTAATTAATATGGCAAGTTAATTCCTTCAAATTCAATCCTGAAATATTGTGTAATATTTTATTTATTTATTTCTTAATATGTAATATTTTAACTAATAGTTTAAGGAATTTTCTAGATAGAAGTACAGCCTCAGATTATATAATTTTTGTCCTGTGTGTTTCATGTCTAACCCCCTCTCCCTAGAACAATCATATTCTCATTATCCTCAATTCTCTTCCTTTAGCCTCATAAGCAGGACTGTAATTGTGAGTTGGATTTATTGTTGCAATTATAATTAGTATTATTCCATTTAATTTCTTGTACCATACACAAATAGGTAGTATTATATACTTTTCATTTATTTATTTATTTATTTATTACGATTTTATTTATTTATTTGACAGAGAGAGACACAGCGAGAGAGGGAACACAAGCAGGGGGAGTGGGAGAGGGAGAAGCAGGCTCCTGGCTGAGCAGGGGAGCCTGATGTGGGGCTCGATTCCAGGACTCTGGGATCATGACCTGAGCTGAAGGCAGATGCTTAATGACTGAGCCACCCAGGTGCCCCATTATATACTTTTTAAGTTAAACTTATTTTGAAGTTAAAATTTTATGATCAGAAAGACATAAAACATTTGTTTTCCATGTTTCAACAAAAATGGCCTAAAGTATGTCTTTGACATATTCCCTATACATCCCAAGCCTACGTTTCTTGGTTCTCAACATTCTCTACAACTGTGGGGAGCTTCATTGCCATCAGTGGGGAATGTCATATGGCTAGGCAAATAATGTCACATAAGAAATAGGCATCCTGTGAAACTGAAACCAAGCAGAGGTGGTTATTTCCAAATTGAATCTTTAATTTTAAGACATCTCATTTCACCATCACACTTATTTAGAGAAATTTAAATGATGAACTTTTGGTGTGGTCATGGAGAAACTCTCTATTAGATTAAACTGTTTTATTGTGATAAACTTTTAGATTCACATGCAGTTTTTTTAAAAAAATGATTTATTATTTCTTTTATAGAGAGAGCACGCACAAGAGAGTGGATGGGGGGCAGAGGGAGAGAGAGTCTTAAGCAGACTCCATGCTGAGTGCGGGGCCCAATTCAGGGCTCCATCTCACCATCCTGAGATCAGGACCCGAGCCAAAACCGAGTCCGTTGCTTAACCTACTGAGTCACCCAGGTGCCCCCCATTGATCATGTTTTTGACGACAAATCTAAGAGCTGTTTGCCTCGTCCTACATCCCAAAGATTTCACCTTTGCTATTTTTTCTAAGTTTTATAGTTTAAAATTTTACATTAAATTCCCTGATCTTTTAGAGTTAATTGTTATATAAGTTGTGAAGTCGAGGTTGAGGTTCATTTGTTTTCCTGTCACGTACAATTGCTTGAGCACCATTTGTTTAAAAGGCTGTCTTAACTCCATTAAACAGCTTTTGTATTTTTGCTAAAAATCAGATGGGCATATTCACGTCAGTCTGTTCCTGTTTTTTTAAATATTTTATTTTTTTAAGTAATCTCTACACCCAGTGTGGGGCTCGAACTTACAACCCTGAGATCAAGAGTTGCATGTTCCACCACCTGAGCCAGCCAGACGCCCCTATTTCTGGGTTCCTTATTCTGTTCCACTGATCCCTCTGCCAATATCCCCCTGCCATGATTTCTGTAGTTGTGTAGTAACACTTAATATCAGGTACAGTGGTGCCCCTCATGTGTGATTCTAATTTTTCCAGATCGTTTTAGTTATTCTAGGGCTTGAGCATTTGTGTATATATTTTATATTAAGCTTGTCTGTGTCTACACAAATTTTGCCAGTATTTTGATAGGGATTATGGTAAACCTAGAGATCAGTTTGTGGGGAATAGATATATTTAGTATTATGAGTATTCCAGTCTGTGAACACTGTGTGTCTTTCATTTTATTTTGATGTTCTTTGATTTCTTTCATCTACATTTTATAGTTTTTCTCAAACAAGTCCTGAATACATGTTTTTAGACTTACACTTAAGACGTTTTTTTGAACACTTGTAATTGTATTACAATTTAATATTAGTGTCCATGTATTGATTGCTTATATATAGAAATATATTTGATATTTATCTTCTATCCTGTAACCTTGCTGAACATACTTATTCTAGCAGGGTTTTTTTTGTAGATTTCTTAGATTTTTGTATAATGTCATCTGCAAGTACTGGTAGTTTTATTTCTTCCCTTCTTTTTTCTATAGTTTTAAATTTTTCTTCTTCAGTTAGAAACTAGAACTTCTAGCACAGTGATGATTAAGAATAAATTGTCAGAGTAGGCATCCTTGCCTTGCTCCCAATCCTCCTGGCAAACCGTTTGTCTTTAACCAGCAAGTGCAATGTTAGAAGGTTTTGTGTAGATGCCATTTATCAGACTGAGGAAGCTGTACTCTATTGTTATTTTTATGACTCTTTTCATCATGAATCACTGTTGAATTTTGTCATATGCTTTTGTATGTGGCAATTAACATGATACTCTCATTTTTCTTCTTCAGTCTGTTAATATGGTGATTACATTTATTGATTTTCAAATATTAAGAGAATCTTACATCCTTGGAATACAAAGCAATTGTCAGTGTGTATAATTGTTTTTGTATATTGTTCGATTCTGTTTGTTAATGTTTGGTTCAGGATTCTTGTATATATGTTCATGAGAGATTGTTGTATTGTATTTATTTATTTATTTATTTATTTATTTATTTATTTATTTAGCATTCTATCTTGTTTATCAGGTAAATACTGGCCTCATCATAAGACCTATGAATTATACCTTTCTCTTTAACATTTTAGAAGAGATTTTCTAAAATTTATGTTAATTCTTCCTTAAAGACTTGGTTGAATACTCTACTGAAGTCATCCGAGACTTCACAATTTTTGTTAGAATTCTACAATTAGAAATTAAATTTACTTAATAATTATATGGCTATCTTAATCATTCTTCTACACATTGGGTCAGTTGTGGTAGTATGTGATTTTCAAATAATTGATCTATTTTATCAAGTTGCCAAATTTATATGTGTAGACTTATTTGTAGTATTTATTATTTTTGATGTCTGCAGATTCTGTAGTGCTAACTCCTGTTTCATTCTTGGTAGTGGTGATTTGTATTTTCCTACCTTTTTCTTTATCAGTCGTATTAGAGATTTACCAATTTTATTGATCTTTTCAAAGAAACACCTCTTTCTTCCATTGATTTTATCTTATGTTTTTTTGCATTCGATTTCACTGATTTCTGCTCTTATGCTTCCTCTTTTCTATGGATGCATTATTTAGTGATATAAATATTTTTCCTAGCACTTCTTTAAAAGTGTCTTACATATTTTGATATTTTTCATTTTCAGTTTTATTCTGTTCAGTGTATTTTTTATCCCCCTTGAAATAGCTTTTTATTTTTTCTTAAAGATTTTATTTTTAAGTCATCTCTACACCCACTGTGGGGCTCAAATTCACAACTCCAAGATCAAAAGTTGCATGCTCTACCAACTGAGCCAGCCAGGTGCCCGAGATAGCAGTTCAGTCTGTGAATTATTTAGAAGTGTGTTGGATCATTTTAAAGTATTTGGTTATTTTCTTGTTATCTATTTTTGTTTTCAAGTTTAAACACATTGTGTTCAGAGAACACACTATGTATTATATGAATTCTTTTAAATTTTTTGAGACTTATTTTATGGCCCAGGAGATTGTGTATACTTTGTATGTTTTGTGGGTACTTTTTAAATTTTAAATTTTATTATTTTTTAACGATTTTGTTTATTTATTTATCAGAGAGAGAGAGAGGGAGAGAAAGCACACAAGCAGGGGGAGCGGCAGGCAGAGGGAGAAGCAGGCTCCTGCTGAGCAAGGAGCCTGATGTGGGACTCGGTCCAAGGACCCTGGGATCATGACCTGAGCCGAAGGCAGATGCTTAACTGACTGAGCCACCCAGGTGCCTCAAATTTTAAATTTTAAATTTTTATTATTTTTTAAAAGATTTTATTATATTTTATTTATTTTAGAGAGAGAGAGTACCAGCAGGGGTAGGAGGATACGCAGAGGGAGAGGGACAAGCAGACTCCCCGCTGAGCATGGAGCCCAAGGCAGGGCTTGATTCCAGGACCCTTAGATCATGACCTGAGGCAAAAATCAAGAGTCATCTGTTCAACCAACTGAGTGACCCAGGTACCCCATGAATTGAGCATTTTATTTCTGTGTAATATTTCTCTTTTTCTGTCTCTCATAATTTCCTTTTCTCTGATATCTACTTTATATGATCTTAATATAGCCATATATTTTTATTTTGAATAATTTATACTGAACATCTTTTTAGAATTTCATTTTGATTTATCTAGTCTCTTTTTTATAAACCTCTTTGGGTAGCTTTTTTAGTGGTTGCTCTAGATTTTACATTGTATACACATAACTTTTTACAATATATTGATGTCATTACCAGTTATGAATTATAGAACACTTATCTCCCTTTATTCCTCCCCATTGATAAGTCATCTTAAATAATTCTTCTATATACATTTAAAAGTGCATCATACAGTCTTCTAATTTTTGTTTCAACTGTCTGATGTGATTTAGTCAACTTGATAAAAGAAAAATTTTCTGTCATTACTCGTAATTTTGCATACTCTATTATTTCTTCATTTTGATGTTCTAAGATTACTTTTTATCATTTCCCCTTTGTTAGTGAACTTCTTTTAGCTATGCCTTCAGAATAACTCTGCTGGCGACAAACTTCATTTTCCTTTATCTGAGAATGTCTTGATTTTCTCTTCATTCCTGAAAGATATTTTTACTAGATAAAGGATTTTGCATTTAGATTTCTTTGATTTTAGCATTTGAAAAATATCATGCAAATTCCTAGTGGCCTCCATTCTTTTTATTCATGAATCAATTGTCATTTTGTCTTTGTCCTATAGGCAATGTGTTGTTTATCTGTTTGCTTTCAAACTTGTTCTTTCTCTTCTTCAATTTTTATTTTTTAAATTTTTAAAAATTCTTTGATTAACATATAATGTATTATTTGTTTCAGGGTACAGGTCTGTGATTTATCAGTCTTACACAGTTCACAGCGCTCATCATAGCACATACCCTCCCCAATGTCCATCACCCAGCTACCCCATCCCTCCCACCCCCCACCACTCCAGCAACCCTCAGTTTATCTCCTGAGATTAAGAGTCTCTTATGGTTTGTCTCCCTCTCTGATTTCGTCTTGTTTCATTTTTCCCTCTCTTTCCCTATGATTCTCTGTCTTGTTTCTCAAACTCCTCATATCAGTGAGAGCATATGATACCTGTCTTTCTCTGATTGACTTATTTCGCTTAGCATAATACCCTCTAGTTCCATCCACGTCTGCAAATGGCAAGACTCCTCCGCTCCGTCTTTGCAGCCGACTTCCCCGCTCTGATACCTGGGAGCTCTGCCGCACTCAGGCACCCCCGGTCTTTCTGTGACCCTGAGCATCCTGAGACCACACTGTCCCAGTGAGAGTTCCACCTTCTGCTTAGCCACTGGAGAGATGTCCCTCAGTGGTGCTGACTTCTAAAATTTCCAATTCTGTGCTCCGCTGCTCTATCACTTGCCTGTACCCGGCTGACGGAGTCTCCCTCCCCCCGCGGTCTATCTTCCCAAATATCGCCTCGGATTCACTTCTCCGCATGTCCTACCGTCCAAAAAGTGGTTGTTTTTCTGTTCATAGAATGCTTGCTATTCTTTTCTTCGATCTCCTGTTGAGTTTGTAGGTGTTCTGAATGGTTTGATAACTATCTAGCTGAATTCCTAGGACTGCACGAAATTTAGGTCTCCTACTCCTTTGCCATCTTGCTCGTCCCCCCTCTTCTTCAGTTTTTAGAAGCTTGATTACGATGTGCTATGATGTCAATTTCTTTGATTTTATCATGTTTAGGAATCTCTCAGTTTCTTGAATCAGTAATGCCTTCTTCATATGATGAGTATTTTTTTTATTGAGTCCTTGACAGTTTGAGTATTATACTTTGATATTCAGTATCTTATTTAAATCTTCTATTTTAGTTGACTTCCTCTGACACCTTTCCAACTGGAATGGGTAGGGGTTGACATTGAGGTAGGGGGGTGCTTTTACTGCCTGGTGGAATTGGAAGTCCTGGATCTTTGCTCAGCCTTTTCTGACCTAATCTACTGGGTATATTGGGGGTGTTTCATTACACACTGGCAATGGTGGTAGTCTTGGTTCTTGACTTAATCTTTGCTGATATTGGTAGTGTTTAGGTCACTCTTTATTCCATGGTGCTTGGCTAGAGTAGAACTCTTATTGCTTAAACGTTTTTTGTTATGTGAGGCTGCCTTTTTCATGGTCCTATGGCTTGAGAGAACAAGATTGTGTTGTTTTTCTCATCTGAACTCCTTGGCATTTGCAGGTTGCTGGCTTCTTCATCTCCAAGTGTGTGATATATGAAAAAAAGAAAGTCCAGAGAACTGGCCATTGTGTTGTTCCTTGTGTCTTGAGTTTTCTGTTGGTCTTCTACTCTCCACTTTACAGAGTTTTCTTGTTTGTTTTATTGCTTTCTTTCTATCTATCTATATCTATCTATCTATCTATCTATCATCTATCATCTATCATGTCTAAGTTTGTTAATTTTATTTAGCAATAGGAATAGGAAATTCTGTCTTGGAAGTAGAAGTCCCTATTATGCATTTTATAAGTGAAGAAATAAAGACTTAAAGGAGGTAAGTAATTTACTCCAAGATAACAGAGCTATGTAAGCAGAATTACTGGGCTTCTTTCTTCTTAATTTGTCTTCATCTAACATTGTTATAATCACACTACAATACTAGTCTTCTCTCTTATTTTAGGCCTTTGAATTTTATCATCAACAAAAAAAATCACAAAACAATATTTATTTCATACTTGCTTCTAGAACCACTTGTCGTATTCTAAAAGGCCCAATTAGCCATCTATTGATCATTACTGATTTGGGAATTATGGTTTTAAAAGTTTTGAAAGTTATTTTAATTTGTCTTTTTGAAGTTCAGTCAGATGTCAACCTCAGGGCTAGTGATTTAATGAGTTGTATTTCTTCACTTTTATTTAGTAAATTACTTTTTATGCATTGAAATGTTTTATTTGCTTGGTTTCAAAATACAGTTTCTTTAAGTAAGTTCCCCTAGTATATTTAAATTACGATGCCATTTATAAACTACACAGAAAACTTTTTAGGACATGCCCTTCCTAATGGTGAGTTAATAATACCATCTTTCAGACATGAAAGACAAGTCATTATAAATTTTTATTTGTGGGATGTGAAAGCCAGTATAGTTGGTATGACCCTTCATGCCATCCTCTGTCACTTCTAAGTCAGTCCCAGAAAGGAGTTTTGCTCTACATGCTTCTTGAAATACAGTATGAATCCATTAATGTTTTAGATTTATAACTTTATTTCTTACCCTGCAGGATAGAGAGTGAACTGTCATTTATCTGTAGAGGAAAGCATTTTGTGTAATAAAGTAGAAAGAAGATACTCTCTTTGTTCGCCCTTCTTTTTCCCCATCTTCAATAACACAGTTCCTACCCCCCCATCCTTTTTCGCTAGCTAGCATATTACCTAAGTGTTATTGAAGCTCAAAGATATAAAAAGGCTTAAGAAAGCTTTAGATGATAGCTTGGCAACCAAATTTTTATGAAAGGGTTATAGCTGAGCCTGAAACATTGATCCTCTGAATATTTAGGTTGCCAAGTAGGGCCTGGGATAGTCAAAGGCCTTAAGCTGGTGATGCTCTGGGCATAAGCAGCATCTACAGTTATCATAATGAAATTAAGTTTAGGAAGCACTGATTTAGTTAGTTACATTCTTGGAGGTCTCATTCATTTCTCGATTCATTTTAGTTCATAAACAGGATCTGAGGTAAGCAATTCAAATCTTATTTCAATATCTAAGAGAAATTGGGACACTTGAAATAGAATGGTAAACTTTGAGGTTATTACTAAGTTTTCATAACATATGGTTTAGTATCACTTTTAGGGACAAAATACCAGACTGGTGTGGTAATACAGAGTATGAGATAAAAATAAAGTGGTAAAGTAAGACAGATGAGATGGATTCCTACCCTGGCTGTTTTCTAGTAGAATAGAGCAGAGGCTAATGCTGTTGTCTTCGGAGTCACATCAGCCTAGGAGTTGAATCCAAGGTTTGGCAATTACTAACTTGGGTAAGGTTTTTAATGTTTTTCAACACTTTCCCTGTCTCATTACTAACCTCTTAAATGATACTAATGGCAGTAACGTACCTCGTAACATCACTTTGAGATTAAAGGAATTAATACATAGTAAGCACAAAGAACAGAACCTGGTATGTAATAAGTGTTCAGTAAATATTGATTTTTATAAAGTGGAATTGTGGTTATCATTATTAGCTAGGTTAGAAAGACCACAGGATTTACGTTATGTGAAAGATTTTATGGTTAGAAGGGTAAAGCCAGTTAAAGTGTTTCATTAAAGAGCAGTCCTTTGGTCATTAGGTGAGTGGAATGGGCTTCAAATGATACTATGTGTTAGAGGTTGTATATGTTTGTTCTGGAGAGTGCGTGGTATATGAGGGAAGCAAGCACATTTTTATCTCCTCAACGTTCTGATCTATTACATTTATATAAGAAACCAGACTGCCAAACCAATTCCATTTATGGCAGGCTATACTTAATTATATAATTCATGATCCTAGGCATAAGTAACTGATCTCTATGAATGTTCTTGTTTGGAGTTGTCACAATTATTATGTTGAAACTAAGTTTAGTATGTTGGTTTTGTGTATTTGTCACCAAGATACATTCACCAGGAGGTGTTCTTACATGCTTTGTTAAAGACCGGTTCTTCCCAAAATGTAAACATTTCCCACCACAATTTCAAAGTTACCTGTTTGGCTAGATCTTAAATTTTAACTTGATCAGGGTAAGGTAAAAATGAAGGATTGATTAACAACTCCAGCCAATAGTGTGACTCATTAAGTCTTTGCTGTATTAATTTTGTGAGTTTGAATGATTATCTGAATCACCTAGAGTTAACCTATTCAGTAAGGTTTACCTACTAGGTAGCTTAATTCAGAAAAATACGGTTTTATACAGAGATCAACATGACCCTATGTTGCGGACATCTACAATCTCCGGATTCACTGATTTTTCACTGGACTTTACACTGGATATTTTAACCCTTCCCCCAGAACATATTTGTATTTCTAGGTGTTATATCCCAGAAAGACTAATGAAATTCTGTTGTGATTGGGAGACAGTTGAAAACAACAGAGACCATTTGTTTCTACTTACACTGAACTGTGGTACCTCCACACTTGGGATATTGTAAGAAATTCTGATTGTTGTAATTGAAGAAAGGTTGAACTGGAAACGTCAAAGTGGGGGAAATTGAAGGCAGTGGTTAAGATTTATGTAGAAAGAAAAACTAAATAATGGAAATAAGTCTCGGAAAAAATAGAACAGTATGAGCTCTCAAGGAATGGTGTGACATTAGGAAGCATACCTCTGTACCAATATGTCTCATAGGCACATGAAAGTAATTATATCCCGTCTCTACTCAGTCATCTTTATCCTCAAATCTGTGTCTCCCTTATATTCTTTAACTCATTTGGCAGAACGGACATCTACTCAGCCACCCAGCAAAGGAACTCGGGAGTTGTACAGACTGGTCATTTTCATTCATTCCTAACATCCAGCCCATTGTCAAGTCCTGTTATTTTTACTTCCAACTTATCTCTTGAATCGAAAGTTTTTTTAAACAGATCCCTCTGCCAATGATTTATTTTAGGATCTCTTTATTGCCTGGACTTTTATATTAGTATTCTAATGTTCTCTCCCTGGAATATGCAGGCATATCTCTTTTTAATGTGCTCTGTTTTGATTTACTTTTTTACTTTTACTATATTTTGTATCTCCTCTTGGTCTTCCTGTTGTTTTCTGTGATGTTTTTGTCTTTATTTTTATTATGCTTGCTAAAGGTTTTTTGGCTTCTTTAGAGGAAAAAACTCTTGCATTTATCCATGTTACCATACTTTTCTATTTTATGATTTAAGTATCTCTCAGATTAATTTCATTAAATATTTCTCCTACTCCCCAAAGGGTGATTTTATTATTTTGTAATTTCTTGAGTGAAAATTTTATTTTCATCTTTGTTATTTAATAATAAAGGCATTGAAAATAAATTTTTTTCACTTGCAGCCAGTTTGGTGCCAAATCTCCTGAATTTAGAATTTTTCTTATAATTTTTATTTAAATTTTAGTATTAAGTATTTCAAATATGTGGACAGTTTCAGAGAGAATACTGTAGAAACACAACACTTTATAAAATCTTGTCATTGTTCCATATTTCCTTCAAATAGATTTTTTTAAAAGACTTAACACTTTAAAGATCAGCTAAAGCCCCCTGTTTACCTCCCTCAAAGCTTAATCTCCTTTCATACCTTCCTTTAGTGTGAATTTCATATTCATCTTCCACATGGCATGTTTTCATACATTGACTGTATGTTTAAATATCCATGCACAATATATAATGTTCTTTTATGGTGTTTGTACCTATATAAATTGTATCATTTTGTAGATATGGTTCAGCAAATTGCTTTTTTTTCATTGCACTTTGTTTTTTGAGAGATATCTTTGTTTATACATGTAAATCTCATTCATTCATTTTAGTGGAGATAGAGTATGTTTTCATTAATATACCTCAGTTTATTGATGTTCTTATTTCTGAAATGTACATTCTTATTTATCCCTCATGTACACTTGTATAAGAATTTCTCTGAGGTATACTTTTAGATGTGAAATTGAAGTTTCCTAAGTTATTGCCATTTCAAACTTTAAAAGACTTTCCTAGATTATGGTAATAACACTTTTTAACCTTGTCAGAGATAGATGAGAATTCCCATTCTTTATTTTCTCTCATCCTTACCAACAATAGTTTCAGGGAATTTATAAAAATATTTTGTCTCTATACAGATATGAAACAGTATTTCATTCTTTTTACATTTAACATTTCCATCACTAATAGGGTGGCTATCAACTATTTGTTTTTTATAGACGATTCAGCTTCCTTTTCTGTGAATTTCCCATTCATGTCATTTGCAGATTCCCAAAATCCCTCCACAACAAACTAATAACCTTCATAGTATTTTTTTGTATTCAAAAGAAAAAATTTCATTATGAAAGTATCAAACAAATTAGAACTATGTAAAAACAACTTGAAAAATTCACATAAGTTTGCTATGTAACTACGATTGTTTTCAAGGAATCCCACAATTCCAAAATGTAGTCCTTCATTGGATTTTAGAAACTGATTTTTTTCTTCCCTGTCTGTATGTTGGCTACTTCTTTTTCCCATGCTCTATCAAACGTGAGACAGTTCATAGATACCTTCTCTCTGGTGGGGCTTGTCACTCTTTTATTTTATTTTTATGGCTTGTTGCTTTGTTAATTCACGTCTCTTTCTGCACTCAGGAAAACATGATTTTGAAGGTTATTTGGCTTTTGTTCATTGTTAGTGTGGAAGCAATAATGTTTCCAGATTTCTGTGCTCCAAGTGAAAGCAGAAGTCTCCATCTTCATTTTTTTGTTAATACATTTATTTAGATATAATTCACATACCTAAAATTCAGTCTTTTAAAATGTACAATTCTGTGGCTTCTTACATATTCAGAGTTGTGCAATCATTACCAGTATCTCATTCCGGAATATTTCTCTCTCCCCAAAAACAAATTCTGTGTACATAAGTAGTCACTGCTCATTTCCCCCTAATCTCATCCCTCTGGCAACCACTCATCTATTTTCTCTCTCTATAAATTTGCCTATTCTAGACGTTTCATATAAATGGAGTCACACAACACATGACCTTTTTGTGTCTGAGTTCTTTCAACTAAGCATAGTCTTTTCAGTGTTCTTCCGTTTTGTACCATGTATCACTACTTCACTCCTTTGTATGGTCAAATAGTCTAGTGTATGGATATCCTACATTTCATTTGTCTAGTTATCAGTGAATGGACATTTGGATTGTTTCCAGCTTTGCTTTTTATGTGTAATTCTGCTAAGAAAATTGGTTTACTAGTATTTCTGTGGACACATGTTTCCATTTTTGGGAGAATATACCTAAGAGCATAATTGCTAAATCAACTGGTTTTCTTTAACTTATCTTTAACTTTTTTTGAGAAACTGCCAGACTGTTTCCACAATGGCTGCCCCATCTTCATTTTTGATGGATATTTTTTTTAGCATCCATATATCGAGGATGACAGATTTTTGTTTTCCTTGGTTGTAGCATTTTAAAGTTGCTGTTCCATTGTCTTTGGACATTTATTGTATCTGATAGGAAGTTGCCACCATTCTTACTGGTTTTGCCTTCAAGACAAAGTGTCTTTTTTATTTTAATTTATGATCCATGAAGATGTTTATATTGTTTTGAACATGAATTTATCTATTTTTGTCCCCTCATCAGATCTCACAAACTTATTCTAAAAGGGTCAGATAGTGAATATTTTAGGCTTTTCAGGCCCAATGGTCTCTGTCATAACTACTCAATTGTTGTTAGCATGATGGCTGCCATGGAAAAAACAAAAATGATTGGACTTCGTTGTGTTTCAAAAAAATTTATTTATTGGGGCAACTGGGTGCCTCATTTGGTTAAGCGACTGCCTTCGGCTCAGGTCATGATCCCAGAGTCCAGGGATCAAGCCCTGTGTTGGGCTCCCTGCTCAGGGGGGAGTCTGCTTTTCTCTATCCCTCTGCCCCTCCCCCTGCTCTTTCTCTCTCTCGCTCACTCTCTCAAATAAATGAAATCTTAAAAAAATTTATTTATTAAATGTGTGGTGGGCCAGATTTTGCCTCTAAGCCATTGTGTGTTCAGTGTTGCTCTATAGTTTGTCTTTGTTAAGTGTGGGTGCCAAAGGTTTAATTGAAGTATAAAGTCTTTGGAGTGAGACCCGAATCACTAATTTTTGTCTGCTCTGTGCCTGGAGTTTTGGTTCTTATATTGACCAAAATGTTAGAGTAATTTTTTTTTCAATTTTCATGTGATTTTTGTTATTTGGTCTTTGTTATTATTGTTGTTGTTATCCCCTAGTTATTAATTTCTAGTTTTATTGCACTAGAGTTATTATTGGAACCTGTCTAATTAATGCTTTGTGGAATTTATTGAGCTCTTCTTTGTGTCTTCATATAAGATCAATTTAAAATCTATGGGCAAAGGAATAAAGTGCAATCTTAGTGTCTTTGTTAAAGTAGTCCACAGATTACTCTTAAATCAATATTATTAATTGTGATATTTAGATCTTTATTATTCTAAATTAGTTTTCCCTCAATTCAGGTAATGAAAAATTGAGAAAAGCTGGAAGTACCATGATTGCTTTTCTAGGTATTTTCCTTCCATTTATAACCACTACATCTACATATTTTGCCTTTTCATATATAACACAATACTGTATGGGGTTTCATATTTTCCTGAAAGTAGAGAGTTTGATTCCAAAACTGAGGACAAAAGTTCAAGTACTTCACTTTTTTTTCTTTTCTTTTTTTTTTTTTTTTAAGAAGGAGAGAGTAAGAGCAAAAATCTTAACGACCAGTGCGGAGCCCAACACAGCTCTCTCTCACAACCCTGAGATCGCGACCTGAGCTGAAATCAATAGTTGGCTGCTTAATGGATTAAGCCACCCAGGTGCCGCAAGTACTCCACATTTTTAAATGATCCAGAAAAGTCAGGCACCAGATACTCACTTCAAGACTTATGGGTTAGCCTGGTGATGGGTATTAAGGAGGGCATGTACTGAATGGAGCACTGGGTGTTATACGCAAACAATGAATCATGGAGCACTACATGAAAAACTAATGATGTAATGTATGATGATTAACATAATAAAATTAAAAAAACAAAGGAGAAGCAAGACTTGGTCACTGAAAAGCATAAAACATTGCTTCTGCAAGAGATTAAAGACCAAATGGGGAAAAAAAACTGTATGCATGCATTGGAAGATTTAATGTAGTTCATATGGCAATACTACTCAAAGGGATCTACAGATTCAATACAATTCTATCAAAATTTTTTCTTCTGCTTTTTCTAAATTCTGTCAATCCCTTGCAGTACATTTCCTTTCAGACATCATAGTTTTCATCTCTTAAAGATAGAGAGGGTCTTGTTTGTATTTTCTCTTTATCTGTTTAACATTTACAACTGATAGAAAACTTATACTAAAAGTTTTAATACCCTTAAAAAAAAAAAAAGAAGCAATCAGTCTGACTTTGCTATCCATGGTCATCACCACCGGACTCTGCTGCTTTCCTTTTCCAGAGTATAGATGTATAAATATAACACAAATTGTCATTTGTATTTGGGAGAGCTTTTTTGGGAATCTAAGTCATTGGCCTGTTGAGGTATGTTATAAATTTTCCCTGTTTTTTCCAGAGGGAGAGGAAGTAGTGCTTCTCCCATCCCTAAGCCTCTGAAACGTGCTCTCCAAAGATTATTTGTGGAGATTCATTGTACCTACATGCAAAGTATATTGGCAACTCAATGACACTTGCTTTTGTAATGATTTTGTACTTACATAAGCACGGAAAAAAAGTGAATAGGGAAGCAATAGCTGGCTAAGGAGTTGGGGTAGCAATGGAACACCTTGAAGTCCATGTTTAATGTGGCAAAAAATGGATTTCCATGGATCAAGTGGACATTGAAGAAATTAGGTGACCTTGAGCCATATTTCAGTACTCCGTTCAAGAAGGTAACCACCACATACCAGGACCCCAGCAGCAAAGTCTAAGAAATCTATTATAGGGAGTTAGATCTTGGATCGAAAGTGAAAGACGCCAAGTTCACTTGTTAAAAATTTGCATATTAGGAGGAATCCTCTGTAGGACTCCTTGAAAAACTGATAAGGTGTCTTGCAAGAGAGCCTGCATTTGAGTATCTGTCTTACAGACGACATTTATTGTCAGTGTTTACTAGTGATGCACTGGGGGAAAAGAACTTATCAATTAAGCAGTGAATTATGTATAAGAATCCCTGCTAGTTTTCCTATTACTTTTCTCAGGTGTTACATCCCAGATGAGCCAGAACCAGAAGAGAGGTTGGAGGAGTAAAAGAACATAAGACCACACTTCTTCCTCCCTGCTGTTACCTTGGCTTAAAGGTCAAGGAAAATCAGGAGGGCAGGGAGGAAATGAGGTTAGAGTATAAAATTTTGAGTTAAAATTTTTTTCTAACCACAGCTCTATTTATATTTCTTCACTTTACTATGAAATTAAGTGGTAGAAAAGTGTGAGGACAGCCTCATTTTTATTCTTCTATAGTTAAAATGTTTTTATCAACTTAGGCTTTTGACAGTATTTTTTTTCTTTATAAGTATACTTCAAGAATTAATATCCCCCCCTCCTTTTTAAGTAAACTCTACGCCCAGTGTGGTGGGGCTTGAACTTAAAACTCTGAGATTAAGGGTCACATGCTCTATCTATTGAGCCAGCCAGGTGCCCCAATTAAAGTCCCTTTTAAATCACTATTTTGATTTATGGGAATTACTACTAAGGACATAGACTTTATTTCTGGGTATTTTCCAGTGAGGCAATGTGTTTAGAATTTTAAATTTGAATAATATGGGCTGTTTAATCATCACTGAAAGTGACCAACTGTGGAACCTATGTGAAGTATCGTTAAATGGATTGGGAAGACAGATTCAACAGGGCATGACTGAAAGCATTGACTGGAAAAAATAATAAAAGAATTTGTTATTCATATCTCACAGAGTTCAGAGGTTCAACAAACCAGTTACTTGTATTTTACCAGATAATTATTTAATAATTAATTGGCAAAATGGGTGACTACATATTTCTGTATTTATATTCTGCTTTCCTTTTCCAGAATATACATGTATAAATATAATATAAACAGTAGTTTGTGGAGAGATTTTTTGGAGTTCTTACACTACCAATCTTATGCTTTATCAATATAAAATAACCTTTTTGTTCCATTTGATTCTGTCTTGAATTTTACTTTTTTTAGTATTTTGCAACCTTCCTTTTCCTTTTGTTTACATCACTTTTTTTTACCTCTTTTAAAGATTTTTGTTGTCACATTGTTTTTCAACTCAGTGTAACACACATATACATACATACATACATACATATGTATTTATCTATATGCTGATCTATCTAATCTCAGTATAGGAATTTAACTTTTTCACATTTGTTTTATTATTTTATGTGACTGATTTACTTCTGCCAATTTGTTTTATATGCTTTCTCTTTGTTTAAGAAAATAGGCTTTTTGTTAGTTTGCTGACGTGCAGTAGAAAGACTTCACTTTTATGTTTTCCAATTACTTAGAGGATCATGTTTAATATACTCATAATGATAACCTATATGTTGTTTAAATGCATTTTTTAAAGATTTTTATTTATTTGAGAGAGAGAGAACAAGTGGGGTGAGGGTCAGAGGGAGAAGCAGACTCCCTGCTGAGCAGGGAGCCCGATGTGGGACTCCATCCCAGGACTCTGGTATCATGACCTGAGCCATAGGCAGACACATAACAACTCAGCCACCTAGATGCCCGAAATGTATTTTTTTTTAAAGATTTTATTTATTTATTTTAGACAGAGAGAGAGAGAGCGTGCACGAGCAGAGGGGAGGGACAGAGAGAGAAGCAGGCTCCTGGCCAAGCGGGGAGCCTGATGCAGGGCTTGATCCCAGGACCCTGGGATCATGACCCGAGCCAAAGGCAGATGCTTAACTGACTGAGCCACCCAGGTGACCCTGAAACGCATTTTTAAATTTACAGTTCTTCATGTTACTGAGTCAAAAATAAAATAGTGTAATATGAATGCCCCATATTTGTGATAGAATATTTAGAACACTTTTCTGTTTCTTCAATCTCTTGTTTCTATAGTCAACATTTCTATTTAAATATTTGCTGTTCCATTCATCTATCATATTAAATATTTGCTGTTCCATTCATCTATCATATTTATGATATGATATATAGGTATCATATCATAAATATGATACCTATATATATGGTATATAGGCACCCATACCTAAATATATGGTTAAATATCTTCATTTTTAAAAGTATTTTTAAATGTTCCCTTAATACGATTACATTTGATAAGGTTATTTAGAGCTGTCTCTATTTTAAGTGATTTCAGTGCTCACCATTTTTCATATTTTATCTTGATGATACTATCTTGGACTCTATGTTGCTAATCTCTTTGTCAGTTGCAATGTACTTTCAAACATTTCCTTTTAAAAAATTCATGAAGAGTATGTTTTCATATATCTTGATATCTAAGTTTGTCTTTTCACTTGTCATCACATATGAGAGATGATTAAACTATGGTATAAAATTTTGAGAGTAAACGTATTTCCAGTCACTTTCTATGTGCCAGATGCTATTCTGGGTGTTGGGTGTACAATACAAACAAGGTCTGTTTTTCTTCAGTTAAGGTTGGAGTTTTTCAATAGCAATTGTTATTTTAAAAAATGAAAATCAAGATCCATGAGTTTCTAGGACAAAACAATTTCTGGTAACATCTCTATTGATATTCCTTTATCTTACATGAAATTAAGTGTTAAGAAAGTTTGAGGAGGGGCGCCTGGGTGGCTCATATGGTTGGGTGTCTGCCTTTGGCTCGGGTTGTTTTCTCCAGGTCCTGGGATCGAGCTCTGCGTCGGGCTCCCTGCTCAGTGGGGAGTCTGCTTCTCCCGCTCCCTCTGCCTCTCCTCCGCTCGTGCTTGCCCTCTCTCTCTGTATCTCTCTGTCTCCAATGAATAAATAAAATCTTAAAAAAAAAGTTTGAGGAGAGCATGATTTTTTTTCCTTTGTAGTTAAAATGTTCTATCAACTTAAATAGTGGACAATGTGTTTTTCTTTATAAGTATAGTTCAAAAATTAATGCCCTTTATATTTTTTTAAAGATTTTTTTTATTTTTTAGTAATCTCTACACCCAATGTGGTGCTCAAACTTACAACCCTGAGATCAAGAGTCGCATGCCCCACCGACTGAGCCAGCCAGTCACGCTTGCCCTTTTTAAATCACTATTTTTATTTATGGGTACTTGTCCTAAGAAAATAGAAAGTATTTCTGGTTATTTTCCAAGCCATGCAGAAAGTCTATTAGGGTAAAGAGGACTAGGAAGTAGATGGGTAGGTGGATGATGCCAACTTTGTGGACAGAGATTCTTCTAGCTACAAACGAGGATTTTAGATCATAAAACGCCAGGGATTTCCAAATGATTTTAACTCTTCTTTATTCTCCTCAGAACAATTTCTGCAGGTTTGATTAGACTGTGCTTCCAGAATGGGGTGGGACGCATTTATTCTGTATTTGGTTGTTTGTATACTTTCCCCAGTTGATAGATTGTGAGGCCATAGTGATATTTGGTTATATTGTTTGTCTCTGTCTTGTTAATTTCCCTTGCTTTATTTGGTTACACAAACCAGAATTTCACATAAGTGGTTAGGAGAGACAAGATTTTTCAAGAAAGAGCCCCATCCAGTACATTTTGATCTTTCATTACTCGTCACTAGTTTCAGAAATGCTAATGTAACAGGAAAGGGACACACTGACTTTTGTTCGACTTTGTTATGAATAGTAATCATAATATACCCCATGTTCTGCTAAGAAAAAAATAATGGCCAAGGTAATGTTTGGAACAATAGCCTATCTCTTTAGGATAAAGCCCTATGAATAAAATAGGTTGGTCAAAAAGGATATAGATTTTAAAATTTGCCAACAGTAAGTGAATGCCCTTTTTTATACACTCTTCCCTAACAGGAGTATTGGCATCCTTTTTAATTTCTGTGATTCTGATATGGAAAATTTTTTTGTTTTTAATTATGAATGATGTCACATACTTTTTACTGTGTTTGGACACCATTTACATTTCTTATGGAAAGTGCTATGTTTGATAAAGTAACATTTGTATTTGTCCTAAAGGTTAGGAAGCTTGTTTGACATATACATCCCAAGTGTTCTTAATTTCTTAGCTCTATTTTATGTGTGTATGAACCCCTTAGAGGTTGTTTTGATTGTTATGATGAAAGCTGTGTTTATTTGTTTTTATTAACGTATGAGTTCTTTTTATGATTCAATAGCATTTATTAAATAAAATATTAATATATTGAATAAATTTCAAATAAATTTCAGTGTATTTAATAAATAAATTTTTCTTTTTTTTATTTGAAATGGCACATTTCACATGTATAAAGTCCTATATATCCTCAGGTTTACTTAAATGTCCAATTCTTTCTTTTTTTTTAAAGATTTTATTTATTTATTTGAGAGAGAGAGAATGAGAGATAGAGAGCATGAGAGGGAAGAGGGTCAGAGGGAGAAGCAGACTCCCTGCCGAGCAGGGAGCCCAATGTGGGACTCGATCCCGGGACTCCAGGATCATGACCTGAGCCGAAGGCAGTCGCTTAACCAACTGAGCCACCCAGGCGCCCTAAATGTCCAATTCTTTTCTTATTGATCTATCTGCTCTCCTGTCAATACCATTTTGTTTCAAATAATGTCAGTATGTGAAAAATTTTGACATCTGTCAGTATAAGTCATTTTCTACTCTCTGTTGTATTTTTTAAGAATATGCAGATATTCTTCCAAGTGCAGTAATAAAAAGCAGCTTTCTAGTAATAGTATAATTTATAAAATATTAGAAAAGAATAAATATCAACTTAACTCCCATTTAGTTTATTTCCAAATTATATTACATAGAGATTTTAATAGAAAAATTTAGGGGTATGAAATTTTCTATGTGAGCACCTTCCCCCAAGAGTTAATATTATATTTCTTTTTTCCATGATTATAACATGTTTTCATAGTGTGGTGGTTATCACATTTGCCCTGACATTCTTCTAAGATTATGAAGTTCCAAAGTATGGTTTTAGCATTTTTATGTGGAGGCTATTTGATTTTATTTTGTTGTTTTGTTTTGTTTCATTTTATTAGCTGTTTGCTGTTCCTGTGGGTTATTTTGTTCCACAATATTTTCCATTTGGTTAGTCAGAATATAGGAAAGGTATTAATTTTGAAATTTTTTTTCCAGTTTACCATATTGAACTCTTGTTTTCTCTGAGAGATATATATTTGAATCTGTTAGGTTTTTCAGACAGATAATCATATCTTATACAGATAATTATAATTCTGCTTTTAAAAAATATTTATAACATATTTTTCTAACTTATGAATGTTTTTTGTGGAAGTAGTGGGATTATAAATACTAATAATTAGAGCAGCAAATATTATCTTGCTCCTGATTTTAATGGTCAGTGGTGGTGAGCAAACGGGTAATTAGACAATTGTACTTTATCTGCCATCTTACTAGTGCTTTGATCCCACCATTTTCAACTATTCATTCTGCTTTTCTCCCCAAATGTTTTATCTTGAAAGGGATTTTTGGAGTGAATTCTTTGATTTGCTCTTAGTGGACAAGGTCACATACATTTGAGTACACACTTCCACTCTGTGAAGACATATTATCAAAAGGAAGAGAGGGTTATTTGAGATAAGACACTTGGAAGCCTTTTTTTTTTTTTTAAAGATTTTATTTATTCATTTGACAGAGAGAGACACAGCGAGAGAGGGAACACAAGCAGGGAGAGTGAGAGAGGGAGAAACAGGCTTCCCGCTGAGCAGGGAGCCCGATGCGATGTGGGGCTCCATCCCAGGACCCTGGGATCATCACCTGAGCCGAAGGCAGACGCTTAACGACTGAGCCACCCAGGCACCCCACTTGAAAGCCTCCTATATGAGGTGTGAAACTATTACAAACAAACAAAATTGGCAATGCTAAGTACTGGCAAGGACCCAGTGCTATTGCAAGTCTCCTATATTGGTGGTAGTAATACAAAATGGTAGTCTGACCAGTCTGAAGACTATATTGGCAATTTGTTGTAAAGTTAAACATACACTTAAGATATTGTTACAGGATTTTTGTTCCCTTAGTGCCCGCGGTTCTTGGTCACACGCTTTGAAGAATGAAGAGGTAGACGAGTCGAAGAGTGGTGGGCAGCAAAGCAAAGTTTATCGAATGATAGTGTAAAGCTTCCTGAGAGGGAGGGGACCCAAGAGGGTTGCCATTTTGGTGTTCAAATCTAGTGGTTTTTGTAAGTTCTTTTGAGGAACTATCTTGAGCATCCTGAATGTGGGCTCCCTGTGGATTAGCTGCTGAAGTGTGCCAATCAGGGCTTTGATCATGCACCTGTCTACCTATCGGATTATTGTTCACGGGTTGATGGTCTTTTGGGCTGACATCTGGAGACTAACTACCTCAACTTGTGATAGTGACCAATGGTTTATGGTTAATTGTTTTGTTTCAGGGTGTTTTGCAAAAGTTACTCCTGTAGAGGCTGCTAGACAGGATGCTAGTGTGGTCTTGTCTAAGGTATAAAACAGGATGCTAGTGTGGTCTTGTCTTAGCCGTCCCAGCTCCCTGTTTTCTTGTCGGGGACCCTGGCCCTGACTACCTAAGTGTCCAATTAACCTTCTAACAATATGACCATCCATCTGACACCTGGGTATTTCCCATAGAGAAGTGAAAACTTATGTTCACACAAAAACCTTTACAGGAATGTTCATTGCAGCTTTTATTCATTATGAGCCCAAACTGGAAATAACCCTCATGTCCCCCCAAGTGGGGGATGGATAAATTGTGGCACAGCCATATAGTGGAATAAAAAGGATCAAACTATTGCTATGCATAACAACAGAGATGGATCTCAGATATATTAGACTAAACTATAGAAGCCAGATTGAATAGTTAACATATGATTCCATTTACATGTTATTCTGGAGAAGACACAATTATAGGGATGAGGAACAGATTGTTGCCAGGAGCTGGGGTAAGGGTGAGTTTTTAGCACTAATGTGTTACACAAGGTAGTCTTTTGGGATAAGAACAAGTTTTGTATCCTGATCATGGAGATGTTTACATGCTGTATGTATATTGTTAAAACTTTCAGAACTGTACAGCTAAAAAGCGAATTTTCCTGGGTGTAAATTTAAAGATAAATTTTAAAAATCACAAAATAGGGTCTTTCTTTGAGCTAATGTTTACTTCTCCCTCTGACCGTTTGCCTGCTAGGAGCAGAGGTGAGGTTAGACACATCTGTGAGAATAGCCCAACAGGGAGATTTCTTCTCATGTGGCATCTGTAATTTTAACATTTTATATTTATCCAGCCACTTTCCATAGAAAATCACAATGTTCTTAAAAATGATACAAAGGTCTTAATGAGAGGTAAAGCAAAATAACATCTGTAAGTATGAGAAATCATTGAGAACCTGTCGTACACTGGACTGAATTTTAGGCATGAGTTTGCATTAGGTATAATATTTGGTTGTTTCATTAACTGGATTAACATTCTGGGTAGTCTTGTGTCTTGTTAACTACAAATTAAGTGCTATTCCTGGGTGTTATACGCAACTGATAAATTGATGAACACTACATCTGAGACTAATGATGTACTATATGTTGGCTAATTGAATTTAAATAAAAAACAAACAAATTAAGTGCTATTCAAATAATAACACTTATAGAGAATCATCAGTCTAATTCTTCTGAAGTGTTTCTTTTTTATCATTTTTAGCAAGATAATATTTTAAAATATTAAGTCATGAGATTGCAATTGAGTTTCTTTCCTCTTAATTATTCCCGTTAAAGGGAATTGAAGAGATGTTCACCATTCAAATGGAACAGTGGTATCCACTGTCTTGTAAGCTATAGGGACAGCCTAGCCAAATTGCCTTCAGCCACTGTAAATTCTGTCATTTGGGTTTCCATCATTTTCCATGATACATCCCATAACCAGATTAATAGTTCTTCAGTGATTTTTATACATTCTGCCTCCTCCGTTCCTCTTTTATATGTTGCTTTTTCTCCCTTCCTACTCCTTTTCTCCACCAATTTTTTTCCTGAACTATAGAAATAGATTTCTAGCTATTTTCTCTTTCTCCCACAGAACCCTCATCCCTGTTATCCATTAATAATTGTCAAATGAATGAAGGTATATGAATTCAGGATTTATAGACTGGTATAAGGAAACATGATATGGCAGTCATCCAGACAATAAATATTAGAAACATTATAGCCAGCCCACAAACAATTGAACTTGAGATAATTGCAAATTAAATAAAGACTACAGGCCCTCTTTCACCCTTGAGGTTGGAGAAAATTTAATATAAATGACTGATAACTAGTTTTAACAAGGTCTGAGGAACAGGTATTGTCATGAAGGTTGCTGGGATTGTGAATTGCTACAACCTTTGCATAAAGCAATTTTCTTTTTGCACATTAATGTGAAAATAAACAGGTTTTGATCCAGAATTCCCACTCTGAGAAATCTATTCTATGTAAATAAAATGTATGTAAGATGCATACTGCATCATTATTTTAATTACAATGAAGGGTAACTGTTTCCCTTCTGTAAGGGAATGGATGATTAAATTATGATATTGTCATTCTAGATTTCAAAGATTAAAGTTTAGGGCTGTCTTTTGGCCTAGAAAGGTCTCCATGATATATGTTCTGTTGAAAAACTTTTGGAGAACAGTGTATATAAGATGATTACATGTTTACATAAAGAATAGGGAACCTAAATGTTAGTAGTTTTTGGTTTTTGTAGTATTACGGAGAAAGGCAGGAGAGTGGGGATGTTTACCACTCCAGGAGGGATTGTTCGTTTAAATAAATCAACTAAAATGTCAGCATTTTTAAAGAGGTTGAAAATGTGATTTCTTGTATGCTTATAGACAGAGGAATGGTAGTGGAGAGGATATACACCAAACTGGATACCAGTGGAGGCTGATTGTGGTGCCTTGTGGCCCACACTAGGGAGCCAGGATAAGAGAGATGTTAAGAACACAGGGCCTGTATTATAGGGGCACCTGGGTGGCTCAGTCCGTTAAGCATCTGCCTTTGGCTCTGGTCATGATCCCGGAGTCCTGGGATTGAGCCCCGCATCAGGCTCCCTGCTCAGTGGGGAGTCTGCTTCTCCCTCTGCCCTCCGCGGCCCCCTCCCCCGCCACCGCTTGTGCCCTCTCTCAAATAAATAAAATCTTAAAAAAAAAAAAAGAACACAGGGCCTGTATTATAAGTTTGAATCCTAGCTCCATTTTTTCTAATATGTGTGATCTCTGGCAAGTTTGGTAAATCTCTCAGTGCTTCAATTCCCTCATCAGTAAAATATGGTACTAGGAATATCTGCTGAATAAAGTGGTTATAAGAATTACATGAATTAATATATGCTTAATGCTTTGAATATTCCCTTTTACAAAGTAAACATTCAATCAGTTAGATGTTACTGCAGAATGATGGGATTTATGTGTGTATCTTGGTTACTAAGACATGATATTTTAAAAGAAGTATGTATGCAAGTAAATCCTGTTTATATGTATATAATATTTATCAGTGCTTTACCTTGAGAATAGGATTATGTCAGTTTAATTTATTCTTTTTCATAATTTGAAAATGAATACATATTATTCTGATGAAAACCAAAAACTTATTACAAACAATATATACTTGATATTGAGACAAATAAAGGTAAATCACTTACAATTCACCATGCAAACACATCTAAGGCCAAGTCCTAGATTTCAGCCAACTTTATTTCCACATTTCTTTAGCTGTGACTAGGATGACCATATAATTTATCATCTAATCCCAGGTACATTTGAGAGTGAAACAGGGCACTTTGAAATCATACCCCGAAAACAGATCTTAATAGGTACTCTCTGGACAACTGGGTTATGTGGTTATGCTAGCCCCAGCTGAATTTCCTGACATACCTACACTCGCCCGCTGTGGCCCACCTATACTTATCTTGGATGCACAGTGGTCACTAAGGACGCCTTGGTTTAGGCCACCATCATTCTCCATTTGGATTAACTGAGTAGCTTTCTAAAAGATCTCCCTTCTTCTGTCCTTGTTTGCATTCCCTAATCATAGAGTCCAGGATGATTATTTTAAACATAAGTTAAACCATGTCACTCTTGTGCTCAGTTCCTCCAAGTACTTTTTGTGTCATTCAGAATAAAATACAGAGTACTTTTAATTGTGTTTATAAGACCCTACCCTGTGTGGTTGCCCCTTGTATCCAAATAGGAATCCCATTTCTTCTCTAACCATATCTCCTACTAGTCCCCTAACATTTGTTTACCCCCAGCAACACCATGCAGTTTTTCTGTTTTGTTTTGTTTTGTGTGTTTTTTTTTTTCAGACACACCAGACATGCTTCTACCTCAGGACCTTTGCACTTTCTGTTCTCAGTGCATGATATGCTCTGTCTGCCAACACCTAAGGGATTTGTGGGCTCATATTTTTTTCAGTTTTTTTTCTCAAAGTCTCCTTCCCCATGAAGACTATGCAACTCCTTTATTTAAGATTGCAAGTCACTTGCCCCTGTGATACTCCCATCATTTTCCCTATTTTATTTTATTATTTTCTCTTGCAATTCACCACCATATAAGTTTCTATGAGGTTAAGATTGTCTCTTGTAACCACTGCTATATCCATAGTACCTAGCACAGTGCTGGCCACATAATTGGTGCTTAATAAATATTTCTTGACTGACAATGGAGACAAACTTTACCAGCTTTCCTAATTTTGTCAAATACAAAGTTATTTATACTATTGCATCCCAGGAGCAAAGCCATGTTCTTTTTGGAGCCATGCCTAATGGCATAACTTGTGTGAACACATTGCTTATCTATTCTGAAAATGCTCGTGAATCTAGTAATGACCACAGCTATATGCCATACCTTTGCACCAATTTGTACAGGAAATGGCAAGTTTTGAGAAGCATCTTCCAACATACGTTTTAAGATATTTGAGGCAGGTAGGAAATGGGAGTCTGTTATCTCTACTGGTGCAGATCTTTATTTTACAGCCACTAATTCCTCAGAGGGGTAATAATGGATGACAGCAAGAGAAGACAGATCTCCAGACTCATTTTTGTATGATGCTTTGCCAAGAGCAACATTTATCAGGGCAGTGCATGCACCACAGGGAGGTGGGGGGCCTTGGTGCAGTGTGTGAATTTGTTGCCACCACCAAATTAACTCTGCTCAATTCTGTTGTCTTTCCAACTTTATATCCTTGATTATACATTCATAAAACCGTCCCTTCTTTTCAACATAAATTCAACTGCTTTGAAAATATAATTGTGCATGTTTATCAAGCACCTAATTTGTTTACATGCCAGTTACTAATTACATATGAAATATAAATGAATTGCAGGCCATACATTCTGTGCTAACTACTGCAAGAAAAACATTTTGTAGGTCCAATCTACAATTGAAGTTGCAGGCAGTAACAGCGTTGAACATTTCTGATGTACTATACTTCTCAACACATACATCCAGGAATGTACAATTAACAATGGCTTATATATACAACCCCAAAACGTGGCAAGAGTGGTTTTTGAACTAATGATGTACTGTATGGTGACTAACATAGCATAATAAAAAAAAAAGTGGTTTTTGAGAAGTTTTCATGCTGTAAACAGCTACTTTAGCATAACTTACTTTACTGCCAATAACCTCATCTATTGAGAGACTAAAGTTTATGAAGTTAGGACTTTGTCCATCCTTTTATACTTAGTTTTATTAGTTTCCTGATGCTATTATACCATTACCATGAACTTGGTGGCTTAAAACAACAGAAATTTATTCTTTCACAGTTCTAGAGGTCAGAAATCTGAAATCAAGATGTGTCTATGACCACACTCTCTGAAAGCTCTTGGCATAGAAGGTTTCCTTGCTTCCTTCTATTTTTTCTGTCTATCCAGCATTCTTTGGTTTTCCTTGGCTTGTGGCGTATTAATTCCAGTCTTTGCTTCCCTCTTTAGGTTACCTTTTCCTGTGTATCCCTCAAAACATCCTCTGCCTCTCTCTTATAAGGATACATACCATTATGTACATACATGGCAGATAATCCAGAATAAGCCCCTGTTCTCAAGGTGCTAAACTTTATCACATCTTCTGCAATATAAGGTAATATTCTCTATTTTGCATATAAATTAATATTTACAAGTTGTGGGGATTAGCAAGTGAATATCTTTCGGTGGGGATGATTTTTTTTTTTTTTAGCCTACCATATGATGACAGTGCTTGACACGTAATAGAAAAGTGATAAATTCGTGGCTTCTATGATTGAGTGAGTCTCTCTCTCTCCCTCTCTGATTTTTCTGGAGTTTGCTTATTGTAGCTTATCCGTCATTTCATGGCAATTGAATAAGATCTGACAGACTTCATTTGCTAGTCATTTAGAAAACACAGAGATGTTCTCACTGCAACTACAAATGTGAATGTGAGAGAAGTCTCTTTAGCCACATGATAATTGCAATATGTTTATTAGACCAGAACACCAACCTTATAACCATGAAGAACTATATTGGAATTTTCCCCCCAATATTATGAAACAAAACACTATAGCGGTTGTCAACTACCCTACCATAGAAAACGTACTTGAAATAACTAAAATTTTAATGAAGTGTAAGCAGTTGGCAGTGGCCATGATTTTGAGACTTATTGGTTATGTGTCAACTATACTTCAGTTACAAAATTATTGGAATTGTTGATATTTTAAAGTAAAACATTTACATCACTCTTTTAAATACATTAAGGGGCACCTGGGTGGCCCAGTCGTCTAAGCGTCGGACTCTTATTTTTGGCTCAGCTCATGATCTCAGGGTCCTGGGATCCAGCCCTGCATAGGGCTCCATGCTCAGCAGGGAGTCTGCTTGAGGATTTTTCTCTCTCTGACCCTCCCTCTCGTTGCACTTGCTCACTCTCTCTAGAATAAATACATCTTTCAATAAAGAAATACATTTATTAAATCTAAATGCTGTAGAAATTTGATAACTACTATTGTCAATTTAAAAAAGAAGGAAAGTTTTCTTCCAAAATTTCTTTGTGGGTAGGATATTTCTCCTTGAACCTTCATTTCCATTCAATTATTCAGAAAATTTTTATCCTAATTTAATATGCTTGCATGAAAAATTTTTTTATTGGTTTTCAACAAATGGTGCTGGAACAAGTGAACTTGCACATGAAGAAAAAAAGAATCTAGACACAGACCTTACACCCTTTACAAAAATTAACTCAAAATGGATTACAGACATAAATGTAAAGTATAAAATTACAAAACTCTTGGAACATAACACTGGAGAATACCGAGATGACCTTGAGTATGGTGATGACTTTTTAGATACAACAACTGAACGCACAATCCATGGAAGTAATTGATATGGACTTCATTAAAATTGAAAACTTAGGCTCTGTGAAAGACAGTATCAAGAGAATAAGAAGACAAGCCACAGACTTTGATAAATATTTGTAAAAGACACATCTGATAAAGGACTGGTATCCAAAATATACAGATAATTCTTAAAATTCAATACTAGGAAAACAGCCCATTTAAAAAATGGGCCAAAGACTTTTAAGACACCACACCAAAGTAGATATACAGAGGGCCAATAAGCATACGAAAAGATTTTCCACATTGTATGTCATTGGGGAAATAAAATTAAGACAGCACCAAGATATTACCACACACCTATTAGAATGGCTAAAATCAAGAACTCTAACAAGACCAAATGCTGCTGAGGGTATAGAACAACAGGAACTCTCATACACCGCTAGTGAGAATGCAAAATGTATCCACTTTGGAAAAAAGCTTAGAATTTTCTTACAAAACCAAGATAATTTTACCATGTGATCCAGCACTCACACTCCTTGGTATACACCTGAATGAATTAGAAAACTTATGTTCACATAAAATACTGTACTTTATAATTGCCAATACATAAAAACAACCAAGGTGTTCTTCAGTTGAATGGATTAGTAATCACTGGTACATCCAGACAATGGAATAGTATTCAGCACAAAAAGAAATGAGCTCTCAGTCAATGAAAAGATATAGAAGAAACTGAAATGCATATTACCAAGTGAATAAAAATCTGAGAAAGCTACATATTGTATGATTCTATTGATAAGACTTTTCTGAAAAGGCAAAATTCTGGAGAAAATAAAAAGATCAGTGGTTGCCAGGGGTTGGAAGTCACAGTGGACAGGGAGTGAATAGGTGGAGCATAGACGATTTTTAGGGCGGTGAAAATATAGGATACCATAATTACAGAGAGCCATTATGTATTTGTTCAAATCTGTAAATGTACAAACCCAACAGTAAATGAGAATGTGAACTGTGAACTTTGTATAATTATGATGTGTCATTGTAGTCTCATCAATTATAACACATGTACCTCTGTGATTGGGAATGTTCATAATGGTGAGGCTATGTGTTGGAGCATGGGTATATGGGAAGTCTCTGTACCTTTGTGTCACTTTTGCTGTGAATCTAAAGCTGCTCTAAAAAAATTTAAGTCTTTAAATTAAAAAAAAATCATTTATTGGTCATCTCATTATTCCCTGCCAAAAATCAGGATATGTACAATATTTTTTAAAACTCCCATGAGTAGGGACACCTGGGTGGCACAGTCAGTTAAGCATCCGACTCTTGGTTTAGGCTTAGGTCATGATCTCAGGGTTGTGAGATTGAGCCCCCTGTTGGGCTCTGCACTCAGCACAGAGTCTGTTTAAGATTCTCTCCCTCTCTTCTGCCCCTCCCTCCGCCCTCCCCCCGCCCCACACTCTCTCTCATGCAAGCTCTCTCTAAAATAAATAAATAAATCTTTAAAACTCCCATGAGCATTGTATTCTAAGTGCTCAGTTGTTTAGAGTGAGTTATCGCAGTTATAATTTTTTTGGTTTCTCAATCAACTAAAATGTATTAAAACAGTAATTATTAAAAATTATAGAGTAAACTTATTGAAAATGCATCTGTTAATGAAATGATAGGGAATTTCATTACATCAGCTCATGTGTCTATGGATTTATGATATTTTTGGTTGGAAATAAAGGATTTAATAGAAATTTATAGCAATACAAAGAGGATATTGTACCACTAGTTAAGTGTGGAGCTTACAAATTGTCACATTGATTATTGTCAGTATTTTTAATTTATGGAGAATTCATAATAAAATTTTCTTAATTTAAATATAATTAAGTACATGATAAGAATGAATAAAGAAGCAAAATATTCAGTTAAGAATAGCAATATGCAGGAGACTGGTTCCCAAGTTTAAGAAAAGGATACAGATTTGCTGTATTTGATAATCGTTCAGCAAATTGAGATCATTTCTCCTCGGTTTTTAACAAGGGTTTAAAATATAAAGTGATACATATTTTTCCTGTTATAGTCCTTTTGCTAAAAATGTAACATTGTTCTGTCATGATTAAATGTGAAACCTCTCCCTCCTTCTTGAAATCTTGCTACATTTTTAAGTGAGACATAATTCAAAACAGATTTATGGGAGTAATGACCAGACTCTTTCTTAATACTGAGAATGTTGAAAATGCTGGATGAGCATTCCTTATAGCAGACTGATATTTTCCATGATGCCTTTATAAGTCTTAAATATTTTAATGTTAAAATAAGTAGTGAATACAGCTTTGCATGTGTGTATCACCTGGACATAAAAAGGAAACTACAGACTTTAATATTTCTTATTAAGTATCTGTTTAATTTGCTTTTCTGGGACTCTACTTTAGAAGCAGTATATTGTTTGAAAATTCTTGGTGAGTTGAAGAGAAGTCATTGAGCAAAAGTTCTTTATTTTCACTGTCCCACTCCTTAATATATTCACTTTTTATCCCAAACAGGTGTGTAAGACTTACTGTGTTTTTACAGTGCCTTTATTAAAAGAGGCTTTACAAGCAACATTTATAATTGTTACTTTGTCCTCCTAGAGATCTTTAAGTCCCATACAATATAGTAAGATTAGGAGTAAATGAGAAATATGCCTTTGAAATGTGGAAGATAACTATAGGCATGTTCTCAGGTATTTCATTTTTAGGGAAGAGAGTGTATGGGAAATGAGTATCTAGAGATTGAATCTTTTAAAAAAACAATCTCTTTTTGTATGTCTCTTCAAAAATAGCTGGGTAACACCGGGCTTATGTGTACTTCAGTTTGAAGATCACTAATTTAGTGATACAGCTTTACTAGAACACTGCATCTAAAGAGTATCAAAGGAGTCAAATATTTAATTAAAACATTTCAAAATAATTTGTTGTTCAGGATATGCTTTGGACTGATAGGTAAATAATCATTCAAATTAGTTGTTTGGTTTCATATAAACCAATTTGGTAACTGACCAACAAACTTAGTTTTGTACCAGTAAATAAACTGGCTTAATAGCTCGATGCATTTATTTATCTACTCAATTGCCCATCTCAAAAATTAAGTTTTGAAGAAGTGTATTCAGTGCTGTGGGAGAGGAGGCATGATTTAATGATTTCTTTGTGTTGAACAGATAGGTTTAACTCTTTTGGCCATTGAATTTAAATATGTATGGTGATTACTTCTGTTTCATTTGCCTTAAGGTCCCATTACAAAACACTTAATATTTTCCATTTCTCATTTATCCCGTAATCTTTACTTATTTTCTTATATTCTGAACTGAAAGAACCAGATTTTCCGAGCCTCTCAAAGCATGCAAACATTGAAAATGATTTGAAAGGAAGAGCCAAATTATGCATACTGAATATTTTAGGTAACATTTGAATTTTTTTTAGAGTTTTTATTGAAGAAATGCTGAATTCTAAATGCCACCTTCTTCTTCAGGATATGGAGCTGCTGAACTTTTTCAATTGTTTTTGGAAATGAACAGAATGCCATCACCTTGAATTTTGTCATGACCTTGATCATGATTGAAGTTTAGGATTTAAGCTATGGTTGTTCCTCCTTATCTGCAGTTCTGTTTTCACATAGTGCCATTTCAGTTGCCCCAGGTCAGCGTTGGTCAGGAAGCAGATGATCCTCCTCCTGATGAATGTTTAGACTGTCCATAGTAAACTAACTCTACCTCACAGTCATTCCACTCACATAATCTCAACTCATGGGCATTTTATCATCTCACACCTTCTCAAAAAGAAGGTTAATTACAGTACAATAAGATATTTAGAGAGAGAGAGAATTCACAACACTTTTATTACAGTATATTGTTATAATTGTTCTACTTTATCAGTTTTGTTAATTACTTACTGTGCCTAATCTATAAATTAAACTATCATAGATATGCATGTGTACGAAAAACCATAGTATGTATAGGTTTTGGTAATCTTCACAGTTTCAGGCATCCTGGGGTTCTTGGAACATAAACTCCATGGATAAGGGTGGTGGGTGACTGTATTCAATATAGTCCTTTTTAATTTAGCCCTTCATTAAATCCTGTCATGGAATGTAACATACTGCCCCTTGCAAAGGGATGGTTTCCTTTTTGTTTTCTTTATCAGTTTACAGAAAAGCATAAAATTTTCTTTTTCACTCACAATTCAGAACATTTGGTAGAGGAACTGCTGCTGGAACTAGTTGTAGTCATTAAAATATAGAATACTTCTCATATTACTTTTGCTGTAATAGGACTGGATACTGTGGCTTTTAAAAGAATATCCTTTCTCATCTTCCAAGAATTCTTTTCCTCATTTTTTTAAAAGCTTTTTATCTGAGTATAGTTGACACACGATGTCACATTGGTTTCCTCTGTACAGCTTAGGTTTTGACAAGTTTTTGTCTTATGCTCTGTTCACCACAAATGCATCTACCATCTATCCTGTTACATCGCTATTACAATATCATTAACTGTATTTCTTATGCTGTGCCTTTTATTCCCATGACTTATTCATTCCATAACTGAAAATCTATGTCTCCCACTCCCCTTCACCCATTTTGCCCAGCTCCCCATCCCCTTCCATCTGGCAACCGTGAGCATGTTCTCTGGATTTATAGGTCTGATTCAGCTTTTTGTTTATTCATTGTTTTAGATTCCATTTATGATTGGAATCATATTTGTCTTTCTCAGTCTGACTTATTTCACTTAGCATAATACACTAGGTCCAGTCATGTTGTCTCAAGTGGCAGTATGTCATACTTTTTATGACTGTATAATATTCCACTCTATCTATCCACCACACTTTCCTTATTCATTCGTCTATTGATGGACACTGAGTTTGCTTCCTTGTCTTGACTATTGTAAGTAATGCTGCAGTAAACATAGGGCTGCATATATCTTTTGGAGTTAGTGTTTTCATTTTCTCTAGCCAGAAATAGTTGAAATTTTGGATCAGGGTGTTATATTTTTAATTTTGGGGGGAACCTCCATACTGCCTTCCACAGTGGTGTTACACTCCCATTGACAACTTTGAGTATACTATTTATCTACAAATAATTCTTTTTAAATAAATCTTTAGTACAGATAAGTATCACATCAGCCCACATCCTCATACTTAGAAATTCCTTACTAGTGATTATGAATAAACTTGAATCTCTTCTGCTTATTTGTTTTGCATATATTTTTCATCTTTATTGTGGTCAAACTGACAAAATGGTAAGAAATTTAAAGTGTACATTGTGGGGCAGAGTGGCTCCGTTGGTTGAGCATCAGGCTCTTGGTTTCAGCTCAGGTTGTGATCTCATGGGTCATGGGGTCAAGCTCCATGACAGGCTCTGGGCTCAACCATGAGTCGGCTTGAGGATTCTCTCTCCCTGCCCCTCCCCCTACTCTCTCTCTCAAATAAATAAATAAATAAGTCTTTTTAAAAACGTGTACATTGTGATGATTTGATGTACATATGCATTGTGAAAGGATTCCTTCCATCTAATCAATGAACATATCCACCATCTCATATATTTATCTATTTTTTATTGGTGAGAACATTGCAATTCTATTTCAGTAAACTTTAATTATACAGTACAGTGGTATTAACTGTGGTCTCCCTGTTATACATTACATCCTCAGACCTTATTCATGTTATAGCTGAAATTTTGTATCCTTTTACCAACCTTTCCTTATTTCCCTCACTACCAAGACCCTGGCAACCACCTTTCTACTTTCTGTTTCTATAAGTTTGAGTCTTTTTTAAAAGATCCCACATATAAGTGATAACATGCAGTATTTGTCTTTCTCTGTTTGGCTTATTTCCCTTATCATAATCTCTTCCACATTCATCCATGTTGTTGCAAATGGTACAATTTCCTTCTTTTTAATGGCTGAATGATATTCCATTATATGAACATATACCATGTTTCCTTTATCCATTCATCCTTTGAAAAACATCTGAGTTGTTTCCATATCTTGGCTATTGTGAATAATCCTGCAGTAAACTTGGGAGTTCTGATATATCCTCGATATCCTATTCACTTTTCCTTTGGATACATATATATAAGTGAGATCTTTAGATCATTCGTTAGTGGCTTTAATTTGTTGAGCAACCTGCATACAGTTTTCCATTGTGGATGTACCAATTTACATTCTCAGCAGCAGTGCCGAAGGTTTCCTCTTCCTCCACATCCTCACCAACACTTTTTATCTCTTGTCATTTTGATGATAACAATTTTCACATGTATATAGTGATATCTCATGGTTTGATTTGCATTTCTCTGATGATTAATAATGTTGAACACCTTTTCATGTTCCTGGGTGCCATTTGTATATCTTCTTTGAGAAAATGTCTATTCATTTGCTCTGCCACTTTTTAATTGGATTTTTGTTGTTACTGTGGAGTTGTGTGACTTCTTTATATATTTTGGATATTGACCCCTTATCAAATACATGATTTTAAAGTCTTTTCTCCCATTCTGTAAGTTGCCTTTTCATTTTCTTGGTCATTTCCTTTGCTGTGCAGAAGTCTTTAGTTTGATGTAGTCACATATAATATATACTAAAAATATTTCAACTAGAATTTCATGTGAGTAAAGAGAACCATGCTGGTCATGTATGAAATATATTTGTCTACTTACCAATTGATTGTAGCCTTTGACATTGCAAAAGAAGGGGTGGGAGCTTGGGTCTTGGATATTTGTAAACTAATTTATTTCTCCAAGGATTTTATTGGCATCTTGTATGTTATTTACTCCCCTTACTTTAAAATATTTACACTATGCGAACTTAATATCTCAACAGGGCATTGTTCTTTGTTGTTTTATTTTTTTCTAAATTTATATGCAAACAATGCCACTTGCTTATTTTATGCAAGACTGCAAGTGTCACAGGATAACGTTAAGTATTGGGTCAGTGTGTTTGTGATCCATTTGTTTATTTTGTTGAAAAAAATGTAATAGAACAGAGACAGAACCCAACTTATATTTAAGATCTTATATTTAAGATGTAGGTCAGTTTCAAAAGCATAATTCTTATTTGGTTAACAGCCATTGAGAAATCAAGAATTATTTCTAATTCTGTTGTTAATATAGAGCCTGAAAGCAAGGGTGCCAGTGTTTAAAAATCAATTAATGTTCTTTCTTGTTATTTTCCTTAGGCCTTATCTAACTTAAGGTTTAGTTTAAAATTATATCAAGGCTAAAGATCCCATGTGTGTGGCATATGTCATTGAATCTTTTGTTTGTTGTTTGCAAAAATGGAAATAGTTTGATTTTTACTTGCTGTAAATACATCCTTTCATTTTTAACACAGATAACCACATCAACATGAATATTTATAAGGAATAAATTAATGTGACATAAGTATCACTGATTTCTATTATCAAAATAATTGATAACATATTCTGATCTACATTTCTATTATCAAAGATAATTGGTAACATATTTTGATCTACATTTCTATTATCAAAGATAATTGGTAACATATTTTGATCTACATTCTTCCTGACATTTTTGTTTTTTGCTTTGGCCATTTTGATTCCTTCAACAAGCATTCATTAAATAGGTACTTTAATGCAAGTTAATAACATCGTATGTTCTTTTTTTTATTGTTTAGATTTCAGGTACATAAAATTCAGTTAGTTATATTGCTCACTTCCTATGACAGCATCAGCATTGATATCTGTGGTAGTCTGATATTTTCTTGTGGATCACTTTTTATTTTCCCCTTTGTTCTGCCCAGGAATGCCCCTTCTCTTCCTTCCATCATTGATTCTACTGTGGTATATTTAAATTAAGTGCTTCCAGCCCAGCTTCTATATCATTTTGGGGGATATATGTGTATCTTTAAAATTACACAACATTGGATTTCTTTTCTTTTTTTTAGAGAGAGATCATGTGCAGTGGGGAGGCATAGTGGGAGAGGGAGAGCGAGAATCTTAAGCGGATTCCACACTCAGTGTGGAGCCCCATACAGGAATCAGTCTCTCCACCCTGAGATCATGACCTGAGCCAAAATCAAGAGTCGGATGCTTAACTGACTATGCTACCCAGGCGCCCCTATACAGTATTGATTCATGTGTATGTTTTAATTTTATAAATTAAAACATGCTTTGATTATATAATCCATCCTTTTCTCTTTTAACTGCTGTTTAGTATTTCATTATATTCCTTTTCCATTTTATATAGCCATTTTCTCAGTTTTGGCTACTTAAGTTCCTTCCAAGATACTGCTTCCAATTAACACTGTGAATTACCTCCCTTACATGTTGCCCTTTGGACCTTTACTTGATTTTCTTTCAGATTCCTGTGTCACAGGACATACACATAGCTAATTTCATTAAATAAATCCAGAATGCTTTTATTAGTGTAGATGAACATGGCAGTGCATCAGAGTTCTTAAATCCTCACCAGCTTTTAATATTATAGCACTTTCTGAATTAGTCAATTTGATGTATGTAAAGAACTATCACTATTTCAATATGCATTGCTTTGATTATTTGAAAGGTTAAGTATTTCTTAATGCATTAGGTATTTGTTTTCTCATTCTGAAAATTATTCATATCTCTTGACCCTTTTTAATTAGATGTTGTGCCTTTGTGTTATTTTCTAGCAATTATGTATTCTAGATATAAATCCCTTTTTTAAATTTTTTAAAAAGGTTTTATTTATTTATTTATTTGAGAGAGAGCGAGGAGTGGAGCAGAGGGTGAGGGACAAGCAGACTCTGAGCTGAGCGCAGAATCAGATGTGGGGCTCGATCCCATGACCCTGAGATCATGACCTGAACTGATACCAAGAGTCAGACACTTAACTGACTGAGCAACCCCTCTGCCTCTCCCTTTTTGTTTTAAATCTTGTATATGTCTTCTACTAATCTCTTACCTGTTAACTTTTTTTTTCAATTTATTATTTGAGAGAGAGAGAGAGAGAGAGCAGGGGTGAGGGACAGAGGGAGAGGGAGAGACAAACTTAAGCAGACTCCATGCTGAGTGCAGAGCCTGACACAGGGGTCAGTTTCGTGACCCTGAGATCACGACCTGAGAGGAAACCAAGAGTAAGACGCTTAACTGACTGTGCCACTCAGGTGCCCCCTGTTAACTTTTGAATGATGTTAACTTTCTTTGAACTGAAATCTTGTATGAGATAGCAGTCACAGTCCTCTTTTTTCCATGGTTTATGTTTTTTTTTTTTAAATCTTGTTTAAGAAGTCTTTTTCCATTGTCAAGATCACAGAGATAGTCTTATATAATTTTATTATCATTATAATTTTATCCTTTTCTTTTGAAGTTAGTTCATCCATTTACAGCTTTTTAAAAAATTTGTGGGATAGAGATAAACTTCTATTCTTCTCCATAGAGTAAACCACTTTTACCAAGACATTTACTGAATAATTTGTTTTTTCACAGATTTGTTATACCACCTCTGTTCTGTTGGTCTGTCAGTACCTAATGTAAATTGTTTTGCTTACATTGGCTTTTTCTGTCAAGTTTTTATTTAAATTCCAGTTAGTTAACATAAAGTGTAATATTAGTTTCAGCAGTAGAATTTAGTGATTCATTACTTGCCTATGCCACCCAGTGCTCATCACAAGTGCCCCCCATAATGCCCATCACCTATTTAACCCATTCCCCCACCTACCTCCCCTCCAGCAACCCTCACTTTGTTCTCTATCGTTAAGAGGCTGTTTTATGCTTTGCCTCTCTTGTTTTTCCCCCATGTTCATTTGTTTTGTTCCTTAAATTCCAGATATAAGTGAAATCATATAGTATTTGTCTTTCTCTGAATGAGTTAATTTTGCTTAGCATAGTACACTTTATCTCCATCCATGTTGTTGCAAATGGCAAGATTTCATTCTTTTTGATAGCTGAGTAATATTCCATCATATACATACAACTTTTTTATCCTTTCATCAGTCGATGGACATTAGGGCTCTTTCTATAATGCTGCTATAAACATCAAGGTGCATGTGTCCCTTCAAATCAGCATTTTTGTATCTGTTGGTAAATACCTAGTAGTGCAATTGCTGGATCTTAGGGTAGTTCTGTTTTTAACTTTTTAGGAACCTCCATACTGTTTTTCAGAGTGGTTGCAGCTGTTTGCATTCCCACCAACAGTGTCAGAGGGTTCCCCTTTCTCCACATCTTCGCCAGCACCTGTTGTTTTTTTTGTGTTGTTAATTTTAGTCATTCTGACAGGTGTGAGGTGATATCTCATCGTAGTTTTGATTTGTATTTACCTGGTGGTGAGTGATATTGAGTAACTTTTCATGGGTCCGTTGGCCATCTGGATGTCTTCTTTGGAAAAATGTCTATTCATGTCTTTTGCCTATTTCTTACCTGGATTATTTGGTTTTTGGGTGTTGAGTTTGGTTTATTCTTTATAGATTTTGGATGCTAATTGTTTATCATTTATGTGAGTTGCAATTATCTTCTCCCATTCCAAAGGTTACCTTTTAGTTTTGTTGATTGTTTCCTTCCCTGTGCAGAAGATTTTTATCTTGATGAAGGTCCCAATAGTTAATTACTGTTTTTGTTTCCCTTGCTTCTGGTGACATATCTAATAAGAAATTTCTACAGCTAAGGTGAAAGAGGTTGCTGTCCGTATTCTCTTCTAGGATATTGATGGTTTCCTGTCTCACATTTAGGTCTTTCATCCATTTTGAATTTAATTTTGTTACTGTTGTAAGAAAGTCACCCAGTATCCTTCTTTTGCATGTTGTCCAGTTTTCCCAACACCATTTGTTGAGTAGACTATCTTTTTTCCATTAGATATTCTTTCCTGCTTTGTAGATTAATTGACCATACAGTTGAGGATCCACTTCTGAGTTCTCTATTCTGTTCCATTCATCACTGTGTCTTTTTTTTTTTTTTTTAAGATTTCATCTATTTACTTGAGAGAGGGAGTAAGGAAGAGAGAGAGAATGAGTGGGGGGAAGGGCAAAGAGGGAGAGTAGTAGACTCAGGGCTGAGCAGGAAGCCCCATGTGGGGCTTGATCCCAGGACCCTGGGACCATGACCTGAGCCAAAGGCAGATGCTTAGGTGACTGAGCCACCCAGGAAACCCCAACAATGTGTCAGTTTTTGTGCCAGAATCATACTGTGTTGATAACTACAGCTTTGTCATATACCTTGAGGTCTCAAATTGTGATGCCTCCAGCTTTGCTTTTCTTTTTCAAGATTTCTTTAGGTATTTGGGGTCTTTTGTGGTTCCATACAAATTTTAGGATTGTTTGTTCTAGCTCTGTGAAAAATGCTGGTGGTATTTTGATAGGGATTGCATTAAATGTATAGATTGTTTTGGGTAGTATGGACATTTTTTTAAATTTTATTTTATTATGGTATGTTAATCACCATACATTACATCATTAGTTTTTGATGTAGTGTTCCATGATTCATTGTTTGCGTATAACACCCAGTGCTCCATTCAATACATGCCCTCTTTTTTTTTTTTAATTTTATTATGTTATGTTAGTCACCATACAATACATCATTAGTTTTTGATGTGGTGATCCACGATCCATTGTTTTCATATAACACCCAGTGCTCCATGCAGTATGTGCGCTCCTTAATACCCATCACCGGGCTAACCCATCCCCCCACCACCCTCCCCTCTAGAACCCTCAGTTTGTTTCTCAGAGTCCATAGTCTCTCATGGTTCGTCTCCCCCTCTGATTCCCCCCCTTCATTTTTCCTGTCCTACTATCTTTTTTTTTAACATATAATGTATTATTTACTTCAGAAGTAAGGGTCTGTGATTCATCAGTCTTACACAATTCACAGCGCTCACAATAGCACATACCCTCCCCAGTGTCTATCACCCAGCCACCCCATCCCTCCTACCCCCCACCACCCCAGCAACCCTCAGTTTGTTTCCTGAGATTAAGAATTCCTCTTATCAGTGGGATCATATGATACATGTATAGACATTTTAACAATGTTTGTTCTTCCAATCCATGAGCATGGAATGTCTTTCCATTTCTTTGTGTCCTGTTCAATTTCTTTCATAAGTGTTCTATAGTTTTCAGACTACAGATCTTTTACCTCTTTCGTTAGGTTTATTCCTAGTTATCTTATGGTTTTTGGTGCAATTGTAAATGGGCTTGATTTCTTTTTTTTAATTTTTTTAATTTTTTATTTTTTAAAAAAGTTTTATTTATTTATTTGACAGAGACAGAGATAGCGAGAGCAGGAACACAAGCAGCAGGAGTGGGAGAGGGAGAGCAGGCTTCCTGCCAAGCAGGGAATCTGATATGGAACTCGATCCCAGAACCCTGGGATCATGACCTGAGCCGAAGGCAGACACTTAACGACTGAGCCACTCAGGTGCCCCGGGCTTGATTTCTTAATTTCTCTTTCTGTTGCTTCATTATTGTTGTATGGAAATGCAGCAAATTTCTGTACAATGATCTTGTGAATTTTCTGAATTCATATATCAGTTCTAGCAATTTATTGGTGGAGTTTTTCGGGTTTTCTATCTAGAGTAAAATGTGTCTGTGAATAGTGAAAGTTTAACTTCTTCCTTACCAATTTGGATGCTTTTTATTTCTTTTTGTTGCCTGATTGCTGAGGCTAGGCCTTCCAGTACTATGTTAAATAACAGTCTTGAGAGTGGACATTTCTGTCTTGTTCCTGACCATAGAGGAAAAGCTCTCAATTTTTTCCCATTTGGGATGCCATTAGCTGTGGGCCTTTTGTATATGGCCTATATAATGTTGAGGTATATTCCATCTATCCCTACTTTATTGAGGGTTTTTATCAAGAATGGATGCTGTGCTTTGTCAAATACTTTTTCTGCATCTATGGAATGGATCGATCATATGATTTTCATTCTTTATTAATGTGGTATATCACATTGGTTGATTTGTGAATATTGTTAAATTGACCTTTTTTTAAATAAAGATTTATTTATTTATTTGTCGTAGAGAGAGGGAGCCCACAAGTTGGGGGAGGGCCAGAGGGAGAGAATCTTCAAGCAGAATCCCCGCTCACTTTGGAGCCCAACATAGGACTCAATCATAGGACCCATGAGATCATGACCTGAGCCGACACCAAGAATCAGACGCTTAACTGACTGGGCCACCCACGTGCCCCAGTTACTTTGGATTTTTAACTTAATATCTATCAAGGCAACAATCCCACCCCACGTTTAAAATATTTTTTCTTATTTGTAGACTTTTCTCATTTCATAAACATGTAAGATCTTAAGATCAGCTTTCTAAAAATTATTGGTAGCTTTTTATTAAAATTTGATTGTTTATATATAAACATGAGGAAAATCAACATTTTTATATTCTTATATCATCACAGTTATGACCATGGGAAATCTCTCATTTTTTAGAGGATTTCCTCCAAGTAAATATATCAAAATTACTAATATTTTTAAAAGATTCTCTGTGTGCTATGGCAGGAATAGATTGGAGGGGTAAGAGTAGAAGTCGTGTACACCCTATGGAGGTTGTTGCAATAGTCCTGGAAAGTGATGATGATTAGGACCTTGCACTAAAGTTATGGCAGTGGACATGGAAGTAAAAGGACAGATGCAAGAGGTATTTTGGTGGTGGATACAGTATAACTTTTCAGGAATTGATATGGGTGAAGTAATTGTGATGACCAAAGATTACACATAGCTTTCTTGCTTGGACAACCTGATAAATAGGTATCATAGGGAGCTTTGCTTGGGCCAGATTTAACTTAAGGAAAATCAGCGGTCTCATATGGACTGCTTAGTTTTAAGGTGGAATGAAGCCTCTGTTGTATGCCATATCCAAGCAAATGGAGGAAATGTGAGAGAGATATAGATTCATAAGCCCTTGTGAACTCTAAATCAATGTTATAAATATAGTATTGTATTATTACTGTTTTTATTTTTTAAGTTGTTTTATTCACAACTGATCTTTGGTTTCCACATATCAAGAGCTGATACAGTGGAAATCTTATGGGTAGTCAATTAGAATTTTCTAGGTATGAATCCCAGATCTGCCATTTTTTAGATTCTTAAACTTGGGAAAATTATTCAACTTTCCTGAGTTTTTGTTTTCTTATCTGTAAAATCAGTACAGGAACATACATTTCATATAACTCTCATGAGGATTAAATGAGAAGTTGGTTATAGCACAGTTTTGGTACTGAACATGTTTCCAATCTCTCTCTTTTCTCATCCTGTTGCTTCCATAGATGAGATCTAAGTAACAATGTACTAGGAATATTGTAACTTCTCAGTTACAGGGCAATGACACTATAATTCCTGACGTCTTACTTCCTGTTCCTTGGTGGACCTCATTTTATAAAGTTGATGTGTTTGCATAATGTGTATTTTTCCTGAATACCATCATTTTCAAAAGTATTGGATGTGATAATTTAATGGAATCCTATTATGAACCGTATTGTGTAATGAAAAACCACTCTTTCATTCATTTATTCTTTTTCTCCTACTGACATGTAGTTGTCATTTCATGATTATGCTTTTCATTGTAAGTAATTCTCTTTATTAAAAAAGTTAAATATAAGTAACAGAAATATATACCAGAGCATGTCATTCTTTACAGAAAATTTAAATGCAAGTGGTAAGACACAAAGGTTGAATAGCCCACTATTATGGCATTCAATTTGAGACTTGTGGAGAAAGGAAGAATGTGTTTACTTATTGCAGGTACTTATTTTGACAGATTCTATCATGCAACAGCAGTGTTTTAAGTCATTCACTCCATGCTGTGCTGTCAGTTGTGATAACTAGAAATGCATATTGTTCCATGACAAGTTTAAAAAATGGCCATTATTTTGAGTAACAATTTTTATCAAATTGCATGTGAAGTTAAATCTCAAAGTGTGAATTTACTGGTTTAAAAGAAGTGTATAGAGATGGATAATGTCAAGTGTAAGAGTGTTTATTTAGTCACATTTTATGTTTTTGTTCTGTTTCCCAAAGTAACTAGTCTTAGGTAATTTTTGAAAATCGGAAAGTAGAAGTATGCCTTAAATAAAAAAAAAGATCACCAGTACTCAATATCTGTTTTTATTTTACATGCTTTTGCAATTTTTCCTATGAACTGTTTTGTATAATCAAGATAATTCCTTACATGTTTCTTGATCCTATATAGTAAAACATTAAAAAATACTTGTTTTTGAAGTATTTCAAATAGTTTGTTAAAAAAAATTTTAAATTACTTTTAATGATTTTAGAGATTCCATTGAATATATGTATCCTAATTTATTTAACAAATCAAAGATTTTTGGCCTTCAAAGGTGTTTGTAATATTTACACTTTTACCAGGTACGTATTATCGTCTTGTCCAGTATCTTTCCTCTTTTTCTAGGGTTTACTTCTACCCCTACACTAACTACCTTGTTACCAAAGGTGCTGTTACATTCTTGCATGGCCTTATCATCTAGGCCATAGTTGAAAGGTCAAAGTGTTGGCACCTGACCTCAAGCTTGGCTAATTGTTTCCTTTCATAGAGCTTTTGAATTTATAAACTAATAGAACATTCTTTTTGTTTTGGCTGATAGTATAAGTTAAAAATTTTGGCAGCTGTTGGCAGCTGCAAATAAGGTCATATGGAAAGGGCTGATTTGTGGAGAAAGATAAACATATATTCATAGAAAAATAGACTTAAGATACAGCATTTTAATTCTTGCTGCACTTGCTCCTGAGCACAGTTGCTGCCATGTCCTTTCCACAGCTTGGTCTTTCAATCCTTCTTTGGATTAATGAACTAATAATCTCCTCATTCCTAAAGTTAGGTTTAGTTGAGTTTCTGAAATTTACAACAGAATGAGACTCATTTTAAACATTGTATTGAACACCTTTGAGGGTAAAAAATGGTCTGCATTTGAGATTAATTCCTTAGAATATATTGTCAAAATAGAATTGCTAGATGGCATATTCTGTATATTTTAAGGTTTCTGAGTAAGGAGATTTAATGTCCCAAGTTTAAAGGCAGCAGAAGAGACTGTCCTGATGAGACATCATGTTTTAGCTTATTCCTGAAGATAATTGTGAAAAAATGGGCAAGGAGTTACAGTCAGATAAAGAAGCAGTTGAATCTCACCATGAAAGAAGTTAGGACTATTATGAAAATTTCTATGGGGCAAAGAGAACAAATAGAGGAATGCACAGAAAAAAGAGATATTCAACACTTGATACGAGTTCTACTCATTTTAAGTGACGTTAGACAATGTTCATGAATTTTGGGAAAATAGCTTCTGTAACATCATGTTTTTAGAATGACATGAAAATAATGCAGCTGTGTCTATGATGTCCAAGTCTTAAATTATTCAAGGAGATTTTTGTGTGTGAACCGATAAGTATATACAACAAGTTAATATGAACTTGTATTAGTTTGACATCAATGGCAGTTCATCAAAGTTTGTTAATGAGGTAAGTGTCCTATCAATCTTGTATAGGAATTTCGGAAGAATTTTAAGTCTTGTGACTGGATTCTTCAACATGATGATTTTCTGGCTCATAGAATGTCTTCTTTGAAATGTTTTTGACCAAAACATGGTATTCAGATTAATCGTCCATTTTTTTTTTTGCCAAATTATGGTTTTATATGACTGCATATTTTTTCCCAACAGTGAAATCCATCTTCAAAGAGTGAAGATTTTCTTCAATTGAGGGTATGTAAAGAGAGGCTAAAATGCCTAAAAGTGTCAAGAAAGCTTTAGAAGTGTATTTTTGAGTAGTGGCTGTGCTATTGTAATAAGTAAATTACTTATGATGTGGATGCTTTGAAGTGAATGTCACTTGTATAGATACACGTGGAGAAAATATATCATTTACTTGGGGTCATATTTCATATTTCTTGTAATAGCATATCCTAATTTTATCCTGTCTTAAGTTAACTTTGCAACTGATGCCAAATCTTACTTGGTAGCAAAAGGTTCTGTTATTGTTAGTACAATGCTTTGCTTATAGAATGCCCTTTGCAAATATTCATTAAAAGTATGGGAAGTATAGGGTGCCTGGGTGGCTCAGTTGGTTAAGCAACTGCCTTCGGCTCAGGTCATGATCCTGGAGTCCCGGGATCGAGTCCCGCATCGGGCTCCCTGCTCAGCAGGGAGTCTGCTTCTCCCTCTGACCTTCTTCCCTCTCATGCTCTCTCTCTCTCTACCATTCTCTCTCTCTCTCAATAAATAAATAAAAATCTTTAAAAAACAAAACAAAACAAAACCTTAAAAAAATATATGGGAAGTATAAAAGCCTCTTTGGTTCTATCTGTCCTTCAGCCTTCAGATTCTTTTTGGCCCTGAGATCTCAAAAAAGTATTTCCTACATCTCTTTTCAGGAATGAAAACCTTTTCATTTAATTATATAATCCCAAACTCCTAATGTAAATTAACATGTTTCTGTTTTAGTAAAATGTATAGTATAAGAATTTATTTAAGTTGCATCTGTAAAATGACAAAATTCACTTACTATAGAATTTTTAAAAAATACATAAAAAAGTAAGTTGAGGGGCACCTGGGTGGCTCAGTCGGTTAAGCATCCAACTCTTGATTATGGCTCTGGTCGTGATCTCAGGGTTTTGAGATCCAGCCCCGCGTTGGCCTCTGCATGCAGCGTGGAGTCTGCATGAGATTCTCTCTCTGCCCCTCCCCCTGCTCATGCATGCTCTCCCACTCTCTCCCTCTCTCTCAAAATAAGCAAATAAAATCTGGAAAAAAAGAAGAGATCCTCTCTCTCTCCCTTTGCCCCTCACCCCCTGCTCTCATGTGTGTGTTCTCTCTCTCTCCCTATAAAGTAAATACATAAATATGTAAAATTAAAGAGTAAGTTGATCAGCTATGTATTAGGCTCCCTTATTGCCCTCCCTCCAGAGATCTTTTTCCTATAGACATCTTCCAGAAATATAAATATCTTTGGGAAAGAAGCTTACAATATATATGAAGATATTTACAGTCTCTTCTGGCATACTAAATTGGATCTGGTTATGAAACTTGCCTCAATTACATATGCTCCTGCTAAGTCCTTTAGCACTGGATCATGGAGTGAATGGATGTGAGCATACCTCTTTTGTAAGGTACCCAAGCTCTATCCCATCTACTCTGGTGTCCTTCTCCACCCCCAAAAAACTCATACTACTAAGAGCCTGGTAAGTTCTGCCTAAATACATGGTTTTTCCAGTCTTACTATATAGAAGAGGCTTAAAACACAGCCATCTGGTTGGAAGGTAGATATGGGACTTGTCTTACAGCTGCATTTACATAGGATATACTTGTTTTTTACATAGTCTGTGTACTTAGTCGAGATAGCTTGAGGATGCCCTGATTGAGATTTTGGTGTGCTTTAACCTCCTACCTCATAATACTGTTTGGTTTTACCACTGTCAAAAATCATCACAAGTTGAACCACCATAAGCTATGTATTTAACTCATTATTAGAAGTAATAAAAATCTCTGGAACATGGAGACAAATTTCTGTTAAGTTCAAACTATTTATGCTATTGGAATAGAACTCTATCATCCTGAATTTTAGGAAGTCAGCAATACCAGGCAACTTGAAGGATTTGGGAGGGAAAAGAGAGGACCTCTACCAGAGATGGTGAGAGAAACACAGTAAGGGAATACTGAATCCAGAGAACATGAGTTAAGAGTTTGGTAGGAGAGGTACATGTTATAAGTTTTACTTTGGTATGGTGAGTGGTATATATTCAATCCTGAATTAAAGAACTTTTTTTTTTAAGATTTTTACTTATTTATTTGAGAGAGAGAGAATGAAAGATAGAGAGCACGAGAGGGAAGAGGGTCAGAGGGAGAAGCAGACTCCCTGCTGAGCAAGGAGCCTGATGCGGGACTTGATCCCGGGACTCCAGGATCATGACCTGAGCCGAAGGCAGTCGCTTAACCAACTGAGCCACCCAGGCGCCCCTATTCAATACTGAATTAAAGGGATGTAGAAACTTATTATGGTATGATAGAGAACTTTTAAATGAAACTTTTGGAGTGCATATTTTAAGTATATAATTTTTTTTTCCTCAGCTGAAATTAGTTCATAAAATTAACACATATCCTCCTAAGTATTACAGGAATAGGATAGAGAATAAGTACATTTGAGTTGGGAAAACCTATAAATGTTCTTTAATGCCTGACATCCTGTTTTACAAAGTGAGTAAGATGATACCTAAATCAGTAGCAGAAATATTCCCTAACTCAAAAGGCTTTTGTGGAGATGGGTATCTCATGACTCTGGAATAGTCTGTTTCCTGTTACTCGTTAATGAAACCTGAGAGGGAGGGGTGAGAGCCATGAAGTAGAGAGGGAGCACAGAGGCTGGCGGAGAGCAGTAGGAAGCAGAGTATGGTGGGCCATTTGACATATAGAAATGACTGGGTCTGTGTTAGTTTTCTCCATCAAAGGTTTTCCCTAATTCTCACTTTTGCCTTTCTCCCTGCATAAGAGTACCAAGTGAGAGTTTAGTAAGGTGAATTCTGGCTATGTCCTGGCTGAGGGTCTAGCTTATGATGATCCTGTGTTCCTATATTTGCTTCTTTCTGAATTTACAGTTGACCCTCATACTCATTATCACTTTTTGCATAAAAGGAATCAGCATTCCATTTGCTACATGTTGGGATTGGGAGGGACAATTTTAGTAGACACAATACCCACCTCTTCCCTCCCATGGAATTGTAGGTGAGTGATGATATAAAGTAGAGGTGAAAAATTAATATTAAGATCAGCAATTTGAGTTCAGTTTTTTTCTGTTGTCAGCTGCAATTCTTTCAAAGTCTCTCAGAGAAGAGATCTGTGCATGACTGATGCAGAATTTGTAAGCACCCACACTGAAAATTACTCAAGATTATCAGGTTTTTGAAATGATTATTTATTTATTTATTTATTTATTTATTTATTTATTTATTTATTTCCTTACTTACTTATTTGAGAGAGTGAGAGAGTGAGAGTGAGTGGGAGGCAGAGCAGAGCAAGAGGGACAAGCAGAGTCCATGCTGAATGCAGAGCCCGATGTCGGGCGTGATCCCATGACCCTGAGTTTATTAACTGAGCTGAAACCAAGAGCCAATGCTTAACCCACTGAGCTACCCAGGTGTCCCAGTTTATCAGGTTTTTATCTGTGATGGACTCCTGCAAATGAGTTTTAAGTATCTCCCCAGTCTGTGTGCCTTATTTTCTTTTATTTTTCTCCATATATCTAGTCCTGTGTAGAAAATATACAGTTAAAATGGGGGGAGGGAATCGGAGGGGGAGACGAACCATGAGGGACTGTGGACTCTGAAAAACAGACTGAGGGTTCTAGAGGGGAGGGGGTGGGGGGATGGGTTAGCTTGGTGATGGGTATTAAAGAGGGCACGTTCTGCATGGAGCACTGGGTGTTATACGCAAACAATGAATCATGGATCACTACATCAAAAACTAATGATGTAATGTATGGTGATTAACATGACATAATAAAAAAAAAGTTGGGGGGCTAAGGTGAAAATCACATATATATTCAGTGGGGGAAAACTGAAAATGTTTCCATAAATCACTGTGCAGGTTTGAAACAAGTAGATGACATCTCTGCCTTTTTCCCTCAGGGTTTTTTTGTGCTCCCGGGGATGTCAACTTTCCTCCTGATTGAATGGCTCACCTCTAATGTTCTTTGCCATCACCAGAAGGCTATGCCCCATTGCTTGGCACAATGTTTCCCTCTGTTCTTTGGGTGCTGCTTCTTCCCTGCAGCTGGGAGGGCATCTTGCTTTTGTTATCTCTTCCCTTGAAACTTGTCAAGTGGTGCTGAACTGTCTATTAGAGCATTCTGTATTCTTCCAAGGACCCCGAGTCTGGGTTTAGGAGGTGGAGGATGGCTGAGCATTATTTAAACTGTTATAGCTGTGCCAAAGAAGTGCAGGCAAAGACCAGAGAGAACCTTCTCTCGGTAGAAGCTAGATCAAAAACTTCCACTCAGGTGACAACTGCAGCATCAGAGTTTCTTTCTTGGCTCTTATAGCAATTTCTACCGTGTTGCTGTGTAGTACTGGTGAATTCCTGTGTCCCGTTGATGTAGTGTAGTCCAGTGATTTTCAAATAGTTTTCTTCTGATGCCGGGTGAGTGATACAATTTGCATTACAACAGTATACCTATATATAAATGTGTCTGTAATTGAAACAAGAATTTCATGAAAATGTACTAAATATGAATCTTTCTGGTATTATCTATTCTATCCTTTCTTCCAGTTTATTTTTTTTATGTTTCATGTTTTTATTTAAATTCTAGTAAGTTAATATATAGTGTAATATTGGTTTCAGGAGTACAGTTTATTGACTCATCACTTGCATACAGCACCCAGTGCTCATCATAACAAGTGCCCTCCTTAATACCCATCACCCATGTAGCCCCTCACCTCCCAACCTCCCTCCATCAACCCTCAGTTTGTTCTCTATCCTGAAGAGCTTCTTTTGGTTTGTCTCCCTCCTGTTCTATTAAAAATCTGCTTGTTACCCATACAATTGATTGCAAAACCTTCTAATGGGTTGCTATTATACAAATGAAAAACATTGATGTAATCCAATAATGATTCGATTCATAAATTCCTTCTTTTGTGTATATTTATCAGTTGCTTGTTTTCTTAATTAAAACATTGATTTTCAATCTCTGTGAAGACAACTGTATCCTACATTGATGCCATTAAAAATCCAACAGCAAGGAAAGATGATGTCCTACGTTTCCTGTATCTCCTTCATGTGTTAGAGGGAGTCTGATCATGTGAACAGAGCACTGAGTTAGGAGCGTCAATCCTGGATTTGACACTATTTAGCTTCAAGACCTTTAGCAAGCAACATTCCCTCCCTAGGTCTCAATTTCCTCAACTGTAAGATGAAGAGACTGAATTATACATGACTTATAAGGCCTATTTCGGATATAATCTGTGATCTTATGTGACTTCTTTCAAAGAATTGCTATTCTGAAGATCAGAGAGAACACACACATCTTTGTGAGATTTTGTAACTCTCATTTGTTTATAACAGGAAGTGAATTTTATACCTATATTTTGCCTCTATCCTGTGCCAGATATGTGAGAGACCAGAAAAATGCAGTGAGCTAATATGCTGGCACAAATAACAATTATCTGAGCTCACAGAACTCTGCTATGCAAATCCAAGGTGGAAGTACTCCTTAATTTCATTCATAGTCTATGGCACTAGTTGACTCTGATTATCACTTTCCTTATCACTACAAGAAACAAACAAACAAAACTGGTGATAGAATCACATAATCACAATTATCAGATGTAGGAAAGTGGTTGGAGATTACTTAATTTAAGTGCACAGTAGTGTGGTCCAGAAGATGTCCAGACTTGACAGAGAAATGCAAATGATAAACATCAGTATGGGATGCATTTATTCAGCATGCTGAAATCTCCCTTAAGTGGAGAGATACTTGCTTTTAATCACTTAATACACACCCAGTTTGAGCGAAATCATTGACAAGTTGATGTGGGAGCTAGGAAGTAAAATTCTTTTTGGATTTTGAATGTTTGGGAGAATACTTTTTCATGGTACATTATTTTTTCCTTTGGACTGAATCCAAAATAGGTTCTTATCTTTAACAACAGATATAAAAGTGTGATCTCTATTTTTGAGAAGTCCCCTAGCTGTCACAAGCAAAGCTGAGGGCTTTATGGTGTCACTAGGCAGTGTTCAAATTAACCTTGTCCCAGCTGTGGAAAGATAAGAAAATTAGTCTTTTATATCTTATTAGAGGACAGGTCCATTTCAAAGGAAAAACATGTTTGGAGGGTCTACTGGGGCAGACAATGGGCACATATATCTTTGATATGGCCTTTATACTTCCTGTGACTCTTTTTGGGAAATGCTCATTACCAACGTTCTGTAGTTAAGGTGAGTGTCCGTGCACTACTTGAAATTAGCAAGCATGCTGATTTAATTAGAAGTCAAGTTTGTTCAGCCAGAGTTCTGATGTTTTCCATTAAGATTCAAAAAAAAGAAAATGACCAAGTAAAGCTTTTTATTTATTTATGACAAGATAGAGCGCTTAATAATTGTTGGGGAGGATTTTACTCATTCTTACTTATTGATTACTCATTCTAAAGGAAAGAAACAAGCTTATGTCAGTAGGAAGAAAGCTGCCTCAGTGAGAAATAGGCCTGTAAATAACCTATAAATTAATAATCCATAAATAAACCCAGAAAATTAAAGTTTCCTGAATTAACCAGTTATTTTACCATAATTACACATGAATTTATGATAAAAAGTATATTTAGAATTTGTTTTTGATATCAGGTTCTCTGGACTCTATTTACTGTATTATAAATCTTTTGGCCCCAGAGCCATCTGCCTTCTAATTCCTTGGAGAGATTTAGCAGTATAATATAGGGGTCAGTAAACTATGGCCAATGATCTGTTTCTATAAATAAAATGCACACTCATTCATTTATGGATTGTGCATGACTGCCTTTTCTCTACAACGGCAGAGCTGAGTGGTTGCAACAGAGACCGTGTGGCCCCAAAGCCGAAAGGCTTTACTCTCTGGCCCTTTTCAGAAAAGGTTTGAATACCCCTGGTGTAATATAGCTTTAATATAACGTGGAGGATCCAAGTCAATTCATTTTTTAATGGCTGGTCATTCTTCCACCCGGATTCTTCATCTGATTCCTGCCCATCTTTCTTTGGTCCCTGTCCAGTGTGTCATCCTCTCTTGTATTTTCAACTTTTTTCTCTCAGTGAGTTTACCAAATCTATAACATAAAGTGCAGTCCTCCTAACTTAACACAACAACAACAACAAAATGCCTCTCTCCATAGCTTTTGCCCTATTTTACTCTTGCCCTTTGTCTAAGGTGCTTTTACTTCCTTACCACCAAACCATATTCTTCAAGGTACCACATACTGGTTTCTGTGCTTTCACTTCACTTAAACAGGAAAAGGTGACCAATCTATTGGACACTTATAATCAGACACTTACAGGTCTTTATCTTGTATAATCTCTTTCCAGCATTTCATGTGACTTATCACTGCATCCTTGAAAATTTTCCTCCTTTGGTTCCCATGATATCACTGTGCCCAGTGTATCTACTCTTCAGTAATTTTCTTTCCTCAGCTCCCTTAATGGGATTCTCTTTCATTCCTGATCTCTCAGTATCAATGTTACTTTGTGTTCTCTCCTTTGTGTTGGGCATGTATATAAAGGGAGAAAAGCAGAGGCCTATATTATCAGTCACATAAGTTGATTATCTACCTATGCCTAAATGCAAAATATATATCTGCAATCCAAACATTTTTCCTAAGGTCAGGATCATATCTGTCTCATTGTCATATTTTGCCACCTAAATCTATTTCCTACCTTATCAAATGGTTTCAGTATCCAACATGACGTACAGCGCAGAAATCTCGTAGTTTTTGTCTTCAAATCATTCTGTTGTTCACTCCCTAAATCTAATTGTTTGCTAGGTCTCTCAGATTATAGCTACTCCTCCTTAATATATCTTATATCTGTGCTCGCCCATTGGTCTCTGTTACTATAGCCTAGATTCATACAATAGTTTTTTTTAATCAGTATGTAGAATGTCTCCCCTTCGACTCATCATCTATGCAGTTGCAAGAGGGATATTTCTAAAAGTCAAATACTGTCCTTTTAACTTGCCTGATTATAATAATCAATGGCTGTAATGTCATCTATATGGTATAGCACTAAAGACTGTATTGCTGTATTTCTGTCAAGCTTTACTTTGTAACATTTCCCCAGTGGCAGATTGTGTTACTGCTTCCAATCATTTGCTCCCCTATCAACCGTAAAATGATTATGCATCCCTACGCATTGCTGTGTGGTATAATGGTACCCTATGAGAGAAATGTAATACCCCCTGGTGAGGTTGGAGTATGTGACTTACTTGGCCAATGAGATATATATAAATGGAAGCAGCATTATACAACTTTCAAACAAAAGTTCCATCACCTATTTCATGTTTTTTCCAGTTGGCTTACTTTTTTCTTTTGTCACAAGATTGACATTTTTCCATGCTGACTGGTGATGTTGCTCAACAATGAGTAATGTAAGCCACCAAGAGTCTGGGATCTTTCACAATCATAGCAAACCTAATTCCCTTTCACTTCCGACTATTTTCTCAAGGCATCATGAAGAATTATAATTTCTGTCACATCATAAACCTCCATACCCCTGTGACTTCTTCCCATTTTATCATCTTTTCTGTAAAGCCTTTCTGATTCCTCTCTCCACTGTCTCTCATCCCATCCCCATCCCAATTATTATCCCAGTCTGTCCTACAGATATATTCTATCAGGGAAAAAAAGTTAACAGTATGTCTGTAACTCTGTCCTCCTTTCTCAAGAAGGTAATGTTGACCGCCCACTAAACCTACATATAAACATGCTTATGGAATTTACTAGCAGAAAGATAATGATGAAAACGCTAATCCCACATCTCTTCAGCAGGACACACCAGCTCTTTCAAGATTGCTTATTGAAAATAAATACAAAATTTATAGATTTATGGGATGCTACTGCCTGAAGAATGGAAGATAGTCGCACAGGTTGCCCGTCTCTGTAAAAAATGGAGTGTAAAAACTAAGAATGAACTAGCACCATACTCATAGTAAAACACATTTGTTATCTTGAAACAAAAATGTGTCTCACTGTTGAGAAAGGGATTTTCAGGGAAGTTATGCTTGACATAATGGAGCCCTTCCAGAGACAGATATTGCTGAATTTGTTCTTGTTTGTTTGTGTTTTTTGCCTGTCAGTAATGCTTGGTGTTGCATAATATCTATAATTCATGTGGATCTGCTTGACACTCAAATACTTTGTGATACTGCATTATCAATTCCCATAACACATTTTAAAAATAGATCTCAGGACACCATCTTCAGTGTTAATGCATCGTCTTATTCATTCAATTATTTATTCATTCATTTAAAATTAAATTAAATCTTGTAAACCTACCCAAATGGAAAACCAGAAATTTGATAATAACTTACATCTGTCCTTGGGATCCTCCACAATTCTTACCTTCAGACATACTACCATAGTAAGTATTATCTTCAATATGATGTTCATTAATCTCATTTGTTAAAATGATTTTATATATTTCTGTGCCTGAAGAAAATGTTCAGTTTTAGTAGTTTTTAACCATTATAATAAAGATATGTTATGTATAATCTACTTGGGCTTGCTTTTTCACCCCAAACTTTTTTCTAGAGTGATTGTATAGCTTTACATCTCCACTGGCAACATAGAAGAGATCTGGTTGATCTATAGTCTTTTCTATAGTGGATATTTTAAGAAACCTTAGTTTTTACAAATTGAATGCATATAAAATTATTTCTTATTGTGATTTTGGTTTGTATTTTCATGAATATTAATAAGGTCATTCATCTCTTCATATATTTACTGATGTATGAATTTCATCATGGGAATTCCTGTTTACATCTTTTGCTTTTTAAGAAAAAAATCTTTGGTTGTCTTTTTTTTATTGTTTGTAATAATCATATATTTTCTTTTTCTTTTTTTTAAATTTTATTATGTTGTGTTAGTCACCATACATTACATCATTAGTTTTTGATGTGGTGATCCACGATCCATTGTTTTTGTATAACACCCAGTGCTCCATGCAGTACGTGCCCTCCTTAATACCCATCACTGGGCTAACCTATCCCCCCTCCCCCCTCCCCTCTAAAACCCTGTTTGTCTCTCATGGTTCGTCTCTCCCTCCAATCCCCCCCATTTTTCCCTTCCTTCTCCTAATGTCCTCCATGCTATTCCTAATGTTCCACAAATAAGTGAAACCATATGATAATTGACTTTCTCTGCTTGACTTATTTCACTTAGCATAATCTCCTCCAGTTCCATCCATGTGGATGCAAAAGTTGGGTATTCATCCTTTCTGATGGCTGAGTAATATTCCATTGTATATATGGACCACATCTTCTTTATCCATTTGTCTGTGGAAGGTCATCTCGGCTCTTTCCACAGCTTGGCTATTGCGGACATTGCTGCTATGAACATTGGGGTGCATATGGCCCTTCTTTTCACTACTTCTGTGTCTTTGGGGTAAATACCCAGGAGTGCAATTGCTGGGTCATAGGGTAGCTCTATTTTTAAATTTTTGAGGAACCTCCACACTGTTTTCCAAAGTGACTGTACCAACTTGCATTCCCACCAACAGTGTAAGAGGGTTCCCCTTTCTCCACAACCTCTCCAACATTGGTTGTTTCTTGCCTTGTCATTTTTTGCCATTCTAACTGGTGTAAGGTGGTATCTCAATGTGGTTTTGATTTGAATTTCTCTGATGGCTAATGATGATGAACATTTTTTCATGTGTCTGTTAGCCATTTGTATGTCTTCTTCAGAGAAGTGTCTTTTCATATGTTCTGCCCACTTTTTGACTTGATTATTTGTTTTTTGGGTGTTGAGTTTGAGAAGTTTTTTACAGATCTTGGATACCAGCCCTTTATCTGTAGTGTCATTTGCAAATATCTTCTCAAACAAGAGGGTTGTCTCTTTGTTTTATGGACTGTTTCCTTTGCTGTGCAGAAGCTTTTTATCTTGATGAAGTCCTAAAAGTTCATTTTTGCTTTTGTTTCACTAGGTTTTGGAGATGTATCTTGAAAGAAGTTGCTGTGGCCGATGTCGAAGAAGTTACTGCCTATGATCTCCTCTAGGATTTTGATGGATTCCTGTCTCGCATTGAGGTCTTTCATCCACTTTGAGTTTATCTTTGTGAATGGTGTTAGAGAATGGTCGAATTTCATTCTTCTGCATGTGGCTGTCCAATTTTCCCAGCACCATTTATTGAAGAGACTGACTTTTTTCCATTGGACATTCTTTCCTGTGTTGTCGAAGATGAGTTGACCATAGAGTTGAGGGTCCATATCTGGGTTCTCTATTCTGTTCCATTGGTCTATATGTCTGTTTTTGTGCCAGTACAATGCTGTCTTGGTGATCACAGATTTGTAATATAGCTTGAAATCGGGCCACGTGATGCCCCCAGCTTTGTTTTTCTTTTTCAACATTTCCTTGGCGATTCGGGGTCTTTTCTGATTCCATACAAATTTTAGGATTGTTTGTTCCATCACTTTGAAAAATATCATTGGAATTTTGATGGGAATGGCATTGAAGGTAAAGATTGCTCTGGGTAGCATAGACATTTTAACAATATTTATTCTTCCGATCCATGAGCATGGAATATTTTTCCATCTTTTTGTGTCCTCTTCAATTTCTTTCATGAGTGTTCTGTAGTTCCTAGAGTATAGATCCTTTACTAAAGCTCTTTGTTTAGGTTTATTCCGAGGTATCTTATGGTTTTTGGTGCTATTGTAAATGGAATCGTTTCTCTAATTTCTCTTTCTACATTTGCGTTGTTAGTGTATAAGAAAGCAACTGATTTCTGTGCATTGATTTTGTATCCTGCCACATTACTGAATTGCTGTATGAGTTCTAGTAATTTGGGGGTGGAGTCTTTTGGGTTTTCCACATAGAGTATCATGTCATCTGCGAAAAGAGAGAGTTTTGACTTCTTCTTTGCCAATCTGAATACCTTTTATTTCTTTTTGTTGTCTGATTGCTGTTGCTAGGACTTCTAGTACTATGTTGAACAATAGTAGTGAGAGTGGGCATCCTTGACGTGTTCCTGATCTTAAGGGAAAGGCTCTCAGCTTTTCCCCGTTGAGGATGATATTCGCTGTGGGTTTTTCATAGATGGATTTTATGAACTTGAGGAATGTTCCCTCTATCCCTATACTCTGGGAGATGTTTTAATCAGGAAAGGGTGTATTTTGTCAAATGCTTTTTCTGCATCAATTGAGAGGACCCTATGGTTCTTCTCCCTCCTCTTATTAATGTGTTCTATCACACTGATTGATTTGTGAATGTTGAACCACCCTTGCATCCTGGGAATAAATCCCACTTGGTCGTGGTGGATGATCCTTTTAATGTATTGTTGGATCCTATTAGCTAGGATTTTGTTGAGGATTTTGGACTAATCATATATTTTCTTAAAGGTAATGTCCTTTTGGCTATATGTTTTGTAAATATCTTCTCCCAGTCTCAGGCTTACCTGTTTTATTTCTTTAGGTTGTTCTTTGCTGACCAGAAATTCTTAATTTTAATATAATCAATCTCATCAATTGTTTCTTCAAGAATTGACACATTTTATAATTTGTGTAGGATATTCTTCTACACCCTGAGTACAAAAATATTTTCATGTACATTTTCTATTAAGATTTCCATAATTTTTCTTCTGACATTTATGTCTTTAATCCAATTGGAATTGATTTCTTATTTAAAGATACCTATTTATTTACACCTCCATTAATCGAATTGCAGTTTTGTTCCAGCAGATCTATATCTCCTTCTTAATATAACAAAAATATTTATGATTAGTCTGTTTCTGAGATTGCTCTTACATTCTACTGATTATTTTGTCTTTGCTTATGCCAGGCCCACACTGCTTTATTACTACATTTTCAAAATATGTCCCGCTATCAAGCAGAACGTGTCTCTCTACATTTTTCTTCAAAAGAAGAAATTGACTAGTCTTGGATCTTTATTGTATAAATTTTTCTCTTCATTTTGTCAAGTTCTTCAAACAATCCTGTTGGTATTATAATTGAAATTTGAGTAAATATATAAATTAATTTGGGATAATTGATATTATTATGATAAATTTCCTGTCTTCCTTTACTTGGATCTTCTTTAACATTCAACAAAACTTTTAATTTGTTAATACACAGATGTTGCATACTCTTGTTAAATTTAGTTTTAGGCACTTCATGGGTTTTTTTTACTAATATGCATTTTACCTTAAAGTAGTCTTTGCAAATTATTCTTGGTAGTGTATAGAAATGCATTTGAGGGGCCCCTGGGTGGCTCAGTCGTTAAGCGTCTGCCTTCAGCTTGGGTCATGATCCCAGGGTCCTGGGATCGGCCCCACATCAGGCTCCCTGCTCAGTGGGAAGCCTGCTTCTCCCTCTCCCATTTCCCCTGCTTGTGTTCCCTCTCTCGCTATGTCTCTCTCTCCTGTTGAATAAATAAATAAATAAAATCTTTAAAAAAAAAAGGAAATGCATTTGATTTGGTAGGTGGACTTATGTCCAGCCATTTATTAAATTATACAATTATTTTAATAAATTACAAGCAGAATCTTCAATGTATTTAAGGAATAACTCATATTATCTCTGCACAGTGAAAATATTTCTTCCATTCCAATTCTTTTCTATTTAGTTTACTTTTCTTATTATGCTGATAGAGCCTCTCATATAATGCAAATTGACATATATCCTCTAATGTGTTCCCTACTTTTTTATTAAGATTTTATTTATTCATTTGAAAGAGAGAGCAGGGTGGGTGGGGGTGCAGAGGGAGAGGGAGAAGCAGATTCCCCACTGAGCAGGGAGCTGGAGGTGGGTCTCAAACCTGGGACCCTGGTATCATGACCTGAGCCAAAGGCAGATGTTTAACCTACTGAGACATCCAGGCACCCCTAATGTTTTTCTTATTTTAAAGGTAAAACTTTTGGGGTGCCTGGTTGGCACAGTTGGTTGGGTATGGACTTGCTCCTTGCTCCTTGCTCATCATGGAGTCGGCTTGAGATTTTCTCTCCCTCTGCCCCTCCCACTCATGCTCTTGCTCTCAGTCTCTCTCTAAAATAAATAAATAAGTTTTTAAAAATATAAAGATAAAAGTTTTAATATTTGTACATTAGGATCATGTTTCTTGATATCCTTTATCAAATTTTATACATATCTTTCATGAGGTTGAGGAAGTTCCTTTCTATTCTAGTTTACAAAAGCTTTTATCATGAATGGGTGTTTAATTACAAGTGCTTTTTTCTGTATTTTTTGAGGATACACCCAACCTTTTATATAATGTTGGATTTTATTTGGAATATTTGCAAATATAATCATGAGTGAAATTGGTTTATATTGTTCTTTTCTCATATTTCCCTTTTCTGGTTTTATATCAAGATTATAATGGCCTCATAATGATCTCAGAAATACTCATTTTCTATTTTTTTAACAACTTATAGAAGATTGGAGCAACCTGGTGATTATAATTTCATAGAATTCATAAGTAAATCCCATCTGAACTTGATTTTTTTTTGCAGCAAAGCATTTAACTTTTTATGTCTTTTCGATTCAGTTTTGATAAATTGTATTTTTCTGAAATTTATCTATTTAATCAAAGTTTTAAAATTATTGACATAACTTGTACTCACTTATTCAAATATATGCTTAATCTGAATTTCACCCTGTTTTGCTCATAATATTTATTTGTGCCTTTTTTTCCTCAGTCATGAAAGATGATTGTCTAGTCTGTTAATCTTTTCAATGGTAAAGCTTTAGACTTTCTTAATTCTGTATTACCTTTTGATAGTCTATTTAACTGTTGCTCAGTCTTATCAGTATTTTGTAACAACTTTTCTAGATTTTGTTTTACTGGATCCTTAGCTACTAAATATTCAACTGGTTTCCTTTCTTTTTCTTTTTTTAACTTATTTTTTAAAGATTTTATTTATTTATTTGTCAGAGAGAGAGCACAAGCAGGGGGAGTGGCAGGCAGAGGGAGAAGCAGGCTCTCCGCTGAGCAAGGAGGCCAATGCAGGTCTTGATCCCAGGACCCTGGGATCATGACCTGAGCCGAAGGCAGATGCTTAACTGACTGAACCACCCAGGCATCCCAACTGGTTTCCTTTTTTAAACTCTAACATTCTAAGCTATAAAATATCCCATGAATGATTATGTTTATTTCATTAATTTTAAATATTTTATTTATTTATTTGACAGAGAGAGAGAACAAAAGCAGGGGGAGTGGGAGAGGGAGAAGCAGGCTCCCTGCTGAGTAGGTGCTCCGATGTTGGGCTCAATCCCAGGACCCTGGCATCATGACCTGAGCTGAAGGCAGGTGCTTAACCGACTGAGCCACCCAGGCACCACTATGTTTATTTCATTTTAAAAGTTATGTTAATTTTTGGTCAATATTATATAATTCTAAGTTTTATTTTTCATTTTATTATGTGTTGTATTTGACTCCTATGCATGAGTTATTGAGAAATTTTTTTCAAGGCATATCTAATGTATTATACTAAAGATATTGTCAGTAATAATCATGAAATGAAACAAATGGTGATAATATGAAGTAAAATATGTTAACAGGGAATGTTTTCTCATATTAAATTTTATATATAGTATCATGCCAGTTAGAAATACTAAAATAAATATTAAAATAAAAAGGGGAAAATAGATTGGATTGATAATTTTAAGTACATTCACTTTTTTGGAAAAATTGGTAAAATATTTTCTTATATGTGAGAAGAATAATCATTTAGCAAAGAATAGGTGCTTCCTAAAACTGTTGCCATCCTATAAAAAAGGAAAGAATGAGAAACTATCCCAGATCAGAGCTGACTAAGGAGACATGACAACTGAATGCAGTGTGGTATCTTGGATTAGATGCTGGCCCAGAAAGAGGGTAATAATGTAAACACCGGTGAAATCCAAGTGAAGTCTGGAGTTCAGGTGATAGTAATTAAAATGTCAGTTTCTTAGTTTTGACAAATACAAATATACTCTGGTTATTCTATATGTTAATCTTAGAGAAAAGGAGATATATAGTATACAAGGACTCTTTGTCTTATCTCTGCAAAATTTTGTAAATCTAAAATTATTGCCAAATGTTCATTTAAAAATAGTTTTCCTGCACCCCTCCAAGTTTTATATTTCGCATTTAAAAAAACATTTTAGTTATAAAGATGTTGTAATTTCATGATTTCTTTTTTGACTCATGGTAGTCCAAGTAAATACAGATGTAGATATTTACAGATAGGTTTAAATTTCAAAATCATATAGGAATTGCATATTTGATTGATTTCTCGGTTGCATAGTGATCTGATAATGTGTTTTTTATAATATCAATGCTTTAATTTTTATGGAGACTTCCTTTATGTCCTAGCTAGTTAGTTAACTTTGGTAAATATTTCAAGTGTAAATGAAGAGACAGTGCATTCTTCAGATTACTGGGTATAATATTGTTTATATGCCCTTTAAATTAACCTTTCAATTTTACTGATAATAGGACACATCTTAATTTTAACAATTATTATTCTGATTGTTAAAATAATTAACTTTTAGATGATAATGATGATGTTACCAAGATATTTGGTCATTATTAATTTACATTTCTTTTTTATCGTCCTCTCTATTTGAGTCTGTTTTAATTCATGAACTTCCTCATGTTTACAAAATGTTCCTTTTTGTAACCAAGCCAATGAGCCTCAGTGCATCTGAATGTTTTTGTTAAATAGTCACTTTTGAATGACATTTTGGCTGGATATAAAAGTATCATTCAAAGTACTTTTTTTCTTCTTGCTTCTACTAATGCTTTTGAAAAGTCTCATGTAAATCTAGTACTTCTTTGTAGGTTATCTTCTTTTCTGTTCTAGACCATTGATTATATTTTATTTGTATTTTGTATTTTTATAAGTCATTTTAATGTATCTGTATATGAGTTTTTTCTAATCACTCCTCTTTGGCACTGTAGGAACTCTTTCAGTGTGAATTTATTTCTCTCTCTCTTTGGGAAATTCACAGGAATATTTCTTGAAATATTTCCTTTCTCTTGTTTTTGTTTTTTTTTTACCTAGGATTTCCGTTATTCAAATGTTGTCACTTCTATCCTTTTATCATACTAAAAAATAGTTTCTATTTCTAAATCCTCCCTTGTTGTGTTCTTGGAGATTTTCTTTAGCTAAATAATTCATTCTTTGCATGTATCCATCACATGTATGATGTTTTTTCTTAATTTTCATACTGTAATATTTTTATGCCTAGATTATCTTTTATGATTTTTTATTCTGGTTTTACATTATTAACATCTTCTCTTATCATGTTTGTCATATTTATTATGATAATTTTCTTTGTTTTTCCCTGCTAATACTTCTGATTCTGATGACATTCACAGTGTATCTTATTGTTTCTGTTTTGATGTTATTGTACTTCTCAAAGCTCATATTGTTTGGACTGTGAGCTTATTCCTCTGCAGTGCAGATGGGAGCTCTAAATCTATGTCAGTTCAGGTGAGTTCATGGAGAGAAGTGTGGAGACCTATCATTGTGAACACTGGACACTTAAAACCACTGAATCCTACCTCTTTGGTATTATACCACATTGTCTCTCTATAGGTCAGAATTTTCTCTTAGACTCTCAGTGAAAAACAGCATTGGTAGAAATTAGTCCCAATAATAGTGGTACTCAGAATATGGTCTCCAGACCAGCAGCACCATTCATTACCTGGAAACATATTACAAATGGTAATTATAAGCTTTAGCGATATGTACTTAATCTTAAACTCAAATTGGGGCCTAGTGATCTGTGTTTTTATACCACTTCTAGGTGATTCTGACATTTACTAAAGTTTGAGAACAATTTCCCTAGTCTTTAAACCACCAGCCCTGGAGATTTTGAAGGGGATATATGGAGGAGTCAGGCTTAAAGTAGTTTATTCCTGTTTACCTCAAGTTTTCAGTGTAGCAGGTTTCTTTGATTGTACCCATGTGGATGCTTATAGAGGTGGGGTAAGCAGTTGTCACTTGTTTCATTTACCTTGTCATAGCAACATAAACAACTTTCTGCTCCAGACTACAACAATCTTATTTTCTTACTCCCAGATATATCAGTTTAAAATCACCTTTTCTCTTCCCAGGAGTTTCTCTGTTTTAATCTTTTTCTTGACTCCTTGTTTCCCCCATAGCTACTCCATGCTTGATCTTTTGCAATGGAACCAGCAGGTCATGTGAAATCTTCTTAGCACAAAAGATAACTAATCTCACATGGTCTCCATCATATTTTATTATGTTTTTGCTTCATCTATTTCTGCTAAAGTGCAGTTTTTGATAATCTTTGGCATTCTTTCACATGGAATAGATGAGGTGCTCAATCAGGTTTTGTGGCTATAAGTTCATCGGATTAAATATTTATTAAGGAGCTACCCCTTTTCTAGGACTTGATTATGTAGTGAAGATAAAGTTCCTACTGTCATGAAACTTGTCTTGTGATGTGAGGAAAGGAAGACACTTTTGTGCAAATCCAAACAGTCATTCATTTAATAATCAATAATGATCAATTTAAAAATAGAATCTCAAATTTATATGGGAAAAGATTAATAAAATGGAAATAGTTACCACACATATGAAAACTGTTCAACTCCATAAGAAGTCAAAACAATAATAATTTAAAAATAGATACCATTTCACCTGTATGATTTACACATACATTTAACAACATAAAGTATTAGTCACTAGCTGTCATGCATGGCATTGTTATGCTCTTACTTTGCAGGAATAGTCAGCATTCTGAAAAGTAAGGGTCATTAAAATGTCTAACTTTTATCCCAAGAATTCCACTTCTGAGGCATTCACCTAAGAAAATAATCTTTAAAAATCTTACAAAACCATAAAAATGAATACAAATTTGTTTTTAAGATCTTCCATCTCTAGTGGGCGGTCCAGGTATGTTTCTGAAGCATTGATTGAAACGGTGTCAGAAATATTTATTTGGGCTTGATGTGATTCAGGAAGGAATTTATATTTTTCCTGAGCCATTAAACTATAGGGATTTGTTTGTTAAAGCAGCTGCCACGACCTTAACCAAAACAATTTTATGAAACTTTATATGCATAAAGCATTTAAAACAGAGTCTCTCACAAAGAAAGCTATCAGTAAATATTATGTATTATTATTATAACTATTGCTAATAATACCAAACAAATGAAAATAAGCAACTGTAATGGAAATAGGTAATGATGATACATCATTTTAATAGAATATTAAGCAAATACTAAAATATGAAAAGACATACAAATAAAATATAGAGACATGGAAAAATGCACACTATAAGAAAATATTCCTAGTCACACTGTGAACTTAATTTATATTTGGAGCTAACACTAAAATCTAATATATTAGGAATGGTTGAAAGCTGCTTGAATGAGACAAAATGTTAGCAGGCCATTACTTGTTACTAGTACTTGGGAATTACAGGGAGGAGTCTTGGAAGAACATGGAAATAAGGTTACATTATGACATTTAGATAGTAGCTAAAAGCAGAAGCATGAGAATCATCTTAGAAAGAGAGATTCTCTCAGTTTTTCAAGACATTATTTTAATCTGTTTGAATATATTAATACATTGTGGGAAAATAGATAATACTGTGAAATAGGAGAAGGGTTGCAGAGTGGTCAGCCTGGAGATCATAGAGACAAATTTAGAGTGTCCAATAAACCACAGTACAAGGCAGGTTGTGGTAGTAAATCACTTCGATTAATCAAGGGGTCATAGCAAAGTAACTATGAGCATTTTATTCTCATAAGCATTCTTCGTTTGAAGTGGGTGTATTAGCTACCTTGTCATGTTCTCAGGAAGCATTAAATTTGATCGGCATTTTGGGGGATATTTTGTGAGTTATATGTTGCTGAAAAGTAGAGTGTATTTAAGTAATTCAGTCGGGGGAACACAATCCAATCAAGAACAGAAAACATTAGGAAGATACATGAAAGATAAAATTTATTTTATAACCAAACATGGTCAGTTGCAATAAATATGTCACATTCAGTTGAAAATAATGTGTTTTCTGTCATTCAATTGCTTTGACACCCTTGTAGAAAATTACCTTACTGTATTTATTTGGTCCTGTGTCCAGATTCTCTATTTTTTTCCTTTTATTGTTTTAATTTTCTGTTATACTACACTATTCTGAGCTTCGTACCTTGAAATGCAGTAATGAAAGTTCTTAAGCTTTCTTCTATTTTTGCAAAATTGTTTTTAGAATCAGCTTGCCAATTTCTACAAAAAGTCCTGCTGGAATTCTTATTGGCATTAAATGTAATCAATAGATCAAGTTAGGGAAAACTGTTGTCTTTGTAATATTGATCTTTCTAATTTATAATGTGGCATATATCTTCATATATTTAGGCTTTCTTAATTCCTTTATGTTTAATTTGTGCTTCTTTTTCTAGCTTTTTCTGGTAGAAGCTTCAGCAAATTTTCTGTGGATAGAGAATGAGTTTTCTGATTCTCCCTTTACCTCCAGTACTTTAAAGGAGCTATTCCATTATCTTTGGCCATTCTTAGTTTCAGATGAAAACTCTGTGGGCATTGATATTAGTGTTCCTCTATGCTTCATATGTCTTTTTTTTTCTATATTAAAAAAGTTTTGTTTAATCTTTGGTTTCCAGCAGCTATACTATGATAGGCCTTGTTTTATTTTCTTTATATTTATCCTGTTTGGGATTTGGTGTGATTCCTAGATACATGGATTGTTTGTTTTTGAATAACTGAAATTTAGTGTTTCTTCAACAATGTTATACCCCATTGGTTCTCTATTTTCTGAGTCTCCAGTTTCAAGTATGTTAGATCATTTCATAGTGTCCCACAGGTCATTGAGCCTCTGTTCATTCATTTCAATCTTATATATTTTAGTTTTTTTATTCTCAGTATATTTTAATTCAAATAGTTTTTACAACCTGCTTTTAAGTTCATTAGTCATTTCTTGTTTTTTAGTTATTAATTGCATGCATTTTTGTTCCAGTTTAAAAATTTTCACTTTGTTCTTTTTTTCATTTTACATTTTTTAATATGTCTCTTTATATTCCCTATCCCTTCACCCATTCATTTTATGTAGTAGAACTATTAATGTATTTGTTACACTTATTTTAAAGGTCTTTTTTGCCAGTTTAACATTCTGTCCCTTGTGTGTCTGATTCTAATTTTTTTTTCTTTACATGTTAATAATTTTATATATATTAGACTTTATAGATTCTATATTAGGAAATCCTAAATTTTAATTGCTTTTTATGAGTATTTTTACATCAGAAAATCAAATTTCTGGCATATTATCATGAACTTTTGGAGGCTTCTTTATATGATTTGTGTATATTAACTTCTTAGTCTTATGTCATAATCCTTATTTCAAAGATCTGTCCTTTATGGTTTCGATGGAAAGTCTGTAATGTTTATCACTGCATTCTAACTTGGCATGACTCAACCTATAATGTCTTTCACTGTGGAGTAAGCAGCAGCAGAATTCTTTGTTCAGAATTTTCAGGTTTTTATCTTTTTTCCCCCCATTTGAGCTTCGGGGAGTCTAGTCCCCACATGTGCAATTAGAGGTAGGCTAAGGACTTGACAAAATTTGGAGGCAGATTTTGTTGCTTTCCTTTTTGTATCTCCTTTTTCTCTTTTAGCATTTCCCTCACTATTTGCCATCACTCTGGCAATCCTAAACTGTATCCTTTGCCCCTCAGGTCTATAACAGTATGACTTGCTTGAATTCTAGCTGCCCTACACAAAAGTTATTTAGGAGTGTTCCTGAGGAAAAGCCATGTAAACATTGATTTTATTCAGTGGTTACCATCTTTAACATGTCAAATTGTCTCTAGATTCTGCCTGCTTTTTGTTGTTTTTGCTTGTTTTTTGTCTTTGTAAAAATTAGGTCTATTTTTTTTTAAAGATTTTATTTATTTGATAGAGAGACAAAGTGAGAGAGGGAACACAAGCAGGGGGAGTGGGAGAGGGAGAAGCAGGCTTCCTGTGGAGCAGGGAGCTCGATGCGGGGCTCGATGCAGGGCTCGATGCGGGGCTCGATCCCAGGACTCTGGGATCATGACCTGAGCCAAACGCAGACGCTTAACGACTGAGCCACCCAGGCGCCCCATAAATTAGGTCTATTTTTAAAACTGTTATCAGTGGGAAAATTAGTCTGATACACACTACTTTGCCATTACCCTCTTGGTTCATTCTAATAGATTCATATTCTTTGGTGAAATTCCCCATATTTTCATCTACTTTCTAGCTCTTCCTTTATTTTATGAATCATATTATACAGTTTTATTTTTTTAAGTCTTTTCTGGAAGCACTAATATTTGGATCACCTATAGGTGTTTCTTCATCTTTATTTTTCCTTTTGAAAACTTTATTTTCAGTTGTGATGAGCACTGGGTGTTGTACGCAATTGATGAATTGTTGAAGACTACATCAAAAACTTATGATGTACTATATGCTGGCTAACTGAATATAATAAAAAAAAGAAACTAGGGGAAAAAATGAAAATTTTACTTTCACTAGTAGGTCTTTTTCCTTAGATTGCTCAGGAACTTTAAACAAATACTGAACAATGTGTGTAGAACTTTTATAGTTCCAGATAGTGTTTTATTCTCTCAGAGACCTTTTTCCTGCTAGGTAGATAAAGTTGGATGCGCATTACCTTAGTCCTTTCAGATACTTTGCTGAGTCTAGGTTGCCTTCTAATTTGACTGATGCCCTGTGTATCTCTGGTTCATCGGTGTCCCTTGGAGCTATCCTTTTAGAATTGCAACTGAAAATCTTACGTGTCTTACCAGGGTCCATCCCTCTGACAGGTCCTAAATTTTATTCTTATCTCCTCAGTACTGTGTCTGTGGTATGTGTCATTTTCTTTTCATTTGGATGTTTGCATGTATTTCTTTATATTTAGCTTTAACAAATGATGTTATAATATTCAGTTTTGTATATATATTTTTGAATATTTTTAGCAGTATACAAAAAGATTTTTTTGAGAAAGACAGAGAATTCATTTTTAGAATTTTTTATTAAGATGTAATTCATACATCATAAAATTCACCATTTTTGCAGCATATGGTTCATTGACTTTTAGTATAGTCACAGTGTGTCCATTGATAGACTATTAGATCAGGAAGAAGTGGTATATATATATATTGCACAGTCGTAAAAAAGAATGTGACCTTGCCATTTGTGACAACACGGATGGACCAAAGGGCATTATACCAAGTGAAGTAAGTCATACTGAGAAAGACTTATACAGTATGACTTCATTCATATGTGGAATCTAAAGAAACAAGCAAACAAAAAGCAGAATCTAACTGATAAATACAGAGAACAAAGTGATGGCTGCCAGAGAGAAGGGGGTGGGGGTGTGGGCACAATTGGTGAAGGAGAGTGGGAAATACAGGCTTTCAGTTATGCAATGAATAAGTCATCTGGATAAAAGACAGCATTGTATGGTGACAGATGGTAGTGACACTTGTGGTGAGCCTAGCATAACAATATGGAGAAGTTGAATCGCTATGTTGTACACCTGAAACTAATGTAACATTGAATGTCAACTATACTGAAATAAAAAAAATTAAAAACAGCAGAATCTATAGTCAGTTTATTATGATGTAGGTAAATAATGAAGACATTTACACAAAATAATTGATTCTGATAAAAAATTTCAGTGAATTAAACTTAAAAGTGGGTAATCAAGAATTATATCTTCTCTGGCCCTTGCTATTTTTTAAAAAATATTTTATTTATTTATTTGTCAGAGAAAACAGAAGCAGGGGTAGTGGCAGGCAGAGGGAGAAGCAGGCTCCCTGCTAAGCAGGGACCAGATGTGGGACTCGATCCCAGGACCCTGGGATCATGACCTGAGCCATAGGCAGACGCTTAACCAACTGAGCCACCCAGGTGTCCCAGTTTTATTCATTTTTAAGTAAACTTAGGGCTGCCCATCCAGTGATGGAATTTCTCCTTTATTTCTTTTTTGCTGAAAGTCTTTGTCATGAATGGGTGTTATCTTTGTAAACATTTTAAGTTTAACTTTTACATTTATGTTTCTACTTTGCCAGATGTTGATTTTTGGTAATATATGGGTAGTGTGGAGGATCGATTTCTGTTTGTTCTTTATGCATAACTTATTGTGCCAGCACTGTATATGGAGCTTTACATGCTTATTCCACTGACTTTTATTGTCACTTCTATCAGATATTGTTTCATATATGTCTTTGAACTCTTCCATTAGAGAATATATCATTTATTGTGCCAAATACCTCATTACCTTATTACATTTTCTAGGAAGCCATGATGAAAGGAAGTATGAAAACAAATCATCAAGAATATAAACTCAAAATGCAGAGTGCCCATGTTCAAATCTGTTCCTGCCTGTTGTTTGTCCTTTGAAAAATAATGTAACTTCTCATATCCCAGATTCTTTTTCTGAAAAATAAGTATGAGAAATAAATGAGTTAATATATGTAAAGTATTTGGAAGAGTACCAAACATATAGGATATGCTAAGTAAATGTTAGCTGTTATTAGTAAGAACTTATAAAGCCCCACTTTGTAATTCTAAAAATTGCTTAATTTTCTTTCCTTTTACCTTTCTATGTAGGCTTGGGAGCCATTTTTTAAGTTCCCATAAAAATGATTTAGGTTTGATTAAAAGTACATTGAATTTTTAGAAAAATCTTAGAAAAAGAGACATCTTTATGATATTGAATAATTCTGTCCACAAACTTGGTTTCTTTCTTCTTTTAAAAAATGTATCTTAAGGGCACCTGGGTGGCTCAGTCGTTAAGCATCTGCCTTCGGCTCAGGTCACGATCCCAGGGTCCTGGGATCGAGTCCCACATTGGGCTCCCTGCTCAGCGGGAAGCCTGCTTCTCCCTCTCCTACTTGCCCTGCTTGTGTTCCCTCTCTCGCTGTGTCTCTCTGTCAAAAAAAAAAAAAAGTGAAAAAAGTATCTTAATACAATAATATTTTATATATTCTTCCATAAATGTTTTGCTCATTTTGTTAGATTTTTAACTTAGCATTATATAGTTTTTATTGATAAATTTGACATGGTATTATATTTAATAGTTTGATGTAGATACTTTTATGATGATAAGGGATGTTTCTTCCATTCATATGTTCTTCCAGAATTTGAAGATTATTGAATTTATCTAAAATGTCTTCCTCCATCTACTGAGATGAAGATATGTTTTATTGTTTTTAAATTTATTTACAGTAAATTACTTTAAATAATTTTGTTTGCTCTAAATTATTGTCATTTCCTAGATAAACTCCAATTACTCATAATGTACTATCATTTTTAATATATTATTGTGTTTTATTTTCTTTAGATTTTTCAACAATAAATAAGATTTCAACATAAATAAGATTTTCTAATAAATTACCTTTATTCTATCATAGCTAGTTTCACTTGATGCTAAGATTAAATTATATAATACTACCATAATAAAATGACCTAAGTAGTGTTGCTTTTCATCCTTGAAATTCTTTATAAGGTTTAGGTTACCTGGTCCCTTATTGAGTCGCATATCTTTTGAGATAAAAAAAATACAAATCTTGTTTTATTTTGGTCTAGCAGATAGATAAGAATTACTGACAAATTTTTATTTAAAAAAACATTTTATTGACAAAAGACCGACATACACAAAATTCTATGTTTTTAATGTATGCAACTTTATGAGTTTGGAGCTATGTATACTCCTATGAAACAATCACCACAATGTCATCACCATATCCATCAGCAGCTTCAATAGTTTCCTCCTTCTTTCTTTTTTCTTTCTGATTAGAACACCAAACCTAAGATTACCCTCTTACTAAATTTTTAAGTATACAGTACAATGTTGTTAACTATAGGTACTATGCTGTACGTAGATCTCTAAGGCATATTCATCCTCCATAAATGCATCTTTTCACCAACATTTCCAGGTTTTTTCACCCAATCCTTTCCCCTTCTAACCACCATTCATCTCTGCTTCTATGACTGTTTTAGATTGCTTATATAAGTAGGGTCATTTAGTATTTGTTCTCTGTCATCTTATTTCATTTAGCATAATGTCTTCCAGAATCATTTATGTTGTCACAATCAGCAGGATTTCCTTCTTTTTTTAGGTTGAATAATATTCAATTGTATGTAAATACCACCCTTTCTTTATCCACCTGTCAATGGATATTTAGGTTGCTTCCCTGTCTTGACTGTTTTGAATAAAGCTACAGTGAATGTGGGAATGCAGATGTCTCTTCAAGATGTGGATTTCAATTTCTTGGGATATATACTCCCACATGGGATTGCTGGACCATATGGTAGTTCTATTTTTAATTTTTGGATGCCTCTCCGTATTATTTTTTTCATCATGGCTATACCAATTTACATTCCCACTAACAGTGTTCAAGTATTTCCTTTTCTTCACATCCTCACCAACATTTGTTTTCTACTGTTATTTTGATTGTGGGCATCCCAGTATGTGTGAGTTGGTATCACATTGTGGTTTTTATTTGCACTTCCCTGATTAGTGATATTGAGCACTTTTTCATATATCTGTAGGCCATTGGTATGGCTTCTTTGGAAAAATACTTCTTTAGATTTTTCACCTCATTTTAAATTGGATGATTTTTTCTTTTCTGTTGAGTTGCATGAGTTACTTATGTCTTTAATATTAACTCTTTATCAGATATATGGCTCCCAAATATGTTCTCCTATTTCATAGATTGCATTTTCATTTGTTGATTGTTTGCTTTGCTATGCAGAAAATTTTTAGTCTGTTATAATACCACTCTTCTTTTTTTTGCTTTTGTTTTTACTTTTATTATTTTATCCAAGGTATCATTGCCAAGACCAATGCCATGAAGCTTTTGCTCTATGGTTTCTTCTTTGGGTTTTCTAGTTTTAGGTCCTATGTTTAATTCTGTAATCCACTTGGAGTTGCTTTTTTGTCTGGTGTAAGTTAAAGGTTCGATTTGATTCTTTTACATACTGATATGCTGTTTTTCTGGCACGATTTGTTGGAGCGATTGTATAATAGATCTATGGGTATATGTGTATATGTGTGTGGGTTTATTTCTGGGCTCCATAGGTCTATGGGTTCCATAGGTCTACGTGTCTGCTTTTATGCCAGTACTGCAGTGTTTTGATTACTGTTGCTTTATAAAATATGAAATCAGGAGGTGTGATGCTTCTAGTTTTGTTCCTTTTGCCCAAAATTGCTTTTGCTTTGGTGGTTCCATATAGGTTTTAGGACTTTTTTTCTTATTTTGTAAAAAAAAATAAAAATAAAAATAAAAGCCATTAGGACTTTCATGAGGATTACATTGATTCTGGAGCTCACCTTGGGTAATATGGATATTCTAATATTAATTTTTCAATGCATGAGTATGGAATGTCTTCCATTTATTTGTGTCTTGTTAAATTTCTTTCATCAGTATTTTATAGTGTTCATTGTACAAAAGTTTATTCCTAATAATTTTATTCCAACTTTTTGATGATATTTTAAGTAGGGTTTTTGTTTCCCTGTTATCATAGTTTAATGTTACTTTATAGAAATACAACTGATTTTTGTGTGCTGATTTCATATCCTACAACTGCACTGGATTTATTTATTGGTTCTGTTTTTTGTGGAGTCTTTAGGGATTCCAATATATAAGATCATATCATCTGCATAAAGGTACAATTTTACTTCTTCCTTTCCAATTTGGTCAACACTATTTTCATTTCCTAATTTTTCTGGCAAGAATTTCTAATACTATATTGAAAAGATGTGTCTAGCATAGACATCCTTACCTTGTTCCTTATGTTTGGGCAAAATCTTTCAGTTCTTCACCATTACATATGTTAGCTTGGGAGTTCATATATGTCCTTTATTGTGTCGAGATAAGTTCCTCCTATGACTATTTTGTTGAGAGTTGTTATTATGAAAGGTTTGTATTTTGAAGAATGCTTTTTCTGAATCTATTGGGATGATCAGGTGATTTTTAACCTTCATTTTGTTAATGTGCTTTATCGTATTGATTGATGTGTGTGTTAAACCATCTTTGCATTCCAAGGGTAAATCCCACTTGGTCTCAGTGTGTGATTTTTTTTTAATGTGCTATTAGATTCAGATTGCTAGTGTATGATTGAGAATTTTTCTATCTGTGTTGATCAAGCATATTGGTCTGTAGTTTCTTTTCTTGTGATGTCTTTGGTTTAAATATCAGAGTGATGATGGCCTCATAAAATGAATTTGTAGGTGTTCCTTCTAAATTTTGCAAAACTATAAGGAATATTGTTGTTAATTGTTCTGTAAATATTTTGTAGAATTCATCTGTGAATCTATCTTATTCTGGGATTTTCTTTGTTGGGTGGGTTTTGATTACTGATTAAATCTCTGTATTTGTTATTTGTTTTATTTTACTATTTCTGCTTGATTCATTCTTGGTACATTGTATGTTTCTAGGAATTTGTCCACTTCTTTTCAGTTATCCAATTTTTTGTCACTTAATTGTTCAGAATAGTCCCTCACAGTCCTTTTAATTTTTTAAAAAATTTTTCAAAGATTTATTTATTTATTTGAGAGAGAGAGAGATTGAGTGAAAGAGTAATGGGGGGAGGGACAGAGGGAGAGAGAGAATCTCCAGCAGACTCCCTACTGAGCAAGGAGTCCATAGCAGGGCTTGATTCCACAACCCTGAGATCCTGACCTGAGCTGAAATCAATCGTCTGATGCTTAACCAATTGAGCCACCCAGGTTCCCCCCTCATGATCTTTTTAAACTAATGTTGCATATGTTTTAATGTCTCTTCTTTTAATTCTGATTTATTTATTGGAGTCTTCTCTATTTTATAATTATGATTTGTTTTTAACTTTTCAAAAATTCAAATCTTAGTTTTATCAATTTTTTGTGCAGTTTTTATGTTTTGTATTTTATTTCTCCTATACTCGTTATTATTTCCTTCTTTCTACCAGTGTTGGGCTTAATGTGTTCTTATTTGTATACTTCTTTGAGGTACAAAGTTGGTTATTTATTTGAGATATTTCTTTAATGTAGGAATTAATCATAAGCTTATCACCATAAGCTTCCCTTTTAGAAGTACTTTTGCTATATCTAATAAGTTTTGGTGTGTTAAATTGTAGTTTTCATTGGTCTCCAAATAGTTTCTGATTTCCTTTTTGGTGTCATTTTTGATCCACTGTTTTTTAAGAGTTTGTTTAATTCCCATATATTTTTGAATTTTCCGATTTTTCATATGTTATTTGAATCTAATTTTATTACATTGTGGCCGGAGAAGATAATTGTGAGGATTTTAATCTTCTAAAATTTGTTAAGGTTTTGTTTCTTGTCATAGCATGTGATACATCCTGCAAAATGTTCCATGTGAGCTGGAGAAGAATATTTTTCTCCTTTTGGGTGTAATGTTCAGTTATATATCTCTTATTTCTCTCTGGTCTTCAATGCTGTTCAAATATGCTATTTCTCTGTTGATTTCTGTCTGGATGATTTATCTATTATTTAGTGTGGAATATTGAAGTCTCTTAATGTACAGTTTTTGTTTTCTGCTTCTGATATGTCAGTATTTGTTTTGATCATTTAAGTACTCTGACATTGGGTACATATATATTTGTAATTCTTATATCTTCCTATTGAATTGACACTTAAGTCATTATATAATGACCAGTGTTTTCTCTTGTGACAGTTTTTCAGTTAAAGTCTATTTTGTCTGATATATTATAGCTTCCCCTGTCTCATGCTATCTTATGTTTACATTTCCATGGAATATCTTTTCCATTCCTTAACTTTTGTCTTCTATGTGTTTTCAGACCTCAAATATATCTCTTGTAGACAACATATAGTTTTATCCTGTTCTTTTATCTATTCAGCCACTTTGCCTTTTGCTTGAGGGGTTTCGTTCATTTACATTTAAAGATAAAAAGTGCAAGTATGTGATTTTGCCATTTTGTTGTATTCTTTTGTTTTTTATAGTTCTTCTATTCCTTTCTTCCTTTGTCGCTGTCTTCCTTTATGATTTCATGAATTTCTGCTTTGATATACTTTGAATTTTTTCTCTTTACCTTTGTATCTCTCCTTTAGGTATTGTCTTTGTAGTTACCTTGAAGATTATGTAAAACATCATATAGTTATAACAGTCTAATTTGAGCTAATAACAACTTAACTTTAATTGCCTATATGAAGTGTGCATGCTTACACCCCCACTCTAACTTAATTTATTGATGTCATAATTTTTATCTTTCATTTTATATATCTGTTAATAGATTTTTTTAGTTACAGTTATTCTTAGTACTTTGTGTCTTAATTTTTACACCAGGGTTAAAAGTGATATATACACTAACATAATGGTATTATATTATTCTGTATCTGCCTATATATTTACCTTTACCAGTGTGATTTATATATTCCTGTGTTCTCGTGTTGTAGTTTATGGCCCTTTTATTTCAAATTAAAGAACTCCCTTTAGTAATTCTTGTATGCCATATCTAGTAGTGATGAACTCCGTCATTGTTTTTGAAATGGTAATTCTTTATCTCCCCTTCTTTTTCAAAGAGAATTTTGAAAATTATACTATTGTTTGTTTGCAGTTCATTTCTTTCACCACTTTGAATATATCATCCTACTCTTTTTTGGCCTGCCAGGTCTCTGCTGAGAAATCCACTGATAGACTACTTTTAGATTGAGGTATAATTGACATATACCAGTATATAAGTTTAAGGTGTACAGCATACAGATTGTTGTATGATCACCACTGAAGTGTTAGTTGTCACCTCCAATGTGTCACATAATTATTTTTCTCTTGTATTGAGAACATTTAAGATCTACTGTTTTCAGCAACTTTCAAATATATATAGTTTCAAACTGCAATCAAAATGCTTTGCATTAGGTCCCCAGAACTTAATCATTTTCTGAGTGCCTCTTTGTACCCTTTGACAAACATCTCTCCAGTTCTTCTGTCTCAGAGTCCCCAGTAAGCACTATTCTGTTCCTTCTTTCTTTGAGTTTGGTTAATTTAGATTTCACATATAAGTGATATCATATACTACTTTTCTTTCTCTTTCTGACTTATCTCACTTATCCTAATAGTATAAAGGACCATCCATGTTGTTGCACGTGGCAGAATTTCCTTTTTCTTATGGGTGAATAATATTTTGTTTTATATATATGTATGTATATACACATATATATATATAGCTCACATTTTTTTATCCATTCATTCCTTGACAGACACTTAGGTTGTTTCCATATCTTGGCTCCTGTAAATAATGTTACAATAAACATCACAGTGTAGGTATTTTCATGTACTGTTTTCATTTCCTTTTGGTATATGCACAGAAGTAGGATTCTGGGATCATATGGTAGTTCTATTATTAATTCTTACAGGAGCCACTATTCTGTTATGCATAGTGGCTATACCAGTTACATTCCCACTTACAGTGCACAAATGTTTCCTTCTTTTTACATCTTTACCAACAACAACAGATGTGGTTATATTTCATTGTGATTTTGATTTTCATGTCCATGATGATTAGTAATGTTGAGAATCTTTTCATGCAACTATTGGTCATTTGTATGTCTTCCTTGGACAAATGTCTATTCAGTTCTTCTGCCTATTATTTATTCTGATTGTTTGGTGGGTTTTGTTATTGATTTCTTTATGTATTTTATATATTAACCCCTTATCAGACATATAGTTTGCAAATATTTTCTCCCATTATGTTGTTTACCTTTTAATTTTGTTGATGGTTTCCTTTGCTTGTTTTAGATTGATGTAGTCCCACTAGATGATTTTTGTTTTTGTTGCTCATGCTCTTTGTGTCCTATCCAAAAAAATCATTACCAAGAGCGATGTCAAGTATTCCTGTGTATTCTTCTAGGCTTTTTTATTATTTCAGGTATTATGTTTAAATATTCAATCCATTCTGAGGTAATTTTTGTGAGTTGTAGAAGAGAGGAGTCCAATTTTAATTTTCTGCATGTGGTTATCCAGTTTTCCCCCTATCATTTGTTGAAGAGATTATCTTTTCTGCATTGAGTATTCTTAGCTCCCTTGTCAAGTATTAGTTGACTCTATGTGCATGGGTTTATTTCTTGACTCTTGAGTGTGTTCTTATGCCAGTTTCATGCTGCTTGATTACTGTATCTTTGTAATGTAGTTTGGAGTGAGGAAATGTGATGCTTCCCGCATTGTTCCTTCACAGGATTGCTATTCAGGGCCTTTTATGGTTCTTTTTTTTTTTAAGATTTTATTTATTTGAGTGACAGAGAGAGAACGAGCAGGGGCAGAGGCAGAAGGAGAAGCAGGCTCCCTGCTGACCAAGGAGCCAGATGCAGGACTTGATCCCAGGACCCTGGGATCATGACCCGAGCTGATGGCAGACTCTTAACCGACTGAGTCACCCAGGCATCACTTTTATGGTTCTAGACAGATTTTTAGTATGTACCAAAAAATTGCTAGAACTGATACACGAATTCAGTAAAGTCACAGGATACAAATCAATGTATAGAAATTTGTTGCATTTCTATGTGCCAATAATGATGCAGCAGAAAAAGAAATCAAGGAATCAGTCCCACTTACAATTGCACCAAAAAGTATCAGATACCTAGGAATAAATCTAAGCAAAGAAGCAAAAGATCTGTACTCTGAAAACTATAGCACACTTTCAAAAGATATTGAAGGTGACACAAAGAAATGGAAAAACATTTCATGCTCATGGATTGGAAGCATATCGTTAAATGCCTATGCTACCCAAAGCATTCTACACATTCAGTGCAATCCCTTTGAAAATACCACGAGCATTTTTCACAGAACAAACAATCCTAAAATTTGTACAATACCACAAAATACCCCATATAGCCAAAGCAATCTTGAAAAAGCAAAGCAAAGCTGGGGGCATCACAATTTGAGACTTCAAGCTATATTACAAAGTTGTAGTCATCAAGACACTATGGTACTAGATTTATTCTGGGTATCTTATGGTTTTGGGTGCAATTGTAAATGGGATCGACTCCTTAATTTCTCTTTCTTCTGTCTTGTTGTTGGTGTATAGGAATGCCACTGATTTCTGTGCATTGATTTTATCCTGCCACTTTACTGAATTCCTGTATGAGTCCTAGCAGTTTTGGGGTGGAGTCTTTTGGGTTTTCCACATAAAGTACCATATCATCTGCAAAGAATGAGAGTTTGACTTCTTCTTTGCCGATTTGGATGCCTTTGATTTCTTTTTGTTGTCTGCTGTGGCTAGGACTTCTAATACTATGTTGAATAGCAGTGGTGATAGTGGACATCCCTGCCGCATTCCTGACCTTAGGAGGAAAGCTCTCAGTTTTTCTCCATTGAGAATGATATTTGCTGTAGGTTTTTCATAGATGGCTTTTATGATACTGAGGTAGGTACCCTTTATCCCTATACTCTGAAGAGTTTTGATCAAGAAAGGATGCTGTACTTTGTCAAATGCTTTCTCTGCATCTATTGAGAGGACCATATAATTCTTGTTCTTTCTTTTGTTAATGTATTGTATCACATTGATTGATTTGCGGATGTTGAACCAACCTTGCAGCCCAGGGATAAATCCCACTTGGTTGTGGTGAATAATCCTTTTAATGTACTGTTGGATCCTATTGGCTAGTATTTTGGTGAGAATTTCTGCATCCATGTTCATCAAGGATACTGTTATGTAATTCTCCTTTTTGATGGGGTCTTTGTCTGGTTTTGGGATCAAGGTAATGGTGGCCTCATACAACGAGTTTGGAAGTTTTCCTTCCATTTCTGTTTTTTGGAACAGTTTCAGAAGAACAGGTATTAATTCTTCTTTAAATGTTTGGTAGAATTCCCCTGGGAAGCCATCTGGCCCTGGGCTTTTGTTTGTTGGGAGATTTTTGATGACTGCTTCAATTTCCTTAGTGGTTATATAAATCTAACCAAAGAGGCAAAGAATCTGTACTCAGAAAACTATTAAATACTCATGAAAGGAATTGAGGAAAACAAAAAGAAATTGAAAAACATTCCATGCTCATGGATTGGAGGAACAAATATTGTGAAGATGTCAATGCTACCTAGAGCAATCTACACATTCAATGCAATCCCTATCAAAATACCATCCACTTTTTTCAAAGAAATGGAACAAATAATCCTAAAATTTGTATGGAACCAGAAAAGACCCCGAGTAGGCAGAGGAATGTTGAAAAAGGAAAGCAAAGCTGGCATCATCACAATTCCGGACTTTAAGCTCTATTACAAAGCTGTCATCATCAAGACAGTATGGTACTGGCACAAAAACAGACACATAGATCAATGGAACAGAATAGAGAGCCCAGAAATGGACCCTCAACTCTATGGTCAACTCATCTTCGACAAAGCAGGAAAGAATGTCCAATGGAAAAAAGACAGTCTCTTCAACAAATGGTGTTGGGAAAATTGGACAGCCACATGCAGAAGCATGAAACTGGACCATTTCCTTACACCACACACAAAAATAGACTCAAAATGGTTGAAAGACCTAAATGTGAGACAGGAGTCCATCAAAATCCTAAAGGAGAACATAGGCAGCAACCTCTTCGACCTCAGACGCAGTAACTTCTTCCTAGAAACATCACCAAAGGCAAAGGAAGCAAGGGCAAAAATGAACTATTGGGACTTCATCAGGTTAAAAAGCTTTTGCACAGCAAAAGAAACAGTCAACAAAACCAAGAGACAACCGACAGGATGGGAGAAGATATTTGCAAATGACATATCAGATAAAGGACTAGTATCCACAATCTATAAAGAACTTATCAAACTCAACACCCAAAGAACGAATGATCCAATCAAGAAATGGGCAGAAGACATGAACAGACATTTTTCCAAAGAAGACATCCAAATGGCCAGCAGACAGTGAAAAAGTGCTCCACATCGCTCAGCATGAGGGAAATCCAAATCAAAACCTCAATGAGATATCACCTCCCACCACTCAGAATGGCTAAAATTAACAAGACATGAAACGACAGATGTTGGCAGGGATGCGGAGAAAGGGGAACCCTCCTACACTGTTGGTGGGAATGCAAGCTGGTGCAGCCACTCTGGAGAACAGTATAGAGGTTCCTCAAAAAGCTGAAAATACAGCTACCATTCAACCCAGCAATTGCACTACTGGGTATTTACCACAAAGATACAAATGTAGGGATCCAAAGGGGTACATGCACCTCGATGTTTATAGCAGCAATGTCCACAATAGCCAAACTCTGGAAAGAGCCAAGATGTCCATCGACAGATGAATGGATAAAGAAGATGTGGTACATATATACAATGGAATATTATGCAGCTATCAAAAGGAATGAAATCTTGCCATTTGCAATGACGTGGATGGAACTGGAGGGTGTTATGCTGAGCGAAATAAGTCAATCAGAGAAAGACATGTATCATATGACCTCACTGATATGAGGAATTCTTAATCTCAGGAAACAAACTGAGGGTTGCTGGAGTGATGGGGGTTGGGAGGGATGGGGTGGCTGGGTGATAGACATTGGGGAGGGTATGTGCTATGGTGAGCGCTGTGAATTGTGTAAGACTGTTGAATCACAGACCTATACCTCTGAAGCAAATAATACGTTATATGTTAAAAAAAAAAAAGAAGAAGATAGCAGGAGGGGAAAAATGAAGGGGGTGGGAATCAGAGGGGGAGATGAACTATGAGAGACTATGGACTCTGAGCAACAAACTGAGGGTTCTAGAGGGGAGGGGATGGGAGGATGGGTTAGCCTGGTGATGGGTATTAAGGAGGGCACATTCTGCGTGGAGCACTGGGTGTTATACGCAAACAATGAATCATGGAACACTACATCAAAAACTAATGATGTATGGTGATTAACATATCATAATAAAAAAAGAAACAAACAACAACAACAACAACAAAAAGACAGTATGTTACTAGCACAAAAACAGATACAGATCAATGCAACAGAATAGAAAACCCAGAAATAAACCCTCAACTCTGTGGTCAACTATTCTTCAACAAAACAGGAAAGAATGTCCAATGGAAAAAAGACAATCTCTTCAACAATTAGTGTCAGGGAAACTGCTCACCCGCATACAAAAGAATGAAACAACCACTTTCTTACACCATACAGAAAAAATAATTTCAAAATGGATGAAATACCTAAATGTGAGACAGGAAACCATCCAAATCCTTTAGGAGAACACACAGTAACCTCTTTGACATTGGCCATAGTTCTTTTTTTTATTATGTGAAAAATGTCAATGGAATTTTTATAGGTTTTGCATTGAATCTATAGGTTGCTTAGTGTAATATAGACATTTTAACTATATCAGTTCTTTCAGTCCATGAATGTAGAACATCTTTCCATTTATTTGTTGCTTATTAAATAGCCTGATGATTTTCATCGTAAGTCTTAAATTATTTTCAGTGTCATGAGCTTTTACTTCCCCTGTTAAATTTATTCCTAAGTGTTTTAATTCATGTTATTGTAAATTGGATAGTTTTATTTCTTTTTCAGATATTTCATTGTTAGTGTGGAGAAACATAAATGAATTCTGTACACTGATCTTTCTGTCCTACAGCTTTACTCAATTTATTGATTAATCCTGTTTTTTGAGCCTTTAATATTTTCTCTCTATATATAAGATCAGTTATGGTGGTATACATGAGCTGCCTGTCATGGTCTATGACCCAAGTGGCCCAGTCACTGAATGGGGTTTGGAGTTGGGCCAAATTGTTATCTGGGTATGTGGGCAAAATGGTCTATGGTGTCCAATTTTTAATAGTCATAATCAAGTTTGGATTTTCTGTTTTTCCTTGATTATATTTTGATATGCCAGTTTTTCTATGAATTTTTTAAAATTCTTGTGAAAGTTTTCAAATAAAAAAGGATTAATATATTACTTTACAATTTTTTAAAAACTTTATGATATGTATGGATATATGTCTTATTTTCCTTTCTACTATGATTTAATTACACATTTTCTTTTTTGTTGATAGTTGTTAATAATTGTTTTATCTATTACTCTTTACACAGAATGAGATTGGTTTTTATACTCAATATTTTATCATTTTTCTTTATTACATTTATTTGTCATATAACCTCTGCTTACTTCTACTTCCTTTCATTGTTCCTTATTGTCTCATTTCTAAACCATTGACTTGCAGCCTTAATTCATTAATTTTTAATTCAAATATTTTTGGAATATAATCCTTTATCTATAAGTTTTCCATTCAGTCTTGATAAAAGTCAGAAATCAATCTTTTATATGTATTTTTATCATTAATTTTCAAAATGCATTATAATTCCATTTGTACTTACTCTTTCAACTGATATTTTATTTATAAGTATTTTACATTCTCAAATATAGTGGTTTTACAAATTATCTTTTTGTTATTGATTGCTAACACAGTTTTATTCTGGTAAGAAAATATTGTCTGCATGACACCCATTCTTTGATATTTGCTAAATTTTGAGTTGTGGTGATGATCTCTACTATACACATTAGGCTAATTAAAATTGAATTTAAATGGAAGGTGAAGTCCTGCCATTTAAATTTGCATTAAATAAAATACAATTTAAAAATTAATTAGTTATAGTAGTCATGTCGTCACTGTTCTAAATCCACATTTGATTAGTAGGTGCTGAATTGAACAGAACATTTTCCTCATGGCAGCAAGTTCTGTTGGACAGAGCATGGTAGAATGTGATCAATTCCAAAAATGCTCCTTATCTGCTTAAGAATAGTGTATCCTAACTTTATTTGTTATATCAGTTTTATATTTTATTTCTTCTTTTACTTTTTGAACCTATCAAACCTGAGACAGAGTGTTAGAAACTCCCAGTATAATTGTATATTTGCCAATTCCTACAAAATTTATTTTTCACATTACATCTTTTGGGGCTTTTATTAGTTGAATACAAGTTTATAATGTTTACATCTACCTGGTTAATTATTTTTCTTTTATCAGGCATTGATCATCGTTACCTTTAATAATGCTTTTTTTCCAGATACCTATTTTATTAATATTATTATAGCTACATGTGTTTTCTTTTGTTAATTACTACTTTGATATTATTTTATTCTTTCTTTTTATCTTTAATCATTCTAAGTCCCTATATTTTAGTAGTATACCCTCAAAACTACCCAGAGCTTATATTTACTCATGTGTTTATCAATTTATTTTCTTAAAGATTTATCTTTCTTTCCTATGTTCTCATTTCAGTATTTTTCTTCCTTTAACTTTTTGTTTGAATAGAAAAGGTCTGTATGTTGTGTTTGTTCTTGAAGAGTAATTTAACAATTTACAAAATTCAGGATTGCAATTTTTTTTTCAGCAATTTGAGAATAGTATGTCTTTGCCTACAGGCTATATTGTTGCTGTGCAGAAGACTCCTGTCAGTGTCATTGTTATTTCTTAGTAGGCAATATGTCTTTGATTTTTGTTTGTTTTAAAAAATATATTTTTTCATATTTTATATTCTTAAGGTCTAGGCTGGTGTGCTGTGGATAGTTTTTGATTTTTAAAAAATGTTATTTAGGGGACCCCTGGGTGGCTCAGTCAGTTAAGTGTCTGCCTTCCACTCAGGTTGTGATCCCAGGATCCTGGGATGGACCCCAGCATCAGGCTCCCTGCTCAGTGGGGAGCCTGCTTCTCCCTCTGCCCCTGTCCCTCCTCCCCCACTTGTGTTCTCTCTCACCTGCTCTCTTCTCTCACAAATAAATAACATAATCTTTAAAAAAATAAAAATATTAATTAGGATCATTTTGATAAACATATCTGAATGAGACTTTCACTACTTTTCAGTAAGTTCACCCATTATCACTTTTATTATTTTCTTTCCCTCATTTTCTTTTGCTGTTTCAGAATGTCTTTTGGGTCATCTCAATCAATCTTTCTTATCTCTCTCACATTCCTCTGCCATTTTATCTCTGTTACATTTGGTTCATTTCCCTTGATTATTTTCTAGTTCATGACTTTTCTCTTCCTCTGTATATCTTTTGATATCTGACTGTATTGATTACATTTTTTCTTTCCTGGAACATTAATTTATATTTCAAATCTGCCTACTATTTTAAAAAGAAAGTATGTTGTTGGTTTTTATGTTTTCATTTTCTCCTTTTATATATTTATTTATTTATTTATTATTATTGTGTTATGTTAATCACCATACATTACATCATTAGTTTTTAATGTAGTGTTCCATGATTCATTATTTGCATATAACACCCAGTGCTCCATGCAGAACGTGCCCTCTTTAATACCCATCACCAGGCTAACCCATCCTTCCACCCCCTCCCCTCTAACACCCTCAGTTTGTTTTTCAGAGTCCATCATCTCTCATGGTTCATTTCCCCCTTTAATATAACTTTATTAGAAGATTTTTCACATTTACACAAATACAGAACGTCCAACCAATTCCAAGGTAACATTAAATACCTCAAAAACAATGAACATTTTGTTGTACTTATTTTATCTATCTCCTCTTTGTGTTTTTTGCTAGTGTGTTTTTAAGTAAATCTGAGATGTCCTTTATCCCTCCAGGCAAGTAATTCAGTATATATTGCTAAACAAAATAAAACAAAAAAGGGCAGGTTTTTTTTCTTTAACATTGCCAAAATGGCGGGAAAATTAACATTTGTTCCTTAATAGTATCTAAGTCCATGTTCATATACAAATTTCCTTTATTGTCTAATATTTATTTGTTTTATAGTTGATTTCTTTCCATCACTATCCTTGTAAGGCATATTCATTGAATATGATTTTTATTGTATTATGTTATTTTAAGTCTCCTTCAAATTGGACCAAATCAGATTCTCTTTGCATTTTTTGCTATTTATTGGTTCATAAAACCAGATTATCTTGTATAATTACAGTCCATATTCTATATTTGGTACAATGTTTTATCTTATATGTTGCATCATATCAAGAGGCACATAACATCTGCATTTCTACCTGTAGTGCTAACATTTACCAGTGAGTTTAGGAGATGCCAGTCATTGTAAAATTCCCATTGTTGATTATTGCCCAAATTTCATTTTTCACTAGTTTACAAAATATTGATTTTTCATTTTATGATTTTTTCTGTTTTTAATACCTTCGATTTCCTCCATAAGAAATCTCTTTTCATATCCTTAATTTCTTTTGTTCATTTGAAAGTATGCTTGCTTCCTTGTTAGCTCAAATATGTTAATATAAATCTTTGCAATATTTTATCTAGAATTTTGCTTTCTTTTAAATAATGTGAGTTTTCAGTTTTCCATATTTTTTGAAAGTAAAGTTTCCTAAGTATTGATTTTTGTAGCTTTTGTCATCATATATTCATATTTTGATATCTAATATCTGGCCTATTCTTCATTGCCATTTTTAGGTATTTTTTATTAGAAGTATGTTTTTGCATTTATCATTTGGGATGGGTTTGATTTTAGATCTATATTTTTCTAGTTATTTTTATATATTTTATATATATTTTTATATATTTTATATATATTTCTAGTGATCTATATTCACTAAATTGCCATCTTTGGGCAGGAAGCTGAAATTTTTTAATTATTAAACCTTTAACTGCTTAAATATATTAACAGTTTAAATATTCCATATTTTCCAATGAAGATTATTCTTTTCTTTTTTTTTTTAAATTTAATTTTAAGTAACCTCTGTACCCAAAGTGGGGCTTGAACTTTCAAACCCCAATATCAAGAGGCACATGTTCTACCAACTGAGCCAACCAGGTGCCCCTTATTTTTTTCTTAAGATAGATATCTATATTTTGTTAATCAGGGTTCACCTTAGTATGACCCATAGGCTGAATCTCACCTACTGATTATTTTTTGTTAATTGTGCAAAAGTATTAATAGTTTGAAACATTAACATATGTCTAAGCATTTGATTAAAATCAAAGTCTAAAGAGCACATTCTCTTACTTGTAAGCTTAAAAAGTAGGGAAAGGAGAAACCCAAAATTTCAAAATCCCCCTTTTTTTACATTTTATTTCTATTGTAAAAGTGTTCATCTTGTGGACAGTAATAACTGATATTTACACTTGATATGTACTATCACCTTTTTATTTGGGTAAAATACATATAACATAAAATGGACAGTTTTAACCATTTTAAAGTATACAGTTCACTGGTATTAAGCCTCATCATGGTGATGGGCAACAATCACCTTTGTCTAGTCCCAGAAATTTCTCATCACCCCAGAAGGAAACTTCATACATAGAAAGCAGTCTTTCTCTATTATCCATTATTTTTGATGCCAATGAACATGGAATTATTTTTCCTGACTTTCCTATTCAGATTGTTCTTTGCTAGTGTGTAGAAATATAACTTATTTTGCTATTGATCTTATATCCTGCATCTTGTCTGAATTCATTTATTAGCTCCAATAATTTTGTGTATGTGTGTGAAATTCTTATATATAACATCAGGTAGCCTGCAGTTATATTGTTGCTTCTTCCATTTCACTTTGGGTGACATTTACTTCCTTTTCCTGCCTAATTTCTCTGTCTAGAACTTCCAGTACAATATTAACTAGAAATGGCAAAGGTGGGCATCCTTATCTTTTTTCTGATTTTAGGAGGAGAGCTAGTAGTCTTTCATTTTTGCATATTATGTTAATGGTGGGTTTTACATTGATGCCCTTTATCATATTACATAAGTTTCTTTACATTGCTAGGTTTTTGAAAGTTTTCAATGTGAAAGATTGATGAATTTTGACAAATTATTTTTCTCTATTAATTGACATGATCATGTGATTTTTTTCTTTATTCTATTAATATGATAAGTTAAGGGTTTGGTTTTTGTCTGTTGAACTACCCATGCAGTTCTGAGATAAATCCCACTTGATCACAATAATCTTTTTGCTTTGTTTCTGGATTTGGTTTGATCATATTTTTTTAAATTTTTTATTGTTATGTTATTCACCATACATTACATCATTAGTTTTTGATGTAGTGTTCCATGATTCATTGTTTGTGTATAATACCCAGTGCTCCATGCAGAATGTGCCCTCCTTAATACCCATCACCAGGCTAACCCATCCCCCCACCCCCATCCCCTCTAGAACCCTCAGTTTGTTTTTCAGAGTCCATCGTCTCTCATGGTTTGTCTCCCCCTCCGATTGGTTTGACATATTTTGTTGAGGGTTTTTTGATTATATTCATAAAGGATATTGGTTGTAGTAGTCTTTTTTTTTTAACATTTATTTATTTATTTTAGAGAGAGAGAAAGAGAGGGGTGGAAGGGGTAGAAGGTGTGGGAATTTTTTACGCAGACTCCTTCCTGAGCTCGGAGCTTAACAAGGGGCTCAATCCCAGGACACTGAGATCATGACCTGAGCTGAAACCAAAAGTGGGGCCCTTTAACCAGAGGTGCCACCCAGCCACCCCTGGTTGTACTTTTCTTGTGATTGGCTCTGGCGTGTGTAATTTTGGTCTGATATAGAATGATTTAGGAAGTGATTCTTTTCTATTCAGTTTTTTTAATATTCTGAGGATGATTGGTTTTATTTCTTATATAAATATTTGATAGAGGGGCACGTGGGTGGCTCAGTCATTAAGCATCTGCCTTCTGCTCAGGTCATGATCCCAGGGTCTTGGGATTCCACCCTGCATTGGGCTTCTTGCTCAACAGGGAGCCTGCTTCTCCCTTTCCCCTCTGCTGCTGCTCCCTCTGCTCATGCTCTCACTTTGTTAAATAAATGAATAAAATATTGAAAAAATAAAAAATAAATATTTGATAGAATTCACTAGAAAAGACATGTAGTCCTGGGCTTTCGTTTGTGTGGAGACAGTAATCAATGTTCAGTATCATTACTTGTTATACGTATATTCAGGTTTTAGATTTCTTCTTAAGTCAGTTTTGGTGTTTTTGTCTATCTACCAATTTGTCCCTTTCATCTAGGTGTTTTAGTGTGCAAGTGTTCATAACATTCTCTCAAAATAATTTTTATTTCTCTATGGTTGGTAGCAAGAGTCAAGCTTTCATTACTCATTTTAATAATTTAAGTGTTTTTTTTTCTCTGTCACTCTCCCTTAAGGTATGTAAATTTTGATAGTCTTCTCAAAGAACCAACTTCCCCCCCCCAGTTAATTTTCTATTCTCTATTTTGTTTATTTCCACTCTAGTCTTTATTATTTCCTTCATTCCAATAGCTTTGACTTTTGTTTGCTTTTATTTTTCTTTTATTTACGGTATAATATCAGGTTACTGATTTGAGGGTTTTTTTTTTTTTACTTTTTTAAAAATTTTATTCAGTTATTTTAGTCACCATACATTACATCATTAGTTTTTGATGTAGTGTTCCATGATTCATTGTTTGCGGTGTAACACCGTGTGCTCCATTCAGTACGTGCCCTCTTTAATACCCATCACCAAGGCTAACCCATCCCCCCACCCCCCTCCCCTCTAGAACTCTCAGTTTGTTTCCCAGAATCCATAGTCTCTCATGGTTCATCTCCCCCTCCGATTTCCCCCCTTTCGTTTTTCCCTTCCTACTATCTTCTTTTTTTTGAACATATAATGTATTATTTGTTTCAGAGGTACAGGCCTGTGATTCAACAGTCTTACACAGTTCAAAGTGCTCACCATAGCACATACCCTCCCCAATGTCTGTCACCCAGCCACCCCATCCCTCCCACCCCCACCACTCCAGCAACCCTCAGTTTGTTTCCTGAGATTAAGAATTCCTCATATCAGTGAGATCATATGATACATGTCTTTCTCTGATTGACTTATTTCGCTCAGCATAACACCCTCCAGTTCCATCCACATCATTGCAAATGGCAAGATTTCATTCCTTTTGATGGCTGCATATTATTCCATTGTGTGTGTGTATATATATATATATATATATATATATATATATATATATACACACCACATCTTCTCTATCCATTAATCTGTTAATAGATCTTGGCTCTTTCCAGAGTTTGGCTATTGTGGACATTGCTGCTATAAACATCGGGGTGCACGTACCCCTTTGGATCCCTACATTTGTATCTTTGCAGTAAATACCCAGTAGTGCAATTGCTGGGTTGAATGGTAGCTGTATTTTCAGCTTTTTGAGGAACCTCCATACTGTTCTCCAGAGTGGCTGCACCAGCTTGCATTCCCACCAACAGTGTAGGAGAGTTCCCCTTTCTCCGCATCCCTGCCAACATCTGTCGTTTCATGTCTTGTTAATTTTAGCCATTCTGAGTGGTGGGAGGTGATATCTCATTGAGGTTTTGATTTGGATTTCCCTCATGCTGAGCGATGTGGAGCTCCTTTTCATGTGTCTGTTGGCCGTTTGGATATCTTCTTTGGAAAAAATGTCTGTTCATGTCTTCTGCCCATTTCTTGATTGGATCATTTGTTCTTTGGGTGTTGAGTTTGATAAGTTCTTTATAGATTGTGGATACTAGCCCTTTATCTGATATGTCATTTGCAAATATCTTCTCCCATCCTGTCGGTTGTCTCTTGGTTTTGTTGACTGTTTCTTTTGCTGTGCAAAAGCTTTTTAACCTGATGAAGTCCCAATAGTTCATTTTTGCCCTTGCTTCCTTTGCCTTTGGCGATGTTTCTAGGAAGAAGTTACTGCGTCTGAGGTCGAAGAGGTTGCTGCCTATGTTCTCCTTTAGGATTTTGATGGACTCCTGTCTCACATTTAGGTCTTTCAACCATTTTGAGTCTATTTTTGTGTGTGGTGTAAGGAAATGGTCCAGTTTCATGCTTCTGCATGTGGCTGTCCAATTTTCCTATCACCATTTGTAGAAGAGACTGTCTTTTTTTCCACTGGACATTCTTTCCTGCTTTGTTGAAGATTAGTTGACCATAGAGTTGAGGGTCCATTTCTGGGATCTCTATTCTGTTCCATTGAACTGTGTGTCTGTTTTTGTGCCAGTACCATACTCTCTTGAAGATGACAGTTTTGTAATAGAGTTTGAAGTCCAGAATTGTGATGCCACCAGCTTTACTTTCTTTTTCAACATTCCTCTGCCTACTCGGGGTCTTTTCTGGTTCCATACAAACTTTAGGATTATTTGTTCCATTTGTTTGAGAAAAGTGGATGGTATTTTGATAGGGATTGCGTTGAATGTGTAGATTGCTCTAGGTAGCATTGACATCTTCACAATATTTGTTCTTCCAATCCATGAGCATGGAACCTCTTTCCATTTCTTTGTGTCTTCGTCAATTTCTTTCATGAGTATCTTATAGTTTTCTGAGTACAGATTCTTTGCCTCTTTGGTTAGATTTATTCCTAGGTATCTTATGGTTTTGGGTGCAATTGTAAATGGGATCAACTTCTTAATTTCTAAAATATGCAGGGAATGATATCATTCTTTTGGTACCGGTTAAGACCTGATTTGTGACCTAGGATCTGATCTATTCTGGAGAATGTTCCATGGGCACTAGGGAAGAATGCGTATTCCATTGCTTTGTGATGGAATGTTCTGAATATATCTGTGAAGTGCATTTGTTCCAGTGTGTCATTTAATGTCTTTATTTCCTTGTTGATCTTTTGCTTAGATATCTGTCCATTTTAGTGTGGGGGGTGTTAAAGTCCCTCACTATTATTGTTTTTTTGCTTTTGTTATTAATTGGCTTATATAATTGGCTATTCCCATGTTAAGGGCATAGATATTTACAAGTGTTATATCTTCTTGTTGGATAGACCCTTTAAGTAGGATATAGTGTCCTTCCTCATCTCTTATTACAGTCTTTGTTTTAAAATCTAATTTGTCTGATATAAGGATTGCCACCCCAGCTTTCTTTTGGTGTCCATTAGCATGTTAATTTGTTTTCCACCCCCTCACTTTCAATCTGGAGGTGTCTTTGGGTCTAAAATGAGTCTATTGCAGGCAGCATAATGGTGGGTCTTGTTTTTTTATCCAATCCGATACCCTGTGTCTTTTGATTGGGGTATTTAGGCCATTCACGTTCAGGGTAACTATTGAAAGATATGAATTTAGTGCCACTGTATTGCCTGTAAGGTGAGTGTTAACTGTATATTGTCTGTGTTCCTTTCTGGTCCATGTTACTTTTAGGCTCTCTCTTTGCTTCGAAGACCCCTTTCAATATTGTATGGCTGGTTTGGTGTTTGCAAATTCCTTTAGTTTTTGTTTGTCCTGGAAGCTTTTTATCTCTCCTTCTATTTTCACCCTAGCCGGATATAGTATTCTTCGCTGCATATTTTTCTCATTTAGTGCTTGAATATATTATGCCCGTCCTTTCTGGCCTGCCAGGTCTCTGTGGATACGTATCTTGCCAATCTAATGTTTCTACCATTGTAGGTTACAGATCTCTTGTCCCGAGCTGCTTTCAGGATTTTCTCTTTGTCTGTGAGAATTGTAAGTTTTACTATTAGATGTCAGGGTGTTGACTTATTTTTGTTGATTTTGAGGGGGGTTCCCTGTGCCTTCTGGATTTTGATGTCTGTTTCCTTCCCCAAATTAGGGAAGTTCTCTGCTATAATTTGCTGCAATATACCTTCTCCCCCTTTCTCTCTTTCTTTTTCTGGGATCCCAATTATTCTAATATTGTTTCATCTTATGGTATCACTTATCTCTCAAATTCTGCCCTCGTGATCCAGTAGTTATCTCTCTTTTTCTCAGCCTCTTTATTTTCCATCATTTCGTCTTCTATATCACTAATTCTCTCTTCTGCATCATTTATCCTAGCAGTTAATGCCTCCATTTTCAATTGTACCTCATTAATAGCCTTTTTGATTTTGACTTGGTTAGATTTTAGTTCTTTTATTTCTCCAGAAAGGGTTTCTCTAATATCTTCCATGCTTTTTTCATGCACAGCTACTATCTTTAAAATTGTCATTCTGAACTCTAGTTCTGATATCTTACTAATGTCCCTATTGAATAGGTCCCAGGCAGTCAGTAATGCCTCTTGTTCTTTTTTTTTTTTTTGAGCTGATTTTTTTCTGTCTTGTCATTTTGTCCAGAGGACAATAGATGAATGAGAGAACAAAATGCTAATAAGGTAACGACCCCAGAAAAATATACAGTTAACAAATCAGAAGAGCCCTGAAACCAGGGGAAAGAAAGGGAAAGAAAGAAAAAAGGAAAAAAAAAAAGAAAATGATAAAAAAAAAGAATATGATCAAATATGATCAGGCTCGTGCTCAAATCAGTGCCACACACTAGATTTTGGGTGTATTTTAGTCTGTTAGAAGAAAGTGCCTCCCAAAATTTTAAAGAAAGAAAAACATATATGTACAAAAATTAGGTTATATACAATGAAGGGATGGAATATGATTGTATAGATGAAAATTATAAAGGATTTTATAAAAGGAATTGATAAGAAGTTGGTTGAAAAAAGAAAGAAGAGGAATTAAAAAAAAAAAGGAGAGAATGTGATCAGGCAGGAGACTAGAACAAAGCCATACACTAGTGATTTAGGGTATATTTTGGTCTGTTAGAAGAAACTGTATCCCAAAATTTTAAAGACAGAACAACTTATATATATACCAAAAATAATGTTAACTACTGTGAAGGGATAGAATATGAGTGTAAAAATGAAAAATAAAAAAGATTTTTAAAATAGGGATCAATAAGATGTGGGTTGAAAAAGGGAAAAAGAAAAATTCAAAAAAAGAAAAAGAAAAAGAAAATTAAAAAACAATTAACTTTGAAAGACTAAGGAATCAGGGGGAGAAAAACCATGAATTCTATGTGCTGTATTCCCCTAGCGCTGGCGTTCTGCCGTTCTCATTGATCGGTAAACTTGTTTTGGCCGGCTGTTCTTGCTGATCTTCTGGGGGAGGGACCTGTTGCTGTGTTTCTCAAATGTGTTTGCTGGATGCGGAATTGCCCTGCCCTTGCCGGGTCCAGGCTAAGTAATCTGCTCGAGTTTGCTTTAGGGAGCTTTTGTTCCTTGCAAGCTTTCTGTACAGCTTTGGAGGATGAGAGTGAAAATGGCAGCCTCCCAATCTCTGCCCCGGAGAGGAGCCAAGAACTCGGGGCCCCACTCTGCAGTGAGTCCCCAGAGAAAAACATTCAATCACTCCTGTCTCCCCAGTCTCCGGCCGCACTCATGCTCACCTGGCCTTTGACCAAGCATTTCTATCTCTGCACATGACCCCGTATGGAGTCTCCAAACCCAGTAGATTCATGCTGTGCACTCCCATGCTGCTCCTCCCGGGGGAGAAAGGGGAGTCTCCCCGGATCTACCACTTGTTGGGTCCCTGCTGGAAGAGCAGTGGCCCGACTGTGCTGTGGATCACGTTTTATGGCAACCGTGAGCTGAGAGCCCACTCCTCTGGCTCTGTCTCTGTAGCCGGCTTCCCCACTCCGATACCTGGGAGCTCTGCCGAACTCAAGCATCCCCAGTCTTTCGTTAACCCCGAGGGTCCTGAGACCACACTGTCCCAGCACGGGTTCCATCCACGGCTTAGCCACTGGAGCGACATCCCTCAGCGGAGCCAACTTCTACATGTTCCGATTTTGTGCTCCGCTGCTCTATCACTTGCCAGTAGCAGCTGACAGAGGCTCCCTCCCCCTGCCATCTATCTTCCTGAATATAGCCTCGGACTCACTTCTTTGCAGTCCTACCTTCCAGAAAGTGGTCGCTTTTCTGTTTATAGTTGCTGCCATTCTTTTCTTCAATCTCCTGTTGAGTTTGTAGGTGTTCAGAATGGTTTGATCCCTATCTAGCTGAATTCCTGGGACCAGAAGAAATTTAGGCCTCCTCCTCCTCTGCCATCTTGCTCCTCCCCCTCACAGGGGTCAGTCCCCTGTGGTGGGTTTCATGTGACAGCAGCAGACCACGAGTGACTACTCCCCGATTGTTTTGAGGGTTTTTTTTAACGTAGCCATTTGCAACTGTAAATTTCCCTGGGAGTTGTGCTTTTACTGCATCCCACAAATTTTTTTATATATTCTGTTTTTGTTTTCATTTTTCAAAATGTGTTTTCTAATTTCTTTTTTTTAAAGATTTTTTAATTTATTTATTTGAGAGAGAGAGAATGAGAGACAGAGAACATGAGAGGGAAGAGGGTCAGAGGGAGAAGCAGACCCCCCACTGAGCAGGGAGCCTGATGTGGGACTCGATCCCGGGACTCCAGGATCATGACCTGAGCCGAAGGCAGTCGCTTAACCAACTGAGCCACCCAGGTGCCCGTGTTTTCTAATTTCTTCTGTTATTTCTTCATTGGTCTTTTAATTGTTTGACTTTCTTCTTTATTTTGACACATTTGTGAAATGCCTACTTTTCCTTTTGTTAACTTATTCCGAGTTTCATTTTATTGTTGCCAAAAACATACTTGTGTGAGTTCAATCTTTTTAAATATATTGATGCTTGTTGTATTTCCCAATATATTCTTATTCTGAGGAATGTTCCATTTACACTTGAAAAGAAGATATCTTGTACTCTTGTGTGAAGTGTTCTGTTTTTTGTCATGTCCAGTTGGTGTATAATGTTCGTAAGTCTTCTATTTCCTCATTCATCTTTATAGTTGTTCCATCCATTATTGAAAGTGAATCTTTAAAGTTTCCAAATGTTATTGTAGAACTGTCTCTTTAATTCTGACAATGCTAACTTCATATATTTTCAAGTTCTATGTTAGTTGCAGATAAGTTTGTAATTGTTACATCTTTTTGAATTATTGACCTTTTTATCAGTAAATAATATCCTCCTTTGTCTAGTATAATTTAGTATAGCCACCCCAGCTCTCTTTTGTTTATAATTTTTATAAAATATCTTTTTGTATTCTTTTGAATTTAAGCTATGTGTTTCTTTTGATCTAAAATGTTAGTCTTTTGTAAACAGTGTATAGATTGATTACTGTTTTAAAATTTATATTTTGTTAATTTCATCAGCAATATTTAGTAATATAACTATTTGCTTTATTTGTATTATCCCTAAACCTTTAAAAAATATTTTATTTATTTATTTGAGAGAGAGAGAGCATGTGAGGGAGAGAGAGGTCAAAAAATACAAGTAGACTCTGCACTGAGTGCAGAACCTGATGTGGGGCTCTATCTTCCAATGCTGAGATCATGACCTGAGCTGAAACAAAGAGTAAGATGCTTAACTGACTGAACCCCATCTCTAAATTTTTTTTAATTGAAGTATAGTTTACATACAATGTCATATTAGGTTGTGGCAAAGAACATAGTGATTCAGCAATTGTATATATTACTCAGTATTCATCACAATAATTGTAGTCACCATTTGTCACTATACAATGTTCTTACATTATTGACTGTATTCCCTATACTGTACTTTTTATCTTCATGACTTATTTATTTTTTAACTGGAAGTTTGTACTTCTTAGTTCCCTTCACCTATTTATTCCATTCCCCAATCTGCCTCCCCTCCAGCAATCACCAGTTTGTTCTCTGTATTTAAGAGTCTGTTTTTTGTTTGTTTGTTTTTTTGTTTGTTTTTAGATTCCACGTATAAGTGAGATCATATGATATTTGTCTTTCTCTGTGTAACTCATTTCACTTAGCATAACCTCCTTTAGGTCCATCCTCATTGACACAATGAGCTATCACCTCACACCAGTCAGAACGGCTAGTTCAAAAAGACAAGAAATAACAAGTGCTGGCGAGGATATAGAGAAAAGAGAACAGTTGTGAACTGTTGGTGGGAATGTAAATTGCTGCCATTACTGTGGAGAATAGTGTGGAGATTTCTTTAAAAATTAAAAATAGTGACACCATCTGATCCAGTAATTCCATTATTTACCCAAAATAACATTAACACTAATTTGAGAAGATGTAAGAGCCCCCATATTTATAACAGCATTATTTACAATAACTCAGATATAGAAGCGACAAAAGTATCCATCACTAGATCAATGGATAAATAAAACAGATATACATATATGCACACACACATATATACACACAATGCAATATTACTCAGCCATAAACAAGAATGAAATTTTGTCATTTGCTACAACATAGATGTATCATGTTTTTTTTAATCCATTTCGTTCATTTTTATCTGTTTGTTGTAATTGTATTTTGTAATTATTTAAAAGAAAGGACTTACTGTTTCCATTTGCTGATGTTTTTCTGTATTTCTTATTCCTATTTTTTCAATTCCTTCATTACAATCTTCTTTTATATTTAATGGACTCTGCCTCATAACTCCTAACAAACTCAGTTTTGAAAACAAGATCCACTCTGCTCCAGAATCATAGATTAACTCACACTGGAAACATTAGCTGTTTTTTTGAGCTAATGCTATATGGGGAGAGCCATGAGGAAGGCATGTTAAAACATCAAAAAGCTCTCCTGTGTTCTAGTCTTGTTTTTCTTGATTAGGAATTCAGTTTGTTACTGTAAACCTTTGCCTAGTTTTCAGTGTTTCAACAGAGTTAATTTTGACAGTTTGGGCAGATTTTGCATTTTTCTTTGTGGTGATGCTTCCTTAGAATTCCCTACTCTGACATTTTCATTGTCCCTGGACCCTGCTGACTGTTTTTGCAAATAAAGTTTCATTGAAACACAGCCGCATTCATTAGTTGATGTATTGTCTCTGGCCATTTTTACCGTATAATGGGAAAGTTGAGTAGTTTCTACACAGACCTAAGGGCCAAAAAATCTAAAATTTTGCTATGTTTTCCCAATGAATTAAAGTGCTAGTTTTATCTTACCAAATATGGATCCATGTTCTTGAGGCATCGGTTATTTTTTCTCTCCAATAGCTCTGTTGAAGTAAGAGTACTATACTGTTCTCATTATTTCACTTTTAGAGGTAATGCCAATCAACGTGTCATTTCATTAGTGGTGTTTACCGTGTGTTTTTGCTATATGTTCTGGTTTGCTATAAATTGAGATTAGTATTGTTTTATCAAAGCTTCTGCAACTCTCCACATTGCCTTTGCAAATTTGAATAATATATAATATGGAATATTTCCAATATCAGAGTTTTTCTTTCTAAAACTGTATGTCAATTTATCCAGTTTATTTTCATCTCTTCCTGTAACCTCTTTTCATATTTAAATTGAACAGGTAGGGGCGCCTGGGTGGCTCAGTCGTTGGGTGACTGCCTTCAGCTCAGGTCATGATCCCAGGGTCCTGGGATCGAGCCCCGCATCAGGCTCCCTGCTCCATGGGAAGCCTGCTTCTCCCTCTCCCACTCCCCCTGCTTGTGTTCCCTCTCTCGCTGTATCTCTGTCAAATAAATAAATAAAATCTTTAAAATAAATAAATAAATAAATTGAACAAGTATATTTATTCTCATTAATTCCCAGAATTTTATGTTTTATTATTTTGTACAGGTGAATTCATCCCATGTTAAATACAGTTGTATACTGGCACCCCTTTTTATCCCAGAGCATGATAGTAATAATTTTAGTGCTCTGATAGATAAAATAGATGTCATGTTTTGTGGCAAATGTGATATACTGTTCTTGTATACCTGGGGTACTGGATTCAGGAAGGTTTTTAGTCTTTTGTAACTCTCCTGTCATTTCTTATGATAAAATCTGTTCTTGTCATAATATATTTTTTATTAACACATGATTGGACTTGATTTGTTAGATATTTCTGATTTTCATCTTATATTTATTAGAGAAATTTATCAGACTTTTCATTCTTTCTTGGACAGTGTATATCAGTTATAATTGATAAAAATAATTCTAAGCTTTCTATTTTTTGTTGTCCTATACTATGAAGCATTTTGAATAAAATAAGTGTCTCTTACTTTTATCTTTTCAGTCTTTTTTAACTCAGCTCAAAATTGATTTTTATAGTTGAATTCATTAATTTTATGAATGTGGAATAGGGAATGGCAGCAAATATCCTAATTTTACATATCTGCTTTTCTGTTTTACCATGAAACATGACAAATAGCTAATGTAACTTATACATTCTTAACAAGTTAAAGAAGTTTCCTCCTACTTTCACTTTACTAAAAGTGTTTTTTGTCAGAAATTGGTTTTTAAATTTTATCAAATAAAAGTTTTTTAGCAACTGTCAAAAATCATATGGGTCTTTTTTTTTCTTTTAAGATTTTATTTATTTAGATTTTTTATTTATTTATTTGACAGAGAAATAGAGAGCACAAGTAGGCAGAGCGGCAGGCTGAGGGAGAGGGAGAAGCAGTCTTCCTGCTGAACAGGGAGCCTGTCTTGGGGCTTGATCCCAGGACCCTGGGACCATGACCCTAGCCAAAGGCAGGCACTTAACCGCCTGAGCCACCCAAGCACCCCAAGATTTTATTTTTGAGAGAGGTGAGAGACAGCGTGCATGGATGGGGGAGTAGAGAGAGAGGATGAAGCAGGCTCCCTGCAGGGAGCCTGACATGGGGCTCAATCCCAGGACCCCAGGATCATGTCCTGAGCTAAAGGCAGGTGCTTAACCAACTGAACCACCCAGGTGCCCTGTGGTTCTTTATTAAAGTGAAACAATATACAGAATAAGTTAAAGAATTTCTAAGCATAACTCACCTGTCATTTCTTGTGATAACATCTGTTTTGTCATAATACATATATTTTTTATTAATGTATGATTGGACTTGATTTGTAGATATTTGGGATTTTCATCTATATTAGTGAAGTTTATCAGTGTTTTCATTCTTTCTCTGACAGTGTACATCAGTTATAATAGATTGATAAAAATAATTCCAAGCTTTTTATTTTTTTTTTTTTGGCCTATACTATGAAGCATTTTGAATAAAATAGGTGTCTTACTTTTAGGTTTGAAGTTGTCTGTATAACACCACTGGCATATAGTGTCACTCTTTGAAGTAATTCTTTGAGAACCTTTACAACGTTTTCCGTGGTTGCTGATATATGTATATGTGTGTGTGTGTGTATATATATATATATTTTTAATTTAAATTTTACTCAGTTTACATACAGTGCAATATTGATTTCTGGAGTAAAGTGATTCATCACCTACAAAACCCAGTGCTCATCACAAAAAGTGCCCTCCTTCATACCTTTCACCCATCTATCCCATTCCCTTACCCACCTCTCTCTATCAACCCTGTTTGTTCTCTCTCCTTAAGAGTCTCTTATTGTTTATTTCCCTCTCTCCCTTTTCCCTTCCCTTCCCACATGTTCATCTGTTTATTTTCTTAAATTCCACACAAGAGTGAGATCATATGATATTTTTCTTTCTCTGATTTATTTCATGTAGCATAATGCACTCTACCTCCATCTACATCATTGCAAATGGCAAGATTTCATTCTTTTTCATGGCTGAGTAATACTCATTTGTGTGTGTGTGTGTGTGTGTGTGTGTGTGTGTGCATGCACGTGCGTGTGTATTTACCACATCTTTACCCATCCATCAGTTGATGGACATTTGGGCCCTCTCCATAGTTTGGCTCCTGTTGATAATGGTGCTATAATTATCAGGGTGCATATATTCCTTCGAATCTGTATGTTTGTATTCTTTGGGTAAATACCTAGTAGTGTAATTGCTGGGTCATAGGGTAGTTCTATTTTTAACTTTCTGAGTAACCTACATATTGTCTTTGGATTCAAGCATTTAGTCCATTTATTATATTCAGTATGATTATTGAAAGATATGAGTTTAGTGTCATTGTATTATCTGTAGAGTTGGTGTTTCTATTGATTTTCTTTGGTCCTTTCTAGTCTTTGTTGCTTTAGGTCTGTTTTCTCCCACTCACAGGATCGCCCTTAATATTTCTTGCAGGGCTGGTCTAATGGTCATGAACTCCTTTAGTTTTTGTTTGTCTGGGAAACTCTTTATCTCACTTTTATTCTGAATGATATCCTTACTGGATAAAGAATTCCTGGTTGCATATTTTTCCCATTCAGCACATTGAATATATCCTGCCATCCTCTTCTTGCCTGCTAACTTTCTGTGGCAGATGTGCTGTGTATCTGATCTGTCTCCCCTTGTAGGTTAAGGATTTTTCTTCCCTTGCTACTTTCAGGATTTTTGTCTGTGTAATTTGTGATTTTGGCTATGATGTGCCTTGGCACTGGTCGGTTTTTGTTGAATTTAATGGGAGTTCTAATTGCTTCTTAGAATTTGATGCCTGTACCCTTCCCTAGATTAGGGAAGTTTTTAGCTATAATTTCCTCAAATAAACCTTGTGACCTCTTTTCTCTTCATCTTCTGGGGCTCCTATGATGCAAATATTATTTCATTTTAATAAGTTGCTGAGTTCCCTAAATGTACCTTTATGATCCATTACCTTTGTTTCCCTCTTCTTTTCAGTTTCATTATTTTCCATAATTTAATGGTATATATCACTGATTCATTCCTCTGTTTCATCTGTCCTCATTTTTATGGCCTCTATTTGTGTTTGCATCTCGGTTATAACATTTTTAATTTCAGCCTGGCTAGATTTTAGTTCTTTTATTTCTGCAGTGTGGGAATCTCTAGTGTCTTCTATCCTTTTATTAAGCCCAGCTCATATCCTTATAGTTGTTTTAAGTTTTACTTTAGACATTTTACTTACATCTGCATTGATTAAATCTCTGGCTGTCCTTTCTTCCTGTTCTTTCTTTTGGGGTATATTCCTCCATATTCTGCTGGTTGTTTTTCTGGTTTGTAGATGTGCAGCTTCATTCTCCAAGACTTCTGATCAATTTCATGGGTGTTCAGAATGATTTGAGATTTATCTAGCCGTGTTCGAGTGAGGAGGCAGGTGTACAGTTGCCCTACTCCTCCACCATCTTACCCCTCCCATATATATATATATAAAATATATATATATATATATATATATATATAGTGATTTTCTAATGTTCATGAACTCCTTTAGTTTTTGTTTGGGAAACTCTTTATCTTATTTTTATTCTGAGTGATATCCTTACTGGATAAGGAGATATATATATATATATATATATAGGAGGCTCCATGCATAGCGTTGGCCTTGATCTCACAACCCTGAGATCAAGAGTTGAATGCTTCACCGACTAAGCTAGCCCAGACACTCTAGTGGTAGCTGGTATATTTTTATACTTTTTTTAGTTAATGTAGTTATATACATTTTCTGATACATAGTCGTCCATTATATCAATTTATAAATTTTTATTAGAATGGAATTGTCTTTTAATCCTTCTTTTCTAATTTTATAAATTAACACATTTTATTCAGATAATACATACATATAACTTTTTAAATTCACATTGTACTAAGGGCTAATAATGGATAACAACACTACTCACATAAACATCCCCCTTCTGTAGTCCTGTTTCCCAGACAGAGCAACTTTCAGCTATTTAAAGATTTTCTTCTAAAAAATTTTTTTAAAAAATAAAGTTTTCCTTCTAGCATTACCTTTATGTTTCAAAGGTGTATGCTCATGACATTCTTTGTTTAGTGTTATTAGAAACTATGTATTTAGGGGCGCCTGGGTGGCTCAGTCATTAAGCGTCTGCCTTCGGCTCAGGTCATGATCCTGGGATCCTGGGATTGAGCCTCTCATTGGGCTCCCTGCTCCATGGGAAGCCTGCTTCTCCCTCTCTCAATCCCCCTGCTTGTGTTCCCTCTCTCGCTGGGTCTCTCTCTCTCAAATAAATAAATAAATTCTTTTAAAAAAAGAAATTATGTATTTATTTCATTATTGCATAGGAATATCTAACTATCATATAATTCAGACTTATATTCTTCTTCCATTTTCCAAACACAGTTGTAACTTTAGTAAAATTTTAGTGTTTATATTATTATGACTCTTTTAATATCATTAACTGCTAAGCCAACCAGTGTACTGTGAATGTTTCTTGTTTTATAGCTTAAAATTTTCATACAGTTTATAATTATGTTTTCTTATTGGCCACTTCTTAGTAATTGTTCCAACATATGCATGAAATGCCCATCAATATAATTTTCCAAACAATCAAATGCATTCTTCAATCTAGTGTTTGTATTTTTTCCTAGATATCTTTTCGCTTTAACCCTGCCATTCTTCTGCTCTATTCCACAGTGTTTGTTTTCTATGTATACCAAAGATTTTTTATCCTAGGAGAAGTTTAATTCATCTTCTATGTTCTCCAAGGCTTCTGAATCTTATGACTATCCTTTTTACTCAACTGTTTTGTTGGAGCAAATCTACCAGTACCTTCCTATGAAAGGAAATGTAGGGTTACACTTGAGAACTTTAATTTTGTTCTGTTTTTTTATCCTTTTAGTAGCACATCTTTTCTATTTAGTGTTCTGAAATTTCACAATACTGTTGTATGGTGTAGACTTTTCCCCAGGCATTTCACTGATACTTTTTTGGTCTTTTCCATTAGGAGACTCCTATCCTTTATGTCTGTGAAATTTTTCTGTTTTATTTCTTTGATAATTTTCTCTATTTCCTTCATTTTTAATTTCATGTTATCCTACTAATAGACTTGTATTATATATAATACAAGTTTTTAAAATTAATCCTTCAGTTAAAAATTGCTCTCTCTCCCATTTTGTTGTTGTTGTCAGTGTTATTAAAGTTTCTAGGAAATTTGGCTTTCAACTTCCAATGTTTCAACTTTAAAAAAATTTAAATTCCAAGAACTCTGTATATTTTCCCAACCCTTCCTCTTTTGGTAACAATCTGTTCTTACTCCAAAGAGAAAGCATTTTCTCTGAAGATGTGAATTATTGACATTTTTGAATGTTTATCTTTTTTTGTATTTTCGCTTTTCATCTTGCTTCCTTTTCTCTTGTTTTTTTTGGGGGGGAGGGGAGGTGGGAGGTGTTGCTGTGCCATGTGTAGAAGAATTTCCTGAACATATTGTTATCTTTTACAAACATCATGAGTTCACTGGACTTCTATGCTCATGTGTCACTATCGGTTTACATTTAGGAGTGAAATTAAACAATTGCTTAGAGGGATGCCTGGGTGTCTCAGTCGGTTGGGCGTCTGCCTTTGGCTCAGGTCATGATCCCAGGGTCCTGGAATTGAGTCCCATGTCCAACTCTTTGCTTGGCAGGGAGCCTGCTTCTCCCTCTGGCTGCTGCTCCACCTGCTTATGCTCTCTTTCTCTGACAAATAAATAAATAAAAATCTTAAAAAAAAAATTGCTTAGAAAAAAAGAGTTCCTTAGAAGCTCTATGTGTGTGTACAAGACTTTCAAATAGTAAATTTGAAATTACAATTATACAGTAATCCAACTCTTTCATTAGGAGAATTTCCAATTGTCTTCTTTAATATTCTTATATTTTTCCATAGATAAATTACTGAACTACCTCCCTAGCAAGTGTAAGCCTGGATCCTGAAATTCTCGAAACAGGGTGACAATGGGAGCCTAGAATTCCTAAGATTCAGTATGGATATTTTATTTAATTATTACATATGTAACTTTGATTTTCATCCCATCCTCTTATGCCTGAGTATGTGCATACAGAGAAGTATTTTTCTCACTTTTCATGGTGTATTTTTTTTTGAATTAGCAATTTGATGTCATTCTTTGTAAAAAATTAAAATCTTAAGCTACTGCCAGAAATTTTACTGTTCATTTTCGTATTGTACAATGCCAGTTTGAAATGCAAATATAGGAGCATTTAAATCATATGTGAAATAAGTTAAATTACACAATGTGTATTTTGTAGCTCATCCATGTGTGTGCATTTCATTCTTTTGACAATAGTGAAATTGCTATAGATAACTGGCAAAACCATTTTTGTTTCACTTCTTGATATGTACACATTTTATAGATACTCTGCCTATGGTATATTCATCAGTGAGAACAACTGACTGGAAAAGATATTAAGATTGCTTTATCTTTCCCTTTCCTTTTTAAAAAATCATTTTCAATGTGAGTGGTTGTCAGGTATAGGTGGAAAAATGAGTAAGGATATGTAGGATTCCTTGGTTGTTCCTATTTTTTAGAATGCAATGGGGTATCTATAGGTCCAGAGGGTGGACTATTAAGCTGAAGAGGTCTATTCACAGGTTTATTCATATGATGGGATTTGTGCTGATGGGTTTTGGACTTGCGTGGGATCTGATGCCCGGTGACAGGCCTATGCACCATGAGGGAGGGCCTCCAGCCCCTTGACGAGAGGGTTCTTGGCCTTGCAGGAGAAATACTTCAAGAGCAAGCTGTTTAGAGAAAGGGACATTAGATTTATTAAGTATAGAAATAAGAACAGAGCTACTTCACAGACAAAGTAGCAGTTTCTCCTCCCAGATGGGAAAGGGGACTCTACCCTTTGCCTCTAATGAAAGTTTTATAATTTTTTCAAATTAGCTAACTATATATGAAGAGGCTCACTCTTTAACATTAGGTTTATCAGTTATATTGGGCTGTTAGTTTTTCCATTTTCTTAGTGTTGTAAAATTACCCACAGGGACCAATGTTTATGAATGTCCAGGCTTTGTGCCTTTTACTGTCTGAGTGACTGGGATCTTGTGGTCTTCCATGATTCTGATCTTGTGACCCTTTTTATGACCTGCTGACTTTGTTAAGGGTGAGCATAAAACCAAAATGACTTTACTTTGGTCAGCTTGTCTCCCTAGTCTCCCTTCCTTCTTGCCACAGAACTATGACCCCTTTATTCCTTCCAGTTTCTCCCTTTTGGAATGGGGTTGTCTATTCGTGCCTGTCACACTATTGTATTTTGGAAACATAACTTGTTTTCTAGTTTTACATGTATACCTGTAGAGAGGAATTTTGTCCCAAGATGTACCATAACCAGAGTATCACCCTTACCTGATTATATGATTAGAAACTGAGATTTATAACCTTTTGTGTCCATATTTAGATGAGATTTTGGCCTTAGAGTTAATGCTGGAATGGGTTAAGACATTTAAGGATGTTGTGATGGTATGAGTGTATTTTGCACATGAGAAAGACAAGAATTGCTAGGAGGAGTAGAGTGTAGACTGGGGTTGAATTGTGCCCTCCCAAAAGATACCTTGAAGTCTTATCTGTTGGTATCTGTAAACATGACCTTACTTGGAAATAGGGTCTTTGTAGATATAGTCCAGTTAATATGAGGTCATACTGGTTTAGGGTGGGCACTTAAAGTGACTGGTGTCTCTATAAGAGAAAGAAGAGGAAGATTTGTACATTGACACAAAGGGCAGAAGACCATGGAAAAAATGGACTCAGATTAGAATTATCTGCCACACACTAAGAAATGCCAAAGATTGCTAGTAACCATGAGAAGCCAAAACAGGGAAGGAAAGAATGTTCCCTAGAAACTCTGGAGGGAACATGGCCCTGTTGATATCTTGATTTCAATATTTCTGGGCTCTAGAATGTGAAAAAATAAATTTTTGTTGTTTTAAGCCACCTGTTTGTAGTACTTTTTCTCTCTGTGTGTGTGGTACTTTGTTTTCACAGTCCTAGGAAACTAATATAAAATTATAACCTCTATTTTGTTCAATTTAGGAGAGATTAAATTTTGAGTCATTCTTAGGGATACTACTCTGAAATGTACCCAGAATTATAAAGAGGTGCCAGAGATATATGAAATAAGACATTGGTAGAGGGCAGTCTGGAGTTTTGCCCACACAGCTTAATTGTTTAAATCTCTATGATTCCATGCAATCTGGCAGTTTTCTTGATTCAGTGCTCTTTTTAAAAACAGGATTCTTTTCCAAACCTTAAAAACCATTATTCTAGAGATCCTGCCATCTTTATGCATTTCCATTATTTGTAAAAACTACAAACTTCTCAGTTCTTCTGAGTCTAGGAAAATCTTTACCCTCTATAGCACTCGCCATATGCTTTTATCAATCTCTCTCTGTCATGTGTTTTTGTAAGGAACATTTACATTATTCTGTATCTGTCTAAGTTGTTTTAAAGTAACTTCTACTTGCAATACTTCAAACATGTCTAAGATAAGGGAACTAAGGTCTGACTACCTCTTTCGAACTGGAGAACAAAAAATCCAGAGAGCATACATTTCTTCTTTCATTTATTTTAACAGCGGTTAATATACAACTTAAATTAACATAATAATAATCATTCTTTCATATTTTTAATTCATTTTTAAAATTTAAAATAACTCCTCTACCTGCAGAATTTCATTGCATTGTAGTTGAATAAAATAGGGTGCTTGACTTTTGCTTGTGAGAGTATTTATTTGGATTACCTTTCCATTACCCTTAGAATGACATCTGAAATCCTAAACATTGTGTGATGGTTTATTTTACATGTCAAACTGAATAGCCGTGGGGTGCCCAGATTAAACATTAGTTCTGGATGTGTCTGTGAGGGTGTTTCCTGATTTAGATTAGCATCTGAATCAGTGGATTTAGTAAAAGAGATTGTTCTCAGTGTGGTTGGGTCTCATCCAATCCATTTAGGGCTTGACTAGAATAAAAGGCAGACAAAGGAAAATTGGCCCTTTTTTAGTTCCTGCTTGCCTACTTCAGGGGGACATCTCATCTCATCTCTGGTTCTCAGACTGAGATTTAAATCATCATCTCTTGGTTCTCAGGCCCAGATTCAGAGTGAATTATACCACCAGCTTTTCTAGATCACCTGCTTGCAGATGGGAGATCATAGGACTTCTCAACCTACATATTTGCATGAGCCAATTCCTCACAATAAGTCTGTTTCTATCTATATTCTGCTGGTTTCATTTTTCTCAAAAACTTACCAGTACATATTGCTTACAAATACCTCAACTGTCCAAGTACTAACTGTCTCATTTCTTGTTACAATCACTCTAGAATTATTTTACTTATTACACAATAAATGTCTTTCTTTTTAACTACATACACAGGGTTTCTATTTACTTATATGCCAAGCTCCCTGATTCGCCTCCTTGTGGATTATTCATAATCTACCATCTCAGTAATTTCCACTTTACTGTCCTTTGAGAAATATTTACCTCATTCTTAGGATATATTCCTTGTATATTTTATTTCCTCTAACATAATAGCTTATCACACATTGTTATAACGTTTTATTTTTTCTTTGTTCTAGATGTGTACATTGAGTGCTTTATAAAATTAATGCACTTTATTTTTTGAGCAGTTTTAGGTTATAGAGAAATTGAGTGGAAAGTATAGAGTTCTTACATACCCCCTGCAAATCCTTCCCCTCCCTCCGCCCCCAATTTTCCCTATTATTAATATCCTGCTTTAGTGTGATATATGTTACAATTGATGAGTAAATATTGATACATCATTATTAACTAAAGTCCTAATATTACATTAGAGTTACTCATTGTGTTGTACATTCTATGAGTTTTGATAAATGTATGATGCCACATATCCACTGGTTCATTATCACACAGAATAGTTTTTTTCCTTTTCTGTTTCTTTATATCATGGTAAAAGCAGTTCATATGATATACACCCTCTTAACAAATTTTTTAAGTGTACGATATGGAACTGTCAGTTATAGGCATGCTATTTTATAGATTTCTTTTTTTTATAAGATTTTTATTTATTTATTTGAGAGAGAGAGAGAGAACAGAGGGAGAGTAGGAGGGAGAAGCAGACTCCTGCAGAGCAGGGGGCCCGATGTGAGGCTCGATCCCAGGACCCTGCGATCATGACCTGAGCCGAAGGCAGCCTCTCAACAGACTGAGCCACCCAGGTGCCCCAATATTTTATAGATTTCTAAGACTTATTTGTCTTACACAACTGAATCTTTTTACCTGTGCAGCACCAACTCTCAATTTTCCCCTACCCCCAGCTACTGATAACATTCTACTCTTGTTTTCTATGAGTTTGACTATTATAGATAGCTTATATAAGTGAATTCATGCATTATTTTTCCTTCTGTAACTGGCTTATTTCATTTAGCATCATGTCCTTTACATATATCCATGTCATTACATATGGCAGGATTTCCTTCCTTTTTAAGGACAAATAATATTCCACATATATATGGAATGTATATGCCACATTATCTTTCTCCATTGATTGGTTGACGGATATTTAAGTTGTTTACATATCTTGGATACTGTGAATAATGCTACAGTGAATGTGGAATTGGATGTATCTCTTCGAATTCTTGATTTCAATTCTTTAGAAATCATTGACAAATCATGAAGCTTTTCCTCTATATTCTATGAGTTTTATAGTTTCAAGTCTTATATTTAAAATATATTTCATTTTTAATTGATTTTTGTGTGTGGTATAAGGGTCCAATTTCATTCTTTTGCATATGGATATCCCATTTCCCTATCCCCATTTGTTGGAGAAATTTTCCTTTTCTCATTGTGTATTCTTGGTACCCTTGTGAAAGATCAGTTGTCCGTAGGTGTGTGGGTTTATTTCTGGTCTCTTTATTATCTTACGTTGGCCTATATGTCTGTCTTTATGCCAGTATCTTTCTGTTTTGATAAGTATAGCTTCGTAATATATTCTGAAATCAGGAATTATGATGCCTCCAGGTTTGTTTTCTTTCTCAAGATTGTTTTGGATATTTGGGGTCATTTGTGGTTCCATCTGAATTTTAGAATCATTTTTTTTTATTTCATTAAAAAAATGTCATGGGAATTTTGATAGAGATTGCATTTAATGTGTAGATCACTCTGGGTGTCATTTTAACAGTATTACAATTTTCAATGCGTGAATACAGTATGTCTTTTCATTTGTGTCTTCTTTATTTTCATTAATGATTTATAGTTTTCAATATACAAGTTTTTCTACCTTCTTGGTTAGGTTTATTCATAAGTATTTTATTCCTTTTGATACTACTATAAATGCTATTATTTTCTTAATTTCTCTTTCAGATCGTTTGTTATTAGTTTATAGAACCAAAGGTGATGTTTATTTCATCCTATTTTACTGAATTTGTTTTTTAGTTCTTTTTGGAATCTACTTATAAGATCAAGTATGTCATCAGGAAATACAGATAATTTTATTTCTTCTTTTCCTATTTGGAGCCATCATTTTATTTCTTTTCCTTTTTTAATTGCCCTGACTAGGATATACAGTACTTTGTTGAATAGAAGTGGCAAGAATAAGCATCCTTCTTGATCTTAGAAGAGAATTTTTCAGTTTTCTTTCACTGATTATGATTTTAGCTGTCAACTTTTTATACAAGGCCTTTATTATGTTCTATATTCTGTCTGTATTTAATTTGAGATTTTTTTATCATGTAGAGTCTTGAGTTAGCAAATGCTTTTTATTATTATTATTTGATATTATCATGTGACTTTTTCCCCCCCTTTATTCTGTCAAAGTGGTGTATCACATAAATCTGTATATGTTTTACCATGCTTGTATCCCAGGGATATATCCCATTTGGTTACTGTGTTTGATCCTTTTAAGGTGCTACTGAATTTGCTTTGCTGTTATTTTGTTGAGGATATTTGCATCTAAGTTCATCAGAGATATTTGACTTTGTTCGCTTGGAACTCAGTGAAATTCCTCAAGATGGTAATTTTGAAATCTTTGTCTTTCAACTCCTAGATCTCCATTTCTTTAGGACTGTTACTGGAGATCTATTTCATTCTTTTTTGCAGTCCTGTTTTTCTTTTTCTTCATGTTTCTTGTAGCTTTCCCTGGTGATTGCATGTTTGAAGAAACAGCCACCTTTCCCAGTCTTTCTGGGCAAAATATGACTGTGAAAGATATTCACCAATCACCTGGTTTGAGATTTTGTACAGCCTGGTAGAGATTGTGTGCTCTTGTTCCTACCTGCGCTCTGTCCAAAATTTCATTTTATTTTTTTAATTCATCAGCAGCCTATAATCTCTTGCTCCCTCTGTTGTCTGACGATGGCATAATCTATTACTCCCTGTGGTGTCCTCTTCAGGGAGAAGCAGCTTAAGTTATGTAATTTTTTCATCTTACAGAGCCTTGCTGGCTACATTGAGCCTCCTGCTTCTTTTTCTCTGTTCCTATATGCCAGAAGCATCTAGGCCAGGCTGATTTTTTTCAGTGCTGGTGTAGCGGGCAGGGGTGGGGTAAGGTGTCTAGGAACCAGCTCTAGAGATGTTAGAGACATGCTCTACTCCTTCTTCCCTCTAGTATGAGAAGCCTCAGTTCTGTGCCTTCTCCAAATTTCTCAGAGTTGTGCTGGGTTACAGGAAGGTGTTTGCCCCTTGTCCTTTGTTCCTTGCAGCCCCAGGAATATAAACTATATTTTACAGTTTTATATTTATCAGGCTAGGAATTAAGTTTACTGTTGTTTTTTGTTTCATTTTGTTTTTTAGCTGTTAGTGTCACAGAGTAAATTTTCTCTAGTGTCCTTGGTTTTGTCTCCCTTGTTTCATAGGAGTGCTCCTGATGTTGGGAAAGAAGAAATATTCTATTAGTTCTTTTAATAAGCCTATGCCATTAGGCTTTGACCTTCATAAGTGCTTCTCAAGCTGTTTGCCCAATTAGGTGGAACGAGAAGGCTAGAGGAGGCTAGTTTTAGGTATTTCCCTTTTCCTAGGCAGTTAGTCTCTGGTGAAAAAGTTTCTTTTGAGGGTGGGCCTTGTTAGAAACAACAGAATGTCTGGGGAAATTTCAAAATGGCTACTTTTTGCTTCTCCCTGCTGGAATTACCAAGAGATTTTTCTTTGATATCCACCGTGAGCCTGTTAGGTAGGGCTCCTGGAGATAAAATGCACAAAATTATCCCACCTCCTCGCTTAAACTGGATCCTCCTGGTGTTTTTAACTCACAAGCTCGTCTACACTGAGCCAAAATTTTTCATTTATAGTTTAGTTTTTCTTACCGTCCTTCTGGTTCCCATGCCATTTTCTGCCTTTGCATTCTACTCTGTTAAATTGTGATTCTCTATGTCCACCTGTATGTTTACCAAATTTTATGGACAGATATTTGATCTGTGACTTCAGGTCTTGGTTGCATCTAAGAAGATTTGTTTATTTTTTTTTCAGTGCATTTAACTTTTTTCTTGTTGTTAGAATGGGAGTCATGACTTCTATGCCTTTACATGCTAACCAGAAACTAGAAGTCTCCCCTGATTACTTTTTTATTATATAATTAGTATATGAGGAGGTTCATGACATCAAAGATGAAAATTTTACCAAATGGTAATGTCTCTTTTGTTCACTCCCCTAAATCTTAATTCCCAGTGCTCATTCCAGAGGTAAGTGAATGGGCTTGGTTGTAACCTTTAAAACCATTTTTGTTGCATATAAACTTATATAACTGTAGACATGGGAGACAGACATTGTCATTTATTGTTGTATTTAATCAACCTTACTATTTTATTCATATATTTCTACATAAAAATTTACCTCACTTCAAATAAGAGTGGAATATTCACTTTCATTCAGATTACTTAGCCTTCCCCATATTACAATTTTCTTGAGTGTCAGATGGTATTGTATTTTTTGTTTCAGTCATTAAATATAATTTATAAAGCTTATGAGCAAAATCCTTTGTTATATGTATCCATATTTCTACTCATTCTGTTGTTTTTTTTTCTTTTTTCCTGATGCTTCAGGATTTTTTTTTTTTTTATTACTGTTCTGTTTGAAAAAACTTCCTTTAGCCTTCTGTGTAACTACAGATCTAACCAAATAGAGAGTAGAATGGTGGCTATCAGGGTTTTGAGGGTAGGGAGGATGGGAAGATGCTGGCTAAAGGGTACAAGCCTTCAGTTATAGGATGAATAAGCTCTGGGGATGTAATGTATAACATTGTGACTATAATTGATAATACTATGTTGTATACTTAAAATTTGCTTGCTGAAAAATCAGTTATTAAGCTTTCTGACCACACACACACAAAATGATAACTACGCGAGGTGATGGGTGTCTTAATTAACCTGATTAAGTAATCATTTCACCACATATATGTATATCAAATCATCATTTTGTATACTTTAAATATATACAATTTCATTTTTCAGTTATGCTTCAATAAAACATAATAAAAAAGGATTGATCTGCTAGTGACAAATTCTTTGTTTTCCTTCATGTGGGAATGTTTTTATATTCCCTTTGTTCTTAAAGGTGTTGGATAATTCCTTTCATTCGGCACTTGAAATGGCCCCATGGTCTCAAATGAGAAATGTGCTGTCGTTTGAATTGATCTTTTTAAATAATGTGTTGTTTCTCTTTGTTGCTTTCAAAATGTTTTCCTTGATTTTTGTTTTCAGAATATTAACTATGATGGATTAATTATGATGGATGGATGGACGTATCTTATCTGATATTTACTTAGTTTTATGAATCTGCACATTTGTGTCTTCCATCACATTTGGGAAGTATTCAGCTGTTATTTATTCGAATGTTCCTTTAGCCCCATCTATTTCTCCTCTCCTTCTGGCATTTTATTTATTTATTTATTTATTTATTTATTTATTTATTTATATTTTTTAGAGAGGGGCAGAGGGAGAGGGAGAGAGAGAATATTAAGCAGGTTCCATGCTCAATGTGGAGTCCAACATGGAGCTCAACTGATGACACTGAGATTCTGACCTGAGCCGAAATGAAGAGTCAGATGCTTAACCAACTAAGCCACCTAGGTTTCCTGTCCTTCACATTTTTTTCTTCCATGGGTCATTGAAGCTCTGTTCAGTTTTTTTTTTTTTAGCATATTTTCTATTATTTAGATTGTGTGAATTGTTACTGCTGTCTTCAGTTTCACTGATTTTATCAGTTGTTATCCCCATCCTATTATTGAGCCTATTCATTCAGTTTTATTATCTCTGCTATTTGACTACTCTTTCTTTATCATAACATTTCTTCCCAGAAACCTAAAAATACAGGTAGAATTTTCAATTTGTGAAATTTTATCTATTCTTTTCCATTTATTATACTTTCTATTTATTTTTCTGTGCTTATTATATTGACTAGGACCATCATTAAAATGCTTGATAATAACAGTTATGGTATCTTTAATATATTCATGACCTTAATAAAAGTCCTCTCCAAAATTTTATCAGAAATATGATCTTCTTTGTTGTAGTTACCTTTCATGGACTTAAGGAAGTAATCCTTTATCTGTAGTTTTCTAGATATTTTTATAATAATGGTGCATTGAATTTCATTAAGTACTTTTTCATATCACTAAGATGTTAATATTTTTCCTTCCAGTCTACTAAAGGAGAGAATCACAGAGATAGATGATCAATTCTTTGTGACATCCCAAGATACATCTGACTTGCTTTGACTATATTACCTTTTTACAATCTTCCTGAATTTAATTCACTAATACTTTATTTAGGATTTTTGCTTTTATTACTATACATGAGTTTTAGTAATTATTATATGTAGTACAGTCTTGTCCAGTTTTGGTATCAAGATTGCAGTAACTACCTAAAAGGAAATTACATTCTACTCTTTTTTCTGAAGTTCTGGAACACTGTGCTTAAGATGACGGTTATTATGTTCCATGATGTTTGTGTTTGAATACCCCATAGAAGCACATGAAATGGTAGTAAAAGGTCTACTGTCAAAGATTTATTCATTTTATAGTTTGTCTATTCAGATTTTCTACTTATAATTTTGGAAAATTCTGTATACTTTTATATTTCCGAATTATTGTCCACTCTATATGGGCACATATAGTGGCATAAATTTGTACATAGTAGTCTTGTGATATACTAGTCATCTGATATTTTTATTTTTTACCTTTTGTCTTTGAATTGTCAAAATTTGTATTTTTTTCAGTTTTATTGAGAAATAATTGACAAACATCACTGAGTTTAAGGTCTACCCCATGATGGTTTGATTTACATATATTGTGAAATGATTACCTATGATAAGTTCAGCTAACATCCATCTTCTCATATAAGTAAAATAAAAAGAGAAGAAAAGAATAATGGAAAAAAATTTTCCTTATGACAATAACTTCTAGGATTTAGTCTTTTATTTTAAGATTTTATTTATTTATTTATTTGAAAGAGAGAGAGAGTGAGAAAGCAAGCAAGCACGAGCAGGGGGAGTAGCAGGCAGAGGCAGAGGGAGAGGTAGACTTCCCGCTGAGTGGGGATCCCCACACATGGCTCGATCCCAGGACCCTGGGATCATGACCTGAGCCAAAGGCAGATGTTTATTCAACTGAGCCACCCAGGTTCCCCTAGGATTTAGTCTTGTAACAACTTTCCTATATACCATACAGCAGTGTTAAGTACAGTCACATTATTGTACATTACATCCCTAGTATTCACCCATCTTCTAGCTGCAGGTTTGAACCTTTTGACCACCTTCCTGTCATTCCCCCTCCCCCCAGCCTCTATCTCTGGTTATCACAAGTCTAATCACTTTTGACATGAGTTTGTGGTTATTTTTTAATTTTTGTTTTTTTGTGTTTTTTTTTTTTTAACATTCTACATATAAATGAGATCATGCAGTATCTGTCTTTCTCAGTCTGACTACTTCATTTAGCATAGTACCTCCAAGGTCCATCCATGTTGTGGCAAATGGTAGGATTTCCCTTTTTTTTTTGAGAGTAGAGGGAATAATATTCCATTGCATACATTTACCACAACTTCTTTATCCCTTCATCCCCAAAATAAAGTAGTATGAGAAATTAGGAGATAAAAGAAATATTCTGTATCTTAATTATTGTGGGTAGTTATCCAACTATAAGTGTTTGACAAAGGTGACATAACTTTAACCCAATATGTGTGAATTTTACTCTAAGTATATATTAATAATAAAATTTGAAAGAAGATATAATAAAATGTTAATTGTAGAATCTAGGTAGATATACAGTTATCTGCTGTAAAATCCTATAAACTTTTCTGAATGTTTAAAATTTTCAGTATAAAACTTTGGGGGTAAAGAACAACATAATACAAACATACAAGGAAAATGGCAAACAAATAGAAATAATTCTTGTTAAGGGTGCCTGGGTGGCTCAGTTGGTTAAGCGACTGCCTCTGGCTCAGGTCATGATCCTGGAGTCCTGGGATCGAGTCCCGCATCGGGCTCCCTGCTCAGCAGGGAGTCTGTTTTTCCCTCTGACCCTTCCCACTCTCATGTGCTCTCTCTCTTTCAAATAAATAAATAAAATCTTTAAAAAAAAAAGAAAGAATTCTTGTTAGGGAAAGTATCTACCATGTCAAGAATCAAATACACTGGGGAGACACCAAAGGATTTCTATTTGTTTCTAATTGTTGTGGTCATACTTGCCTTCACTGTTCTTCGGGGTTGCTACTTTTCTGATAAGATTCTGTAAAAGTAAGAACGTTCCAGGAGCATGTCCTCAAAATTCTAAAATACCCTTGCATCTTTTTTTTTTTAAGATTTATTTATTTGAGAGAGAGATAGTGAGAGAGAGCACAAGCAGGGAGGAGAGGGAGAAGCAGGCTCCCCACTGAGCAAGGAGCCCCATGTGGGACTCTATCCCAGGACCGTGGGATGAAGACCCAAGCTGAAGGCAAACGCTTAGCTGACTGAGCCACCCAGGTGCCCCTACATCTTAATATTGGGGTTCTTCATGGTGTTTTCCCAGGATCATCACAATAATTGTGATCCCACATTTTCCAGAGAAAATATTTGAGTAGATGAAATTTAATATCTTTTTTCAGTCGGGGCTTCCTTGCTTACTTCAAAGAAACATTTCTTGACCCTTTTGTCGTTTGAAGGGTATCTTTACCCAATTTCTAATTCTACAGGATTTTGCACATTTTACCTAATTTTTGTCTGTTTATGGGCAACATAGTAGAGTCAGGGGGAATGGCTTGGAAGTCCCTTCTTATACCATTAACTTCTAGGAATACAAATCAGTTTGGCAAATCTGGGAAGAGTAACTTGATTTTGTTTTCTTGAGTACATTATTTTTTGTTCATATTATAATGCAGAATTTTACTAGTTTGTGTCTGTGTACCAGTCAATTTTCTTTAATTTATCCAGAGCAAAATTAGTATTTTTCTTACTATTCTTAAGCCTTTTTTTAGATCCAGAGAATTTTATTCCCAATATTTAGTTATTCCTTTCAAATATCTTTTTCCCTCTTTGGAACACCTACACTTTTTGTTTTAATCTCTATTTTCTGGGCTCATTTACTCATTTATACCTCATTTTATTATTCATAATTTTGCGGAATGTAGGATGAAGGAAACAGTATTAGATTTTCATCCATATTGTGTATTGACATTTTTTGGTTTTTGTTTTTTTTTTACCATTTAGACCTACAATTTCTCTTTTGTATTGTTTTATATGTTATCTATGTCTTCTTATTTTGCTGCTTTTCAGTTAAACTTTTCTTTTTCCTTAAATGCCATGTGTTTGTGCTTAAAAGACCGTGTGTTCTTAAAGTTATATTGAAGAAGTCAAGCATGGGAGATTTTCAGCACTTTTTCATAGGTCCCTTTTAAATGTTTTCCATTCTTTTCTCAAAACTGCTCACTGTCCACTGGGATAAGATTGCCATAAAGTTTCAATAAAATATAATAGTGGATAAGGTTTCTGGTTCAAGATGGTGATGTAGGAAGATCCTGAATTCATATCCAATACTGAATCAACAGCTGCATATGGAACAGTTTCCTCTGGAAAAAAAAATCTAAAAACTAGCTCAGAAACTCCTACACAGTGGATATCCAGGCAAAAACCACATCAAAGTTTTATAAGAGGTTGAGACACAGTATTACCACAAACTCCACCCCAATGCAGTGACCCACATTTGGGCCAGAATGCAGAACCCAGAGTGTTCTCTTAGGAGTGAAGGGCTTCAAACCCATATCACACACCTCAGCTTTTAAGTCCTATACCTGAGAGAAAAGCCTCCAGAACATTAGCTCTGTAAACCAATGGAGTTTGTGTCCATGTGACCTGCATGGCTATAGCAAACTGAGAAGCTGTTCTTCATGGGCTCGCATGCTCACATTCACTCTTCCCAGGGGCCAGTGCCCAGGCTGCCAGCGAACGACTCCCAGAGTTTATGTGAAAGAGGCTTATTTACTTGCCTAATTATCAGCCTAAGTGGCAGCCATCTAGTTTAGCCTGTTTTGGTGAATCTTTAGGGACAGAGGCTGGTAGGTGCTCATCTTTGTGTTGTTTCTCTGTCTCACTCCAGCTTGCCAGTGTCTCCCATAAAGGAGCTTTTACCCACCTCTGGCCCTCTGAGTTTTGTTGGTGCCACTCAGGAGACACCTCTAGATCACCTGACTCTGGTGGCCAACAGGGCTTATACTCTTGGGTTCCACAGGACAATAACCAACAGAGAAAGTGTTCTTAGATGGTTTGCATCCCTTGGACACAGCAAGAGGCAGCAGTCCAAGGAGCCCCGTCTTTCTGAGAAAGACGCCTTATTAGCTTATCTTCAGAGCTGCAGCCTTAGGGGCAGGATTCTAATTCAACACTCATCTAAGGGCTGACAGAAATCCTTTCCAGAGACCTAAATTTTTATCCTCTCCTTCTCTTCTCCTCCAGAACACCAGTATCTTCTAGAAGGGAGCTTTTACTCATGTCTGATGCTTTGCTTTTTGTGGCTTCCACCAAGATAGTGCCCCTTGTATACCTGGCCTTCGAGGCCGTGGGGGCTTGTGCTGCTGTGTCTCACAGGTCTGTAACAATCAGAGTCCATTTTGGATGGCTACCACCCAGAGGGCCTTGTGCAAGCAGCAGACTGAAACACACCCCCAATGTTTCTTTGAAAAAGGCCTATTTGCTTGTTGTAGAGCTTCTGCCTTAGGGGCAGACATCTGGTTTGGAACACATCTTGGGCTTACTGAGGTTCTCTTAATGGCCTGATGCCAGTAGCCCTCATATTTGTGTTCTCCCTCTGTCTCACTTCAGCTCACTGGTATCTCCTAGAAGGCACTTACACCCTCATCTGCACCCCTATTTTCACAGCTGTCATCTAGGGGACACTTCTAAATTGCCTGGCTCTCCTGGCTAGCAGGACTTATACGTGTGGTCCCATGGGACTGTATATATTTGCATACCTTAAAAGCTGTATGGTATTTGCATACCTTAAAAGCATTCCTTAAAAGTCTTGCTTCCAATCATCCTGAATCTAGGTACTGACTGAGATCCTCCCCTTTGGGACACTGCCAGGTCTCGGTTCACCATCATCTACTGGAAGTCACTAAATTAAAATAGCCTGCCTGGACAATCACAACGGTTTACTCTTTGTGCTGCGAAGTTCAATGAGCTTTGACCTATGCTTAACATCTTGTATCTACTGTTATGATATTAGGCAGAACAGTTTCAGTACACTAAGAAATCCCTTGTGGTATACTACTCAATCTTCACCCCTTTATCTGAAGTCTTGACAATCATTGATCTTTTTCCTCACATATATATTTTTGCCTTTTCCAGAATATGATATAATTGAATTTATGTACTACATAGACTTCTTAGACTGCTTCTTTCCCTTAGTGTATTTATGTATTTAACATTTATCCATGCCATTTTATGACTTAATGATTTTTTTAAATTTTTTGCTTGTTTATTTTTTTTATATTGCTGAATAAGATTCCATTGTATATCCTAGTTTGTTTATGCATTCACCTGTTGAAGGGCATTTTGGTTGTTTCCAGTTTTTGGTGATTACAAGTAAGGCTGCTATAGTTTTCAGTAGTATAATTTTATTTGGTTCTTTTCTATAGCATCTATTTCTTTGCAGAAATTTTCTATGTTTTTATTATTTTAAGAGAATTATAATTGCCTGTTGACGCATTTTATGATGTCTGCTTTAAAATACCTGTGGCATAATTTCAATATCTGATTCATCTTAGTGTTAGTATCAGTTGATTATCTTTTTTCATCCCCAGTGCTATTTTTCTGGTTCTTGGTATGATAGTTGATTTTTTATTGTGTCCCACATAATTCTGGCTATTAGGAGATTCTGTGTTCTATTTAAAATGTCTAAATTTATCAGGCATTCACCCTGTTCAATTTTAACATGCAGATCTTAGCCTACTTTTGTGGGCTATAATTATTTTCAGAGCCCCTGTGGTATGATTTTGGTCCGCTTGGTTTGTCTGTTGCTGCTATGATTTCCACTGGTCCTGGCTAGTGCTGCAGGAGTGGGCAGAAGAGGTTTCTCTAGGCTGGGCAGCCTGGTGATTCTAGGTGGAAGAAGAGATTCTTTGGCTTAGGGGAATGAAGAGGTTTTCAGTGTCATGTATTTATTGTGTCAAATTCTCACTCCATGATATTTGCTGGCTGTCTGGTGTCTGGAGGAGGTGGGGTGGGGGTTGTTAGTATCAAGCATGCAGGAGCAAAGAGGCAGGCAACTTTGTTTTGGCAATGTCCTCCTTGCTGATTTATCTGCCAACCCTGCAGCCTGCTGTTTCTTGTGTGGAGAAGTTTCACTCAGACTTTTAGGGGAAAGAGAGCACTTCTTGGTTTAGGCTCCTTGTTGTAGCCAGTCCCTCTTGCCAGTACCAGGAAGGGAAGGCTTTAATTCATAAGTGTTTAATACCTGGCTCTCTTGTGTAATCATTTGATAATTGGATTTTTAATAATTTCTATTTCAGCTTTTATCTATCTTAGAGTTTTTCCAATGTATAAGTAGATAGACTACGAGTGTTTTTATTTTTTTATTTTTTATTTTTTAAAGATTTTATTTATTTATTCATGAGAGACAGAGAGAGAGAGAGAGGCAGAGGGAGAAGCAGGCTCCCAAGGAGCAGGGAGCCCGATGCGGAACTCGATCCCAGGACCCTGGGATCATGACCTGAGCCGAAGGCAGACGCTTAACCATCTGAGCCACCCAGGCCCCCGACTACGAGTGTTTTTATATTGATTAGTAAAATCCACCAAATTTCTGGGTGTAAAGCCACAGTATGTCTCATCAGTCCAGCTTTGACTCTTCATAAATACCAGAATTTATATTCTGTAGACCAAAAATCTAATCTAATGTTTTATACATCTGACTAAGAAATACAATAGAGGGAATAAAAATATCCTGCCTAGGAAAACGTATTAATTTTTTTTAGAAAAGTATCCTTTGGGGGCACGTGGGTGGCTCATTTGGTTATGCATCTGACTTTGGCTCAGGTCACGATCTCAGGGTCCTGGGATCAAGTGCTGCATCGAGCTCCACACTGAGTGGGGAGTCTGCTTCTCCCTCTCCCTCTACCCCTCCCCCCTGTTCATGCTCTCTCTCTCTTTCAAATAAATAATAAAATCTTTAAAAAAAAAAAGAAAAGTATCCTTTGAAAGAAACTAAAGTAGCCAAATCAAAGACCTACACTTAACAAAACTTGTAAAATCCACAATTTAACTTTAGAGCTCTATGTCCTGAGGCCATGAAAGACCTCTTTATTTGTTAATACATTCCCCCAATTCTATTCTAGTTGACCCTTGAACAACACAGAGGTTAGTGAGGCATGAATTGCCCTCACTGTCAAAAATCTGCATATAACTTTTGGTCCCCCAAAACTTAACTACTAATGGCCTGCTATTTATGGGAAGCATCACTGATAACATAAACATTTAATGAACACTCATTTTATGTGTTATATGTATTATGTACTGTATTCTTACCGTAAAGTAAGCTAGACAAACTAAAATGTTAAGATAATCATAAAGAAGAGAAAATATACTTACACTGCTGTATTTATTGGTACCCTAAGTTTATATCATCTCTTTACAGGATGACTCAATGATCTGTTAGTACCACCTCAGTATGGTCTCATATAATACACAACACTGTAACTGTCATACATATTAACAGTATACATAAAAAATGTAAAGATGTAAAAATGTAATTCATATTTATTTAGGATATAATGATTTATGCATTGATAACAAAGCACCAGCAGTATGATTGCTTTATGATAGCCCTGTGTGATCGATACTATTGCTTCACAGTAACCTAGCCTATACACTAATGAATGGATTGTTATAAAATTTTTATGGCATACATTATTATAGTCATATTCATAATAGAGTTGGAAACATTGTTACTTCTTTTTTAAAAAGAACTGCTTACCTGTGATAATAGGCTGATACACAGTTTCTCCAGTGTCTACATGGTGCCGAGCAGGGAGCCCGATGTGGGACTTGATCCCAGGACCCTGGGATCATGACCTGAGCTGAAGGCAGACGCTTAATGACTAAGCCACCCAAGTGCCCTTCTTTCTAAAATTATTAAACCATCCTTTACTGGCATTAAGTTCTCCAGCTTTAGATCCTTCATCTTTTGCTTTAAGTTGTCATAGAATGACTTTTCTTTTTCTGGAATCATATTAGAGTCATAAGTATGCCTTTCTTCTAATCATCCTGCACCCACATAAAAGCTGCATTCCAATATGAGATACAAAGATATTTTGCAGAAAGTATAAGGTCTTTGCACCTGCTGGTGTAGCTGTAGTAACACCTTCATGAATTTCTTTTTCTTTTTTTTTTATAATAGTCCTTATGCTATATTCATTTATCTTGAAATGGTGAGCAACCACAGCTGTAAATCTCAATCTACACCACTTTGTATTTAGGGCCAAATGGCTTTTCTAACATTCCCTATGCACTTATACCCCAGGTTTCAACCATGGGATAATCTATCCACATTAAGATTTAGGTTTGCAGAGCAGCATTACTACCTTGTGTCTGGAGAAAAATGGGAAGAAAAAATGGGATAAATTCCCAAATGCTTATTATTTTTTAACAGATTAGATCCAAACAATTAAGAAATACATACCAATGGCTTTTACTCTTCAACCAGGTACCTCATCCCTCAGAATCACAAGTTAAGGGTAAGGCTGTAGTCCAATAATATTAATCTAGGAAAGTCTTTCCACAGGGAAAAAAAAAGGATAATAGATAAGCAATCTAGTAACACTTCACATTACTGACTTTGTAAATTGCCAATGTAATAGGCAAAACATGACGTCCCATTCTTAGGAATTGTATTTCTTTGATTATTAGAGATGTTGGACCATCTTTAACATTTTTTATACCTATTAATTACCAACTGACAGTGTTTTAGAAGGCAAATGTCACATATCTTCCAAAATATCCAGTGGTGGGGCACCTGGGTGGTGGCTCCGTCAGTTAAGTGTCTAACTTCGGCTCAGGGCATGTTCTCAGTGTCCTGGGAGGGAGCCCTGCATCTTATCAGGCTCTGTGCTCAGTGTGGAGTCTGCTTCTCCCTCTCCCTTTAGCCCTCCCCCTGCTTGCACTCTCTCTCTCTCAAATAAACAAATAAAATCTTAAAAATATATATATCCAGTGGTGACATGTTATATCTATATATAGTTTGGGAGAATCAATCCATTTCTATAAATTAGGACAAAAGACAGGTGATACATCATTTTGTATTATGGCTGTAATGAATCTATTACTGGATATTGTCTGATTGGATATATTATAATAGGACTTGGTTTTGCTTCTTATTATTAACCACCAAAAGCTAAGCATGTATCTGAACATTAGAGTTCTTGATGAATAGAACTGTAACGAAATTTTCCATACCTATGCAGAAGACATACGTTTTCTAGGTTTTACTAGCAGTTCACAGTTTGGTTAAAAACTGTTTATTCTCTGCATTCCTTTTTTGATTTAATGTGTATCACTCTTGTTTCCTTTAAAACTTTTGAGTTTGCTCTTGTGCAAATACATAGAAGTAGTAGGAACTAGTGGAGAAATGGTCATATAGAGGGTTGGGAGTTGGTAGGTTTAAGTCTCAAGCAGTTAACATATTTATGGAACAACTCCTACAGTCCAAATTCTATTTAATTTGAACAGCTGAAGTGATGAAATCTATCTCTGCCATTTGCTAGTTTTTTAAATCTGCGAAAGTCACTTCTTTTAGATTTAATTTCCTCACTTACAGAGTCGTTCAGATTATGAAACAAAATAAAATTAAGAAAACTACTTTCCACATTTTAATTACAGTATACATGTTAGAGATTGCTATTATTTTGCAGTCACATCTCTTTTTCTTTTGAATAACTTTTTTATTTTTCCTTGCCGTGTTTGTACCATCTGCAATTCAGATCACTTATTTCTGCACGTAGGCTAAACAGAGATGATCTCTACGTACCTTTTCAGATTTCCATATGTGGAGACATCTTAAGCTCCTAGGTGGGGTATATGGTTAATTCAGAAATGCCCCTAATGAGTGAGTCCAATTATAAAGTTTCAAATACTGCCCACAAGGCTAGTTTTAGCCTTTGTAAGAAATACCCCATTGAGGATTAAAGTTCATTTTCTTTTTTGATTAAGCAGGCTCATCTTGGATTAAAAATACATACCCTTTGGAGATCGGTCAAACTCAAGATGAAATGCTCCTTCTGTTAGATCTTTATAAAACTTTATCTTCCAGGATTTCAGGGCTTTTATATCCCTAAATAAGTGACGTGGGGGAGACAAAGTTTCATTTTCATACTCTTTGGAAGAGAAAAAATACTGATGGCAGAGAACCAGTAAGCAAAAGCCTGGTCGGCAAATTCTAAACCCACCTGACCTTTGTATCTCAGACGCTTTAATTGTAAGGCAAATATTGATCTGAGATCTGAGCTTTCCTTCTCCATGACTCATGCAAAATCACATTCATCTGTGGGCCTTCCTACTTTAGTTAATAAAACTTACCTCCTGAAAAGCTTGAGAGATGTGGTTCAAAAGACATGAATATTGTGTATGTGTGCTTTAGAGAGTGTGATGGGCAATAAAGTGAAGTCCTTATTTGAGAGGCAAATTCAGATTGAAGAGATAGGAATACCAAAGTACCTAATTGGATATTTTTCAACCCAATTAAATTTATTATGTTTTTTCTCTTCAATTACACTGGTAATTTTTAAAATCAACTTCATTGAAGTATAATTTACATATAATAAAATTCACCCTTTTAAGTTTACAACTTGACGAGCTTTGACAAAGATATTCAGACCTATATCCACACCACAATAAGATATAAAGTGTTTATATCACCAGAAAAACTTCCCTCCTGGTTTCGGTCAGCCCCTCTTCCTATCCACAGCCCTTGGTAATCACTGATCTATCACTGTGGTTTTTCATTTCCCATAATTTCATACAAAAGAAAGCATACAATATGTAGATGACTTTTGCATCTGATGCCTTCCACTCAGCATAATGCTTTTCAGATTCATACATCCTGTTATGTGTATCTGGAGTACAATCCTTAATTCTGAGTAGTATTCCACTGTGTTGTTATGCAGCAATCTGTTTATACACTCACCAGTTGATGGACATTTGGGTTGTTCCAGTATTTGGCTTTTATGAATAAAGCTACCATGAATAGTCATGCACACATTTTCATATGGATGTATGTTTTTATTTCTCCTGTGTTAATAAATACTTCACAACAGGATTACTAGATTGTATGGTAATTCTTTGACTTTTTAAGAAATGGCTGAATTGTTTGGCAAAACAGCTGTGTCCTATTGTTTCCATCACTAATATATGAGTTACCATTGATCCCCATCCTCACCTAAACTTAAGTGTAGTTTGTCATTCTTACGCTTAGTCATTTTAGTGTATGTAGTGATGTCATACTAAAATTTTTAATTTGAAATTCAATAATGTGCTTTGTATGAGTTTATTTATCATTAGTATATCTTCTTTGTCTATGGTTCTGTTAAAATTTCTTGCCCATTTTAAAGAATTATGTTTCCCACATTGAGGTGTAAGAATTTTTTTATCTATATTCTGTAAACAAAACCTTGATTAGATATAAGGTTTTCAATTTTTTTTGTTACTTTGTTCTTTCCCTCTTTACTCTTTAAAGTCTTTCAAAGGTCAGAAGTTTCTAATTTTGATGTATTTCAATTTATATATTCTTTGTTTTACCTTCTTTACTTAGCCTAAGATCACACAGAGTTTCTCTTATATTTTATTTTAGAAGATTTGTAATTCTAGCTTTACCTTGGGGTCTATGTTATATTTTTTTTATAGTTTGAAAAAACATTAAGGTTTTTTATTCTTATTGTTTGCATGTGATAGTTGTTGAGGCACCATTTGTGGAAGAATCTTTTTTTTTTCCCATTGAGTTATCTCAGCATCATTTTAAAAATTTAAGTTGATCATATATGTGTGTATTTTTAAATTCACAATTCTCTTCTATTAATCTGTACATGTCTGTGCTTATGCCAGTGCCACAGTGTCTTGTTTACTGTAGCTTTATAGTTACTCTTAAAGTTATGTAGTGTACGCTTTCCAACTTTTTTCTTTTATTTCCAAATTGTAATGGTTATTTGAGTCCTTTGTATTTCTATGTAAAGTTTAAAATTAGCTTGTCAATTTCTAAAAAAAGGTAAGCATACAAGGATTTTATTTGGGGTCATATTGGATCTCAGGTCAATTTGGGGAAAACTGATACTATAAAATATTGAGTCTTCCATCTTGGGCAGAATTGTGACTACCATGATCTGTGTTGCCTAGTGTTATTCCTGTGAATATGTTACATTTCATGACAAAAGGAATTTGAACATATCATTAAAGTTACTTATCAGTTGAACTTTAAATAGGGAGATTATGGGGCACCTGGGTGGATCAGATGGTTAAGCATCGGCCTTCGGCTCAGGTCATGATCCCAGGGTCCTGGGATCGAGCTCTGTATCAGACTCCCTGCTTGCTGGGGAGCCTGCTTCTCCCTCTCCCTCTGCCATTCCCTCCACTTGTGCTCTCTGGCTCTATCTCTCTGTCAAATAAATAAATAAAAATCTTTAAAATAAATAAATAAATAGGGAGATTATTCTAGATTATTTGGGAGGGACAAATATAATCAATCACATGGGTCACTGAAAGCACAAAACAGGGGCAGAATTAGAATTATTAGAAATCCAAATGTTAATTTTTCAAACCAATAAGAACTAAATAAAGAAAAGTGTGTATCTCTTTAATGATTCACATTTAAAGGTTTCGTCTCTTTATTCTATTTGATTGAAGGCATTGAATTAAATTAAGCAGCGAATCATGCAAATTAAGTAGTGGTGGTTGTTGTGTTGATATAACACACTGAAAATTACACATTGTTTCTGTGGGTTTGCTTTTTTTCCTCCAAAAATCCATCACCTCACTCTACTCATGTAAAAACAGCAAAGAAACCCAAATTGAGGGCATTCTATAAAATAAGTGATTAGTTTTTTTTGATAGTCTCCAGGTCATTTAAAACTCAGAAACTCTGAGGATGTGTTACAGACTGGAAGAGACTAAGGAGAAATAATAGTAAATGAAATGTGAAATGCTGAGTAGTATCCTGAAACAGAAAAAGGGTATTAGTGGAAAAGTTGATGAAATTCTAATAGGAGCTATGGTTTAGTGAGTGAAATAGTACAAATATTTCTTTCCTTTTTTTTTTTTGATATTTGTTCCATGGTAATATGTTAACATTAGAGGAATGTGGATAAAGGATATAGGGGGATATTTTACACTATTCTCACAAGTCTGAAGTTACTTCAAATGAAAAAATATAAAAAGAAATTGTAGTAAAGGAATAAAATGGCCCACACATTGAAAAGTTCTGAGGGCATAAGCATATGACAGATAATCTTCGGTGTGTAGTCTTTCTTGACTACAAAAAAAAGTTGCCAGCCCTTATGGGCTGAACCTAAGAATCCTGGATGTGACCACAGAGCAAAGAAGGACTGAAGCAGCACATAAAAGGAATTTTTATATTTCAATTCCAAATTTTACTGAATAGTGCTCCAACATTCAAGTCGTAATAGATAACTCACCTGAGGAACAAATGTGTACCAACTGGTTGATCCGTCCCAGAAAGCAAAAATACATTTCCTTAATTGAGCCTTTCTGGGAAGTCATTGTCTTAACTGAGAGGAATAACCTTAAGATTAAGGATTTTAAACAACATAATAACAGATCATTCTATTTAAAATTTGGAAGCAGAGAAGTTCTTGGAACTATTTTTAATTTATTCTATGGCAGGTGGCTGCCTCTTGTGCTTCATGTATATCAGGAAGTCTGAATTAATCTGTTCTGATGGCTATCTTATTAAATGTCTGGTATTTTTCTTCATGCTTTCATTTTTTTCTCCCTATCATTGTCTTTACATCTGCATGATTAAAGAGGTATTCTTGTTTTGTTCAGTTATTAGAAAGCTTAGAAATGTCTTTGAAGTGAGCTAGCTATAGTTTGATGTACTATATTACATGGGCTTCAACAGTCAGATTATGGGACCATTCACAATTGTTTCTGCTGGAAATTTGTAGTTTGTAATACCTGCAGGGCACAGTGGTAACTTTGCCCAATCTTTATTTCTTAAAAATAATGTAAGATATGATGGAGTATTAAAATGCAGAGTGATTGACAGAATTGGAAGAAAGATATGAAGAGAAGAAATAAATATCAGAAATGTCCTTAATACAAAGGAAATACTTTGCTGGTGTTATTTTTAGAAGGCAAACATTTTGAAGTATAAACCTGAGTTCAACTAACATAACCTTCCCTGTTTTAGGATATACATATCCCCAACTCTCCATACTACTCCTGAATGCTATAGGAACATTATTTTTCTAAGAACTAGCTAAAGGACACATTTATCTGACAATTCCATCTCCAGTGGAAAAAGTCTGAAAATGACATTCAGGTAGCTCTCTGAAAGTTAACATAGATAGCACTCTGTGGAATGTGCCATAAAACAGTAGCATATACATGTTTAGTTGATTGAATGTAGTGGGAAACCCAGAGTTAAATTATATTTTTATTATATTTTATTATTTTTTTTACTTTTTAGAAGATTTTATTTATTTATTTGACAGAGAGAGACCACAAGCAGGGGAAGCAGCAGGCAGAGGGAGAAGCAGGCTCCCTGCTGAGCAAGGAGCCCGATGAAGGACTCCATCCCAGGGCCCTGGGATCATGACCCAAGCCAAAGGCATATGCTCAACCAACTGAGCCATCCAGGTGTCCCTTAAATTATATTTTTAAATTCTCAGGAAATGGATGAGGTTGCATATGGATTATCTATGTCTCTTTTTCCTCTATCTTGATTGATCACACACAAACACACACACACAATTTTAGTTTGTTTTTCTGATACCTGGTTATTTTGTTTGCTACAAGTCTTATCCCAGTAACATAAAGGTAATTTAATTATAAAAATTAATAGTGTAATTCATATTTTTTACTAAGGCATAAAAATTATACATTTTCTCTTTATAAGTTGATAAAACTTTTCAGAAAGTTCAAGAAATGTTTACTATTACAATCTGTATCAAAATATGAATTGATGAGAATATTATTTGATAAAGATTATCTACTGAAAGCTTAAGGCAAATAATCATATTTAATGGAGGAGTACTAATATACTTTCCCTTTAAGATCAGATATAAGGCAAAAATGCTTTTTATTGCCATCACTGTTTTTTTTATTTTATTTTATTTATTTATTTGAGAGAGAGAATGAGATAGAGAGAGAGCATGAGAGGGGTTAGGGTCAGAGGGAGAAGCAGACTCCCTGCCGAGCAGGGAGCCCAATGCGGGACCCGGTCCCGGGACTCCAGGATCATGACCTGAGCCGAAGGCAGTCGCCCAACCAACTGAGCCACCCAGGCACCCCGGCCATCACTGTTTAACATAGTCATGTAATCTTGCCACAAATATTATGATGAGAAAAATAAATAAGGAATACATGGATTGGAAGAAAAGAAAAAGTATTTTCATTTTATGTAGATAATATGATCATTTATATATAGGAACTCTTATGGAATCAACATGCACATTATTAGAACTAATAGATGTTTTCACAAAGAAATAAAAATCAAGAGTTTTCCCATACCTTGAATAGCTGACTAAGGTATTATTTCTATTACAAATGAAATATATTCCTTTCACTGTATTTTCTTGCCAGTTTAATCAATGTTTCATAAGAAGGCAATAAAGATAATGAAGCAGAAGGAATATATGAACAATGATTGATGATTATTTTCCAAAACACTCAAAAGGACCTCAGTCCATAAACATAAGAAACACTATAAAGTGAAGAAAGGATAAATACAAAGAAATTTAAACCAAAACACACTGTAGTAAAACTGCTGAAAGTGAACAAGGAGAAAATCTTTAAAGAAGCTCAAGAAAAGAGTTACACAGTATCATTAAGAACAACAATATAACTGGCATCTTGCTTCTCAATCCTGCCAAAAAACGAGTAAAAATGCAGTGAATCATAAAGTAAAAATGAAGTAAATGGAAATTTAAAATTCTATAATATATCAAACTTATCCTTCGAGTATTAAGGTGAACTGAATACATTTTTAAAAAAACACAATGAAAGAATTTATCATCAGCAGACCCACCCTACATTTAGAAAAGTATTACTTTGGCTGATGGAAACTTATTCCTGAGTGTAGCTTATAGATGGAAGATGGAAAAAGTCAAATCTAAATGAATATTGTCAATATAAAACTATAGAACATCACTGATAACATCTATATTTACTTAAATACATATAAAAATAAAATATTCAAAACGTAGAAAGGGGTAAGTGAGGTTAAGTTAGCCTAAGGTCTTTGTATCTTTTAGGACTTGCTAAAAGTAATCATTGATATTGGATTTTAAAGCAAAGATTCATGTTGTAGTCTTTAGGGTAAACATTAAAATAGCAGTAAAAGAATGTGCAACTAAAGAGCTAATAGAAGGATAAAAAAGTATAATAAAATCAATAAATCAAAACAGTCAGGGAAAAAGAGGGTACATAAGAGAGGTGGGACCAAGAGCAAGCATGTTAGATAATGGTTGATTTTAAGCCAAATATATCACTTATTCCATTAAATATAAGTGAGCATAATTTCCTCATTAAAGATAAGGAAAGCCTGATTAAAAAACTATAGACACTTTTCATTTTTTTTAATTTTTAAATTTTTTTAAAGATTTCATTTTGCAGCAATCTCTACACCCAATATGGGGCTCAAACCCACAACCCCGAGATCAAGAATAGTATGCTCCATTGAATGAGCCAGCCAGGCACCCCAGAGACATATTTTATTTATTTACTTATTTAAAAATTTATTTATTTATTTAAAGATTTATTTATTTTAGATGGTGGGGAGGGGCAGAGGGAGAGGGAGAGAGAATCCAAGTAGACTCTGCACTGAGCACGGTACCCAACACAGGGCTCAATCCCAAAACCCCAAAATCATGACCTGAGCCAAAACCAAGAGTCAAATGCCTAACCAACTGTGACACCCAGGTGCCCCTAGAGACATTTTTTAAATAAAATGATATAAGTAGGTTAAAGAACAAGTTATTGAAAAGGATTACTGTGCAAACACCAGGAAAAAGAAAATTGTCTTAGCTGTTCTCATATGACAAAATTTGAATATAAAAGTAGAAGCATTATTAGAGATAAAGAGAGTTATTTCATAAGGAGAGACTCTCAACATACCAGGAATATATATGAATTCTAATTTTGTATAAACCTAATGAAATCTCAAAATATACATAGCAAAAGCTAATAGAACTAAAGGGAGATCTTTACACATATTTCATTGTAAATCTAGAATAAAATGACAAAAAAAGATAAGATTGGAAAACACAACTATTAAATTTGACTTAATGACAGTAGAAGGAAATGATCAAAATAAAGGGAGACATACTAAAATATAAAGCTACTTTAAAATAGATTACAAATAAAGCCAAACTTTGGGTCATTTATGGTATGTTTTGTTTTTGTTTGTTTGTTGATTTGTTTTTCACTCTGTCACTACCAACAAAAACCAAGGAAGGACAGAAATAACCATATGTAGAAAAAAAATTGGCATCACTTCAGATCCTATGGATTATTATAAAGATATTAACAGGGTAATTTGAAGAACTTTTTTTTTAAATATTGCTTGTCTTTTTTTTTTAAGATTTTATTTATTTATTTGACAGAGATGCAGGGAGAGAGGGAACTCACGTAGGGGGAGTGGGAGAGGGAGAAGCAGGCTCCTGGCCGAACAGGGAGCCCAACGCAGGGCTCAATCCCAGGACCCTGGGATCATGACCTGAGCCGAAGGCAGTCGCTTAACCGACTAAGCGACCCAGGCCGCCCAGTAATTTGAAGAACTTTATGAAAATAATTTTTTTTTAAATAGATGAAAGGAGAAAGTCTCTTTTAAAAATACTTGTGAAAAACTGAGACAAGAGGACATGGAAAATGAATAATTCTGTATCTATTAATGAATTTGATGTCATAATTAATTTGTATTCCTAATGGAAACTCTTTCCAGTTAATGTCTACTTATGTATCGGATGAAGTGATTTGTGTCCCTGTGAGAACTAATGGAAATGCCCAGTAATTTTTTTTTCATAATCTATTTAATGCATCAGAGAACAAGGGATAAGATTTTGTACAAGGTGGAAACATGTAAAGGTAAGCTGAAGATCTGCAGTCATTCAATCATTTTCCCCCCTAAGAGCAGTTGCAAATTTCAAATTAGGGAAGATGTTAAGAAATAGGAAGTTGAGAAGAAATGGGAAGCCAGAAGAACTCTTGGGAATCTTAAGCAGTGGAATGACAGGAAACTTTAGGGGCCATAGATCCCTGTAGTCTTCTGAAAACATTGGTTATATTCTGAACCTATGCAGGCTAAAAGGCAAAGTAAAAGACAGGTAAAAAGCAGAAGTTCCAAAACTTGCAATGTTGAAATTAAAAGTTCATACTTTATTACTCATCAGCAAGAGGGACCATCATGAACAACCCCCCAGGCTTATATTTGGAATTTCTTTTTTTTTTTTTTAAGATTTTATTTGTTTATTTGACAGAGAGAGACACAGCGAGAGCAGGAACACTAGCAGGGGGAGTGGGAGAGGGAGAAGCAGGCTTCCCGCTGAGCAGGGAGCCCGATGTAGGACTCGATCCCAGGACCCTGGGATCATGACCTGAGCTGAAGGCAGACACTTAACGACTGAGCCACCCAGGCGCCCTATATTTGGAATTTCTAAACATATGATAAACTAGTCGTAAACTGAGATTTACCAAACCTACAACCCAGCATTGACTCCCATGGATCCTGTCTGCATTAAATTAATCATTACCTCTAAATTTAACTGCCTAATAGAGGGGAGTGAATACTATGTGGTATATGATAAATTCATTTTGAATCTCTAGGGTTTTTCTTTTTTCTTTCTTTTTTTTTTCCTAGGGTTTTTCTTTTAATACACCATTTCTGGTATTCATTGAGAAATTACTTTGCATGCCTATAAAAAATTGAGGATAGAACAACTAGGCAGAAGATAATAAGGAAATAGAAGACTTGAACAATAATGCACAGAAAGTAGGACCAGTAGACACCTATAGGGCATTTCCCTAAAAAGCAGCAGAATACACATTCTTTTTTTGTTATGCTAATCACCATACATTACATCATTAGTTTTTGATGTAGTGTTCCATGATTCATTGTGCATAACACCCAGTGCTCCACGCAGAATGTGCCCTCTTTAATACCCATCACCAGGCTAACCCATCCCCCCACCCCCCTCCCCTCTAGAACCCTCAGTTTGTTTTTCAGAGTCCATCATCTCTCATGGGTTCGTCTCCCCCTCTGACTTACTCCCCTTCATTCTTCCCCTCCTGCTATCTTCTTCTTTTTCTTTTTTCTTAACATATGTTGCATTATTTGTTTCAGAAGTACAGAATACACATTCTTTTTAAGTACACATGGAACATTCTTCAAGATAAACCATATGCTTATCCATAAAACAAGTTTTAGAAGATTTAAAGAGTTTGGAAACCTATAAGATATGGTTTCCTATCACAATAGTATGAAATTATAAATTAACAACAAATTTATAAAGTTCCCAAATAGTAGAAATTAAGTAACATACTCCTAAATAACGAAAGGGTCAAAGAAAGACTTATATGGAAAATAAAAGATGCTTTTGTATAAATGATAATGAAGACACAACATACCAAAATTTAAGGTATGCAGCTAATACAGTGCTTAGAGGGAATCTTATAGTTGTAAATGCCTACTTTAAGAAAGAAGAAATAACACATACCAACAGTCTAACCTTCTCCTGTAAGATACCAGGAAAATGATAAAATCGACAACCCTTTAGCTTGACTGACCAAGAATAAAGAGAGGACTCAAATTATTAAATTCAGTAATGACAAGGGGGATATTACTACTGATATAACAGAAAGAAAAGAAATGTAAGGGAATAGTATGAGCAACTCTATTCCAACAAATTAAATATATTTGATGAAACGGAAAAATTCGTAGAAACACAAAAACTTCCAAAAAAAGTCTCAAGAAGATATAAAATATCTGAAGAGATCAAAAACAAGTGTTATGAGTTGAATTTTACTCCCCCTTTGTAGAATTCATATGTTGAAGACCTCACTTGCAGTACCTCAGAGCATGATCTCCTTTGGAAAAAGGATTGCTGCAGGTGTAATTACTTATGATGAGGTCAGGTGGCTGGTGTTCTTACAAATATGAGAAATTTGGACTTACATGCACACAGGAATAGCACAATATGTCATTGAAGGCAGTGACTAGAGTGGTGTTTGTACAAGCCAAGTTACACCAAAGATTGACAGCAAACCACCAGAAGCTAGAGGGATGGAACAGATTCTTCCTCTTGACCCTCAGAAGGAACCAATTCTGCCAACACCTTGATCTCAAGCTTCTACCTTTCAAAACTGTGAAAAAATAAATTTTTATTAAGGTACCTAGTGTGTGTTATTTTGTTACAGCAGCCCTAGCAAACTAATATTAGTAGAAACCACCCTGACCACCACCAAAAAAAGAAAAGCCCAGGCACAAATTTCTTCATTGCTGGATTTTACAAACATTTAAATGAAGAAATACCAATTTTCCACAAACTCTTCCCAAAACATCAAAGATAAAGGAAAATTTCCATACTCATTCAATAAAGTCAGCATTACTCTGATACCAAATCCAGATATTGAAATCATAAGATTTCTCTTTTTTCATGTCTGAGTAATACTCCATTGTATTTATTTACCACATCTTTATCCATTCATCAATCGATGGGCTTTTGGGTTCTTTCCACAAACTGGCTGTTGTTGATAATGCTGCTATAAACATCGGGGTGCATGTATCCTTTTGAATCAGCATTTTTGTATCCTTTGGGTAAATACCTAGTAGTGTAATTGCTGGATCGTAGGTAGGGTAGTTCTATTTTTAACTTTTTGAGGAACCGCCATACTGTTTCCCAGAGTGGCTGCACCCATTTGCATTCCCACTAATAGTATAAGAGGATTCCCCTTTATTCAAATCCTTGTCAACATTGGTTGCTTCCTATGTTAATTTTAGCCATTCTGACAGGTGTGAGGTGATATCTCATTGTAGTTTTGATTCGTATTTCTCTGATGATGAGTGACGGTGAGCATCTTTACATCTTTTCTTTCTTTTTTTTAAGATTTTTTATTTTTTATTTGACAGAGAGAGTACAAGCAGGGGGGAGTAGGGGGAGTAGCAGGCAGAGGCAGAGGGAGAGGGAGAAGCAGGCTCCCCACTGAGCAGGGAGCCCAATGCGGGGCTCGATCCCAGGACCCCGGGATCATGACCCGAGCGGAAGGCAGACGCTTAACCGTCTGAGCCACCCAGGCACCCCTACATATTTTCATGTTAGCCATCTGTATATCTTCTTTGGAAAAATGTCTATTCATGTCTTTTGCCCATTTTTTAACTGGATTATCTGTTTTTTGTGTGTGTTAAGTTTGATAAGTTCTTTATAGATTTTGTATACCAACCCTTTATCAGATATGTCATTTGCAGATATCTTCTTCCATTCTATAAAAAGAATGAAATCTTCCCATTTACAACCACACGGATGGAGCTAGAAAGTATTATCCTAAGCAAAATAAGTCAGCCAGAAAAAGAGAAATACCATATGATTTTGCACATATGTGGAATGTAAGAAACAAAACAGATGAACCTAGGGGCTAAGAAAAAGAAAGAGAGAGGCAAACTGTAAAACAGACTCTTAACTATAGAGAACAAACTGAGCATTGCTGGAGGGGAGGTGGGTGATGGGGGGATAGGTTAAATGGGTGATGGGCATTAAGGAGGGCACTTGTGATGAGCACTGGGTGTTGTATGTAAGTGATGAATCACTACATTCTACACCTGAAACTAATATTACACTGTATCTTAACCAACTGGAATTTAAATTAAAACTTGAAGAAAAAAATAAAACTTAATAACATGAACAAAAAAAATCAAGAAATCACAAGGAGAGAAATCTATAGCCCAATATGCCTTATGAATATAGATGCAAAATCCACAACAAAATACTAGTAAACTGCATCCAGTAATATATACCACGAAAAAGTGGCATTTATCCCAGGAATACAAGACTGGTTTAGATCCACAAATAAATTAATAAAATACATATCAATATAATAAAGGATAGAAACCTTATTATCGTGTAGAAAAAGCTTTTGAAAAAATTCAATAGCCCTCATGATAAAATTAAAAAACTAGGAATAAAAATGTTCTTTTTCCATCTGATAAATGGCATCCACAAAAACACCCACAGGTAACATACTGAATGGTGAAAGAATGGATGCTCTCCCTACGAGAACAAGACAAGGATTATTACTCTCACCACTTCTATTCAACATCATATTTGAGGTATCAGGTAGGCAATTAGATAGAAAATGAAAGAAACATCACCCAGATTAGAAAAGAAAAAATAAAACTACGTTTTAGAACTAAAAAACTAATTTAGCAAGGTTACAGGATACAAGATCAGTGTACAAAAATGAATCATATTTTAATCCATTTGCAATGAATTCATGTATTAGGTCTAGTAATTGTTTGGTGGAGTCTTTCAGGTTTTCTACATAGAGTATCATGTCCTCTGCAGATAGTGGAAGTTTGAGTTCTTCCTTGCCAATTTGAATGCCTTTTATTTCTTTTTGTTGTCTGATTGCTGAGGCTAAGACTTCCAGTAGTATGTTCAATAACATACTGATGTCCACTGATGACAGTGGACATCCCTGTCTTGTTACTGACTGTAGAGAAAAAGCTCTCAGTTTTTCACCATTTAGAGTGATATTAGCTATTGGTGTTTTGTGTATGACTTTTATGATGATGTCAAAGATCCAGCTCGTAGTTTCATTGTTCTGTCCTAGTGGGTTTTTTTGTTTCTGTCATTTATTTCTGCTCTAATCCTTATTATTTTTCTTCTGCTGCTGATTTTATGCTTTATTTGCTGTTCCTTTTCTAGCTCCTTTAGTTGTAAGGTCAGGTTGTATATTTAAGACTTTTCTTGCTTCTTGAGTTTGACCCTTATTGCATTTTCCTTCTCTCTTAGGACTGTCTTTGCTGCATCTCATAGGTTTGGGACTGTCGTGTTTTCATTTTCATTTGCTTCCATGTACTTTTTTGTTTCCCTTTTCAGTCCATTTGCAATGATTCAATCAAAAATGTTATTAACAATTCCACTTATACTAGCATCAAAACAAAGAAGAGACTTATGAATAAATTTAACTAAAAATTAAAATTTATACTCTGAAAACTATAACACACTGCTGAAATAAATTTTAATGCACCTAAAATAAGTGGAATGAAATTCCAGGTTCATAGGTCAGGAGAATTAATATTCAGCTGAGAGTACCTTCAAAAGTTATTTACAGATTATATGTAATCCCTATCAAAATCCCAACTAGCTTCTTTGTAGAAATTAACACAATGGCTCTAAAATTAATTTGGAAGTTCAAAGGACTCTGAATAGCCAAATAATCCTGGGTGAAAAGAAAAAAAAAGAACAAAGTTGCAGGACTCATACTTCCTGATTTGAAAATTTGCTACAGATCTATAGTAAACAAAGTAGTGTGGTACTAGAATAAGAATGAACCTATGGAAATTAACTCTCACATTTGTAATCAATTTATATTTAATAAGAGTGCTAAACAAGTCAATGATGCAAAGAATAATCTTTTTAACAAATGGAACTATGGCAACCAGATATCCACATGTAAATGAATGAATTTGCACCTTACACTATTCCACATGTAAAAAGTATACCAAAATGCATCAAAGTCTTAAATGTCAGAGAAATCGGTATAAAATTCTTCTAAGTAAACATAGGCACAAAACACCTTGGTCTTGGATTAGGCATCTATTTCTTTTAAATGATACCATAAACACAAGCAACAACAACAACAAAAATAGATATATTGCACATCAACATTTTTAAAAGTGCCTGTGCTTAAGGAGACAGTTAAGAAAGCACAAAGACACTTCCACAGAATGGGAGAAAATGTTTACAAATTATATGTCTGATAAGGGACTTGTATCTAGAATATACAGAGAACTCCACAACTCTATAATACAGAGACAACTAAATTAAGAAAAAAATGAACAGAGAATCAGAATGGAAATTTCTCTAAAGACATACAGATGTACAGTACCCACCTTAAAAGATGTGCATAATATAAGCTATTGGAGAACTGCAGATCAAAACCAAAAAGAGATTCCACTTCACATCCACATCCACTCTGCTGTACCTCCGGTCTTCTGAGGTAGCAGCATGCCCTGACCTTGTGTTTGTTGTCATTGGCTTCCAGGCATCTAGAGTATGCCAGGTGCCATCTGTGTTCTCATACAAGGGAGACCAAAGCCAGTCCTTGAGATAGTCACCAGATAAGTCTTACTTTTCTTCTCCGAGATTAGCCAGTGGCTGAGAGACAGGCTGAGGTGCAGGGAGGGGCTCTCGCTGGTGATTTTACACCAGTCCAAAAGTTAACCTTTGTTCTCCTTGACCCTCAGGCATCTATAGTATGCCTGTCCAATCAACCTCAGGAGATAGGCAGGCCAAGCTATTCCCTTGGGCAGTCCCCCACTCCACCTCCAATATGTTAGAAGTTGGAACACAGGGTTCAGCAGCTTTCCTCCCCAGAGAGAGGCAAGGATTTGCACTTTCTCACCTGGTCACTCTTGTATTGAGCCTGAGGGAGGAGCTACGGTAAGTGCTTGAGTGCTGGACCAAAGTGATATCTGTGTTGTCAGTGGCTCACAATATGGGGTTTTTTCCTGTCAGTGCTCAGATTTAGGCAAGACAGAAACTAGTCCATGGAGCAGCCCCCAGAAAATTCAACATAAGTTCCACGCCTTTCCTTCGGTCACCAGGAAGAAGCTTAGAGCCGAGGTCTTTTTGCTGATTACATTCATATGGTGCTGCTGGGAAGGTTGTATGAATATGGCAAGAGGATGTCTTAGATTTTCCTAAGGACTTCAGTGTGACTGGTTTCTTGCCAACCCCAAGGTTCAGGAGCCTCTCAACTGGTTTCTGGATTTCTCACAAAGAATTGATCCATTTATCATTGTTGATTGGGTGTGTCTTTCTGGGGAAAGAGGGTCTAGGTCTTTCTATTCTTTCTTCTTGCTGATGTCATCAGTGCTCAATATTGATTTTTTTAACACAATTATTGAGTTTTTCTTGTATTTGACTCTTTCTCAGATGTATAAAGCAAGCTATATCGTCATTTATAAAGATTCTGATTACTTCGTTCTGATCAAATGAGGTACATTCCTCTGAGATAACATCCTGATACGAAGTTGCAATGGGAATCATATATTAAAGAGTTAATCAAAATATGTTTTAAGGGGGCGCCTGGGTGGCTCAGTCGTTAAGCGTCTGCCTTCCGCTCGGGTCATGATCCCAGGGTCCTGGGATTGAGCCCCGCATCGGGCTCCCTGCTCCGCGGGAAGCCTGCTTCTCCCTCTCCCACTCCCCTGGCTTGTGTTCCCTCTCTCCCTGTATCTCTCTCTGTGAAATGAATAAATAAAATCTTTAAAAAGAAATATGTTTTAAGATCTGCACTTCAGCACTTTTTCTCACACACTGCCAAAGGAATGTAAATCAGCACCTTTATGGAAAGCACATTGCAATTATGTGTCATGCCTTAACAACATCTGTACTCTAGTATAATTTACCCACATATCTCCCTGGCTCCTAGGAATAAAGATTTACATTGAATACTGTTCTTTGTAGGTTTTTTTTTTTCAGTAAAGCTAAAACTTTTGAAACACATCATGTGCCCCACAATAAAAGAATGTTACAATAAAGCAAGGTGCATACCTGCATGCAATAGTATATAGCGACTAAAATACAGACTTAAAAATACTTAGACTTAAAAAAATGCTTGCGATTAATGTAATGTTAAGGAAAGAAAAAAGAAGCTACATACTAGAGTATATGTGTGTTAAAATAACAGGATACTTGGTATTCATTTTTAAATACTTCAACTAAAGAAAAGAAAAAAATAAGGTGATAAAGAAATTGAGGAATATTCTTTAAAAAAAAAGATTTTATTTATTTATTTGAGAGAGAGAAGAGAGCACTAGTGGGAGGAGGGGCAGAGGGAGAGGGAGAAGCAGACTCCCCGCTGAGCAGGGAGCCCGATGTGGGGCTCTATCCCAGGACCCTGGGATCATGACCTGGGCCCAAGGCAGATGCTAAACTGACTGAACCACCCAGGTGCCCCAGAAATTGAGGAATATCAATGAAAAGCTTTATCTTAATTGCATCTGCAAAGAACTTAATTCAAAATAAGACAATAATTCAGAGGTTCTAGCTTGGCATATATTGTGGGGAGCCACTATTCAACCTGACTACAGGAGCAGAGGGTCACATTTGTAACACACTCTTAAAAGGTTCAGCAAAATAATATGTAATAATGCACTGGCACACACATACACGTACACATGAATATAAGCACACAAAGCACTAAAGCAAATGTGGCAAAGTACAAATAGCTGATGAATTTATGTGAAGGGTACAATAAGAGCATTCAGTGTAATCTAATTTTTCAATATCATGGATTTTTGATAATCCAAAATCAATTAAATAACTGATGTAACATACTCAATAAAACAAGAAAAATACAAAGACTTTCAAAATAAAATATGAATTCATAAAAAAATTATAGAATTAACAAAGCAAGCAATGTATCTTGGTGATCCATTGTGATTTATTGTAATTATCTCTAGGTATGTTTAAAGGAGTTCATGATAACTTTGAAAACACCCCACAGATGAAAAGTTGGAGCACAAGGGATTTTTAGGGCAGTGAAGATACTCTGTATGAAAATATAATGGTAGGTATATGTCATTATACATTTGTCAAAACCCATAAAATGTACAACACAGCCTGAACCCTAAGGTAAACTATGAACCTTAGTTAAGAATAATATATTCATATTGGTTCATCATTTGTAACAATTGTACCACATAAGGGCAAAGTGTTAATAATAGGGGTAATTGGAGAGGTTGAGGGGACCTATGTAAATTGTGTATTTTTCACTTAATTTTGCTGTAAACCTAAAACCACTCTAAAAAATTAGTCTATTGATTATTTAAGATAAATAAGGTACTATGCATAAGCAGTTTATTATCAATTTTCTTTTATATATTTACAGTGAATAAGGCTGTAAATGATACAGATAAATAGAAAGGAAAAAAATCTTTGGTGGAATTTTGAGTTACTTTTATGTTATCCTTAATACTATGTGTTTTCTAAATTATTATTAGGTAAAGATCAAAGAAAATTCATACATGCATATTACAGTCGATAACACATCTCAAAAAAAAATCTATTATAATATTATCCTTTGGTCATGATTCCTTCCAGTATATTCTTTACCTATAACATCTGTATTTGTATATGTATATGTAAAGATGTGTTATACATAAACAAATGAAGAAAAAGCATGCACAGGATGATATTTGTTTAACACAATCCCAGGCGCAAATATCCAAGTGCCTTTTGCAGTCTGTGGGAAAACAAATTTATTAATCCATGTATTGGATTTACCAGACACTTTGCATTCAATTTACTATCCACAAGAACAAGCAAACTAGGAAATATAATTGTGTGAATTTTAACATTTATTCTTTGAAAAGTAAATTCTAAACCATTCAAAATTGATGTTTATAGTTTCTTAAATATGGTAGTTTATTTTTCCTTAGTCATTGAGTAGTAAATGTTAGAACTATATCTAAGATACAGTTTATCTATCAAGATAAAAATATGTAAGATATTTTCACTCAAAAACATCACATCTGAAACTGGTTTTCCCTGACTCAGTATTCTTCAATATCCCTGTTTCTTCAGTATAATTTGAGAAATAGTCTGATTCTTCTTTGCCCCTAATTCTATTTGAAAGTCTTCTTTCACCTATTGATATGGTGGATTACATTGATCAATTTTCAAATGCTGAACCAACCTTGTATAACCACAATAAATCTCCATTGGTTGTGGTATAAAATTCTTTTTACAGTTTTTGGATTTGATTTGCTAATATTTGAGATTTTTTGTACCAGTGTTTTGAGACATATTGCTTGGTGGTTTTCCTTTCTTGTGATGCCTTTAGTCTGGTTTTGGTAATAAGGTAATGTAGACCTCATAGAATGAGCCAGGAAATGTTCCCTCTGCTTGTATTTTCTGAAAGCATTTGTAGAGAATTGGTTCATTTCTTCATTACATTTTGGTAGACTTTACCATTGAAACAATATGGGCCTATGACTTTCTTTTTTTTGGAAGGTTATTATTTATTGATTCAATTTTTATAAAAGATATAGGCTTATTTAGATTCTATATTTCTTGATGTGTGAGTTTTAGTGGTTTATGTCTTTTCTGGACTTTGTTCATTTCATCTGTTATGAAATTTATGGGCATAAAGTTTTTCATAACAATTTGGGGGTGTAAGTTTGCCCTGGAACCTCAGTTTTCTGATGGATCCTAGAAGAGTCATTGATTTTCAGTTTGTTCAGACTTTTTCTTCCTGGCAGGACTGGAGTGAAATTGGAAGTCATTTTTGAGTCTAAGGGAGCAGTGTTTACAACAGTGATTTGTGACAACTTTTTCAATGCCTCAATAATCTGATAAAGCCTATAGACCCTTGCTGTAATAAAAAATTAATAAAATCATAATCCCAATATTGAATATAATTCTGTCCTGAATCCCATTCTTGATGTCCCCTATATGCTAAGACAGTATTTTTCAAAAGTTCATATTTGTGACCATTTTTAACAAAACTGGCTAGGGTTCTTTTTTTTCTTAAAGATATTTATTTATTTTTATTATTAACATATAATATAGTATTTGTTTCAGGGGTTCAGGTCTATGATTCATCAGTCTTACACAATACACAGCGCTTACCACTACACATACCCTCCCCAAAGTCCATCACCCAGCCACCCCATCCCCCCGCCCCCCTCCACTCCAGCAACCCTCAGTTTGTTTCCTGAGATTAAGAGTCTCTTAAAGTTTGTCTCCCTCTCTGTTTTTTTCTTGTTTCATTTTTTCCTCTCTTCCCCTATGATCCTCTGCCTTGTTTCTCAAATTCCACATATCAGTGAGATCATCTGATAATTGTCTTTCTCTGATTGACTTATTTTGCTTAGCATAATACCCTCTGGTTCCATCCATGTCATTGCAAATGGCAAGATTGCGTTTTGTGGGTTTTTTTTTTTATGGCTGCATAATATCCCATTGTATATATATATACCACATCTTTATCCATTCATCTGTCGATGGACATCTTGGCTCTTTCCATAGTTTGGCTATTGTGGACATTGCTGCTATAAACACTGGGGTGCAGGTGCCCCTTTGGATCACTACATTTGTATCTTTGGGGTAAATACCCAGTAGTGCAATTGCTGGGTCATAGGGTAGCTTTATTTTCAACTCTTTGAGGAACCTCCATACTGCTTTCCAGAGTGGCTGCACCAGCTTGCATTCCCACCAACAGTGTAGGAGGGTTCCCCTTTCTCCACATCCTCTCCAACATCTGTCATTTCCTGACTTGTTAATTTTAGCCATTCTGACTGGTGTGAGGTGGTATCTCATTGAGGTTTTGATTTGGATTTCCCTCATGCGGAGCGATGTGGAGCGCTTTTTCATGTGCTTGTTGGCCATTTGGATGTCTTCTTTGCAGAAATGTCTGTTCATGTTTTCTGCCCATTTCTTGATTGGATTATTTGTTCTTTGGGTGTTGAGTTTGATACGTTCTTTATAGATCTTGGATACCAGCCCTTTATCTGATATGTCATTTGCAAATATCTTCTCCCATCCTGTCGGTTGTCCTTTGGTTTTGTTGACTGTTTCCTTTGCTGTGCAAAAGCTTTTTATCTTGATGAAGTCCCAGTAGTTCATTTTTGCCTTTGTTTCCCTTGCCTTTGGCGATGTGTCTAGGAAGAATTTGCTGCGGCTGAGATCGAAGAGGTTGCTGCCTGTGTTCTCCTCAAGGATTTTGATGGATTTGGCCAGGGTTCTTTTTTTGCTGGGGTTCTTTTTAAACACATAGAGCCATTGACTTGCAGGGAACCTACTGATTAAGAGTATTTGCTCAAAAGCTTGTATTCAAATAAGCATTACAAGTGATTGTGGTGCATAACATAGTATAAGAACTACTTCTCTCTCCAGCCTGCTGCACTCTATGCAGCATTATCACTGCAGTGTTTTTCAGGAAAATTCTTAGCATTTATATCCTATTCACATTTTCTTTTCACACTCTTTTTTATATCAAGACATTTCTGTCTTGTGTCTGGTTCCAAGGTTTTCCATACTTTACACATCATCTTCACTTTTCTAATTTCTAACATTATATGATGATTTCATTACCTTTTTGTTTTTTACAGGAAGTCGTCTTTGATTATTCAAAAGCAGCGTCAGCTTTCTCTCCTCAAAACTCTTAAAACTTATAGTAGTGTAATCACATAATATTGTGCTCTAGATTTTTTCATTCTCCAAGTATTTTTTTTCTGAACATTTACACTTTTAGCTAAGTATCAGGAATAACACATTTTCTCTCTGAAGGGATACAACCTCATTGTTATTAGTTTCGATTACTGGTCATGTGTATACATATATTTAGATATGGTTTATCTAAATAAATACATGCAGGTATAAATAAAGATGATATATCTAAATATTATGTATATCTATTGCGTGTCCATCTCAGACTTTACAGCACTTTTTTGCCTTTTAAACACTTGTTTTCCCCAGATGTCCCATTCTCCCATAATATGACTGATTTTATTTTCCCTATGGCATTTACTATGAAACAGAGTTGGTTATGCATTATTTTCTTTTTCTTATGCTTTGTTATAATTCCATTTTTGTGTTAACAATATTTTCTCACCATTTTTAAGCAAAATTTCAATTGGGAGACCAAGATCTTAATTTTTCTATCTTCAAATATTAAATAAAAAATTAGAGGCATACTGTGTTTAGTAGAAAGTGACTTCATAAATTAGCTGGCAAAAATTAACTTCTAGATTAAAATATGATATATACATAGAAAATCATGGTATGAGTGTAAGAAATTATGAAGTTATAGCTAATCATTACATAGACCAGTATATAGAACATTGCCGGAATCCTAGACACTTTGTTCCAGCTAACACATCTTCTTCCCCAAAGTAACCACTCTCCTAACTTGTAAAACCTTAGATAATGTTTTTGTATTTTTGATTTTGATATAAATGTTATTACACAATAGACTCTTGTGTCTGATTTTATGTGTTCAATATTATATTTGAGCTTCATCCGTTTTACATCCATCCATTTTACACCCCACTGCATCTCATTATTATTGTTTCATGTATCCAACATGAATTTAGATTTTAACTTTGCATTCACTCTTTCTCTTGACATGAGACGGCTTAACAGGAGAAAACCACACTGAATAAGCATACATATGGGGAATCCATACAGACATGAAATTCCAAAGACAATGAGGCAACCTGAAGCTTATATGAGCTTAGGGAAGGGGTAGCTCCTGAGGATACAGAGGGGAGAAGCTCATTAGCAAGAAGGTAAAAGATGTTTGGAAGATCAAGGTTGCCCTATTATGCAGATAAATTCCATAGGTAAAGGGGAGTCTCTATTAATAGCTCTCTTCCTGTTACAGGCTCCTTTCCAATGTAAATTTAAGCAATTGCAGGGGAGGCAGAGAGCTTTTCCTGCATCTTCTGGGTTTTAATTACTTTTAACTCAAAATAATTTTTATGCCAAAGTGGCCCATCTTGGGGAAGCCTGACCTGGGTCCCTATAGCATTAACCACCCTCATCCCACAAAGTAACTGCCGTTCAAATATGTATTGCTGCATCTTAAATTTGTCTAAAGTAGAATCTCATGTGCATGGGACCACATAATAAATACTCTTTTATGTCTGGCTTCCGTAACACAAAATACTCTTTTGGTATCATCTATGTGGTTACATGTTCAAATAGTTTTTAATTTTTGTTTCTGTATGGCCTTCCATTGTATGTATATCTCATAGTTCATACATTCTCTTCTTAATGGGGTTTTCATATTTTTCCTGATGTTATTTCAAACTAATAGGTTAGTTCTAGGTTTACGTTGTATAAAAAATTTAAAAAGTGGGGATGCCTGGGTGGCTCAGTTAGTAAGGCATCTGACTCTTGAGTTCAGCTCAGGTCATGGTCTCGAGTCCTAAGATGGAGCCCTTAGTCAGGCTCTGCACTCAGCAGGGACTCCACTGGAGATTCTCTCTTTCTCTCCCTCTGCCCCTCCCCACTAAAATAAATAAATCTTTAAATAAGTAATTGAAAATGTGTTTTTCAGGTTTATAATTTATATAATTCATATAATTTTAGATTTAAAACTCACAAAGTTGATTTATACCATTTTATACGCACACCAGCGATGTATAAGGCTTTAAGGTATTTGACATCTTTACCCTAACTTGAATTTGCCATTTGTTTTAATGTTAGCTATTATAGTGTGTGTAAAGTGGTGTCTTTTTGTGGTTTAATTTGTAATTTCCAAATGACTACTGATGCTTAGCACCTTTTCATGTTTTATTTTGCTCTCGTTATATCTTCTGTCATGTTTCTAATGAAATGTATTGCTTACTTTTAAATTAAAGATGTGTGTCTTTTAAATATTGAATTGTAGGCATTCTTTATATATTCTGAATACAACTTCTTTTTCACATTTATGTGTGATGAATATAATCTCCATGTCTATTGTCTTTTTATTTCCATAATAAAGTATTCCTAATAGCAAAAGTTTTTAGTTTTGAGAAGATACAGAATTTAATGTTTATTTTAATGATATTTATTCTTTATGTCGTATTTAATATTTTTCTACCACCCAAATCTAATTAAGGTATTCTACTTTGTTTTATTCTAGCAGTTTCATAATTTTAATATTTATATTATGTGATCTATATTAATTTAATATTCATGCATTGGTAGGTTCATTCCTAAAAAAACCTAATGATAGCCAGCCCTTTTGCCACCAGTTGTTGGAAAACACTGTCCTTTCCTCATTGTATTAGTTTGGCATCATTCTAATTTCTGTGTAATGACAGCTGCCAATTTTATTATTGTTATTTTTCTCATTATGCCCTTTTATCCCTGATTACTCTTGTTTTTAGTAGGAGTTTTACTATGATCTTCCTAGATGTGAATTTGCTTGTACTTACTCTGCTTTTGGTTTACAATTCTTGCTGAAACTGTGGCCTTCCATCTTTCCCTTTATTGAGGAAGACTCTTGGACATCATGTATTCAAATACTACTTCTACCCTTTCCTCTGTCTCATTTCTCCTAACTCTCTTTAAATTTCACACCCTTTCTCTCCTCTTTGTCCCTTAGTATATAATTTTTAAACCTATATGCCAGTTTAATAATCCTTGCTTCATCTGTGTTTAATCCACTATTTACACATCTTTGGAGTCATTAATTTCAGTTGTTTGCTTGGTTAATTCCATAATTCTGTTTTTTAATGAATTCATATTTTATTTTGAAAGTCTTTGTATTTTTCTTGTTTTATTGAGTATGTTACATCAGTTATTTAATTGATTTTGGATTATCAAAAATCCATGATATTGAAAAATTAGATTACACTGAATGCTCTTATTGTACCCTTCACATAAATTCATCAGCTATTTGTACTTTGCCACATTTGCTTTAGTGCTTTGTGTGCTTATATTCATGTGTACGTGTATGTGTGTGCCAGTGCATTATTACATATTATTTTGCTGAACCTTTTAAGAGTGTGTTACAAATGTGACCCTCCGCTCCTGTAGTCAGGTTGAATAGTGGCTCCCCACAATATATGCCAAGCTAGAACCTCTGAATTATTGTCTATTTTGAATTAAGTTCTTTGCAGATGCAATTAAGATAAAGCTTTTTAGATGAGGGGCGCCTGGGTAGCTCAGTTGGTTTTGTATCCAGCTCTCGATTTTGGCTCAGGTCATGATCTCAGGGTTGTGGGATCAAGCCCCATGCTGGGCTCTGTGCTGGGCTTGGAGCCTGCTTAGGATTCTCTCTCTCCCTCTGTCCCTCCCTGCCTCCCTAAAAAAACAAAAACAAAAACAAAAACAAAAGCTCTTCAGATGAGATTATGGTTGATTAGGATGCTCCCTAAATCCAATGAAAGATGTGTTTATAAGAGATAGAAAAGGAGAAAACAAAAGAGACACAGGAGAAAAGCCCATGTGGAGATGTAGGCAGAACCTGGAATTGAGACTATGATACAACTAAGGAGCACCAGGAGCTCCCAGAAGGTGGAAGAACCAAGGAAATTTTGTGCCATAGAGCCTTTGGAAGGGAGCATGGCTCTCTTGACAATCTAATTTTAGGCTTCTGGCCTCTAGAACAATGAAAGAATAAATTTCTCTTGTTTTAGACCACCAAATTTGTAGCAATTTGTTGTGGCCACCCTAACAAACTAATATAACCCCTACATATTTCAACACATATATCCTGAGAACAAGGATATTCTTGGGCACATGCAATACAATGATCAAATCAGAGCATTTAGCATTATTATAACATTATTATCTAATATATAGTCCTTATGTAATTTTTCCATTTGTCTCACTAATATGATTCATTGAATTTAATTTTCTTAAACCCAAGATCCAAACCAGAATCACATATTGTCTTTATAGCTCTTTAGGCTACTTGACTCTGAAAATAGTACCTCATCTTTTTTTCAAAACTTTTTTTTTTTTTGAAGAATGCAGAGCGGTTGTTTTGTAGATTGTCCCTCAATCACAGTTTATCTGATTGTATTCTTGTTTCTAGTTTCAGGTTATATTTTAGAAGAAATACTAGATGAATGATGCTGGTTTGTTCTCAGTACCTCAAATCAAGAGGCACATGGTATTAGGCTGTTCTATAATTGGTGATATTATATTGGGTCACTTGATTAAGGTGAGGCCCTCCATATTTCTCTACTCAACTGTTACTCCACTTTTAATCAATAAATAATTTGTTCAGGGATACTTGAGAACTATGTAAATAAACCTGTTAACCAACAGGTTTTCACCCAATGATGTTATCATCCATTGATGATTATTGCCTTGATCATTTATTTCCATTATGCTTGCAAAATGGTGATTTTCATACTGTCATTTCTTGTACATTTATTAGTTGTCTCCTGTGGTAAATTAAAGTTTTCCTTCTTTCTTTCTCTCCTTTTTTTTTCTACCTTCTTTTTACCTTTTCTTCTTCTCTATTTCTATCCCTGTATCTCTCTCTGTATTTCTCTGTCTTGTTCCCCTCACCTTTTGGTCTGCTTTTATTTAGATTTTCAACATGTGGGTTCTTGAATTCTTTTTCAACTACATTATTCTTTATTACAGGCATGTACCAGATTTGGCCAGTATTTGGTAAAAAATTGTAATTCCAATCCAATATTCAAGACAACAGTGTTCTCATTGCATATTTGTGTGTCTCTTCCTTCGCAGTGAGAACCTTGCCCCCTTTCGAAGGAATATATTTTCTTCTATAAAACACCAAAAACTAATATGTACAGAATTACTTTACCCTTACCACTACGAAAAGAATACCTACTAAATGAAGTTGATTTCATTACATTTTTTCCATCTTAAGCCTGAGGGTATATGTCTGAGTTTTAGTTGTGTGGGGTTTTTTTTCTCTTAAGTCTTTTTGTTTTGTTAAAGATTATTTATTTATTTGACAGAGAGAGAGAGAAAGTGCACAAGCCGGGGGAGGGGCAGATGGAGAGAGAGAAGTAGGCTCCTAGCTGAGCAGAGAGCCCGAATCAGGGCTCGATCCCAGGACCCTGGGATCATGACGTGAGCCTAAGGCAGATGCTTAACGACTGAGCCACCCAGGAGCCCCTCCTCTTAAGTCTTTATTCTATACGTTTGATACCTTTATGTTCATTATTTTTATGTTTTATTTTATTTGATATGTTTGTTGCTTTTATTTTTTGATTATATAATCAGTCAATATCCTTGTAAATTTCAAATTTATATAAAATGTGTGAGAAAAGTGTCACTCAGTCTCCTCTCCCTTCTATCCTGCTCTCAGTCTTTGCCTGTGTATAACCAGTTTCATTGAATCCTGGTTATTCTTTCTATGGACAGTTTTCTAAACTAAGCAAATTATATATTAAAGTAGTGTACTTATTTTCCCCTTAAAATTTATCCTGGAAATCACTCCAAATCCATCCTTAGAGATCATCCTTATTCTTTTATAGATACATAGTAATCTATTTCATATATAGTAGTACCCCCTTATCCATTGTTTTGCTTTCTGTGGTTTCACTTATCTGTAGTCAACCAAAGTCCCAAAGCAGATTATGCTCCGTCTTATATACCATCAGAAGGTCGGGAATGGCCTGATGGTATATCACAGTACTTAAGTCATTCACCTCACTTCATCTTGTCAGAGAGGCCTTTTATTATCTCACATCATCACATGAAAAAGCAAGAGGAGTACAGTACAATATTTTGAGAGAGAGAACACATTCACATAACTTTTATTAAACTATATTGTTATAATATTTCTCTTTTGTTATTAATTATGGTTGTTAATCTCTTATTGTGCCTAATTTATAAATTAAACTTTATCATAGCTATGTATGTATAGGAAAGCATAGTATATATAAGGCTTGATACTATCTGTAGTTTCAGGCATCCACTGGGGGTCTTAGAGCATATACCTGTAGATAAGGCTGGATTTCTGTGTATAACATAGTTCAATCAACCAATTGCCTATGTATGGACTTTTGCATTGTTAAAATGATGATTTGTTAGAACATATAATATCCCAAACCGTAACAGCATACAAATGTATTTTCTTGCTGTTGGTGGCATATCTTGGACCAAAATTTCTAAAAGTGATATTCTTTGGTCTAAATGTAAGTGCATATATAGTTTTAGTTTATACTGTTAAGTTCCTTTCCATAAGGGCTGTAACATTTTGTATCCCCACCAGCAATATATGAGAGCTCGAGTTTCCCCATAGCCACTGTGACAGCTTGTGTTGTCTATATTTTGGACATTTAACAATCTTAAAGATGTGAAAGACTATCCCTTAATTCACATGTATCTTAGGTAAAGTTTAGCATTTTTATATTTAAGTCATTTTATGATATTTTTGTCATTTTTGGTTAATGATTTTTGCCCATTTCCTATCAAATTTTGGTATTTTTTCTCTTTTATCTATCTTTCCTTTTATAAATTATTTTCCTTGATTGTGCTGTTACAAATATATTCTACCAATGTTTTGTCTATTGATATTGCTTACAGTGTTTTTTGCCATGGAAAGATTTTTTCAATAATTTTTTTGAAGCTGAACTTATCAGTATTTCCTTTTATTGTGTTGCCATTTGAGTTATCGTTTTACACATTGTTTTTCATACTCTACAAATGTCTCCACATTTTCTTCTAATTGTATTGTTATATATATTTTAAATGTAGAATTCTGATTCATTTGGATTTAAATCCTCGTATAAAGTGAAGTATAGATATAATTTTATCATTATCTATACTACTATTTAGTTATTCCAACATGCTTTCATAAAAGTTCTCATATTTGTCCTGGATATTTGAGATGCTACCTTTATTGCATAAGAAATATTATTATGTTCTTATCTATTGGAATTTCTATTCTATTCCACTGATCTCTCTTTTATTCCTCAACCAATATAACCTGGTTTTAATTTCAGAAGCTTTTAGTATGTTTTAAAATCTGGCATGGCTATTCCCTCCCCTCATTGCTCATATTTCTCTCAGTTGTCCCATATGTTTGTTCATATTATTTTTTACATGAACCTCAGAACCTCTTTATGTAGTTATAGAAAAAAAGGCTTTCTGGTATTATTATCAAGATTGCATCAAATTTATACATTAACTAAGGAATCGAGAAGACATCAAATCTTTATCATTTTGGCATATCAAAATCAAGAACAAGTGATATTTTCCAGTTTTGCATATCTCCCATTTTTGTCTTCTAGGAGATGTTTATGGGTTTCCTTATGTATATTTTGTGTATGTCTTATTAAATTTTCCCTAAGTATTATATAGAGTTTTATTATTATAAAAGCTGTGTCTGACAAATCCATTATTTGGATCCCTTGTGGTTATCTGTATATTTTTCATTTTTCTTCTTGATTTTGGATCATTTAGTCTTGAGACTTTGTATGTGTGTTAGTTTTTAAAATTTAATGTGAGATATTATATATGAAAAAATATAGAGATAGTTTGAATCTTTTATGTCTGACCTCTAAGCTAGGTGGAGATCACTTTAATTCAATCAATGTTTATTCTGATTAAAGTCAGTCAAATCAAACTCAGTTTGTGCTGAGTTTCAGTCTTTGGGAAGGCTGGTCTATTTTTGGTTTTTCCTTTCAGCCCTGTAAAGATTATCCATATGTAAACTAGATTATTTTACAAGGGCCAACCATGTTGACCAGTCCTCAACTCCAATTTCTGTCTCCTTAGCTCCATGAAAAAGCTGAAAGCTGTGTTCAAATTCTTTATTTCTTGGCTATCAGTTATGAATTTGTAAATGCTTATAGAAAATATGCAGTACCAAATGTTGGGCTCACCTCTCTTTTTTTTTTTTTTAAAGATTTTATTTATTTATTTGAGGAACAGAGAATGAGAGACAGACAGCACGAGAGGGAAGAGGGTCAGAGGGAGAAGCAGACTCCCTGCTGAGCAGGGAGCCCGATGTGGGACTCGATCCTGGGACTCCAGGATCATGACCTGAGCCGAAGGCAGTCGCTTAACCAACTGAGCCACCCAGGTGCCCTGGGCTCACCTCTCTGTTTTGCTTTTCTCTGGGATCTTGACCCCTCAACTTTTGCCTTTATTTGTAGCTTTCTGATGCCTTCAGACATATTTTTTTAAGAAAAAGTTTTTGTTTTAAAATAAATAGTTTCATGGGAAGTTACATAAAATGGTACAGAGAGGTACAATATACCCTTTGTCCAGTTTCCTCCAGTGGTTATTTTACATAGCCATAGTATGTCAAAATAAGGATATTGACATTGGTACAATATGTATGTATAGTTCTCTGCCATTGTATCACGTGTGTAGATCCATGTAACCACCACTGCAATCAATACAGAATATTCCAAAATTTAAAAAAATATTAAAACAATATTTTACCCTGCTTTTCTTTTGATTCTTGGAAGTAAGGTTGTTCTAATTTAGCTAGTTCAACAGGGGCAAAAACAAGTTTTCCAAAATTAGCTTTATAATGCTTATTTTTTATATTTATATTAGGAATCTTTCTGACTCTGAGATCATGTGTATTATGTGAAAGTTGAAGATGTGACTTCCAGAATTCTCTTCTTTCCCATAGTGCATAGAGTCAGGGAGCAAGAATTTCCTGTTCCTTCAAGGTCCTTCCAGCTGGACTAAGAATCAAATTGACATGAAATAGATTGACAGGAGAAAATCAAATTTAATTTTGTAGGTAAGGAGAATCTACACAGAAATAGAAATTCCAAAGTCAGTCTGTCAAAATGAGGTATTTTTGTCATTCTTAACTAAGGAGAAGGAGATAGTGGCCCAGGACTTCATAGGGAAAGAATCCAGTTCATACCAAGATGAAAAAGAGTAAATGTTTGGTATTAGGGAGAAAGACCTTCCTCTGCCCTGTGGTCCTTCTAGCTGGACATAGAATCAACTTGACATGAGACAGATTAACAGGAGAAAATAAAATTTTGTAGGCACACCTACAGGGAATCCCCATAGAAGTGAAATTATAGAAACAGTGAGGCAACAAGAAGCTTATATGAGCCATGGAGTGCCTGAGGTTACAAAGAGAAGAAAGCTCCTTAGCAAGAAGGCAAAGGAGATATTTGGAAACACAAGGTTGCCCTATTATGCAGATGAGTTCCTTAGGTAAAGGGGAGTCTCTGTTAATAGTACTTTTCCTGTATCTGCTAGGTTTTGATTACTTGTAACTCAAAATAATCTTTCTACCAAAGTGGTCTATCCTGGGGTACCCTGCCCTGGGCTCCTACATTGGTAACCAAATATTTGCTGGGTGAAATGTTTGTTCTGCTGCTCAGAAATAACGGGACATAAAGGACTTTGATCAAACAGGTCTTGCTAGATTCTTCCCTGTCTACCATACTGAGTATAGTATAATGTCGTTATCTATGGTGATATTCCTCTTTCTGGAGAAGGTCCTCTAAGTTCATTTTTGGCAGTTGTGGGAGAAGTAAAGGACTGTTCCTGAATCTACTGGGTTTTGATTGCTTTTTAACTGAAAATAATCTTCATGACAAGGTGGCCCTCTTGGGGCGGCCTGCCCTTGGCTCATACTCTAGCATGTGGTAAGAAAGCAATGAATAATTATTAGGTGATATTTAACTAAACCCTTTTCTGTAGTCATATGAGCTAAAACCATCAGTCCTAGTTTACCTACATGGTGGAGAGCTATCTAAATTGCTTTGTTAGTAGATTCAAAGTAATTGAATCAGAGTAGTCTTTTCTTGGACAATTTTATCTTTGCATATATATACATCTAACCTGTTCTGTACGTTCTGAAAATCAAAACATTTAAGTTACATCGGTGACTATGCTCCTGCTCCACTGTGGAAAAACTTGTTTCAGGTTAAGGAATATGGGCTCTTAATAGAAAATTAATAGATATTAATTGCTACTCAACAGAGTAATGCTGCTGGATGGAACATACTCTAGGCATTGATTCTCTTAGAAGTGCACATAATGGGTAAAATATGAAAAGCAATATTACACGTGGAAATGTCACAAATAGCCATGAAGTTGGACCAGGGTACCAATGATTTAGAATTGTCTGTTATAATATTAGAATTTAAGCCCATAACTTTGTGTAATGGAAAAGAAGGAAGGAGGAAAAGTGGAATGAAAGTAGCAATTAGCAGAGGGTAAGAAAACCAGTTTCTAGGTATATAAATTATTTAAAATCCCAAGTATTGGGCTTTCACATATTTTTTAATGGATTTTTATACATAAGCAAATCCAGACTTAAATAGGTAGAGACTTTATTAAGAAGAATTGCAGTAGTCTAGAGCCTCTGATCTCAGAAATCTGCAAGTGTTTCAAAAGCGAACAAAAAGGCTTTTCTTTCTTAGAGAGGTGTAAGCAGTAAGTATGGGGAAGTCAGGCAAATGAGAGGAAATGACATGAGAGGTCTGTCAGGAAATAAATATGTCTCACTGTACTCAGCTGATTCTCAGGATAAGTTGGTAAGGGATATTTTTGGCCTCTTAGTGCTTGCTCAGGTCTGAGGACTAGCAGAGTTCAGGAACCTTTAGGGAAGAGAGAAACCTTATCAAAGTTTGTTCAAGACAAAGCAGAGCATTAAAAATGGACAATTTTGGGGCGCCTGGGTGGCTCAGATGGTTGGGCGTCTGCCTTCGGCTCGGGTCGTGATCCCAGGGTCCTGGGATCGAGTCCCGCATCGGGCTCCCTGCTCTGTGTGAGCCTGCTTCTCCCTCTGCCTCTCTCTCTCTCTGCCTCTCATGAATAAATAAATAAAACATTTAAAAAAAATGGACAATTTTGAATACCTGAGCAGGAGCCAACACTACATAGGGTTCTCTATTACTGTAGGCATTCCAGTGGATAATAAATAGCTTCTTGTTAGGTATGCTGTAGAAGAAATTAGTTTTTAATTGGGTGGGAATTTGGCCTAGATAACCTTTAAGAATTTATTCTAACTTGAAGAACAATTTTGCATATGATTCAGTGAGGGTTAGTATTTTTACAAAAACAAAAAGGTGCCCTTCGTGTACATTCCTAGACATCATCTAGTCATTTTTATATCGTATCTTTCAATGAAAGTTAGTAAAATCCTTTAAAAGCAAGCTTTCCAATCATCGTTTTGTAGATTGTATAAATGAATTATTCAGAACTAAGTATTGCAGAATATCTATTATTCTAGATTGAACAGAACTGCTGTGTATAGGATATGCATTTCTTCCAAGGAATGCAATAATAGTATGGAAAGGATGTGCAATATTAACATTTAGATAGGTATCATGGGAAAAGCAAAGCTTAAAATGTACCTAGTATGGAGAAAAAAAGAGGAAAGATTTTGGTTAAATCTTATCAGGCTCACCACTAGTCCATCAATTCAAAGTCAGCTTGGGGAGTGATGTTGCTTTTCAAGTTCTTATGAAAAGACTTCCTGATTTGTAGAGGAGGCAAATTTATTTATGTAAATTGACTATTTGGCAATACTTCTGGTCCTTTTAGTGTTGACTAGTCCCACCTCTGATAAGACAGATCTAATTTCATTTCCATTAAAATGCAATAAAAGCACATTTATGAATTTAATAATTTCTTGCCTGAGTTTGATAGGAGCACTAAAATTGTCAGCTCTGGAGTGTTGTTAATACTGCTTTTTTAATTAAAATAGACTAAGAAACACCTAGGTGGTCAAGGATATTTTTTTGCTTAGATTATGAAAAAGAATGAATTGGTAAAAGAAATAGTAATTTGCCCAAGGGTTTGTTTAATTGGACCCTTTTGCTTATCTCATTGTCAAATTATTTTTAAACCTATGCTTTTCTTTATAATTTGAATATTGGTGTACTTTATTTTGCATAACTTAATCATCTTCCTGAAAGGAACAGGAAGCAAATATAAATTTAGGCTTTATAACAAAGCATGAAAAGAGAAAACTGATGTAGTGAATTGTTATTCTAATTTTTTGTTCAGAATGCTCTCAAAATTTTATTTTCTCTCATAATTTCTACACTTTTATATGAATTGCCTGTGTACATATCATTATTTCTTATAACTTTGTTTGCTTCCTTGATCCAGTCTTCCTGATTAAGCACCATTTATCTGAAGTTCTACACAATCTGAATAGTCAACAACCATTTGCTTCTGAATAAATAAAGGAAAATATATGTATGAAAATTTTAAAAAATGCAAATAGCTTTTAACCATTATGAGATCCCTGGTAGCTGAGCTGATCCTGATTTCCCACCTAATATAAGTTTCTGAATTCTTCTTCCCAGGGAAAAATAAATGAGCCTATATTTTTTATTATTTAAAAATCACTTGATTGAATTGTTAAGTCAGAAAGAGGAAGAACTTTTATGACATCAAGAGATTTATATTGGTTTCATAACTCAGAGACAGACAAATACCAAATGGTTTCACTCATGTGGCATTTAAGAAATAAAACTAACAAACCAAGAAAAAAAAAAGACAAAAAAAAAAAAAACCCAGGGGTGCCTGGTGGGGGGCCTCAGTCAGTTAAGTAGCAGCCTTCTGCTCAGGTCATGATCTCAGGGTCCTGGGATTGAGCCCCATGTCAGGCTGCCTGCTCAGTGGGGAGTCTGCTTCTCCCTCTCCCTTTGCCCCTGCCCCCCCAAATAAATAAATAAAATCTTAAAAAAAGAAATCCCAGACTGTTAAATACAGAGAATAAATTGGTGTTTGCCAGAGGGAAGGTGGGTGGGGCCATGTGTGAAATAGATAAAGGGGATTAAGGTATCAGTTATCTTGATGAGCACGGAATCATGTAGAGAAATGTTGAATCTTATTGTACAACTGAAACTAATATAGCACTGTATGTTTATTATACTTCAATGTAAAACTTAACAAAAAAAAGACATGTATATTGGGGAAGAATACTGAAAAAAAATCTTTTTAGAACAGAGAAACAATGGGTTGCACGGATTCTAAGGGCTGAAACAATGTGGCTACAGCATAGTTTCTTCTGCACAATTACGTAAAATAAATGCTGAATTCTTAAACTCTTAATTTCCTTGATGGAATGCTGCACATCTGTCAGATAATTGCAGCTTATACTTTATTAAATGGCAAATAAAATGGTTTGGAATGGAGTAGAACACATTATCTGACATGAAACAATTTTGGCTGACTTAATATGAACATCCAGTTTCATCTAGATATTTTGCATCTATTAATATTTCTGTACTAGCATCCCTTTTTATTATTTTAATTTAATTTTAGTTTAGTTTACTTATTTATTTATAATTAAACTGTATTTTTAAATTTAAAATAATAGTTTTATGACTTTAAATCTAAATCTATCATGCTATTTAATATTCATAATCAATATGCATCTGGTGTACATTAAAAATTTATAGCAGGGTTGCCTGGCTGGCTTATTCTGAAGACCATGCATCTCTCGATCTTGGGGTCCTGAGTTCAAGCCCTCTATACATTGGGTATGGAGATTACTAAAAAAACAAAATAAACATTTTTAAAAATATAGCTAATTAAGAAAGAACATCATTGATTTGATAAATGTATCAAAACTATAAACAGAGAACAAAAATCATACTTAATAGCAAAATATTACTAATTCATCAGAAATCAAGAATAACATAATTGTTTTTATAATTTATTAATTTGTTGAAAGACCTAACTGTTGCATTAAGACAAAAAATATAGAGAAATAAATATTGGAAACTGATATAAAACTGAGAATACATTCAAATGATTTGATTTTTCTGTCAAAAAATTACTAAGAGACTAGAAAGAATTTTCCGGTACATCTGCAATATCCAAATAATGTATTATAACCAGGAAAATAAAGATGTGTATGAAAGCAGGTTCAAGAATAAAAATTTTAGGGGATGGAGCAAGATGGCGGAGGAGTAGGAGACTTGGATTTCGCCTGGTCTCAGGAATTCAGCTGGATAGTCAACAAACCATTCTGAACACCTAAAAACGCAACGGGAGATCAAAGAAAAGAATAGCAACAACTCTCTGAACAGAAAAGCGACCACTTTCTGGAAGGAAGGACGTGCGGAGAAGTGAATCCAAGGTGATATTCAGGAGGATAGACGGTGGGGGGAGAGGGCCTAGGTTGGCCACTTCTGGCAAGTGATAGAGCCGCGGAGCACAAAATTGGAACTTTTAGAAGTCGGCTCCGCTGAGGGACGTTGCTCCAGAGGCTTAGCGGGGGTTGGAACCCTCGCGGGACAGTGTGGTCTCAGGACCCTCGGGGTCACAGAAAGACCGGGGGTGCTTGAGTGCAGCACAGCTCCCAGGTAATGGAGCAGGGAAGCCGGCTGCAGAGAGGGAGCTGAGGAGTGGGCTCTCAGCTCGGGTTTGCGGTAAACCGTGATCTGCGGCACAGTCAGGCCACTGCTCCTCCAGCAGAAACCCAACAAGTGGCAGATCCGGGGAGACTCCCCTTCCTCCCCCAGGGGGAGCAGCACAGGAGCACACCACAGGGATCTGCGAGGTTTGGAGACTCCACATGGGGTCGTGTACCAGAGATAGAAATGCTCGGTCACAGGCCGGGTGAGCACGGAGTGTGTTGGGAGACTGGGGAGACGGGAGTGATTGACTGCTTTTCTCTGGGGGCACACTGAGGAGCGGGGCCCCGAGTTCTCAGCTCCTTGGGGGTGGAGATTGGGAGGCTGTCATTTTCACTCTTGTCCTCCAAAGCTGCATGAAAGCTTGCAGGGAACAAAAGCTCCTGAGAGCAAACCCGAGCAGATTACTTAGTCCGGCCCGGCAAGGGCGGGGCAGTTCCAACTCTTGCAAAGACATTTGGGAACCAGGGCAACAGGCCCCTCCCCCAGAAGATCAGCAAGAACTGCCAGCCAAGACCAAGTTTACTGATCAATGAGAACGGCAGAACTCCAGAGCTAGGGGAATACTGCACATAGAATCCATGGCTTTTTTACCATGATTCTTTAGTCTTTCAAAGTTAATTTTTTTTTAATTTTTCTTTTTCCCTTTTTCAACCAACATTAACAATCCCTTTTTTTAAAAAAAAATTTATTTTTCATTTTTAGAGTCATATTCTATCCCTTCATAATAGTTACCCTTATTTTTGCATACATATATAAGTTGTTCTCTCTTTAAAATTTTGAGATACAGTTTCTTCTAACAGATCAAAATAGACCTTAAATCTCTAGTATATGACTTTGTTCTAGGCTCCTGCCTGATCACATTCTCTCCCTTCTTTTTTCTTTTTCTTTTAAGTCCTCTTCTATCTTGTTTCAAGCAACTTCTTATCTTATCAATTCCTTTTATAAAATTTTTTATACTTTTCATCTTTACATATTCCATCCCTTCATAATATCAATCCTTATTATTGTACATATATAAGTTTTTCTTTCTTTAAAATTTTAGGAGGCACTTTCTTCTAACAGACCAAAATACACCCAAAATCTAGTGTGTGGCACTGATCAATGCACCAGCCTGATCATATTTGATCATATTCTGTTTTTGTTTTGTTTTGTTCTGTTTTTGTTTGCTTTTATTTTTTTTTTCTTTTTTCTTTCCTTTTCTTTTTCCCTGGCTTCAGGTCTTTTCTCATTTGTTTAGATTATATTTTCTGGGGATGTTGTTACCCTGTTAGCATTTTGTTCTCTCATTCATCTGTTCTCCGCTGGACAAAATGACAAGACAGAAAAAATCACCTCAACCAAAAGAACAAGAGGTAGTACTGACTGTCAAGGACCTACTCAATACAGACATTAGTAAGATGTCGGACCTAGAGTTCAGAATCATGATTTTAAAGATAGTAGATGGGCTTGAAGAAAGCATGGAAGTTATTAGAGAAACCCTTTCTGGAGAAATAAAAGAAGTAAAATCTAACCAAGTCGAAATCAAAAAGGCTATTAATGAGGTGCAATAAAAAATGGGGGTGCTAACTGCTAGGATAAATGAGGCAGAAGAGAGAATTAGTGATATAGAAGATCAAATGATGGAAAATAAAGAAGCTGAGAAAAAGAGAGATAAACAACTACTGGATCATGAGGGCAGAATTCGAGAGATAAGCGATACCATAAGATGAAACAACCTTAGAATAATTGGGATCCCAAGAGAAGAAGAAAGAGAGAGAGGGGTAGAGGGTATATTGGAGCAAATTATACCAGAGAACTTCCCTAATTTGGGGAAGGAAAGAGACATCAAAATCCAGGAGGCACAGAGAACCCCCCCTCAACATCAATAAAAATAGGTCAACACCCAACACCTAATAGTAAAACTTACCAGTGTCAGAGACAAAGAGAAAATCCTGAAAGCAGCTCAGGACAAGAGGTCTGTAACCTACAATGGTAGAAACATTAGATTGGCAACAGACCTATCCACAGAGACCTGGGAGGCCAGAAAGGACTGGCATGATATATGCAGAGCACTAAATGAGAAAAATATGCAGCGAAGAATACTATATCCAGCTAGGGTGTCACTGAAAATAGAAGGACAGATAAAAAGCTTCCAGGACAAACAAAACTAAAGGAATTTGCAAACACGAAATCAGCCCTACAAGAAATATTGAAAGGGGTCCTCTAAGCAAAGAGAGAGCCTAAAAGCAGCATAGACCAGAAAGGAACACAGACAATATACAGTAACAGTCATCTTACAGGCAATACAATGGCACTAAATTCGTATCTTTCAATAGTTACCCTGAATGTAAATGGACTAAATTCCCCCATCAAAAGACACAGGCTATCAGATTGGATTAAAAAACAAGACCCATCACTATGCTGTCTGCAAGAGACTCATTTTAGACCCAAAGACACCCCCAGATTGAAAGTGACGGGGTGGAAAACCATTTACCATGCTAATGGACACCAAAAGAAAGCTGGGGTGGCAATCCTTATATCAGACAAATTAGATTTTAAGCCAAAGACTGTAATAAGAGATGAGGAAGGACACTATATCCTACTTAAAGGTCTATCCAACAAGAAGATCTAACAATTGTAAATATCTATGCTCCTAACATGGGAGCAGCTAATTATATAAGGCAATGAATAACAAAAGCAAAGAAACACATTGACAGCAATACAATAATAGTGGGGGACTTTAACACCCCCTCACTGAAATGGACAGATCTAAGCAGAGATCAACAAGGAAATAAAGACGTTAAATGACACACTGGACCAAATGGAATTCACAGACATATTCAGAACATTCCAAGCCAAAGCAATGGAATACACATTCTTCTCTAGTGCCTGTGGAACATTCTCCAGAATAGATCATATCCTAGATCACAAATCAGGTCTTAACTGGTACCAAAAGAATGAGATCATTCCCTGCATATTTTCAGAGCACAGTGCTTTGAAACTAGAACTCAATCACAAGAGGAAAGTCGGAGGGACTCAAATACATGGAGGCTAAAGAACATCCTACTAAAGAATGAATGGGTCAACCAGGAAACTAAAGAAGAATTAAAAAAAATTCACGGAAACCAATGAAAATGAAAACACAACTGTTCAAAATCTTTGGGATGCAGCAAAGGCAGTCCTCAGAGGAAAGTATATATAGCAATACGAGCCTTTCTCAAGAAACAAGAAAGGTCTCAAATACACAACCTAACCCTACACCTTAAAGGAGCTAGAGGAAAAAACAGCAAATAAAGCCTAAACCCAGCAGGAGAAGAGAAATAATAAAGATCAGAGCAGAAATCAATGAAATAGAAACTAAAAGAACAGTAGAACAGATCAACGAAATTAGGAGCTGGTTCTTTGAAAGAATTAACAAGATTGATAAACTGCTGCCCAGACTTATCAAAAAGAAAAGAGAAAGGACCCAAATAAACAAAATCATGAATGAAAGAGGAGAGATCACAACCAGCACCAAAGAAATACAATTATAAGAACATATTATGAGCAACTATATGCCAGCAAATTAGACAATCTGGAAGAAATGGATGCATTCCTAGAGATGTATCAACTACCAAAACTAAACCAGGAAGAAATAGAAAACCTGAACAGACCTATAAGCACTAAGGAAATTGAAGCAGTCATCAAAAGTCTCCCAAGAAACAAAAGCCCATGGCCAGATGGCTTCCCAGGGGAATTCTACCAAACATTTAAAGAAGAATTAATACCTATTCTTCTGAAACTGTTCCAAAAAATAGAAATGGAAGGAAAACTTCCAAACTTGTTTTTATGAGGCCACCATTACCTTGATCCCCAAACCAAAGACCCCATCAAAAAGAATTACAGACCAATATACTTGATGAACATGGATGCAAAAATTCTCACCAAAATACTAGCCAATAGGATCCAATAGTACATTAAAAGGATTGTTCACCACAACCAATTGGGATTTATCCCTGGGCTGCAAGGTTGGTTCAACATCTGCAAATCAATCAATGTGATACAATACATTAACAAAACAAAGAACAAGAATCATATGATCCTTTCAATAGATGCAGAGAAAGCATTTGACAAAGTACAGCATCCTTTCTTGATCAAAATTCTTCAGAGTATAGGGATGGGGGTACATAACTCAATATCATAAAAGCCATCTATGAAAAACCCACAGCGAATATCATTCTCAATGGGGAAAAAAGTGAGAGCTTTCTCCCTATGGTCAGGAACGCGGCATGGATGTCCACTATCACCACTGCTATTCAACATAGTATTAGAAGTCCTAGCCACAGCAATCAGACAACAAAAAGAAATAAAAATCATCCAAATCAGCAAAGAAGAAGTCAAACTCTCACTGTTTGCAGATGATATGATACTTTCTGTGGAAAATCCAAAAGACTCCACCCCAAAACTGCTAGAATTCATACAGAAATTCAGTAAAGTGGCAGGATATAAAATCAATGCTCAGGAATCAGTGGCATTCCTATACACCAACCACAAGACAGAAGAAAGAAATTAAGGAGTCAATCCCATTTACAATTGCACCCAAAACCATAAGATACCTAGGAATAAATCTAACCAAAGAGGCAAAGGATCTGTAGTCAGAAAACTATAAAATACTTATGAAAGTAATTGAGGAAGACACAAAGAAATGGAAAGAGGTTCCATGCTCATGGATTGCAAGAACAAACATTGTGAAGATGTCAATGCTACCTAGAGCAATCTACACATTCAACGCAATCCCTATCAATATACCATCCACTTTTTTCAAAGAAATTGAACAAAGAATCCTAAAATTTGTATGGAACCAGAAAAGACCCCAAATAGCCAGAGGAATGTTGAATAGGAAAAGCAAAGCTGGCGGCATCACAATTCCGGACTTCCAGCTCTATTACAAAGCTGTCATCATCAAGACAGTATGGTACTGGCACAAAAACAGACACATAGATCAGTGGAACAGAATAGAGAGCCCAGAAATGGACCCTCAACTCTATGGTCAACTCATCTTCGACAAAGCAGGAAAGAATGTCCAATGGGAAAAAGACAGTCTCTTCAACAAATGGTTTTGGGAAAATTGGACAGCCACATTCAGAAGAATGAAACTGGACCACACACACAAATAGACCCAAAATGGTTGAAAGACCTAAATGTGAGACAGGAGTTCATCAAAATCGTAGAGGAGAACACAGGCAGCAACCTCTTCAACCTCAGCCGCAGCAATTTCTTCCTAGATACATCGCCAATGTCAAGGGAAGCAAGGTCAAAAATGAACTATTGGGACTTCATCAAGATAAAAAGCTTTTGCACAGCAAAAGAAACAGTCAACAAAACCAAAAGACAACCGACAGCATGGGAGAAGATATTGGCAAATGACATATCAGATAAAGGGCTAGTATCCATAATCTCTAAAGAACTTATCAAACTCAACACCCAAAGGACAAATAAGCCAATCAAGAAATGGGCAGAAGACATGAACAGACATTTCTGCAAAGAAGACATCCAAATGGCCAACAGACACATGAAAAAGTGCTCAACATTGCTTGACATCAGGGAAATCCAAATCAAAACCTCAGTGAGATATCACCTCACACCAGTCAGGATGGCTAAAATTAACAAGTCAGGAAATGACAGATGTTGGCGGGGATGCGGTGAAAGGGCAACCCTCCTACACTGTTGGTGGGAATGCAAGCTGGTGCAACCACTCTGGAAAACAGTTTGGAAGTTCCTCAAAAAGTTGAAAATAGAGCTACCATACGATCCAGCAATTGCACTACTGGGTATTTACCGCAAAGATACAAATGTAGGGATCTGAAGGGTTACGTGCACCCCGACGTTTATAGCAGTAATGTCCACAATAGCCAAGCTTTGGAAAGTGCCAAGATGTCCATCGACAAATGAATGGATAAAGAAGAGGTGGTGTATATACACAATGGAATATTATGCAGCCATCAAAAGGAATGAGATCTTGCCATTTGCAATGATGTGGATGGAACTAGAGGTTGTTATGCTGAGCGAAATAAGTCAATCAGAGAAAGACATGTATCATGACCTCACTGATATGAGGAATTCTTAATCTCAGGAAACAAAGTGAGGGTTGCTGGAGTTGGTGCAGGTGGGAGGGATGGGGTGGCTGGGTGATAGACATTGGGGAGGGTATGTGCAATGGTGAACGCTGTGAATGGTGCAAGACTCTTGAATCACAGATCTGTCCCTCTGAAACAAATAATGCAATGTATGTTAAGAAAAAAAAAAGAATATAGCAGGAGGGGAAGAATGAACGGGCGGAAATTGGAGGGGGAGATGAACCATGAGAGATGATGGACTCTGAAAAACAAACTGAGGGTTCTAGAGGGGAGGCGGGTGGGAGGATGGGTTAGCCTGGTGATGGGTATTAAAGAGGGTAGGTTCTGCATGGAGTACTTGGTGTTATGCACAAACAATGAACCATGGAACACTACATCAAAGACTAATGATGTAATGTATGTTGATTAACATAACAATAAAGAATAAAATTTTAAGAAAGAATAAAAATTTTATTTTGCTATAAATTGAACCAAAAAAATGATACACCTATACAATGAAAAAAGTAAAACTTATTGGCAGGCATAACGTTCTTAATAGGGAGACCAAACATTATTCTTTGACTCTAGAGATTTCTGGATATTTTTCAACTCTTGGCAGTTTTGTTTTTTTATTTTGGTGTAGTTAACATACACTGTTAAATTAGTTTCAGGTGTAGAATATAGTGATTCAACAGTTAAATATATTACTCTGTTTTCTCTAGATGAGTGTACTCTTAAGCCTCTTCACCTATTTCACACCCCACCCGCCTCCCCTCTCGTAACCATCTGTTTTTCAGTTTGTCTCTCTCTTTTTTCCTTTGTTCATTTGTTTCTTAAATTTCATTTATATGTGAAATCATATATATATATATATATATGTATATGGATACACACACAAGCACACACATCCCCCACATCTTCTTTATCCATTCATCTATCAATGTACAATTGGGGGTTTCCATAGTTCGGCTGTTGTAAATATTGGTGCAGTAAACATAGGAGTACATATATCCCTTCGAATTAGTGTTTTCATATTCATTGTGTAAATTCACTATTACAATTAATGGATCGTAGTGTAGTTCTATTTTTAATTTTTTGAGGAACCTCCATACTGCCTTCCACAGTGGCTGCACCAGTTTGCATACCCATCAATAATACACAAGAGTTCCTTTATTTCTATGTTCTCACCAACACTTGTTATTCCTTGAGTTTTTTATTTTAACTTTTTTGTCTGGTGTAAGGAAGTGCTCCGATTTCATTCTTTTGCCTGTGTCTGTCCAGTTACCAGCACCATTTGTTGAAGTGATTCTCTTTTGCCCATTGCATATTCTTGCCCCTTTTCTCAAAGATCAATTGACTACACAATTGTGGGTTTATTCCTGGTCTCTTTATTCTGTTGTATTGATCTATGTGTCTATTTTTATGCCAGTACCATGCTGTTATGATTACTACAGCTCTATTGTATAACTTGAAGTCTGGACTTGTGATGCCTCCAGTTTCAATTTTTTTTTTTTTCAAGATTGCTTTGGCTGTTTGGGGTCTTTTGTGGTTCCATACAAATTTTAGGATTATTTGTTGTAGTTCTGTGAGAAATACTGTTTGTATAGTGATGGGGATTGCATTAAATGGGTAGTTTGCCTTAGGTAGTATATAAATTTCAACAATATTTGTTCTTGCAATCCATGAGCGTGAAATGCCTTCCTATGTCTTTGTGTTGCCTTCAATTTGTTTTATCAACGTTTTATAGTTTATAATATAGCTCTTTCACCTCACTGGTTAAGTTTATTCCTAGGTGTTTTGTTTTTTTTGTGTGTGTGCAATTGTAAGTTGTAAATTCTTATTTTGTCTTTCTGCTGCTTCACTATTAGTATATAGAAATGCAATGGATTTCTGTACCTTGATTTTGTATCCTGTGAATCTACTAAATTCATTTATCAGTTCTAGTATTTTTTTGGTGGATTCTTTTGTGTTTTCTATATATAGCATCATGTCATTTGCAAATAAGGAAAGTTTTACTTCTTCCTTAACAATTTGGATGCCTTTTCATTTTCTTGTCTGATTGGTATGGCTAGGACCTCCAGTACCATATTGAATAAAAATGGTTAAGAGTCAAAACCTTTGTCTTATTCCTCACCTTAGGTGAAAAGCTATGTTTTCCGCATTGAGTATGATGTTAGCTGTGAGCTTTTCACGTGTGGCCTTTATTATGTTTAGGTATGATTACTCTAAACCTATTTTATTTTTTAATCATGAATGGATGTTGTGCTTTGTCAAATGCTTTTTCTGCATCTATTGAAATGATCATATGGTTCTTATGCTTTCTCTTATTGATGTGATATATCACTTTGATTGATTTATGTGTATTGAACCACCTTTGCATTCCAGGAATAAATCCCACTTGATCGTGGTGAATGACTTTTTTTTTTTTAAATATATGTTTGGATTCAGTTTGCTAGCATTTTGTTCCGGATTTTTGCATATATGTTCATCAGAGATATTAGCCTATAGTTCTCTTTTATTGTGGTGTGTTTATCTAGTTTTGGTATCAGGGAAATGCTGGTCCCTTATAATGCATTTATAAGTTTTCCTTCCTCTTCTATTTTTTGGAATAGTTTGAGTAGAATGGGTATTAACTCTTTTACTTATCTGCAGAGGCTCTTTGCCTGTTCTGAGCAGTGCCTGGTTCCTGGCCTGTGGGATGCATTTTAACAAGGTGTATGGTGATCTGTTTGTGAAATGTGACCTGCCATCACAGCTACTGGAACCAAGTTCCTGCAAAAAGCAGAAGTTGGAAAATGCCATGCTGGCGAGCTTTGTGCAGATCTTCTAGGGATGGGGTCCTACCTCACTGGGTCTGAGGCAAGGGTGACTTGGAAGCATGGATCTGCAGAATCCTCAGAGGGTGGAGCTTGGTATAAGCAAGTTAGATAGGGAGTGTTGGTGCTGTGCTGGTTCCTGCAGGTGGTAGTGCATTTATGAGGAGGAGCAGGGGAAGGAAATGGTGCCTGTCATCTCCTTTGTTTCTGGAAGGGTCTCCCTGTGATCCCTGCTTCTCCTGGACAAGCTCTGTTATGAGTAAATCACTCTCCCTCCCACGTGCCCCAGGCCTTTTTCAACCTGCTCCTTCTATGCTGTATCTCTGCTGGATGTTTGTTATGCTGTCTCTTTAATGGTGGGGACTTAGCTTCCTGTCATCCTCCATGCTCTCCCAGAACCAAGTCTGCTGATTTTTAATATTCCAGGCTTTAAGTCCCACTGTTTGTAAGAACTTAGGAAACTTGGACCCTCTCACTTTCAAAGGCAAATATTATAGGGATTCATCTTAACTATATGGGCTCCCCAGTGTGACAGTCTGTTTCTCTCTGCTCCCCACTTCTGAATCTACCTCCCAGCCTTAGCTGGGCTTGGCCCATTTTGTTCCCCACACCATCTCTGCTTTTTTTTTTTTCTTTAACCATCATTGATGTGGCCTCTTCCCTACCTTTAGTTGTAGAGTTCTGCTAGTCTTCAGGTCACTTTCTGGGTTATTTACACCGATGGAAGTGTTATCTAGTTGTATCTATGGGATGAGGTGAGCTTACAGACTCTTACTGTGCCATCTTCCCAGCCTCCTTTCCACTCAACCAACTTTTGGAAATTTTTTATATTAATTCTTTAATAATTTTATACTCTCCCTTTCCTCTGTTTACTGTTTTGTAATTCTTCGTTATATAATATTGTCTCTATGGGTTTGAACCTCTTTGTCAGTTATCACTGCTTTTATATTTATTTTACTTTTTCCTTTCTCTCTACCTCAATACATGTATTTCTTCAGTGTTTTTTTCCAGCTACTCTATTGGTTTGCCTTCATATAACAATCATGTGTTTTCCTAAAACTTTCTTTTAACATTCAATTTGATTTTTAATTAAGCTTTTCCTTTTGAGAAAATTATAGACTCACATGCAGTTGTACAAAGTAATAAAAATCCCATATACCCCTTACCCAGTTTTTTCCATTGAGAACATCTTGTGAAACTATAATATAGTATCCTAACTGAAATATTGAAATTTATATAGTCAAGATAAAGAACATTTCCATCACAAGAATGTCTCATTTCCTTTTTATAGTCATAACTCACTTCTCTCCCAGTCCACCTCTTCCATAACCCCTGGTGACCATTAATCTGTTCTACATTTTTATAATTTTATAATTTCAAGAATTTCACATAAGACTTATGTATATACAGTGTTTAAAGAGTATGCATTTGGCTTTGTTCTTACAGCATAATTCTCTGGAGATTCATATAGGTTGTTGCATCTATCATTATTTCCTTGCTTTTTATTGCTGAGCCATATTCCATGGTATGGATGTATCACTATTTAACCAATCATCCACTGAAGGATATTTGAATTGTTTCCAGGTTTGGGTTATTACTAATAAAACTAGTATAAATATTCAGGTATTCATGTGTGTATGAGTTTAAATTTTTCTTTCTCTGATATAAATCCCCAGGAGTGCAGTTGATGGCTTGTGTGGTAGTTACATGTTTAGTTATTTAAGAAACTGTCAAACTGTTTTTACAAGGGACTGTACCATTTTACATTCCCTCCAGCAGTATATGATGTTCTCATATTTCTTTGAGAATACTAATTAAATTATTTTTAAATGTTTCTTCTCATTCCTGAACTATATTTATTCTGGGCTCGATATTCTGCCATTGTTTCTAAACTTACTATTGTATTCTCTTGATTTTTGTTATATGTGTTAAATTTAGTCACCTGTTCATGTACTTCAGAATGAAGTGTTTGGTTGATTATTGTTGGTAGGTTGAAATTGGTTTTCTGTGCTATTGTGTAGGTAGGTGTTTTTCCTGATAAACTGCTCACATGATTGTGAAGCCTAAATGGATGTTTGTTTCTGGGGACATGGCTGGACATTTTGAATGGCAAGCTTCATTTTTAAATGTCTGTATGAAATGTGAGAATATTAGGCTTAGGGTGCCCAGATTCCTGACTGGGAAAGGCATTAATTCTTGTGTCAAAATCAATATGCGAAGGCCTAACTACTCATGGAGTTAAGCAGTCCAGTTTTGGAGTGTGTGTGTGTGTGTGTGTGTGTGTGTGTGTGTGTGTGTGTGTGTGTGTTTGCATGCATACGTGCATGCATTTTGAACATGGGGCAGGAGGCAGGAAAATGGCCTTTCCACTTCCCTTTATGGAGGAGCAAGGCAGGATAAGATGAGTATGGAGACTGGTCAATTTTTCATAGACCATCATTAAAATTAATATCCTTATGGCCTCACTATTCACCATCTCTCTGGAACAGTTGTATAGAATGTGATAATGGTGAAGACTGGCACAATTTTTTGATAGTCATTCAAAATAATACCTATATACCCCGTCTACTTACTGACTTAAGGAATAGATCCTCACTGGGGTTTTCCCATGAAGATCAACTCATACCCTACTCTAGCTTTTTTTATTTTTTTCATGTAGTCATTTTCATGTAGTCAAAACCACATTTAAAATACAGCAAGAGAGGTACCTACTCTGGGCTCCAGGCTTTAGATGATCCCATGCTTTAGATGATCCCATATTACAAACACACAAAAAGGTAAATTTATTAAAGAACATATAATATAGCAACATCTGTCACTTAGCATCTACACTCAGACCTGCATCCATAAGCATAACCGTAAGTTCTATTGTGACTGACATTATTTAGATCCAGGAAAAAGACCCATTTTCCAACCTATCTTGCTGTGTATCCAAATGTGTCTAAATACCACGGGGTTTTATGTGTTGGATACAGTATACAGAGTATAAGAAATATTTGAATGCCCTATGTAACAAAAAACACAAATTAATTAACTAGTTCTATCTTTTGTCCCAGACAACATGAATCCAATAGATTTTTCTTAAGAAAGTATTATTTCCTAGTAGTTTCAAGCATCCTTTTCTTTATTTCTCTTTCTGTTCCAAATCTTGTTTATGGAAGGACACACAAATCTACATGACTTTTTTTACCCATTGCACAATGCAGTGAGAACCATTTTGCAATATTTAGTAATTTATATTACTCCTAAATGTGCATATATGCAGTTGAAGATGTAGCATGCATGAAGCATGATAGCATTTCTTTACACTGGCAATAAAGACATTGAAGGGAGCTAAGAAAAGGCAAGGAAGTGTTCCCCTACAAGTTTCAGAGGCAGATCAGCTCTGATAACACATTGGTTTCAGACTGCTAGCCTCCAGAAGTGACACAATACATTTCTGTTGTTTTAAGTTACCTGTTTCGTGGTACTTTGTTATAGTCGGCCTAGGAAACTAATACACTATTTTGTATGGTTTCAATTATGTTAAGTTTGTTAAGGATTTTGTCTTATGGCCCAACATATCTCCTATCTTGATGTATATTCCCTGAGCCCTTGCACATAATGGTGCAGTTGTTGGTTATAGCATTCTTTCACTCTTGATTAGATCAAGGTGATAGTGGTTATCAAATCTTTTGTAACGACACTGATTTTATTTTCTATGTATTCTATAAAGTACCGAGAGGGATGTTAATTCTGTATTCGTGAATGCTGATTTTTCTGTTTCTCAGTTTTGTCTGTCAATTTTTACTTTCTAGCCACAGCAGTTTTAATATGCTTCATATTCAATTTTTATACCTTTTCCTACCTTTTTGCTATCGTTCTGTGCCTTTTTTATTAAGTTGTTTCCACTAAAAACCATAATTTATTCTATTTTTTAAAGGTTTATTATTTATTTTAGAGAAAGAGAGAAAGCATGAGTGGGGGGCAGGGGTAGAGGGAGAGGGAGACAGAGACTCTGAAGCAGGCTCCACGCCCAGCGCAGAGCCCAATGTGGGGCTTGATCCCAGGATCCTTGATCCCAAGATCATGACTCCAGCTGAAATCAAGAGTAGGACACTTAACTGTCAGAGTCGCCCAACTGCCCCAGTAGTTTATTCTTTATTTTATATCTAGTCTGACAACCTCTGCCTTTTTATTCTAGTATTAGTCCATTTGTTTTATTTTTATTTTTTTAATAATTTTTAATTGTTATGTTAATCACCATACATTACATCATTAGTTTTTGTAGTCCATTTGTTAACTGGACCAGTGTAGTTAGTTACTTTGTCTTTCCTGAAGGTCCAACTTTCTGTCATGTATAATTTCTCTTCAGCCTGATGAACTTCTTTTATCATTTATTATATTGTATATCTGCTTGGGACAAATTCTCTCAGCTTGTACCTGAGAGAAATTTATAGATTGTTTTTATTTCATATTCATAACTTACAAGATACCTTCTTTGTGTTCTTCCAAATTCAGGTTTTACATTTATGTTTATGATACTGCTGAAATGAAATTTTGTGTATGGAATAAAATAAGATCCAAGTTTATATTTTTCCCCCATATTACTACCAGTTCTCTCAGTATCATTTGTTGTTAAAACTTTTTATTCCCCATTAAATAATAGAAATATGTTTGTGGGAAAGCAAATGGGTATATAAGATTAGATCCATTTCTAAATTTCCGATTTTATTCCATTAATTGATTCATATATCCTTAAATTAATACCATTCCTAGGTAATGAAGTGTTTTTGTAAGTTTTGATATTTGGTATCACTCTCCTTTTGAAAAGTAGTGCTGGCTCTTCTATTGTATAAACTGTAGAATCAGGGGTGCCTGGGTGGCTCAGTGGGTTGGGCGTTTGCCTTCTGCTCAGGTCGTGATGCCAGGATCCTGGGATCCAGCCCCACGTCGGGCTTCCTGCTTGATGGTGAGCCTGCTTCTCCCTCTCTCTCTGCTGCTCCCCCTGCCTGTGCTCTCTCTCTCAAATAAATAAAAAAATCTTAAAAGAAATTGTAGAATCAGCTTGTCAGTTTCTTCAATATCTTAACAATATTGAGTCTTTCAATTCATGAACGTAAAGTTGTTTCCATTTATTTAATCATTCTTTAATATTCCTTATTTGTGTCATGCAGTTTTTAGTGAAATCTTGGGCAACTTTCATAAAATTTATTTCTATTTAATATTTTCATGTCATTTTAATGATATTTGAAAATTAAAAATTCTAATATTTTGTTACTAGTATGTACTAAAATGATTGATTTTTTGTATAACATCATCTTACCTTAAATATGCATATAGTTTTAATATTTTACTTAATAGGTTCATATAGTTTTTTAAGTACATAATCCTGTTATCTGCAAATAACAGTAGTTTCATTTCTTATCTAATATTTTTCCTTTTATTTATTTTTCTTATCTTACTGCAGTGTTTAAGACCTTGACTATAATGTTGATTCAAAATAATGAGAGCAGACATACTTAGATTTTTTCCTATTTTAGGAGCTGTTTGATATTACAATAATATCATGTTAACTTTAGGTATTTGCTAGAAGCATTTTAGCAGACTAAGGGAGTTCCCTTCTATTCATAGTATGCTGAAAATAGTAATTAGGATTCAGTGTTGAATTTTTTAAAAATTCTATTGTTATTGAGATTCATTATTTTTGCTTCTTATTTTTAAAATGGGTTTACAGTAATTTAAATGGATTTTAGAATTTCATTTATTTATTTATTTATTTATTTATTTATTTATTTATTTATTTAAAGATTTTATTATTTGACAGAGAGAGACAGCGAGAGAGGGAACACAAGCAGGGGGAGTGGGAGAGGGAGAAGCAGGCTTCCTGTGGAGCAGGGAGCCCGATGTAGGGCTCGATCCCAGGACCCTGGAATCATGACCTGAGCTGAAGGCAGATGCTTAATGACTGAGCCACCCAGGCGCCCAGATTTTAGAATTTTAAACCAACCTCACATTCCCAATATAAACTCTGCTTTGTTATAATCTATTTCCCTTTGTCAGTATCAGTGGATTTAATTTTGTGATGCTTTTGCAAAGAATTTTGATTTTGTGTTTCTGAGTAATTTTCAACTCTGTTTTCTTTTAATATTCTTCTCAGGCTTTTGTATAAAGATTATATCTTCTCATACAATCAGTTGTGACATGTTCTCTTTCTTCTATTTTCTAAAGTTGTTTGTGTAAGATTGGTGTTATTTTTTTACTTTAATGTTTGATGGTATCCACCAGTACAACTATCTGCCTGTTTGAAATTATCTGGGCCTGCATCCAGTCAGTTTTATTATGTTGGGTTTTCATTATCGTTCGGCGTGAATTTTTTTCCTAATTTTCTTTGATTTACTGTTATGATCCATGTAGTCTTCATAAATTTCTTACTTACTTTCCAAATATTTGGTTATTTTCTAGGTATCTTATTTCTATTGATTTCAAATTTAATTTAATTATGGTCAATTTGTGTGATATGATTTAAATATTTTGATAGTTTTGAAATTTATTGTCTAGCATATTGTCTGTCTTGTTTAACTTTCTATGTGCACCTGAAAATTGGCATATTCTACATTTGTATTATAATGCTTCATACCTATTAATAGTTAATGTCAATTTTCAGAACTTTTTTTTTAAAGGTTTATTTATTTATTTATTTGACAGAGAGAGAGAGAGCCAGCAAGAGAGGGAACACAAGCAGGGGGAGTGGGAGAGGGAGAAGCAGGCTTCCCGCTGAGCAAGGAGGCTGAAGCAGTACTTGATCCCAGGACCCTGGGATTATGACCTGAGCTGAAGGCAGACGTTTAACGACTGAGCCACCAGGCGCCCCATTTTTCAGAACTTTTCTAATCTTGCACATACGTACTCTTTTTTTCAACACTCATTCTATTAATTAACCAGTTATGGAGTTTAAAATTTCTAACTTTGTTGTGGATTTAGTTGTTCCTCCCTTTAGTTCTGTCAGTTTTTGCTTTATATATTTTGAAGTTGTTTTTTATTTTATTTGTATACAGATTTAGGATTGCTTTCTTTTATTGATTAATTATCCTTTTTTAAAAGATTTTATTTATTTATTTGACAGAGAGAGAGAGACAGTGAGAGAGGAACACAAGCAGGGTTAGTGGGAGAGGGAGAAGCAGGCTTCTGGTTGAGCAGGGAGCCCGATGCGGGGCTGGATCCCAGGACCCCGGGATCATGACCTGAGCCGAAGGCAGATGCTTAACGACTGAGCCACCGAGGCACCCCAATTACTTATCCCTTTTGTCATTATTAGGTTTTCTTTATATTTGGCTATATACCTTATCTTAAAGTCTACTTTACCTGATTTTATTGTTGTTCTGCCAGCTTTCTTATTATTAGTATTTTCTGGGTCTTTGTTTTTGACTAATCTTACATTTTCTGATTCTAAATTAGAATGATTACTGAATTTATATTTAATGAAGTTATTGATAGAGTCATGTTAAAATGAACCTCATTGATAGTTAATTGGTTTTCAGCATATGTTCTCTGTTACTTTCATCCTTTCCTATCATTTTTGAATTAATCAAGCATTTAAAATATGCATAATTTTTTTTACCTCTTAAGGTTTCAGCTATAACTTTACGTGATATTTTTCAGTTCTTATTCTAAAGGTTGTAATATGAGCCTTTAGCATCTCATCATTTGCTTTCAAATTATTTTATTCTGTCTTGTGTACAATATAAGTACCTGATGACACTATAATTCTCCTACCCTTTGTGTTCTTGTTATAAACCCCACAGTGCATTATTTCCATTTTTGTTTCTAACAATCTGAAATTTTGAAAGAAATAGAAATATGTACATAAAATAAAGATAATAAAAATTGTTTAATATTCAACCACATATTTACTTGGGTCTTGTGTTCTCTATTCTCCTTTAGCATTTCTTTCCGTGTAATTCTTCTTGAAATAAATTCTTTGAGCTTTGTTTTTTCTAAAAATATCTTTATTTTCGCTTTATTTTGAATTATATTTTTTAATTTTTTAATTTTTAGATTTTTTTAATTATGTTCAGTCAGCCAACATATAGTACATCATTAGTTTTTGATGTGGTATTCAATGATTCCTTAGTTGTGTATAACACCCTGTGCTCACTATATTTTTTTGATGGAATTTTAATTAGGGTGAAAATTTTTTCAATGATTTTTTTCTTGCCTTTCAGCACTTAAAATATGCCAGTCCCTTTTATTCTGGCTTCTATGGTTTATGAGTAATCAACCATCATTTTTATACTTGTCCAAGCTTCATAAATGTGAGGGACAGAGTTGATTCATGCATCTTATGTTATTTCTTTTCTTGAATAGTTTCTCAGATGATTGCTTCTGTCTTGCCAGTCTTGGAGTTCTAAAAAGGCTAGCACAGTCTAATCACCAGTGTAAGAATAGAAGTGACACATGGGTTGGTAGATTCCATTGATTTTTGTCTCCTGCTTTGCCTAAAGTGAGCAGGCAAAAAAAATCCCAGTTCTCAGCTTTGTCCTTGGGTGGGACTAAATTGATCCCTAAGTCCAACAACCCAACTTCTCCAGGACTGCCCTAAGAACTAGCATCTGTTTCATCAGTTTTTAATCTCTGATTAAAATCTATCCACTCAGGAGGAGAGTGGGAGTGGCAGCTTGTGTGTTGGTATCATTGATTCTCCATCTGATCAGCACAGAGTTAGTGAAATCCAAATTTGAGTTTTTAGCTCCCCCTTGGGAAGGTAAAAGCTTGATTTGTACATCCAGTGTCCCAATTTCTCCAGGGCTGCCTGAAGAACAAGCATCTGTCCCTGTTGTTCTTGAAGCTCTGATGCATCCAGCACGGTTGTAGCCACCTGGGAAGAATGGAGATAGTGGCCTGGGCTGGTAGATATCATAGCTGTACCCCATCCTTGACTTAGCACAGAGGGTGTGAGCAAAAACCGCAGCCACCTGTGTTTCCCTGGGGATGGGAAGAGTTGGTAGAGGCCCCCAGAAACTCTGGTTAGGCCAACTAGTGTGTGTCTTTTCCTGTAGTAGACAAGTTCATGAAGACTGAAAGAGGTGCCTTCTTTTTCTAATACACAGATACCAATTCAGCTTAGGAAAATGAAGAATCAGATAAAGATGATCCATACAAAGGAAAAAGATAAATCTCCAGAAAACTGACCTTAATGAGGTGAAATTATGTGGTTTTCCTGACACAGAATTAGAAATGCCTCTCATAAAGATACTTACTTAAGTGGTGGGTAAATCACTTTTGATTCTTGTACAAACATTAAAAGACAAAAGCATTTTTTAGAAGACCTAAAACTAAAAATATGTTTAAAGATACACGGTATCAATAGACATAAAGTTGTAAATTATTACAATAACAAAGACTGCGGAAAGGGAAGCTATTAAAGTGTAGTGTATTTGTATGAACTTAAACTCATTATCAACTTAAAATAAAGTGTTATAACTATCAAAGAATTTATATATACGTCCCAAGGTAACCACCAAAATATGATTAGAAATTATACAAAGGAAAAAGAGAAAGGAATGATTAATACAAAAAATCCACAAAACAAGAAAACAAGAGAGGAAAGGACAGAAAAAAGAATTTAAAAACTAACAGAAAACAATTAATAAAATGGCAATAGCAAATAATTCCATAAGAATAATTCATTTAAATGTAAATTGAGTTAATTATCTAATTTGAAGACAGAATGGCTGAATATTTTCTTTTTTCTTAATCTTTTGTATGGCTGAATATTTTAAAAGATTAAAATACAAGACCCAGCTACATACTATTTACAAGAAAATCACTTAGATTTAAGTATATAATAGGCTGAAAGTGTAGGGATGAAAAAAGATATTATTGAAGGCAAATGGTAACCAAATAGAGCAGGGGTGGCTGTAATTTTATCAGACTAGTCAAAAATGTCACATGAAACAAAATGGACATTACAAAATGATAAAGGGTCAATACACTAAGAAGATATAAAAATTATATATTTGCCCCCAGTATCAGAGCAAACACTGACAGAACTGAAGGGAGAAATAGTTATAGGATAATAGTAAGTGACATCAATACCTCACTATCATTAACTGACAGAACATACAGACAGAAGTTCAATAAAGAAATAGAGGACTTTTGTAACACTGTAGACCAAATGGAACAAACAGACATATAGAGATCTTTCCACTCTTCACCACAATACACATTCTTCTCAAGTATGCATGGATCTTTCTCCAGGATAGATCATGTGTTATTAGATCATAAAACAATTCTTAGATATTTAAGGGATACCTGGCTGGCTCAGCCAGTACAGCATGCGACTCTTGATCTCAGGGTTGAGAGTTCAAGTCCCAAATTGATTGTAGAGATTATGTTTTTTAATTAAAAAAAAGAGAAATTTTAGAAGACTGAAATCATACCAACTACCATTTCTAACCACAATGGAATGAAACTACCAAGTGGTAGAGTGAAAATTGAAAAATTTACAAATATGTGGCAATTAAACATCACATTCTTGAAATGTTGTGTTCTAATACAATCGTTCAAAAAGGAATCAAACAAGAAATTACAAAACACCTCAAAACAAATAAAAATAAAATATAACACCAAAACATGAGATGCAGAAAAAGCAGTTCTAAGAGGGAAGTGGTTACTTATTAAAACCTACATTAAAATAGAAGAAAGATCTCAAAAAACAACCTAACTTTATTCATCAAGGACTTTGAAAAAGAAAAACTAAGCCCAAAGCTAGCAGAAGGGATGAAATAACAAAGATTAGAACAGAAATAAACATAATAGAAAATGGAACGAAACAATATAAGAAAATCAATGCAACTCAGAGTAGTTTTGTGTTTTTGTTTTAGAAAAAATTTGAACAATTGAGAAACCCTTAAGAAAAAAGTAGAGAATAGTCAAGTAAAATCAAAATGAAGAATAGACATTACAATTGATGCCAGATTAATACAAAGGATTGTGGAAGACGACTGTGAATAATTATACACCAACAAACTGAGTAGCTTAGAAAAAATGGATTAATTCCTGGAAACATACAACCTACCAAGACTAAACCATGAGGAAATAATACATGAGGAAAGTCTGAACAGACCTATAACCAGTATTGAGATTGAATCTGAAATCAAACACCAACCAACAAATAAAAACACAGGGTCAGATAGCTTCACTGTTGAATTCTTACTAAATATTTAAATAATAATACAATTCTTTTGCAAAATCTTTTAAAAAAATTGAAGAAAAGGTGGGATACTTCCAAACTCATTGTATGAATCCAGCACTACCTTGATGCTAAAGCAGACAAAGCCACTACAAGGAAAGAAAACTAAGGCCAATATCCTTGATGCACATAAATGAAACACTCAAAAAAATACTAGTAAACCAACTCCAATAGCACATTAGAGGGATTATACATCATGACCAATTGAGATTTATTTGTGGGACACAAAGATGGTTCAACATATGAAATTCAATTAATGTGATACATAATACTAATAGAGGACAAAAATCACACGATCATCTCAATAGATGCAGAGAACTTGTTTGAAAAAATTCAACACCCCCTCATTACAAAAACCCTCAACAAACTAGGATTAGAAAGAAAGTACCTCAACACAATAAAGGCCGTGTATATTGAAAAGGCTGTAGCTAACATCATACTCAGGTTAAAAATTGGAAGCTTTTATTCTAAGGTCAGGAACAAAGGAAGGTTGCCTATTCTTGCTCTTCATTTAAAATAGTACTAGAATTCTTAGCCAGTGAAATTAGGCAAGAGAGAGAAATAAAAGGCATCAAAATTTAAAGGAAGGAAGTACAAGTGTCCCTTATTTGCAGGTGACATGTTCTTTTATATAGAAAACTCTAAAGAATTTTTAAAAAATAACTAATTAACATAACATAATAAAATAAAATTAAAAAATTCAGTAAAGTTAAAAAAAATAACAATAAAGAAATTCAATAAAGTTGTAAGGTACAAACATACAAAAATCAGTTTCATTTATATATAGCAACAAAGTAAAAAAGAAATTAAGAAAACAATCTCATTTACAATATCGCCAAAAAGAATAAAATACCAAGGAATAAACTTAAGGAGGTGAGATACTTGTACATTGAAAACTACAAAACATTGATGAAAGAAATTTTATAATTTTATAATTTCTTATATAATTATGATTATAATATTGGAATAATATGGGAAGACACAATATTGTTCAAGTGTTCATACTATCCAAAATGATTCACAGATTCAGTGCAGTCCCATCAAAATTCCAATGACATTATTTTTCTGCAGAAATAGAAATACTAATTCCAAAATTCATTTTGAACCACAAGAAACCACAAATTGCCAACTCAATTTTGAGAAAAAAGAACAAGGTCAAGGTATCACATTTTCTGATTCCAAATGTATTACAAAGCTATGGTACTCAAAATGATATGATATTGGCATAAAGACAGACATATAGACCAATGGAACAGAATGGAGAACTCATAAATAAATACATATATTTACAGTTAGCTGATTGTTGACAAGGGTGCCAAGAATACACAATGGGGAAAGGATTATCCCTTCAGTGAATGGTGTTGTGTAAACTAGATATCTACATGCAAAAGAATGAAACTGGACACTTATATTTCACCATACACAAATATCAACTCAAATTGGATTAAAGACCTAAATATAATATGCAAAACTGTAAAACTCCTAGAAGAAAACATAAGGGAAAATCTACATGATACTGTATTTAGCAATGATTTCATGGATATGACATAAATCATAAGCATAAGGAACATAAATAAAAATAAGTGGATACAAGTAAAACCTTCTACATAGCAATGGAAACAGTCAATAGAATGAAAAGGCAAAATATGGATAAAAGAAGTATTTCCCAGCCATATATCTGATAAAGGTTGAATATGCAAAATATATTAGGAACTCCTAAAACTCAATAGTTTTTTTTGTTCGTTTGTTTTAAAGATTGTATTTTATTTATTTGACAGAGAGAGAGCGCGAGAGAGGGAACACAGCAGGGGGAGTGGGAGAGGGAGAAGCAGACTTCCCGTGGAGCAGGGAGCCCGATGCGGGACTCGATCCCAGGACCCTGGGATCATGACCTGAGCCGAAGGCAGACGCTTAACGACTGAGCCACCCAGGCACCCAAAACTCAATAGTTTTAAAAAGAAATCTAATGACCTGATTTAAAAATAGCACAAGGGCACAAGGGGGGCACCTGGGTGGCTCAGCTGGTTAAGTGTCCTGCTCTTGATTTCAGCTCAGGTCATGATCTCAGGGTCATGAGATCGAGCCCTGCATTGGCTCCATGCTGGGCTGCACTGGGTTATGCTGGGCTGTGCTAGACGTGGAGCCTACTTAAGATTCTCTCTCTCCCTCTCCTGTTGCTCCTTCCCCCTTGCTTGTGCATGTATATGTGCACTGTTTCCCTCTCTAAAAAAATATAAATGACACAAGGACTTGAATGGACATTTGTGTAAAGAAGACATACAAATGGCCGACAGGTATGTGCAAAAAAGTGTGGGGAAATCGGATCCCTTGCATACTGTTGATGGGAGTGCAAAATGGTATAGCCACTATGGAAAACAGTGTACAGGTTCTTTAAAAAATTAAAAATAGAACCACCACTTGATTCAGCAGTTACACTTCTGGATATTTGGGCATAAGGATTGAAATCATAATCTTGCAGAGATAATGTTACTCCTATGTTTATTGCAGCACTACAGACACGCCTCATTTTATTGTGCTTAACTTTGTTGTATTTAGCAGATATGGGTATTTTGCAAATTGAATTCTTCTGGCATCCCTGTGTACTGCGAGTCTATTGGTGCAATTTTTCCAGTAGTATTTGCTCACTTCCTGTCTCTGATATTTTGGTAATTACCACAATATTTCTAACTCTATTGTCATTATATTCTTTATGGTGATCTGTGATCAGTTATTACATCTCACTGAAAGCTCAGATAATGGTTAGCATTTTTTATTAATAAAGTAGTTTTTAATTAAGATATGTACATTTTTTAGACATATTGCACACTTAATAGACTATAGTATAGTGCAAACACAATTTTTATATGCAAGAGGAAATGAAAAAATTAATTTGACTTTATTGTGACATTTGCTTTATCGTGGTGGTCTGGGACAGAACCTGCAATATTTTTTAGGTATGACTTTATTCCCCATAGCCAAAATGTGGAAGCAACATAAATGTCCATTGACAGACGAATGGGTAGAGAAAACATGGTATGCACATACAATTGAATACTAGTCAGACTTAAAAAAAGAAGGAAATTCTGAGATTTGCCACAACATGAATCAACTTGGAAAATATTATGCTAAGTAAAATAGCCAGTCGCAGAAAGACAAATTGTGTGTGATGCTATTTATGTGAAGTCTCTAAATTAGTCAAATTCATAGCATCAATGAGTAGAATGGTGGTTGCCAGAGGCTGTAGGGAGGGAAAGATGGGAAGTTACTAACCATCAGGCATAGTCAAGCAAGATGAATAAGCTCAAGAGATCTGCCGTACAAGCTTGTATTTATAATCAACAATTGTATACACTTCAAAATTGTTAAAAGAATAGATCTCATATGAAGTCTTCTTTCCACATTAAACCAAAAAACAGACCAACAATTCAAAATATAAATGAGAAAAAGGCACAAAGTGGTATTTCACAGTAATAGAAATATAGTTGATCCTTAAACAAGTGAATAGAGTCCCAACTTCACGCATAACAGGAATGCAAATTTAAGCTTTGTTAAGTTGTAATTTCTCACAACAGTTTTTTGAATGTCAACAATGACATATACTCATTTGGTGATGTTTTGGAGAAACAATCACATTCATATATTGCTAAGGGCAGGTACTTGACAATATCAAAAATGAAAATATATAAAATCTTTGATCTATAGTTTATCCATGTATTTCATGGGTACAAGGTTATTGACCACCATATTATTTTCAGTAGAAGTGTTGGAAACAACCCAAACATCCATCAATATAAAGACTAGACAAATAAATTATAATACATCAGAGGGGAATATTAAGCAGCTATAAAATGTGAGGGAAGAACTCTAAGTACTTATATAGAATTAGCTCCATGAGATAACATTAGTGAAATGATCAATGGGCAGAGTGGTATATGCAATATACTGTTTTCTGCAAAAACAGGAAAATAAGAATGCATGTTCTTAGTTACTTTATTTACATGAGGAAACACTGTTAAATTAATCAAAAAAAAAAAAAGACATATTCCAGGTGTTAAATATTGGAACCAGGAGAGGAAAATGGTTAGTGGAAACACTGGGATAGGGTTGGAAGAAAGTCTTAATGTAAATGTTGTGTGTGTGTGTGTGTGTGTGTGTGTGTGTGTGTGTGCGCGTGCACTAATCATAAGACTGCACTACTTTATCAATAATAAATTTTGTGAAAAGAACATTGGAAACAGCAAGGAAATGTCAACAATTCTGAGTATTTACTTTTATTATTGATTTCCTTAAACATTTGTAATATTTTTATCTTGTATAAGAAATCCTTCCCTCACCTAATTTCAGAGACTCACCTATGTTTTCTTTTACAGGATTAAATATTTGCTTCTAAAATTTAAGTATTTAGGGTCCTGGGATCTAGCCCCTGCATCGGGCTCCCTGCTCAGCAAGGAGTCTGTCCCTCTCCCTGTGCCCCTTTACCCCACCCCTGTTTGTCCATGCTTTCTCTCTCAAATAAATAAAATCTTTAAAAAAATAAAAGATAATTTTAGTATTTATTAAGCCTACTGTTGATTTTTTGCATATGTTGTGATGTAGGTATAGACATTTTTCATGATCTCAAAAAATCAATTGTTCTAGCATTATCAATTTTTATTTTGAGACACTGTTTTCCTAAATCACAGTGCATAAAACATAATGTAAGAAATAATAATAAAGTGTGTGTAATCTGTGTAACCATCTCCAAGGTGAGAAGAATACATCACTTTCAACACCCCAGAAATCCCTCATACATCTATCCTTTCTCCCACACTAAACATTTTGACATTTATGATAATTATTATTACCTTAATTTTCTTTATAATTTTACCACTTATAAAAGTCTATAAATATATTTTTTCTCAATTTTGGGCTTGATGCAAATCAAGCCATACTACTGTATTACTCATTTTATTTATTGCGTTATGTTTGTGAGAAATAAACATCATTATGTGTAACTATAGTTATTTCATTTGCATTACTGTGTACTATTCTATTGTATGAGTATCTCCTAATTTGTTCATTCTACTTTTGATAGATATTTGAAATTTTTCTTCCAATGAGAGTTGTAACAAGTAGAATATACCGCCTGGTGAACATGCATAGGAGTCATTCTACTCTATATACTTAGATAGGATATTGCCATATTACAAGCCAAGTATTTTTTAAATTTAGTATGTAGTACTGATAAAATATTTTCCAATGTAGTTAAGCAACTTACACTGACCCATCATAAATGAGATTCTCCATTGCTTCACAATTTTACCAACAACTGGTATCATCAGAGGTTTTGGTAATTGCCAATCTGGTGTGTCTGCAATAATGTCACATTGAGATTTTAATTGAAATTTGTCTGATTAGTAATGAAGTTAAAGATGTTTTCATATATTTACTGGTCATTGTTATTTCCTCTTTTGTGAAGTCTAGTAAAATATGTAGCTCATATTTAAAATTTGTACTTAGGGTTTTCCCTAATGGTTCATTGTAGTTTTTGTTTGTTTATGTAATACACACATCCTTAGTTAGGTATGTATATTGCAAACATCCTCTCCCCACTTTCTTTCTTTTTTTATTTTTTGGTTTAAACAATAAAAATTTATTTTGTCACATTTCTGCAAGCTAGAAGTCCATGGTCAAAGTGTCAGCAGGTTTGTTTTCCCCTGAGACCACTCTCCAAGGCTTGCAGATGATAACCTTCTTCCTGTAACCTCTCATGTTCATTTCTAGGTCTGTCTTTCTAAATTTTTTAAGAATTTATTTCCAGTATAGTTAACATGCAGTGTTATATTAATTTTAATTGTACAATAATGATTCAATAATTCGGTACATTCCTTATTGCTCATCCTTATCAGTGCTTTCTGTAATCCTCATCACTTATTTCACCCATTCCCCACCCACCTCCGCTCTGATAATCATGTTTGTTCTCTATAGTTAATTAATAGTCAACCTGAAAACAAATATAGTGTCTTATTTATCTTCTAAACGGTTTTCCATTTCATGTGTTGGCCATTTTTCTATCTGGACTTTACTTCTATAGCATTTGTAAAAATTGGTATATAATTCATGTAACATATAATTTAACATTTGAAAGTGTGCACTTCAGCAGTTTTTACTATATTCACTATGTTGTGTAACCCCCATCACTAATTCCAGAACATTTCCATTACCCCATAAAGAACCCATACTCACTAGAAGTTAGTGCCTATCCCCCATTCCTTCCATCTCCTGAGAATCAGTATTTGACTTTTCAGTCTCTATGGATTTGCCTATTTTAGAATTTTCATATAAATATTATCATAAAATATATGACCTTGGACTCAGATTTCTTGTAATGCTTAGGTATATTTGTTCTTACATATTTCATATTTTGACATTACAAGTGGTATATTTTAATTTTTTGGTGACTGGCATTGATTACTCAAAGTTAATTTTGTAGCTAACAATCCTACTGAATTGCCTTTTTAACTAATTGCCTTATTAATACTAAAATATTTATCAGTTGATTCTTTTTTATTCTGTTACATATACAATTGTGGTGGGCAGAAATACACTCCCTTCCTGCAAAATGTCCACTCCCTAATAACCAGACCCCCAGGATAATGATATTATCTTGAAGTACCCAGGTGGTCCAAATGTAATCACATGAGCCCTTAAAAATGGAAAAGGAAGGCATAACATGCAACACACTATATTTGTCTTGAATAAGAAGGGATTCCCATGTCATCAAAATATAGCACATGGAACACCTCAATTCTACAACCACAAGGACTTGAATTCTTGCAACAATAAGTGAACTTGCGGAGGAGCCTGAGTCCCAGATGAGAAATGAAGCCATGGCCAGTATTTTGATTTTAGCCATATGAGATACTAAGCGGAAAATCTATCCATGTTTTCTTCTAAAAGTTTTATAATTTTAGGTCTGTGGCCCTTGATCTATTTTGTGTTAATTTTATATGTCATGTAAGGGACGGGCCCAACTTCATTCCTTTGCATGTGAATATCCAATTTTCCCAGCACCATTTCTTGAAAAGACTAGCCTTTCTTTCATTGAATGGTCTTCTCACCCTTGTTCTCATTTTATTTTTCTCTTCTGCCTTAATGTTCTTGTTATTACTTCTGCTATAATGTTGAGTAGCAGATCAGTCTTCAAACTTTCACCATTATGTATGACATTGGTTGTAGCTTTTGTTGTTGTGGGGATTATACATCTTTTTGATCAGAATAGGAGTAGCTCCTTTTACTCCTAGTTTACAAAGCTTTAACATGAAATGTTAGTTTTTATCAGATGTTTTTCTGCATATTTTAAAATTATCATGTGATTTTCTCCTTTAATTGCCTAATGTAAATACTATACTACCTGATTAATATTAAACCAACCTTATATTGCTCAGATAAACTCAGTATTATGTAGTATACCTTTCATAAGTTACTGTATTTGGTTTGCATTTTGTTTGGGATTTTTAAGCTTAAGAGAATGATTGACTTTTAAGTTTTCCTTTATTACAATGCCATTGATAGGTTTTTGATCAAGATTATTTATCTTAGTAAAAAGAGTTGATGCTTGTACTCTCTTCTATGTTCTGGAAGAATTTCCCTAATATTATAATTGTTTCTTTGTGACTATTTGGTACATTTTCTTAGTGGGAAGATTTATTACTAATATAATTTCATTTTTTTCCTGTTCAAAGTACTAATATATTCAGATTTTCAAATTTCTGTTCTATTATTTTATAAATGTATTTCATTTAACTTTCCTAATATATTAGCACAAAGTTAATATTATCTTTTAAATTATTAATGTCTACAACCATCTTTAATTTTGTTAACTTTAATTCCTGACATTCATTATTTGTGCCCTCCATCCTTTTTTATTTTTCCATTCAACCTTGCCAGAGGATAAATTTTTATTGATCTTTTCAAAGAACCCACTTTTTTTGAATATATCAATGTTGCATCTGTTTTTTGTTCTTATTAATTTCTGCTCCTATACTTCTTGCTTTTTTTTTTTTTTAAAGATTTTATTTATTTATTTGACAGAGAGAGAGACAGCGAGAGCAGGAACACAAGCAGGGGGAGTGGGAGAGGGAGAAGCAGGCTTCCTGCAGAGCAAGGAGCCCGATGTGGGACTCGATCCCAGGACCCTGAGATCATGACCTGAGCCGAAGGCAGACGCTTAACGACTGAGCCACCCAGGCGCCCTATACTTCTTACTTTTATTTTCCATTTCTCTAAGTCATTTTATTTTTCCTTTTGAAACTTCTTGATATGCATTAATTTATACGCATAATTAATTTTCAGCCTTTCCCTCTTTCTAGTATGGATATTCAACATTACAAAACCTCTTTGTATTGCTTTATTCATGTCCAATCATACTTGTTATATTATGTTTTCATTATTGATCATTTTAATATATTTTCTAATGTCTGTTATATACTCGACTTCTTAATTTTCAAACATGATGCTTATCTAGTCATCTAAAAAAGAACTTTTAACTTAATGGGACTCTTGGGTGGCTCAGTCAGTTAAGTATCCAATTCTTGATCTTGGCTCAGGTCTTGATCTCAGGGTCATGAGTTCAAGCCCCACATTGGGCTCCATGCTGGGCGTGGAGCCTATTTAAAAAAAATCAATTTTTAATTTAAATACTGTGCATTCAGAAAATGTGTTCTGCAATGTTTGTCATATGAAATTTTGATGAAATTTGTCTTATAATCTAGTATATACTAAATTTTTATAAATGTCTCATGAACATCTTATGAAGAATGCATATTCTGCTGCTTTTACACACAATAATCTATGTGTGCACATAAGTTCAAGATTTTTAATTTTGCTTTTCAAGTCTTTTATAGCCTTAATTATGTATTTTCTCCTTATTCCATCATTTGCTGAGAAAATTCTTATTATGTCTGGGTATGGCATTTATAGGATCAAAATAAATTTCCCATAGAACTATGAACATATTGCCCTATTGTCTAATCTGATTCTTGTTTTAAGGATTGCTTTAATATTTTCATTCTGGAATTAAAAAACAACTTCCTTTAATTATTTGAAAGTTTCATCCCAATGTTTCAGATTTTGAAACTTAAAAATTTTCTTCTTAAACTTCTCATTTTGACACATTCATTTTGTTATTCAGATGTATTTTGCACTATTTATTTCCCTCCTCCTCTTCAATGTCTAGTCTATTTTTATCTCTAATGAAAGGATATTGGAATTATCATATCCATTTTATTTATCTTACTTTTTTTCTTCTCATCTCTTTATACTTTTACACTAGATTCCTGGAAAATATCTCAATTTAAACTTGCAGTTATTAATTTCATCTTCAGCTTGGGTCATTCTGCTATTCAGGCAATATCTTGAGTTTTTATTTCAATAAGATTTGTAGAAATTAAAAATGACTGCTTCAGGGACGCCTGGGTGGCCCATTCATTAAGTGTATGCCTTCAGCTCAGGGCATGATACCAGGGTCCTGGGATCGAGTTCCGCATTGAGGTCCTTGCTCAGTGGGGAGCCAGCTTCTCCCTCTGCCACTCCCCCTGCTTGTACACTCTGACAAATAAATAAATAAAATCTTTTTTTTAAAAAAAATGACTGCTTCAGAGGTTTGAGAAAATGCAGCATTATAAAATGTAGAGTCAACAATTAGGTTTAAATTTCTGCAGCAGGCAGAGGGAGAAACAGGTTCCCCGCTGAGCAAAGAGCCAGATGCGGGACTTAATCCCAGGACTCTGGGATCATGACCTGAGCCAAAAGCAGACACTTAACAGACTGAGCTACCCAGGCGTCCTATAAGTTTCAATTTCAATATTAGTATTAATTAATAGGAAAAGACAAACTATTGTATTAAGTTTGCCTACACTGTTCGATTTGCAGAATTTTGATGTTGGGTTTCTTCAACTGTTGATGATTACTGATTTTATATTCATATCTATTTACAGTGGTTAAGATTGATCAGACTGTCGGCTCCTGGCTGGCTCAGTCCGCAGAGCATGAGACACTTGATCTCGGGCTGTCGTGAGTTTGAGCCCCATGTTGGGGTTAGAATTCACACAAAAAATGTTGATCTGACTGGTAACTTTACTTAGGTATAAATGATATCCCCTTTTCTTTTGTCTTGAATGCAGGCTTTAATTAAGAGGATACCCTTAGCTTGGATAGTTGTTGGGGTACATGTTTTAGTTACCAGAATTTCTTTAGAGTTTAGTTTCCTGGTCTTCTGAATTTAGGTAATCATGTTCTTTATGGTGGCTTAGAGGATATTAAAGTGCTACTCTTCTTCCTGTGTAAATAGTCATGTTTTAGAGTGCTCTACTCCTATTTTTATCCTGGGGTCAAAACATTGATAACCACTACTGTAAGAGAGAGGGAATGAAATTTTTTCACTGTTCTGTAATTACATGGGAAAAGTACCTGTGTTCCTTTCAGTTCCTATTGTGATTTTTCTTATAGTTATATACAGGTTCTGCTAGCTGCAATTATTATTTGTGGGGGCCCTCTCTCTCTTTGTGAAATTGAAGGTTCTTTAGCATTTCTAAATTTTGCTATTAATCTGTTCATCTTTTTTGTAACCTTCTCTTTTTGTTTGCTGCAGAGATGCTTTCCTTTTTAGCATGATATTGGAGTTGTTATCATAGTCTGTTATTTTAATGGATTTTGAGAGGGTATTAGAGTGAATATATGTTTTATGTTATTATTGAACTGAATTTCCCATTTATGTTATGTTATTAATATTTTAAATTTAAAAGCCACGTGAACTCATTTTAACAAGTAGAATAATTTTTAAAATGCATAAATTAAATCTTAATGAAACTCTGTGCTTGTGTAGATAGTTAATATAGCAGACTTGTTATCCTTTAAGAGGTCTGTTTAAATGGTTGGCCCTGGGCTATCATCTTAGAACTTGGATTTGGAGAAGGTTCCCATCATTCTAACTGATAAAAGTGGCTTATTGTGCCTACACTGTTTGTATGAAAATGTGGATTATGGGGAACACCTGCTTTACTTCTGGGAATATGCAATTTTGGTATGGCTGGACAGACAGTGCCTAATGTAATCAGTCCCTAATAAATTCCTGGGCACTAAGTCTCTAATGAGCTTATTGGTAGACAACTTTTCATACGTGTTTTCACAGCTCACTGCTAGGGGAGTTAAGCATGTTCTGTGTGACACCACCAAGAGAAGACTTGTGCCTGCTTTGCTCTGGAATTTGCCCCCTGTGACTTTTTTCCTTTGCTGATTTTGCTTTATATCCTTTCACCATAATGAAACATAGCCATAAGTAATATTATATACCAAGTCCTCAGGGGCCTTCCAGCAAATCTTCAAACCTGGGGGTGCTCTTTGGGACTTTTGACATACTGATCTAATTCATATCTACCCACTTGAATTAAACAAATACCATTCTCTACACTCTTCTCATCAAAACCACGTATGGGGTGGGGATTTATTTCAGTGGTTTGCACAAAAAGTGAATTGTTCTAGGTTGTGTTCCCTCAAGAGTAGATCATGATCCAAAGAAAAGAACAGAGGTTTTTTTTTTTTTTCCTTTGGGAGGGGCCCCCAGTAAGTACTGGTAGGGAGGACGTGAGTCAGGGGAAAAAAGGAAACAAATAAAGGTGTATTATTTAATACATTACAACTATAATAAACTGACACTCAAACCTGCTAGGGAACTCGTGGAGGCAGTGCAGAGCATATCTCACCCTACAGGCCAAAGAAGCTGAGATAGTTATCCTCCAATTACCCATCATTAGTTAAAAACTCAGGCATTACCACTTAGGCACTCCTGGCTTCCCCTACCTGAAGATGAAGCAAAGCCCTCAGGTGGAGAGTTGCAGATGCTTACATTAGTATGCTATCATTATTTACTCGAATAGTGAGTTGCTAGGGGGATATAAGCTGGTACAGATACCTTCTGCTTCAAGGATCATACTATATAAAGTCTTTGCACTTTGTTTTAAACAAATAAAGAACAACATGTTCTTAATAATATTTGCATAATGTTCCATAGCATAGAGGTGCTGTAAAGGTGCTCAATGATACCTCTTTTGATGGACATTTGTTCAGGCCCCCAACCCCCCCTAAAAATTTACAATAAAACAAAGCTGAAATAAAATTTCTTGAGCACATACACTTTCAGAAAAACACTTTTATTTCTTTAAGATTGATTCACAAAGGAAAGTTTAATGGATCATAGGGCATATGCATATTTAATTGTCATTGACATTGCCAGAACAATTTGTGACAAAAGGATACTCTATACTTTGTATACGTATCTATACTATAATTGTTCTCATTCTAGTTTTTTTCATTCTAGTTTTTAAATAATGAGTAGAAAACAATAACTCATCTCTGATTTGAAAAACCCTATAATTAGTAAATCTGAATATTTTTCTTTTTCCAGCTATACTGGAGTAAAATGGTAATATATTAAAGGTGTACAACAATAATGTTGATATAAAAGTACATTGTGAAATAATTAACATAATCAAGCCAATTAACATGACCATTATTTCATATAATTACCATTTTCCTATATGTGTGTATATGTGTGTTGGGAACACTTAAGATCTAGTCAATAAGTTTTACTTACACAATACAGTATTGTTAACTGTACGTAAGATCTCCAGGTCTCTGGAGTTACCATGATGCACATTAGACCTCCACAACTTATTCATTTTGCATAATCGAAACTTTGTACTCTTTGACCAACATCTCCCCATTTCCCCTTTCCCCACACCTGGCAACCACCATTCTACTCGTTCCTTAAATGAATTTTGACTGTTTTAGATTCCACATAAGTGAGATGATGCAGTATTTTTGTTTCTGCACCTGGCTTATTTCACTTAGCTTAATGTCCTCCAAATTTACCCATGTTATCACAGATGAGAAGATTTCCCTTTTTAAATGCTGAATAATATTCCAGCGTGTGTGTGTGTGAGTAATCATACTTTTTAAAATGCATTTATACATTGATGAACATTGAGGTTGTTTCCACATCTTGCCTATTGCCAATAATGCTGCAATGAGCATGGGACATGAGTCAGGGCAGATATCTATTAGATATATACCCAGAAGTGGGATTCCTGGATCAGGTGGTATGTCTATTTTTAACTTTTTGAGAAAACTCCATAATGTTTTCTATAGTGGCTGTGCCAACTTACATTCTCACCAGCAGTGTACAAGAGTTCCTTTTACCCACATCCATGCCAAAACTTTAAATTTGTTGTCTTTTTGATGATTGCCATTCTAACATGTGTGATGTGGTATCTCATTGTGGTTTTCATTTGCATTTTTCTGATGATTAATGATTTGACCAACTTTTCATGTACCTGATGGCTATTTGTATGTCTTCTTTGGAAAAATGTCTAAGGTCCTCCACTCTTTTTTCAGGTTGCTTATTTTTTTTGCTGTTGAGTTGTAGGAGTTGTTTATATATTTTGGACATTAAACCCTTATCAGATACATGATTTGCAAATACTTTCTTCCATTTCATAGGTTCCCTTTTCATTTTGTTGATTATTTTGTTATGCAAAAGCTTTTTAGTTTGATTTGGCCCCATTTATTAGTTTTTGCTTTTGATGCTTGTGGTTTTGGTGTCATATCCACAAAATCTTTGCCAAGACCAATGTCAAGAATTTTTTTCCTGTTTTTTTTGAGGAATTTTACTCTTTCAGGTTTTATCTTTTAGTCTTCAGTCCATTTCAAGTTAATTTTTTGACTGGTGTAATCTAAAGGTCTAACTTTATTTTTCTGCATATGGTTATCCAGTTTTCCTAGCATCATTTACTGAAGAGACTTTCCTTTCCCTATTGAATGTTCTTGGCTCCCTTGTCAAATATTAGTTAACCATATATTTAAGAGTTTATTTGTGGTCATTAATTTCTGTTCTATTATTCTATGTGTCTATTTCTAGGTCAGTACCATACAATTATTTTTAAAGAAAAAGTTTTATTTATTTATTTTTTCTTCAAATGTTTTTTTAAATTCAAGTTAGTTAACATACAGTGAAATATTGGTTTCAGGAGTAGAATTCAGTGAATCATCCCTTACATACAATACCCAGTGCTCATTATAACAAGTGCCCTCCTTAAAACCCATCACCCAGGGGCACCTGGGTGGCTCAGTTAGTTAGGTGTCTGCCTTCGGCTCAGGTCATGATCTCAGAGTCCTGAGATTGAGTCCTGCATCCAGCTCCCTGCTCTGTGGGGAGCCTGCTTCTCCCTCTGCCTCTGCCTCTCCCTGTCTCTCATGAATAAATAAATAAATAAATCTTAAAAAAAAAACCCATCACCCATCTAGTCCATCCCCCACCCACCTCCCTCCATTAACCCTCAGTTTGGTCTCTATCCTTAAGTCTCTTATGATTTGTTTCCTTCTCTGTCTCTCTTTTTTCATCCTTCCCATGTGTTCATCTGTTTTGTTTTAAGTTCTACATATGAGTGAAATCATATATTTGTCTTTCTCTGACTGACTTATTTTGCTTAGCGTAGTACACTCTAGCTCCATCCATGTCATTGCAAATGGCAAGATTTCTTTCTTTTTGATGGCTGAGTAATATTCCATTGTGTATATATACCACATCTTCTTTATCCATTCATCAGTTAATAGACATTTGGCCTCTTTCCATATTTTGGCTATAGTTGATAATGCTGTTATAACCATGGGGGTGCATGTATCCCTTTGAATTTTTATGTATCCTTTGGGTAAATGCCTAGTAGTGCAATTATTGGATCATAGGGTAGTTCTATTTTTAACTTTTTGAGGAAACTCTATACTGTTTTCCAGAATGGCAGCATCAGTTTGCATTCCTACCAACAGTGCAAGAGGGTTCACCTTACTCCACAACCTTGCCAACACCTGTTGTTTCTTGTGTTGTTAATTTTAGCCATTCTTACAGGTGTGAGGTGGTATCTAATCATGGTTTTAATTTGTATTTCCCTGAGGATGAATGGTCTTGAGCATATTTTCATGTGTCTATTAGCCATCTGGATGTCTTTGGAAAAATGTCTGTTCATGACTTTTGCCCATTTCTTTTTTTTTTAATTTTATTTATTTATTTGAGAGAGAGCATGAAAGAGAGAGAGAATGAGCAGTGGGGAGGGGCAGAAGAAGAGTGAGAAGCAGACTCCTCACTGAGCCGGGAATCTGATGTGGGACTCAATCCCAGGACCCTGGGATCATGACCTGAGCCGAAGGCAGACGCTTAACAGACTGAGCCACCCAGGAACCCCTTCTGCCCATTTTTTAACTGGATTATTTGGTTTTTGGGGTTTTGAGTTTGATAAGTTCTTTATAGATTTTGGATATTAACCCTTTATCAAATATGTCAATTGCAAATATCTTCTTCCATTCCGTAGGCTGCCTTTAGTTTTGTTGATTGTTTCCTTTGCTGTGCAGAAGCTTTTTATCTTGAGGAAATCCCAATAGTTCATTTTTGCTTTTGTTTCCCTCGCCTCCAATGATGTGTATAATAACTTGCTACCACCATGGGCAAAGAAGTTGCTGCCTGTGTTCTCCTCTAGAATTTTGATGGTTTCCTATCTCACATTTAGGTCTTTCATCCATTTGGAATTTATTTTGATGTATGGTTTAAGGAAGTGGTTCAATTTCATTCTTCTGCATGTTGCTGTCCAGTTTTCTCCACACCATTGGTTGAAGAGACTGTCTTTTTTCCATTGGATATTCTTTCCTGCTTTGTCAAAGATTAGTTGACCATATAGTGTGGGTCCATTTCTGGGTTCTCTGTTCTGTTCCATTGATCTATGTGTCTGTTTCTGTGCCAGTACCATACTGTCTTGATGATGACAGCTTTGTAATAACACTTGAAATCTGGAATTGTGATGCCTACAGCTTTGCTTTTCTTTTTCAGGATTTCTTTGGTTATTTGGGCTCTTCTGTAGTTCCATAAAAATTTCAGGATTTTTCATTCTAGCTCTGTGAAAAGTGCTGGTGGTTTTGATAGGGATTATGTTAAGTGTGTAGATTGCTTTTGGTAGTATAGACATTTTGACTGTGTTTGTCCTTCCAATCCATGAGCATGGAATGTTTTTCTATTTCTTAGTGTCCTGTTCAATTTCTTTCATAAGTGAAAATTTTCTACCAATCTCTCACCTCTTTGGCTAGGTTTATTCCTAGGTATCTTATGGTTTTTGGTGCAATTGTAAATGGAATCAATTCCTTGATTTCTTTTTCTGCTGCTTCATAGTTTTCTACCAATCTTTTACCTTTGATTATGTTTATTCCTAGGTATCTTATGGTTGTTGGTGCAATAGTAAATGGGATCAATTCCTTGATTTCTTTTTCTGCTTCTTCATTATTGGTGTAGAGAAGTGTAACAGATTTCTGTATGTTGATTTTATATCCTGCGACATTGCTGAATTCATGTATCAGTTCTGGCAATTTTTTGGTGGAGGCTTTTGGGTTTTCTACACAGAGCATCATGTCATCTGCAAATAGTGAAGGTTTGACTTCTTCCATGATGATTTAGATGCCTTTTATTTCTTGTTGACTGATTGCTGAGGCTAAGACTTCCAGTACTATGTTCAATAACAGTAGTGAGAATGGACATTCCTATCTTGTTCCTGACCACAGAGGAAAAACAATCAGTTTTTCCCCATTGAGGATATTAACTGTGGGTGTTTCATATATGGCCTTTATGTTGTTGAGGTATGTTCCATCTATACCTACTTTCTTGAAGGTTTTTATCATGAATGGATTCTGTATTCTGTCAGATGCTTTTTCTGCATCTATTTAGAGGATCATATGGTTCTTTTCTTTTCTTTTATTAATTTGGTGTAGCACATTGATTTGTAAATATTAAACCACCCCTGCAGCCCAGATATAAATCCCACTTGTTAAAAGAAGCTAGATCCAACAAATTAAAAAGTAAAAATAAAAAAAGAAATATATAATAAATAAAAAGTAATAAACATAACTTAAAAATATATATAATAAAAAATGTAAAATCAAATAAAAAGAAGCTAGATCCTAGGTATGTTTGGTCTGCTTGTTAAAGGAAGATAGATCCAGTAAGTTATTATATTATATTATATTATATTATATTATATTATATTATAGTTATTATACTCTATTATATTAATTATATTATATTATATTATGTTACATTAAAAAATAGAAATAAAAATTAAAAGCAAGGTAGATCCTATTTCCCCTAGCACTGAGACTTTGCAGCATTCTATTATCAGTAGGCTTGGGGCATGCAAGGGGTTTGTGCTGATCTTCTGGTGCCATGACCTGTTGCACTGATTCTCAGGCCCACTTGCCTTAGTGGATATGCACCTGCAGGGTGCAGGGGGTCGGGGCCTGGTGTAAGCAGCTCCAGTCTCCACTTAGTGGCATTGTTTAGCTCACCATTGGCTTGTTGTGCTGATGGGTGGGGCAAAAATTGCTTCATAGCTGTTCACTCCTCCGTGAGGGGAGAGTTCTTGCCTGCTACTCTTCAAGAAGTCCTCAGAGGAGAGCAAACAATCACCCTTCTCGTGTCCCCAGCTTCTGTCAGATCCCTGCCTTTACCCTGTATCCGAGCCGCCCACCTACCAAGGGGCACAGTACTCTAGTGTTTTATCTCAGGTCCGCAGTTGGGTTTCAAAACTCCAAATTTTAGGGACTTGCGTGGTTGGGCCCTTGTTGATCCTCTGGTGAGGGTCTCACCGCACTTTCCCTGTTTGCTGGTTTGTCCCCAAGAAGCGTCCGCGCAACCTGCAACTGTTCAGAGTTTATGGTAAAGTACAGGAGAAAGCAAGCACCCAGGTTCACTGACCCTAGCCAGCTTCCCTCTTCCTATGCTTAGGAACAGTGTACCATGTTGGTACTGCTAGTCTTCTGTTGTGTCCCCTCTCCAAATGCACTCCAAGCAGGGGAACTGTTTTTCACCGTGAGACCCAGGGTTATCCTCAGACCAAGATGACTACTCCCAGGACTCCACCCTCCTTCCCCAGAGAAGCAGTGCTAAGCCTGCTAAGCATGGACTACTAAAACTTCAGATTTTGCATTCTGCTGCTTGTAATAATTTCTGGTAGTCTCCACATGCTGGGCTCCCTCCCCTCCACAGCACCCACAGTTCTTATCTCCCCCAAATCCACTCTTTACAGTTCCTACCTTCCCTGAGGTGGTCGTTTTTGTACTTGTAGCCATGCAGTTTTTTTCTCTAAGTCTTCAGTTAAATTTCTTGTGTGTTCAGAATGATTTGATATTTATCTAGATGTTGAGGGAATGAGGCAAGCTTAGGGTCCCCCTGCTCCTCTGCCATCTAAACTCCTCTATACCATACTGTTTTGATTAGTATAGCTTTGTAAGATAGTTTGACATATATGATACCTCTAGTTCTGTTCTTCCTTTTCAACATTGTTTTACTTTGGCTTTTTGGGCTCTTTTGTGGTTCCATATGATTATAAGATTTTTTTTCTATTTCTGTAAAGAATGTCACTGGGATTTTGATAAGAATTGCATTGAATATGCTGATCACTTGGGTACTATTTGTATTTTAACAATATTAACTCTTCCAATCCATAACATAGTATGTCTTTCCATTTGTCTGTGCCTTCTTTAATTTTCTACATAAATTTTCTATAATTTTCAATATACAATTCTTTTACCTATTTGATTAAGTTTATCACTAAGTATTTGATTGTTATTGCTCTTGTAAATGAAATTGTTTCTTAATTTGCTTTTTGGATAGATCATTGTGTATATAATACCACTGATTTTTATGTTGGTTATGTATCCTGAAAATTTACTACTTTCATTTATTATAAGAATTTTTGTTGTTGTTGTTGAGTCTTTAGGGTTTTCTGCATATGTGATTGTACTATCTGCAAAAAGATAATTTTACTTTCTTTTTTCTGAATCAGATGACTTTTATCTCATTTTCTCATCTGATTGCTTAGCTAGAGCTTCTAGTACTATGTTGTGTAAAATTGGTTAGGATGGTGTCTTTATATTTTTCCAAATCTCAGAGGAAAAGCTTTCAGGTTTTCCCCATTGATTATGACGTTACCTCTGGGATTTCCATATATGGCCCCCATTAAGTTGAAGTAAGTTCCTTTCATACCTATTTTATTGACAGTTTTTGTCATGAATTTATTTGGAATTTTGTCAAATGCTTTTTCTGCATCTATTATGATGATTGTGTAATTTTATCCTTCATTTTGTTAATGTAATCTGTTATAGTTATTTATTTGTGTATGTCGAACTATACTTGCATGCCAGGGATAAATCATACTTGGTCATAGTGCTTACTCCCTTTAATGTGCATTTGAGTTTGGTTTGAACATACTTAATCGAGGATATTTGCATGTATGTTCATCTAAATTATTTGCCTGTGGTATTCTTGTAAGTGTCTTTGTCTGGCTTTACTATCATTGAGTGTCTGGTCTCTGTAAATGAGTTTGAGAGGCTTCCCTCTTCTGTTTTTTGGGAAAGTTTAAGAATATTTAGGGGTGCTTAGCTGGCTTAGTCAGTAGAGCATGCAGCTGGTGATCCTGGGGTTGTAAGTTCAAACCCCACATTATGTGTAGAGATTACTTTAAAAATAAAGTCTTTAAAAAAAATAAAAGAATAGAATTCAGTAGAATTTACCTTGATGTCCTCTGGTGGTGTGTTTTTCTTCATTGTTAGGATTTTTATTATGGACTCAATCCCCTTATGTGTTATTGGTCTGTTCAGGCTTTCTATTTCTTCTTTATTCAGTTGTGGTAAGTTGTATGCTTCTAGGAATTTATTCATCTTTCCTAGGTTATCAAATTTATTGATATTTAATTTTTTAAAAGATTTTATTTATTTATTTTGACAGAGAGATAGTGAGAGCAGGAACACAAGCAGGGGGAGTGGGAGAGGGAGAAGCAGGCTCCCCACTGAGCAGGGAGCCTGATGTGGGGCTCGATCCCAGCACCCTGGGATCATGACCTGAGCCAAGGGCGGATGCTTAATGGCTGAGCCACCCAGGTGCCCCCAATATATAATTGTTTAAAATAGTTCCTTATGATAAATTTTAATTCTGAGGCAACCATTTGAATGTCTCCTTTTTCACTTCTATTATTTTATATGAGTCTTCTCTTTTCTTTTCTTCTCTTTATTTCCTGCACAGGGGAAATCATGGCAGAGGTGACTTCTTTTGGCACTGAGTTGTTACTGTCATGGGGCATAGAAGGATGTGGGTGAAATCTTCCTACCCTTTCTATGAATCTGTGGGTATGGGATTCTTGCATTATCTCCTCTGTTAAAAAAATTTTATTGTTATGTTAATCACCATACATTACATCATTAGTTTTTGATTCTTGCATTATCTTCTATAGAAGTTGTTTCGCTATCTCTTAACTTTCAATTTAGCCAATTAAATTTTAAGTTTACATTGATACCTGAAATTCCAATACTGCAGGATATATGCTAGTCTTTTCCTATTCATATATTGAATTCATTTTCTTAACAGTGAGAAAACTGGCTTTCATTATTTATTCATTTACTTAAGCAAGAATACACATAGTTAATTTCATATTTGGGAATCTGAAATACTGCAAAAAATCCATTTAGTTAGAATTCAATATTTTATACACATTTATAGATAAAATTAATATTCAATGAAATACACAAATTCTTTTTATTTTATTTATTTATTTTTAAAGATTTTATTTATTTTTTTGTCAGAAAGAGAGACAGATAGCAAAAGCAGGGGTACAGGCAGGGGTGCCTGGGTGGCTCAGTTGTTAAGCATCTGCCTTTGGTTCAGGTCATGATCCCAGGGTCCTGGGATTGAGCCCCACATCGGGCTCCCTGCTCAGTGGGAAAGCTGCTTCTCCCTTTCCTGCTACCCCTGCTGTGTTCTCTCTCTCACTGTGTCTCTCTTGTCAAATAAATAAATAAAATCTTTAAAGAAGAAAAAAAACAAGCTGGGTTAGAGGCAGACAGAGGGAGAAGTAGGCTCCCCGCTGAGCAAGGAGCCTGATGTGGGACTCGATCCCAGGACCCAGGGATCATGACCCAGACTGAAGGCAGACACTTAACCATCTGAGCCACCCAGGCATCCCCCCCTTTTTTTTAAAGATTTTATTTAGAAATACACAAATTCTTAAAGTACATTTGGATAAGATTGATATATGCTCCAGAATGTTTCTTCATATCCCTTCCCAGTAAATCTCCTCCAGAGGAAATCACTGTTCTTATTTTTCTAAATCATGAATTAATTTTTGGCAATGTATAATTTTATATAAAAGAACTATATAGTATGTACTCTTTGTGTCTATTTTTCTCAGTATATTAACAGTAAGATTTATCCCCATTTATGCATCAACATTTTTTCTGTGTATTGCTCAATAGTATTTCATGGCATGAATATTTACAATTTGTTTTTGCATTTTCCTGTTTAAGGACGTTTGGGTTGTATGGCATTTTAAGCTATTTTGAATGAAGCCTTTATGAATATTCCTGTACATTTCTTTTTAGGGAGATATTTTTACATATCTCTTAAGTAAGTTTTTATCCTGTATAAAAAATGTAATCCTGATGGAATTATGATCAGAACTGTTTTGAAACAGTCTGCTCTATTCTGATCCACTGATCCATTTATCTATCTTTGTGTCACTATCACACTATCTTGATTAGTGTAGTTAGAGAGTAACCTTGAATTGAAATAGTTCAAGGCCTCAAAATGTGTACTTATTTTCAAGATTGTTTTGACTATTATAAGATTTTGCATTTCTACATATAATTTAAAGTCAGGTTTTAGTGTACATGTTTTGGACATCTTGATTTTTACTCTTAAATAATTTATAGTATTTAAAATAATATTTTCATTTCATTTTATTTGCTGATACTATGCAGAAATAGAAATTATGTTATTGCTTTGACCTTATATTTTATAATCTTGGTACATTAACTTATAGCAGTGAGTTTTACAGTCGTTTAGGAAGTTGTTATGTAGAGAGTCATGTCCTCTGCTGTTAAAGAACAGTTTTACTTTATCCTTTCCAGTATTTATATGTTTTATTTCTATTGTCTTATTACTGTGACTAAGATATCCAGTACAGTGCTCAATAGACATGGTCAGAGTGGGTTTATCATAGTCATTTTCTGGATCTTCCAGGGAGCACATTCAATATTTCATTATTATTATGTTTGTTGTAGGTTTTCCATTGATACTTCTTTCAGATTAAATAATTTCTATTTTATTCTTAGTTTGCTAAGAGTTTCTATCATGGATACTATTGAATTTTGTTGAATAATTTTCCTACATATATTGAGATGACCATATATTTTTATCCTTCATTCTGTTAATGTAATAAATAGCATGGATAGACTTTCAAATGTGAAACAAACCTTGAATTCCTGAAATAAACTTTACATAAGAATGGTGTGTAGTCCTTTTGATAGATAGCTAGATTTAATTTATCAATGATCTGTTGAGCATTTTTTATCTTAGTTCATAGGGCATTTGTCTGTAGTTTTCTATTCTTCTAATGTATTTTTCTGATTTTATCATCAGGAATATATCATCCTCATAAAATAATTTGGGATGTGTTCTCTCCCCTATTTTCTGAAGTAATTTCGTAGTTTTGGACTTATTACATGTTAGATACAATTCACATGAAACCATATGGGTTTGTTGTTTCCTTTTTTGAAGATTATTTAATTGATTTAATTATTTTAATATGTAAAGGTTATTCAATTTTTATTTCCACTTTAGTAATTGATTTAATTATTTTAATATGTAAAGGTTATTCAATTTTTATTTCCACTTTAGTAAGTTTGGTTATTGGTGTCTTTAAAGGATTTTGTCCAATTTATCTAAATGTTTGAATTTATTGGCATAAAATTATTAATACTCATTCGTTATTTTAAAATCTAAATGATTTGCAGAAATAGTGCCTTTTTTCCTTGATACTGTAAATTTGTGTCTTCATTTGCTATTCTCTACCTTTCTAAAAGTGCATTAATTTTATTGATCTTTTAAAAGAACTAACTTTGCCTTAATTGACTGTTCCTTTTGTTTGTCCATTTTCTATGTCATTGATTTCTGCTCTAATTTTTTTTATGTTCTTTACTTTGAATTCAATTTGTTCTTATAGTTTTTTAAGGTAGAAGCTTAGATCATTGATTTGAGGTAATTGTTCTTTTATAAAATAAGCATTTAAGGCATAGCTTTCCATCTAAACACTCTTTTAGCTTCACTCATGGGTTACTTAGAAGTATGTTGTTTAATTTCCAAATAATTGTGGAAATTCTAGATATCTTTCTTGGTACTGGTTTCTAGTTTAATTTCCTTGAGTTAGAGAACATAGCTTGTGAGATTATAAAATTTGAAATTGATTGAGACATGTTTTATGGCCCAGTACATGGTCTATGAAAGTGAACATGTTATGTTCATTTGAAAAGAAATTTGTATCATTCAATTTTGGGGTTAGTATTTAAGTAATGTAAGCTAGGTGAATACACAGTGTTACTATCAATGACTTAGAGAGGAATGCTATAATTTTGAGTTATGATAATAGATTTTATCTATTTTTGGTTTACTTTTTCTTTATGTGTTATTAGGCACATTGAAAGTTATGATTATTTTTTGTTTCCTTGTGATGTGTCAGTTGTTATCATTGGCAAATAATTCTGAGGTATTGCTCCTCTCTTGAAGTCTTCTTTATCTGTTATTAGTATAAACTCTTAAACTTTCTTAGCTTTGACTTTCACATCAATGGAATGCTTTCAATTTTTCTCTTTTTTCCTCATTTCTTATAATTAAAGTAAATTTCTTGTATGCAACATATATTAGTCTTTCTTTGTTATCCAACCAGGCAATATCTGCCTTTGAAATGGAATGTTTAAACTTTGGGCATTTAATCTAATAATCTATATGGTTGCATTAAGGTTACTCTTTTGCTGCTTAAAAAAAAGCTTTACTATATGTAATTTGTTTTTCTTGTCTTTCTCTGCAATCTTTACTTTGGATTTTTAAATATTTTTCATTATTTCATTTTAATTCCTCTAGTGGGCCTTGAGACATACATCTTTGCCTTCATTCTTAAGTTGCTGTTTAAAAAATTAAAATATACATTCTTAACTTATTATAACATGCTTAAAATTAATATTGTTTCTCTTCATGCTAAGATAGAAAGGACTTGTAATATTATAATTACATTTCTTTTGTTTTAAACTACAAAATACAGTACAAATTTTACACTATATGATCAATTGTGAACTGCTGTTTCTGTTTCTGCTTGGGATAGAGATTGTTGGAAGAGATTTTGTCTGTATTTCCATAATAAAAAATGCCAAATAATCTGGAAAATCATAACTCTTCTTGAAACCACCAGATTGCTAAGCTCACAAGGCACATGAGAAATTGAGAGAAATTTTATTTCCAAAAATAGGACAAGACTCTCTGAGGAGAGACAAGAGACATCAATTCTTTCATAGGAGGAAGAAGAAGGTGCCATGGAAGTACTAAAGTGTGACACAACTAAAATTTTGACAAATTGCATGACGGTTGATGTGGACTAACATACCAGTTTAGAACAATCTAGAGCCTCCCACACAAGGGTAATGTTAATTTACTTAGTCTTTCACATGGTCTTCACTGGTTACATACAAGAAAGACTGGGGACAGGGCAGAAGACAAGATTGAGAGTGATTGTTGCAGGTGTACTGGCTCCACTGTCAGACCACTATTATGTCCTATACTCTTACTTGACTCCTTCTCTTATATGAAGAAATTGTCTTTGGCCACTGGGGAAAGAGGAGCAAACTGCCTCACCCCCAATACTTAGGCAAAGATCCAATTCTTTCAGAATGAAGGGTAGGAGCACAACCATTCTGGCACAGGGTTCAGGCAAAACCCCTCATTTTGGGGAAAGGGTAAGGAAAATCCCTTCTGCTCCTGGTGGAGGGGCAACAAAAAGTCATTTGCCGGGGCACCTGGGTGGCTCAGTCATTAAGCGTCTGCCTTCAGCTCAGGTCATGATCCCAGGGTCCTGGGATCGAGCCCCACATCGGGCTCCTTGTTCAGCAGGGAGCCTGCTTCTCCCTCTCCCACTCCCCCTGCTTGTGTTCCCTCTCTCACTTTCTCTCTCTCTGTCAAATAAATAAATAAAAATATTTAAAAAAAAAGTCATTTGCCAATGGGGAAGGGGCATAAAAACCTCTCTTACAAAGGAACACCTCCAGATGCAAGGCAGAATTTGCTGACACATGGTGAGAGGGATAGGAATGATAAGACTTATTCATATGCACAAAGTGTGAAGGTCTTGCTTGTCCAGAGATGAAATGATGACTCAGAGTCCAATAATTTGGCACAAAGAGAGGCCAGAAGGGGCTGCACTGCCAGGTGCCATCAAGAAGTGCAGGTGCTGAGGTGAAGCCCCTGAGTCAGGGTGAACTCTTGGTTTTATTATCGAATCATAGAATGTAAAGTATGTAGAAGCAAGGAGGGAAAAAAAACTCAAGAAAGCAATCACGTTAGGGGCAGCAAGGAACTGTGTATGACTATTAGCATGGATCCTAAGGAGGCATGGAATGGGAGAACTGACCTCAGCAGGCCTAGCTATCTTATCCACCATCCTCGCTGTTTTCAGCATGTACTGTTTTCAGCATGGACCAATGGCAGGAATAATTGGCTTTTGCCACATGCATAGAACTGTTGCCATTTATGCCTGTTCCTGTTCTTATTGTCTCTTTTATCTGCTGAGGTCTTGCTCTCCTACATATATACAATATTTTAAAATATCAAATCTTGAAGTGTATTTGTAAATATCTAAATGTATATCTTATACACACACCATATATTTATGTATCTTTATATAATTTCAACCAAGTTTCTGGAAGTCCTATTTATTTCTTTGTGAGATATGTCTGCATTCCCGATAATAACTTGTTCCTTTCTTATCCTTGTGACCCAATCTTTATTTAAAAAAAATTTCTTACAGATTCTGCATTTAAATCTATTGTTTGCAGTTTCTCTTGGTTGTTACAGTTGTTGACCTCCTTATGGTCTTGTGGATCTTTGATTTTGAAGTCTTGTTTACTTGGTCTAAATCTGTTGGGAATTTTTCAGTTGCTGAATTTTGTATATTTTTCTCTGAAAAGGATTTGTGTCTACTTCACATTTTAGGTAGATACAGTTACTTTATTCTTTATTAAAATAGATTCCTGAATTAATCTATATATGTTAGTTTCAGCTTCTCTGCCTTTTAATACATCAAGGCTTAGTGTCATAATAACAGTGCTTCCATTGGCTTTTCCAATCATGATAACCCTGTTCTCCCTTGTTATCTGGTCACTTCTAGTTCAGATTTATTTTGTGATTTTTACCTTTTTTCAAAGTATGGGTAATTATTGGGCTTTTGGAGATCTACCTACATTCTGTGTTTTCTACATTTTACTAAGTATCTTCTTTCTAAAATAGAATTGTTTTATAGTAGGATGGTCTTTCAAATGATCTAATCTGCCATACTCCTGGTAACAGAAGTCTCCTCCTCAGCCCCCCCTTTTTTTTAACTTTTGTTGAGTTTTTGCCTGATCTTTGATTCTCTGTGATCCTTGGGACCAGTGTGCCCTCTGTTTTTAGACCTAAGGCTTAGATTAGAGTAATAAAGCTATATCAGCAAGGACTAGAAGCTAGAGACTAGAAATATCTGCCCAGGTATGGCAGGCTAAGAAGTAGCCTGTCTGAGATATCAAGAAAGAATTATGTTCATCTGTTTTGTTTCTTAAATTCCACACATAAGTGAAATCATATGGTATTTGTCTTTCTCTGTCTGACTTATTTTGCTTAGCAGAATACACTCTAGCTCCATCCATGTCATTGCAAATGGTAAGATTTCATTCTTTTTGATGGCTGAGTAATATTCCATTGTAACAGGGGAAGGGGGAAAAAGAGAGTGAGAGGGAGGCAAACCATAAGAAACTCTTAACTATAGACAACTGAGGGTTGATGGAGGGAGGTGAGTGGAAGATGGCTAAATGGGTGATAGGGATTAAGGAGGGCACTTGTAATGAAAACCGGGTATTATATGTAAGTTTTGGATCACTAAATTCTACACCCGAAACTAATTTTACCATATATGTTAACTAACTAGAATTTAAATAAAATCTTGAAATAAAATTTTAAAAAGAAAGAAAGAAAAAAAGAATTAGCCCACTCTGGGTAGTGTTGGGTCTTTGTCAATAAGAAATTGTTTGCTTGTCTAGCAGATGGTTAATGAGAAAGAAACTTAAATCATACTTGCAGTTATAATGGGCAAAGATACAGCAATCTGTTTCCATCAATGGACTATGGAAGTATCGGCACTCCTGGGGAAAGAATACTCCAGTCTCTAGAAGGACTCAAAAATTAATCCTTTCCAACCTGGGTACTGTTTTGACATGCTGTTCAGAGTATGAAGATAGGGTCTTGATACAGGAGGATATGACTGTGCTGATTACCTAATATAGGTTACAAGGCAAGAGCATCATAACAAGCAAAAACAAAACCAAAAACACTAATGTAACTACAGTTTTTGCTTTTTCCCTATAAGACTTCAAGCTTCATGAAGGCCAGGACCATATTTGTTTTGTTTATTACTATTTTTCCATATATACTTCCATACTTTTGAATTAATGAATGAATAGGTATCAGGGAACTATTACCATGTAGAATGTGTGGCCAGGAATTCTTGATAATATATTCAAAGTGACAGGTAATGTAATGTTCAAAGTTAGTTGTTATAGCAATATCTTTCTAGAAAATTCTTTTTTTAAGAATATGGTTCCCTTTCTGGAAAAGATATCTTATTGGAGAATGAGGATAGGCCTCACAGTTGAATTTTGAAAATTCTTTTTTAATGGCTCTTTAATTTAGAGTAATAAATTCTTTGAGCCTCATTTTCCTCATACATGGAATGGGGATAATAATATCTGCCCTTTATTGCTACTATATCTACAGTCCTACTGCAGTCAGTAAAGATGAGGAAGAAATTGAACCACCTATATATAGGAAGAATAATTTGTAGGGAAGCGTGGGTTGAAGGGGAAATCAATATAAGAAAGATCTTTCTCAGAGAATAGTACTCCTAGCCCCAGAAGGAAGGTCTAAGCTGGACAGAAGACAGGTGTGAAAATTTGGAGATTAGGTCATGTTTGTATGGGATTTAAAAGGGTAGAGTGAGTCATTGTTAATTTTTCTTGAACTACCTAATTTCATCTATTTTATGACTCACTTCATAATTCATACATTGTCTTTATCTTCCCCCTCACCACACAGGAATAAATTTTACTAAATCTAGGAATACACTATTTTCATGCAGACCTTGTTACTTATTGTCACATGGAAGTGGCCTCATTCCAATTCATCGACTTGTTGTAGGGATTGAAAAAATAGATTTATGGCCCAACATTATATTAAATTCACATTTGCCCAGAATTTGAAATTGTACAAAATATGTATTGGGCTTTATATAAATTAGTCTGACTTTATATGAAGTACAATATAATTTTTTATCTGGGGCCTATTATAGGCTTAGTATTCTAGTAATGGACAATATTTAGGAACATTAAGTGTATATGATTTTAATATCTGCTAACAGGTGAGTAAGCCTTTCAATCCCAATTACTCCTAGTAAGAAATGTAAAGCATAGTTATTTTTCATGATATTTATTTACCAAACAAAACCACACCTTAATTTGCTCTGAACGTCTGAATCTCCAGTTGTTATACCTTGAATTTTGGATCCAAAATTTTAATAGCAAAGGTGGCTCATCTGCATAGACATGTAGAGAGACCAGAGGAGAAAATAAGACATGTTGAAGTCATAACATCATTTTACACTTGAAGAAGTAGAAGTAGCCCACAACTGCATCTGCTTCTTAAAGGACAAAAAGAATGACAAGAATAGCTCTCTGGGGTTGTTTCCCAATTACCTTATTTATTAAAAATAAAACACAATCAGGGAAAATCAAATATTTCCAAAACATAGACGGCAAAGACAGAGAAACTTGTAGAAGTACAGAAAAAATAAGTGACATTTATTTCCACCTTCCAATATACACTGTCAACAAAAGCCAAACAAACATACAAATCATCCAAGATCTCCTTGCTTCAAATAAAACTGCAGAAACCCTATTGTATTGTAAATAATGGGTTAGAAACAAGGCTCTTGACTTTGAGGTTCAAAATATCCTTAAAATATTTTTTAAATGAGTATATATACCCAGTAAGAGATAAACGATGTTAAAATCATCCCAAAACCTGACTCTACCAGCCAAGGTAGAGCATTAGATCTGTCAAGAGACAGGAGAATAATTATGTTTACTTACTTCAGTTTTTGATGGTGGACTAAAGGGGCTAAGCTGTCTGGAATGTACAATCGGGACTTGGGTTCTGAGTATATATTCTTGGGATGGCTTTCAAAAAGTAAAACTGGCTATGGGCAACAGATTTAGATGTGATTACATGTACAGAGTTTGTGTGTATGTGTATGTAAAAGAGATGGGGTGGAGGAGAGAATTGGGGTGGTATGTGGGTGGGAACAGTCACAGCATAGTAAGGTTGCAACTAAGCAGAAATTAGGTTAGAACAATTCATGATTGCTGTCAGGGTTCACAGCTGGTACCTTGGCAGAAGGTATAGAGGTGAGTTAGGAACTATGGTTGGAACCGGGCATAACGAGGCAGTTGGGGCAGTTTCAGTTCACTTGACTCAGGGATCTGGCAAGAGTGCCTATAAACATGTTTGCCAGTTCACACAAAGTTAAGCTCCGTCAAACCAGAACAGAGACGAGGCAGTTCTTCATATTGTGGGTGTCCTAGGGTGACTGTGGCAGAAGATTAAGGCTCTATGTGGACCTTTGAAAGATGCATGGGTATTGCTCCTATCTTCATATTAGAAGACAATTAATATTCAGAATCATGAGCTTTACTAACATTCTATGTGATAATTGTTCCCATCATACAAAGGAGTTTTTTTTTCTCTTTTCTTTACAAAATTTACCACAGGATCCGTTTGAATTATATATAGATTTGTAAAGTTTAGTTAAACAACTTTTCAGCAATAATCCTGTTTTGAACCTTGATAGATCTTTGTAATTTTCTTGTAATACTTGCATTATGACATGTAATAAAGTTACTTGTTTATCAATTTGGTCTACAGAAACGTTATATGAGCTCCATGAAAACAAGAATTTGGTTAGTTATTGTAAAGGAAAATACATTTAAAAACACACAAATATATGTATTGATAAATTTTCACAAAATTTTAGATGATATTATACATTTGTAACCACAAACAATTTTACCACCAAGAAAAAGCAACTGTTAAAGTGGTAGTGGAACTTACTGTAGTCTCTTTTAAGTATAACTATGCTATTTTGTAGCCTGCTTCTTTCATCAAATAATGTATCTTGGACAGGTAGCAATGCTGTATGACAAGAAAGTAATGGGTTAATCCTGTGTGCACACTCGGGAGGGGTTGGAGCAGAAATGGCGCCATGTGGCCACGCATCTGGGCAGCAAGTGAAAAGTGGGTGTAAGAGCAGAAGTAGCCAGCTAGAGCCGGGAGCTTGGTGGGGACGGAGCTTGCTGGTGAGGCAGTGGTGGTGATTTGGCAGGCCGGTTCAGGCTTGTGGGGGTGGGGGTGGGGGTGGGGGTGGGGGTGGGGGTAGCTGCGGTCCTGATCCTGCATGATCAGGTGAACAACTGCATCATCGAGGAGACACTTGCACTCAAGTTCATGATTGCAGAGCCCAGTAACAAACCAGAAGCAGCAGAAGTTGCATTTGCACATTTCGATGGAGTCCTCTATCATATTTCAAATCCTAATCCTGATGGTCAGTATTTCTTTGAAATTCTACAAGGAATTTCAGACACATGGTGCTGATGAGTTATTAAAGGGGGTGTATGGGAGTTTGTTGGTAAATCCTGAATAAGGATACAATGTCTTTTTGCTATATGACCTTGAAAATCTGCCAGCACCCAAGGATTCCACTGTGTATCTGGCTGGCATGTTGAAATGAAATTGTTTTTGCCTCTGTCTTGGAGAAAGCCTTCCAATTCCAAGAAGAGGGCAAGGAAGGAGGGAACAGGGCAGTTATCCATGACAGGGTTGATGAAACCATATATGGTAAGTGTAAGAAGGACAGAGTCACAGTAGTCTTCAGCACGATGCTTAAGGATGACAACAGTGTGGTCATTGGAAAAGTGTTCATGCTGGAGTTCAGAGAAGGACGCAGAGCCAGCCCCACAGCCCCCCAGGTCCTCTTTAGCCACAAGGAACCTCCTCTGGAGCTGAAAGACATCAGTGCTGCCGTGGGCAACAATATTGACTATGTTACCTTTGTGCTGTTCCCTTGCCTCCCCAGTGCCAGTGGAGACAACGCCATCAACCTCTCAGGACTATCTGCACTACTGCATCAAGTGCTCTAAGGCCTATATTCACACCCGTATTTGGACAAAAACATCCGACTTCCTCAAGTTGCTGAACCGTGCATGCCCAGATGCTGAGAAAAAAGAAATGAAAATAATTACGGGGAAGACATTTTCATCCCGCTAACTCTTGGGAACAGTAACAGGAGGCAGCTGGTGACTGAAGCCTGCAATACTTGCTGCTGGATAATCTTAGCTTTTCATGTTGCACCTCTTCAGTTTCTTAAGGGATTCTCTGTTTTCGTTCCATTTTGTACCCGTTTGGAAAATAATTTGCAGAAACAAGCTGTGCTTGCAAGAACTTCATTGTTCTCAAGAATTAAAACAAGAATTCCACTTGATCGACTTCATTCCTTTTCTTTACCTTCCCTCCCTCACTCCCCTTCCTTTCCCCTCTCTTTTCCAAGCTGTTTCGCTCAGCAATATGTTACTACTAATGAGTTGCAGGATAATGCAATTTTAACTGATTTTCTCCTAAGTATTTGAGTTCGAAACTCCTATATCTAAAGAAATTTGGTTGAGGTCATTAATAAAGAAAATCTATCTCAAAAAAAAAGTAATGAGTTAAGAAGAAATCTTTAATGAAATGTATATGTACATGAATATACAAAATGACATATAGACATTATTATCTATATACTTATATTTCATACATGTACATATACATGAAAACAGCAGTTTCATTATGATTTCACCACTTCTCATGGAAAGGGCTAAAAGCAAAGAAGAAAACAACATATATAGTATAATTAGGGAAAGACCACAAGCCAAAACCACAGATTCTGAAAGTTTAGGATCAAATTGAAGAACAGTTTCATGATCTGTCACATTTTTGTAAAATAAAGACAAGCAGAATTTTGGGAAAGAGCACCTTTCATTGTAAATGCCCCTTAAATTGTACAGATGATACTTGGGAGTGTGGAAATCAAAGCAAGAAGACTAGAGCATCACTTTGTGCGTGACAAATGCATTAAATGCACAAAACCCAGGATGCTTAAATGTATGTTATTTGTTAACTGTTCAGTCTGTTATGACTTGGGAGCAAGGCTAGACACATTGGAAAAGCTGCAAGGAGATACCCGAGTTTCAGCTTTGCAGATGGTAAGCAATGTCAGTAATGGCAGGTGAACCATATAGTATCCAAGTGCTTATTGTGTTTCAGTGGTATTGAATGGATCGTGAAACTGAAAGAAAAAAATTTTACTTTTTCCCTTGTCGGTTTCTGTTCAATGAAGTGTAGACTCAACGTACATCACTGTAGAGTACTAGGTCAGAGACATGAAGAGTGAGACCTATGAGAGTTACAGGCAACGCTTTAAAAACCTACATAGAGGAACAACTAATTAGAAGTTTTATGTGGAAGCCAAAAACTGAAGCCCTTAAAACTGGATAATTGATTTTTCTGAATAAAGCAGAACAAATGAAACAGAAAAAAATATATGCATATTTAACTTTATGATGAAACTGCTCTGAAATAAAGGAGTACTTGAATCTGTAGACTGAGTTCTCTCACCAGGTACCAGGAAAAAATGAACAAGAATGATCCCTAGATGTTAAAACCTGATGAATTTGTTGGACTACATATATAAAAAATCCCACAGGTCCAAAGGGAATGAAAGTGAAGGCAATCAAGAATTTACTTTTTTTGGGATTTGTTTTATTTATTTTTTCTCATGGTTAGACTATGGTTGTGTGTTTTCTGCTAGGACCATAGGGTTAACATACCATTTTATCACATAATATCAAGGGAATGTGCTGTCAGTATGCTTTATCACTGTTGATGTTCATCTTGATCACCTGGCTGAAATAGCATTTGTCAGATTTCTCCAGCATTAAGTTATTCGTTTTTCCTCTTTTCCATAGTGTATTCTGGAAATCAGTCCCTGTGTGCAGCCCACACTTAAAAAGAATGAGGAGTTATACTTCCTTTCCTTAAGGATGGAGTATCTCCAAAAAAATATTCAGAATTTTTCTCCATGCTAGTTTTGTCTCTTCTCTCCCAGTTACTTATTTGTTTATTTATTTATTTATTTAGTTAGTTAGTTAGTTAGTTATTGGTTTATATAAGTGTGGACTCGTGTATACTTATCCTACATCTTTGTTATAATTCAGTACTACTTTTCGTTGTTGTTATTGCTTGAATTTTTCCAACTTGGCCAACTGGGCTCTTTCAGTTGACTCCTGGCCTTTTCACATTATTGTGGTTCATTTGTTTGTTTAGCACTAACTTTCTAGCACACAAGATGTTCCAAATTAGTCATGTGTATTTCCTGTTCTGGTCCTAGAATCAGCCTTTTCTCTGAGGAGTCCTGGTTTCTTTTGTTGGAGAACAGTGTTAGAAATTAAAATCTTGGGTGCTAAGTGTGATTATTACAACTATAATGTCTAGGTCCCCTCAGCTAAAAGAGCAAGGAGATATATATATGTTTAGTTACCTGTCTCCTACCCTATTCCATATCATATAAATGATTCTAGCCTCCTCTCATTATTTATCTGTAACCTCTCACTCCAATAATGAGAAACCTGGCACCCATCATTCACCACTCATTAATTTTATTGTTCAATTCCTAGAAATGTTGTAGATTGGTTTCAGATTCCATTAATTTTCAAACTTATGTAGGGCACTTCCTTATTTTCCATTTCTTTAAGTGAGGTTTTATACATTTAGATTCTTCTGTCACATTCTGCATTTCATCTGAGATCTCCCAACCTCTTGAATGATTTTTTAAATTGTTTCATTCATTAGGATGTAAAGTTCTATAATTTTGATGATCATTGGGATCATGTATTTACTATTACAGTGTCATACAGAATGAATCCATCCTTTAAAATTTAACTGCATGTTATGAGTTTATTAAATTAGCATTTATTAAGTGGAGCACATTATGCCAAATGATGAGCCATTGTTCCATAATAGTTTGCAATAGCAATTTATGTAGGGAAGTTTATTTTTCATAGGTCTTTCAGTTTCTGCCTGTCTGAAAGAGCATTTCTCCTTAACATTTGAAGGATAATTTCACTGGATACAGAACTCTTAGCTGGTTGGGTTTTTTGTTTTGTTTTGTTTTTTGTTTTTTGCTTTCCTCTCACACCACTTTCTTCTTGCTTATATGGTTTCTAAAGAGCAGTTTCTTCTAATTCTTTCTGTTCCTCTTTAGGTAATGTTCCCACGCCTGCTCCAAATGCTTTCAAATTTTTGTCTTTGTCTTTGGTTTCATATGACTTGAATATAATATACCTAGGTGTCGATTTTTTGGTATTTATCCTGTTTGGTCTTTTCTGATCTTCTAGATCTGTGGTTTGATCTTTCTCATCAATTTCAGAAAATTATTGTTTATTAATTATTTCTTCTGAATTATTTCTTTCTTTTCCTTGTGTTATTTCAAGTGCATGTATGTTACACACTTTGAAATTCATCCCACTGATCTTGGATGTTCTGGGGATTTGTTTGTTTGTTTACTTTTTATTTCAGTTTGCAAAGTTTCTATTGGCCTATATGTAAACTCACCAATTCCATCCTCAACCATGTCCAGTCTACTGATTAGCTCATCAAAGACATTCTTAATTGCTTATGTGATATTTGATTTCTGGCATTTTCTTTTCTTTATTTCCTAGAGTTTCCATCTTCTGCTTATATTACCCATATGCTCTTGCATGCTGTCTACTTATTCCATTGGAGCCTTTAATATATTTATCATCATTATTTTAACTTTCCTATCTGATAATTTAATCATCTGTTTCATATCTCAGTATAGTTTGATGCTTGCTTTGTCTTTTCAGTCTGTATTTTTTTCTCACTTTTTGAAGTTCATTTTAATTTTTTGTTGAAAAAACTGGACATTTTGTATCAAGTAGTAGGAATTGAGGTTAATAGTCCTTTAATATGAAGATTCATGTTCATCTGGCTAATTACTAGGCTTTTTTTATTAGACTATTTAATGTTTCATGTTTAATGTTTTCTTTAGTTGTATGTGCCCAAGGCTTCAAATTTCTCTAGTGCCCTTGTTTTGGTCTCCCTTGTTTGCTTTGGAATTCCCCAAGTACTCATGCTCATAGAGTCTGTGTCTTTCAACTCTTCCATCTGCAGTCCACTATTATTGCACTAGAGCCCTGTTGATGAGGTGGTAAATTCTGTACACCTCAATATTTTATTGTCCCATGTCTCCAGATTATAACTTTCACAAGCATTTCTCTGCTGGTATTGTTCTCTCTCTTAGATAACAGAAAATTTACAGAAGCTTGGGGTAGAAGGAATGTCCTTTCTTCACCTGGCATAAGGTTCTGGTAAAGTCTTTTTCTATGAAAATACTATTTCTTTTGAATAAGGCTCTGGATGTATTTCACAACAATTAATCTTCCTCTCTTCCTGCCAGAACCATTAGGGGATATTTTGGGATTTTCACCAGGAGAACATGGTAGGATTACCAGAAGTAAAAACAAGGAAAGTGTGGGGCTCCTTCTCAGACAGTGGCTCCCAGCACTTTCTCACTCCCACACTAGTCAATACTCAACCTCCAACAATTCATCGAAATTGCCATGTAAGTGTTCCTACCAGTTACAGTTCCAGCAGCTTCTGCGTCAAATAAGCATATCTTGTTTATGGCTTTCTGGGTTTGCTTGACTCTCCAGATTTCAGGGTAGAGGTTTTTCCTGCCACCTCAGTTTAATGATTAGTCCAAGAAAAGTGGATTTTAAGATATTTAGCTTATTCATGTAAGGATGGGATGGCAACTTCCACACTCTTGACATATTGGAGCTGAAATCAAGTTTTACCTTTAATTTTAATATAAATTAAATTGTAAGTTATATATTATTTAATGGTTTTTATTTTTATTGCTGTGGGTTTTATTATAATCATTTTATTGTGTTATATATGACATAAGCTGTACCATTTTAATCATTTTAAATGTGCAATTCTGTGGCATTAATTTCATTTACAATGTTGTTGTAACTTACCCCTTATCCCTTATCTGAGTTTCTAAAACTTTTTCATCAACTCAAAGAGAAACTTTTTGTACCCATCAAGCAATAACTTCACATTTCCCCTCCCCTTGCTCCTAATAACCTCTATAATTTCTGTCTCTTGAATTTACCTGTTCTAGATGTTTCAAATAGGTGGAATCATAAAATATTTTTCCTTTTATATCTGGTTCATTTCATATAGCATAATATTTTCAAGTCCATCAATCCTATAGTATATACCAAAGTTCATTCCTTTCTATGGCTGGATAATAGTCTATTGTATGTATATAATAGATTATGTTTATCTAGTTATTTGTTGATGAACACTTAGGTTGTTTCCACATCTTGGCTATTGTAAATGATACTGCAGTGAACATTGGTGTATAGGTATTTAAGTCCTTATTTTTAATTCTTTTGAGTACATATACCTAGGAGTAAAATTGCTAGGTCATGTTTATATTTCTGAAACTGTCAAATTTTTTTCCAAAGTGGTTGAAACATTTTGCATTCCAACCTTCAATACATGAAGATTCTAATTGCTTTGCATCCTTATCAACACCTATTTCATGGTTGTTTTTTTTTAATCATAGCTATTGTAGTGTGTGTTAAGTGTTGTGTTCTTATGGTTTTGATTTGTATTTACCTAATGACTAATGATGTTAAGAATCTTTTCATATGCTTATTGGTGATTTTTATTTTTTTATTTTTTAAAAGATTTATTTATTTATTTTAGAGAGAGAGAGCCCAAGCAAGTGGAGGGAAGGGCAGAGGGGGAGAAAGAATCCTGAAGCAGACTCAGGGCTGAGCAGGGAGCCCCACACGGTGCTGGATCCCAGGACCCTGAGATCATGCTCTGAGCTGAAACCAAGAGTCAGCTGCTTAACTGATGATGCCACCCAGGCACCCTTTTGGCCATTTTTATATCTCCTTTGGAGAAATATCTACTCAAGTCCTTTGTCAATTTTTAAATTTTGTTGTCTTTCTGTTGTTGAGTTATAGTTCTTTATATATTCTTGATATTAAACCCCTTTAAGAGATATGCTTTCAAATATTTTTTCCCATTCTGTAGGTAGTCTTTTTTTTGGATCTATACATTTATTTATTTCATCAAATTTGGGAAGTTTACATCTATTATATGTTCAAATACTGTTTCTGCTCCTTTCTCTCTCTTCTTCTGGGCTTCCTATAACGCATATGATGTTCCACAGTTCCCTTAGGCTCTTTTCACTTTCCTTAATTTTTTCTCTTTCTGCTCCTCGAACACATAAATTTCAACTGCCTTATCTTTAAGGTTGCTGATTCTTTTTTCTGCCTGATATAACCTGCTATAAACATCTCTCTGATTTTTTTTCATTTCATTCATTTTACTTCTCAGCTCCAGAATTTCTGTTTGGTTACTTCTATAATGTGAATCTCTTTATTGATATTTTCATTTTGTTTCTGCATCATTTTCTTGATTTCATTTACTTTTTTGTCCGTTTTGGCTGTGTAAGCATACTTAAAACAGTTGTTATAAAAAATCTTTGCCTAGTAATTCCATCATGTATGCCTCCTCAGGGATGGTTTCTGTCAATATACTTTGTTCCTTTGAATGAGCTATGCATTCTCAATTTTTTGTTTGCCTTGTTATTTTTTGTTAAAAACTGGACATGTGGATATTAAATTATGGTAAATCTGAAAACCAAATTCTTCCTTCAGGTTTATTGAGTTCTTTAATCGTTGAAGATTATAGTAGTCTATTTGACTAATGACTTTTCAAAACTATTTTGGAAAAGTCTATATTCCTTGTGTATGATTACTGAGTTGTCTGTTCATTTTGATTGTGTTCAGCAAGTATTTATGGCAATTTCCTTGAATGCCAGGAAATAAGGAAAACACCTCTCTTATTCTTTGCCGATTGTCAATCTACTAGAGTTTTCCAACAGTTATCCATGCTTGTACTGAGCCTAGGGATCCGGTCAAGGCATAAGTCTGGTGTCTTTTCAGGTCTAATTTGTGTATGTGTCTTACCCTGTTCTTGCTTGTAACTTTCTAAATTTCCCTATAAATGTGGGTACTTTTGAATAACCAATTTTTTTTTAAGAAACTCCACCTAGCTTTTCCTTCCAGACATTAGGTGGTCTATTATATGTCTCGACTTCGATCTTTTTTTCAAAGATTTTTTTTTCTTATTCGAGAGAGAGTGCATAAGCCTGTGAGGGAGAGGCAGAGGGAGAAGCAGACTCCCCACTGAGCAGGGAGCCTGATGCAAGGCTTGATCCTAGGACCCTGAGATCATGACCTGAACGGAAGCAGACTCTTAACCACCCGAGCCACCCCCAGGCACCCCTCAACTTTAATCTTTTGACCCAGGCTTCTGAGGGTTGTTTGTTCACCTTGCGAAGTTTTTAAGAAATGACTGCCACTTTTATGGCCTGAGTTAGTTCTGAGTTTGATGAAACAGGGACAAAGTATTGTGACAATACTTCAGGTAATCCCTGGACTGGTTAAAAGCCAACATAACACAATAATTTGTAAGGCCTGCTCTGCTTCCTTTGTAACTTAAGAGAAGATTCTGCACTGGGAAAGCAGTTTATCATCTTCAAGACTGCTGTTAAGCTGGTGAGGGGATGGAGGAAGGGCAAGTAAAATGCCACAAAGATTTGCTACCATTTATAAGTTGTTTTTTTCTTGGTTCAGTGTTTGTTTGAATCTTGTGCAGAATTATGATAAAGTTGCTTTTGACAGTGCTTGTTTTTTTTTTTTTTTTTTTTTTTTGGTGTTACTGTGGAGGGATGAGAGCTTGGAGCTGTCTACCCTGCCATTTTGCTGATGTCACTCCTACATATTTTAATTTTACATAATGGGAACATGTTCACAAATTTCATGAAAATTTACCATTTAATTATCGTGAATTGATTTGAACTAGCTCTAGCATACCTCTGAATTTAAACTCATTTAAAGGTGTATTATCTATACTTTGAATTACATTATGCTATCCAAGCACAATCAAGACCCTTGCCCTCAAGGATTTCTGTTCTAATGAGAGTTACTTTATGTAGGGTACTCTGATATGTATTAAAGAGGAATTTCTGGGATATTAGGTTCTGTTTTGAAATTTTCATAAACCATCCTCGATATTCTCTTGATCACAGCATTCTGAATTCTGGTCTCATCTTTGTGGTGTGTGTGTGTGTGTGTGTGTGTGTGTGTGTGTGTGTAATGGTTCTGTCATCTCTTCCTAATCATGGCTTTTTCTCTCAATTATAAGAATTTAAATGATTCCATGGGTTTTGCAAAGCTTAGCTAGATATTACTAATTCCCTAGTCAAATCACATCCTTTTGTGCACAAGACTGGCCTTTTTCCCAATTTTTGTACCTTTACTAGAATCGAACAGCACTATTTTCATATTATCCACTAAAATCAACCGTTCTGAAATGGCTGAAAATATACTCTATTGTAATTTTTGATCAACAAGATTTAATAAAGTTCCTTCTATATTTAAAAATTTTTGTCTTATTATGCCAAAATACTAATTACTCATAGTGGGGGTTTATATGTTTGTTATATATATTGTTGGTTGAAAAATAAAATCATTTTATTTTCTAAAATAAATACTTCCTATCTGTTATATTAATCCCTCTACAAGTTACAGGGAAAAGCAAATCTGTCCTTTCTATACTTTTCATATTCTAGTACTATATGTTAAATAACGGGAGGAAATGATTCCTGAGCTGGATTTGAATCAGAGGCAATCAATCATCCATTGAATATGTGAAGCTTGATTATGTACTACTTTTGGTTTCCCAGTTAATTAGACATTACAATAGAAAAAAATAATAAGATTACATAGTAGCAAAGCTACTTACCATAGAACCAAGTTTAAGTTTTCATATGATTCCACAATTTATACTAAATAGGTTGATTTATATAATATATATATATGCTTATAAATAACTTTAATTATTCCCTTCCATTTTCCAATCACTGCTGTCACTATTCTTCTAATTCAGAGACTTGCCAAAATCTACCCATTGGCACAAGCTTTATTTTTAGATATGTTGTTTGTTCTCAACTAAAAATCATTGATGCATAGAAATTTTCCATTTATTCACTGATTTGAAAATAATAATACATGGTACTTTAGCAGCATGTCAAGAGAGCATACAATGCATTTATTCTCCAAGCTGTAATTGCAGGCCGTGCTTAGTGTAAAGCAATTTGCTTTTAAACATGAGAGAGCATATGGCCCAAGGAGAGAGTCAGTGCTAGAAGGTATTATTTCTATTATTTATTCTGGAATCCTTCCAAAAATCTTCTACATAGTGCTTGAAACAAACAAGACTGATCACAAAGCTACCATAGACCAATATGTCCAAGTCTATAAGATCATCTCAAAATGCATTGAACATTTTAAAAATATAGTTTATGTTATCAAGTGGTTGTAAAAAACACAGAGAAAATATTTTGGGACAGTGGAGCTTGAACATTTGTTCAGATGCCTGAGTCACACATAACTGCTTCTATTCAGAAGTCTCCTAAACAAAATTTGTTCAAGGGTGGAGTTAATGTAATGCTTCTCTTCACTTGTGGAATTGTAAAGGATGAACAAGATTAACCATAGAATAAACATAGCCATCAATTTCTTGGTACTAAGTGGATGTAGTACATTTTGGGGTAATTCCAGATAGTTAATTATGTGATAGTCTTGAGAGTTTAGACCAACGGGGAAATATATGAGCAGTGAATTCGACCATGTGAGAATGAAAATTGTATTAAAGCATGTGCTGTTTTAATGACCAAAGATCATTGCTTTTTTTTTTTTTTATCCCAATAAGTTTTGGAGTTATCATGTAGAAATCTCCAAAGAAATGAGGGGCAGATTGGGGATAGAAAATAATTTTCCATGAAGATCCTTTTAGAACAGTTTATTAATGTCATTATACCATTCTCTGACCAAGCTGGAGCAGCATATCTCCTTTTCAGCCAGGCACAAAGTAAAACATACATAACCATTTGACTCAAGTAATTAAATAGCAATATCATTGTATTGTATGAAAATGATCAGACTGCCTGGTTGATCTTTTTCTTTTTCATCACTTGTTAAGGTATATTAGGACATTTCTCTTTTATTTAGGACATTTCTTTTTTTTTTTAAGATTTTATTTATTTATTTGACAGAGAGACAGCGAGAGAGGGAACACAAGCAGGGGGAGTGGGAGAGGGAGAAGCAGGCTTCGCGCGGAGCAGGGAGCCTGATGTGGGACTCGATCCCAGGACCCTGGGATCATGACCTGAGCCGAAGGCAGACGCTTAACGACTGAGCCACCCAGGCGCCCTTTTTAGGACATTTCTTAAAACAAACTAAATGACATGGGCCATAGTTGCCGAGTGCATTGTCTACTTGCTAGTGTTAAAATACTTTGCATTTGAAATTTTGATAGAATTTGTAATTTATGATAGATAGGAAGCCCAAAATATTTGCACTGAAAATTGAAGATTTCAAAACACAAAGGCCCAGGGACAAAGGGGTAGGCAATATAACTGGTAAAAAGAGTTTGATATTCTGTTTAGAGAGTGCTACCATAATGAGTTCGCCCACAGCTGTTATCAATTCGCACTATACTCTAGAGGCAATGAATTATGTGGGAATATGATGATGAATCTCAAGCACTCTCTATGTAACTAAAAGCACCCCTGCCTGAGTATATTCCACTTGTGATTTGATCCTAAATAACTAGTTTTCAAACCACAAATGAGTCCATCTATCAAATGTTGTCTTGTTCTTCAGCTTACCTTTCATATTGCATTACAGATGGAGGCAAAAATCTATTTGAACTCTTTTGTTTGAATCTTGGCCTGTGTATAAACAGCTTCTTACTCTGAAAAGGGGCATTTTCTTCATTGTTAATAAAAAAATGCCATAGTTCATACAATTGACAACTATTTAGAAAGCACTTGACCTTTGCTATTTTCACCATTATGTATCTCCAAAGGTCTCCTTTAAGGTGTCAAAGAAATTAACATTAAAGGGACTAACATGCTTTCTATTTCAGCCAGTCTGACATAACCTTTAAATAAAATAGCGTTTGTTTTAGAAATGAATTAATATTTATTTCATTTATTCACAATATGCGCTGAATGTTTTATATTTGTCATGTACTATGCTAAATCCTTTCACTTGCATCATTACCTAATTCACACAAAATTCTCTTTTAAAGAGGAAACTAAGCTATAGAAGTTTTTGTAACCTAATTAAGGTCACATATCTAGTAAAAGGCAAAGCAATTATGTGAACCTATTATCTGAATGTTTAAGTCTGAATTTTTGCCACTATTTTCTATCATTTTCCTCATTATAAAAATCTATCCCACCCACATTACAATATTTTAAATATCCCATTAGTTAAGAAGTGAAAGTAACATAGAAACCTCGAAACCAGAGTTTCTCAACCTGATCACTTTTGATAGTTTGCGCTAGTTAATTTGTGGGGGAGGCATCATTAGGGGAGGTTCATACTGTACACTGTAAGATGTTTAGCAGTTTTCCCGGGTCTAACCATTAGATGCCAGTGGCAAACCCTACCTACTCCTAGTTGTGACAACCAAAAATACCTCTAGATAGTCCTCTGTGGGAAGAGGGTAAAATAACACCTCCTTCTGAGAACTGCTACTCTGGAGAAAACAATGCCCTGTTTTCTCTTTAAGTCATTACATTTATGATCTTAGTTTTATAATTTTCTTTTTTAAATTAACTTATTATTTGAGAGAGAGAGAGAGAGAGCAAGCATGGGGGTGAGGGGCAGAGGGAGAGGGAGAGAGAGAATCTGAAGCAGACTCCCTGCTGAGCTCAGAGCCCATCATGGGGCTCAATCCCATGACCCTGAGATCATGGCCTGAGCTGAAATCAGGAGTCGGATACTCAACCAACTGAACCATCCAGGCCCCCCTTAGTTTTATAATTTTCAATAGCCTGGTAAAATCAGAAGTCCATTAAAAAATAGATAAATGTATTTTCTTGATGTTATTTCCCCTTAATGTTATTTACATGGAAACTAGGAGAAGGTCATCTTCTATTGCTATAGTCTCTTCTGGCTGAAGTTTTAAGTTACACAAGATTTGTGTAATTATAAGCATTTTTAAAACTTAAGATCAATTTGGGGCACCTGGGTGGTCAGTCAGTTAAGCATTCTACTCTTTTTTTTTTTTTTAAGATTTTATTTATTTATTTATTTATTTGAGAGAGAGGATGAGAGAGTACAAGCAGGGTGGAGAGGCAGAGACAGAAAATCTCAATGAGACTCTGGCCCAATGTGGGACTCAATCTCACAACCTTGAGATCATGACCTGAGCTGAAACCAAGAGTTGGACGCTTAACCGACTGAGCCACCCAGGCGACCCAAGCATCCATCTCTTGATCTCAGCTCAGGTCTTGATCTTGGGGTTGTGAGTTCAGGTCCCCCATTGTGCTCCACATGGGGCATGGAGCCTACTTAAGAAAAAAAAACAAAACTAAACTTAAGATCAATTTAATTATGATACTTTGTTAGTGTGATAAAATCTTAGGTCCTTTTGGAAAAAAAAAAATATTGGCCTTATTCTAATATGTTTTTAAGTATACTTTTGGAGAATAGTTTTGGCATTGCTGAAGTTTTCTTCAAACGTACGATCTGAAAGGAAATCTGTACACATCTCAGGCTTTAGAGCATTCTTAAAGTTCATGATGTAATCTAAATGGTACTATTAAAACTTGCTGCATTTAGTTTGTTATTCCACAGGCATCATAGTCTTAATTTCACCTTAAAGCCTCTCCAATCTTTATCTATAAATTATGATATTTTGGGATTCCATGAGTTATTAATTCATACACAGAGAGATATAAGTAAATGTTATATAAAAAGCTACTGGGGCATTGTAACTGGAATAGTTCCTTCTCCCTTAAAATGTGCGTATTTTATGTAGGCATTGTCATCTGTTCAGTTTATCTCAAATTCATGGGGTACCTTATCTATGTTCATCATACACCCTCACTTCTATCTTCACTTTGAAAGTTATTCTTTAGTCTCAGCACCCATCAGATAGCCTTCCAACCCAGGGAGTACAGTCTGTTCACAAGTCTCCCAAATGGCTTCATGAAAGCCTCAAAATGTTTTGAAATGAAACAAATTGCTGGACTGATAACTAAGTGGCAATTAATCTCTGGCAAATTATAATATATAGTTATTCAAAGACCACATGCTCCATTTTTAGTGACATAAGCAAAGTTCTAGTTTTATGGTTGCTAAGGCTTCTTCATTTGTTTGGCTAACTTATTCATTGAGAAAAAAATGACAAAGATTATTTTTCTAAAACAAGATGCCATCAATAAAACATATTTTTGAGCCATTAGGTTTGTCTGAAAAGTTTTAATCCCTACTCAATCCTGTAGAAAGTCTGCCTTGGTTGCTACTTCTGCACGGAAGACTTCTTTATATTTTATAGTAAGAGAAATCCGCACCAAAGGAAACTTTCTGGAAATATAAATTCAACCTATCTTCTAAACTGTCAATGTCCATGAGGTGGCTGGGCATTACTGATGAGTTGCTCTCACCTGACTGATTCCCCATTCCCTTTTCACTGAAATGTCGATGTAAATGCTACAAAAGAATGCAGCTTCTCTCTTCCTTACCAGCCCTTCTCGGGAAGGCTCCATTTTATTTCCCTAGCAATGCTAATTGCTCCCTATTACTTTGCCATTATGCTCCCCTTCCAAAATAAATAATATTTATGAAACATTGGAACAATAAATAAACTGTGTGTTTATTGTGTTTATTCAACACTGGCTTCCTTTCCAAATTGCATGGCTCAGCTCTGACTGCTGTTCAGGCAGAGCCATCATGCTTTCCAAACTGCCCTGCCAACTTGTTTGTCTTTGCATACGCATTTTTTTTTTCTTTGAGACTTGGAGAATAGCAATTAGGCAATTCCAGGTGGTGTGGGTACCAGAAGATAATCACATTTTGGAGCCATTAGATGCTTCACACACACACAGAAGCTTCACAATCCTCAGGGGTATGATTATCTCATCTCTACTCTTCTTCATGCCATGTCGATATCCCCTTCTCTTTTCACAGTACTAAGTTACAGATTCTTCACTCCCTTCCCCCCAATTATGTCCATTCAACCATATAATCATACTAAGAACAGTGTCAGAAAACAACAACCACCACAAAAACCAACACAACACTGTGCTGAGCCAACTTGCTGTTTTTTTGTGTTTTTTTTTTTCAACATTTAATTGCAGTATGTGTTATATTTTCCAGTAATTCATTGTTTTTGGAAAACTAACGGCAAATTTGTAGACATCCAGAGTCTAGAGGGATCAAATTTTGGCAGGCTTTGTTTGTATCTCATTTTTTCCTGTATTCCCAAGTCATCCTGTTTCATCCCTCCCCTAACATTTAGCACAGAACAGGGGTTAGAGTAGATACTGAAGGGGAGCAAACTATGCTCTCCCAGAATGTGCTACTTAGGCATATGGATTATTTTGAGCTAAAGGCAATCAAGACCCAGGAGACTCAAGAAAATCTTTTACCTCTCCCTTAACTACCTAAAATAATTTAGATATGAGGCTTGTTCCAGAAAGAGAGCTATTACCAGAGATAACTTTTTATCTGAAAGACCTATTTATATGGCAGGGCAAACATCTAATTACCAAACATCTGCTCTTATTGTCCTGTGAATTACACTCCTCCCCTTTGAAGCCCCAGTCCCCTCTCTCACTCCATAGGGAGGGCATATAAACATCAATTGCCTGCCTGTCTCTGAGTCTCATATTTCTGGGGCTCTTGTATGTACAAAATTAAATGTGTTTTTCTTGTAATGTGTCTAATGCCAATTTAATTATTAGACCAGCCAAAGCACCTAGAAAGGAGGAAGGGAAGATTTTTCTTTTCCTATAGTACACAGTAGTTGATTCATCTTCTAAGTGTTTCCGATCACTTAAAGCAATAATAGCAATGCTTAAAATAGTAACTTCAAGCCTAAATATTATCTTCAGAAATATTTTCAAAGGAATCTCCATTTTTTAATGACTGTGTTTCCTAAACTGTATCCATAATGCCATAGTGTGCCATAAAATGTTAATAGACATACTGTAAAAAACAAATTTCCGTGGTTACTCAAGTTTTAAAATGTCTGGGTTAAATAAATTTCATTAATTTGTTAAAAGTTCTGATAAATACTGTAGTCCTGCACAGTGAGACTTCTGAGAAAGTTTCATTTTCCATGAAGAGTTTCTAAAATTTATTTGACCACAGAATTCTGTTTTATTTACATGATGCATTATAGGAACAGACTTCCCAAAAAATGTTGTAAAACCCAATGAAATTTCATAGCAAAACTAAAAATGCCTCATTTAGAGGATTATAGCCTGAGGTCCATACATAGACTTTAGGGGATCAATGCTAGTATCTATGTTTTTCTGGTCTGAAAGTTAAACTGTTGGTTATTTGTGTTTGTACTCCTATCACATATATAATATATATTAGTAAGAAATTAATTTCAGGTGATAAGGAAAAACCCAGAAAGGCCTAATTAGAGAAGGTGGCATTTATGTTTGGCTTTGAGGATTTCAAAAGTCAGAGATGATAAATAAAGAGCATTCCAGCAAAAGTAGACAACTTAGACAAATGTATAAGAACAGTAAAATGCGGGCGCCTGGGTGGCTCAGTTGGTTAAGCGACTGCCTTCAGCTCGGGTCATGATCCTGGAGTCCCGGGAGCGAGTCCCACATCGGGCTCCCTGCTCAGCGGGGAGTCTGCTTCTCCCTCTGACCCTCTTCCCTCTCGTGCTCTCTATCTCTCATTCTCTCTCTCTCAAATAAATAAATAAAATCTTTAAAAAAAAAAGAACAGTAAAATGCCAGGCATATTTGATGTATGGTGAGAGATCCCATTAGGTTTAAGCCTAGGATGCATTAGTTTGAAGCTTAGGAAGCATGAGTGGTATAATGGGAAATAATGTTGAAAAAGTAAATTGAAATCAGATTAAGAAGATTTTGATCATTCCATTTACCCACTTATAACCATTCAACGGTCTTCCATTTTTTATGTAATTTCCCATTTTAGAAAGTAATCTCATAGTAATACGATGGATTGGAGGAAGACAGTGCTCACAAATGATCAATTCCATAAAATCAGAAGTTTAAGTATAACATGATGTGGGCCCTAAATTTGGTAGTGGCAGTAAGACATGAAAAGAATTGCTTAGCTTTAGCTTTTGTAATGTCCAGTATAATTGCCTAGTGAGGATCCATATACCATTTACTTACTCCATCTTAATACATGACATGCCACCTGGACCTGTGCTGTATAATATGGTAACTGGTAGCCTCATGTGACAATTTATGTTTACTTTTAAATTAATTAAAATAAAAAAATTAAAAATTCAGTTCCTCATTGACACTAGCCATATTTCAAGTGCTTAAGCATGCACATGTGGCTAGTGGCTACCATCTTGGACAGTGCAGATAGAGACAGTTTCTATATTTGGAGACAGCTCTATTGGAAAATTCTCATGTAGGCTATAAAACTTATGCAGAAATGTAGCAGCCTGAAATGAATGATTATGTACAGCATAATTTCTGCCAGTGCTGGCCTTCATTGAATTGTAAAGCAGGAAAACCTGGTATTTAGTGGCTCCAACCTGCAATTTTCTGCCAAGTTAGTGCTTGCTTTCTCACTCATCCTCTCATTCTACATGTCTCTGTCCTCTGTGTTCCCACAGCAGTCTGTGCTTATCTCTACTGGAGCGCTTTTGACACAGTTGAAACATCGATTTACTTGTCCTTCTACTCCACTGTATTGTATCTCTGGCCTCTGGCACAGTGGGTGACACGAAGGAGCTTACAGAGGAACTGCTCAGTGAATTTTTGTGAATGAATGAATAAGGTAACAAAGCATCCTAGTAGGTCGTTAGCAGGAGCATGGCATGAGATATTTTTGATTAAGGTAGTCTGTTATTTCTGCTTCTTAAATAACAGCCCATTTTGTCAATACCTATTTAGTTTGCTACAAGTGCCACCAGAATCAGGTTTGAATGGAGTCGCAGTGTGGAGTAGGTAGAGCGTCCCTCCATATGGAAGAGTTCCCAGTCATAAGCATACTAGACATGAAGCTTTCCTGGAAGTCTGACAGACAAGTCGAGAATTGGAGAAGTGCAACTGATTTAGCATCCGGGAGGAAAGGCATAATCCGTTCTTTCCCTGCTGGGTATGAAGATGTATCAGATTCAATTTACTAGTTGGGGCAGAACTAGGACTTGCAAGGCAATGCATTGTGGATAAGCATCCACATTGCTCTGTGTTAATTAATTTCCCAGGATTATCATTTTTGATTTTCCTTGTAATGAAATAATGAATGTATAGAGACCAACTGAGTTGGGAAAAGAGAGATCACAAGCTTGCTCCCAGTGACATCTTCTTGCCTCTCCATAAAAGTGGAGCTGGCTGACAGAGAGGCTGGGACACCTGGGATTGTAGATTAAACAGCACAGCAAGTATGTGGACAAGATAGCTGCTTTTGGTAATTAAAGCTGGCCTGCTTGGTACCGGGAGGCAACAAAGATGGCCTGTTTAGTCCTTTCATGTTTGCCTAAAACATGAAAAGCTCTCAGTATTTTTCTCCCCTATAACTCATAGGCTAGCCATACTTTCCCTGAAAAGTGAGGCTGTGTTTCTAGGTAAAGCCTGAATGTGGCTTCAAAATCTGATAGAATAATGGCTCTCCTCCTTACCAGTCTGTTTCCTGAAATGGTTCCTAATTTTAAATCTCCAATTCTTGCATTTCCATTCCCCTTGTGAGAGCTTACTTCTCCCTGTTGTCAGCTGATCAGTGTGGTGCATGGAGCCTGATGGATAGCTTTAATTCACTAGTCCCAGACTGCCTTTACCGTTACTCAGGTCCTGGAGAGAACTGGCCACCCAAGGCAAAAATCACTGCCTCTGTGTTTTCACACCTGCCTCAACAGCCTGAGGGCATGGGGATTGGTCCAAGGAGGAGATGCAGAAACAGATATTTCTCATGATTTCTGCCATGCTGGGTGCTAGCGGAGCAGGAGAGAAGGTCTTGATGTTACATCACAACTGACCACAGTCTCCCGTTTGCTACCATTGCAAGCTTAGGATAAAATAAGGGATTCCCCTCTTGTCACGAGACTGATATTGGACAGGAAATATAGACAGCTCTTCTCCAAACTTAAGGTTAGGACAAAGTTTAATTTGTATACATAGAATGGGACAGCTCCCATTCTGTGTCAGTGAGAATTTCTTTACTATCCTGTGTCTAGGTTAAATTGTTTTTTTTCTCCTCAGTCTTATTTTCCTTTATCAATTAATTTTACTTGGGTTACATTATTTATTGCTACATGTACTCTATTGCCACACACTTAAAAAGATGCCAGGAAAGTGACCAACCGACTGTAACTAGTGTAATATTGGGCAGGACCCTTCTACGCCCTTACCTTGGGTTTGCCAAGAGATTGGATTAGTTAAGAAGGGCAGCTTAGTCTTTAAGATGAGTTTATCAAACTATCTCATCTAATTGCATTACATAATTTCACTTTGTAAGAGACTAGGCATCTGTTATTTAAGAAGGGTATAGAGATGAAAGCAATTCATGACCAAACTAGAGCGTTGCTTATCATAAATTTGATCATCATAACCAGGCTATGGAGAGCACTTCATGGTTTACAAAGAATGTTCACATCTATGATTTCGTTGAATTCTCATAAGAGCAATAGAGAAAGATTGGTCTCAGGGATTAGTATTATCCTCATTTTACAGTGCAGCATGGTTCTTAAAATGTAGAGCACAGGATTTAGAATCAGTATTCCTAAGTGTTCCAGTATTCCTTACACTGTGCTTTTGTAAGGGACAAGCATATATGTGGCTATATTGGCACTAGGCAAAATCCAAAAGCTGGACAAAGGCAAACTGAAGAATTCAGAGAGCTATCTGAAGCTCTTTCTAGCAGCGTTCTCTGGTACATATTGCTTGCTTCCTCCCTCCCAGCTGCCGTGATTCCTGGCTTTGCAAAACTGCAGGTACCTAAGTCTTATCCTAAGCCTAGCACAGTGGCTGGGATGTTGCAGGCCAAAAGAAATTTCCATTATGTTGTCTGTATGCTGACTTGTTTGCTATAACTAACAGGTATCATCTTTCCTTTGATTTCCCCTTAACTGTAGCTGGCCTTGCCCTAGGCAGAAAACCCCATCACTTTATGTTAGTTTCCCTCTTCCTCTTCACTGCTTGCCTGGGACACCATCTGCATTTTAAACTCCTATTTAAATGAGTTCTGCTTGTGGAATTAGGCTTCTTCCCACACCCTGCGTCTGTGCCTATTCTAACCTCTCGGTCCCTACTCTCCATTGTCCTGCATGTCTCAATGGATAGATCTATTTCCAAGCCCCATTTCCTCTCCTGGGCTGATTCCAATTGAAGTCAGCTATGTTCAAATTCCTCTGGGCCACTCTTCCTACTCCTTTCTGGGAGAGAGAAAGAAAGACTGAAGTTAGTTTGGACAAATTTCTTTTTGAGCTGGTACACTAGTGTCTCTCCAATATATGTAGCTCCAATCTGGCAAGTTCTTGGGGCTATAGGAGATTTAGAGTCACAGGTGCCTTAAAAGAATCCAGTTAAAATTGAGATCTAAAAACGTAGGGGCCTGATCATCCTAGGTGCTAGGCATACATGTATTCCCTTTTGACCCATTCTCAGAACGATTACCAATTTCCACCCTCTATCCTCCCCATCGTTATTCCTGGGAATGGAACTTGATGCTTACTGCACAGGATCAACAAGTAACAACTCAAAACCCCTCACTGAAAATAAACAGAAGCTCAAAAGCTTATCATTCGAAGCGTGATTTGAGTTTTGAGTAGTTTTCTATAACCTCAAACATCTTAATAATTCTGCCATGAACCATATTTGTATCCTAGTAGAAATTCAATCAGTGAGTGGATTGTATAAAGTTTCCATGGTGTACAATCTTATAGTTATCATAAGTAAATCATATTCCAGTGCCCTCAAATCAAAGGAATTGATTTAAAAACTAGTGTGTTTGCTTCATCACCCCATTCGAAATAACTATATAGGCGATCACCGTCTCCCAAAATCTGAAACTCTACTGATTTTCTCTGCTGTTAGCAGCACATGAATAGATGATATGTTGCCTCAGTGTGGAAAGTAGTCTCACTAAGGTAGGCATAATCTCCCAGTCTTTCTTGTGCATTTAAGTTCCCGTTGACCTGGTAAATAGATTCAAATTATTAGCCTTGGTTCTTCTTAGCACTGAGCTGTAAGTCTATCTAATAATAGTTCTAAATACTCTTATTGTTTCCAATACATTGAGAATTGAGAAACACTCCTTCCCCACGTGTAACTTTTTTTGTTTGTTTCATAAGGAAAAAAAGATGCTATTTTGTAAAGCAGAATAATATGTTATCTAAGTTAGAGTGCTGTATCTTTTCCATTCCCAATTTTATGGAAAATTTAGACAAATTGAAAAGTAGGTGAAAACATCCTTTGCAAAGAATTGACCAAGATGATTGGCACCTTTAAGATGGCTGAAGGTTTCTCTGACCTTAAAAATCATGCCGAGGTGGGCCTGGGCTTAGTGAAATCTGAGCAAAATCCCTGAAGATTTGTATTATGTGCAGATCTTTTTGAAGTACTAAGCATACTTTTCTCTTTCGTATAGCAGGTTTTGGAAATATTGAGCAAAGAGGGGGAGAAAATGGCAGGGATCTGGGTTGGCTACTCATCAAACACTTCTGTATAATTGGCTCTGAGTTGTAACGAGAGCATAGAATTTGATTTGTGGTTGTGCCCACAGTGAGGTGGTTTCCCTTAGGCAGCAGCGGGGAGCAATAAGCAATGTAACACATGAAAAAGATTATTTATAATCAGGCTTTGATTCTGGACAAACACTGTATTTGTTTGGAGATAGCTAGATGGAGAGAATTAGTAGCATACGTTTGGGCCCCTCTCCTTTCTCAGATTGTAGAATGTTATTAGATATGGGAAGGAATTTGGAGATTAATTATTTATACCCCTTCATTTTGTAGATGAGGGAATTGTGGCCTGAGACAGAAAATTATTTGCCTGAGACATATAGTTATTTGGTAGTACAGCCAAGAATTGAACCCAATTTAAAGGGACTTTTTGTTTATTTTTTTGTACCATTTTACTTACCTTCTTTATTGGCCAATAGATTTTATTTTGAAATAGTGATGCGACAAGTGACAAATCTCTACAGACTGTGTACTCCATCTGAATATTGCCTACAGGATATGGGTGAAATTGCCCCATTCTACAGATAAGATTTTTGCCAGATTTTTTTACATACACTGACTATGCTGACCTTTCACTAACCTCTTTGTTCCAGTCCAGAAAGTATTAAACATTGGAACTCTTGTAAGTATTTGAACCAAGGTGCACTTGGTAAGTTCACCCTTGCTGGAATGCAGATCTGTGCAAAATGGCTCACTTAATTTAAGTTTTGTCAACAGTGTTTCTCCTGCTTACTTGCCCAGCCTATGTGAGGACAGTATTGAGATGCATTGTAGTCTCTTTTTGTGTTGAAGAGGTCCCTAGTAATTCCATACAGATTTTCCTCTACCAAGAGTCTTAGTATATTACCTGAGCAGAGAAGGCCCAAGATTATGGTTTGTGATTTTTCCAACACAACTATTTCTTACTGTTTTATTTGGGAGGGACAACCATAGGAACATTTTGCTTTGTTTCCATTTTGTGTCTAAATTAGGTATCTGAATGGCATTTGCACAATTAATATGATTATTAAATATTTGCAATAGGAATCATAGAGATGGACAGGAACATCTATGCTGCTGACTTTCAAAACATCTCATCAGTAGCCTGTTTCTCACATATATTAATAATATGTAATATAGATTAACGTACAGATACCACACTTAAAGCAAGTGTTGGGAATCTGGATTTCTGCCTGCTTGCCCTCCTAACATAAACCTAATTTGCAAGTTTTACAGAGCTTTCAAAATTCTGTGAAGAGTGATTTTTACAAATCCTTATAGATTGGAATACTAAGGAACAAACTAAGACCTACCTCCGGGTTTGATGTCAACAGGCCAGGTCCGAGGACCCAGGGGTGGACCATGCAAGACCAAGAGGGTCCCTGGCTGTACACAGGAGAGAAATCAAATCAAACATGAGCCAACAGGAGGTGAAAGCAGAGTTTACTGAAGGTGTAGTGAGAGTGCAGGGACAGACGGAATGTCTGGGAGATTCAGAAAGGAAGGGAGGGAGTCTTGTCTTTGCTTGGTATCTGAAGGTTTTTACCGAGGACCGTGACCTGATGTTTGTGCCCTCTCAGGCATCCAAGAACCAGTTAGAAGATAAAGACCCAGGTGCTATTCCTTTGGAGCCAGGGCGGGGTTGGGGGTGTGCTGGGGGGAGGGTCTTGGCATTGAGATGTTTAGCTCTGATGGTCTGGAATTCACATATGATAGCTTTGCCCAGTCATTCTCATCTGGTCTTCCTTAGATGTTATCTATTCTAAAGAAATTCTTAATTTCTTGTCCCTTACAAGGGGGTCATACACCATTTGCATTCTGAGGCGTGTGTAAAGTGGGGGTGCAGGTCCTAGCCAGAAGAGCAGCAGAAAAAAGAACAATAAAAGCAGGTTTTTATGGAGTCCTCCAGTTTCCCTATTGAGAGCAAATTTGACACTGGGATCCAGGTATGCATTGAAATAGTTCAGTGTTCTTTATTCTACTTCTAAACAAGATAGATGCTGGTGAATGAAAATTGAGATATCAAATTTTGAATAATTGAGCAACTCACCGTGCATGGTAGGTCTTAAAGTGTTCATTGTTCAGTTATTATGTAAAATTAAATACATGCTGAGCCCATGAGAACTACCTCCTTGTACCACTATGACACCACATGTGATGAAATTTTAGGTGCTTGTAGTCAGTAGCTTGTTATCTACTAAGGAAAAAATGTGTGTAACAATATAGCAACTCTCAAAACTAAATAAAAATTTTGAAAGGTTATGGAAATAATTTTACTTTGCTTACTTTTAGCCTCATAAAATTTTACTTAGAGACTGCATTTTTCTACATTGCTAAAATAAGCAGTACCAGTTTACTACCATTTTTAGTTAGTATATGCTTTAAAACAGTAAAATTTACTCTTTGTAGTATACAGTTCTACAGATTGTGACAACTGTTTATCCTTTTGAGTCTTCCTCTTTTCACTCAGCATAATGCCTTTGAGATTTATCCTTCTTAGGACATGTATGAGTACTTTGCTCCTTTTTATTGCTGAGTACTATGCCATTATATGGATATACATTCACCAATTGAAGGATACTTCGATGGTTTCCAATTTGTGGTGATGATGAATAAAGCTGCTGTAAATATTTACATACCTGATTTTGTGTGAACATAAGTTTTTGTTTTGTTTATATAAATATGTAGGAGTACTGAATATGATTAATATATAATATAGTATGTATAATATACAATTGATATAATATATAATATAATTAATTTATGTAAATACCTAGTTGTGGGATGGCTGGGTTAAATGGTTAGTGAAAGTTCACTTTTATAAGAAACCATCAAACGGTTTTTCAAAGTGACTGCAGCATTTTGCATTCCCAATAGAAATGTCAGAGAGTTACTTGTTCTACATCCCTACCAATCCATTGTATTGACAATGGCTTCTTTTAAAACCCATCTATTAAGTGTTTAGTGATATCTCACAGGTTTATTTTCATTTCCCTAATGAATAATAATGTTGAGCATCATTTCATGTGCCATTTAAAATTTGTATATTTTCTTCACTGATGTGTCTGTGGCCATTTTTTTGTTAGGCTGCTTTTTCTTATTATTGAGGTTTTTTTTGTTTGTTTGCTCATATTATCTTTTTTAAATTTTATTTTATTATGTTACGTTAATCACCATACAGTACATCATTAGTTTTTGATGTAGTGTTCCATGATTCATTGTTTGTGTATAACACCCAGTGCTCCAAGCAATACGTGCCCTCTTTTATTTTTTTTAAATTTTTTATTGTAAGGTTAATCACCATACATTACATCATTAGTTTTTGATGTAGTGTTCCATGATTCATTGTTTGTGCATAACACCCAGTGCTCCATGCAGAACGTGCCCTCTTTAATACCCATCACCAGGCTAACCGATCCCCCCGCCCTCCTCCCCTCTAGAACCCTCAGTTTGTTTTTCAGAGTCCATCATCTCTCATGGTTCATCTCCCCCTCCGATTTACCCCCCTCCATTCTTCCCCTCCAGCTAGCTTCTTTTTTTTTTTCTTAACATATATTGGCTTGTTTGTTTCAGAGGTACAGATCCGTGATTCAACAGTCTTGCAATTCACAGCACACACCATAGCACATACCCTCCCCAATGTCTATCACCCAGCTACCCCATCCCTCCGACCCCACCCCCACTCCAGCAACTCTCAGTTTGTTTCCTGAGATTAAGAATTCCTCATATCAGTGAGATCATATGATACATTCTTTCTCTGATTGACTGATTTCACTCAGCATAACACCCTCCAGTTCAATCCACGTAGTTGCAAAAGGCAAGATCTCATTCCTTTTGATGGCTGCATAATATTCCATTGTGTATATATACCACTTCTTCTTTATCCATTCATCTGTCGATGGACATCTTGGCTCTTTCCACACTTTGGCTATTGTGGACATTGCTGCTATAAACTGGGGTGCATGTACCGCTTCGGATCCCTACATTTGTATCTTTGGGGTAAATACCCAGTAGTGCAATTGCTGGATCGTATGGTAGCTCTATTTTCAACTGTTTGAGGAACCTCCATACTGTTTTCCAGAGTGGTTGCACCAGCTTGCATTCCCACCAACAGTGTAGGAGGGTTCCCCTTTCTCCACATCCCTGCCAACATCTGTCGTTTCTTGACTTGTTAACTTTAGCCATTCTGACTGGTGTGAGGTGGTATCTCATTGAGGTTTTGATTTGGATTTCCCTGATGCTGAGTGATGTTGAGCACTTTTTCATGTGTCTGTTGGCCATTTGGATGTTTTCTTTGGAAAAATGTCTGTTCATGTCTTCTGCCCATTTCTTGATTGGCTTATTTGTTCTTTGGGTGTTGAGTTTGATAAGTTCTTTATAGATTTTGGATACTAGCCCTTTATCTGATATGTCATTTGCAAATATTTTCTCCCATTCTGTTGGTTATTTTGGTTTTGTTGACTGTTTCTTTGCTGTGCAAAAGCTTTTTATCTTGATGAAATCCCAATAGTTCATTTTTGCCCTGGCTTCCCTTGCCTTTGGTGATGTTTCTAGGAAGAAGTTGCTGTGGCTGAGGTCGAAGAGGTTGCTGCCTGTGTTCTCCTTTAGGATTTTGATGGACTCCTGTCTCACATCTAGGTCTTTCAACCATTTGGAGTCTATTTTTGTGTGTGGTGTAAGGAAATGGTCCAGTTTCATTCTTCTGTATGTGGCTGTCCAATTTTCCCAACACCATTTGTTGAAGAGACTGTCTTTTTTCCAATGGACATTCTTTCCTGCTTTGTCAAAGATTAGTTGACCATAGAGTTGAGGGTCCATTTCTGGGCTCTCTATTCTGTTCCACTGATCTATGTGTCTGTTTTTGTGCCAGTACCATACTGTCTTGATGATGACAGCTTTGTAATAGGGCTGGAAGTCCGGAATTGTGATGCCGCCAGCTTTGCTTTTCCTATTCAACATTCCTCTGGCTATTCGGGGTCTTTTCTGGTTCCATACAAATTTTAGGATTATTTGTTCCATTTCTTTGAAAAAAGTGGATGGTATTTTGATGGGGATTGCATTGAATGTGTAGATTGCTCTAGGTAGCATTGACATCTTCACAATGTTTGTTCTTGCAATCCATGAGCATGGAACGTTTTTCCAGTCCTTTGTGTCTTCCTCAATTTCTTTCATGAGTATTTTATTGTTTTCTGAGTACAGATCTTTTGCCTCTTTAGTTAGATTTATTCCTAGGTGTCTTATGGTTTTGGGTGCAATTGTAAATGGGATCGACTCCTTAATTTCTCTCTCTTCTGTCTTGTTGTTGGTGTCTAGGAATACCACTGATTTCTGTGCATTGATTTTATATCCTGCACATTACTGAATTCCTGTATGAGTTCTAGCAGTTTTGGGGTGGAGTCTTTTGGGTTTTCCACATACGGTATCATATCATCTGCAAAGAGTGAGAGTTTGACTTCCTCCTTGCCAATTTGGATGCCTTTGATTTCTTTTTCTTGTCTGATTGCTGTGGCTAGGACTTCTAATACTATTTTGAATAGCAGTGGTGATAGTGGACATCCCTGCCGCGTTCCTGACCTTAGGGGGAAAGCTCTCAGGTTTTCCCCATTGAGAATGATATTCGCTGTAGGTTTTTCATAGATGGCTTTTATGATATTGAGGTAGGTACCCACTATCCTATACTCTGAAGAGTTTTGATCAAGAAAGGATGCTGTACTTTGTCAAATGCTTTCTCTGCATCTATTGAGAGGATCATAGGATTCTTGTTCTTTCTTTTGTTAATATATTGTATCACATTGATTGATTTGCAGATGTTGAACCAACCTTGCAGCCCAGGGATAAATCCCACTTGGTTGTGGTTAATAATCCTTTTAATGTACTGTTGGATCCTATTGGCTAGTATTTTGGTGAGAATTTTTGCATCCATGTTCATCAAGGATATTGGTCTCTAATTCTCCTTTTTGATGGGGTCTTTGTATGGTTTTGGGATCAAGGTAATGGTGGCCTCATAAAACGAGTTTGGAAGTTTTCCTTCCATTTCTATTTTTTGGAACAGTTTCGGAAGAATAGGTATTAATTCTTCTTTAATGTTTGGTAGAATTCCCCTGGGAAGCCATCTGTCCATGGGCTTTTGTTTCTTGGGAGATTTTTGATGACTGCTTCAATTTCCTTAGTGGTTATAGGTCTGTTCAGGTTTTCTATTTCTTCCTGGTTCAGTTTTGGTAGTTGATACATCTCTAGGAATGCATCCATTTCTTCCAGGTTATCTAATTTGCTGGCATATAGTTGCTCATAATATGTTCTTATAATTGTTTGTATTTCTTTGGTGTTGGTTGTGATCTCTCCTCTTTCATTCATGATTTTGTTGATTTGGGTCATTTCTCTTTTCTTTTTGATAAGTCTGGGCAGCAGTTTATCAATCTTGTTAATTCTTTCAAAGAACTAGCTCCTAGTTTCATTGATCTGTTCTACTGTTCTTTTGGTTTATATTTCATTGATTTCTGCTCTGATCTTTATTATTTCTCTTCTCCTCCTGGGTTTAGGCTTTATTTGCTGTTTTTTCTCTAGCTCCTTTAGGTGTAGGGTCAGGTTGTGTATTTGAGACCTTTCTTGTTTCTTGAGAAAGGCTTGTATTGCTATATACTTTCTTCTGAGGACTGCCTTTGCTGCATCCCAAAGATTTTGAACAGTTGTGTTTTTATTTTCTTTGGTTTCCATGAATTTTTTTTAATTCTTCTTTAGTTTCCTGGTTGACCCATTCATTCTTTAGTAGGATGCTCTTTAGCCTCCATGTATTTGAGTTCTTTCCAACTTTCCTCTTGTGATTGAGTTCTAGTTTCAAAGCATTTTGGTCTGAAAATATGCACGGAATAATCCCAATCTTTTGGTACCCGTTGAGACCTGATTTGTGACCTAGGATGTGATCTATTCTGGAGAATGTTCCATGGGCACTAGAGAAGAATGTGTATTCCGTTGCTTTGGGATGGAAGGTTCTGAATATGTCTGTGAAGTCCATTTGGTCCAGTGTGTCAGTTAAAGTCTTTATTTCCTTGTTGATCTTTTGCTTAGATGATCTGTCCATTTCAGTCGGGGGGGGTGTTAAAGTCCCCCACTATTATTGTATTGTTGTCAATGTGTTTCTTCGCTTTTGTTATTAATTGCCTTATATAATTGGCTGCTCTCCTGTTAGGGGCATAGATATTTACAATTGTTAGATCTTCTTGTTGGATAGACCCTTTAAGTAGGATACAGTGTCCTTCCTCATCTCTTATTACAGTCTTCGGTTTAAAATCTAATTTGTCTGATATAAGGATTGCCACCCCAGCTTTCTTTTGGTGTCCGTTAGCATGGTAAATGGTTTTCCACCCCGTCACTTTCAATCTGGGGCTGTCGTTGGGTCTAAAATGAGTCTCTTGCAGACAGCATAACGATGGGTCTTGTTTTTTTATCCAATCTGATAGCCTGTGTCTTTTGATTGGGGCATTTAGCCCATTTACATTCAGGGTAACTATTGAAAGTTATGAATTTAGTGCCATTGTATTTTCTGTAAGGTGACTGTTACTGTATATTGTCTGTATTCCTTTCTGGTCTTGCTGCTTTTAGGCTCTCTCTTTGCTTAGAGGACCTCTTTCAATATTTCTTGCAGGGCTGGTTTCGTGTTTCCAAATTCCTTTACTTTTTGTTTGTCCTGGAAGATTTTTATCTCTCCTTCTATTTTCAATGACAGCCTAGCTGGATATAGTATTCTTGGCTGCATATTTTTCTCGTTTAGTGCTCTGAATATATCATGCCAGTCCTTTCTGGCCTGCGAGGTCTCTGTGGATAGGTCTGTTGCCAATCTAATATTTCTACCATTATAGGTTACATATCTCTTCTCCCGAGCTGCTTTCAGGATTTTCTCTTTGTCTCTGAGACTTGTAAGTTTTACTATTAGATGTCGGCGTGTTGACCTATTTTTATTGATTTTGAGAGGGGTTCTCTGTGCCTCCTGGATTTTGGTGCCTTCCTGGAAGATGCCTTCCCTACATTAGGGAAGTTCTCTGCTATAATTTGCTCCAATTTACCTTCTGCCCCCCTCTCTCTTTCTTCTTCTTCTGGGATCCCAATTATTCTAATGTTGTTTCATCTTATTGTCTTGCTTATCTCTCAAATTCTGCCCTCATGATCCAGTAGTTGTTTCTCTTTTTCTCAGCTTCTTTATTTTCCATCATTTGGTCTTCTATATCGCTGATTCTCTCTTCTGCCTCATTTATCCTAGCAGTTAGTGCCCCCATTTTTGATTGCACCTCATCAATAGCCTTTTTGATTTTGACTTGGTTAGATTTTAGTTCTTTTATTTCTCCAGAAAGCGTTTCTCTAATAACTTCCATGCTTTTTTCAAGCCCAGCTAGTATCTTTAAAGTCATGATTCTGAACTCTAGGTCCGACATCACACTAATGTCCATATTGAGTAGGTCCCTGGGAGACGGTACTACCTCCTGTTCTTTTTTTTGAGGTGATTTTTTTCGTCTTGTCATTTTGTCCAGAGGAGAATAGATGAATGAGAGAACAAAATGCTAACAGGTTATCAATGTCCCCAGAAAATGTACTCTAATCAAATCAGAAAAGACCTGAAACCAGGGGAAAAGAAAGGGAAAGAAAAAAAAATAAAGAAAAAATAAAGAAAAAGATAAAAACAAACAAAAACAGAACAAAACAAAACAAAAAACCAGAATATGATCAAATATGATCAAGCTGGTGCATGATCAGTGCCACACACTAGATTTTGGGTGTATTTTGGTCTGTTAGAAGAAAGTGCCTCCTAAAATGTTAAAGAAAGAAAGACTTATATATGTACAAAATAAGGGTTGATATGATGAAAGGATGGAATATGACTGTAAAGATGAAAATTATAAAAAATTTTTAAAAAGGAATTGATAAGATGTTTGAAAAAAGAAAGAAGAGGATTAAAAAAAAGGAAAGAAAGAAAGAAAAAAAAGGGAGAGAATGTGATCAGGCAGGAGACTAGAACAAAGCCATACACTAGAGATTTAGGGTATATTTTGATCTGTTAGAAGAAACTGTATCTCAAAATTTTAAAGAGAGAACAACTTATATATATATGCCAAAAATAAGGGTAACTACTCTGAAGGGATAGAATATGACTCTAAAAATGAAAAATAAAAATGTTTTTTTTAAAAAAAGGGATTGATAAGATGTTGGTTGAAAAAGGGAAAAAGAAAAATTCAAAAAAAGAAAATGGTTTAAAAAAATTAACTTTGAAAGACTAATGAATCATGGTAAAAAAAGCCATGAATTCTATGTGCAGTATTCCCCTAGTGCTGGAGTTCTCCCGTTCTCATTGATCGGTAAACTTGGTCTTGGCTGGCTGTTTGCGCTGATCTTCTGGGGGTGGGGCCTGTTGCCGTGGTTCCCAAATGTCTTTGCCAGAGGTGGAATTGCCCCACCCTTGCCGTCCGGGCTAAGCAATCTGCTAGGGTTTGCACTTGGGAGCTTTTGTTTCCTGCAAGCTTTCCGGACAGCTTTGGAGGACGAGACTGAAAATGGTCCTCCCCATCTCTGCCCCGGAGGAGCTGAGAACTCTGGGCCCCGCTCCTCAGTGCGCCCCCAGAGAAAAGCAGTCAGTCACTCCCATCTCCCCGGTCTCTGGCTGCACTCCACGCTCCCCCGGCCTATGACCGAGCATTTCTGTTTCTGGCACACGACCCCGCGTGGAGTCTCTAAACCCAGCAGATCCCTTCGGTGCGCTCCCGCGCCGCTCCTCCCTGGGGAGGAAGGGGAGTCTCCCCGGTCTGCCACTTGTTGGGTCCCTGCTGGAGGAGCAGTGGCCCAACTGTGTCACCAATCACAGCTTATGGCAACCCCGAGCTGCGAGCCCGCGCCTCGGCTCCGTCTCTGCAGCCGGCTTCCCCTCTCCGATCCCTGGAAGCTCTGCCGCACTCAGGCACCCCTGGTCTTTCTGTGACCCTGAGGGTCCTGAGACCACACTGTCCTGCGAGGGTTCCACCCCCACTTAGCCACTGGAGCGATGTCCCTCAGCAGAGCCGACTTCTAAAAGTTCCGATTTTGTGCTCCGCGGCTCTATCACTTGCCAGAAGCGGCCGACGGAGGTCCCCTCCCCCGCTGTCTATCCTCCTGAATATCGCCTCTGATTCACTTCTCCACAAGTCCTACCTTCCAGAAAGTGGTCGCTTTTCTGTTCAGAGAGTTGATGCTATTCTTTTCTTGGATCTCCTATTGTGTTCATAGGTGTTCAGTATGGTTTGATCCCTATCTAGCTGAATTCCTGAGACCAGATGAAATCCAGGTCTCCTACTCCTCCGCCATCTTGCTCTGCCAATATGTGCCCTCTTTAATACCCATCACCAGGCTAACCCATCCCCCCACCCCCTCCCCTCTAGAACCCTCAGTTTGTTTCTCAGAGTCCATGTCTCTCATGGTTCGTCTCCCCTTCCAATTTCTCCCCCTTCATTTTTCCCTTCCTGCTATCTTCTTCTTTAACATATAATGTATTATTTGTTTCAGAGGTTCAGGTCTGTGATTCAACAGTCTTTGAGAGTTTTTTTTTTAAGATTTTGTATTTATTTGAAAGAGAGAGCAGGAGCAAGAGCATAAGCACGGGGAGGGGCAGAAGGAGAGGGGGAAGCAGGCTCCCAGGGAGCCCAACGTGGGGCAAGGGGCTCCATCCCGGGACCCTGGGATCATGACCTGAGCTAAAGTCTGACACTTAACCCACTGAGCCATCCAGGTGTCCTGAGTTTTGAGAGTTTTTAAATACATTTTTTTGGATACAGATCCTTTATCTGATATGCAAAACGCAAATATATTCTCCCAATCTTTGCTTTTCTTTCCATTCTCTGTCTTTTGAAGAGCAACCGTTCTTAATTTTGGTGAAGTGCAATTTATAAGAATTTATTTTATGATTTCATGGTATGTTAAAGGAATATTTGCCTATCCAAGTTCACAAAAATTTTGTACTATGTTTTCTTCTAGAAGTATTATTGTTTTAGATTTTACATTTAAGCCTATGATATATTTTGAGTTACTTTTTGTATATGGGGTCATGAGTGGATTGAGGCTGTTTTTTCTCTTCTATGAGTTTGACATATTTTTTTATAGATACCATGTATAAGTTTTACCATACAGTATTTATCTTTCTCTGTCTGCCTTATTTCACTTAGCATAATGCCCTCGAAATTCATCTATGCTGTAATAAATGGTAGGATTTCCTTATTTTTTTATGGCTGACTAATATTGCATTGTAAATATACTACATTTTCTTTATCCATTCATCCAGTAATGGACACTTAGGTTGTTCCCATATCTTGAATATTGTGAATAATGCTGCAATAAGCACAGGGTTGTAGATATCTGTTTGAGATAGTGATTTCATTTCCTTTGGATATATACCAAAAGTGGGATTGCTGGATTCTTTGTTGTTTGTTTTTCTTTTATTTTGTGAGTTTGGGTATTCATTTATTCTAGCAACATTTGTTGGAAAGAATGACCAATCTATTTAATTGCTTTTATGCCTTGGTCAAAACTCAGTTGACCACAGTAGCTATCTTTGGGCTGACCAGCAGCCTATGAAACTGTCAGGCATGAGGGCTTTGCCAAAAAAAAAAAAAAAAAAGGCTTCATACTAGATCATTGCTAACCAGAAACTTACTTTAAAGGAAATGAAAGTTCTAATAGAAAGGGCAGGCACTATGCGGAAATTAGGATGAGGAGACTGAAGAGGTATAAAAGGTGGTAGGCAGAATATATAAGAGAGTCAGGAATTCAGAAAGTATTTGGAAAAGTATAAGCAGGAACAAAACATTGGGTCATTATAGTGGAGAGCTGGAAGTTGAGTGTGTAATGGATCTCTACTGTTAAGGACCTCAAAGTAGGACTGAGTTACTATTGCTGAGCTGTGTTCCAGATAATATTCCAGTTCTCTGTGAGACTGATGTAATATTCAGATTCTTTCCTGTCCTTTTGTACTCCTTTCAGTATTCTTAATATGAATCATACTCATCTGTGTGTGCCTCTTTTCTCTGAACCCAGAAAGGCTCAAAATAGAACATCAAGTTTATACCAGAACCAGAAGTAGGGTCTGGCTCTTTCGACCTGGTATACTGCTGACTTACAGATGAAATATCTTCTAAAGTCAGTGGTATTAGGGACCAGATTTTGAGAAGGACTTTTAACTTATCTGTGTTGTTTGAATTTTTACAACAAGAATGAATTCATGTATTGTGTAATTGAAAATAATGAAAAGGAAAATCAATTGACTGTAAATCTATTGGTCTATTTCAGTACTATTTTTCCCACTGAAATATATACCTATCCTTTTGCTATAACTGTATGTGGAATATGTTTTATAGTGAGCCTAGAAATTGGGTAGTGCAAATCTGAAAGGTTTATTCTTTTTCAAAATTGTTTTGGCAATTCTAGTTCCTTTGCATTTTCATATACATTTTAGAATTATCTTGCTATTTTCTGTAGTAGTCCTTTTGGAATTCTCTGAGATTTTATTGAATATACAGATGCATTTGAATAGAATGGACATCTTAACAACACTGATTCTTGAAATTCATAAATAGACATATCTATTTATTTAGGTCTTCTGGACTTCATTAATTGTGATTTTGTATGTTTTTGCATACAAATCCTGCACATATTTTTTTAGGTTATTACCTGAGTATTTTGGGGTTTTTTGTGATGCTATAAATGGTACTTAAAAAAATAGATTTCTAATTGTTCATTACTAGATCATATAGATATAAGATCTATATGTATTAACCTATATCCTATGGCCATACTGGTTCTGGAAGTTTTTTGGGTTTTTTTGGTTTATTCTTTGGGGTTTTTTACTAGTCTGTGAATATAGTTTGTTTTATTTCTTCCTTTCTAATCTATATGAATTTTATTTTTTTTCTTGCATTACAGCAGTGACTAGAATCTCTAGTATGATATTGAGTTGAATGGAGAGAGCAGACAGTGCCTGTTTTACAATCTTAGAAGACAGGCATTCAGCCTGTCACCATTAAGTGTGATATAAGGTGTTTTACTGAGGATGAACTTTATCAAGTTGAAGTTTCTTTCCATTTCTGATTTGCTGAGTTTTTACCATGAATGAATACTGAATTTTGTCAAATGTCTTTTCTCCACGTATTAAGACGATCAGGTGCTTTTTCTTCATTAGTCTACTGGTATGGTAAATTACATTGATTTCTGAGCGTTGAATGATCCCTGCATTCCCAGAAAGGTCCCCTATTGATCATGATAGATTATTTATTTTATATACTGTAGGATTGCATAGGCTGAAACATTTTTTTAAGTTAATTATTTTTTTAGTAATCTATACACCTAATATGGGACTTGAATTTACAACCTAGAGGTCAAGAGTCTCTTGCTCTTCTGACTGAGCCAGCCAGGTACCCCTAGGCTAAAACATTTTTATGAGTATTTGCATCTATATTTGTATAGAGCTTACTTTAAAAATAATAATAACAATTAAAGAAAATATAACTACAGATCATTATTCCCTCATGAACATAGATGCAAATATTCTTTTTTTAAAAAAGATTTTATTTATTTATTTTAGAGAAAGAGAGAGAGCACAAGCAGGAGGGACAGAGAGCAAGAGTCCCAAGCAGACTCTGTGCTGAGTGCAGAGTCCCATGTGGGACTCAATCCCATGACCCCGAGATCACAACCTGAGCCAAAACCAAGAGTTGGATGCTCAACCAACTGTGCCACTCAGGTGCCCCTATTAATACTGTTTTAACATATTTGTATTTGATAATTTTTAATTTATTCATATTACATGAAAACTTGGATTTAAACAGTAAAGCCATAACTATACTATGATAACTTATGTGAATTTAGTATATGTGTGTGTTGTGTGTACACACATAAAAAACTTTAAAAAAGACTAGATGGCAATACACTGACAAATTAACAGTTAATATTACATGGCAATATACTTATGGGGGACTTTTATTTTTTTATATTACTTTGGACTATACAAATTTCCAACAATGAACATCTCTTACCTTTAAAGTGCTTTTTCCCCTGATATATATAAAAAATAGCTATGACCCAATATCAGTTATTTCTGCAGTTAAGAACAGAGGCCACAATATAAAAGACACTCATCCCCTTAGGAAGACTGATTGGTTTAAGAAGTGAGAACATTACTCATGCAGGTCCAATCAGACTCTTTACCTGGCATTGATACATTGCCTATAGACCTTCATTCCACATCTTCATTGCTTACTAATGTTTCTGCACATGTTTTTCACTGATCATAAGAAGGACTTGGAGGAAACTGGACTAATTCAGTATAACCTTTTTTTAAGGTTAGAAATAACTTCATATGTTGATGATCATTTTAGGCTTATATTTTCCTTAAAATATGACTATACATTTATATAATAACTTTTTCATGCAAGTCAAACTGCATGAATTATTTCTTTTTAATTTTTAAAAAAAATTAAAACATTCATAGGGGTCCCTGGTGGGCACAGTCAGTAGAGCATGCAACTCTTGATCTTGGAGTCATGAGTTCAAACTCCACGTTGGGGGTAGAACCTACTTTTAAAAAAAAGACAAAACATGCACAAATATAGATAGTAAAATGAGCCTCCAGATTCCAAACAGCCATATTCTAGAATTATCAAGTTTTAATACTCATGCTTCATCTACATGTCCCCTTATTTTAATGAAAGATTTTAAAGAAAATCCCATGTCACCTGGGTGGCTCAGTCATTAAGCATCTGCCTTTGGCTCAGGTCATGATCTCAGGGTCCTGGGATGGAGTCCCACGTTGGGCTCCCTGCTCAGTGGGGAGTCTGCTTCTCCCTCTCACTCTGCCCCTCCCCCCTGCTTGTGCATTCTCTCTATCAAATAAATAAATAAATAAATCTTAAAAAAAAGAAAAAGAAAATCCCAGACATCTTATAATTGCCCTCCAAAATACTTCAATGTGCATCTTTAAAACCATAGTTGTTTCTTTACATAAGCAAAATGTCATTATCACACATTTGAAATTGACAAAATTTTCTTATTTTACATCAGTGGTAGTGGCAGAAAACAAGTAACATTTTCCAAAAGGGATAAAACGAACCTTAATAGAGGGATGATTTACAAAGTCAAGGGAAATGCTAGGAGAAACAACAAGGGATAGGATGGTACTCTGCTGATGGCAGCACCAGGGACCCATTATTACTAGGCCTAAAAGACGAGAGAGAAAAAATTGACAGAATCTTGAGAATGTAGCTAAATGGGGAGGTTCACACATGGTGACCAACCATCTCTATTTTCCTAGGATTGAGAAATTTCTTGAAATGTGGGATTTTTGGTGCTAAAACTGGGTCAGTCCTAGGAAAATTGGGATGGTTTGGCCCCTTAGGTCCACTAAACAGGAGTTATCTTTGGTAGAAGGATGCAACCAACATGCCAATCTTCTGGTCTCCTAGCATATCCCACTGGACAAAACAAACTAGAGACTGAGAGCAATGGTACCCTTTTATGTAAGCCCTAGAGGTCTGCCTCCATGTGCAGAAAATGAATGGAGAGTGGATTAGGAGAGATAAATAAAATATATCAGCACAATTGTATTGTATTGTATTGTATTGTATTATATTGTATTGTATCAGCACAATTGGTCATTACTCAAATACCTGATTGCCGAACATAATATCTATTTGAATTTATTTTGTGAATAAGAATCCAAAACATGGTATTTAGTTTAATGTCCTTTACAGTTTTTAAAATTTTTTTGTAAGTAAACTCTACTTCCAACGTGGGGCTCAAACTCCCAACCCCTAGACCAAGAGTGGCATGCCCCTCCAACTTAGCCAGCCAGGCGCCCCTTTTAAATTTTATAATGTCTTTTACACCTTTAATCCAGAACATTTCTCCTTTACTTTTTTCCCATTTCTTCATCCTACTGAGTTATTGAAGGATCAAGCTCACTTGTCTTATAATATATTTCATAATCTAGATGTGCTTGCTTCCCTGTGATGTTTTTTAGCTTGTTCCTCTATACCTTTATTTCCTGTAAATAAGAAGTTATTTATTAAGACTTGACTTCCTGTAGATTCAACTTCTTTGTGTGTAAGAATACAGCATAGGTGGTAGTTTGCAAATCATATTGCATCACATCATGAGGGAATGCCTTGTTTTCCTACACTTACGGATATCAAGTATTCAGTGCATTCAGATATAACACCTCTATTATGGAGTTCAATGGAATTCACCCCAAATCTTTCATCTAATGGTTTCATCCATTGATGATTACTGCTTAAAGAGATTAATTCATTAAGGATTACAGCATAATTATTTTTCTAAATCTAGCATTTTTCCTATGTGTATGAGCAAGAAATGTACTGAGAGGAAGAACTTTTAGTCATGAATGAGGACTATATGTGATTAACCTGAAAGATAGTTTGTACTGTTAAAAGTCAGAAATAATTCTTAATTTTTTTTTGTCTCTCTTGAAAGGAAAGTATTGGATCCCTATGTACAGTAATAACTGGTTTTAGTTTTTGCTTTCTTTTTTTTTGAGTATCATTAAGATTGTGGTTTTCAATATATCCAATAGAATTTTTTACTGTTAATGAGTTTTAATATGTACTTGCTGTAAATTCAAGTGAGTTTAGCTAATTGGATATTATAGATGGTAATTTAAATCTTCTTCTCTATCATACAGACAAACTGTACATCCTGGTTTGCCCAGTAAATCCCAGTTTATTTCTGTTTTCCTATCATAATTATCAATAGCACCTCCTTTCTTTCTTAAATATGTCCCAGTTTTGACTATAAATTATATGGTCACTTTATACTATGGGCAGCACTACTTTAGCTCTGTATCTTATAGTTCTCATATGCCAGAATAGTTCATGTGAATTAAACAAACCCTGAAAGGGCTGAAGAGGTAAAGGTAGAAGGACCCTATACTGTGTTTTCAGGGAGGTGCTCTGGGATCCTACCAGCTCTGGACTGTCAAGCATTTTTCACACTGCTTGGATGGTATGTTCATCCATCAGATACTGGAAAAGATTTGTTGATACTGTCTCTCTGATACTCGCTATTAGATGTGCTGCATTTCTCAAATGCCCAGCTACTCATTAAATTTAGTTCATTTTGTTCTTGCTCTACTGCTAGCCTAATGATCAGTGTGTGACCATGGAAAGTCAATTCAATTGCCTCGGTGCATAAAAAGGGCAAAGATAGGCACAGTGTTCTTTCCTTTAAATTACAGGCCATTTTAATACCTTAGCTACAGAAAGGAAGAATGTTCAGAATGGGGAAATAGCAACTTACATAATGTTTAAGTTGTTAAGGAGTATTTTATTAAGATGCTACCTTCCGAGAACTGATTTTTTTTTAACGTTCTTTAGATTTTCTGAAATTCTCTAGGAGTCTTGAGTTACTTTCATAAAGATTTGCAGTAGATGGTAATGCTAATTGAGGTGGGGTCAGGTTGATTTAAGGCCTAGAGAAGATAGCAGCTCAGTTTTATTTTTGCACCATAACAAATTCTCAAGTGACCCTGTAACTCTAACCACCATCCCCCTAAATTGAACATCATAAAAGGACCACTTTTTAGTGTCATGAAAAGGGAAACAGCATCATTAAATGAGCCAAGATCCTGAGAGGTTCTAAAACCCGTATTTCCATACTTGGCAACTTTCTAGAAGAAAGTCAATGGAAGAAAAGAAAAATATACGTTAATTAGCTAATTAATGCATTCAACAAATACATATTATCTCATTATTTGTTGAGTACTGTTCTTAGGCAGTGTGATTTCAGCAGTGAATATGAGAACATACCTAGACATTCCATTTTAAAAGGAGACAAAATAATAAGTACAACAGAGACTTCTGGAACTAGCTAGGATGGAGTAAGTCACTCTAGTCTATTTCTCCAGTTAAATTACAACTGAAACTACTGCAAAGGATACAAAAAGAAACTGCTGAAGATGCTAAAAAGTAAATAATGGCTGAGAGGTTGTTTTTTCACTGCTCTTGTTTTTTTTTTTACATTTTTCCCTTCTTTATCACTTGGCTTTAACTCAAGGGTGAACCAAATTTCAGAACTGCATTTTGAGTTCATAAAGCAAAATCCTTGAGAGAAACCATCTCTTTTTAGCCAGAGGACTAGGAAAAGGGGACCCTGCAAGTCAGAGAGTGTATGAAAAAATCCCACGTTTCTTCCTTCCATCCTTCTTTTCTTTCTCTTTTTCTCTCTTCCTCTGTCTCTGTCCCGTCTCTCTCTCTCTTTCTCTTTCTTTTCCTCTTTTTTCTACCTTGGCCTTGCCCTGAGGCAAATTTCAGAAAAGAAGCTGCACAGCTTCAGTGACATTAGAGGAGGCAACACAGATGCCTAATGTCCTGAGAAGAAAATCTGCTTCTTGTTAGCTAAAGGAACCTGGAAAAGGAACCCCTGTGATCTGAAGAGGCGAGAGATGGTATCTTGTCAGAAGATAGAATGAAAGAAGGGATCTCCAAATTCTTTGTGTGAATCAATTAAGTCCCAGGCTCATCCCCAACCTATGCATACATGGAACAGACCCAAAGAAAACAAAGGCTTTAAGAATGGAACTGGAATACAGAATGCCACTCAAGTCTCAAACGAACTGCTGAGATGTTCTGTTTATGTGCAGGATTGATCTGAAGAGTATAGTGAAGACTTTGAAAACCAAACAGACATTGGAACTATTGTCTGCATAAAATGAGAAAGAACTTACAATCTACACATAACCAGGTTAATTGCCTACTAAAACAAAAAACCAAAATCAACATTTTCAAGAGAATTTTAACAGGACTCAGACTCTAACAACATAATATTCAAAATCCAAGATACAGTCTCAAATTACTTGTCATATAAAAAGCCAGGAAAATGTGGCCAGTTCTCAAGGGAAAAAGAAAATCAACAGATGCTAACCCTAAAATGACCTGGATGATGGAATTGTAAATAAAGCCTTCAAAGCAGATGTTTTAACCATGCTTCATGAGAAAAAGGTGAATACTCTTAAAATGAATGGAGAAGGAATAGTTGTCAGCAGAGAATTATAAACTATGAAAAAAATGGAAATTCCACAGTTTGAGTTTCTTGGCAATGTGCTTAGGAAATTATTTTATGGTAAATTCCATTTTCAAAATTTTTGGAGTTTATAGAAGAACATTATACTAATTTAGCCTTCAACACTTTGGAGGTGAATAGTGAGGAGAAATATAATGCAGGATTGAGAGAATTGTTCTTATTTAAGCTTTCGTTTTAACTTGAAGTAGCCTAGGTAGGCATTGGACCAGAGATGTCAAGCATGAATTTTTATGTAAAAATATGGTGTTCGGAAATGAAGATATGAAAGGAAGGGTCCTGTGTATGTAGTGGTATTTAGAGCCATTGCATCTGTTGAAATCACATAATAGAAAAGTATAGGCATAATGAGAGACATTCCAGGAATAATTGTGGTGCACTTAATTAGAAGAGGCAGGGCAAGAAAATAAATATTTGGAGAAGCCAGAGAACTAGGAAGAAAGCCAGAAGACTGTGGTGTCATGGAGAGCACATGAACACTGAATTTCAAGAATGAGATAGTAATCAAGTCTTTAATGCTGCTGAGATGTGATAAGATGAGGACTGGGAGGTAGCCATTGAATTTAACTAAATGAAGGTCATTGTTGATATTGGGAGGAGTAGATTCCATGCATTGGTAAAAGACTGTGAGGTGAGAAATACTAGCTACTGTTTAAAAAAAATAATGAGTATTTGCCCAGTTTTGAGAAAATTTGCTGAGAAACAGAGAAATGAGGAAGTTAGCCAGAAAAGAACCTGCAGTCAAGGGAGGTATCACAGGATGCTTAAACTGGATGGACCCAAGTAGAAAAACTGAAGTCAAGATAGGGAAAGTTGACAAGCTCAAACTTGGATGGTGGCAGTCGACTTTATTATTTATTTTATTGATTTTCTTTCTACTTATTTCTTAAAATTTAAAAAGGCAATGCATTTACTTGTTTATTTTTCTGCCGACTCAAATGAACAAATTCAGAAGATTAAACTACACCACAAATAGTAGCATCACTGTAAAGAGGAAAACACCCTTCTGTGGGCTTCTCCTAAAAGCACACGATTAGAATGCAATTTACAACTCTGGATATTTACTAACAACCAACTATGTGAAAGTTACTGTTGGAAATCCCAAATAACTATAATACACATCTTCTGTCCGCAAAAGGTATAAACTGACTGTAGTTCTTTATGGGTAAATAAGATGTACATAAATAACTACCTCAAAAGAGAAGTTAATCCTACATCATTTCTTTTTTTTTTTTTTTATAGCATTGCTTTCATTCTGCTTTTTCCCTAACTGTGAGATAACGGTCTCTTCCAATAGACTGTGAGCCCCTGGAGGGCAAAAACTATGTCCTGTCATCTGTATGAGTTTTCTTTCACTCACCCTCAGTACTCAGTACATATTTGTACATAATAGGAACTTACTACATTATTTTTTTTTTAAAGATTTATTTATTTGAGAGAGCGCGCATGTGAGTGCAGTGGGGAGGGGCTGAGGGAAAGGGAGAGAGAGAATCTCAGGCAGACTCCGCTGAGCACAGAGAGCAATGCAGGGCTCAATCTCACAACCCTGAGATCAGGACCTGAGCCAAAACCAAGAGTCGGACACTTAACCGACAGTGCCACCCAGGCACCTCAGGAACTTACTACGTTATTGACTTACATTTAATTGGTGAGTTAAAATTACAGTGAACATACAATGAAACTGTTGTTGGCTAGATTAATATAATGTTCTTCCATAAACACTTTTCATTATGAATAGAGTTTATCAATAAATAATTTTCTTAATACATTAATGAGAAAGACATTTTTTTCTGTAAATAGCAGATCCATAACTAATATCACTTTGACTCCAGTTAGAAACTTAGAATATAGCTTAAGAATTTCCATCATTTAGATGTCTCCTCACCACAACCACTAGTCCTATTCTAAAGTTTCTGCATAGATTCACATACCCACACCATTCTTGTGACAAGGCGGACAATGTATTCATAGTTCTCCTCATTCAATGTAGGAAGTTTCTCCAATTAAAAATCTCAGTTAGGGGCGCCTGGGCGGCTCATTTGGTTAAGCGTCTGCCTTCGGCTCAGGTCATGATCCCAGTGTCTTGGGTTCGAACCCCACATGGGGCTCCTGCTCAGTGGGGAGCCTGCTTCTCCCTCTCCCTCTGCCTGCCGCTCCCCCTGCTTGTGCTCTCTCTCTTTGTCAAACAAACAAATAAAATCTTAAAAAAAAAGAATCTCAGATAATAATGCTATATTGATGCTATATTGCACAGTTAAAAATCTGTTAAGAGAGTAGACCTCATCATAAGTGTTCTTAGCACAATGAAATAAAGGTTTTTAAAAAGAATCTGTTACTAAGCAGATTGGTTGGAAATGTAGGTATTACTTTTGCTTTTTTCAAACCATTCCTCTAAGCTCTCACCTGCTTCCAATCATCTTATGTTTTTCATGTACCTGTTTTCTAAAGCACAGAGATTTATGTCACTCATTATTTTCTATCAGCTGACTGGTTGGCATTGTAAATATAAAGCAATTAGTGAATGTACTATTTTTTTTTCTATTTTTGGCCAATTGAAGTGTGGTGTCCCAGTGAAAATAGCCAACAATCCATCTCTGAGTTTAGTGAAAGTTCTTGGTTCAGGAAGAAATTGGAAATTTATAATCAGGCTCCCCCTTAATGAATGAGACAGAATTTACTAAAGCTTCTTTCTTCTGAGCTATAGATTAAGGAAATTGTTAAGTATGAAAAGGGTTAAAATAAAATGGCATGAATAAAATAAATATTATTTAATCATTGTTGAAATGAATTGATAAAAGGGCAAAAAGAACAGATTTATTTGAAAATTTAAGGTGAATCTTCCCTATGACTTTTAACTGCTCTGAGACAAAATAGGGAGATTTCCTAATCCTCTTACACAAGTTTATCTGTGAAACAGCAGGCTTACTCATGGTGCTCTCAGATAAGTGAATTTAAAGACATATGTTAGGAGGTGGGCAGGAGAATGGATTTGGAATCATAAGAATTCTGTTTCAAGATGGAATCTGATGAGTTGCTATTTACATAAGTGCTTCCTGGTGCTTATTTGAGTCTTTCTTGGGGGAGGGGTAGGAATGTCAGGACAAACTCCCGAGTGCATGAGAGCTAAAAACTTCTGCAGGATGCTAGCAGAAGGATTGGGACTGGAGGCAAAGGTAGTTTCCAGATGGGACTACTACTCAGTATGAATGAATCTGCTGCCTTTATCAAGCAAAACCAGGTTGGGGATTTTATGTCTTTCTGAGGGATTAACGAATAGAGATGACTAGGAAGATTCGCACTTTCCATTTAACAACTTTCATATTTAAATGTTCAAATAGAGTTGTGTTTGACATCCTTGGAGTTTTCCATGTCTTTGAAGTTCACTAAGGTAAGAAAGAGCTTTTAGGTCCATTTTTTTAAAAAAGGGGCCCCTGTTGCCCTCCCTGTAGCACAAACCATTTCCCCATTTTGTTACCCAGGGGTGAGTACTTCCTCTTTCTTCAAATACCCTAAATTATTCTCTGTTCAGAAATTAAGCTGTACTAAAGAAAGGCAGTATAGGAAAGGAACCAGCATGGAAACATTTTATCAAAATATCTGGGTGGGAAATGGTTGTAATGTTCATTGATAGTAGCTCAGTCTTCCTTTTGAATAAATTAGTTTAATCTTGTTCTTGCAAGATAGTAAAATTTTAATTAGCCAGAGTGCAATTAATAGGACATTTTAGTTAAGTGAATTTGAGGAGATTTTAAACTTTGAAAGGAGGAGGCAAAGCATAATAAAACAAGCTCATAGTAGACTGTACCAGAACACCATTGAGCATTTGCCCAGGCTTAGTGGTAACACGTGTTTTTGGAAAAATGTCGTCAGATTAGAAATAGTGATATATAATTTCCTTCCCAAAAATCAGAATAGTGACATTTTGCGTCAGCACGCATTTAATACTTATCTTACAAATGACTTGGGCTCCAAAATTCATTTGTAATAGAGTGGTTTGTTTCTATGGCAAAATGAGTTCTGAGTTTTAATGTTCTCAGTGCTTGGTGCTTAGGCTTTTAAGATTTATCCAGCAGTATACTTAAAATGTCTACTTATAGCAGTATTTCAATAATACCTAACTGCTGGTGTGATTTACTTCTATGGCTAAAGCCAATTTGAGTTACGATTTAGGATATCATAAATGCTTGTGGTCAACCCTTAAAATAACAAATAATCCAGCCTGACAATGCCATGGCTTGCATAAGATAGTGTTGGAAAAACAAACTTGGACATGTAGAATTGGGTGAAATTTTGGCAAGTCTCAAAGCTGAGCCCAAGAGATCTGCTAGTAAATTCATCTTCCAAAAAGCCCTAACTCTACCCTGTAGATGTCTGTCGAAAACCTTCTCCAGGTTTTGTTTCCATAAGTGAGGGGGAACGACTATATGTGTCTCCCAAATATACTGGAGAAGTAAGAGATTTGTATATTTTGTTTATTACCAAAAGCCCAGCATCCAGCACAGTGTTCAGCAAATAATCTATGCAAATATCAACTTGAGGACTGACTAGATCGGAGAGTTGTCAAATGAAGAGGTAGCAAAGAGAGGATCAAAGGGAGATTCTGGAGTTCTGAGCCAGGATGACCTTAATTCAGTTGACAGTTTAGGTCTCATGTCTGAGGATGCCTCCTAGTGGGGAATATAGAATGATCTGTGGCCCTTGGTTGAGAGTGACACACACACCTAACACCCATGACAAAAATTAGGTAGATGGGTTGAGCTGTTGTCATTTGTGGAATCTGGCACTGTGTTCATAACTCATGATGTTCTTCTCATCTGGTGACATAATATGTTACTGTTTTAGTTTCTGTTAATTCAATTTAAGATGATACAAAGTATTTTAGAGCTGTGTCTCTATGATAAAATAAACAAAGCTCCAGAGTAGCTGGTCATTTGAGTAAATTGCATATGAAATTCAGTAATGCTGAATATGTGGGATGGTATAGACAAAACATTCAAGCAGTTAGTTAAAATTTGGTTAAAAATTAACGGGTGGTTCAGCATCAAATATAATGCAGATGTCTTTATTTGGAACAATCATTATAAAGAAGCAAATTAGAAAGTTTTCATGTCCTTTACATGCTATAATAGGAAAGGAAACAAGATTCCCAAACTTTAAAGTAGAAACATCACTTCGAATATAGACTCTACAATATATTCAATTTGTTTATTTTTTTTTAAAGATTTTATTTATTTGACAGAGAGAGACACAGCGAGAGAGGGAACACAAGCAGGGGGAGTGGGAGAGGGAGAAGCAGGCTTCCCGCCGAGCAGGGAGCCCGATGCAGGGCTCGATCCCAGGACCCTGAGATCATGACCTGAGCCGAAGGCAGACGCTTAACGACTGAGCCACCCAGGCGCCCCTATTCAATTTGTTTCTTTGATATCTTTTTTCTTTTACTAAAATATGTTTATCAGAGTACTTATTGCTGCAATTACAAAAAATAAGTAGCTAAAATAGTACGGACATTTTACTGTCTCACTTAAAATATGCAAAACCATGAGACACCAAGTATTGGTTAAGAGACTCTATAATGTCATTAAGGATCCAAGTTGATTCCTTCTCTTCTGATAATCTTAGCAATTTGACTACTCATGTTTGCAAAATGGTTGCAGCATTTTGTGACCCAGCCATCACATTCCCTCATATTCTATTTTGCATATCCTTTTTTTGTAAGCAAGTAAATCTATCTTGGAACACCTACTCATATTTCTCTGGGAAGAAAAAGGCGATTACCTTGATTGGCTTAGACTTATCCTGATTTATCCCCTGAGACTGGAGAGAGCAGATCCCTGAAGATTTGGCCACATAATAGCTGAGTGAAATTGGGATATGGGTTGCAAGGAATAAGGAGTAAATGTTTGGTAGGCAAACAATAGGATAACTAGTAGTACATGAGATGGCATATTATATTAGCTACTTGGATGTTTTATGAAGCCATTGGTTCTGTTTTTAAAGAAAGACCTGGGGCCACCATAGTGTTTATATTTGCATGTTTATGCCTGAAAAACTTTTAAACCACAAGTTCATCAGTTATTAAGCAGAGTACCTAAGCCAAAGGAAAAAAATAGACCCCTGTAAATATCTTAAAAGGAATCCTCCATTTTAAGGAATATAAATGCTGGTATTTTGAATTAATGAAGAATTAATAAATCATAATGGAATGATTTATATGACTCAAACTTAGTGATGTCTGTCAATTCCAATGGGCACTGTTTTTACTGTTCTTTTTTTGATAGATTGATCAATTTATTAATGGGATTAAAAATAATCTTGATTTTGTTTTTAGTATAAATGAAATCAGTGTGATGTTAGAATTATTGAATGCGAGCAGTGGATTTGGCATTAAGTCAAGAGCATGATTTGTGCTTGAGCAGTTGGAAATAGAAATATAGAAAAAAGACAAAAAGTGCTGTATCACTGTTTGTTCCTGTATTCTTTTCTCTTGTTCTCACCACTACCAAATCTTTTATAAAAAAATAATAAACTACCTATTTAACAGTGGTGTAGCCACTCAATACTGATTTGTAATGTTAAATGTACGGGCTGTTGGAGGAGGAAGTGAAATTTCCCTTTTCTCAAGAATGTTAACACAAGCTCTATCAAGAATGGCCTTACATAGAAATAGTAAAAATCTTCATTTATATTTGACCTCTAAAAATCCCTATATTCTTCCACACAGGCCTTATATGACGCTACACTTCTCCCTTTGTCTTTATTTTTTGCAACTAGAGGATTCTTTATTCAGAGGTCTCTTGCATTTTATTCCCTCAGAAGATAAGGGATGTCAAAAAGGGATGAAGATGAAAGGATTCAAGCCAGAGAAAAAGAGAAGATAATCCTAGAATCATAAAATAAGAGAAATAGTAGGAATGATGTAGTTGAATCCAGATCTTTTATTTTATTTTTTTTCTAAAAGATTTTATTTATTTATTTGACAGAAAGAGAGACAGCGAGAGAGGGAACACAAGCAGGGGGAGTGGGAGAGGGAGAAGCAGGCTCCCCGCTGAGCAGGGAGCCTGATGCAGGGCTCGGGATCCTGACCTGAGCCGAAGGCAGACACTTAACGACTGAGCCACCCAGAAGCCCCATGAATCCAAATCTTTTAGTTGACAGATGGTGTGGAGGTGATACTTAGAAGGGGCAAATGGCTTGACAAGGCTCACACATCTTATTTGCAAAAGATCTGGTCCAAGAACTCGGGTCTTCCTGACTTTCCATCACTTTCATCATTGTTTTATCAAGGACTTCCTGAGTATCCAGTGCATATTGCTACCGCAGTGGCATCTGAGCTTTTATAGAGGTGGCCCCCCTGCATGATGGAGCAGCAGCTGCAGGAATCTAACACCAGCAAGCAAAAACGCACTGCAGTAACTGAGCCCAGAAGGAGTCCTTTCTCCAGCAAACTTCCCTGGCAGGCTGCAGAATGAGTCATCAACTGACATTGGTGAATAAAGTAATTGCGCGGATAGATTTTCTTTTCTCTTTCCCCATTTTTCTCCTTTCAGCAGATTCACTAATTATCTTTTCATATACATAGTGGGGTAGTGACAGTAATATCTGCCTTATTAATGTCTTTTTCACACCTCAAGTGTCAAGATCATCACAAATAAATTTCTGTTATTCCCAGAAAAGATTTAGGAAAAAATAAGAAGCAAAATCTTGAATGAAAGTCTGAATGACATGGAGATTTTATGCTTTCCTTTTATTCTTTTTTTAAAAGGTTTTTTTTTTTTAAGATTTATTTATTTATTTTAGAGAAAGAGAGAGTGCAAGCTCAGGGAGGGGCAGAGGGGGAGAGAGAGAGAGAGAGAGAGAGAGAGAGAATCCTCAAGCAGACTCCCCAGTGAGTGAAAAGCCCAATGTGGGACTGGATCCCAGGACCCTGAGATCAGGACCTGAGCCAAAATCAAGAGTCAGACAATCAACTGAGTCACCCAGGTGCTCCTGCTTTCCTTTTATTCTTAAACAACGTTGTTATAATTACTACAGTATAAGTGGAACTACCCGTGTGTTTTAAATTGTCAGATGCAGGGGAAAAAAGAAATTCTTTTTTTTTTTTAAGATTTTATTTATTTATTTGACAGAGAGAGAGACAGCGAGAGAGGGAACACAAGCAGGGGGAATGGGAGAGGGAGAAGCAGGCCTCCTGCGGGGCAGGGAGCCCGATGCGGGGCTCGATCCCAGGACCCTGGGATCATGACCTGAGCCGAAGGCAGACGCTTAACAAATGACCCACCCAGGTGCCCCGGAAAAAAGAAATTCTTATATGAACTTTAAGGCAACAATAATAAAAATGTCTCTCATTTTCATTTTTTTCTATAAGAAGACTTGCTGTTGATCTTTTTTCCCCATTTATTTACTAAAATTACTAAAGAAACTTCACTTTGTTGATAGGTATTATCTCCAAATTGCAGTTTTATTTTACACATTGTGTTGCATCATGTACCAAGCCAAAGAAGCTGGCCATTTTATAGATGAGCATACATTTTCCTTACGGTTTTCATAGCCGTTAAAACTCTGACCCCTGAAGTTTCTATGCAGGCAATGCCTATTTGTAGACCCAGATCCATAATTTGCAGTTTACGTTCTCACGTCTTAGAGCAGCCAAAGCTCATATTATGCAGTGTCTGAGAATTACTTTTTTCATACCTTCTCTCAGCTATCTGAAAATTTCCAAGGTAGTTTCAGTGGGCTAGCCAGTATCATAGGAGTTAATTGCCATTACTTAAGCCAGATTTCTAAGAAGCCATGCTGTTTAAAGAAAAGAGGAAAAAGAATACAGACAACTAAAGATGGGGAACACTTGATAAACATAATTGAATTCTTTAAATATAAATTGTTGGAACTAGTTTTGATGTGAAACATGTTGGCAAGATCTCTATCTCACAGGAAGTTTCTAATACAGCAAAGGTACTGAAATCTATAAAAAATCGAGTCAACGCTTGAAAAACAAGTAATTTCGAGACAAATAAGTAAGTATAGGACAGTATGGGTTGAAACTTAGTGAATGCATGTCTCTCAAGAAATGCCACTGGCTGAAAATCCACTTTGCCCATTTTGGTAATGTTCCTAACCTTGAGGTTTACTGATAAAGGCTATGAACTACTACCACATCATGTCTTTTAGAACAACTGTGTACAAAAAAAAGTAATCTGGGCTGAATGAACCATGACTCAGATTTAATACCACAAGCATCACCTTCATTTCATGTATTAAGTCACATCTGCAGAAGTCCATGCATTGTCAGGTGGCTTTGCCCTGCTTTAAGTGACTGGATGGATTCTGCTTAAATCCAAAGGATAATTCACTTATTACTCTAATGCCAATTTGTCTCAGTTTTGATCACAGAAAAATAAAGCAGTGAACCCATTAGAGGGATTACACTGGATGTGAACTTTGTGGAGTTGATTTTGAAAGCCAGAAGGCCTGGTTTTCGTTTGGCTATGAGTTTCTATATTCTGCTTAGCTTGAGCCTGAAGTTAATTGTTAATCCATTGACTATTAGTTTTCTTTTATAGTGAGTTGGACACTTTGCTCCATTTTGAATGGGTCTAAATGATATTCCATGGTTGCACTAACTCCTTCTGGCAATTTGTAGATAGGAAGATTACAGGTGTTTGCGGATAGGTCATGAGGAATAACTTTTCAATACATAGTGCAAAGCATAGAGATACAAATTAATGATAGGCTCTTGTATGGGAGAAAACATTTACAAACAGCAACTAGAAGGATCAGCACTTTTTAATGGGTTCCCTTTCTTTGGTTCCTTAGAGAGAAAGTATTTCAGTCAGATATTACCAGCGTTAAAATCATTACCCAGTATACAGGCAGATGGCCGGCCGATAATTGTTTATAGGGACAGATGGCAGTTCCTTGTACCCTCTTTCTAGTTTCTGTGTTTTTAAATCTCAGCAGTTGCAATGTGAAGCCTTCATAGAACCATAAAATACAAACCACTTTAAATAACTCTGAACCAGGATTTTGACTGATGTGCTTAAAACAAACAGTCACAGTTTGGAACTCAATCTGCAGAGAGAATCTAGGTATAAGGCACTGCAGGTTATAATTTATAGGAATAGCAGGGAAATTTGGGCTAGGCCTACACAAAGACATAAACTCGCATCAGTAAAATAAAGACTTGTATTTTAACCCTAAAACAGACAAAGGCAAAATTTCAGTAAGTACTCAATAATCAACACAAGCACGTGTTGTGCATTTGGCTAGTGTTCACAAGGGCTGCAAAAGAAGTGCCAGGCCTTGTCCTGGTCTTAGTTAGCTGACAATCCAGGTAGGGAGTGAAATGATACCCAGAGAGAGATCATTTCTATACAAGGCAAAGGGTGCTACATGCAAGTCTGTCACATGGACAATAGAGCTAGAGAAGGTCAAATAGAGTGATGACTTGGACATAAGCACTTACTAGAGATGAGTTGGCTTCAGCTGGACAAGGGAAGGATCAATGATGTTTTTGCAGGTGGAGAGAATGATATAAGCAAAGGCGCAGAGGCACAGACCTAGCCTGAAAATCCTGTATTCTTCACTTTTTAAAAAAATTTATTTATTTTTATTTAAATTCAATTAATTAACATATAATGTATTATTGGTTTCAGAGGTAGAGGTCAGTGATTCATCAGTCCTGTATTCTTCATTTTATTATGTTTATTAATTTCTCCCATATGTATTTCTCCTATTTCAGTCTCATAATGTGGTAAGGGAGAGCAACCAATATGCTTCTTTGATTAATGTGGAAGAATCATCCAAAATGCTAATGGCTGAGTCTGACTATGTGGGAACCTGAATTCTGGGCTACAGATTTCAGACATTGTCCTTTAAAACAACTGGCAGTGCCTTTGAAGGTTTTGAGACAATATGAGGTGTGCAAATATTATTTTCAGATATTTTGTCTGGTAGTGTTTTGTGAAGTAGATTGAAAAGGAAGAGACTAGACAGAGACCATTTAGGAAATTAATGCCATACTTAAGACTACAGATGATAAATCTCCAAAACTGATTAAAAACTATGGGCAAGAGAAGAAAGATGGGGGGCGCTTGTGTGGCTCAGTTGGTTAAGCGGCTGCCTTCGGCGCAGGTCATGATCCCAGGGTCCTGGGATCGAGCCCCGGATCGGGCTCCCTGCTCAGCGGAGAGCCTGCCTCTCCCTCTCCCTCTGCCTCCCTCTCTGCCTGCCTGTGCTGTCAAATAAATAAAATATTAAAAAAAATAAAAAGAGAGAGAAGAAAGATGGTAGCTACTGTGCAGGAAGTGTCAACATATGTGATGATTGGCTATTTGTGTAGAGCGACAATGAAGGGCAAGGGTCAGATCAGATGTTTATAACTCGAGTGATAGGAAAATGATTTTGCTTTGGAGTAATAGCAATAATGGAGACTGAGAGGAGAGGAGAAACCAGACATTTGAATTTATGTTTCATACACTGCTGAGACGTGGTGATGGGTGGCAATGTATTGAAGTCAGGTGGAGATGATTTGCAGAAAAGACAGATATAGAGGTAAAAATGACAGGGTCAGTTACTGGGAGTAATGGGTGAAATGGTAAGTGGATGAGATCACAAAGGGAGAAGTGTATAAAGCAGATAGTGTGATAATGAAGACTAAAGCTTGGAAGCAATATCCAGATTTTAAAACTAGATGTTAAATATCTGTTGCAGAACAGATTTTAACTCTTTCTCTGTGTGTGTGTGACAATCTTGTAATGTCTGCACATGAAAGCTTATATTTGTGTGTTCTTAGTGAATATAGAATCTTTTATTTCTTTTTCCTTTTTATGATCCTACTGGAAACAATGGCATAATATCTGCAGGAAAAGCATTCCCTTGCCTGACTGTTATATTAAGAAGAGACTGCCAAAAACAAATAAACAATAACAACAAACCACACCAAATAAAAGTACATAAGTATATGCTTGCATCAACAGAAAAATGTAGTTTTGATTACACTGAAATTTTTTTCTGCATTTCAAGTGAAGCAAATGCAGTGGTAGTAATGTTATATCAAGGAGTTTATTTTCCTTAACTGGTTCTCATCAGGGTATAAAATAATAAATTTTAGAGTGATTTTGCTGCAACTCTTATTTATTTTCATCATAGTTTAATTCCATTTCAAATCCCCAGAATCCTTGGCAGATAACAAATTCAGGGTATATAAACATCTACCTGCCCCCCCCACCAAAAAAAAAAAAAAGAAAGAAAGAAAATCACAGACAGATTTTGATAATACTTTAAGCTTTGGGACTGAACACGTTGGAGGAGAACTAGCCTAATGGCGCTGAAACTTCTTGATATGCGGGGTTGTTGCTGTTATTTTTTGCTCTGGGCCTTGACCAAAAACAATATGCACTGCCTGAACTGGAGGAGGGAGAAAGAGATAGAATGGCTCTGGGTTATTTTATTTAAATTCAATCATTATATAGGGTCTGAAGGGGCATTAGACATCATATAGTCCAATCTCCACATTGTTTAGGATCTAAGGAAGTTCAGAAAGAAACCTTTGATTTCTATCAAACCAAATATTTGATTATTCCAAGTGATAGGGAATCACAGCTATACAAGTTAGCCCATTCTATTTTCAGAAAACTGAGCAGGGGAACGTTCTTGATTGTATTGAGCCGAAATTGCTACTTGAACCATGAGTGAGAGATTGACATTATATCGAGAAAAAATATTTCAATATTTTGTGCTTTTTCAGTTGTGTTTTTAATTCGGGTTATGAGTGGCTTCTCTGTCCCCTCTTAACCAACCAGTACTTACTGCTGTGATAAACTTGCCTAAGAATCAGTTAGTAGGGATGGTGAGGAGGTGCATGGACAGTAGACAATGAACTCTTTGAGTACAGAGATTATAAATTACTCTTTGTTATTTCCCCTATAGATAGCAGTTAGCACAGTGCCGGGCACATAGCGAGTGCTCAGTAAATATTTAATGGAAGAAGAAAGGAGGAGGAAGAAAGGAAGAAATATACAGAAGGAGATTATTCATGTATCTGCCAATTTTGACCTTAATACAGCAGAATCATTGAGTGCAGTGTGTTGACACGTGGTTGACATACTTTATATATTTATAGAAATATACTTGTATGTCTACTTATGTAATCATAAGCATGTTTCTATATTATATATTTAGTTTATATAGTTTACTTAATTTTAATCATTTAATATTTAAATTTATATATAAAGCATACCTCATATATAATTCTATAAATGTAAATATGAACTTGCTGGAAGTATTCATATAGGGTTTCTAGTATAAACTTATCTTGATCTTTTGTACCCAGGGATATATTTTTCTTTGAATGACAGGTCTTCATTTTGAAAACAATCCCTTGAAATTCCTCCTACTTACATTTGGGGTTCTATCACTGAATCTTAAGACCTATTCCACCTAAGCACATCTAATCCTAAATGGTGTGACCTGAGCGAGTTGTAAGAAACCCTAACAATTCATTATGGTGTCCTGAATCTTGAAGGGATTACTTAGATGTTAAAAAACAAACATACACATCGATGCTCTCTGTTACAATGTGGCTACATTATTTATAAAGGGAAACATGAAGATTTATTCAGTAATGTCCAAGCTCAAGAAACACTGGATCCATATTTTTAGTCTCCTAAAAATAATCTGAGGGACTATGGCGATGCTTTCCTGGATGGTGGAACTTTGACATATCTTTGTATAGATGGAGAGGGCTATGATAAGGAAGGGTAAGGAAGGTAACTCCTACATAATTATCATGCCTGCCTTGATTTTCATTTTGACATTTTCATGTATAAATCTCAAGACAATGGAAATGCTTATTAGATTTATATCTTGATCCCATTTGACATCCTGATGAACAGGAGGAAGTATCTTTCAGTCTGGTAGAAAACCAGATCTGCAGGCCAGAGAAGGTATTAAAAACCCCTATTTGCTATATGTTAGCCAGCACAGTAGAGAGAGGTCTCTTCAGGACATTGTGCTAGTGGAGAAAAATCAACTAGGAAGCCAGACACTTTTAGGAGATTTTAAAATTTAGTACCTAGTGAATAGAACAGGCCGTCTCTTTTATAGCAAATGCTTTAGGGTTACACGAAACTCTAAGGATGTTAGTGTACTGGGAAGGTTACTAGGAAGAGGAATCAAGTAGGCGGAATTGGTGGCAGGTGGATATACCAGTAAAAGTATTGCAAAAAAAAAAAAAAGCGTTTACTGAAGCAGGAATATTAAATAAAACCATGCAATATTCAATTGTGTCCATAGACAAGATGATTTTTTACCAAGTATACATACTCTGCCCTCCTATAAATGTATATAGACATCAGCCCCTCCCGGCCCCTGTGTACACACGCACGCCCATACTATCTTCCCATCAACTCAGCCATACTATAAAGTCTATACATGTCTTTCCTTATGCAAGTGTGTGACAAACACGTTTGAAATCACTTCTGAGAAGAAAACCATAAAAAAAAGTGGTCTAATTTAGTCTTCGACCAGCCGGATTCTTTTTCCTTTGTTGTTGTTCCATAAAAAGAAAGTACAGTGTGGATTGTATACCAGACACACTTTCACATATGAACTCATTTCATGCTCACAAATGTCCTATGAAGTAAATATCATTATCCATTGAAGAGATGAACAAACATCATTCTACCTCCATCTTGATGTCTGAGGTGTTTTTTGGCCATTCTCATACTTCATTTACTGTGATTATCAATTCTTGGGATGTTTAGTATGCTCTTTGGGGGCCTTTCCTGGGAGAGAGGCCTACTCAGTCAAGAGAGGTGGGGTGAACCTAGCCAGTAGCTAACCTTGTGTCTTCTTTCTTTCACAAGTAGTTTGACTTCCCATCAAGTATTCGCAGAAGTCAAGTTCACTTCCTCCTTTAGTGATGTAGAACCTGCCTATTTTTGTCTTTCCTCTTTCTTCTCTCCTAGTCCAAAGCGTACGAAAAATGCTCTCTTTTCTGTGCAGACTGGCATAGTATACATCTTTGCACATTGAAGTACCTAAGTTAAGGGACATTTCACCACATGTTAAGCTATTCTTCTACCTGGCATGTCTCCAACTGTCATCTTAGCAAGTAAGTAGTCCTTGCCTAGGGAAGTCCCACAGGTTTTAAGAAGGTAGGAAACCATACTGATGGGGTTTTGGAATATAGGTGAGGTTCAGTGGGGTGGAGTCCAGGATGACCAAGAAAGAATTCTTGAGACATCTTTGGTGCAAAATGGTGGTTTATTAATGCACGGGGACAGGACCCATGGGCAGGAAGAGCTGCAGCCCTGGGGTTGTGAGGGGTGGCCAATTATATACTATGGGGTTGGGGGTGGTAAGGAAAAAGGGAGGTTTCCAAAGAACTTTCATATGCTCAAGAGGACCTGCAGGATACCAGAGCCCTTGCCATTGTCAAGTTAAGGTTGTTTACCTCTCTAGTAAGGCATTAACATTAAGATAGTTGGGAATTTCCTGGAATATTACACTCTGTCCGCTTCAATTATCTGTCAATGGGCTGCAGGTTATAAGGGCATTTAATTATATCTACATTTCCTTCTGGAAGCTAGGTTATTGATGATAGGAATGCTTTGTTCTTGTAGATTGCTAAGACATTTGTAAACTGAGGGAGACTCTTGTAGGATTGTGGTCTCTTTAAGTTAACTATTTGTTTTTCCTTTAGGACAGCCAAGAGTGCCTGAGGAATGTCACATGTATCCCATGGGGGTGGGAGTTGTGGGGTGTCAGCTTCTGCTTTGTCCTCAGCTTGCCTTCTGTTCCCTCATCAGTACTATCCAAGGCAGTGCCCTTCTTAAGATAGAAGATGGCCTTTCAGATTTGGAACTCAGACAAAACATTCACTATATCTCTGCTGAAACAGTGCAGGGCAAGAGAGGCGCCTCTAGGAGCCCAAATTTGGGAAAGGGCTAACTGCTGCCTTTCCCATTACATTTCAGATATGACAGATCATTGGGAATAATAGGGAAACCCATCCAAACTGCTGCAACCCCAAAATACTAAATTTTGAACATAGTATAATTAAAATATGTGAAACATAAGGCCTGGTTGAATCAAAGAGTTTCTGGATTGGAAAGAGCCTTAGAGATCACATAGTCCAATGGCTTCAATTTCCTTATGTAATAAGAGAAAGAGAAGGATCATGTCTTATTTATCTTTGTCATTTGAACACCTGGCATAATGCCTTCCACAATTGGTATTCAGTACATGTTTGTGGAACTGCTTTATACAGAAAATTGTGAGTGACCTGCCCAAGAATACACAGCTACTAATGGAAAAGACTGGATTAGCACCCTCATTTTATGCCTGTGACTTGTGTTAGGCAAGTCACTTAGGATAGGTCAGGACCTATTCTAAAAGTCACGTTTTGAACTCCAGGGAACATTACCCTCTACAGCAAGGGCCTGCTTAGCCCTAGATGTCTATTAAGGTGGTGATATTAGTCCTACCCCTTAAAAACTGCAAAGGTTAGAGAATTTGGGGCATTTACTCCTGGCCATTCTTTGTAACCTTTGTTTGTTTTTGAAATGGAAAGGACTCATGACTCTCCAGTGCATAGCTGTGAGACTTAATTTCTTTTCTTCAGGGATAAGCAGTTTTAAAATGTATAAACATAAGCAAATTTGTCCAGAGAGGACAATGTCCTCATATTCCCGTTCTCTAGAAGTTCAGCCTGGGAAAATACAGCTCTTCATTTTAGCCATAATTAATTACTTTGCGAGTATTACCTATTTCACCTGAGGGACCACAAAGAAAGAGTAGAAAGCAGGCCAAGTTATAACAAGGCATCGTTCCCAGCATATTGCAAGAGCAAGTGACACTTAAGGGAATAGCCACACAGCCTCAGTCAAACAGCGCATTCTCTCAGGTTAATATTATTGGAATTATTAACTTCTGAATTGCTTCTAGGAGGAGCTACTTTGTACATGACAGGACCCCTGTGGTTAGGTGGAAAGAGAAGCCAGTAAATTACCAAGCAGCATGCATGATTAAGGAGTGGAGCAGGGAAAGAAAAGGTTTGAGGTATTTTGAACGTGTGGTCAGCACACAGATGAATTATGCAATAAGGAAAGATAACCAAAAGCCCTTGCGTACCGATCTTTGCATGCCCCAAGCTCTGTCGGCTGCAGTACTGAGAATTTTTCACCAACAACAGGATTGGCAGTGCCCAGTCCTTGAGGCAGTTCTGACAGAAGCCGCCAGAAAATCATTAATAATAGGGGGAGCCTTATTGCCGGGCATTGTCCAAAACTCCTATAAAGATGTACTCTTTTTGTTTTTTTTTTTTTTAATAATGTCTATGCCCAACATGGGGCTTGAACCTAAGACGCTGGGATCAAGAGTCACATGCTCTACCGACTAAGCCAGCCAGGCTCCTGAAGATGAACTCTTTTAATCTTCATAATAACTCTATGAGGTAGAGACTATTATCCATTTTACTGAGGAATAACCCAAAACACAACGATGTCAAATAATTTGCCCAAATGTCTTAGTTAAGATAATTCCAACAGCTATAATATTAATGTTTCCTCCAAAGCCTAGGACTTAACAGAAGTTTATTTTTTACACACAGAATTTCGCACAGCTTGTAAATGGCAAAGTACCTTACTCAAAATCAATTGCCTCATGATTGAATTAATTTTCCAACTCACCATTATTATTGCAAAACAGATACTTTAACCCCTGTATTTTAGGGCAAAGACTAGTTACATACCTGAGATAAAGAATGAATATATTGCCTCTATGGTTGTGATAATGGTGAGATAACAAATGTGTTTAAATTGGTATTATCACTATGTAGATTTAAAAATGACTTCTAGCATCAGAAATAAAACATGCCCTAGTAGTAATAGAACTCTAGTTATGCCAGCCATACTTAAGTGCTTTACATATACTTTTCACTCTTTCACTCTCCCCCTTAAGGTAGTATGACTATTATTGCCATTTCAAAAATACTGTGCATGCGGGGCACCTGGCTGATTCAGTAGAGATGTGACTCTTGATCTCAGGGCTGTGGGTTCAAGCCCCACGTTGGGAGTAGAGATTACTTAAAATCTTTAAAAAATATATTGTGGAGGTGCCTGGGTGGCTCAGTTAGGCGACTGCCTTCGGCTCAGGTCATAGTTCTGGGGACCTGGGATCGAGCCCCGCGTCGGGCTCCCTGCTCAGTGGAGAGTCTGCTTCTCCCTCTGCCCCTGCTTGTGCTCTCTCACTCTCTCAAATAAAGAAATAAAATCTTAAAAAAAAAATATTGTGACTGCATCTCACGCTCTAATCAATTCACATTTTAATGTTTTTACTGTAAAATAAAACATAGATTATGAAAACACACTAAACAAATGTATGGCATAATGAGTTACTTACTATAAGGCAATATGTACCCAACTCAGGTCAAGAAACAAAATTATAGCAGCCACCCCAAGAGCCCTTCCATTTTCCCCTCTCTTATCAAAACTCTCTTCCATTCCCTTCCTTTTTCTTCTTCCATTCCCTTCTGAAGTAATTTCTATCTTGGTTTTACAGTAATCATTCCCTTGTATTTGTTTACAGTTTTGTCCATTTTTATGAAACATATTTATTAAGTATAGCTCACACACAATGTTATGTTAGTTTCAGGGAACTTATTATGTTTTTTAAATTAATTAATTTTTAAAATTGTGTTCAGTTAGCCAGCATATAGTCGTCATTAGTTTTTGATGTAGTGTTCAACGATTCATTAGTTGCATATAACACCTAGTGCCCATGTTTTTAATTTTTTTTAATCTACGGATTTTCCTTTGTTATTATGCTTTTCTTTTATTAAAATTTACAGGATCAAGAACCCAAAGAACATGTTGCATACTCCTGGTGTAATTAAGTATGTTCCTCTGTCCTTAGTATTTCCTATGCGTTGGCAGCTGGACCTGAAATCTGCATCAGATTCAAATTCAAATTTACAACTCAAGGCAATGCTGTGTTCTTTAATCATGAGGCACCAAATGTTTTTCTCTATCTTTTTGTGATGTTAGCAGCTGTTAATGTTTAGTACCTAGACTGAGTAATTAACTAGGGATTAGACATGGTAAAAATTCTTTTTTTTTTTAAGATTTTATTTATTTATTTGACAGAGAGTGTGACAAGGAGGTGGAGTGGCAGAGGGAGAGGGAGAAGCAGGCTCCCCACTGAGCAGGGAGCCCGATGCAGGACTGGATCCCAGGACCCTGGGATCATGACCTGAGCCAAAGGCAGACGCTTAACCGACTGAGCCACCCAGGCGCCCCATGGTAAAAATTCTAATTCAAATTTGACTTATACACAGTTCACTTATAAGTGAATACAACCTGTCATCTTCCAATAGATTAGGGAGGGGAAAAATTCACATAGAAGGGACAGGATAAATACTTTATCTTTCCTTTTATTTACCCATTTCAATATAAGAAAGGTGAAGTTCCACAGGTGAACAATTTACTTATTATTCAATATCATTATGTACTCATGGATTTAACATACTTAATAGATTTCAAACCATTGTAATCTTTTTGAAATTTTTGAGATTACGTACGTATCACATAACATTTATAATTTTAAGCATTTTTAAGTGTATAATTCCATTCAGTGGCATTACATTCCAATGTTCTGAAACCATCATCACTATGTACTTTCTAGTTTTATGTGTGTGTGTGTTTATTAGTGTTGGATTGTGTCAAATGCTTTTTTTTATCAGTTGAGAAAATCGTGGGTTTTTTTCCTTTTTTCCATAACGTCGTGTATTACGTTGATTTTCTTATGTTGAACCACCCTTGTATTCCTGTGAGAAATCCTATTTGGTAATATGTCGTCTGTTAGAATCAGTTGGCTGGTATTTTGTTGAGGCTTTTTGCATCTATATTCACAGAGAATGTTGGTCTGTAATTTTTGTGTGTGTGATGTCTTTTTCTGGCTTTAGTATCATAGAATGAATTACAAAGTGTCTTCTTCTCTTATATTTTGGAAGAGTCTGATGAGAATTGGGTTATTTTTTCTTTAAATATTTGGTGGAAATTACCTATGAAGCCATCTGGTATAGTTTTTTTCTTTGTTGGGAGATTTTCGACTATTGATTTAACCTCTTTTCTTCTTAAAGAACTGTTTTGTTTTTTCATTTCTTCTTGAATCAATTTAGGTAATTTTTGTGTTTTGAGAAATTTGTCCATTTCGTGCAGAATACCTAATTTTGGTGTACAATTGTTTATAGTATTCTCTTATAATCCTTTTTAATTGGTAGGGTTGGAAATAATGTTTTTTTCTGCATTCATTTCTGATTTTAATTATGTGTGCCATCTCTTTTTTCTTTGTCAGTCCAGCTAAAAGTTTGTCAGTTTTGTTGATTTCTCAAAGAACTAACTTTTGAATTTAAAATCTCTATATTTTTCTATTCTTGATTTTGTTTCTGTTCTAATCTATTATTCTTTTCTTCTACTAGCTTTAGTTTTAAATTGCTCTACTGTTTTTTTTTTTACTTCCTTAATTTTATCTAGCTCTTCAGTTTATCTAGTTGAGATCCTTCTATTTTAATGATGGTATTTACAGCTATAAATTTCCCTCTGATCACTACCTTTGCTATATTCCATAACTTTTGATATATTGTGTTTTCATGTTGACTTGTCCCTAAGTATTATCTAATATCACTTGTGATTTCTCCTTTGACTCTTTGATTGTTTAAGAATGTGTTGTTTATTTTTCACATATCTGTGAATTTGCCAGTTTTCCTTCTCGGTAATTACTGACTTAGCTTCATTCCATTGTGGCCAGAAAAGATATTTTTGGGATTTCAATCTTAAATTTATTGAGACTTGTTTTGTGGCTTAACATAAGATCTATCCTACAGAATGTTCCATGTGCACTTAAAAAGAATGTGTATTCTACTGTTGCTGACATAGCATGTTTTTTATGTAATTAATATCTGTCCTTGGTTTATAGTGTTCTTCAAGTCCTTGATTCCCTTATTTTTCTCTGTCTAAACACTCTATCCATTATTGTATGTGGTATATTAAAGTCTCCCACTATTATTGTACAGTTATCTATTTTTCACTTCAGTTCTCTCAATGTTTGCTTCATATATTTTGTGCTCTTCCTTGGTGCATAGATGTTTATAATTGTTATATCTTCTTGTTGAGTCTTTTATAAATATATGATGTCTTTATCTCTTGTAACAGTTTTAGTGTTTTTTTTTTCATTCTTTCACTTTCAAGATACTTGTGTCTTTAGATCTCTTGTAGACAGCACATAGTTGGATAATTTTTTTTTCATTCTGCTAGTCTTTGTCTTTTGAGTTTAAAGCATTTACATTTTGAGTAATTACTGATAAGAATGAACATACTTCTGCCATTTTACTATTTGTTTTCTGCATGTCTCATTCATTTTTGTCACTCATATCCTTCCTTACTGCTTTTCTTCATGTTCAGTTGATATTTTTTATTGTTTACTCTTACAATTCTATTTTTATTTCCTTTTGTGCATATATCTTTAACATACTTTCTTTGTGGTTACCAATGGGATTGTATTGAACATCTTTAGTTTAAAGCAATCTAGTTTGAATTGAAAATAACCTAGAATGCAAAGACTTTGCTCCTATAAAGCTCCTTTTTCTCTCCCTTTATGTTGTCACAAATGACATCTTTATATGTTATGCACCCAATAATATAGATTCATAATTATTTTATGCTTTTGTCTTTAAATCCCCTAGGATATAATGCAGTTACAACCCCAAAATACAATAATACCGGCTTTTATATTTGCCCACGTATTTACATTTACCATAGTTCTATTTCTTCATACAGCTTTGATTTACTGTCTAGTGTCCTTTCTTTCAGCCTGAAGGAATCCCTTTAGCATTTCTTTTTTTTTTTTGTAAAGATTTTTATTTATTTATTTGACAGAGAGAGACACAGCAAGAGAGGGAACACAAGCAGGGGGAGTGGGAGAGGGAGAAGCAGGCCTCCTGCCGAGCAGAGAGCCCGATGTGGGGCCTGATCCCAGGACTCTGGGATCATGACCTGAGCTGAAGGCAGACGCCTAACGACTGAGCCACCCAGGCACCCCTCTTTAGCATTTCTTGTAGAGCACATCTAGTGGTAGGAAATTCCTTCAGCTTTTGTTTATCTTGGAATATCTTATTATGTTCTCCCTCATTTTTATTTGTTTGTTCTTTAAAGTTCTGTTTTTATTATTTAATCTCTACCCCCAAAGTGGGGCTCATATTCATGACGCTGAGATCAAGAGTCACATGCTGTACTGACTGAGCCAGCCATGTGCCCCTATTTTCTCCTTTTCTGAAGAACAGTTTTGCCAGATATATAATTCTTGGTTGACATTTTTCTTTTTTCAGCACATTAAATATGTCAACGTCTGTCTTCCAGCCTCCATGGTTTCACATGAGAAATATACTGTTCTCTTACACAGAACCCCTTGTGTGTGATGAATCACTTCTCTCTTGCTGCTTTCAAGATTCTCTTTTTTCCTTTGGCCTTCAACAGTTTGATTATAATATATTGGTGTGGTTCTTTTTGAGTTTATCTTACTTGAAGATCATTGACATTCTTGGGTTTGTAGAGTCATATCTCTCATGAAATTTGGGAACATTTTGGCCATATTCTTTCTTCCCTTTTCTTTCTCTAGTCTCCTTCTGGGACTCCCATGATGTATATGTTGTTCTGTTTGATGGTGTTGTATAGGTCCCTTAGGTTTGGTTCACTTTTCTTTATTCTCTTATCATTCTCCTTCTTAGATTCTATCATTTCAATTGTCCTATCTTCAAGTTCTTTAATTCTTTCTTGTCTGCTCAATTCTGTTGAGCCCTTCTACTAAATTTTTCATTTCAGTTATTGTTTCAGTTGTTACTTTTCTACTCTAGAATCTTTGGTTTATTTTTGTAATTTCTATCTCTTTATAGATGTTCTCATTTTGTTTATATTTTGTCTTCCTTCTTTCCTTTAGTTCTTTCATGTTTTATTTAGCTCTTTGAGCATATTTAAGGTTAGTTGTTTTAAAGGCTTTTTATAGGAAGTCTAATGTCTGGACTTCCTCAAATATGGTTTCTGTTATTTTGTTATTTTGTTTTAAGATTTTATTTATTTATTTGAGAGAGACAGACTGAGAGAGAGAGCACATGAGAGGGGAGAGGATCAGAGGGAGAAGCAGACTCCCCGCTGAGCAGGGAGCCCAATGTGGGACTCGATCCTGGAACTCCAGGATCATGACCTGAGCCGAAGGCAGTCACTTAACCAACTGAGCCACCCCGGTGCTTTTATTTTGTTATTTGTTTAAATCGGACATACTTTACTGTTTGTATTCCTTTTGATTTTTTTAATAGATTTTATTTATTTATTTGACAGAGAGAGACACAGCGAGAGAGGGAACACAAGCAGGGGGAGTGGGAGAGGGAGAAGCAGGCTTCCCATGGAGCAGGGAGCCCAATGCGGGGCTCGATCCCAGGACCCTGGGATCATGACCTGAGCTAAAGGCAGACGCTTAATGACTGAGCCACCCAGGCGCCCCTGTCTTTTGATTTTTGTTGTTGTTGTTCAAATTGGGAAATTTGAATATTATAATGTAGTAATTCTGGAAATCAGATTTTTCCCTCCCCCAGGGTTTGCTTTCTATTGTGGTTGTTGAGGGCTGTAGTAGTTCTTATTTTTAGTGACATTCTCAAACTATTTTTTGTAGATACTATATTCATTACTTTATGTGGTCACTATGTTTCTCTTCATTAGTATGTGTTCAGGTGATAATTTTTTGTAGTTGAAGTATAGCTGACATACAATGTTACATTAGTTTCTGGTGTACAACATACAACATAGTAATTCATCTCTATGTATTATGCTATGCTTACCACAAGTGTATCTCCCAGGTGTCACCATACAATGCTATTAGAATACCATTGACTATATTCCCTATGCTGCATCTTTTATCTCCATAGCTTATTAATTACAAAACTGGAAGCCTATACCTCTCACTCCCTTTCACCCATTTTGCTCACCCCCCTACCCCCTGACTTCTGGCAACCACATTTACTCTCTGTATTTATGAGTCTGTTTCTGAATTGTCTGTTCATTTTTGTTGTTGTTGTTATTATTTTTAGATTCCACACGTTAGTGAAATCATATGGTATATGTCTTTCTCTTTCTGATTTATTTTACTTAGCATAATACCTCTAAGTCCATCCATGTTTTCACAAAGGGCAAGGTCTTATTCTTTTCTCATGGCTGAGTAATTTTCCATTGTATCAGTTTATATTTTCACATAAATTTCTTTAAATGCCAGGACCTAAAAATATATAAAGAAGAAAATACGGTTCACACACTCCACCACACAAACGCAAAATACTTTCCCAGCCTTTGCAGATTTACTCTCTATAGTGACATTACTTCTACACTTAGCCAGTGTTGAACTGAACTTAGGGATCAGCCTAAGTTGAAAGTTTAGTCTTCTTGAATCTCTACTGAAATGCATGTGGCTTTCTAAATTTCTGTGTAAATACAGGTCCTTTTAAATGTACTAATTCCCCAAAGAAACTCCCCAGTTTTGTCTACTGGACCTTAGGTGGACTATTGTATATATTTTGTCTCCAGGCGTCTGTGGGTTGTTATTTTAGCTTGCAGCAGTTTTGAGTAAAGCCTACCACTTTCCTAGCCTGAATTCTGAGTTAGGTGAAACTGAGATAATTGCCTTGCATTTGTTTTCCAGGTTTTCCCTAGACAGGTCAGAACAGACAGACACAATAATTTGTGAATAAGGTCTATTCTGCTCCCTGTGGGTCCAGGGAGCAGAATCCTACACTAAGAATTCAGATTTCAGTTTTGAAGACTGCCACAATGCTAGAGAGGGAGTGAGTCAAGAGCTAGTAAAAATTCCATAAAGCTTTCCTATTTTGTCAAAGTTGCCTTTTTTTTCTTTCTTTCTTTTTTTTTTTTTTTTTTGATTCAGTGTCACTTGGTTGCTCTAAGTTTTTGTTCTCCACAGTTCTGACAAAGTTGTTTCTAACAATTTCTGGTTGTTTTGTGATGTTTCTTTAGTGGAGGCAGCTTGGAGCTACCTACTCTGCTATTTTGCTGACATTACTCCCTTACTGTAATCCTTTTTGAATCTAAATCTTTCCCATGTTTGGTCAGTAAGATCTTTTTCAAATCGGCTCATGAGCTCTTTTAATATGATGCTAATGATTTTTGATAGCATTTTCATTATCTTGTATGATCAGATGTGGCTGACCTAGAATCTTAGATGCCCCAGTATCTTTTGATGGAACACAGTATTTTAAGTCCACAATCTGGGTGGACTTAACTTATTACTACTTGTTTTTCCAATGTTTTTAGGGCTTTTCCATTCATAAAGCTGGTGAGGAAGGAAGGAAGGGAGGGAAGAAGGAAGGAAGGGAGGAAGGAAGGAAATTCTTGAGTTCATATGTATACTTCCAATTCCAATTCAGGGCTAAAGGGTTTTTACTTAACCTCTTGTTTATTGCATCTTTATGTCTCTCTTCTATTCCCCATACAGTATCAGGTACTATTATCAATTTAGTCTGCTCTATTTCCAGTGAGCACTTTCAGACTAGGTTGGGATTCTTATGTTCTAAGATTCATCTCATCCGTTGCTTCCTTCTATTTTATTCTACACACCTCCTGATGTCATGCTGGCCTTGCTGTATTAATATTTCTCCTGCTTACCCACTGGTATTTGGAGGTTGTGAGGCTATCTTGTCACTTTTTTTTGTTGTTATAAATGTTGCTCATGAGTTTTTAAAAGATGTTATTTTTTTTTAATTTGTTATGTAATCTCTACCCCAACGTGGGGCTCAAACTCATGACCCCGAGATCAAGAGTTGCATGCTCTACTGACTAAGCCAGCCTGGTGCCCCTGTTGCTCATGAATTTTCATGTTGATATCTAGTTTTCTGTGTGTTTTTATTGGAAGATTCAGGGAGATTCAAGAGCTTTGTTGCTGTTGCCACCACCAAACTCTTTTCTTGTTATTACCATTTTACATATGGGCAAATTGACATGCAGAGAGTTTAAGTTACTTTCTCAGTGTTACAGAGTAATTAGCAAAGCTATATTTCAAGCCCTTGCAATTTAAGTGGAGACCATACGTTTAACCTCAATTCTTTGCTGCCAGGTTAAGAAAGTACATGTTTATCATTACCAGGGGAGAGTAGACTTTTTCACTTATCCCATGATTCCTGCATAGTACTTTATATAAGGGGACTTCTACTTCTTTTGGGGGAGTAAGGAGTATATGGAGAGTAATTTTGGAGAGAATATTTCTGGTTTCTCTTTTAAACTCAACATACTCCTCAAGGATTCCCCAAGACTTTTAATCAGAAGACAGAATAAATGTATTGAAAAGGCAAGACAGGCTTATCTCAATCTCTCTCTGCCTCTGTGTCTGTCTCTCTCTTTCCCTCCCCTTTCTTCTTTTTTCTTCTTGGATTCTCTCTGCTCAAACAAGGTGAATTTATTAAGTGCTTCTAGTCTTTATTGGATAAAGAGATCAGTTCTAGTGGCTCCCCGCTACTGTTCTGCTCTCTCTTTTTTAACTTGTCCATCCGTATTGATAAATCATGCCTGTCCTTTAGTGGAGACCATTATCTTAAGATTGCGAGTATTGACTGTGTAGGAGGCCCAATTTCAGCTTTAGAACCAAATCCAGTTTTCAAATCGAGACTGACCATCGATAAAGCTGATTATTTGAAAGCTATTTGACTTCTTGTGCACGTTTTCACTTCAGAAGAGTGATAGATATTTGTTATCTGAAATTTCACCATTACCAAACACAGTATTATAGAGTTACAGTCATTTAGAGTAATCTCGTCTAGCCAGTTTTTTGATAATCAAGTGCCTGTACACCAAACTCCAGTAAATAACCTCTTTTGAATGCCTGCTTCAAGTCAAACAAGTCAAAATGACTTGTTTTACCTTGGGAAGTACTTTTTTCTTTGACCTATTTTCTTAATAAGTGTAGAAGTACTATAATGTAATGGTTAAGAACAAAAGAGACAAACCAAAAAACAGACTGTTACCTATAGAAAACAAACTGATGGTTACCAGAGGGGAGGTAGGTGGGGGGATGCTTGACATTGGTGAAGGGGATTAAGAGTACACTTATCATGATGAGCACTGAGTAATATATAGAATTGTTGAATCACTCTATTGTACACTTGAACCTACTATAACACTGTATGTTAACAGTACTGGAATTAAAATGAAAACATTTTTTTAAAAGGTAATAAAAATAAAAGAAATAAAAAAGAACTTGAGCATTGTATCAGACACATTTATAGCTTTGGAACCTTGGACAAAGTACCTATACTAGATTAACCCTGTGTCTTTATCATGAAGATGGAGCTAATACTAGCTTCCTAATAATGTCCTTGTGAGGCTTAAATTAGATCATATATGGAAATTTCATAGCAGTTTCCAAAGTAAGGATACAAAAATATGTTGATTCCCTTCATTTTCTTACTAGGCACTTTCACTTGGTTGGCTTACTTAATATACAAATCTGTATATTAGATATTAATCCTCCTGTGGACCAGGATCATCAATATTATCTAGGAGCACATTAGAAATGGAGACTCTCAGGGTCCACCCTGGCCCTTTATATTTAGAATGTGCATGTTAAGAAGATCCCTCAGAAAAACAACAACAACAAAAAAATCCCCCGGTGATACTTATGCACATCCAAGTGTGAGAAACACTGCTCTTAATGATTATCATATACTGCTTTGCCCTTTAAGGAGACACCAGTCTTCAGTAGAATTAAATGAATCTGTGGAAGAGTAAAAGTGCCAGAGGCTAGTGAAAAATACGCAACACCTGAAGGAAGCTTTCTTCTAGTAGCTGGAGAAAGAAGCGGAAATGACACTGAAATTGAGAGGCAATACCAGCGAAGAAGTAGTTTAGGCTTCATTTCCGAACGTGGCGATGACTCTGCCATGGACATGGATGTAGAATCAACAGCAGCTCTAGGTCCTCGCTGGACCAGAACACAGGTGGGTTAAGGATTGTGATATATCCTCTGTTGCCTTGAGGGTCACCCAGATATCTCAGCTGGAAACTGACTTACCTCAAGTGGATATCCCTCAGAAACATCAGGACAAGGCAGAGGTTGTTCTACAGTCGTATATTCATTTCCTTCTCACTGTGACCATGGTACATATCACCAGACATCAGAGTAGACAAGAGGAGGGAGGTCTGATAAAGTAAGAAACCCCAGAAATGTGGAGAGCTTATTCATAATAGATTAGGATTACCCTGGCTCTTATTTTCTAGGTAGTAGAAAATGAAGGTTATGTAAATGTATATTGCTCGAAGTAAGTGGGCCATCACTCAAGGCTTAGAAATATTTGTTAAACAAAAATTTCTATCACAATATTATTCAAACTATGGTTACTGTGATATAAGAGCTCTAACGGCTATGCTTTATGGTGATGGGCAGCACTGTATGGGGTATATGGGCAACTACCATTGAATCACAGTAGGCTGTAGTCTATAGCTATAAATGTTTGCAACAGGCCAGCCTTCTATGTAGCCTAAGTAGTTGGTTGAGAATATGATGAGCCTGCAACTGTGCTTGGAAGGATCCTTGTAACAAAAGATGCTTTTCCCATCTTCTTGCTGATGACAATCTTTAGCTGGAGATAAAACATCTTGTTCCTTAATGAAAGAAATGCTATGAAATGAAGTAACAAGAAAAGAAAAGAAGTATGGAAGGAGAAAGTCGGAGGGCCCAGGCTGTGGGTGTTCAATGAGGGACAAGGGATTGGGTGTTATAACTTAGTTGGAAATAAGAGGGGGGCCTAGAGTGTGCACATGTACAGACACTCCCACACACACTTCATCTGTTGACCTTGAGGTGGACCTATGTGTTGTTGTTCCGTTTGTATGCCAAGAGAGGGTCCACTGTAATCTATGAGTAAACAAGCATCGGGCACCCACTGAGCCTGTAACCTATAGTACAAATGTGTTCCAACTTCCAAACCAAAGTTATTTGCCCCCACAGACAAACCTCAACCTGACACAAAACCTATGTTCCGACACTTTAAGTGGTATGTGGCTTCCCAGGCCAGTCCACGAGAGCCAGTTTGATTGCTAAGCAGTAAAACTAATAGCATAAGCTTGAGAGCTGAAATCCAAGGGCAGTAGACCATTTAGAGTAGAGGAGGGCAAGGAAAAAGAAAGTAAGAAGAAAAGTAAGGAGTATGGAAGAAGAAAAAAGATGAATGAAAGTGAGGGGAGACAAAAACTATTCCAAGAGCCCCCTAGGATTTTGCCCATGTAAAGTGTGGCCTCCCACCCTATTCATCTATTTCTACTTTCTTCCTGGAGCGATAGAACAAAACTCTAAGTGAAATAATGATGCCACATTGCTTATAAATTGCTTATAAATAAAAATTATTGTAATAAAATTCTAGAGCATTCAAGGTCTAGTCTGATTTTGGACTCTACTTATATATTCAGCCTAATGATTCTATATTTCTTTTGCTAAGGAAACTCTTCTTTCAATACTTTGAAGATGCCAAACTCCTATCCCCAGACAAGAATAGGAATTGGAGAAAGAGCTATTCATACAAACTGGTCTTAGTTTAAATGTCCTTTATCTATGTTGCCAGTATTGGTTCCCTACACCCCACCCCTCCAATCTAGATTAGGACTTCTTGTTATATACTTGAAGAGTATCCTGTGGTTTTCTTTCATGGTACTTATCAGAATTATAACTTCTTGTGAGTTTATCTTTAATTCCTGTTTCCCCTCCACTAAACTGTAGTTCCCCTGAGAAGAGAAACCAAGTTCTAATTATTCACTATTGCATTCTCAACATCCATTCTAGTACCTGGCTCAAAAATGTAGAATGAATGAATATGTCACTACGGAAGAGTTATTTACTTCCTATTTGCTGTGTATGAGTCAGGAAGTTTCTAGGAAAGATTTCAAAATAAATAAGCACTAGGAAACCCATCATACTCCAAAAAATCCTGTCTCCCAAGGTCCTAAGTGCCCTCATGCTAACTAAAACTTTTCCTTTCTAACTTTTTAATTCAGTCTTACCACACATGTATTTTATATTCTAGAGGATTTTTTAAAAAATTTTCCATTCTATCATTTTTTCCATTTACTGAAATAATAGGTTTCTTAAAAGACTTCACTTTAGTTTTTATAGGGCGTCTGCCTTCTGGGATCTCCAATGAAGATGGAGGGAGAACAACAGGAGGGTGGAAGGGAATAGAAGGCACCTGTTTGCATGGGTTAATTTTGTGTTCATTGACAGTTTACAAGTCAACTGTTACCATAGACCACGGGTTGGCAAACTTTTTCTGTAAAGAACCATAAAGTAGGGGCACCTGGGTGGCTCAGTCGTTAAGCATCTGCCTTCGGCTCAGGTCATGATCCCAGAGTCCTGGGATCGAGCCCCGCATCGGGCTCCCTGCTCAGCCGGGAAGCCTGCTTCTCCCTCTCCCACTCCCCCTGCTTGTGTTCCCTCTCTTGCTGTCTCTCTCTCTCTCTCTGTCAAATAAATAAGTAAATAAAATCTTTAAAAAAAAAAAGAATCTTTGGAAATATCAATTAAAAAAAAAAAGTTTTGCCCTTGTGGGCTATGTGTTCTTTGGTACAGCTACTTGATTCTGCTATTGTAATGGTAAAGCAGTCATAGATAATATCTAAATGAATAGGTGTGGCTGTGTTCTAATAAAACTTTATTTACAAAAACAGACGGCAATCTGGATTTGGCCCATAGATTACCCAGTCTTGTGTGTAGAGGGCTATTAGCTAGAGGCAGGGTGCCTTTCCTCATCACCTTGTACCTAACTTGGACACTCCTCAGATTAAAGGGTATGTACCCTGAGGAAGAATTCCTTAGTTAGAAAGGTCTGATGGAACATATCACAGTTAGGACACAGCTGTCAGGCCTTTCTTCCCCTTTGATACCAGTATTATAAGTGAGTAGTGTGTGAGAAGGTGTGGATAATCTGTTTGCACCATTTCAAACCCTGACCTTTCCACAGCTAGTGTAATTATGGGTAACATGGTCCTCCATTAATACAGCAAGAGGTTTGATCTTTTCTCTCTCTGTCTCTTTTTTTTTTCTTTGTGAGTTGGATTTCTTGAGAACCACAGTACTTGAAACCCCACAGGCATATCACAAGCTTGAGAACAAATATATGCAATTTACTCCTGCATTTCTTTCCTGAAGAATCCAAGAGGAGAGGAAAAGATAAGGAATTGTTTGCTTAGGGGGGAGCTCCATGAGGAATGAACGAGCACACTAGGGAAGGTTACAGAAGATAAACCAGTTCAGAAGAAGCTGGTGAGTTTATCTGGGACCATGTGACATAAATTGGTATAGAGTCCACAATATTCCCTTGGGCTCCAAGCCACATATTGCCTCTTCAGATCAGGCCCTGGGTGCTGCAGGAGATAGCCTTTTGCCAAGTGGCATTATCCAGGAACAAAATTCTGTCTACTCCTCTTTGCTAGGTACTGCAGTATCTTCTCTTGGAGTGTTAAGAGCAAAACCAATACAACATATTTAAAATATGAATACAACATGGGTATTTATATCCTAGTTGGATGAAGAACTCTGGACATTCTGACTTTGAGTGCCCAAGATCGGGTTAGGATATATATGGTATGCCTCTAGTCAAATAAGGCACAGTCCTTAAGAAAGTAGACTCTCAAATTACAGAGCCAAGATTCAAATCCTGGTTCCTCCACTTACTGTGTGCCTTGGCCATGTTACCTAAGCTCTCTGGGCCTCATTTTCTATAACTTTAAGATGAGATAATGTGTGGAAAGTGCTTGGTTCACTACCTAACACACAGCACTCAACATTTTAGCTATTATTATTTCCTCTTTCCTTTCTGAGCTGTTGCCACAGTGAACGTGAGAGTGTGCAGAAGAGTGAAAAAGGAGCAGTCTTGGAGTCAGACAAATCTCAGTTTAAATCCTGATTCAAAAACTTAGTCATGGCGTGAGTATGAACAGATTACATACATTAGCTTAGTTAATCTCACTGAACTTGTTTCCTTCTCTGTAAAACGGGGATAATTTCATAACTCTAATATTAATAATAGTAATAATGATAATAGTTGTGAAGATTGTTTGGGGGGTTTATTTATTTGAGAGTGAGCATGAGCAGGGGGAAAGCGAGAAGCAGACTCCCCACTGAGCAGGGAGCCCAATGCGGGGCTCAATCCCAGGACCCTGAGATCATGACCTGAGCCGAAGGCAGACACTTAATGGACTGAGCCACCCAGGTGCCCCATGAAGATTTAATCTTATTAAATGTTAGTTCTTTCCCCAACACTCACCTAAGAATAATTTATTTTTATTTTTTTTAAAGATTTTATTTATTTATTTGACAGAGAGAGACACAGCGAGAGAGGGAAAACAAGCACGGGGAGTGGGAGAGGGAGAAGCAGGCTTCCCGGCTGAGCAGGGAGCCCGATGCAGGGCTCGATCCCAGGACCCTGGAATCATGACCTGAGCTGAAGGCAGACGCTTAACGACTGAGCCACCCAGGTGCCCCTCACCTAAGAATAATTTAAACAGTAAAATATATTTTGTCTCCATCTTCTGAGTTTTCCATACCATCCTGTGTATATTGTAATGCCCTCTTGTCACTGTGGATTCCTACTATGGTGTCCCTTCCTTCTACAGTATTCTGGGTTTCAGAACTCTGGAGATCCTGGAACCTAAGGGATCAGAATCCAAGGATGGTGACACATTCTCATCTTGGAATGAAAGGCTAGACTATGGACATAGAGGGCAATCACTGCAAATGAACAAAGCTATAGAATATGTCCACTATGACTCAGGACTGAAGTGATATCTTCCTTGGGGGTTCTCATGGGGAATTCATAGTCCTATATCCCTAAGACCCAGCACAGGAGACACTCTCCTTTTCCAAATCTCTACAACCGTTAGCAGGATATTATGCAAGGTTTTCCCAATATCCCATCACACTTTTTCCTGTACTCGTTTAGAGTATCACCTGATAAGAAATTATTTTCTTTGGCAGTGCCTGCCTGGGTAGTTCTAGACTCAGCATTTCTGAACACATGATCTGGTAAGAGTCAGTGTTTCTATAGATGCCCCTCATAGACTTTATCTGTAAGATCCTAAAGAGCTTTCTGATTCACTGGAGAAAGATAAACTGAATTGAACTGAAAGAGTTTAAGCACATGAGTTTTGAGCTGTATTAAGTGACTTGAGTTGTGCTCACATCTTGTAATGTTGCTAAACCCTCTGTGTTTACATGGCAAATATACAGAATATTCAATTAACCAAAACAGTCCATTACTGCTGGACTGCTGGAAGGCCAAGAATGGGCTGAATTAGATTGTTCTACTGTAATAGTCTGCTACTAAATAACATTGGAGTTGATAGCAACCTGCTGTTACACTATATACTAAACAGAAGAATGTCTTCCCTGGAACAGAAGGTAGACCCCTTTTACATGCGCTCTTAAAAGGATATATTTATTCAGTGGCTTTTAATATCTCTATGGGTAAATTAAGGTTTTCAAATAATGTTCTGCCGAAGCTTCCCTTATAAAGGAAGCTTGCTACATAAGTATATACATGGGCATCTCTTAGGTGTGGAGCCATATCTAAAATCTGAGCCCTCCACACCATTATCTGATCCATTCCACCTCTCCAATTTAATTCCCCATGGCTACCCAACAAAGAATCTAGATTTCACTAAGGTTCATTAACACCAACATGTATTTATTACTATTTTACTCATTATTCTTTCTGCCTACAGTGTCCTTTCATTTCTTTTCCTGTGTGTAGTCAAATCTTAGTAATCTTTGAAAGCCCATTTCACGACACCTCCTTCAGGAAGCATTCCCTGATTTCTGTAGCCTTCACACATATTCTTACTCCTGTATGGAACATGCTTTTTTACTACCCTTCTTATCTGACTGATTCCCACGTCTTGGCATACATTTATCTACCTCAAGAGGCCTTCTTTGCCACATTGGACAACATCAGTTTTTGTTTTTGTTTTTACAAACATTCTTACAAACATTTGTGGATTTCTCTATCATTTTGTTGTTAAATTCTAGTTTAATTTCATTGTGGTCAGTGAACATATTCAGTATGATTTTAATCATTTAAAATTTGTTGAGACTTGCTTTATGACTCAGCATATGGTCCTATTTTGATAAATGTTCCATGGGCACTTGGAAATAATGTGTATGCTACAGTTTTTCAGTTTAGTGTTCTATAAATGTCAATGAGGTCATTTTTTTTTAATTGTTGTAGCAGATGCTGTCAATATCTCACACATATTCTTGGGACACTACCATGTGCTCTGGCTTACTTCAAATTGCCAGCGACTTGCAACTCTGTGACTGAGGGCTTTTTCCAAAATGGTGGAAGGTCATGCTACACATATGTGCATGTTGTAGGCCAGAAGTCCTAGAGATTTATACCCCTTGAAAGCAGCCCTTAACTGATTACTCTTGGGGGTAGGTATATAAATATTCCAGATCTGTCACCCCTCGGTTGGGATAATACCGAGGAAATTTTTTTTAAAGATTTTATTTATTTATTTCTTTTAGAGATCGTGAGAGAGAGAGTACAACCTGGGGGAGGGAGAGGGACAAGAAGACTCCACACTGCGGGTGGAGCTGGATGTGGGGCTTGATCTCACAACCCTGAGATCATGACTGAGCCAAAGTCAAGAGTAGGACACTTAACCAACTAAGCCATCCAGGCACCCCAGAATTTTTTTTAAAAACTATTTCTCAGTGATGACTCATAAGAATTAGCCTCATTGCCCACAGTAGCAATTGAAAGAAAAGCAACAGCTTTTCTTTCCTTTAACAGTTCCCTAGTCCACTACCGGTATTCTCTGACCTCCCAGATCAGTTCTTAGCATTGAAATCCTTATCTCCAGATCGACCTCCAGGGAAACCCCAAACTAAGACAATATGTTTTTATCTTCTGTATCCTCACTAATTTTTTTGTCTGGTTGTTGCGTCATTTACTGAGAGAGATGTGTTAATGTCTCATAATCTGATTGTGGGTTTATATATTTTTCCCCTTTGCCAATGTATGCTTTATACATTATTAAACTATATTATTGGTTATATGCAGATTTAGAATTATCCCTTCCTGTTGAGGTTACATTTTGTCATTATGAAATTTACCTCTTTGTCTCCTCTCCTCTCTTTCCCCTTCCCTTAAAGTCTCTGGTATTATTATAACGTACATTAGGTTCCTTTGGGTTAGTTGTATGCATGGTGTGTCTTTTACAGTCTTTACTTTCAAGTTTTATATTTCCTTATATTTAAAGTATATCTTTGGTAAGCACATGTGTTTGGGTTTTATTTTCATTGTTTGTCTGGCAATATTTGTCTTTTATTTGGAGTCTTTAGTCATTTTTATTTAATGTCATTATTGATGTATGGGGTTTATATCTACCAATTTATCATGTACTTTCTTTTGGGCCTATCTTGGCAATGTTCCTCTCTTTCCCCTGCCTTGGATTCTTTTGAATTAAGTGGTTTTTAAAAATTATTGTTTCCTTTATTACCCTGTTGGTAATTAATCACTTTGTATTGTTTAATGGTCACCCTAGAGATTACAATATACATCCTTGTCTCATTGGAGTGTAATATAAATTAGTGCTTTTATTACTTCCCAAATATATAAGGACTTTTAATACTTTACCTCTATTTATTTTCCTCTTACATTTTGTGACATTGTTGCCAAGAATTTTGATTTTATGCATATTTAAAACCACATAATATAGCATTACTAATACTTTAAATTGTCATCATCCATTTAAATTTACCTTTTTTAGGAGCTGTCGTTCTTTTTTTTTTTCAGAGCAGATTTTTTATTGTTATGTTAATCACCATACATTACATCATTAGTTCTTGATGTAGTGTTCCATGATTCATTGTTTGTGCATAACACCCAGTGCTCCACGCAGAATGTGCCCTCTTTAATACCCATCACCAGGCTAACCGATTCCCCCACCCCCTCCCCTCTAGAACCCTCAGTTTGTTTTTCAGAGTCCATCGTCTCTCATGGTTCGTCTCCCCCCCGACTTACTCCCCTTCATTCTTCCCCTCCTGCTATCTTCTTCTTTTTCTTTTTTCTTAACATATGTTGCATTATTTGTTTCAGAAGTACAGATCTGTGATTCAACAGTCTTGCACAATTCACAGCGCTCACCATGCACATACCCTACCCAATGTCTATCATCCAGCCACCCCATCCCTCCCACCCCCCAACCACTCCAGCAACACTCAGTTTCTTTCCTGAGATTAAGAATTCCTCATATCAGTGAAGTCATATGATACATGTCTTTCTCTGATTGACTTATTTCACTCAGCATAACACCCTCCAGTTCCATCCACATCGTTGCAAATGGCAAGATCTCATTCCTTTTGATGGCTGCATAATATTCCATTGTGTATATATACCACTTCTTCTTTATCCTTTCATCTGTCAATGGACATCTTGGCTCTTTCCACAGTTTGGCTATTGTGGACATTGCTGCTATAAACATTGGGGTGCACGTACCCCTTCGGATCCCTACATTTGTATCTTTGGGGTAAATACCCGGTAGTGCAATTGCTGGATCATATGGTAGCTCTATTTTCAACTGTTTGAGGAACCTCCATACTGTTTTCCAGAGTGGCTGCACCAGCTTGCGTTCCCACCAACAGTGTAGGAGGGTTCCCTTTTAGGAGCTGTCATTCTTTTCTGCATTACTATACTTCTTTCTACCTTAGATCATTTCTCTCCCATAAATATTTCCTTTTTAGTATCTTTTAGTGCAGATTTGCTGGCAATTAATTCTTTTAGCTTTTTTTTTTGTCTGAAGATATTTTATTTTGCCTGCATGTATGAAGATACTTTCATTGTAAATTGTATGGTGAGTTTGTAGTTATTTGCTTGCAGTCCTTTAAAGAACTATTTTGGTCTTCCTTTAGTCTTTCCTAGAAAAAAATGGCTATTAGAATTATTATCATGTGCTTTGTGTGCATGTGTGTGTGCATGCAGACATATATATATATACACATATACACTGCTTGGGGTTCCTCGATACTCTCTTATCTATGGTTGATTGTATTCATCACTTTTGGAAAACTGTTGGCTGATATTGTTCCAAATATTCTTCTGATCCATTCTCTCTCTTCTCTTCTTCTTAGATTTCCATTTACACATATAATAGATCTTTTATATTTTTCATCTTTTCCTCCCTATGCTTTACTCTCTACACTTTTTACTGACCTATCTTCCAGTTGAATATTCATCAATTCTGCTATATATGATCTGCTGTTAAGTCAATAAAATTCTTCATTGGGTTATTTAAACTTTTAATTTATTTACAAATTTTTATTTCTAATATTTTCATTGGTTATTTTTATTATTTGTGAAATTTTCTATCTTTTTATCTGTGTCTGTGTCTGATAACTTCAATATCTGCTTCACCAGTGGTTGTGTTTCTACTGACTACCTTTTCTCTTGGATTTCAGTCAGCTGGTCCTGTTTCATGCCATGCCTGTCAATTTTATATTGAATACTAGACATTATACAAGAAAAAATTAAGAGGCTCTGGATCCTATTATCTTCCTTTAGAAAAGACACACCTTTCTTCTTGCAGGAAGATAGAGTATGGTCAAATTGCCTAGATCCTATTGAGGTTGGTCTATTTACTTTTTGACCTTTCTCTAGGATATATCCTTTTCAGAGTATTACCAAAAAGCCTTGGTCATTTACCATGGTACTTTTTCCTTTGTAGGCCCTGAACCCTATATTTTGTTTCCTCTTACGTCTACTTTTAATTTGGTTTCTCAGAACAACCGTCTACACAAGTGTAGCTTGTGACTCAGAATTGCTTCAAGGGAAAATTGTGCATAGTACGTTAGGCTCACTTCTCTGTACTTCCCTTTTCTCTGAACTATTGTCCCTTAGATTACAGATTTTTTGGTAGCCCTAAATGCTAATTCTAAGTTCAGTGAGACTGCTGCAAGCTCAAGAAATCTGCATTCTGTTAGCTTTCATGTTCCTTGCAAGAATCAGCAAATGTCCTAAGAGGGAAAATAGCCGTAATTTTATGGTTTCCTTCCATGTGTTTTCATTCTTTCTTGACCTTGATGTCTCAAGTACTGGCTGCCTTTGGGGCACTCTGATGTCTTCAAACAGCTCTTTATGTGTTTTATATACTCCAATTTGTCTCCATTCTCTCAGTGAGTTTGACTCCTTAAGTCTTGGTTGCCTTTGTTGTGCTTTTATGCCTTCAAACCAATCTCTTAATTTTTTTCTATAGCATTATATTTTCTTGGTAGAAGGTGTTGTTTGATACCTGCTAGTCCATCTAACTCAGAAGTAGACTTTGAAGCCTGCATTTTGAGGTCTCTTCTTGCTACTGATAGAAATATAGGTGAACAGCTATTTTCTTTTAGAACATTGGAAATATGATTGAACTATTTCTGTTAATAAGTTATCTATAGTCATATTGTTGGTCCTGTGAAGCCAAAATGTCTTTTCTCTGGCTGGATTTAATATAATCCCTTTGTTTTTGATTATTAGTTGTTATCTTATGATGTGTCTATGTATCACTTTATTTGTATTCATATTCCTGTGATTTACAGTAGTTCTTGAATCTGTGGTTTAATGTCTTTTATCTGTTTGGAATATTTTCAGACATTACCTCTTCACTGTTATTTCTGCCCACTTTTCTTTCTCCTCTCCAAATGTATGTATTTATGATTGTTATATATCTATGTATTGTTATGGTATTAGGTATATATGTTATATATTGTTATATAGCATGATTCATATCATATAATCATATATATGTACATATAGAAATAATTATGTATATGGTTGTTCCATCATATCCAATATTTTTGTTATGTTACTTCCTGTATTTTCATTTGTAGCACAATAATTGTGGATACAAATTTCTTCAAATACAAGAAATTCAGCAGATATATCACCTTCATCCTATCAGGTTCCAAGAGATACTTAAGTATATACAGGGTCGGTTAGTCTGTCCTGCATGTAGGGCATGTGCAGCTTCCAAAGACAAGAGCCAAGATGTGTGTGGTTGACTGACACAAAGCTATCATTGCCTTAGTTTTTAACCGTTTAATAACATTCTATCCATGTAGGCCTAAGTCCTAAATGCCAACAAACATGTCTTCCAAACCAATTGCAGTCTCACATAGCAAACAAGGCAAATATAGACACAACATTTATACAAGGTCTAGACTTGATGTTAAGCCTTTACTCACCCTCATCTCTTTTTGTTTCTCTGTACTTCATGATGCCTTTTTTTTTTCTAATTTCCAATTAACTATGTCTTTCTTCAGTTGTGTCTACTCTGCTGTTAAACCTATTTTTTTTTTTTTTAAAGTATAGTTGACACATAATGTTATATTAGTTTCAAGTATAGAATGTAAGGATTGGGCGAATATATACATTATGCTATGTTCACCACATATGTATCTATCATGTGTCCCCATACAACACTATTACAATATCATTGACTATATTTCTTATGCTGTGCCTTTTATTTGCATAACCTATTTATTTCCTAACTGGAAGCCTATATCTCTAACTCCCCTTCACTCATTTTGCTCAACTTCCTCCTGTACCCCCATCAACCATTAGTTCTCTGTATTTATAGGTTCGATTCTGCTTTCTGTTTATTTGTTTATTACATTGTTTTGTTTAGATTCCACTTATGAGTGAAATCATATGGTATTTGTCTTTCTCAGTCTGACTTATTTCATATAGCATAATACCCTCTAGGTCCATTTATGTTGTTTCAAAGGACATGATCTCATCCTTTTTTTTTGTGGCTACATAATATTCCCATATATATATACACACACACACACATATATACATATATGTATATATATAATATACATACATATATATATATATACAACATCTTTCTTATCCATTTGTCTATTGATGGACACTTAAGTTGCTTCTATATCTTGGCCACTGTACGTAATGCTGCAATAAACATAGGGGTGCATATATCTTTTTGAATTAGTGTTTCCATTTTTTTGGATAAGTACACAATAGTGGAATTATTGGATCACATGGTATTTATATTTTTAATTTTTTGAGGAAACTTAATACTGTTTTGTACAGTGGCTGTACCAATTTATAATTCCCACCATCAGGGATGCCTGGGTGGCTCAGTCAGTTGGGCATCTGCCTTCAGCTCAGGTCATGATCTCAGGGTCTTGGGATCGAGTCCCGCATCAGGCTCTTTGCACAGTGGGGAGCCTGCTTCTTCCTCTGCCCCTCCCCCCGCTTGTGTTCTCCCTCTGACAAATAAATAAATAAAATCTTTAAAAAAATAATAATTCCCACCATCAGTGTATGAGGGTTTCTTTTTTTCCCATATCCTTGTCAACACTTGTTATTTCTTGCCCTTTTGATTTTAGCCATTCTAATACATGTAAGGTAATAGCTCACTGTTGATTTGATTTGATTTGCATTTCCCCAATAATGAGTGATGTTGAACATCTTTTCATGTCTGTTGGCCATCTGTATGTCTTCTTTGGAAAAATGTCTATTCAGGTCCTCTGCCCATTTTTTAGTTGGATTGTTTGTTTTTTTTAGTGTTGAGTTGTATAATTATGTTCATTATATATTTTGGAAATTAACTCCTTATTAGATATATTATTTACGTATATCTTGGCTCATTCAGTAGGTTGCCTTTTTCTTTTGTTGATGGTTTCCTTTGCTGTGCAAAAGCTTTTTATTTTATTTTATGTATTTATTTGTTTATTTATTTTTAAATTTTTAAAAGCTTTTTATTTTGATGTAGTCCCAATAATTTATTTTTGCTTTTGTTTCCCTTGCCTTAGGAGACACATGTAGGAAAATGTTGCTACAACCAATGTCAGAGAAATGACTGCCTGTGCTCTCTTGTATGATGTTTTATGTTTTCAGGTCTCACATTTAGGTCTTTAGTCCATTTTGAGTTTGTTTTTGTGTATGGTATTAAAAGGTGGTCCAATTTCATTATTTCACATGTAGCTGTCCAGTTTTGCCAGCATCATTTATTCAAGAGACTGTCTTTTTCCCCATTATATATTCTTGCCTTTTTTGTCATAGATTAATTGACCAAATAATTGTGGGTTTCTTTCTGGGCTCTCTATTCTGTTATATTGATTTATGTGTCTACTTTTGTGCCCATATCATACTGTTTTAATTACTACAGCTTTGTAGTATATCTTGAAATCTGGAGTTGTGATACCTCCAGCTTTGTTTTTTTTCTCAAGATTGCTTTAGCTATTAGAGGACTTTTGGTTTCCATACAAATTTTAGTATTATTCTAGTTTTGTGGAAAATGCTGTTGATATTTTAATAGGAATTGCACTGAATCTATAGATTGATTTGGGTAATATCATCATTTTAACATTATTAATTCTTCCAGTCCATCAGCACATAATATCTTTCCATTGGTTTGTGTCATCTTCAATTTCCTTCATTAGTATTTTATAGTTTACAGAGTACAGGTCTTTGACCTTGATGGTTAGGTTTATTCCTAGGTATTTTATTCTTTTTGGTGCACTTGTAAATGATGTTGTTTTCTTAATTTCTCTTTCTGCTATTTTGTTATTAGCATATAGAAATGCTACTGATGGGCACCTGGTGGCTCAGTTGGTTAAGCGTCTGCCTTCGGCTCAGGTCATGATCCCAGGATCCTGGGATTGAGTCCCACGTTGCTCAGCAGGGAGCTTGCTTCTCCCTCTCCCTCTGCCCCTCCCCAACACTCATGCTCTCTCTCTCTCTCAAATAAATAAATAAATAAATAAATAAATAAATAAATAATTGTTTAAAAAGAAATGCTACTGATTTCTGGGTATTAATTATGTATGCTGGAATTTTATTGAATTCATTTATTACTTCTACTAGCTTTTTGGTGGAGTCTTTAGGATTTTGTATGTATAGTATCATTAAACCTATTTTTTGAGTTCTTACTTTGAATTAGTGTATCTCTAAATCTCAGAATTTCCATATGATTCTTAATTTTTAGTTTGTAGTTTTCTGACAATTTTTAAAATTTTCTTTAAATTCTTTAACTATAGTAGTCATAATTATTCTATATTTCTTTTCTGATAACTCCAATATAAATGTCCTGTTTGTCTATTAGCAGGGTGTATTTTTTCTTTAATTTCTCAACTTCTTTACTAGTGCATAGTTGGTTATATTTTACTTAAAGCTGAAGAATTGTGTCCAAAATTGTAGATAAATTTGAGGTTCTACATAATGTTATCTTCCTCCAAATATTACTCAATTTTTATTCTGGCAAATAGTTAAGTGAAGGCACTAACAATCCCAGATTTCCTTAATCCATGAAGGTTTGAGTCCCCTTATGAGGGCTTATCTAGTCTAGTTCATCCTTACTCTGGAGTGTAGCCCTTCAAAAGCCCTATTGAAACCCTTAGATGTTTTACAGGAATCATCTTCTTTTATTAATCCTGAACTAAAATTTGTAGTTTTTCATTTTTTTTTTTTTTGAGAGAGACAGAGTACATTCATGAGCAGGGTGCAGAGGGACTGGGACAGAGAGAATCTCAAGCAGGCTCCATGCTCAGTACAGAGCCCAAGTGGAGCTTGATCTCATGACCCAGAGATCATGACCTGAGCCAAAATAAAAAATCAGAGGCTCAGCTGACTGAGTCACCCAGGCACCCCTAAAATTTGTAGTTTTTATGGAAAAATTAAATACACATTCTGTTTTTAATTTGTATTATGTTATATTATTCTATTTTTTTTTTTTTTAGCAAGAGAGAGAGCATGAGCAGGGGGGTGGGGTAGAGGGAGAGGAGAGAGAGAATCTTAAGCAGGCTCCACACCCAGTGCAGAGCCCAACACAGGTCTTTATCTCAACCCTGAGATCATGACCTGAGTTGAAATCAAGAGTCAGATGCTTAACTGACTGAGCCACCGAGGCGCCCCTCATTATATTATTTTATATCAAAGTGTTATTTTTATGTTTTATCCAGATTTTCTTAGTGTTCTCAGTGGATGGATTGATCTGAAAGTGACTGGTCTGCCATTTTCAGAAATGTAAGTCCGGAAAGGCTAATGAAGTAAAGCTGAATAGAGGTTGCAGAACTCCAAACAAACCTGGACTTTAATAAAATTTCAAGGTGAGTAAAAAACAAATTTCACAAGGCCTACTTTATTACAGTCTTTTTAGTCAAATGCTTATATATAAAATATTTCATTATATGGAAATGTTTATATTTTGAAAATTCTGGTTGATGAATGCTATATACTTTTTAAAAACAACTTTTTAAAAAATGTTTCCATTTGGCTCTTTTTATATAATTACATCTTTTTTCAGTGCATGTGTGAGTGAGAAAATGCTTATCCATCAGTGAATTATGGAGCTTCTTTTACACGGAACATGTAATGTTAACAGTTCTATAAGTTGACTATTCCTGTAGGACATCCTGCTGTTTAGAGCATGAGCCCAAAGGCCAGGAGCCACTGTATACCTACTGGCCAACAACTAAATAAGTTGCTAATTACCTAGGAGTAATAAAAAAAAATTACAACTACTAATATTATAAAATCCAATCATGAAAGTAATAGTAAATGTCATAGCTGATCAAAGATTAGGATATTATTTTATTTTCATGTAGTAGTTCTAAGGAAGATGTTCCCTGAGGATTTGACTGATTATTATAGCCTCATTAGAACAGTGCTATACCAGCTAGCCCTTTTCATATATGCTATTTATAACTCTGTTATGAGAATTAGAAGGGGAAATTTAACATATAGTAGGTAATCCCCCTGTCATAATTCCTTTATTCCACATATATATAGAGAGAGTACCCTTTATAACCCAGGTTTTTATGTGAGGTGCTTTGGCTACAAACATATGACTCTGTTTTTATGGTATTTAAATATATATGTAACACTCATAGAAACAGATGAGATTTTTCATGGAGTTTAGGTGGAGGAGAAAAGAAAGTGAAGCCAGAATTAGTTTGATTATCTGGCAGAAATCATGTAGGTCAAGGAACAGAAAGTAACTAGGAATGAGACTGAAGTTGGTTAGGCAGGAATGATGGCAGGATAGTTGCAATAAAAGGAACTTTGGGTATATGAGTGGTATTGGAGTTTTAGTTTTTAAGAGATGGAATAGATCCTGATAATCATTTTCTGTCCAATAAATGGTCACAAGAATGGGTGTCTTATGTGGATTGATTGTAATTTTAAAGAGTCAAGAAAGCCTGAAGCCAGGGATTTGGATGCATGAACAATGCAAATATTGAGGTTCTACAATCCTAAACTGAATTGTGTGGTAGTAGTAAAGAACGGATGAGGATAACTGAGCAGGTAACATAGGCCTCACAGGGACAGGAGTGCTTACAGGAAGATGAATGAGTAATCTTGTGGAAGTGGTAATGTCAGCAGTAGACTTTCAGAAGATAGCATTTGATTTCTGTCATATTCTTACTATAGAATATCTCATTTAAGATCATGTTCAAAAGAGCACAAAAATCAGCACATCATAACTGTACTTTCAACTCTGCCATCAATTACTGTGATAATTGAGGTGACCATATAATTTATAATCAAAATTGGGGAACTTTGGAGAATGAAAAAGGTTGCTGTTTAAAATTACATCAAGACAATAGATATTAAGTTCAGACTGGCCAGGGCAGAAAGGTATATATTGTTATCATATGGGCAATTTGTATTGCTTCACCTGTAAAATGTGGACAGTATCCACTTTAATTAATTGATTGACTGATTGATTGAATTAATTAATTAAATTCCACTGTGCCAAAGTACCAAATCCCTTAGTGAGTACTCAACAAATTGGAATACTTAGTGTACCATCTTCGTCCAGGAACTGCAAGTTCATTGAAGTCAAAGGTGGCATCTATTTTTTTTTGTAGCTCTATAATAATTAGTACAGAACTGTACATTCAGTGGGTATCCAATAAATGTAACCTGTTCTGTTTTTGTAACTTTATTTGTAGCAGAATGTAATGTACTCTCATGCCTTGATTATTTTGAAGATAAAACTTATTGTTAGTATAGATAAGGAAATAGGAGTGGGAAAGTTTTATAAATTAGCAAACATAAGTAGACTGTTAATGAAAACAAGGTTTTGAAAATGACATTTAGGTTTGTATTAGTGCCTCAGGATCTGGAGTTCACCCAATTCTTTTTCATTCAATCTTGTGAAGGGCTGTTCTGCCCTGTGGGTACTAAAACTGATTGGTCCCAGACAGATGGAAGTATTTTGGGCATGACTCTGCCTCCCATTTTGCCCATTCCTGGTGCTACTTAACCTAAATACAATGAGTCAAGGACAAGCTTAAAGTGTCTCTCTTGGATGATACAGAAATTTTGTACAGGCAAACTTAGGGTTAATACTTGTCACTGTTCTTGCCTGGATACTGGGCATTTCAGTCACCCTGGTGACTTAAACACTTTTTTTGAGGCATAGAAGAATAGACATATTTTTCGTCATCCTTTTGGTAAATATGTAAGAATTAATTTAATGCTTGAATTACTTTTCCATCCTCAGTGACTGTTTCTCATTCTCTTCTAAAATGGTCTTTCTTCATCCATGGCTGATCCCTTATCCAAATCTGCTTCAAAAGTGACTTGACAGCTTACATTTCTTGTTACACTAACCTCAGATTAATTTTGGTTTCTTCTCTGCCATATGGTTCTCCTTATTTTGCTATTTTAAAATTCTTCTATTACTTTTTTGATAATGAATGTAAGTTTTTCAAACTTATACTGGTTGTCTTCCCTATATCAAAATATTTTATGATCCTAAAGAATCATAGACTTTAAAAACAGAATTGGAAGGGACCCTAAAGGCCATATCATCCAAATCCCTTCTTGTACTTCAAAAATTTGAATCCTCTCTGCAGCATTTCTGATACATCTTTACACTGAATGCTTTGCATTATTTGAGGATTTTCATCAAAGTCTACTTCTTGATCTATCCCGTTCCATCTTTAGGCTGGTATGACTGTAAATAGTTTTTCCTTATTTTAAACCAAAATCTGTAATGTTACTTATTGATCCTTGTAACTTCCTTGGGCTATACAGAAGAAAATGATAGCAGTCTTTAAGTATACTCAGAAGAATTTATCATGCCTCTCCAAAACCTTCTCTAGGATAAATGTGCTAAAACCCTTTAGCATTTCTTTCTAAACCGTGGTTTCAAGTTCTCCCCGGGGTGACCAACTTGTTTTGGTTTGATTTTTTGGTTTTAGTACTAAAAGTCCCACATCCTGGGAACTCTCTTAATCCCCAGCAAATGGGCAATAGGTCACTTTAGTTTTCTCACTATCTTGGTCACTCTTCTCTGAACATACTCTAGTGTAGTGCTATTCTTTTCCCAAATGCAATACCCAGAAGCAGACACAATACAACTCACCAGGAACAAAATTCAGTATTATCTGAGACATTTGCCCAATGGATTGCCAAAAGAATCTTACTAATTTTTAGTCCAAGTCCACAGTACCTGCTGATTTGTAAATTATTTTTCTTAAGTATACCAGAGTATGAGATAGCTACTAAAATCTATCTAGGTAGGGTGCCTGGTGGCTCAGTCAGTTAAGCATCTGACTCTTGCTTTCAGTTCAGGTCATGATCTCAGTGTCATGAAATCGAGCCCTGCACTGGGCTCTGCGCTGGGCATGGATCTTGGTTAAGATTCTCTCTCTCCCTCTTCCTCTACCCCACTCCCTGCTCACACTCTCTCTCTAAAAAATGAATGAATGAATGAATAAATAAATAAATAAATAAAATAAAATCTACCTAGGCAGCAGAATTTATATTTGTTCTAGCCATTTTTTATTAAAGAATAATTGACGTACAATATTGAATTGTTTCAGGTGTACAACATAGTGATTTGATATTTATATGCATTATGAAATGGTCACCACAATAAGTGTAGTTACCATCTGTCACCATACAAAGTTGTTACAATATTATTTACTATATTCCCTAAGCTGTAGTGTACATCCTTAAGCCATTTTTACTAAGCTTTACTAAGCTTCTTATGTCTCTATATCTTCACATACTCTTTATTTCCTTACAGTACTGGGAAAGATCAAACTAAGGGGTTTACCAAAACACTAGCTATTTTGGATAGTTGGTGCTGCTAGCTAGGGTTACTTTGAACTTCCTAATTTTTGTCTTCTGGATCAAGCTTAGCCTTTTTTTTAATGACTTGTTTTCAGCACTGTATATAGCATATTTAGGGAAAACCATATATTTCCATGGAAACCAACATATATGGGAAATACTAAAAGGAAAGATCAGGTCTTATGTCAGATTTTCATTAAGCCTATAGTAATTTGAGTTGGGCTTTGGCAAGGTTGAAACTTTATAAATTGTGTATTTGCACGGTCATCATGAAACCAAGAGAAATACCTAAATGCAAAAGTGGTACAATTGAAAGTTTAAAGTTCCTGGATTATGTGCTAATTTCCAACTCACTGTCACCTCAGTTATTTGTGATATATTGAATTGGAAATTAAAAGACATTTATCATCTGTACTCCCATGTTCATAGCAGCATTATTCAGAATGGCTAAGTTATGGAAACAACCTAAGTGTCCTTTGACAGATCAATGTATAAAGAAACTGAGCCTGGAGAGCATTATGTTAAGTGACATAAGCCAGACAAAGAAAGACCAATACCGCATGGTACCACTTCTATATGGAATCTTTTTAAAAAAGAAAAAATAGTCAAACTCATTAAAAAAAAAAAGTAGAAAAGTTGTTGCCAAGGGCTTGGGGGTGTGGAAAATAGGGAGGTTGGTAAAAGGATATAAACTTGCAGTTATAATATGAATAAGATCTGAGGATCTAATGTATAATATGGTGACTGTAGTTGACAATATTGTATTATATAATTAAAATTTGCTAAGAGAGTAGAATTCAAATGTTCCTAGGTTAAAAAAAAATGGGTAAATATGTGAGGTGATGGATGGCGATGTGTTAATGAGCTCAATGGACAAGAATCCTTTCCCAGTGCATATATAGATCAAATCACTGCCTCCACACTTTAAAAATCTCACAATTTTAGGGGTGCCTGGGTGGCTCAGTTGGTTGAGTATCTGACCCTTGATTTCGGCTCCAGTCATAATGTCAGGGTCGTGAGATCAATCCCTGTATTAGGCTCTGTGCTCAGTGGGGAGTCTGCTTGAGATTCTCTCTCCCTCTCCTTCTCCCCCTCCCCCTACTCACTCACTCTCTCTAAAATAAATCTTAAAAAAAAATTTCTCAATTTTGTCAGTTATACTTCAATAAAGGTGGAAAAAATTTAGGAATCTCTATATACAAAGGTCTAAAGCAAAGATCACAAACTGGCAACCTATGGGTCAAATCCAGCTTGCACTTGTGGACATATTTGTGTGTGTGTGTGTTTGTGCGTGCGTGTGTGTGTGTGTGTGTGTGTGTGTGTGTGAGAATCCAGACAGTAATGGTCTTCTCAGCATTTTGTTTATTTTGAATTGAATCAGTTTCCAATAATTAAAAAGCCAGAGATTTCACATAAGAATCTGGATTTTCAGGTTCTTTAAAACAAATGGAACATTTGGCAACCTTTTGCCCATATTTATGATAATGATCTGGAATTTGAAGAGTAGCGGCTTTTTTATATGGTGCTTTACAACTCATCACAATCCCTAGCACAACCAATTGTTTTCTATCCCCACTGGCTTCATTAGTTTTACTACCTTCCTGACCTCTGAAAGCACTGGATACGAAAAATCCATCTAAGTCCTCATCTCTTTGAATTTTACTTTGAATATTACTCTTTTTTCCATATGTTCCATTTCAATAACTATGTGGGTTTTTTTAGCCATTCTTAGCAAAAACAAAAAAGGCATAGCAATTTCTTTTCCTGGAGATGTCTATCATCCTACTGGGATGAAGTATGTTAACACATGTGAGGCAATTATATAACAAGTGTTTTAGATTAAATTAATGGCCCCAATTTTTCATGTTTCCCTGTGTCAATATCATCTGGCAGTGCCTTCTCATATTGACTCTTTGTATGGCCATGAAATATGTTTTGGCCAATGAAATGTTAGAAAATTTGAAGCAATCAGTGCTTTGAAAAAGTACATGGTATTTCTACTTCTCTTTTTTTATTGGCCTTCACCATGATAAAACTCCCAGGCCAGCCTACCTGATAAGGTGAGACACATGGCCCAGTTATGGCTATTACCCTGATTGACAACCAGCCAACTTTAAACCTGTGAGTGAGCTCAACTAAGACCAGAAGAATGACCCAGATAAGTCCATTCTAAATCATTAATTCATTGACTTGTATGCCAAATAAATGCTTAGTCACTTAAATCCCTGAGTTGGAGTTGTTTTGTTATGTGGCATTATTATTGAGGTAGATAACAAATACAGAAATTTGTTCTTAGAAATAAAGTATTATAATAAAAATCTAAAATATGTGTCATTGGCTTTATGAAAGGCAGTGAGGAGAGACTGGAAAAGCAGTGTTGAAAGAGAGGAGGAAAATAGGAAAATACTAAACAGAGGCTGGAAAAAATAGTGAGGAATTTGCTCTAGCAGCCTGAATAAGTGGCAAACTATGTTATCTAGTGGTGAAGCATTTGGTAAAATATGGTAGCATAGAATATAGAAAATATACCAAATTAACATTTATACTTTAGTAAAGATATTTCCAGGCAGAATGTTGAAAATACCACCTGGCTCTTACTAGCTGCATATGATAAGGTACAAATAGAAAAAGATGCATTAAAGAAAGAATTGAATGGTTTGTGAGTAAAATTTAGAGACTATCAGAACTCAGTGGATTGGAAAATATTTGTTTTCTTATCTCCACCCTCTTGGACTAGTAAAAGATCAAATCCGAGGAGCTGCCAGAAACATCTGATCTTAGACCAAAAGGGGTTTGTCAGACTCTGTTAAGACTTTTGAATGAATTAAGGTGTTGCTATGTAGACCCTCTCAACTAGACAAAAGTATTTCTAAGAGCAAAAGACATTCTAAGAACATTTCCTTACAGCACCCTGAGAAGCCCAAAGAAACACTGATAAAATCTAGAGAAAAGGAGACTTACTGCAAAAGGAATTATGGTTGTGGCTCTTGCCAATGGAATGGACTTAAACTGTATTTTTATGAAGCTCAAAAACTTTTAAGGGCATTGTATGGGCAAAAATGCTACCATCCTGGATTAAAGGGGAATGAAATTATATAAAACAGAAAAGCACTGGGCCTTCAATATTTTATGAGCAAGAAGCAGGCTAAAAAGTTGCTCAGAAAACATTTTTAAATGCCCTCTTCAGAAGTGACCAAGCATAATGGAAAAAGAATAATGTTTTGAATAAAGTTAAGACCATGGAGAACAATGGACGGGTGGACCACTCTTAGGAAACATAATGGGATATAGTTAAGAAACATTCCCTACCCCTACGTTATAGGGTCCTGGCCACATTTGTCCAGTGGAAATTGTTATACATGTGTACAAGGGCTTGGTGCTTCCCATAGTGTTCCCTTCCTGAAAGAGAGTGGTTTTGTAATTATCCAGTCCCTCTGTCATCACTAAATGTTGGGTATGTGAGTGGCCAATAAATTCTCATTTTAGTTCATTGGATTTGAATCCTCATCTGAGGAGCTGTATCAGCACCTGATTGTGAATCACGAGATAATGGATTCTGGACCTGATGGTGTGACTAAATGAGACTTGAGATGTGAAGGATGTGAATAATTGTGACAAGAGTGGAATATGATATAAAGATTGCATTAGTCACCATATGTATCAAGCCTCTTTATGTCATTGCTCTTTGTAGACTGAGCTTGGCCTTGTTACTTAGCCTTGTGACTAGTTGGAGAGTAGAAAACTTAATGCAAGTGAAGGCTTTAAAAAGTGCTTGCCTGTTTTTTCCTCTTCTCTTGCTACTCTCCCTTGAATGTGAGAATGTGCATAGTGTAGATTGCTGCTGCATGTGGCCTTGGCACTCTTATCACCCAACTATCAACCACCAACCACTAGACATATGAATAAACCCAATTAAGACCAGAAGAATCATCCATCTGAATTCAGCCTAAATTGCCAAACCAGACTCCTGACCTAAATAAGGCTTATTATCTTAAAGTCCCTGAGTTTTGGGGTGGTTTGTTACACACCATTATCATAGCAATAAATAACTGATACAAATCAGTTATCATATAATCAAGGGAGAGATGGAGGGGAAAAATCTGTATTTTTTGGCATTTGATGCCCATAGATAATGAAGAAACCTCTTTTTTCTGAGCTTCTACATCTTATATAAGTATATTTCAATAATCAAGCTATTGGTAAATAAAGCAAACTATGGCTTGGATTTTATTACAGTAATTGATTGATTCAGCTCATTTGGCAAAAATTAAATTTGACACACCCAAAGCCTAACCAAAGGAAGAATTTCATTATTCTGCCTTTCTTCTAATAATTCTGTAAGGGTTTTTCAAAGTAAAAATTATTTATGACAAAAGCTGCTTCAGAAAAGGAAATGGTTGGGGAAAGGGCATCAACACCAAAATGTCTCCAATGGCCAAACCACCAAAGTAGGCATTAAGACTCTTTGGAATGTAGGGACTCAGGTTCTAGCTGTATAACCACCTTTCTGAGCTTTTGTTTTCCCATCTATTAAATGGCAATGATACTATATAACTTAAAGGGCTGTCCTAAAAATAAGAAGTAATATATGTTAAGTACATGACATATAGCAGGTGCAAATCAATTATTAATATCTTCTCAGAATTCTATAACTTTGCTATAACCATGTTTGCTATAACCATGTTCTCTTGAAATCCCAAAAGCAAAAGATGTCTGTAGATAAAATATAGCATATACAAAATGTCAGAAAAAACCTGCTTTCCTCACCATATAAATGCAGAGCTCAGCTTACTTACTTCAAGGGTCTATCACATTTCTACCTGTTTCAGGGGTTAGGCTCCATTCCTGGATGGGACTCAAATGCATTGGGATGGTGGAAAGACCAGACACTTTGAGTTCAAATCCCATCTTGGCCATCTTGTTAACTGGGTCACCATGGGCAAATTACCTAACCTCTCTGAGCCTTGATATCTACATTTATATAGGTTTCTGTGAATATTAATTGGCGTAATCAATGTAAAGTACTAGCAAGAAGTAGGAAGCAATACATGATAGCTAATAATGATAATAATTATTCTTTGTCATCTTATAATAATATCACAGTATTATAGTTTGAGTGATATTTACAGCTTTGTTGTTGTTATATTAGCTGTGGCCCAGCCTGCATTCTTTTATGGCTTTCTGAGAATTGGAGCTGCTACTGGGGAATTTTCAAGCTTTCAGAAATCTTTCTACCTTCTGAATGCTAGTTCCTATGACTGTTTCCCAAGGCAAAATGGCATTTCAGGACCAATGGTAAGTGTATTTCCAAAATAGAATACACACCAGGCAGTTTCATGGGACAGAACAATATCCTGGTGAGAGCAGCTGGGTTAGTCAGGGGAACAAATGGTCCAATGCAACTCCTGAGGATGTTCTATAAGGCCGAGGGCAATAGCAGCCTCATGAGCTTTGTTCTTTGATACTTTTTTAGTTTCCCAAAGTGCTTGGCTCCTTTCTCCTGAATGTGGAAGCTTTGTGCTTGAAAGTGAGGACAATTCCCTGCCAAGATTGTTCGTAATTCTTTATGATCATTTAACATCAGTGACCACTTCCACTGTTTGGAAAGAGTCGATAGAAATTTTGAAGATGTCCCAAAGAGGAGAAATACTCTCTCACAATTAATTCCCCTTTGCTTTTAAAAATTTATTAAATAATTGATTTTTTTGTGAACTCCCTGTGCTTTCTTTTCTTATTAGCTTTATATCCCCACATTGCTCAGCAGAAGGATATTCATTACAAAGATGGTTATCATCTATTATCAGCCTATCTGAATCAAGTCATCTGCCCAGAGCCTTTCTACTCCTCATTGGTTGGGGCAAGTAGCCAGAAATTGAGAAACAGATTTTACTTTCACTTGGCTCTACCCTGGAACTGAGTGCACAGCAAAGAACTGAGGAGAGGAATTGCTGAGTTGGGAACCTGAAATTGGTGCTTCCTACATGCATGTGGTAGTAGCATGGGAGCTTTGCTTCAGTTGTTGATCTTCACTCCCCAAACCCAAACATAGGTCTCTAAAACACACCATGCATGTGTTTTATTGTTTTGTCACCACTCCTCCCAATGGAGAGCAAGACACATATGAATGCATATTCATAGCATATGTATTATTAAAAAATATATTTTCCTCTTAGGTGAAAAAGGAGTTATGTGTCTATCTTGTCCTCTAAAACCATAGCATCTTCAATTTGTCCATACTGTTATATAATGGCCACAAGTAAATGCACCTGTTATGTTGCGGGCACTATATGAGAAACTTTGGTATCTCATTTAATTTTCTAAACAACTTACAAATTAGCTGTTGTTATCCTCCTTTTAGTGACCTGGATACTCAAAGAAGTCAGGTGACAGAAGAAAGGTTGTAACCTAGCCTTTTCTGATTCCAGAACAATGGTTAGATCCTAAAATGTCACCTGCTCAGCCATAAGCTAGTGTTCCTATGAAACTAAGGAGCCTACATAAACCTTCCTTCAAGTCACTTGCAAAGCTTCAGGCAGAGGTGAATTCAGTAAATCTTTTACTTATTAACACCTTTCTCAGTATTGCTGCTGTGGAGTGAAAAGCTGTCTCAAGTGACTCCTCAGTGGTAATAGAATTTTCCAGGATATGAGAAGTTAGAGAATATGATGAGTTTCTACCATTCTAGTTCTACCCCAGGACAACAGCAATGCTTGTTCCAAACTAATTGTTTGAGTGTACAACTCTAAAGTGTACAATTCTGACCACGATTTTGCAGATACAGAGCATAGGATGTATATGGTGAGTGGTGGTAAGTGAGGCTGAGCATGTAGGCAGGTGTCCTTCATCTTTCTTTGCCATACTAAAGACTTTGAACATTGTCCTGTAAATAGTAGGAAGCCATTGAACAATTATAAGTAAAACAGTCACTTAGTCAGATATATGTGCTAAAAGATCACCATCTCTGAAGGCAGTGACAGATACAGATTTAAAATGGAAGTTCCTATAGCCATATAATTGAGAGGAAGGCTGTTGTAATAGTCAAGGAGAGAAGTAAATAGGCCCAGTGAGGGTGGAATGTATGGGGCCAATAACTCAGGTTTTTATGATCTTGAAATGACTAGAGTTAGTGATCAACTGGCTATACATGATAAAGAAAAGAAAGGAGTGTAGAACAAACATTACATTCTTATGTGGATTCCTGAGTGTGTGGTGGTACATTTGTCATGATCACAAATATAGGAGAAGTAGATTTAGCCTGGCTGGGGATGGAGGAAACGATTATAAATTTAGTTTTAAACATATTGAGATTGATTTATGTATGGGACATAGCAAAAATGTCATTAAATAGTAGGGTGCAAAAATCTAGTTTTGGGAAGTGGGCTGTATTAGAAATGAAGCTCTTAGAATCATCAGCGCACAGGTGGTAATAGAATCCTTAGCAATGAATGAGATGGCTGAGGGGAGAGAGTGAGGAGTGAGAAGGGCAGGGGGAAGCCAAGGAGAGAACTCTGGGGATGGGCAATGGTTAAAGTGTGAGTATTGTAGCTAGTGAATGAACATTTCCATGAGCGAACAGCATGTTAACACAATAGTAGCCGTAAGGGTGGAGGAGGAACAATAAAGTAATAAAATGTATAGTTGTGATCATGAACTGTCTTGGTATATGCTTTTATGTTAGATACTCTGTGTCCTATAAGAAAAGTGTTATTACGGAAGCCAAGAGAGCCAACAATATTAAGAAGGACTATGAGCACTTGAGCACTATGCAATGTCAAAGAGATGAGGATAGAAAAGCATCAGTTTGGAATACACCTTAGGTGTCTGGGGGGAAAGCTTGATTCTAATTACTTTAGGAAGGTGCGGGACTGTTCAGTAAGAAGTTAAAGCTGTAGCAGAATTGGTTTAGTGCTTAATAGTTGTCCTAGAGATTACAGTGAAAAGACCTAGGAGTCAAGGAGGCAGTGAGAAAATATAGAGTGGTAAAGAGGAAAAGCGTAGGAGAGTAGAAAGTTGGGTGAAATTCCATTTTACCTAATATGATGCTATTTTTATATATAGGTGTATAAACTCGTGTCTCTAGTAAGATTAAGGGCAGAGTGAAGTTTGGGGGTTTTGAGACAGCTGATCTAGCTTTAGGGTATAGTATGAAGCAGAGGAATAGATTTTCTCTGTGTCATTAGCCCATATGAAGCTTTAGTTTGTCCGTTTTTTTTTTTTTTTTTCACCCAGGGTTACCTAACTGTGATAGCTAGCCCTAAGTATTTGTTATAAGACAGTCAACACCATTACTTGAGCACACACTATGTTGATCTCAAAATTAGTTAAGGTAAAGGGGTAGAGGGCTTTATCCATCAAGGATATAATATGTCCATATGCACAGAGCATATATGAGTATGAATTAAAGTTTGAGGCTGGAATAGAAATTTGGCATTAGATGATTCAAGTAAAAAAGGAAAGATTCAGGAAAAATGATTCAAGAGAAGCAGGATTTTGACATAGAAGAAATAGAGGCAAAAGAAAGCTTACTGAGATAGGCCTAGAAAGACTTAGTGAAACAACTCAACTTAGTGAGTTTGATTGAATGAAGAGATTCATTTAGCCCTATGTTTGTTGAAATTTAGGCATATTCAACTGTTAGAGGGCTTTTACTACACATGGGACTGCCATTTTTATGTAAGTATAAAAAATAATTATAATTTAAAATAACAAAAAAGAATATAATATTTTAAATTATCGTTTGCAAACTTTCACAGGTGCATCTATAGCTTGTTCAATTATAGCCTGACCAATAGGTTAGATTTTATATTGAGTCATCTTTTCTTAGACTTTATTTATATGAAGTTTGAAAAATTTTTACTTTCCTTCAGTCTTATGAAATATAATTATATGTCATGACTCCATCAAATATTGGTAGATATTTGTTTCAAACTTGGATCCCAAAACGATTGAGAAGATCTCTTAATTTAAGAATGCTTTCAGCACTTTGTCAGTAGCTAAATTGATGAACATATCATATGTAAAGGTTGGATGATTGCATGTTCGCACTGCCTAATAGATATAAATGGATTGTTAATCTACTCTCTGGTTTCTTTCAGTTTTAGAAAATGTGCCTTAATCTTTGGCAACATTTGGATATGGTTTTTAAATACACCCAAAGAAGTGTCATTGATTTCTTTCTCTGATGAATAAAGAATATTACAAAGTATTTCAAAAGAGTCAAACTCTTGGTAATCAAGCTCTTTGTATCACAGTTGAGTCTTTTTATATAATTCTGCTATTTTATTTTCAACATCTAAATAAACAAGGTATCTTATCTCTGAAATGATAGGTTATATATAGGAAATACATGATAATGGATCACTGCTGAAGTATGTCAATTGAGCAAGTTGTTTAAAATCACAGAAATTCACCTCCAACCCACTCCATCATTTTTGTCTGTTTTCTTAAAATCATCGTACATGCACGGGCGCCTGGGTGGCTCATTCAGTTAAGCATTGACTCAGTTCAGGTCATGATCTCAGGGTCCTTGAGATCAAGCCTTGTGTCGGGCTCTGTGCTCAATGTGGAGTCTGCTTGTCTGTCTCTCTTTGCTCCCCACCTCCCTGTCCTGGCTCTCTCTCTGTCATAAATAAATAAAATCTTTAAAAAAAATCATACATGCAAAGTCATATGTACTATCACATATAGGATCTCATTTTATATATATAGATATATATACATTTATAACTGTTCTGAGCTGCAGTATTTATATCACTATTTATACCATTACTTTCATGTTTTGAGGTACAAATTTTGCATCACTGATCCACTTTTGCCATTTGGGGATTTAACAAAATAATAAGAATTCAAAAGGAAAATATAATAAAGGTAAGTAGTAATAAATTATTTGAATACATATTAGTGTATATGAACTGAATCATGTTAAATAAATGTTTGCCACAAAAATTAATGTACTTATAATTCTAACATCTCTAACCTTTAAGAATGCAAGAATTTCTAAGACTGTAATAAGATTTCTCTGAAAATCACATGTATCTTGCATTTTACATTTGTAAAAATGTGTATCTACAAAACAATACATAGATACTAATTAATGTACTCATTTATTACTGTACTCAATATTATGGTAGTAAGAAAGGCAGTGAAGGCAAGAAAGCATGACAGTTATTGACCCCAAGAGCATGCTGTCCTCTGAGTAAGATATATTCTTTCATATGAAATGAATCACATTCAGCAGTTGAATCTTTTGCCATCTCCCTTTACCATCTTTGCAAACGTGGTGAACTCGAATTAGATCATTTGTTCTAAGAGGAATAAAACCAAACATATGAGCATCCACATGGGAAAACATAATCCCCCCTTCCCCCTTTCTGTACCTTTCAGTGGGGAAAACAAAGCAGTGCGGGTAGAGTGGAAAGAATACTAAACTAGAAATCGCTCTCTGGATTTTAGGCCTGACTTTACTACTTAGTGACTATGCAATTCAGAAGTCCCTTCACCTTTCAGGGATAATTGTCCTTATATGTGAAGTGTAGTAGGTGGATTTGACCAGATGCACTATCTATAGCTTACGCTGTCTATAATTCTGTGATCCGTGGATCACTTGTCTATTCTATATGGACGTTCTTTGTGAAAATCTCCACCTAGAGTAACTTTTTTTGTAATGAGAATTTTTCTTGGGAAAAAAGTATTCTCTTGTTTCTCTTAGTGTGTAAACAGAAATTGATTTCCATCCTTTGAACTAGGCGGGGTAAAATTATAACTTCTCCCGTCATTTGTTTCAGGAGGTTCCTCTTTATTAAGCAACCCCATTACTTAATTGTCAGCTGTGGAGGCCTTTCTGTTCCCTAGCCTCTCATTTTGTTTGACATATGTCAGCTTGTTTTTCTTTTATAAGACACATGACAGATAATGAGAATTATTCCTTATTCCTGAAATTTGTGTTCTAAATGCTTTCCCACTCATTTCATCAGAGAATTTACCTAATTTGTAATGAGTCCCTGTGTTGAGGCTAGCAACAATGTCAATGAATTAAAATGAAACAATCAGGAAATGACAGCTTAACAGATGTCCACTAATAAACGTGCATAGTGGGCCAGACCCCAAATCCCCACCTTGTTCTGGGGCACCATCAAAGTGCCATCGGCTCAACATTTGGCCTGCCCTGAGATTCACCAAATCCTCATTTCCAGAAGTATAACTCAAGAAGGATTTCCCTGGGATGAAAATTGAAGAAAGAAATGCCCAGGTGTATTCCATCTGTCAGCTCATCAACATGCAGAAATGGTTGAATATTGCCTTACCTCACTGCCACTTCCTCCCCTGACATATCCAGAATTAGCTGAAAAGGAACAGGTAGGGAAAGAACCAGCTGTTTCTTAAAAGGAAACATAACTGGAGCAGGGGACAAAGGTATAATCTAACTTCTCATAAAATTGACAAACAAAAGAATATGAGGGAAAAAAAGATGTCTATTGCTTGTATTTTTCAGCGTAATAATTCTTTAGAGACATGGAGCATGTTTAGAAACTGCATCTCAAAGAATGTGAAGTGACCTGCTTAATGTCCATAATATATAAGTTACAAAGTTAGGTTTATAACTCAAGACCTCTGAATTCCAGTCCAGGGCTTTTCCTTAGACCTCACACATGCGTTGATGTTTTTCTTTTTGCTAAAGACTAGGAAGCCTTACTTTGATGGCAATGCACTACTGCTCCCATATGCTCTTTTAAAATTGTGTTAACAATCACCTACAAGCCACCACAGCTTTCCCAGAGCCCAGGTAAACTAAGCTGCTCAACAATATATTTTAAGCATGTAGAAGAACCCAGTATCCAAAGACATAATTTGTCTAAGAAGGGAAGACTTTATTTGAGATAGGAAAGTTATTTGAACAAATCCTAGCATCATGCTTAAGAATTTAGACTTCATTGTTACTAAGATCAAGATTAGAATCCTAACTCGGTCACATGTTGTGAAGCTTTGGGCGGATTACTTTGCCTCTCTGAACATCAATTTCTTCATCTGTAAAATAGGGATGAATAATGTGTCCTTCAGAGAGTTATTTATGAGGACTAAGCAAATAGGATAATGAGTGTTAAGCATTTAGCATACAGTGTCTGGCATACAGGATTACTATCTATATCTATTTATCTATTACTGTCTGCTATTATTATCAGTATCCTTCATTCAAGTCTGGTAAAATATGTGCATGCGTGTGTGTGTGTGTGTGTGTGTGTGTGTGTGTGTGTAAAACTTGTTTCTTTTGTATCTCCCTTGTTAGAAGGTAGAATTCATAAGAACAGGAATTGTATTTATATTGTTCATTGTTGTATGTACAACACCTAGATTAGTGCTTTCTGATGGAGTAGGTGATCAGCACATAATTGTTTAATAGGTAAGTGTGTCAGGTGGCTCCCATCATATAGAGATCCATTGGGCTAGAAAATGAGTTAACATAAAGGGAATTAATTTTTTTTCAAACTTGTTTTTTGACTGTGGTATATCATAATATTTTTACTCCTCTCTAATATTTAACATCCACTATTCTATAGGAACCATCTTCTTTAGTGATAGAAAGCAATTAATCCTGCCCTGCCATGTTTTCAAAGATTCATTCTCTTCTTGATTGATTTCATTCTCCTCATGAAATGTACTCCTTTGCTATATGTTGAAATAATTTGTAAATTAATTTGAACAAGACCATCAGGCTTGGTTATGATGGGTAGCAGCCATTTACCTTTTTATTCAGTCATATTATTATTGATGGTGATGATGATGATGAATGGCCTGTCTTTAAAGATTGTAATCAAAGGGGGCACCTGGGTGGCTCAGTCGGTTAAGCGTCTGCCTTTGACTCAGGTCATGATCCCAGGGTCCTGGGATAGAGCCCAGTCCCTGACTTCCTGCTCAGTGGGGAGCCTGCTTCTCCCTCTCCCTCTGTCTGCAGCTCCCCCTGCTTGTGCTCTCTCTTCCTGTCAAATAAATAAATAAAATCTTAAAAAAAATATTGTAATCAAAGGATTAATGGAAACAATAGAATATATTCATATCAAGTATCTGTATTTTTGCTGTCAGTCTAGACAAAGAAAATCTGCCTGATGCCTAGCCACTTTCTTTCATCACCCTCCTAGCTCCCACCACATAGACACACACACACACACACACACACACACACACACACACACACATACACACACCCCTCTCCTTCCTCCACAATCCTCCCTGCTCTATTAGGTTTTCATGCCTCTGGAATGAGAATGACCAAAGAATATAGGAAGGGCATGGATCCTAAGGAGGAATTGTGCTAAATCACGGAGTTTAGACAAAGACTAATAGACTGCACAAGGGAAGCCTGTTATCCCAATCTCTTTCCCACAGTTAATGCATATGGGAATTGTTTCCTTGCTGATTTGTTTTTTTCATGGTTATCCTTATTCTATTTCAATAGGTCTCATTTCACAATGGCCCCACATTAGCTACTTTTTTAAAAAGTCCTATGTAATACTAGCTTCATCTTTTTTTAAGGTGAGCTCAAGAATCAGAAAGCCAGGTATGTCCACTCCACTATAGGAAATGTACATAATCTAAAAGTATCAAACAGTTAAATCTACTACCTACCCACCCAATCAAATAATACATCCCCAAAACAATGCAGTGGTGTGAGTATTAGCTCTTATTTTGGATTGCTCATGACTCTACCCAAAGTTTTTGAATATTTAAGCATTGTTAAATAATAGTCATTCCCCTCGTCTATACTAATGTATCATAGTAAGACCAGTGTTTACTTACCCCACCCCAACACCTTAAAATGGCCATTCTATAATGGTGAGAAGTTGTATGATAGACCTAAGTGAACCTGATATCAAGCAACCTCAGTTCTAGCCCTATTTCCACTACTAACTTGTGTCACCTTAGACCAGTTATTTCCTTTTTAGATCTAGGTTACATAATTTGTAAATGGGGATGTATAATGGCTTTTCATGATCAGTTTATTTTTTTAAGATCTATTTATTTATTTATTTTAGAGAGAGAGAGAGAACCCGTGCATGTACCCGCATGCACATGCATGCTCGAGTAAGGGGAAGGGGCAGAGGGAGAGGGAGAATCTGAAGCAGACTCCCCATTCAGCACTGAGCCAGTGGCAGGACTCTATCTTAACGACCCCAAGATCACATCCTGAGCCAAAACCAAGAGCTGGCTACCCAACCAACTGAGCCACCCAGACACCCCTCAATTTATTTTTAATACTTTATGATTCTCTCAGATTATTTTATAACTTAGAAAGGAGTACAAGTTAGTTTTCCTTTGCCTAAGTCTATTCTATAGCAAACCTTTTACAAAGCTCATGGAGTAGTTTAATTTGAATACTTGCAATATAATATCTTGCAAAGATTTCGTTGTTCCCCAGTTTGAAACATCTCAAGTCTTTAAGCAATGCTTTACTAATTTGACAATTAATTTAATATCTTTAATTTTTTAAGTAAATGTGTGCAAAATTACTGTTTATTATAATCTTATTGATTAAACTAAATCCAGCACATGTACACATTAAAGCCTTTAAATATGTTTATGCTGTTGACTATTTTAAAAGGTAATGAAAGAATTAGCATGACATTTGCAATTCATTTCAAACAACTTTTTTTTAATGCAACAAGCAACATTAATGCAGTTAGGAAAACAAAGAGGAGGCTCAAAACGTTTTCCTTGATCCAGGAAGAAGTATTGTCAGATTATTGGTATTAAAGACAAGCATGTGCTTAGTCCAGTTCTCTTCTTAAAAGCAGAACATAAAAGAAAGCAGACTCTTTCCTTCACATACACCCGTCTGAATTTGACAAATAAGTAAGAAACTGCTACAAGAGAACTCTTGAGAACCCAGGACTTGCCCTACAGAAACCCACCCACCTTTATCTCTGCTTGTCCATTATCTAAGACCACTTCAAACTGTTTCCTCCAAACTAGCAAGTAAGAACTAGATATAATCCTCAGATGGCTATCACCCACTGGACAAGGGCATTGAGGTGAACAGAGCCCCAGGAGGCACAATGTCATTTATTTAATCTAATACCTTGATGAAGATGGCTGGCTACTGCTATTTTGTTCACTTCACTTTTGCTTTTGGGTGTTGACACCTGGTTCTACTTTTGCCTCAAGTGAACAGGCACTACTTGTCCAGTGAATCCTCAATTCTCTAGACTTCTAGGGATTGCAGAAACTTTTTCCTCAGTTAATTTCTTAAATCAAATGCCCTTCTATAGCACCCTATTTTTCTCCACATGCTAGGTCTATCACTGCCAGAAATCTTTTTTTTTAAGATTTTCAAAAAAATTTAGGTAATCTCTCCACCCAACATGGGGCTTGAACTCACAACCCTGAGATCAAGAGTTACCAGCTCTACTGACTGAGCCAGCCAACCACCACTCACTGCCAGAAAAGTTAATGTTACTTCTAGCCCACAACTCTTTCAAGACTTTACTAAAATGCTATTTTCTTGGGCGCCTGGGTGGCTCAGTCGTTAAGCGTCTGCCTTCGGCTCAGGTCATGATCCCGGGGTCCTGGGATCGAGTCCCGCATCGGGCTCCCTGCTCTGCGGGAGGCCTGCTTCTCCCTCTCCCACTCCCCCTGCTTGTGTTCCTGCTCTCGCTGTCTCTCTCTCTGTCAAATAAATAAATAAAATCTTAAAAAAAATAAATAAATAAAAATAAAAATAAAATGCTATTTTCTTGGGGTGCCTGGGTGGCTCAGTCGGTTGGGTGGCTGCCTTTGGCTCAGGTCATGATCCCCAGATCCTGGGATCAAGCCCCATGTCCGGCTCCCTGCTCAGTGGAGAGCCTGCTTCTCCCTCTCTGTCTGCCTACCGCTATGCCTACTTGTGCTTTCTCTCTCTGTGTCAAATAAATAAATAAAATCTTTAACAAAAAATAAATAAAATAAAATGCTATTTTCTCTGTGATGACTTCCTGTTTATTTTTCCCCACAGCTTCTATTAACTTCTAACATATACTATAATATGCTTCTTATGCTTATTGTCTTTCTCGCCACACTATAGAATATAAACTTTGGAAGGGCAAAGATTTTTGCCTGTATGCTTCACTGACATATTCCCTGAACCTAGAAGGCTCCCTGGTATATAGTAAGTGCTCAATAAACATTCCTTGAATTAATGAATCTAGCCCAATCTCTTTCATATCAGACCTTTCAAGTGTTGATGGCTACCTGAATTAAAATAGTTTGGTCCATACCTTCTTGGATTTGTGATATCAAATTTTAATCCTGCCTACAGTTGAGGCCATCGCCATTCCTATTCATTTTCTTCATGCTCTGCTAACAGAGATCTAATTAGGGTGTCCTATTATCTCTTCAGAAGTATCTCAAGTATTTCATGTATCACTCTGGCCAAGGGGAATCCAGGAAGGACCACTTTAACAATTCACGTTTTATATCTCACTAAACCTGGCATTAAACTCATCCCTTCCATGAAAACTTTTACGATTTTACCCACTAAACTCCTTTGCCTTCTCTCTATACTACCTCTTATTTCTTTATCATGGTGCGTATTTGCACACACATACTTGTACCCATGGGCTCATGTGATCTTTTTTTCAGTTTATGAATGTATTGTCAGTTCTTGAGTGCAGATAGCAAGTTTACTTGAAAGGATTGCCCAGATCCTACTGGGACGATCCCACTCCTGCCTTATATTCCCAAATGAGTTTACTTCTCTTTAAAGTATTTAAAGTATATGAAGTAATTTAAATGAATCAAGATCATTTTGCTTGGTAAAGGTGAAAATGCAATTTTGTTTCTGAGAAACAATGTTTTCCACATAATTTCCATAAGAAATAAGAGCTGGAGGACTGGACAATTTGCTATTCAAAGATCAGGATCAAAAGAGATTCTTCAGGATATTGGTAGAATGTGAACACTAGTATCATCTCTCCTTGTGCTGTTTATTTGAATCTTGGTGGGAAGTTTTGGCTACATCTGTGCTGACTAGGTTAGTACATGCAAGTACAGTACGTGCTTTCTCAGATGAGTGGGTTTTTGATTCTACCTTTGCTGCAATGATTCTGCTTAAGGTAAGACCTTGGAAAAGACAAGAAGTAGATAAAGGACAAAATATGTGACATGGTACTTTGTAGCCTCATCCAAGATACCCTAATTCAGAAGGGAAATTACAAGTTAAAAAATCAGTGATTTCTATTCTTTCAAAGGAAGTAATAGAAAGCTTCCACAAATACTTTCCTATTCAGTAATACTCTCCATACATAGAATTCAGGTTTAAATATCATCTTAAGCTAAAAACAAAGAACAAAGGGTGTGTGGAGGGCACAAGGTATGGGAGTAAACAAAAAAAGTATGGTAAACAAAAATAAAGTTTGTTATACAGATTTAAATTGATTCCTTCTCCATTGACAAGAATCTCTTGTGATTTATTTGTTCTCTTCCAGTCAGAGAGGGTGACACTCTTACAAATGGAAATTTCCTTTATACTTGTAAATGCCCCTTACAAAAGTGTAAGTTCTACTCTGTTTTCATAGCTTCTTCTGTGTCACTGTTTTCCAAAACATTCAGCTCAAAATTATCTTTATGCTAAAGAGGCATGTTCTGGAGTTGCATATCTTACCACCCTTTATTTCTTGGCTTTTGTACTTTACTTAAGTTTCACAGTTCAGAAAGTGAGTGGTAGGTTGCTAGTTTCTAAATCTGAAGAGCAGCCAGTGGGGACTTCTAGAATTGAACTCAAAACATCTTGTGTGGTTTGAATGCCTTTGATGGTGTCATCTTGTTGAAGCAATAGAGTGAGTTTCTTGTCTCACGAAGCCGAAGAATGAATCTCGCGGACAAAGGAGAGTGAGTAAAGCAATAGAATTTTATGAGTCAAGGATACAAAGCTCTCAGGAGTAAGAGGGGTCCTGACGGGGTTGCCAACGTGGGCCTCCACTGACAGTCTTTTACTTAGAACTGATGAGGGAGCTTGTGGCCTTAACATTCTGTGACATCTTGGTTTGAGTAAGGACTGGTGATAACATCTTTAATGGCTTACTTCTTCTTTGGGGTCTGTTCATTCTTTGTGGTTGCAATGTGACTGCCATAAAAAGACCCCACCTCTGATGCCCAAGGTAGGGTGGTCTGTGATGAGGAAACAGAAGGCAAACTGAGGACAAAGCAGAAGTTGACACCCCACCCCCCTACACACACGGTATATATGTGACATTTCTCATGCATTCCTGGCTGCCCTAAAGCTAAGGAAAGGAAAAACAGATAGTTAACTTATAGAGATCACAATCCTGCAAGACAAGAGTCTCCCTCAGTTTACAAATGTCTTAGCAGTCTAAAAGAACAAAGCATTTCTATCAATAACCTAGCTTCCAGAAGGAAATGTAGATACAATTAAATGCCCTTATAACCTGCAGCCCATTGACAGATACTTGAGGCAGGCAGAATGTAATGTTCCTCCAGGAAGCTCCCAACTATCTTAATGTTAATGCCTTGCTAGAGGGAAAAACAACCTTTTTTTTATGTTATGTTAATCACCATGCATTAAATCATTAGTTTTTGATGTAGTGTTCCATGATTCATCATTTGCGTATAACACGGAGTGTTCCATGCAATACGTGCTCTCCTTAATACCCATCACCAGGCTGACCCGTCCCCCCACCCCTCTCCCCTCTAGAACCCTCAGTTTGTTTCTCAGAGTCCATAGTCTCTTATGGTTCGTCTCCCCCTCCAATTTTCCCCCTTCATTCTTCCCTTCCTGCTATCTTCTTTTTTTTTTTAAACATATAATGTATTGTTTGCATCAGAGGTACAGGTCTGTGATTCATCAGTCTTACACAATTCACAGTGCTCACCATAGCACATACCCTCCCCAATGTCCATCACCCAGCCACCCCATCCCTCCCACCCCCCACCACTCCAGCAACCCTCAGTTTGTTTCCTGAGATTAAGAGTCTCTTATGGTTTGTCTCCCTCTCTGGTTTCATCTTGTTTCATTTTTTCCTCCCTTCCCCCGTGATCCTCTACCTTGTTTTTCAAATTCCTCATATCAGTGAGATCATGTGATACTTGTCTTTCTCTGATTGACTTATTTCGCTTAGCATAATACCCTCTAGTTCCATCCACGTTGTGGCAAATAGCAAGATTTTGGAGGTTTTTTTGATGGCTGCATAGTATTCCATTGTATATGTATGCCACATCTTCTTTATCCATTCATCTGTTGATGGACATCTTGGCTCTTTCCATAGTTTGGTTATTGTGGACATTGCTGCTATAAACATTGGGGTGCACATGCCCCTTCAGATCACTACATTTGTATCTTTGGGGTAAATACCCAGTAGTGCAATTGCTGGGTCATAGGGTAGCTCTATTTTCAACTTTTTGAGGAACCTCCATACTGTTTTCCAGAGTGGCTGCACCAGCTTGCATTCCCACCAACAGTGTAGAAGGGTTCCACTTTCTCTGCATCCCCGCCAACATCTGTCATTTCCTGACTTGTTAATTTTAGCCATTCTGACTGGTGTGAGGTGGTATCTCATTGAGGTTTTGATTTGTATGTCCCTGATGCTGTGATGTTGAACACTTTTTCATGTGTCTGTTGACCATTTGGATGTCTTCTTTGCAGAAATGTCTGTTCATGTCTTCTGCCCACTTCTTGATTGGATTATTTGTTCTTTGGGGGTTGAGTTTGATAAGTTCTTTATAGATTTTGGATACTAGCCCTTTAGCTGATGTGTTATTTGCAAATATCTCCCATTCTGTTGGTTGTCTTTTGGTTTTGTTGACTGTTTCTTTTGCTGTGCAAAAGCTTTTTATCTTGATGAAATCCCAATAGTTCATTTTTGCCCTTGCTTCCCTTGCCTTTGGCGATATGTCTAGGAAGAAGTTGCTGTGGCTGAGGTTGAAGAGGTTGCTGCCTGTGTTCTTCTCAAGGATTTTGATGGATTCCTGTCTCACATTTAGGTCTTTCATCCATTTTGAGTCTATTTTTGTGTGTGGTGTAAGGAAATGGTCCAGTTTCATTCTTCTGCATGTGGCTGTCCAATTTTCCCAACACCATTTGTTGGAGAGACTGTCTTTTTCCAGTGGACATTCTTTCCTGCTTTGTCGAAGACTAGTTGACCATAGAGTTGAGGGTCCATTTCTGGGCTCTCTATTCTGTTCCATTGATCTATGTGTCTGTTTTTGTGCCAGTACCATACTGTCTTAATGATTATGGCTTTGTAATAGAGCTTAAAGTCCGGAATTGTGATGCCGCCAGCTTTGCTTTTCTTTTTCAACATTCCTCTGGCTATTCGGGGTCTTTTCTGGTTCCATAAAATTTTAGGATTCTTTGTTCCATTTCTTTGAAAAAAGGGGATGGTATTTTGATAGGGATTGCATTAAATGTGCAGATTGCTCTAGGTAGCATTGACATTTTCACAATATTTGTTCTTCCAATCCATGAGCATGGAACCTCTTTCCATTTCTTTGTGTCTTCCTCAACTTTCATGAGTATTCTTGTTCTATAGTTTTCTGAGTACAGATTCTTTGCCTCTTTGGTTAGATTTATTCCTAGGTATCTTATGGTTTTGGGTGCAATTGTAAATGGGATTGACTCCTTAACTTCTCTTTCTTCTGTCTTGTTTTTGGTGTATAGAAACGCCTCTGATTTCTGTGCATTGATTTTATATCCTGCCAATTTACTGAATTCTTGTATGAGTTCTGGCAGTTTTGGAGTGGACCCTTTTGGGTTTTTCACATAAAGTATCATATCATCTGCAAAGAGTGAGAGTTTGACTTCTCCTTTGCCGATTCAGATGCATTTTATTTCTTTTTGTTGTCTGATTGCTGAGGCTAGGATTTCTAGTAGTATGTTGAATAGCAGTGGTGATAGTGGACATCCCTGCCGTGTTCCTGACCTTAGGGGAAAGCTCTCAGTTTTTCTCCATTGAGTATGATATTCACTGTGGGTTTTTCATAGATGGCTTTTATGATATTGAGGTATGTACCCTCTATCCCTACACTCTGAAGAGTTTTAGTCAAGAAAAATGGTGTACTTTGTCAAATGCTTTTTCTGCATCTATTGAGAGGATCATAAGTTTCTTGTTCTTTCTTTTATTAATGTATTGTATCACATTGATTGATTTGTGGATGTTGAACCAACCTTGCAGCCCAGGAATAAATCCCACTTGGTTGTGGTGAATAATCCTTTCAATGTACTGTTGGATCCTATTCGCTAGTCTTTTGGTGAGAATTTTTGCATCCATGTTCATCAGGGATATTAGTCTGTAATTCTCCTTTTTGATGGGGTCTTTGTCTGGTTTTGGGATCAAGGTAATGATGGCCTCATAAAATGAGTTTGGAAGTTTTCCTTCCATTTCTATTTTTTGGAACAGTTTCAGAACAGTAGATATTAATTCTTTAAATGTTTGGTAGAATTCCCCTGGGAAGCCATCTGGCCCTGGGCTTTTGTTTATTGGGAGATTTTTGATGACTGCTTCAATTTCCTTAGTGGTTATACGTCTGTTCAGGTTTTCTATTTCTTTCTGGTTTAGTTTTGGTAGTTGATACATCTCTAGGAATGCATCTACTTCTTCCAGATTATCTAATTTGCTGCCATATAGTTGCTCATGATATGTTCTTATAATTGTTTGTATGTCTTCAGTGTTGGCTGTGATCTCTCCTCTTTCATTCATGATTTTATTTATTTGGTCATTTCTCTTTTCTTTTTGATAAGTCTGGGCAGCGGTTTATCAATCTTGTTAATTCTTTCAAGGAACTAGCTCCTAGTGTCATTGATCTGTTCTACTGTTCTTTTGGTTTCTACTTCATTGATTTCTGCTCTGATCTTTAATTATTTCTCTTCTCCTGCTGGGTTTAGGCTTTATTTGCTGTTCTTTCTCCAGCTCCTTTAGGTTTAGGGTTAGGTTGTATATTTGAGACCTTTCTTGTTTCTTGAGAAAGGCTCATATTGCTATATACTTTACTCTTAGGACTGCCTTTGCTGCATCCCAAAGATTTTGAACAGTTGTGTTTTCATTTTCATTTTCATTTGTCTCCATGAATTTTTTAAATTCTTCTTTAATTTCCTGGTTGACCCATTCATTCTTTAGTAGGATGCTCTTTAGCCTCCATGTATTTGAGTTCTTTCTGTCTTTCCTCTTGTGATTGAGTTCTAGTTTCAAAGCACTGTGGTCTGAAAATATGCTGGGAATGATTCCAATCTTTTGGTACCGGTTGAGACCTGATTTGTGACCTAGGATGTGATCTATTCTGGAGAACGTTCCATGGGCATTAGAGAAGAATGAGTATTCTGTTCCTTTGGGATGGAATGTTCTGAATATATCTGTGAAGTCCATTTGGTCCAGTGTGTCATTTAAAGTCTTTATTTCCATGTTGATCTTTTGCTTAGATGATCTGTCCATTTCAGTGAGGAGGGTGTTAAAGTCCCCTACTATTATTGTATTGTTGTCGATATGTTTCTATGCTTTTGTTATTAATTGGCTTATATAATTGGCTGCTCCCATGTTGGGGCATAGATATTTACAATTGTTAGATCTTCTTATTGGATAGACCCTTTAAGTAGGATATAGTGTCCTTCCTCATCTCTTATTACAGTCTTTAGTTTAAAATCTAATCTGTCTGATATAAGGATTGCCACCCCAGCTTTCTTTTGGTGTCCATTAACATGGTAAATGGTTTTCCACCCCCTCGCTTTCAATCTGGGGGTGTCGTTGGGTCTAAAATGAGTCTCTTGCAGACAGCATAGCGATGGGTCTTGTTTTTTTATCCAATCTGATAGCCTGTGTCTTTTGATTGGGGAATTTAGCCCATTTACATTCAGGGTAACTATTTAAAGATATGAATTTGGTGCCATTGTATTGCCTGTAAGGTGACTGTTACTGTATATTGTCTGTGTTCCTTTCTGGTCTATGTTGCTTTTAGGCTCTCTCTTTGCTTAGAGGACCCCTTTCAATATTTCTTGTAGGGCTGGTTTCGTGTTTGCAAATTCCTTTAGCTTTTGTTTGTCCTGGAAGCTTTTTATCTCTTGTTCTATTTTCAGTGACAGCCTAGTTGGATATAGTATTCTTGGCTGCATATTTTTCTCATTTAATGCTCTGAATACATCATGCCAGTCCTTTCTGGCCTGCCAGGTCTCTGTGGATAGGTCTTTTGCCAATCTACTGTTTCTACCATTGTAGGTTACAGACTTCTTGTCCCAAGCTGCTTTCAGGATTTTCTCTTTGTCTCTGAGACTCGTAAGTTTTACTATTAGATGTCGGGGTGTTGACCTATTTTTATTGATTTTGAGGGGGGTTCTCTGTGCCTCCTGGATTTTGATTCCTCTTTCCTTCCCACATTAGGGAAGTTCTCTGCTATAATTTGCTCTAATATACCTTCTGCCCCTCTCTCTCTTTCTTCTTCTTCTGGGATCCCAATTATTCTAATATTGTTTTGTCTTATGCTATTGCTTCTCTCTCAAATTCTGCCCTCGTGATCCAGTAGTTGTTTATCTCTCTTTTTCTCAGCTTCTTTATTTTCCATCATTTGGTCTTCTATATCACTAATTCTCTCTTCTGCCTCATTTATCCTACCAGTTGGAGCCTCCATTTTTGATTGCACCTCATTAATAGCCTTTTTTATTTCGACTTGGTTAGATTTTAGTTCTTTTATTTCTCCAGAAAGCGTTTCTCTAATATCTTCCATGCTTTTTTCAATCCCAGCGAGTATCTTTAAAATCATCATTCTGAACTCTAGTTCCGACATCTTACTAATGTCCGTGTTGATTAGATCCCTGGCAGTCAGTACTGCCTCTTGTTCTTTTTTCTTGAGGTGATTTTTTCCATCTTGTCATTTTGTCCAGAGGAGAATAGATGAATGAGAGAACAAAATGCTAACAGGGTAATAACGTCCCCAGAAAAATATACACTAAACAAATCAGAAGGGACCTGAAGCCAGGGCAAAAGAAAGGGAAAGAAAGAAAAAAGAAAAGAAAAAGAAAAGAAAAAGAAAAAGAAAAAGAAACAAACAAACAAAAAACCAGAATATGATCAAATATGATCAGGCTGGTGCATAGATCAGTGCCACACACTAGATTTGGGGCACATTTTGGTCTGTTAGAAGAAAGTGCCTCCCAAAATTTTAAAGAAAGAAAAATGTATATATGTATGACAATAAGGGTTAATATGATGAAGGGATGGAATATGACTGTAAAGATGAAAATTTTAAAAGATTTTATAAAAGGAATTGATAAGAAGTTGGTTAAAAAAAGAAAGAAGAGGATTTAAAAAAAAAAAAGGAGAGAATGTGATCAGGCAGGAGACTAGAACAGAGTCATACACTAGAAATTTAGGGTATATTTTGGTCTGTTAGAAGAAACTGTATCCCAAAATTTTAAAGAGAGGACAACTTATATATATATATATATATATATATATATATATATTTATATACCAAAAATGAGGTTAACTACTATGAAGGGATAGAATATGACTCTAAAAATGAAAAATAAAGATTTTTTAAAAAGGGAATTGATAAGATGTTGGTTGAAAAAGGGAAAAAGAAAAATTAAAAAAAAAGAAAAAAGTTAAAAAAATTAACCTTGAAAGACTAAAGAATCATGGGAAAAAAGCCATGAATTTTATGTGCTGTATTCCCCTAGTGCTGGAGTTCTGCTGTTCTCATTGATAGGTAAACTTGGTCTGGGCTGGCTGTTCTTGCTGATCTTCTGGGGGAGGGGCCTGTTGCCGTGATTCCCAAATGTCTTTGACGGGGGCGGAATTGCCCCGCCCTTGCCTGTCAGGCTAAGTAATCTGCTCAGGTTTGCTCTCCGGAGCTTTTTTTTTTTTTTAAGATTTTATTTATTTATTTGACAGACAGAGACTCAGAAAGAGAGAAGGAACACAAGCAGGGGGAGTGGGAGACGGAGAAGCAGGCTTCCTGTTGAGTAGGGAGCCTGATGCGGGGCTCGATGCCAGGACTCTGGGACCATGACCTGAGCCGAAGGCAGACGCTTAATGACTGAGCCACCCAGGTGCCCCTCTCGGGAGCTTTTGTTCCCTGTAAGCTTTCTGTTCAGCTTTGGAGGACGAGAGTGTATGGAATTTTCCCTTTTTTGTTAACTGTGCCTGGTTGTAAGTAGCCCATTGGTTAGTTAGGATCTATGGATACTCTGAGGTGAGTCGTTGGATGGGCCTGTCTGGATTCAGCCAGGGGGTCACTGTGAGCCTTTTGTACTTACTCAGGTTTCCATTGTTCAAGCTGGTTGTTGAAAAGTGGCCACTACAGTTTGGTGAGTTGTAGTCAGATATTTGAGGAAACTAGGAGAATGTCTCCAATTGTGTCCCTATTACAAGGTGAACAAATTCTTAGTGTAATTATGCAAATAGGGACATTGCCTTAAAAAAAGAATACTCACTAAGAGTTTTCTGAATTGTGGAGGGAAAAGGTAGTGAGGAGAAAGTTTCAATTCTGTTTGCCAAGGTATAATTTACCAAATATCTGTGAGTCATAAATAGCTTGAGAAAAAAAGATTTCTTTAAATTTGGAAAACAAAATATTAAATAACCAATAATTTTTCAAACAAAATTTCACAAAAATTGTAATCATCTCATCAATTCATTTAGTACAATTGGATTAAATTGTTTTCCTTGATCTTGGGTTCGCAGTTTTGAGTCAGTTTTTTCCATGAGATTATTGCAAACTCTTACCCAGTTCAATGGTATCATCTTAAAGTTATCCAAATCCTATACCTGTCACAGTCTTTTCCATCAATCTCTCTTTGAGGATGAGCACTTTTGTCTGTAGTTGCTGGCAATAGATTTCAGGAAAGCATCAGAGTAAACACTAACTGTGAATGACTTAAAAATGGCCTTGGGTAAGGATCTGATGAGAGTTATCTCTAATGTAACTAAAAAGGAAACTTGGTTATTTCTGTGACTACCAACATTTTAAGATAATATTTGGAACTATGACTACTTATATGAACAGTAAGGATGTTGACAAATATCTTAGAAGTTTTATGTATTTTCTGGAACACATGTTAATACAAATATGACCATACAAATATAACCTAAAGAAGGTAGAGCAGCATTCCTTATTTGAAAATACTTCCTATGCAATTTAACATAACCAATAAGCCTAATTAGTTTAGCATCTCTTCTTTTCATCAGGAAGGAGCTCCCTGCTCAGCAGAGTCTGCTTCTCCCTCTCCCTCTGCCTGTAGCTCTGTGTCTTGTGCTCTCTCAAATAAAGAAAATCTTTTAAAAAATATCCAAAGTTTTAAAATACTTGATTAAATAGGATCACAGATTACTGTGAAAAATAGTTATCTATTTAATCAATGTGACAATTAAAAGATTTCAAAGGCAAATACACGGTTACATAGTCAAAGACAGTTTAGCTTTTTTTAATAGAAAGATTCAGTTTTCTTAAGTCATCAGTGACCTGGTAAAGACAACATGAGACACAGGCAATTGTATTGATAAGACACAAAATTTTCATTTTCTAAGTGAATTACTTAGCAGATAAAAAAATCTTGTGTAATAATACATGAAAACCTCTCTCTCTCTTTCCCTCTCTTCCTCCCTCCTTTTTGGCCCTCTTCCCTCCCTCTCCCCCTTCCTTCACTCTCTCCCCTTCCCCCTTTGTATTTATATTTAGTGCTTCTTTATTCTTCTTTCTCTCATTCTGGAATAATCAGTTATTTTACTCTAAGAAAAATTGCTCTCTTTTCCTTTAAGGAGAGTACATCTGTCATACCTTAGGGCTTAAAAAAAAAAAAAATCTTCTGTACCTTATAGCTTTTCTTACCAAAAACACTTCTTACTATACTTGCATACTTTACATACAGAGTTGTGTCCCCAGTTGTTACAGGATTTCTTTTCCTTTAGTGCCTGTGGTTCTTGGTCATGCCTCTTCGAAGAATGAAGAGGTAGACCAGATGAAGAGTGGTGGGCAACAAAGCAAAGTTTATTGAGGATAGTAAAGCAAAGTTTAGTACGAAGCTCCCAAAGAGAGAGGGGACTTGAGAGAGTTGCTGATTTAGATCTAGGGGTTTTTATGGGTTTGCTGGTGCACTGTTTTAATCTGATTAATCCTCCATGTGTCTGTGATCCAGTCAGGTTTTTGTCATCTGCCTATCACGTGGGAGGGTGGAGGGCTCCTTCCAGGGTGGTATAAAATCCTTTTAAGGGTGTTTTCCTTTTAGGGCAAGGGCCCCTTGTCCCTGCCTTTCTTCCAGCTATCCTTCATTATTATTATTTCTAGTAATTTTAATGACATATATTAATTAGAATTCTTAATCCCTAATACCCTTAATTTCTAGAGAAAACTAGGAAGTAAGAAATTGTGAACTGTCACACCAGCATTCTGTAGACTAGCAAATATATGGATGCACAAATTTCTGTAGTGTATGATGTAGGAAAGATATTATTAGGCTTCGAAGCCGACAGTCAAGAAAGAATTCTTGAGATGTCTTTGGTTCAAAAAGGTGATTTTATTAAAGCACGGGACAGGACCGGTGGGCAGAAAGAGCTGCCCCGGGGTCATGAGGAGTGGTCCATTATATACTGGCAAGTTGGGAGGGGGTTAGGGAGAGCATAAGTCTCTAAGGAATTTTGGAAGCAAGGTTTCCAGGATCTTGAGAGGGCTAGCTAGTGTTGGGAAAAGGTCATTTATTACTGTCTAATAAAACCTTAGTCATGAGACCCTTCAGATGTATATCGTTAGGCCATATGCTTGGGGGATGATTGCCAACACGTGTCTTGGGGGGTTTAGAGATAAAGGAAGTTTCTAAAGGAATTCTTACACGTTAAAGTAGATTTACAGGATTGGGGGGCGGGGTCAGACTAGAATTGCCTTTTGCCCTTAGCAAAGTATTAACATGGAGGCAGTTGAGTCCCTAGAGGAATGTCACTCTGCCTGTTTCAAGAACTTGTCAGTGGGCTGTAGGTAATAAGGAAATTTAATATTTTTTCTTCTGCCTTTGTTTCCCACATTAGTGTATGCTTCCTCGTAGCACTATTTTTAAATGTGGCACAGGATATGTTTACTAACAGACCCAAATGTCTACTAATAAAGAGACCTAAGTATCTTTAGTCTCTGTAAAAATTTAGAAGCAAAAAGTAGGTAAACATAAACTTATATTCAGCAATTAATGCTTCATTATTTTATCTTTTTTGAAAATGATCTAGATAATCAACGACTATCCATCATTTAACTTAACTTGGCAAAACTCTAAGGGTGTATGTTACCAAAGAGATTTAGGAATTATTTTTAAGTAGACATATTATAAAGATCTTATAAAGTATAACTGTTGAAAAGTTCATTTATAACTTTTATCCCACTTAAATCTATTTAATTCAGTTGTTTCTAACAATTTTGCTTGTATTAGTCATGACAGTTTCATGAAATATTAAACAGCTAGCGATCATCTTAAGTTGTTTTCCTTGCTGATAAATTTTGTAACAAAAAGATAACATCTCTCTATTAAACCTAGGTAGATTAAATGTTAAATGTGTAGGGGCCAAGGGCAGGCTACCCCAAGATGGGCCTCTTGGGCATGAATATTATTTTGCATTAAAAGTAATCAAACCCCAGCAGATGGAGGAAAAGCTCACTTCTTGGTCTTCAACTGCCTGCATTTACATTTTAAAAGAGAGCCTATGACAGGAAGAGACTCTCCTTTACCTAAGGAACTCCTCTGCTTAATAGGGCAACCTTGTTTTTTCCAAGCACCTTTCACCTTCTTGCTAAACCGCTTTCTCCCCTTTGAATCCTCAGGTGCCTACTCCTCTCCTCAGCTCACATAAACTTCATGTCACCTCACTGTTTTTGTAATTTCATGTCTACATGGATTCCCCAGACATACACCTATTAAATTTGATTTTCTCCTGTGTTTCTTTTTTGTTGTTTGTTTGAGGGGGAAGGGGCAGAGGGAGAGAGAGAATCTTAAGCAGGCTCCACCTCTCACCCCCCTCCCATGCAGGGCTCTATCCCATGACCCTGAGATCATGACCTGAGCCAAAATCAAGTGTTGGACACTTACCCGAATGAGCCACCCAGGTGTCCCCAGTTTTCTTCTGTTAATCTCTCTCATGTCAATTTGATTCTAAATCCAGCTAGAAGGACCTTTTAGGGGACACATTCTTGTTCTTTGACATGTGTGTGCCTGTGTTTAATGCTGACAAACATGAAGGTATCCTCATTTTTTGTGTTGTTTTTTGTTTTGTTTTATTAAACTATTGGTGTTCTTATTTGCTAGCGATTACCAAGGCCATGTGAACTTGAAAAGCATTTGGATTAGTTCCCACTTTTCTAAGAGAATATTTCATTTATTTAAGTGTTTATTTTTCTTTATGCCTATTAAATAGAGCTTTTACAAATTAATTTTGGCACTACCAACAGGAGGTAGAAAAATATTCCACGTACATACACGAACCCTACAGACAATCACAAAGAGAGGTCTTATGGCTTTCATTTAAATATTTTAGCCACATGTCAAGTATAATAACACAAAACTCACTAGGTTTATAAAAGAATAGCTGGAATCCAAATTGTGTTTCTGGCCTATGGACTAAGTTAAATTTACCCACTCAGGTAGCTAAAACTTTTTACTAATATTTTTGGAGAAGGCTTTTGAGATTTTCTGTTTGCCCAGTGTGTTTCCAGTTATCTCCCCTTTCCCCCCATTCTGGTAAGTCATCTCCTTGAAGTTCAGGGAGACTGAACTTGGTTAGGTCCAAGGCTCTTGGATCCCAGAGAAGACAGGGGAGAAAATTTACATCTCAACTGTGCCGAGAAAGGAGGTAACTTTTCTCCCAGAAGGAGTTTTGTGTCCTATTTGCCTATTTTCACAGATTTAGGGTAATTGAGTTTATCCCTTTTATTTTTTCTTAATTTCAGTATAGTTCTATTTCAAATGTGATCTTTTACAATATCTGCAAGCATTTTGAGATTAATAGGGGAGGTTTGGGGATTCATAAGAAAGATGGGTAGGCTTTGAATTGTTTCTAGAGCTACATTTCTTGTAAAGACTGTAAGAAAAAGACAGTCATTTTTTAATTCCTCAAAGAATTGGATCTGCAGCCAGAATATTAAAGGGCAGAACCACCTATCTAACTATATTATCTTCAGTTAATACTTGTTTGTATCAGGCAGATTTCCAAATAAGATGGAAATCAAAAGATCTCCATGTTCTAGATTTAGAGCTATGTGTCTTGGTAATGTTTTAATAAATCGTTCCACTAAGGATTGAAGAGGTTTCTTTCCCTTTGAGCACATAGTTCCATTTTAGCTTACGAGAGAATACCTTTAAAAAAATAGTTCCACAGTGATGTCGGCAAGAAGGTGGAGTGGGGGATCCCCACACAGAACAACTGGATAGCTATCCAATGGGATCTGTGGTCAGATAAATGTAGGTTTGAATCTAGTCCTGCCATTCACATACTGTATGACCTCGGGTAAATCACTAATTCATTGTGAGTGTCAAATTCAATATTTGTGTAAGGAGCATGATGATATATGTCTTACAGGATCATTTCAATGATTAAATGTGATTATGTATATAATGTTCCTAATAAATGCTACATGATAAATAATCATCATTATATCTGTTGTTATTGTTTTTCCTAGACTCTAGGAGTCTGCCTTCAGTACCGTGTCTGGTTTTTTCCCCCATATCACCTACTACAGGGTTTCCTTGTAGTTTGCCAAATGACTGGATTAATCCCCTAATCAATCCTTACCCTGTAAATTTTGGTTGAGTGCTTCTATGATATTTTGAAGATATTTTATTTTTTTTCATTTTTTTTTAAATTTTCTTTATTTATTCATGAGAGACAGAGGGGGAGAGAGAGAGAGAAGCAGAGGGAGAAGCAGGCTCCCAAGGAGCAGGGAGCCCAATGTGGGACTTGATCCCAGGACTCTGGGATCATGACCTGAGCCTAAGGCAGACACTTAACCCACTGAGTCACCCAGGCACCTTTTTTTTTTTTAAAGATTTTATTTATTTATTCATGAGAGACAGAGGGGGAGAGAGAGAGACAGAGAGAGAGAAGCAGAGGGAGAGAAGATATTTTAAATACAACCATAGCCTTTTGCTCAGAAATAAGTTACAAATGAAAGACTCCATGACGCTAACATTTATCTCCAGGATTTGCCTCTTTCTGACATCACAGCAAGTAGTTCCAGGAGAATTCAAAGGATTTACTTCTGTGTATTCAAGTTATTTGTGCGAAAAAAAGAAATCGTGCATGAATGTGGCCTTACCAAAACACAGAGAAAACTTGCACTTCCTCTTTTAAATATTGGTTCTTTCTATGCCTCAGCTATCAATATGGAAATAATTTTCCTTGAAGACGATGGGAAATATGAAGTATATCCATACTTGTAGACACTGTCAGCAGATGGCTAGAGCACATGCTGTGATTCCCTAGGCAGGCAGTTTACTTTCTGACCCTTCCAGAGAGTAACCATGCAATGATTAATATTCAAACATCGAAGGTATTTCTGTTTCTTTTTATGAAACTCCGTGGCTGTTGAGATTCCTCTTTTAATGCCTCTGACTCATTTCCTTCTTTCTTGATAATTGACCACACCTGAGCTTTTAAGCCTACTTGGTACAAAATGAGTGTTAGCAACTTGACAAACTTTTATTCTGGCTTTGTTACTAGGGCCCTTAGGCTGTGAAGCACTCTTTAAAGCACAGATTTGTTTGTAGCAGATGTAGACACTTGACTTATTTACAAAAAGGAATCTGTGCAAGCTTTTCCAAGGAGCACATGAGTCGGTCTCTGACTGTATGAGCAGTGTCATCGTTGTCCTTGAGGGAGAACACCTGCTGTGGTGCCATCACCAATTAGCTCTTCTCTTTCTGCCCCACTCCCTCTCCAGGAGGCGTACTCTCTAGTTACTTCTGTTCTGAAGTTTCACAGGCTTGTTTTCTGTGGGGAATTATGCGAATCAGAATACTAGATGGTCTTTCTAAAATGTCCATTGCTCCTTGGTTCCAGAGACTATGTGGTCTTCTGTGGCACCATCTATGCAACCAAAATGATGTCATTTGTAAAGAAGTCTGAGAATTTTACAAGTCACTTGTTAAAATAGTAAAAGTATATGACTGATTATTAGATTTTTTTTATAATTAGACACTGAAATTGACCTTAATCTAGTGAAAAAAAAATTGGCTTAAAAGGAGTTATATAAAGAGTAGTTTACTTCCCCCAAAGCAGGCCTTGTTAAGTATCATATTTTCCTGATACAGAGTTCCCAAGGTCTAATATGTAGATTGCAGAATAGCTGTAGCATAAGCAATCAAAACAGCTGATTACAGATGTGTTTTGCTTGGTTTTCACACTGCTGTGTTGGTCTAGGCGATGTTTTAATTTTTATTTAGTTACAGACATTTAAAATCAGGAAATGTCATATAACAAGCCACATAAATTGCTTCTTTTGAACAAGAAAAAAATAGGATCTGGTACTTTGAGCCTGTATGCCTGTAGAGCAACATTCGGCTGGGACTGAGTGATGGCCTTTAGAAAGGCATGCCCTTAACATTTTTCCACTATCTTCATCACTTTCTGTTGTCTCTCCAACTATAAAGCTTAGTGTTGATTGCCATTTATCATACTAAATATAGCCTTTGAACATGAAACCCTCGGTATGTCTTTAAGGTGCTTTTGATGTATTGTGTATCTAAGTTTCAAAAAATGAATGTCTAGATTTGTGGATCTTTGGACAGAGAAAATATAGGGCATCAGTATAGCCATATGTATTAATATGTATTAGTTTCCTATTGCTCCCGTAACAAACACATTAGTACAGACTTAATGATTCAAAACAACACACATTTATTCTCTTATAGCTCTGAATGTCAGCTACCTTAAATGAATCTTGGACTTAAAAACAGCCAGGGCTGATTCTTTCTCCAAACCAGGGATGGAGTCTTTAAGACTCCAAAGGAAAAATCCGTTTCCTTGCCTTTTGCATCTTCTGTGTGGTGTTCCTTGGCTCATGGTCTATCCCTCACATTACTCCAATCTCTTGTTTCTATTGTCACACCTTCTACTCTGACTTCTACTCTGACTCCCTTTTATAAAAAGATCCATGTGATTATATTCAGCTCATCAAGAAAACCAAGATAACCTTCCAATATCAAGATATTTAACCTAATTGCATCTCTAATGTTCCTTTTGCCGCGTAAGATAACCTACTCATGGGTTCCAGGGACTAGGATGTAGACACCTTTGTAAGCCATCGTTTAGCCGGCCACACTGGGTCATTACTCAGGCCATCTATTCATGGAAATACAGTTATTAGTGGGGGATATTTACTCCAGCCAAGACTTTCCAACTTAAAGATAAGTCCATAATGAAGAAAAAGTACAGAATTCAGGAAGAGATAGGCAGCTATCTGTAGATAACCAGCAAAAAATTGTAGAAGCATATTTGTTCAGATAATTTGCAACTTAAAAAACATTTAAAATGATAAATTTGTTAGAATCTTCATTTGTCATGAACAAATTATGAGCTTGGTCAATATTTTATTCACCCAAATATCTCTGTTTAGGAATTTTCAGTCAATAAGACAGTTTCAAGTCGACCTTTGACTCCTTTCCTTATCTGTATATGCCGCAATGAAAGATGCTTTCTTAAACAAAAATGCTGCTTATAAACAAGCTGACCATTCCTGTGGATCAGAAACTGAAAAGAAATAAACAGCTATAAACTAAGGTTAACATTATGCCCCACTGAACTTAAGGACTGGAAACATATAGAAGTGTTGCAGAGATCAATTACTGTGGAAGACAAAAATACTGCTACTAGTGGGGTGCATGGATGGCTCAGTCAGTTAAGCATCCAACCCTTGATTTCAGCTTAGGTCATGATCTCAGAGGCGTGAGATCCAGCCCTGTGTCAGCTCCACACTGAGTGTGGAGCCTGCTGAAGATTCTCTCTCTCCCTTTCCCTCTGCCCCTTCCTGCCACTTGCTCTCTCACTGGGGGTGGGGGGAGTATTGCTACTAGGACTAGAGAAATGATCAATGAGTGAAATCAAGGACTGCCAGAGGTAGTGTTCTCCCTATCATGAAAAGAACCTGAAAAAATTCTGTAACTGTTGTCCTAGGCAACTGATCTTATAAAGTTTAATAATTGGACTGGTGGGTAGGAGCAGAAAAAGTCACAGAAAAGAAGGACCTAGACTAGCCAGATTGCATGCTTAGCGACTATGTCTTATCCTGGATTTGCCAGAAAACAAATCATGAAGCAGAGTGCTATTTTTTTTTTTTAATTATGGAGTCATGTCTCAGGAGCAGAAGAAGATAAAAGAAGAAGACTGAGGCAGAGAAAAAGGAAAAGTCATTACTAGGGTGAGATGCCTAGCCTGCCACCACTAAATTCAACTAGTTTCTCAATCCTACAGAACCTTAGGATTGCAGGAGTCCAGATAATTGTATCTTGGCCAAGTCCACCTTGGGGAGAAAATGGAATTTATATGCCAGCTCCTATCCTTCATTGGTGAAAGTTTTACCCCTGAGATTTTAATTCTAACACTTCAGTGGAGCATGTGCGGACATAAGCTTCAATGTCAAGAAGCCTTAGCAAAGAAAATAAAGGATACTAGTGCATACTGAGGTAAGGTATATTCAGATAGTTCACATTTGAAGTTGGTAGTAGCTTGGGCTAGAATGAATGGCCAAAGGCCCTGAAGAAAAGCACATGAAAGGCATTTGACACATTGGAATTTTTATATTTTGTCTATCACCATGGCTTATGAGTCCCAAGTCACTAATATGTCACTCTGGGGTAGAATGAAAAGAAAATCCCACTTGAGATGACCCTTCTTTTTTTTTTTTTTAAAGATTTTATTTATTTATTTGAGAGAGAGAGTGTGAGTGCACGAGGGGGGACAGGCAAAGGGAGAGGGAGAAGCAGACTCCCCACTGAGCAGGGAGCCTGGATGGAGTTAGATCCCAGAAGCCTGAGATCATGACCTGAGCCACAGGCAGACGCTTAACCGACTAAGCTACCCAGGCACCCTTCAAGATGACCCTTCTAAGTAAAATTTCAAAGTATAGAAGAACAGATAAGAAAGAAATTAAGAAAGAAAGAAATACAATTTCTTAACTGTTGAGAGAGAAATGCATTTTCCTATAACAAAGTACAAATAATAGATCAAATTCAAATTACACCAAATCATATGTTTAATATCTTCAAAAATGGGTGAAACTATAATTCACTACATATTTTAATAGAGCCAGGAAACAAAACAATTTACATTTTTAACGGGAAAAAAATCAAAATAAGAATATTTTGTGACAAATGAAAGTTATATGAAATTCAAATTTCAGTGTCTGTAAATAAAGTTTTTTTGAAATATACACATTATGTTTACCTATTAAATATAATCACTTTCACATTATAAAGGTAGAGTTGAGTAGTTGCAGCACAGAACATATAGCCTGAAAAGCCTCACATGTTTACTATTTGGTTCTTTACAGAAAGGGTTTGGTGACCCTAGATTTAAGACATAAAGAAGGAAATAAAATTCAAGAAGAAGAAAATTAAGTTATGAAATAAAAGCATGCAACTATGAATCATGAACAGATGGACATGAAAAATAAGTAATTGGAAAGTAAATAAAGGAAACAATCATTTAAATGAAAAAAAAAAACCTCAAAAATGGAACTAGCTCTATGTACAACAAAGGTGAAAAAATAATTCATGAATGGGAAACTAGTACTGGGAAATTAGAACACATGGCAGAGAAAAAGAAGAAAATAAGGAAGAAAAAATAACCTTAGAAAAATCATGAGCTTGCAGAAAATTCAAAAGAATCAAGAAAAAAGCTCCTGAATTAATAACCAGTTATAGCAAGATTGCAGGGTGTAAGGTTAATATAAAAAAGTCAGTCAAAAGTTTTCCTGTATACCAACAATGAACAAGTGGAATTTGAATTTTAAAAAACATGATACCATTTACATTAACACTCCAAAAATGAAATACTTAAGTATAAGTCCAACACAAGTACATACAATATCTATGTGAGGAAAACTAAAAACCTCTGGTCAACAAAATCAAAGATCATCCCAGACACCTCACCAAAGAGAATATACGGTTGGCAGATAAACATATAAAGAGATGCTCCACATCACAGGTCTTCAGGGAAACACAAATTAAAACAACAATAAGGTAACAATACACACCTATTAGAATGGCCCAAATCCAGAACATCAGCACTGCCAAATGCTGGCAAGGATATAGAGCAACAAAAACTCTCATTACTGCTGGCGGGAATGCAAAATGGCACAGTGACTTGAGAAGACAGTTCAGTGGTTTCTTACAAAACTAAACATACTTTCACCATATAATCCAATAATCATACTCATTAGTATTTACCCACAGTTGTTGAAAACATATGTCCACACAGAAACCTGCACATGAATGTTTATATCACCTTCATTGGTAATTTCCAAAACGTGGAAGTGACCAAGATATCCTTTAGTAAGTGAATTAATAGTTATATATTCGAACAATGGAATATTATTCCTCACTAAAAAGAAATGAACTATTAAGTCATGAAAAGATATGGAGGAAGTTTCATTGCATACTACTAAGTGCAAGAAACAAATCTGAAAATTCTACATACTATATGACTAAAACCATATGATATTCTAGAAAAGGCAAAACTGTGGAGGCAGTAAAAAGATCCTTTGTCACCATAGGCTAGGGCGTTGTGTGGGATGAATAGGTGGAGCACACAGAATTCCTGGGGCAGTGAAACTACTCTGGATGATGCTATAATGGCAGATACATATCATTATATATCTGTCTAAACCTGTAGAAAGTACAGGACCAAGAGTGAACCCTAAGTTAAACTATGGACTTTGGGTGATTGTCATGGTTCAATGTAGGTTCATGAATTGTAACAAGTATACCATTCTATGAGACCTGCGGGACATTATGAAACCTACCAGTATTCAAATTATGTGAGTCCAATGAGGAGAGGAGAGAAAGCAAGGGGCAGAAAGAATTTTTGTTGAAATAATGGACCAAATCTTTTTAAAGTTTGATAAAATATGTAAATCTATAAATTTGGTAAAATACATAAATTTACCTATCCTAACTCTGGTTTCTTTTTCTTGCATTATAAAGGCACCAGTCAGATTGGGTTAGGGCCCCACCCTTATGACCTCATTTAATCTTAATTACCTTGTTAAAGGCCATGTCTCCAAATACAGTCCCATTGGGGGTTAGGACTTAAACATATGAATTTTGAGGTGATGCGGACCCTAACACTTTGTAGTCCAAGAACACAATTACAAAATTATAGACTGTCATATCTGATCTACTCTTTTATTATATTTATGTCACTTTTTCTTCTCTTGAATAATTATATTAGCCAAAGTTCCAGGAAACATTTAAGTAATAATAATGGTGATAGTCTTCCTGCCTAATTCTGGTCTTTAATACAAAGCAATTCTAGTCCTTCACCATTAAGCATGATATACACATATGTATGTAAGCATGTGTTATTTATGTGTGCATATATAATATGTATATGTGTGTATATATATATATATACATATAAAATGAAAACATACCTATTACTATTTTACTGTTTACTGAAGATATTCTTCATGTCATGTTTGCTTATATACTTCCTTCCTTTTTATCATTTTTTTTCATTCTATTCATGACATTTAGCCATTATTGAATGGCTTTTTAGAATTTATTGAAATGTGTGCTTTTTCCTGCTTTGTGCTTAATATGGTGAATTATATTAATATGTTTTACAATTTTGAGCCATTTTTACATTTCTTTAATGCAAACAAAATCACTTGGGTTTGGTGAATTATTATTTTACTACAATTTTTGAATTATATTTTTATTTTATTCATGATTCTTGCATCAGTATTCTATTTTTTTTACAGATATGGATAAAAATAAAAATAGCATTTGGATACTTCCCTTATTTTTCTCTATTCTCTTAAAATGTAATTATATTGGGATTTTCAAAAGTCTGATAGAATTCACTTATGAAATTAACTGGCACTTAAAAATGTGGGGAGGTGGACATGTTAGCTCTCAGAAAATCATAACAGACCAGTTAGTATAGATACAGTTGAGAAGTTTTGGAAACATTCTTCAGTCAACAGTTTTGATAAAATGCACTTTCCAATAAAAACCATCTGTTTTATTCTGATTTTCAAATTTCTATTTGTCTTGTTTATGGCATAATGTTCATCATAGCTACTTCTTCATCATGGATTTTAATTTCTTGCTTTATTCATTCTTTAGTCATTTATTCATTCAACAAATATATATTTAGGATTGATTGAAATGAGATGGTTTCTGTCGATTTATTCTGTTCCTTTCATTGAGCCAGTCTCTGTTTCCTTAGTATGTCTTAGTATATCTTAAGATGTTTGTTGAAAATTAGGTGGGGTGCCTGGGTAGCACAGTCAGTTTAAGCATCCACTCTTGGTTTTGGCTCAGGTCATGAGATCGAGCCCCACATCAGGCTCCAGGCTCTATACTCTTCCCAGAATCTGCTTAACATTCTCTTTTCCTCTCCCCCTGCCCCCCACCCCCGTTCTCTCTCTCTCAAATAAATAAATAAATAAATCTTAAAAACAAAAAGAAAAAGAAAATTGGGCATTTGACTATTTTAATGGGTAACTCTGGAAATCAGATTTTCTCCTTTCCCCAGGGTTTGCTGTTTTCTTTTTCTTCTTTCTTTCTTCCTTCTTTTCTTTCTTTTGATTGTTGGAAGTGGTAGCAGTCCATTTGCTTTGTGATTTTTCCAAATTATGTAAAACTATTCCTTGTTGTATTTAATCCTTGAAGTCTCTCTTCCTTTGCCTCCTGTTCAGCTAATCTTTTGACAGAGATTCCTTGAATAGCAGAAGATAAAACAAACAACACACCAAAATTCAAAAAAAAAAAAAAAGAAGAAGCAAACAAACAGAAGAAAAACAACCTCTCCCAATCTTTGCAGATTGGCTCTGTGCCAGTACCCTCTTTACCTCTTAACTACACTTGCTCTGATCCTGGGAATCTGCCCATGGTGAAAGCTTAAGGCCTTCTGAAGTCTTTTCTGGGCATGTATATTGTCAGAGCATGTATGTGACTTTCTAAATTTTCTCCTATACACTGTTGCTTTTGATCTCATTTCCCAGAGTCTCACCCCAGCATCTCCCCCATGCCTTAAATGATCTGTATTATGTATTCATCAATAAGCTCTTGTCCCAAACATCTGGGGGGGGGGCTATAGTTCACCTTGCAGGTTTTATTGTCAGAGCCCACTACTTTTCCCGCCTGAGTTCTGAGGGAGGCACAACAGAGTCAAGTACCTTGCATCAGTCTTTCAGGTATTCCTCATATAGGTTAGAACAGATATATACAGTAAATCTCTGTTTTCCAGAAAGATTCAGTTTATGTTGGTTTGTTTCAATGTTGGTGTTGGAGGAGGGAACTTAGAGCTTCCTAGTCCACTATTTTATTCCGCATGGTCCACCTTTAGCTTGTAAATGGTATTGGTTATCAGTTTTTATGTCTTTTTGTATTTTTTTTTACTATCTTGATGAGAACTTAGTAAAAAGCCTACCAAAATGTATAACCTGTTACCAAATTACTTTGGATATTCAAATATCTCATTTTTAATGTATATAAAGTAAATACATCAATTTTCCTTCTAACTGGTGACTTTTTTTTTAGCCTTCTTGGTTATACAAGGAGAACAAATGAAAATCCAATCATTCCAGTTGGAAAACTTCTTGTCAATGTTGACTCTTCCTTTTCTTTAGCCTTATATGATATTTTGCTAGGACCTGCTGATTTTATTGTACCTACCAAAATATGAACTAACATATTTGAAACCTCTAGCTCTAGTGTTCCATTCCCTGATCCCTCCCCTCGTTCAATACTGTTTATATCCCAGCATAGAATATTGCTTCATGTAAAGATTCCCCTATCCCTCGGAACTCTCATATCTCTAAATTCCGATCACACTTATATTATAAACATAGATTATAATACTAATACTCAACTGTCTCATATTGTTATCTTTGGAATGAAGAGACAAAAGGAAGAGAGAAGTAAATTAACATGAATTGAGAATTTACTCCCTCTCAATTTTAGACATACGATAACTTGTTTAGATAACTTGTCAAAGTTATGTAATTGGTAATTGGTAGGTAGGAGAACAAAACTCAGTCTGCCAGAATGCAGTATCCATCATGTTTCCTAATATACAGGCTACCTCAGAATAGGTAGTTCCTTAGAAGACCTGTAATATCTTTTCCATTCGTTCACATCTCATCTTTCCATTTTTGCTACCATCTGCTTCAGGTTCATATCACTTCATCCCTGCAATAGTCTCATAATGTTCCTATTTTTCCCATCTACTTCCAGCCTTATATACACAGTCAAAATGATATATAAAACAAAACAACAACCACTAAACACCAAACTCTCAATCTTTCACTTTTTCTCAGAACTGTTCATTCTGTATTGGCCCCAGGTTATATTGCATTTTCCTTAGTCTAGAGTTCAATACTGGGGCACCTGGGTGGCTCAGTCATTAAGTGTCTGCTTTCTGCTCAGGTCATGATCCCAGGGGCCTGGGATCCAGCCCCACATCAGGCTCCCTGCTCAGCGGGAAGCCTGCTTCTCCCTCTCCCACTCGCCCTGCTTGTGTTCCCTCTCCTGCTATCTCTCCCTCTGTCAAATAAATAAATAAAATCTTAAAAAAAATAGAGTTCAATACCCACTGTGATTTTGAGCCCTCTCTTAATGATCCCATTTGTAAACCCCATATGTCATATAAACCAAAATGTTTATTATTGCTAATATTTCCACTGTACCCTATATACACTTTTACTGTTTCAGGCTTTTAAAAACTTTTGTGTGGTTGTGTTTGCTGAAACACCATACTTGCAGTCTCTTCTCCATATGTTTGGATCCTCCTCGACACTTTATTTATGTACATCAAAAAGGTAGCGTAAAATTGGGGTGCCTGGGTGGCTCAGTTGGCTTGGGTCATGATTTCAGGGTCCTAGGATTGAGCCCCACATCCGGCTCCTTGCTCTGCTTGAAGCCTGCTTCTCCCTCTGCCTGCCGCTCCCCCTGTTGTGCTCTCTTGGTGTCAAATAAATAAAATCTTAAAAAAAAAAGGTAGCATAAAACTATAGCAAAAGATAGAAAAATCCTATCTTATCTTAATTGATAGGTGGTATGTTTTGTAAAAACTTATCTTCTCAAATCTTCATATGCAACTGGCACAGCGTAGGTATCCCAACAATTGCTTTAGTGAATGAACAAATGCCTCAGTTTAGACCACTGAAAACTAATTTAAAGTGAAATCAACTTTCCCCTTGTCCTCATATCATGTTTAAAAAATGAGAGAATCGGGATGCCCGGGTGGCTCAGTCAGTTAAGCGTCTGCCTTTGGCTCAGGTCATGATCCCAGGGTCCTGGGATCGAGCCCCACATTGAGCTCCCTGCTCAGCAGGGAGTCTGCTTCTCCCTTTGCTTGCCACTCCCCCCTGATTGTGCTCTCTCTCTCTCTGACAAATAAATAAATAAATAAATAAATAAATAAATAAATAAATAAGAGAATCTCTCCTGAATCCTGGCCTAAATATAAAATTGCTCCCTGACATTTTATGCAGTATAGTGTAATATTTGAGAACACAGACTTGGAAGTCAAAAAACCAAGGTTTAAATCCTTGTAATAGTTACTAGGTGTAAGAGCTTGGATAGAGATAGTTTCCACTTCATGGGGTAGTTATAAAGCCTGAAATGTCTTTTATTTCTAGAACTTGCTCTGATCTAGAACTTCAGACACAATATCCAGACTGAAATGAACCTTTCAAGAGGTAGAAATTTTTTGTCGTATTCCAGTAGGAACCCTGATAACCATTCTATCATATCTGGGAATTCCATTCTTCTCCCAGATTGAAGCTAAGTTGCTATAACCATCCTCCCATGAACTGAGTCTCAACCAAGGCTGCTATGTACAATTTTTCCTACACATGACACTTTCACTATTTATGTTAGAAATGCCACTAATTAATGAGCACTAGTTTAAGCTTATAATCATGACCTGTCTTTAGTGATACAAAGAAGCCCCATCATTTTTCATTGAGCTGTGAAGAAAGCATATGTATTTTGTCACATATTAAGACCAGATTCTGGTGTACACTTAATACTATAAAATATCTTACTTTTTGCAAAATTTCCCTAAAGCTGCATCAGTAACACTAATGGTATCTATACTAGGGAAGTAACTAATATCTCCTCTGCAATGCATGCTTCTTCATGCTACCCTCCATTATGCCTCCATTAGAGCTGGAATTATTCCAAGAATAAAACAAGTGAAATGAGGTTGGTACTGACAGGCAAGATGGTGAAAGAGCCCCTTTCTAACAAATTATCAACACATCCTTCTGATCTCAAATTTCTTAATTATATATGGAGGTGTGTGTGTTGGGGGGAGAGACTTGCTCATCACATCTCAAAATATTGGAAAAAGGAATCCTCCTCGGTGCTAGAATATAGTAAATTCTAGCCAAATAAAAACAAGTCCAGAGAAGCAGAGACCAATACCATACACCATAATAGAAGAGGTTATATTGTAGAATATCCAAAAGGGAAATAATCTCAATTTGCTTTGAACCTATTTATGAATTAGTGTCCTTTAAATGGTCATTAAAGGAAGTCAGTTGCTTTCCCCATATTAACATTGATATTTACCATGACCCCCAAGTGTGCTCTCTTCAAAGAAATAATCTTGGATTAGATGCACTATAGGACTAGCTGGGTAAAATTTCTGAAGTCCACCTGTCAGAAACTAAGAAGTCACTCCCAAATTCTGTGCATCCAGTCAACTACTAAATCCTTTAATTCTGCCTCTTTAATGTTTTTTTTTTCATCTCTATCCTTTTATATACACTCCCAGAATTATTTCTTTACACCAGGCCAATACCTTCTCTTTTTGGAAGCTTTGCAATACCCATTTCTACTTGTAGTCTAACCCTCACCAATTAGTACCCCGTATTGCTAAAGGAATGACCTTTCTAAAACATAAGTATTGTCATTTTCTTCTACTTAAAACTCCTCATTATGTTGCCTCCTCTAGAAAACATTCCCTTTTTTCTCACTATCCCACCTACTGTCTCCATAATATGTTTAACCCTATTATTCTACTTAACAAGTAAATGGGAGATAATAGCCTGTGATTTTTTTGTTTGAGTACCCAAATTATGTCATTATTTCATCCCCATTGCCCAGTTCATTTTCTACACATACTGAGCATTAAGAAAGTTTCTGTTGAATGATTATAAAAGGAATTTTTCTAATATCTGGGCTAGAGACCAGGATAAATGAGGATTTGGAATTTATAAATATAATGACCATAAACATCCCCCCACCCCATAGTGACCATAGACTTTTTTTTTTTTTAAGATTTACTTATTTATTTTAGAGACAGAGGGAATGGGAAGGGGCAGAGGGAGAGGGGAGAGAGAATCCCAAGCAGACTCCATGCTGAGCCTGGAGTGAGATGCAGGGCTGGATCCCACAACCCTGATATCAGGATCTGAGCTGAAACCAAGAGTTGGAGGCTTAACCGACTGCGCCATCTAGGCGCCCCAACCATAAGCTTTTTTTTTTTTTATGTTATGTTAATCACCATACATTACATCATTAGTTTTTGATGTAGTGTTCATGATTCATTGTTTGCATATAAGCTTTTTAAACTTCAGTTTATTAATAACAGTAGCTGTAATCTGCTGACTACATACCATATCCTAGACTCTGGTGTTAGAGCCTGTGTCTTTACAATGTCAATATGCTTAATGAAGGGGCTAAAAATCTAATCATTCTGCTTGGTCTTTGGTCTACACAGTTCCACATAACTACTTGTAATTATGTGATTTGGGGAACAAATTGATGAATTCTGGCCTGCCTTTTCATCCAGCCTCCTTTACACTAAATAATATTCTTTGGTTTTATTTTTAAGTAATCTCTACACCCAATGTGGGGCTCGAACTCACAACCCTGAGATCAAGAGTTGCATGTTCCACCAACTAAGCCAGCCAGGCACCCCTAAAATAATATTCTTTATTTAGCTTTTGATCATGTTTAACATTTGGTGCAAGGAGGAAGGGTATGGGTAAACTATCACAGGAGTATGAACAGTCTCACTGAGATAACTTAAATATTTTCCCTCTTGGTATATCTTGAAATTGGTGTGGAAGAGATTATTGGGTTTCTTTGTAACTGTTTAGATGAGCAATATTTAAAAGACAAGATGGCGTCTGTCCTTGTGATACAACAGAGTTACACTGGTCTACAAGGAGCCTATTCAATTCTGCCAGCTTATTTCTCCTGGAAATCATGTTATTTGTTAGTTGACATATTGTAGAAATTAATAGCCTGGTCATATTTACTGGCCTTTAAGAAATGTTCCAATTGCTTTTGTAATGCTCAAGCATTTATTTTTGTTGAAAACAGAATCTCAGTCCTCTTTCCATTGCATTATGTTCTCTAACTTTGCAGCTTTGCGTGATATTGGGCCATAATTTGCAGTAGATTTTTGTTATTATTGGGATAAAGAGCAATTTTCAGAACACTTTTTACAAAGATGTGAATTCAAAAAGCAAATTCCTTTCTTCTGTATATATAAATTTAATAGCTAATTGAAAAAAATTATCTTTGACATTTCAGAGAAGCAACTTGACTACATGTGAGTTGTTAAAAATGCTGTAAATATAGTTTGCATTGCCATTGACTTTAACATATCCAACTGAAGTCTAGAATTACTTCCTCTAATCAGATGGTATAAATATAAACAGTTCAGTTGGTAATAGTCATTATTACCATCATCACCGTCATTATTGAAATGTCTACTAGATTCTTTGAATACAATATAATATTTAAATATCTTTAATGATATGCAGAATGTTAGAATAATTATTTTCTAATCACTTTATGTTAAGAAGTTTCCCCTAAGGGGTGCCTGGGTGGCTCAGTTTTTACGCGTCTGCCTTCGGCTCAGGTCATGATCCCACAGTCTGGGGATCGAACCCTGCATCGGGCTTCCTGCTCCGCGGGAAGCCTGCTTGTATTCCCTCTCTCACTTGTATCTCTCTCTGTCAAATAAATAAAATCTTTAAAAAAAAAAAAAGTTTCCCCTAAGAGGTGGTCCAAATAATCTTCTAGGAAAATGGAGCTTTTTAAGGCATTTTCTGTTACCCAACATTTCTTCAGGTGTAATAGTCATCCATGATAAAATTCATCAGTAGAACTTCTTTTATGGCAGGAATCATCTTACCCTGTGGGATGTGAAGTCCAAGTCCTAATTTTTTAATGTCTCCTGTCGACTGAATTACTTTATTCCACCAACTGGCAAGAAATGGGTGCCAGGGATTCTATATATATATAAAACACTTACTCTCAAAAAACTCAATTTAGTGAGGGAGATGGATACACAATTAACTATAAGACAACATATGAAAATCTATGATGATGTACTCAAATTGAAGTTCTGCTAGCCTTGTTTACTCTTCTTGCTCTCCCCCAATTTTATCATGAGGAAAGATCAGGGCAGGAAATAAGTTGAATGATGTAAATGATGTGAATGATAGTAAACAATAGTATATAAAAATATACTTCAGAAAAAGAGTTACTCCAGGAATTCAGATATTTGGCAGAATTCTCAGATCAAGAATGAACTTATCAAACTCAACACCCAAAGAAAAATAATCCAATCAAGAAATGGGCAGAAGACATGAACAGACATTTCTGCAAAGAAGACATACAAATGGCCAACAGACATGAAAAAGTGCTCAACATCACTCAGCATCAGGGAAATACAAATCAAAATCCCAATGAGATACCACCTCACACCAGTCAGAATGGCTAAAATTAACAAGTGAGGAAACAATAGATGTTGGCAGGGATGTGGAGAAAGGGGAACCTTCCTACACTGTTGGTGGGAGTGCAAGCTGGTGCAGCCACTCTGGAAAACAGTATGGAGATTCCTCAAAAAGTTGAAAATAGAGCTACCCTATGACCCAGCAATTGCACTACTGGGTATTTACTCCAGAGATACAAATGTAGTGATCCAAAGGCATACATGCACCCCAATGTTTATAGCAGCAATGTCCACAATAGCCAAACTATGGAAAGAGTCAAGATGTCCATCGACAGATGAATGGATAAGGAAGATGTGGTGTATATATACAATGGAATATTATGCAGCCATCAAAAGGAATGAAATCTTGGCATTTGCAATGATGTGGATGGAACTGAAGGGTATTATGCTGAGCGAAAAATGTCAATCAGAAAAAGACATGTATCATATGATCTCACGGATAGGAGGAATTCTTAATCTCAGGAAACAAACTGAGGGTTGCTGGAGTGGTGGGGGGTGGGAGGGATGGGGTGGCTGGGTGATAGACATTGGGGAGGGTATGTGCTATGGCGAGCTCTGTGAATTGTGTAAGACTGATGAATCACAGACCTGTACCTCTGAAACAAATAATATATTATATGTTAAAAAAAAAAAAGAAGATAGTAGGAAGGGAAAAACGAAGGGGGGAATATCGGAGGGGGAGAAGAACCATGAGAGACGATGGACTCTGAGAAACAAACTGAGGCTTCTAGAGGGGAGGGGGGTGGGGGGATGGGTTAGCCTGTGATGGGTATTAAGGAGGGCACGTATTGCATGGAGCACTGGGTGTTATACGCAAACAATGAATCATGGATCACTACATCAAAAACTAATGATGTAATGGATGGTGACTAACATAACATAATAAAATTAAATTAAAAAAAAAGAAAAAAGAAGCAGGTGTCAAATTTGAACTAAAAAAACAAAAAGATGTAAATTACCAAAGAAATACCTTATGCCAAAACTCAACAAATGAAATGAAGTAAGGCACTTGCAAGGGAGGAAGGGAGGAAAGGAAGAAAAGTAGCCTCATGTGGAAATGTTTATTCAGGGTCTACTTTGTGCGATCAGACTCTAAAAGACAAGCTGGGTCTAGTATCTCCACTTAGTTTTGCCCATCCTGGTCCAGGTTCCCCACCTCTCACCCAGACCTCTGCAGCAGCTGCCTCTCACTTCCACCTGCCCTGTTATGGGTTGCATGTTTGTCTCCCCCAGGAGGCACACACTGAAGCCCTAACCCCCAGTGTGATGGTGTTTGGACATGGGGCCTTTGGGAGGTAATGAGGGTTAGATGAGATCATGGGAGCCCTCGAGATGGGATTAATGTCCTTACAAGAAGGGGCAGAGAGACCAGAGCTCACGCTCTGTGTTGTCATGTGAGGACATGACAGGACAGGTCTGCAAGCCAGGAAGTGGACCTCCAAAAACTGAATCTGCTGTCACCTTGATCTTGGACTTCCCAGCCCCTGGAACTATAAGAATAAATGTCTGTTGTTTAAGACAAAAAAAAAGAACTTTTACAAGTCAATAAGGAGATAAAGAGCCCAATTAAAAACTGGCAAACAACTTGAACAGATACTTCACAAAGTAGTCATATAAATGATAAATAAGCCCATTAAAAGAAGCTCACCATCATTCATAATGATGGAAATTCAAATTAATGCCACAGTATGATACCAATGCACTTCCAGTCTACCAGCCAACATTTAAAAGACTGTAAATACCAAGTGTTGGCAAAAATGTGGAACAACTGGAGCTCTCGTGCATTACTGGTAGAAATGTAAAGAGGTACAACAATCTTTGAAAACAGCTTGGCAGTTCCTTTAAAGTTAGGCATATACTTACTATGTGACCCAGAATTCCACTCTTAGGTATTTACTTAAGAGAAATGAAAGTATGTGTCCACACTGACTTATCTACAGATGTTCATAGCAGGTTTATTCATAACAGTAGAAAACTGGAAACAAAATAAATGATCATCAACAGATTTGATAAACAAATTGTGATAAATCTTTAAAATGGAATACTGCTCAGAAAAAAGGAACATACTGCTGATAAATGTAACAATACAACTAAATCTCAAGCATAGCATACAACTGGAAGAAACCAGATGTATGGTTCTACTTATATAAAATTATAAGTAGAATATATCTAATCTCTAATGACAGGAAGATCAGTTTGTTTGGGACAGGGGTTGAGAATAAGCATTGACTGGGGAGGATGCAATGAAAGCTATTAGAGATGATGGAAATTTTCTGTCTTGATCGTGGTAGTGTTTACATGCGTGTATGAATTTATTAAAAATGAATTGTACGCTCATTGAATTTGTATATTTTATGCAAATTATATCATATACACATACATGTTCTGTTATTCTCACTAAAACACACCCAAACCAGTAAATAATGGGAAGTAGAGAAGAAAACTAGTAAAATTATGTATGTAAGAGCTAAAACCTGAAACCAGAGATAGGAAAAAAATGTAAGAGAGTAAAATTTAGACCAAATTGAGAAGCTAATATTCAATACATACATATTTCTGTAGATGTCACAAAACTAATGTTTTCTCTAAAGTAAGTTATGGATCCTAAAACAAGTAATTAATGATTCTTTAATTTCTTAGGCAAGAACTATGGCAATAGATGTGCTTCAAGGAAAATGGAGTCTATCTCCATAAAAATTCAGATGTACACAGAATGGTAGTGGGACAAAAATGACTGAAAGAGTCAAGTATTTGTATAGACGCACCATATTTATTTCCTTCAAGCTCTTGTCAGTGATGAGAAGTCATAGAGAATCTTTGCTATCTGCAGCTTTAATGTGAGTTGTGTTTCCCTGCTATAAGAATAACTTATTCCAAAGAGGAAAATGACAAAATCAAATAGAAGATGGTTACCTATAGGTGCTATGAAAATATATTATTTTGAGACAACATACTTAAATTGAAGTTGTGGCGGACCTGATTTGCTTCTCTTACTCATCCCCATTATTTTTAATTTTAATTACTCTTACCCATTTTTATCTCGAACAAACAGCAGAGCAGAAAATGAGAGATATTAAGGAAAGGAGCATAGTAAACAAGAGTATGTGAAAATATACTAGACAAAAAACCCATTTTAGGTCATTAAATAGAACTTTGAGACTGTATTAAAGGTCAGTAGTGATGTAAAGAAACAGAAACACATGAAAGTTAAGTGATTATCCATTTCTCATGGAAAACATGAAGAAAAAATTAACCATCAAAATTAAAAGCTATATTAGACACATAAATAATTAGAATATATTCTACCACAAACAGAACTATTGATACAATTAAAAGACCTGAGAAAATCAAGCAGATTTGAGAGAAAAATAAGGTCAAAGCAATTTGAAATGTCCAAAATGCATGTTAGATTCCTAAAAAAATATAAAAACATATTTATGTATGTGATAGAAGAAAAATTTGCACTTCAATTTCCAGATCAAAAGGTAATGTTTTGCAGCTAAAAAGTGATCGTCAGTCTTAGCTTCGACATATAAAGATCTTGGAAGTCATCACTCCAATCCTTACAGTAAGAAAAAAGCTGAACAAACTTACATTAAATTACTTTTCTTGGATCCATCAGAGAATTGAGGTCACAGAATAAACTGCCATTCCCTAATCTGGAGAAATAGGCAAATACAGAGATCAGCCTGCCTGGAGAAGAAGCCACTAGAGTCATAATCTGGTAGGTAAACTAAAGTGGTAATTTTGAGAAATAGCTAAAGGCCGTGACCTAGCTTGAGACTGAGAAATTTCTTGAGGCCATCTTAAGGATATCCCTACAGTTTATGGGTTTTATCTTCAGGAATTCTACTGGGTTGTCATGATCAAAGTCCCAGAAAAGTACCCTCTCATGGGGAGGGGAAAAGTAACCATTTTGAAATACACTAATTGTATTCTCCATAACAAAGGCCAACTCTCCAAGGGAAATAAATCTTTATCAGGTTTTTATCTAACCCATGAAAAGGCAATTAACCAACTCTAGCCTCCTGGAGCCTTCCTATCTCACATAAAGCCAGAGAAAAATGGCTAAGAAACACTTCAAAAGGTCACCTTCTAAGGACTCTGGCCCACTAAGACTGAGATTTGATAATAAGATGATAGAACGATTCCCTACACTCACACCTTACCACCAGACTAACAGGGTTTCAGAATAGTAACAGTGGGTTATAGCAAAAAGAGTAAAAGACACAGACTCTATTTAAGAAGGGGTTTGGCTTATGGAGACCAGAAGACTAGAGAATAGAGAAAAACAAGGACTCAAGAGGAATTTGAGCCCTCTGGCCCTTACAGCTATAGAAAACATTAAACACAACCCAAATCATAGGTAGATTAATATAGAACCTCACACTAAACGTCTTTTATTTTAGTTCTAATTACCCAATGCATCACATCTGGCTTTCAACAACCACACAACAAATATGAAATGCAAAGAAAAAAACACAGTCTGGAGAGACAAAAATAAGCCTAAGTATCAGACTCAAACATGAAATGAGTTTTTAAAATTATCAGCCAGGTAATTTTAAATAATTATAATTAACATGTTAGGGGCTCTAATGGAAACAGTATGCAAGATCAGATGAGTTCATGTAAGAAGAGATATGGAAAAAGTGAGAAAGTATGGAAAAAGAATACTAGCAATTAAAAACACAGTAACAGAAATGAAAAACGTTTTTGTTAGGCTCATGAGTAGCATTAGACAACTGAGAAACCAATTAGTAGTAAGCTTTAAGATTTGTCATTAGAAACTTCCCAAACTGAAATGCAAAGAGAAGACAATGAAAAAAAAAATCACAGAATATTCGATTACAGTGGAACAATTTCAAAATGTTTAACATACAAATAATTTGAATAAAAGAAGGAAGAATGGATCAGAAGAAATATTTGAAGTAATAATGGCTAAGAATTTTTCAAAACTAATGGCAGATATGAAAACTTAAATCCAGAGTTCAACTCTTAGAAAAAAATTGTATAAGTAAATTTTCATGAACTTTTACTTGGCAATGGATTCTTAAATGGGACACCAAAATCTCATGCAACTAAAGAAGAAATGGATAGACTTCATTGAAATTAAAAACTTTTGTGCATCAAAGAACACTAGTAAGAAAGTGAAAAGACAATTTGCTGAATGGGAGAAAATACTTGCAAATAAAAAAATCTGTTAAGATTCTAGTTCTAGAAAGTAGAAAGAAACCTTAAAACAACAAAGATTTAGACTTAAAGATTAGTAAAGAAAGAGAAAATACATTTACAATACTGTACTTATCAAGAACAATCCATGTGTAAGTGGACCTGTGCAGTTCAAACTTGCATTGTTCAAGGGTCAACTGTACTGGTAATTAACAATCGGCACCTCTGTTGGCTCTAGATGGTTATTTTTGCTTAGTGACCTTACTATTTTATTTTTTTAAAGATTTATTTATTTTTTTGAAAGAGAGAGAGAGAGAGAGAGAGAGAGAGAGGCACGAGTGGGGGAGGGGCAGAGGGAGAGAATCTCCAAGCAGACTCCCTGCTGAGGAAGGAGCCAGAAGCAGGGCTCTATCCCACAAATCATGAGATCATGATCTGAGCCAAAACCAAGATGCTCAAATGACTAGGCCACCCGGGTGCCCCTGACCTTACTACTTTAAGATAAAATTTTAATGCTGTATCATTCACTTATACAGATCAACCCATTTCTCTGTTTAAAAAGTTTTAAGGCTAATATATTTAGTGATGCTTAACTAACAACTGTGGCAACAACAAATAAAAAATTCAACTAAAAAAAGAAAGAATGTATCAAGCAATGAAAACACCTGGATGAACTTTAAATTCATATTGCTAAGTAAAAGAAGCCCTTCTGAAAAGCCTACATACCGTATGATTTCAATTACATGGTATTCTGGGAAAAAGCAAAATGACAAACAGTAAAAGGATCAGTAGTTGCCCGGAGGGAATGGAAGGAAGGGGTTAATAAATAGGTAAAGCACAGGAGACTTGTATGATGGTGAAACTGTTCTGTATGTTACTGTAATTATGTATACATGACATTATACATATGTCAAAACCTATAGAACCTTATAGCATGAAGAGTGAACCCTAACGTATGAAAACTGAAAAATATATTTAGAAAGTTCGAGATCCCAAAAGAGAATGCAGACTATTTATTGTTAGTGTTCGAAACAGTCTCACTGAAGGGTTTAGGAGGATAGGCACTGCTATAAGTAACTTCAGAAATGAGTGGGGTCTAAAAGATAACACAAAGGAACTTCATTCTAGTTGGTAAAATTCTTTCTCATGGGGATACAGGTTAACCATTTTCATACTGCTTTACACTATACTGTCCTTGAATAATTTAATAAAGGATGGATGGTGTGAGTCATGTTTTTAACTGTTTGAGTGGGAGTTTACATATCAGTAAGGGTAGGAAGCTAGAAGGATTCATGTGGTAATCAATTAGGTCTGGAGACATCAATATGAGCTCATGTTCAGCTTAATATACATACAGTTACATACAAACATTTATAGATAAGTATCTATACACAGGTTAATACAGACATATATTTTCTTGGTCTGTCATCTGAGAGATCCTAGAAGAAATGACTAGTGTCCAGGTGTTGATTTCCATTGTCCAAGACTTGTTGGAGAAATAACTGATCCTAGGACTGTTATAGGAAATATACAAAATGAGTCTAGGGCATCCTGTAGTGCCATAAAACAAGCAGGTTCTCAAAAGGGAAATGCCCACTTTGATGGAAGTATGTCAAGGGGACATAGGAACCAATTTAAACAGTTCCCAATAGCCAAAGTTGGAAGATATTTGAGTAATAAAATAAGTCATATTGGATTATAAACTGAAGTATAAAATAAATATCCACAAAGCCATACTTCTTAAATTAATATTTAGTAAATAAATAAATGTGGTAGAATAGATAAATCTTCCACGCAGAATTCCAATTAATTTACATAGATAATCCTCCTTCAAGGAGGTGAAACATAACTCCCCACTTTTTAGGTATAGTATAGAAAAAGGGAAAAAAGTAATTCTACATTGGATGATTCTAACAAATTACCTCAGCCAGGTTATCAAAATCAACATCAATGGTGACAAATCATGTTAATAACATATACCCTTGATATGATGGATTGAAAATGGCACTGCACCTCTGTGGGTTTCCTTGCAAGAGGATACAACCACAATCTGATCACGAGAAAAACATCAGACAACTTCCAGTTGAGAGACATTCTACAAAATACCTGACCAATATTCCTCAAAACTATCAAGGACATCAAAAACAAGCAAATTCCAAAAACTTGTCACAGCCAGGAGAAGTCAAAGGATGCATGAGGACTAAACTTCATGGGACATCGTGAATAAGGTCCAGAAACAGAGAAAGAACATTAGGTAAATGATAAGGAAATCTCAATAAAGTATGGATTTTAGTTAATAATAATTTATTTATATGTAAAAGCAATTAGGTAAATATAAGTAGTGTAGCTCATTAATTTTACAAACATACCATAATAAGGCTAGTTGTTAATAATAGGGGAAACTATATGGAGTACATAGTAACTCTTTTTACAATCTTCCCAATTCTTCTGTAATCTAAAACTGTTTTGAATATAAAGTCTACCTGGGTGGCTCAGTTGTTTAAGTGTCTGACTCTTGATTTCGGCTCAGATCATGATCTCAGGGTTGTGAAATCAAGCCCTCTGTTGAGCCCCATGTTGGGCATGGAGTCTACTTAAGATTCTCTCTCTCCCTCTCCTTCTGTCCCCCACCCTCCCCACCACTCACATGCACTCTCTTTCTAATAAATAAATAAATAAATATATATATAAATAAATATAAAGTCTATTTGGTAATGTGAAGATTAAAATTTAGACATTTTTCCTAATTTACTGAATTTTAAGTATAAAGCAACTGTCTTCATATATATCCAAGCACAATAAAAAGTCACCCAGAAGGACAGAAATTCAGGTTGGTTTCAGAACTTCATAGAAACATTTGGTGCCAGAGTAAAACTACAGTGGAATAAGAAGGTGGGGTGTCAAGATGTATGACTCAAGAGTCTTATACCTATCCCAGTTAGTGAATGTTCCAGTATAAAAAGTTTGACAAAAGATATTGTGAACATAAAAAGGACTGAGAATTCATAGTACCACAGCATGTTTTGAAATATTTTCTCGAACTAGTCAATGGATCAAATTGAAGAAGGTCAGATCTTGGAAATGTGGAGATTGGGGTATGAAAGAACATGCAGAAAATAATTATATAATTAAGGGCAAACATTTGTGGGTATTATTATTAAAGAACAGGACATAAAGTTATAGTGATGGGCAACGTAAATATGTAACGCATATAACAAAAATTAAGAAGTTGAGGAAGAAGAGATGGAAGAACTTTGAAATTGCAATTTCCCTCAGCTTTTATAGCTATAGGTTAGTTTTCTAAGGACAGGTATTTTGATTTTTTTCACTAATACCTAAACAGCACTTAAATTAAGTGCCTGGTACATGGTAGGCACTCAATAAATACTTATTGAATGAATAACAGAGTATCAATAAATACCATCTAAAGCTGACAAATCGATAAATAGGGATTGATAAGTATTTAAATTTTCAAGGATATAGTCTTTTCAAATTATCAGAAGTGCAAAAAATCAAACACACACAAACCTTATGTATAAGAAAGTGCAGAAATCATATTACTAGCAAAGTTGATTTTTAACAGCATTTACCTTGATGCACAGAGTATATTCCACAGTAAAGTTCTAGCATGCACCTTTATGCAACAAAATAACTTAGCATTAAAATATATAAAGAAAAAATCTGAAATAGAAATAAGCACTGCTGCTCATTGTTCTCCATTCTGGATCCTCCCCTTTTTTATTTCTTCAACTTCGGTAAGATACAATTGACATATAACATTGTGTAACTTTAAGGTGTACAACATGATTTGAAGCACTTATAGATTACAATATATTTACCATCACAGTGTTTCCTAATATCTTCATCACATCATATAATTACCATTTCTTTTTTGGGTTGAGAACGTTTAAGATCTACTCTCTTAGCAACTTTCAGGTTTATAGTTCAATATTGTTATCCATAAACCACAATGTTGTGCATTCGATTCCCAGAACTTACTCATCTTCTAACTGGAAGATTGTACTCTGACCAGCATCTCCTCATTTTCACCACTCCTAGCCCCTGGTAACCACCATCCTCCTCTTTGTTTCTACAAGTTCAGCTTTCATACACTTCACACATAAGAGAAATCATACTATATTTGTCTTTCTCTGTCTAACTTACTTCACTTAGCATAATGTCTGTCCTCCAGGATCATCCATGTTGTCGCAAAGGTAAGATTTCCTTCTTTCTCATGTCTGAATAATATTTCCATTGTGTGTGTGTGTGTGTGTGTGTGTAGATATATCATATATTTTTGTGTATTATGTGATTCACATCTTATTTATCCATTCATTTATTGAAGGGCACTTAGTTTGTTTCTATATCTTGTTTATTATGAATGATGCTGCAATAAATGTGGGGATGCAGATATCTTTTCAATATCTTATTTCCATTTCCTTTGGATATATACCTAGAAGTGGGATTGCTGGATCATACCAGTTCTAATTTTAATTTTTTAGTAACCTCCTTTCTGTTTTCCAAAATGGCTGTGCCAATTTCCATTCCCACTAACAGTGCGTAAAGTTTCCCTTTTCTGCACATCCTCTCCAGCACTTAATTATCTCTTGTCTTCTTGACGATAGTTATTTTAACAGGTGTGAGGTGATATTGTGGTTTTGATTTGCATTTCCTAGATGGTTAATAATGTTAGCATCTTTCCATGTATCTATTCCAGGCCATGCCCATCCCCTTAATGCACATAGCCAAAATGATTAAATAGATGAATTCTTGTGAAACTTTAATCAATACAAAATGTGAATACTGTATGTTTTCCAAGACCAAAAACTAAAAATAATTTAAAATATAAGTTACAAAATCATCATAATGCTGACAACAAAACCTTACAAAAGGGCACCCAAAAAACCCACAAACTACTCTCTCTATATAATTTTGATGCAAATATCTTAAATGTAATATTAGAAAATAGAATCAGGCAGTTAAGTCTATCTTAAACCATGAACAAGTGGAACATTTATTTAAAAATGTAAGGATGGTTCTGTATTAGAAAGTAATTATTACTACCATATCAATAAGCCAAAGGAGGAAAAACATAGTTATCCCAATGAATTACAAAGTATTATTTAATATAATTCAATATCCATCACTGATTTTAAAAACAAACCTTATAGAAATTTATTTATCATCAGCAGTGATATCCTAGAAGCTTTCCCATTAAAATCAGAAACAAGAAGTCTATTTTCTAGCACTGTATCAATTTGATAGGTTTTGGAAATACTAGCCAGTGTAATTAGGCTAAAATAAATCATATTGGCAAATGAACAGTGGAAACAAAATTATTATTTATAAATGATAGGATTGTATGTTTTGAAAATGCAAGAGAATCAACTGAAAAATTCTTAGAAACAAAAATAATTCAGTAAGGTGACCAGTTATAAATTTAATACACACATGTCAATTATCTTTTCTATAAATAAATAAAAACTAGTTTCAAAAGATTATGGAAGGAAACATCTTATTTACAATAGCACAACATCATCAGCTAAGTCTATGTGTGTATTTAATACAGAATGTCCATGACTGATAAGAAAATATGTAAAACCTCTATTACGTTACATGGAAAGCTACTTTGTTGTCTGAGAAGATACTCCAAATATTTAGAGTCTTTTTAATTCAGTTATTAAATTATTTGATTCTATTGCCACATTAGTAAAATTTTTCCATTTTTATCATCTTTTAGTCATGACAAAATGAGTCTAATATTATCTTAAAAATAAATATGTGAAGGGTGCCTGGGTGGCTCAGTCGTTAAGCGTCTGCCTTCGGCTCAGGTCATGATCCCAGGGTCCTGGGATAGAGCCCCACATCGGGCTCCCTGCTCGGTGGGGAGCCTGCTTCTCCCTCTGTCTGCCGCTCCCCCTGCTTGTGTTCCCTCTCTCACTGTGTCTCTCTCTGTCAAATGAATAAAAAAAAATCTTTAAAAATAAAAAAAAATAAATAAATATGTAAAAATAACAGGGATATTAAAAGTAGAATAATGAGGCAAGACTGTCTATTATATATTGGTTAGGTAATACTCCAGGAATAGATCAAACAATAGAAAAGAATAGAGAAGCTGGAAACAATTTCATGGGGATTCAGTATATTCTAAATAAGTAGGAATAAAATGGATTATTCAATAAATTTTGTTGGAATTTATTGACTAGCTCTTTTGGAAAAATTTAGAAACTTGCATTTTTATCTCAAACTTTACAGTGAAATAAATTCCATTTTGATAAGTAATAAAGCCCTAAAATAAAAGAGGATTCCATATGATTCCAAAAAGTATTTTTTTATAATCTCAGATGGGATAAAGCTTTTCAAAACAAGACATGGAAACTATAAATCCATAAAAGAAAAGCTCAGTACTTTTTTATATATCAAAATTCCAAAAATATTATAAAGTCAGAAGATAGAAAGTAAACCGAATAAAAATATTTACAGTGTATTGACAATTCATTTCACTAATATAGAAAAAGGTCATGTAAATAAGGAAAATATGAACTAGCAATAGAAAAATGGGCAAAGTATATGAACAAAAATACACAGCAAAAGAAATAAATATAGCCAATAAGTACATTAAGAGATATTCATTCTTACAATTCAAAATTGTGATATTAAAATTGGCAAACATGTAAAGTCTGACAGCACCCCATTCTCAGTATTTAAGAGTGGACCCAATAAACATCACTTCTCAATCCTCCATAATTTCTGTACAAATTGAGAAATGAAACTAAAGAATAAGGCAGAATTAAACAGTTAACTGACTTAACAGGGCTGGGCTAAGACATGACTGTCCCTTGTCTCCATTAGTAAATTTTGTGTTTGCTATGTGCAGCCTAACCTTAAGGGAAAGGGAAATTGAATGGACCAGACCAAGTATGGCCAATTAATTCTCCCCAAATTTACCAAACACATAAGTTATTCCAAGTCCTTGAGGAGGTGGAAAAAATGCAAACCTATAGTGTGAATTCCTGTCCCTCCACATGGAAGAAAGTATCAGTGCTGGAAGAAACATGTTCTTTAATTAGTCTTTTGACCTTTATAATTTTAACCCATTAGCCTTAGCCATTAAATCTATGTTTACCCAGTGGTTTGGCTATTTACCTCAGTGGAAGAGATTGGCAGTCTTTCAAGACAGTCCTGCTCCTACCTTTCTGAGGCTGACTCTCCTATACTAACCACTCCTTCTTTGATATCTTTCTGGGACTGCAGTTGGTCAGCATAGATTTTACCTGCAAAAAGTTCTGAAATAAATCAGAAGCCAGGCCAAAATTTAATCCTTATTCTATTTTCCAGCTGAAGTTATGTCTAGCCATTATGTTCAACATATAGTTTCAGAGGTTCTGCAGTGTGAATAAAGGGCATTATTAAAATACTCTAACAATAAAATGCCAACCATAAGATCACCCACATTTGAATATGTTGCCCCATTATCAAATTCCCAGGGAGAAATAAAAGTTCAAGAATTAATTCTCCTAGAAAGTTAATGTCCAAAGATATTAAAGTTCAAAATACTTAAGACCCTAGATTAAATTATTTTGCTCTTGCTAGTTAAAAGTCCAAATTAAAATTTTCTCCAGTTTCTCGCCCCCTAAAATCTCAGACATAGAGCTCATAAATACCTGGATAGAATCATCATTATTTTGGCAACTTCACCCTGGGCTCTCAGTGGAATGGGTGTAGTTCCTTCACACTCCCAGTACCTTCATTGCCAAGTCTTTCATGAGCTTTGATTTTTAAATATTTCAGAGAGTTCACAGGACACATAATTGTCATAATGCCAGCCACAAGCATGCCAAATTTAATTTTTTTAAAGGCCATTCTATTAGCCATTATGCCAAGCAAAATCATTGTCCTTGACTGTAGTACTTAATTGTGTAAAACCCATAACAAAAACTCAGTAGTGTCTGAAGGAAAAAGGATAGAAAAAAGCATTCCTAATATTAGCTTCACCAACATATTAATTGGAGGCTAGTTGTCCAAATCTACAACCTGTATACTTGAACTTAACCAGGAGAAATCTCCCTTCAAAAAACAAATTTTGGCACTATCCAAAATACTTAGCTTCTGTTTGGGGTAGGGGAATCCATTTATGCAAATTGGCATCTCTCTTAGAGAGAAACATTTGAGATATCCTAGACTTTATTCCAAGGTTTTGTTATGCAAATTTTTATACAGCAAAGTTGAAAGAATTTTATAAGGAGCACCCAGATAACTACCATCTAGATTCTACCATTAACACTTTATATACTTGATGTATAACATATCTATCCATTTATTCATTCCTCTATCCATCCATCAATCCATTTTATTTTTATAGAATATCAAAGTAAATTGCAAACATCACTACAGCACAGAAGCATACAATTATTAACAAGAATTATCAATATTTGTTTACAGTAATTTTTCTTTTGATGTAAAATGTACGTGCAAACAAAGACACAGGTATTGAGGACAATCACTGAGTTTTGACAAGTACATTCATCCATATAAGCCAAATCTCTGTGAAAGTACAGAATATTAATATCAGCCCAGAAGATTTTCCTATGCTCTTCCCAGTTTATCTCCATCCCTTCCACCCTAAGAGGAAACCAACATATATAGCTTTGCCTGTTCTAGAACAACATATAAATAGAACCATGTAGTATATGTACTCTCTTGCCTTTTTCTCTTTTATTTAGCATAATGTTTTTAAAGTTAATGCATGTGTATAGCCGTTAGTCATTCCATTTTACTGCCCTGTTCAGCATCCTTTTGGCAACTTCAATCTGGGCTCTCAGTGGGATGGGTATAGTTCCTTCATATCGATAACAATTTGTTAATCCATTCTTCTTTTGATGTAAACATGAGCTGAATATAGTTTTGACTATTATGAATAAAGCTGCTATGAACATTCATGGAGAGGCTTTTTTGTGAAATATATAATTATTTCTTTTGGAAAAATACCTACGATGGAATTGTTGTGTCATAGGGTAAGGGTAGGTTAGTTTTATAAGAAACCATCAACAGCCTTATGCCATTTTATACTCCCACCCATACTATATGAAGGTTTCAGTTGCTTCACAACCTCACCAACATTTGGTGCTTTTAGCAATTTTATTTTTAGACAGTGTGTGTATAATGGTAATTCACTGTGGCTTTAAATTGAATTTCCTGAGGGCAAATGATACTGAAGACTTTTCACTTGCTTGTTAGTCAATACTAGGTCTTATTTTGAGAAATACCTCTCAAATATTTTGTCCATTTTTTAAAAGATTTATTTATTTATTTGAGAGAGAGAGAGTGAGTGCGGGAGAGGGAGAGGGAGAGAAAGAATCTCAAACAGACTCCCCACTGAGCATGGAGCCCAACATGTGGCTCAGTCTCATGACCCTGAGATCATGACCTCAGCCAAAATCAAGAGTCAGACACAACTGACTGAGCCACCCAGGTGCCCTTTGCCCATTTTTATTAGGTTTATGTCCTCTGTTACTGATATACAAGAGTTCTTATATCCTGGATAAAATTCTCTTACAGATATATGTTTTTTTTTAATTTTTTTTAAAGATTTTATTTATTCATTTGAGACACAGAGATACAGAGAGAGAGAGAGAGAGAGAGAGCATGAGCAGGGAGAGAGGCAGAGGGAGAGGGAGAAGCAGGCTCCCCACTGAGCCAGGAGCCCAATGCAGGGCTTGATCCCAAGACCCAGGGATCATGACCTGAGCCAAAGGCAGATGCTTAACCATCTGAGCCACCCAGGCACCTCTTACAGATATATGTTTTGAGAATACTTTTCACTGTCTGTGGTTTGCCTATTTATTTGAATTGTGTCTTATGATAAGCCGGACTTTAAATTTTTGGTGAAGTAAAATTTATCATTTTTTATAGTTATTTTCTCCAACTCATCTGAAAATCTTTGTCTATACTGAAATTACAACATTCCCTTCTTTCTCTCTAAAAGCTTTAGGGTTTTTGATTTTATGTTTGTCTATAGTTCATCTTGAACTAATGACTGTGTGTGCTGTGATGTAGAGTTTGTTATGCTCATTTTTCTCCATCAATATGCACTTATTTCAGCTCATTTTGTGGAAAACATTTTTCTTTCTCTATTGGATTGCTTTGGCACTTTTGCTAAAAATCACATGGCCAAGTACGTGTTGCTGTATATCCTGTCTCTCTACTCTGTTCCATTCATCTATTTCTCAAACATTATTAAAATAAAAGCTCTATGTCTCAACATGATTCAAATAAAACACTGTCTTGATTTGTCTAGATTTATACTCAACTTGGAAATCAGAAAATTTTATTCCTCCAACTTTGTTCTTTTTCAAGCTTGGATTGGATAATCTGTGTCCTTATTTTCTTCATGTAAATTTAGCTTAACTTTGTAAACTTCGTTTTTTTTTTAAAGATTTTATTTATTTGACAGAGAGAGAGACAGTGAGAGCAGGAACACAAGCAGGGGAAGTGGGAGAGGGAGAAGCAGGCTTCTCGCCGAGCAGGGAGCCCAATGTGGGACTCGATCCCAGGACCCTGAGATCATGACCTGAGCCAAAGGCAGATGCTTAACGACTGAGCCACCCAGGCGCCCTTTAACTTTGTAAACTTTGGATAAAAAAAGGGCTCCTGGAATTTTTGTTGAGATTGCATTGACTCTATTGATATTTGGGAGAAAAACTGACCTCTTAATGAAATGGATTCCTTTAATCCATAAAAAAATTATCTCTTTTTATTTAGATTTCTCTTCAGTTCTTTAAGAAATGGCTTTTACTTGTAGTGTAGAGGCCTTGCTAAATTGACTTATTAGTTCTAGTAGTTGCTTTGTAGACTCCTTAGATTTTTCTACATAAAAAAGTCTTGTCATCTTCAAATAGATTTGTGTTTCTGATTTTAATGCCTTTCATTTTTTTCTTGTCTTATTGCAATGGCTGGAACAATCACTACAATTTTGAATAGAAATGATAAGAATAGGCAGCCTTACCCATTCTCCATCTTATAGGTAAACTCTTTAGTGTTTCACCATTTACTATGGTTTTAACTTTTTTTTGTTGCTACTTTTTATTATATTAAATAAGTTGCCTTCTTATCCTTAGTATAATAAGAGTTTCTTTTTATCATGTTAGAATATTGAATATTGTCAACTTTATTTTGCTTCTATTAAAATTATCATATGGTTTCTCTCTGTTATTCTGTTAATATTGTGAAGAACATTAATTGATGTTTGAATGTTGACTGTATTTTGCATTTTTGGAATAAACTCTACTTGATCAGTCTATATTGTCCCTTTTATATATTGTTTAACTCTATTTCCTAATATTTTATTTAGGAATTTTTCTATATATGTTTATAAGAGATATGGATTTATATTTTTAAATTACTACTGTCAAATTTGGGTGTTAAGAATATACTAGATTGTAAAATGGAGTGAGAAGTGTTTTCTTCTACTCTGTTTACTTGGTGAATATATGTATTCTTGATATTAATTCTTCCTTAAATATTTGATAGATTTTTGTCAGAGAGGAGGAATTTCCTCTGCCCTTAAATGTCCCTCTAGAGAGACAGTCAAATTGACATGAGACAGATGACAGGAAAAACAAAATTTAATTTTGTACATATAAGGATTCTACACAGACATGGAATTCCTAAGACAGATAAAATGAGATATGTTATCCTGAACCAAGGGAGTAAGGGTGTGGGACTTCAAAGGGAAGGAATGTAATTCACAGGAAGATGAAAAAGTGTAAATATTTGGTAAGCAAATATTTGCTGGGCCACTCAGAAACCATGGGACATAGAAGACTGATCATGCATGCCTTGCTAGGTTTCTCTCTACCACACCTAGTTAATATCATAATGTAGTTCTCTGTGGTACTAGTTCTCCTCCTGGAGCAGGTCCTCTAAATTCTTTTTAGGCAATTAAGGAAGGAGGTGAAGAGCTTTTTTGAACCTGCTGGATTTTTATTGCTTTTTAACTCAAAATGATTTTATGCCAAAGAGGCCCATCTTGGTGTAGTCTATCCTTGGCCCCTACAACTTCATCAGTGAATCCATCTGTGCTTGCATTTTTCATTGTGGGAAATTTTGATAGTAAGTTCAATTCATTTTGTTGATGTAGGGCTATTTGGACTTTATGTTTTATTGTGTATTAATCTTGGTATATTGTATTTTTCTAGAAATTTATATATCAAAGTTGTTGAATTCTCTGCAATAAAACAATGTATAATATCCTCTTATAACCATTTTAATGTCTCCAGCATCTATACAGAAAAACATTCTTTCATTCCTGGGATTAGTAATCCGAGTTCTCAATCTTATTTTCTTAGTCATCTTACCGAGGGGGTCTATCAATTTTGTGTCTCTTTTCCAAGACAAGCCTTTGGCTTTGTTAATCTTTTTATGTTGACTCTTTTCAATTTTATTTATTTCTTGCTCATTATTATCATTTTCCTTTCACTCTCTCCTCTTTTCCTAACTTTAGAATGTTAAAAGGTGGAATCTTGAATCATTTTTAGATTTTATTTTTTATTTTTTATTATTTATTTATTTATTTATTTTTAGATTATTTATTTATTTATTTGACACAGAGAGAGAGACAGTGAGAGAGGGAACACAAGCAGGGGAGTGGGAGAAAGAGAAGCAGGCTTCCTGAGGAGCAGGGAGCCCGATGCTGGGCTCAATCCCAGGACCCTTGGGTCATGACCTGAGCCGAAGGCAGACGTTTAATGACTGAGCCACCCAGGCACCCCCATTTTTAGACTTTAAACTTACCTTTTTTCTCATGTAAACATTTAATGATATAGATTTTCCTCTAATCACTGCTTTAGCTATATTTCATAAATTTTGATATGTTCCAGTTTCATTTTAATTCATTTTAAAATATTTTCTAATTTCTCTCATGATTTCTTCTTTGAACCATGAATTACCTAGAAGTGTTTTAATTTAAAAATATTTGGTATTTTCTAGATATCTTATTGCTATTTGTTTTTAATTTAGTTCTATTGTTGCAAGAGAACATACTCTGTATTTCAGTCCCTTTAAATTTGTTGAGATTAGTACTATGGTCAAGCTCAGGGTCTATCATGTTTTGGTAAATGTACCATATCCACTAGGAGATAATTATGTTCTGCACTATTAGGTCATAGTGTACCATAAATATCAATTAGGTCATGTCAATCAATAGTGTTGCTCAGATTATCTATGTTTTTATTGATTTTTATCTAGTTCTACCATTTGCTGAGAGACAGGTGTTAAATCCCCAACTGTCATTATGGAATTAACTATTTTCTCCTGTATTTTGGCCAAATTTTGCTTCATGTAGTTTGAAGCTGTGTTATCAGATGCATGTACATTAATGATACTTATATCTTCCTAATGAATTAATCCTTCTATTGTTATGAAGTAGCCCACTTTTTATCTCTTTATCTCTTTGTTTTGAAAATTAGTCTGATATTAATTTAGCTCCTTCAACCTTATGTTTGCATTATAATCTTTTTAAGAAGTGTATAAATTTCAAAGTTGACAATCCTATTCACCAGATCTTATTTGAGACTATTTTATTACTTATTCAATTTATCTTCATTCACATTTACATTTTGAGCCTATATTTTTTCACTGATTTGGACTCTTTCTTGCAAAGTAATGTGCACATTGTTTTATAAACAGGAATTTTCTGTCCTACATCCCAGTGGTAACTTCCACTGTTGCTTGCTATGGAATAGCTTATTCTCAGAATCCTGTCTTCTAGAGAAGACTTCTCCCCTGTAGTTAATGAATTTAGATTCATGCTGAGACCACATGTTTGAGGGTCTTTTGAGCCTGCAGACAATCTACATGAATCTAAATTTGTCTCCTTCACCATTGCTTTTTAGGCACTGAATGCAGCATATGTAGGGCTGACTTTGTAAGGTTGTAACAGTTTTTTTTAGAGGAGGGGAGAGATGGGGGGAGAGGTAGAGGGAGGGAGAGAGAATCTTAAGCAGGTTCCACACCCAGCAGGAGCACAGGAGCCTGGATGTGGGGTTCATTCTCACAACCCTGAGATTATGACCTGAGCCGAAATCAAGAGTGGGACGCTTAACTGACTGAGCTTCCCAGGTACCCCAGGTTGTAACAATTTTTACATGAAAACTCTAGAGCTTTATAATGTCTGAGGAATTCAGCTTTCTTTCAATTTAAAAGCAATAAATTGTGTTCTTTTTTTTTAAAGATCTTATTTATTTATTTGAGAGAGAGAATGAGAGAGAGAGAGCATGTGAGACGGGGGAGGGTCAGAGGGAGAAGCAGACTCCCTGCTTGAGCAGGGAGCCTGATGTGGGACTCGATCCTGGGACTCCAGGATCATGACCTGAGCCAAAGGCAGTCACTTAACCAAGTGAGCCACCCAGGCGCCCCGCAATAAATTGTGTTCTATCAGTGGCTAAAAGGTCTATATATGGAAAGATTCTCCTTTCCTCATGTATGAATCTTTGCCTCAATTGTACCCCCTTATAGAGACTTCAGTGCCCCAGTCATGTCTGCTGAGGCATCTTTAACTCCATACACATGTGCTAAGGACAGTGCCTTGGGTGTTTAAATTTAAGTTGTAGTCTGTATCCTAAATTCCCCACCATGTGGTTAAGTCTGTTCACTAAGTGTGAGATTTTTTTCTGAGACCCATACCTTTGCTGAAGCCAGTATAGGTAGCATTTGTTTGCTAAGCCCCATGTGGCCATCATTTTCTGAGGCCTGCCCATGGCTATGGCCCCTGTGACCTCTTTCTTTGCTGAGGTCCAAAATTTAAAAAAATTTTCACTTACACCATTGATGAAATCTGAAACCCTAGGTTTGTGTGTTACTCAAGGCCTTGAATATGCAGTGCCTCTAAAGAAACATTTGTTGATATAAAGACAACATATGTTTTATTCACCTGCCAAGGTCAAAACACAACATTAGCCCAAGGGCATAGCAGTTAAAAGCTATCGTCACAACTGTTAAAACCAGCCATTTTGTACAATATAGGCCACTGTCAACTTCAAGGTCAAAACCCACGTGTCCTGTACTTAATATAATGCCACCAAAATTTAACATCATCCATAAAGGGCATGTGATAAGCCTTGACCTCCAGAAACTATTTTGTCCCCCAAAGGACTCTTTATCAATATTTCTGACTGAACCAAGTGGGAAATAAGACAAAAAATAAGGAAGATGTGAATTAAAATATAACCTTTATTATTGAAAATTGATGTTAGAGAATGTGGCTTATATCTATGAGTAGGGTTCCAGATATTATATTACACTAGAATGTAAGAGCAAATGCTTCTGATCAAGGAGGGGAATTTCAGTATTAAAGATTATAGAACGGGAGCATTTTCTGATGTCCTAATACTGTTATGCCAGTTGTGATAGGCTGCCTCTAGAGGAGCGGAAGAGAACCTGTGCTCCTTGTAGACAATTTATTCCCAAGTGACAAAAAGGAGAAAACTGCTAGTCCTAAGAATTTTCTCCTTCCAAAAATTACTAATCATAGTAAATCATTCCTCATCCCCTAAGGCAAAATGAGTAAAGAAATGGAAAGAGGCCAGGAGTGTTATGCTATTGGATGTCTCTTCACATAAAAGGAAACATTAAGAATGAGGAAGAAGCATTTTCTCTTAATTTCAGATCCAATGTATATTACTACAATGTGAAAGCAAGTTGCAACTGGGTTTTGGTCTTACTTGTTCAATAAAGAAAATGCATATAGCTAAAGCCATGTGGACAAGAACATGGTCTTGAAAGAGCAGTTTGTTGAGAAGTAGAAAGTAAATGCATGCATTTTAGAGTATTTTCTCCATGTTTAACTATGCAAGGATAAAAGAGATATGAGTATCTTGAAGGCAGCATTGTTCTTTTAGAATGAGGAAGATAATCATTGTTAGTGGAGAGGACAATATTAATGCTCAGGAAGAGATTGAAGACACAAAAGGAAAAAGGAAATTATTATTTTTATTACTGTTGACCACCCATTTTCCTCTTCTTTACAAAAATGTCTTCTATTTTCCTTAAAATAGAGGCTAAAAGTGTTGAAAACAGTGCAACTGAAGGACTTGAGGATAGCCGTGAAGTTGGAGTAACTACTGTAGGGAAAATATTTTTATGATGCTTTTCTGTAAGCAGCTCTCTTTTCTCATAACTGAAACTACCCAAATCCTCTGTTGAAGCAGTTGGCTTATATTGGCATGTTTGTAAAATTATTTGCTGATCAGCTACTTAGTCAAACTAATCAGATTTGCTGCCTCTTCTCTAGGAATTTAGATTTGAGACACTGGAAAACTATTCCAGGTAGTTGTGGGAATCTGAGAGGAAAATAATGTAAATGAACAAAGAGATGCCAAAAAGAAAGATCTTGTGGCCTGAGAGGTAGCCAGAGACAATGAAAGAGACATAGAAAGTGGTGCCATAGTACATGATGGCATCCAGTTACCAACTGTGAGTCACTTTGAGTCTGGATGTATATATATTTAAAAATTTTATTCATTTGAGAGAGTGAGAGAGAGAGAGAGCATGAGCAGGGTGAGGGGCAGAGGGAGAGGGAGAAGCAGAGTCCCTGCTGAGCAGGGAGCCCAACGTAGGGCTCAATCCCGGGACTCCGGGATCATGACCTGAGTGGAAGGCAGACACTTAACCTACTGAACCACCCAGGCACCCCAAGTCTGGATATATTAATATTCATCAGGTCTCTGTACTTTTTCAAAACATTATCCCCCATTTTTTTCAACTTAATTTGAGCTATCTTAAAACCGAAAGAACTTTTTTAGAAAAGGAAATACCAAGAATGAATGACATAATAGTTTAATGGTATAGAGGTTCTAGCTGGATATGATTTTCACTGGAGCCAATCACCATGTGTTGTGTGACATTCTCTGGCAATGTTCAGAAGTTCAGAAGTAGTCAAAAAGAAACCGGACATGTAGACTAAGGATTTTAGAATTAATTGACTAGGCAGATACTGTGGGAAGAAAAATAAATTCAAGTTGCTGGTAAGAGTACACTTTAATAAACTATCCATGAGTGTTAAGGTAATATAGGAAGTTATGAGAAAAAGGGGTAATAGAGGATTAAAAGTTTTGATGAAATAAAAAACTAGGCTATTTAGGATGCAAGAATAGGAGAGGCTAAAGGATAGAAGAATGTGATGGGAGAAATTTCAAAGTTAAATATTACACTGGTGGAATAGTTCTGCATGATGGTGATTTCTAGTGATTATCATTGTGAATGAATGGCAGAATTGATGCAGGCAGGCTAGGTCCAAGGACCCAGAGAATGTCCTGCAGGACCAGCCAGTAGGATCCCTGGATGCATGCAGGATAGAAATCAAATGCTAGCCCGCAGGAGGTAAAAGCAGAGTTTATTGAAGGTAGAAAGTGCAGGTACAGACCAAGTGTCTCATCTTTTCTTGGGGTCTGGGGGTTTTACTGAAGATTGTGGTGGGGTGTACATGTCTTCTTAGGCATCCAGGGACCAGTTAGAACAAAGACAAGGATCCAGGAGCTAGGGGGTTCTTGGCATTGAGATGTCTATTGCAGGTGGTCTGGAATACACATATGATAGCTTCATCTGGTCATTCTCACCTGGTTCTTCCTTAGATATTACCTGTTCTAAAGAAATCATTTACTTCTTGTCCCTTACAAGAAAGACATACACTATCCGTATTATGAGGCATGCATAAAGTGGGGGTGCAGGTCCTAGAAAGAATAGAAGCAGGAAAAGGAGCAAAAGCAGATTTTTATGGAGTCCTTCAGTTTCTCCATGTCAGAAATAGAATGTGGAAGATGATCAAGGAAACATAAGGGAGTCATCATGGATGTGCCATCTATTTTTTAGCTGAAATATCATAGGATTACTGTGATGATGAAAAAATATATAACTGTAAAACGGATGCCAACGTCTTCAAAGAGTGTGGAAGAGTGACTTGAAAATGAAACCAGATTAGGAAGAATGCAGTTTTATAAGCTTCAAATGAGTATGGGATATTGAACAAAGGTGATGAAACCATATCAGAAAAATAGTAAAGGGGAATCAGAGGTATTCCAACCCACTTCCCTGGACCTAATATATGTCCACTGTGGGACAGTAAGGAAATGTCAGTTGATAGTGCCATACAGGAATCAGTGTCCATAAAGGAGAACTGGTTCTAGTTAAGTAAAAAAAAAAAAAAAAGATGGATAGAGAAAGTGGTTGAGAAAAGTTAAATATATAAACATACCTCTTTACAACAGAATTAGATTAGAAGTTGGGGGCATGACATTACTTTATTTGTGTAGTTTGAAGTATTATATGTGCCCTAAATTACATTTACTTTGAAGAACATACTCTTTCACTAAATCAGAGGTTTTCTCCTCAAATTGGTCCAATTTATTGAGACTCCAGGGCACCTTTCTTTCCTGTCATTCATGTAGCCATGTAGTATAAAGCAACACATTAAACTGGCTGAAGTTAAAATCCAATTTTTCACCAATAGATTTGGAAATAAGAAACTCATCCAACTCTAATTAAAACTCATTCAGATCACATGGCTTCAACATATGTTGGAATCATACCTCTTAAGTCCTATTAGTCACCCTAATTATGTAGCATATTATTCAGCACCTGTAAAGTTAGGCACCTTAGAGATAATTTGCAAAATGTACAATTTGGATCCAATTTTCTTCTGTTCCTTTAAAAAGGGTAATAGAAGCAAAAATGTTATTTGAAATACACCTCAGGTTTTGCTAACTTATAATATCATTAGCATTATTATTTTTGTCAAATGATGTAATGCAAAAGGCCATTGAACTTCATGTCAGAATATGTAAGTTCTACTCCCAGCCTTGTCTTCTTTGAGCTATATAGAGTTTAGTTTTTTCATCTGTCCAATGTAGAAGGTAATCTGAATAATCTTTAAATGATTTCCCAGCTTGAAATTGTGTTGGCTCCTCTCACTCTGTATATATCTCTTCTTTTTGTTCAAATGCAAGGAAAAATGTAGAAGCACACATTATATTAGTCATGGTTCTCCAGAGAAACAGAATCAATGATATTAATATATATCTATTACTATAATAATTTATATATTATATATTTGCATATTATAATTTGCGCTATATATATATATATTATATATACAGACAGTCCCTGACTTATTATTCTGTGGCTTTACAATGGTGTGTGAAAAGAATATGAATTCATTAGAAACCATACTTCAAATTTTGAATTTTGATCTTTTTCTGGGTTAGTGACATATGGTATGATACTTTCTCATGACACTGGGTATGCAACTTATACACATACAACGATTGTTTTTCACTTTCAGTACAATATTAAATAAATTACATGAGATATTCAATACTTTATTATAAGATAGGCTTTGTGTTAGATGATTTTCCCCAACTGTAGTCTAATCTAAGTGTTCTGTGCACATTTTTGGTAGGCTAGGATGAGCTATGACGTTTGGTAGGTTAGGTGTATGTATTATTTTTATCAGGACATAATTCTATCATAAGTTGAGGAAGATTTGTGGTGTGTGTGTGTGTGTGTGTGTACAATCTGATTTATTTATTTATTTTTTAAAAAGACTATATCTATTTATTTGACAGAGAGAGACACAGTGGGAGAGGGAACACAAGCAGGGGGAGTGGGAGAGGGAGAAGCAGGCTTCCTGCAGAGCAGGGAGCCCGATGCGGGGCTCGATCCCAGGACCCTGGGATCATGACCTGAGCCGAAAGCAGACGCTTAATGACTGAGCCACCCAGGTGCCCCTACAATCTGGTTTATTATAAGGATTTGACTCATGAGATCGTAGAGGCTGAAAAAAGTCCCACAATCTGCTGTCTGAAAGCCAGATCCAGGAAAGTGGATGCTGTAAATTCTAGTGTGAGTCCTAAGGCCTGAGAACCAGAAGGACCAATGATATTTAAGTCCTAGTGCAAGGGCAGAAGACCTACTTCTCAGCTCTGCAGTCAGGCAGAGAGATAATTCAACGTTCCTCTGCCTTTTTGTTCTATTCATTTCTTCAATGAATTAGATAATGTCCACTCACATTGGGGAGGGCAATGTGCTTTACTCAGTCCACCAATTCAAATATAGTAATTGTTTCCAAAAACACCCTACAGATACACCCAAAATATGTAAGTATCCTTTGGCCTAGTCAAATTGACACAATAAATTAGCCATCACAATTCCACTCCTGTCAACTTGGCATTGAAGCAGACCTCCTTAAACCATACTTAATCTCCAAAGAAAGACAATAACAAGGTCATTATTCTAATGTAGTACAATTCTCCTGCGTACAACCAAAAATGCACTAACCCCTTCTAAAACAGGAGGTAAAGTCCTTGCGTGATGTTTACTCTTCTCTTTGATGTCCCATAACTTAAATGCTATGATGTAAAATTAACAATACTTAATACTGTGATAGAAAGTCAATAATACATCTTATGTTACATGATGAGGGAATAAGATGAAAGAAAACAAAGATATTTGATACACACATACATATATAAAATATATTTAAGCATAAAATATATTTATAACAAAATCAGATAAGGAAGAAATACTCATTACATTTGTGTCCTTGTTTCTGTAACTGGTCACATGGTTATAGCTGGTATTTATAACTACGTTTTCCACTACCCATCTGTGTTTCCTTTGCCTTCAGGAAGTACCTCATCTCATTGTGGTTCTTTACTTGGTGGGGTGATCTAAACCTTCATTCCTGAAGGGTCTAGGACATTAATGATCCTGCTTGGATTGAGTTGTTGTAGTTTTCCATTGATTTTAATCACAGGGCATGATGATATTAAGAGACACCCTAAGGGATCTCCTGTATTCCAGACAAACTCTTCCTTACCTCCTTTGTGCAGTAGTAATCTGATTTCCCCTTGGTAGTCAGGATCAATTACCCCAGCCAGCACAGTAACTCCCTTCTTCATCTATTGATTCAGAGGCATGAGGAGCCCAGAGTGGCTGGGCAGTAGTCTTAACTTACAGTTTGATAGAATCATTGTTGTGTTTCCTGGTGGAAGTATTTCTCCCTTGGAACTAAGACCTCTGGGCCAGCAGAGCTTAAGGATGTGACCAGAAGGAAAGATTCTTCCTCTACCCTTCAAGATTTTCCAGCTGGACTAAAAATTAAATTTACATGAGACAGATTAACAGGAGAAGAAAACCCCGAAGTTTTATTATGTGTGCACAGAGTCCCAATAATGAAACTGAGAACTGAAGAAATGACCAAGACAGGCAGTTTCTATACTTTTTAGACAAAGAGACCATATGTCTGTGAGGACTTGACAGGAAAAAGGAGACTTAACTTTGGGAGCTTCAATTAGTAAGGAATTTCAAACAGAATTTAGACAAAGTAGTAAATTAGTAAAAATCACAAGGGTTGTTTATACAGCCTTATTGTGATAAGGATGTCTCTACCTCCTGGTATATGTAGGACACCTTTTACATGGGAGATTTATTTCTTGCTTTCATGGGGACAGAGGAGGGTCTGAGTTTCCTTCTTATACAAGCTGTCTCTTAAGTAACTTTTATTTAAAATAATCAATATGCCAAAGTGGCACATTCTGGGGAGGCCTGCCTTTGGCCCTTATAGTTGCAAAAACAGGAAGCGAAAATGTTGCCAGTGGGTCACAAGGGGTAATAATGAGGGGTGCCACTCACATTTCTACCCCTTGATTCCTGGATTCATGAATCCTATCAGAGAAACAGCGCCACATATTGGCCTTGCTTTCAAAGCATATACAGCCTTCTGGAAAACCTTGCCCTAGGCCTCCAAGGTATTGCCACCTAGTTGGCACTGTAACTGAGTCTCCAGAAGGTCATTCTACAATTCTATCAAGCCAGCTGATTGTGGAAAACAGGGTAAGACCAGTGAATTTTATGAGTATGGGCTCACTGCTACACTTTTGCTGTGAAGTGAGTTCTTTCATTAGGAACAATGCTGCACAGAATACCATGATAATGCATAAGGCATTCTGTAAGTTCACGGATGGTAGTTTTGGCCTGCAAGAAAGGTAAAGCTATATCCAGAGTGAGTGTTGATTCCAGTAAGAACAAAATCCTGCCACTTCCAAGATGGAAGCAGGAAAATATAATCAACCTGCCACCGGATAGCCTGCGGATTTCTCTGGGGGTTGGTGCCATATCAGAAACTCAGTGTTAGTCTCGTCTGCAGGCAGATTGGGGGCTCAGTGGTGGCCATAGCCAGGTTAGTCTTGGTGAATGAAAGTGCATATTGATGAGCTTCATCATCATAACCTTCATCATAACCTTCATCCCTGTATAACCTTCATCTCTGCCACCATGGGCACTTTGTTCATGAGGCTATTGGACAATGACAGGGGTGACTGGGGAAAGAGGCTGACTGGCATATACAGAATAGGTCATCCTCTCCATTTGATGATGAAAATTTTCCTCTGCCGAGGGCACCCTTTAGTGAGCATTCACACCGGACACAAATATCATCATGTTTTTTGCCCATTCAGAGAAGTCTATCTACATACCTTTTCTTCAGATCTCTTTGTCATCAGTTTTCCAATCATGCACCTTCTAAGTCTCTGAACATCCAGCAAAACCATTGGCCAAGGCCCATGAATTGGTATATAACTCCATGTCTGGCCATTTCTCCTTACAAGCAAAGTGTAACACAAGGTGCACTGTTTAAAGTTCTGCCCATTTGGGAGGATTTACCTTCACCACGGTCCTTTAGGGATGTCTCAGAAAGGAGCTGTAGTGCTATAGCTGCCCATTTTTGGATGGTACCTGCTATCCTATAGAACCATCTGTAAACTAGAGGCTTCTCTTCCTCTGTGGACAGATCATAGGGAACTCCCTTGAGACCACTGGTACAGGCTGGGAGAGACAAGGCAATCTAGCAGGAGCAGGCATTTAGGATACTTCATGTAACTTACTTGTGCCTTCATGGCCTGCTTGGGCTCAATCATGTATATACCCCTTCCATTTGAATATGGAGTGCTGCTGTGCAAACCCAACTTTGTAGCTTAGTGGATTAGATAACACAAAACATTCATGATGGATAACTCAGGTTGCTTGGTAACTTGATGGCCCATGATTAAGCATTTGGTCTCTACTAAGGCCCAGTAGCAGGCCAAGAGCTGTTTCTCAAAAGGAGAGCAGTTACCTGCAGAGGATGGCATGGCAAGGCTTTGCTTCAAAATTCTCAGGGCTAGCGCTGTACTTCAACTATGGGAGCCTCCTAAAAGTTCCAAACAGCATCCTCATCTGCCACTGATACTTCAAGCACCAGTTGATTGGCTGGATCATATAGTCCAAGTCTGGGAATTGACTGAAGGCCTGTAATTCTCTGTTTTTATGATTCAGTTTAGACTTTTTTCACTTGACCTAGAAATTTTCTGTTTTTACAGCTCAAGTAAAAATATACGTGGCTTCCTATCTATTCCACTTCTAGGAATACCATGATCAATTAGCCAACTTCATAGGTCCATGAAGGTCAGACTATTCTGATTGCTGCTTTGACTCTGCTGTTCATTATGATAACTATACCCTCCTTGCCTGTGGTGGTTGAGTGCCACCACCCTACCCCTGCCAAATAGGATCCAATTACTCCTGTTGTATACAGGTTTCCCAATTCAGTGGCTGCATTTCCCACCATAAATTTTGGTTTACAGAGAAGAGCAATCACAGAGCTCTTTGTAGATGCCAGGGCTCCCCTCACACATTTATTTCTCACATATGTCTTCTGGACCCTCCCAGTGTGGGTGAATAAGGCTTTTTTTTTTTTTTTATGTTCAGTTAGCCAGCATATAGTACATCATGTTTTTGTTGTAGTGTTCAACGATTCGTTAGTTGCGTATAACACCCAGTGCTCATCCCAAAACATGTCCTTTTTAATACCCATCACCTGGTTACCCCATCCCTCCAACCCCCTCCCTTCTGTAACCCTCAGTTTGTTTCCTGGAGTCCAGAGTCTCTCATAGTTTGTCTCCCTCTATGATTTATTCCCATTCAGTTTTCCCTCCCTTCCCCTGTGGTCCTCCACTCTATTCCTTATGTTCCAATATGAGTGAAACCATATGATAATTGTCTTTCTCTGCTTGACTTATTTCACTTAATAATCCCTCCTAGTTCCATCCATGTTGATGCAAATGGTGGAAAATAGAGCTACCCTATGACCAAGCAATCGCACTACTAGGTATTTACCCCAAAGATACAGACGTAGTGAAAAGAAGGGGCACATGCACCCCAATGTTCATAGCAACAATGTCCACAATAGCCAAACTGTGGAAGGAACTGAGATGCCCTTCAACAGACGAATGGATAAATATGTGGTGAATAAGTCTTAAATGACAAATCCACTGTAACATTTCAATCATCTTAGGCCTTCGAATCCCTTCCTTGGGATTATAAGGTAGATTTAATTCCCTCAGACAGGTGGAAAGTCCAGTAAGACTGGGGATAGAGGCTGATATCACTGGGGGTGGAGATGTTATTGCCACTAGGATCGGAGAGGCTGCTTCTGCTGTGAGTGGGGAGGCCACTTCTGATGTAGTGGGGAGGCTCCTTCTGCTTGGGTTGGGGAGATTTCTTCCACTTGCAAAGAAGACTCATCAGAATTTAGGGGTTTAGTGTACCCAATTTTAGCACGCTTTTGCCACATGTCACCATCTCAACTTACAGGATCTTATTCTTTCTCAATCAATGCCCTCACTTTAGCAATAGACACCCTGAGAGGCTGGGAGTTCAGCTTAAGTTGTAATTCAACCAGTTTCCTTATGAGATTCTACGTTTGATTTTCATCAATTTCTGTAGCCCCATGGCTCCAGGAGGTAAGGATCTCCTTCAGGGTACACATAGAACCCTTCAGGTAATTTACGTGACACTTGAATTGGGAATTTGAACCCTTGAACTTATCCTTTTTCTTTCACCATTTTATCCAGTGAAACTTGGACAAATCTCAGTTCTGGGGCAACTTGCCAATCTCATTATATTTGTATAATTTTTCAGAACTGTCTAGAAGTATTATATACATGTCATTCAGCTCCTTGCTTGTTATAAGTGGTTGATTAGCAGCATCAAATGCAGATATTTTGCCTATCTCCGTTGCCAGATCATGCCATGGACTATCAATGCTCTCTTTATTATTGGCAATAAAATCATTAGAGTCTTTACATCTAATCATATTTGAGAGCCAATTCTAGAAACCCCAGAACCAATTCAGAAAATTCAACCTTAAAATTTGGTTGCTGTAAAATCACTCTTGGCACTAAAATCTGTAGTAGCTAGGGTTCTCCAGAGAAACAGAACCAAATGTGTGTGTGTGTGTGTGTGTGTGTGTGTGTGTGTGTGTGTAAAATCTATTAAAAATACTTATGTATATAAAAATATATAATGTATATAATACATAATATAATATATGCAATGAGATTTATTATAAGGAATTGTCTCATGTGATTATGGAGGTTAAATTCTACAGTCTACCATCTGTAAACTGGATACCCAGAAATGCCAATGCTGTGAATTCCAGTCCTTGTCCTAAGGCCTGAGAACCAGGAATGCCAGTGGTATGTCTCAGTCCAAGGTCAGGAGAAGACTAATGTCAGGTCACACAGTCAGACAGAGACAGAGAGAAAGAGAGAGAGAGAAAGTGTTCAACATTGCTTCCTCAGCCTTTTTGTTCTGTTCAAACCCTCAATGGATTGGATGATGCCTACCTACATTGGGGAGGGCAATCTGTTTTACCCAGCCCACCAATTTAAGTGTTAATCTCTTCCATTTGGAAATATGCTCACAGATATACCCCAAATAATATTTAACCAGATTTGTGGCCATTCCTTGGCCTAGTCAAGTTGATACATAAAATTAACCATCACAGCCATGCACAAATGTCTCAGAAGAATTATTCTTAAATAATTGCTCTTAATCCTTTATTTTAAAAACATTTTTGTTTTTGAATGAAAAGGCCTATCAATTTCAAAAGCTCTTATATTTTGATCACGAGGCCAAATCTATGGCTAAAAATGGAATTTGTGATTTGAATTGCATTGTTTTGCCTACATGTGTGATTTCATGAGGTATGACCTTTATCGTATTTCTGAAAATGTAGTCCATATGCAAAAGTTTTGTAATAAAATACGTTTGTAATAAACATTGTAATAAAAAGCATTTTTTTCTACAACCAAAATATAAAAAACCTCTTTGAGGGTATTTCAAGGTAGCAAAATAGTGATGCTTGGTATCACTGTCAGGGCCTTCTGAATCCTCACACAAACATGAAATGGTATTTAGTCTAATTTAGTGTTCATCATATCTTCCAGAAGGTTCTCATCTTTAAAACTGATGGGTTACATAGCAGATTTAAAATCATTTCACAGATCCCTAGTGGTTCCTTATATGTGTCTCATTTACTTATTCATTTATTCATTCAAAAATATGACTTGAATGTCTGCTATGTACCAGACATTATGGTAGGTGCAGTACGGAAGTAGACCAGGGGATGATTAGAGAAAGTTGGATCATAAGGACAGAAAGTTGTATATCTGCCACTGCTTTAGCCAGATCAAGCCTGCTTTTCTATTTATATTTTGGACTTCGGCAAAATATTTCCATGACCAAAAAACATGAACATCACCAGTATGGATAATAAAGTACCAGAATATCCACTCCTTCATCTTGTCAGGTAAAATTTGAATGGATTTGCATATACTTTCAGTCTCTGGTGAAGTTACTTTGCTTTGAATTTTTCACGTCTTGTCTCACATTGGAAAATTCTCAGTGTCTTCCAAAGTGAATTGCTATGGTTACCTGATTGAGGAATGATCCAAAACAGGGTAATACATTTTGGCTCTGGTACTCAGGAAAGGTCACGGACCTGTGAACAGTTTCCTGTCTATTATCATGAACCTCACACTTCTTTCCAATTATCACAAATGTTTAAAAAAGAGAGAGAGAGAGAAAGAGAGAGGATAGCTCCAAACAGCCTGTGAAGATGGCTAATTCTAATTAAACTTTCGGTCAATTTTATGGTTTTCTGTGAAGTTCTCTGCTTTTATATCTGAGCACAAGGCTGACTGCCCTGACTGGCTACTGACAGTGTTGTTGTTGCTGTTGTATCATTAAAGTAATTTCTTTTTATGGTAAATTGACTAACGAGACATACATGGATATTTAAATGTAAAGACTTTCCTTGACTTTCTAAATTTCACTCATTTGTACATTTGTGGCATCTTTTTTTTTCTGAAAAATTTTATTTTTAAGTCATCTCTACACCCAACATGGCTAAAAAGATAAGATTGAATAGACAAGGAGGAAAATTTCTGAACTAGCAAGGAAGACAAAAAGGTATTGAAAACATCCAAATCCATCAGTGACCTCCAAGCAGGTATAAATGGGGAAATAAACTCCCAATTTCTTCCTTAGCTGTTGCTTGGAACTGATATAAATGAGTTCATTATTCCTCCAGATGACAGCAACTAATCGTATCTCAGCCACCAACCCTGTCCCCCATCAAAAAAACAAAAACAAAAAAACCCCAAACAAACCAACAAGCTCTTCTAAACTGACTGAAATGTTTCCCATATTCAGTCTCAGTCGTCAAAATCTAGATCTACTTTATTCTCTTAACGACTAAGTAAGTCGAACAGAAGTAGTCACCTATAAGAACAGCACTCTATTTTTATATGTTTCATTTCATATAGAAGTATGTACGCTGCTGTGGGTCTATGGATACACATATACATACACCCTGTTGTATCCACCAGGAGCAAAATACTTCAAATGGTGGGAATTCAGAAGTTTGTAGAACTGAGATATAGTGATTTTTTTTTAACATCTAAATAAACTCAAATGGCCATAAACTCTTTTTTCAGCAACCCATGGTCTGTCTCTTCAAGGTCATCAGAAATGAAAGATGCCTTGTCAGTGGGAAGAGCTCAGAATATATGGCATAACCTTTCTAGAAAGGCTGGATTGGAGTTTCCCTTGTAAAAAGTATGCATTCCGGGGCTTCATCGGCAGAAGACTCACTAGTACCTGAGCTGCCACTAGAAACAATGTAGCACAGATTTGCAGAACAGTTACTTAGGTTAGACTGCTAAGTGGCACAAAGGGGCTTAAGACTCAGCACTTCTTCAAGCTGTGGGACTCCTTCCCTGCTTTTCAGAGCAAGAGGATTGCATGTTCTTCATTTCTGGGTTGTGAAGTCCCAACGCAGAGACCGTGGGCCTGCCTCTGGGACTCAGTCCCCATCACTGGAGAAATGTACTGTTTTTCTAATTGCCTACTTCTGAATTCAGCAATTTTTTTCTTAAAGCACCAGATAGTAAATACTTTAAGCTCTATGGGTTGTAAGACCACTGTCCCTACTAGTCAGCTTTACCATTGTAGCACTAAATCAGCCATAGACAGTATGGAACCAATGAGTGCAGCTCTGTTCTAATAAAATATCATTTGCAAAAGCAGTCAGCTGGCCGGATTTGGTTCGCAGGCTGTGATTTGAAGACCTCTTGGCTCTTCTTCACAGTTAGTGATCTCGACATAATGCTAGCCCTTAGGGTGTTTTTTTAAAATGTAATCACTACATGGTTTTCAGTCTCTCTCTGTCACTTTCCCTCTCGCTTTCCCTCTCTTCCTCCTCCTGTCCTCGCTTTCTTTTTTTTTTTTTTAAGATTTTATTTATTTTTCAACAGAGAGAGAGATAGCGAGAGAGGGAACACAAGCGGGGGGCGGGAATGGGAGAGGGAGAAGCAGGCTCCCCGCTGAGCAGGGAGCCCGATGTGGGACTCGATCCCAGGACCCCGGGATCATGACCTGAGCCGAAGGCAGATGCTTAACGACTGAGCCACCCAGGCACCCTGTCCTCGCTTTCTGCCTGTCTTGCTCTCAACTCTGGTGCCTGATCTTCCTCATGTGCTATGACCTGCTATTTATTCAAATGGACTAGCTCATTTTCTACCAAAGATTCTGTGTCCCACCATTGCCTTTCCTTTTTCACCCTGTATTCTTCACCAAGTAGAGTTTAGTGAGTTAGTCATCGAATCAGGGGAGCAGCCATCCCACACTAACCATCTCTGAGTGTGTCATGATCAGAAGACTCATTCTCTTTATTTTTTTTAAAGATTGTATTTATTTATTTATTTATTTATTTGAGAGAGAGCTAGAGTGAGAGAGCGCAAGCAGGGGGAATTGCAGAGGGAACGACAGGGGGAGAGGGAGAAGCAGGCTCCTCACTGAGCAAGGAGCCTGAAGTGGGACTCGATCCCAAGATCCTGGGATCATGACCTGAGCTGAAGGCAGATGCTTAACTGACTGAGCCACCCAGGTGTTCTGCCTCTTCTCTTTAAATAATGCAGAGCACCTGACTCTTTGATCCCTAGTAATGCTGTGTATAGAAGAAGTAAGGAACAGTAATGAGGGCTGGGTTAGCGGCAGGAAGGCTTGGTTTCTAGAGGGATGCTTGTGTTCCATCTCTCTGCCTTAGGCCCAGGGTCTTATCATTCGCTCCAAGGTCGGGATGGAAGTTATTTGACATTAGAGGGGTATAGCTGGCTGCCGTGTAGTGTGATATGTTGACCAGTACAAGGCCTGTTATAGACTATGACCCTAGTCTGCTCACTTCTTATCATTAGCTGTAAAAAAAAAGGGGATGGGGGTGGCTGGACATATACCCTCCTTAATCACGAATCTTGAAAATTTCCTCCTCCCACAATTTAATTAAAATGTGCCTTTATAAGAACTTTGATTGAGTCAGTAGAAACTTAGCAGAGAGGATAGCTCTAAGGAAATAGGACCCAGGACAGGAAAAAAAAAATTGATAAGGAAGGAAAATCCAGAGCATAAAACGATGTCTAGGATGGACTGGTAAAATTGTGGGAAGCTTCAGGCAGTCAAAGCTGAGAATGAGGACTCTGAGTGCCTGGAAGAAGAGAATAAGTCAATGGATAATTCTCTGCCACAAAATTGCCTGAGGTAGGTTATACAGTAATGTTTTAAATATGAGAAGTAAGGAAACAGAGTTGGTATGTGTGACTTCAGTTTGAAAACTGCTAATCAAGATTGGCTCATTTATAGCCTACTTGTAATGAGAATATCTGTTAAATTGTAGAAGGACAGTTGCAACCCCCCCTATAAAAACGTTCTATTATGTGCCAGGCCCCACATCAAGTGCTCAAGACACACAGATAAAAAAGACATGCTCTCTCTCCATAAGGATTTTGCCGTTTACCTGTTTCTTTCCTAACAGACAATTAAAGCAATGTGATAAGTACTACAGTAGGAATGAGCACAGGGTGCTACGTGGACACATAGGAGGGGTGCCTCGCATTTATAGTCAGGTAATGCTTCCTGGAATAAGTTATACTTGACATGAGATTTAAACAAAATATGTTTCAGATTGAAGGAGTAGCAGGTTGACATGGCCTGAGGTTGATATGAGTGTGGCACATTCTTGGAATTGAAAGAAGTTCAGTTTGGCTGCAGAAAGAGACAGCAGTGGCTGCAGACAGCAGTGAGGCATGAGCATGCTGAAGTAGCTGTGTGAGCAAGGGGGGCCAGAAAGGTCAGTGGCTGTGGACTCAACATTGACCTTGACTGATCTGCCAAAAAAAGCGGAGCCCCACTGCCATCCCAGAAACCTCATGAAATCCTCCATGGGATCGACCACCTAGCCAAGTGGAAGCTATGAGTCAGTCTAATTTGGGCATAAATGTCAACGTGACTTCATTTGTGCCATTATGCTCGTGAGGCCTGGGGATATCCAGTTTACATAAGGTTGATTTCCAGCCAGGGCATTAGGGCATTTGTGGGTTATGAAAAATATCCCTCACTACACTTAACTATTTATGTTTGAGGGTTAAAATTAACTACAATTAACTACTGAGAAAAAGGGACACCAAGAGCGTGTTTGGCTACCAGTTGTCCTCCAGCAAGGACAGTCCAGCCAAAGACCTTTGCCCAGGATTTGTTGTATATCAAACAATATAGTTGGGCCCCTAGGGACTCCTGGAGCTCACAGCTGATAGCTGACAGTAACTTCCTTCCTAGCTTCTGTCCATATACACATGGAATAAAGTCTTATCCATAATTTCAAACATTCTGATTGTTAGAGAATTTGGTGTCTCACATTACAAGTTTCAAAGAATAATGCTATACTTGGCATTAAAACAAGATTAAATTTCTTGGTCTGTTTACCTAGCTCCATTTTTTTCATTCAGTTGCCCCAATGGGAGTTCTTCAGAACATCTGTTTCATTCAAATTGGCTTGGGAAATACCCAATTAAGGAACTGGTTTTGTCGTTGTTGTCACTGTTGTTTTCGCTTGCTGCTTCTTTTTCTTTTTTTTTTTTTTTGAAGATTTTATTTATTTGAGAGATAGAGAAAGCATGACTGTGGGGAGGGGCAGAGGAAGAGGGAGAGGGACAAGCCTTACTCCCCGCTGAGCACAGAGCCAGATGTGGGATTCAGTCCCAGGACCCTGAGATCATGACCTGAGCCAAAGTCAGATGCTTAACTGACTGAGCCACTAGGTGCCCCAATTTGCTTGCTTCTTTTTGTACAACTTCTCAGAGGCTTCAATGTGCAAATATGAATTCTGGATCTACAAAAGAGATCTATATTATAATCATCTGTTTCCCATATGACTTTGAAACTTCTGTAAGAGCAGAGGTTATTATCTATTGCTCATTGCTCTATCCCCATATCCAGTGCCTTACCTGGCACCTATTAGGCACTTTAAATATTTGTAAAATGAATGATTTTGTATATTTTAAAGGCTGATGTAGCTTGAAAAACCTTTCTCAAATATATTAAGCAAATCTTTTTTTCAAATGCCAGCTAACTAATTCTATCATATTTTTGCTTTATATCCAATCTGTAAAACGTTTTGGTAAAATGTATATTGGTAGCATCTACAGTGATGCCAGAAAATATCAAGATATAATATTGAGATGATAGGAAATTTTCAGAGAAAAGTTGGTAGACGAGAATCCTGCATTAATAGACTACTTCAGCTGAATACTGACTGTTATTTTTACTCTGCTTCTAAAACATTTTTTGGTTGTTAACTGGACATAAACTATATATTAAAAAGTACTATATAATGATCAAAGACTGATTGTTTTTTGAAGTTCCCTTGGGATATTGAGAAAGCAATTTGGTTGGCTGGTTGCTTTAGATTTTAGTAGCTTCTCAAACAAAAATAAATAAGATCTCTTGGGAATGAAGATATTTTATAAATAAATTGGATATGCATTCTGGATATCCATGCATTCTGGATGACAGATGCTGAGTTCAGAAACCTTTTGTCACTTTTTATTGGGAGCACCATCTTGCAATGCACAATATGCTAATATGTCCTCATGTGATTAGAAGAATCATTGCCAGTTACTGATGTGAACAGACAGCAACTGCTAATCCCAAAGCCCAGTTGTTTAGATCATGAAATGAAAACCCCTTAATTAAACCCCATAGCCAATTTATAATCACCCATGCAGAGGGCATTCCTAATAATTTTTGCTCTAAGCATGCAGTAAGTCCTTGGCATCTGTCCTTCTATGATAATTCAGTTTAGGAACTCTACCACCATGAGTGAACTGAGTGTACTGTACTCTTTTTGGCAGACTGGGGGAAGCAGGTAAAGGAAGTGATTCTTTTTTTTCTCCAACTGTTAATCTTGAGCAGATCTTTGCACCATGTAAAGCGGTCTCTATGTTCTGCTGGTGAAGTTAATGAATTTAGTTCTCTTCTTCTCTGAAAGTATTCAAAGGTTCAGATATTTGTGTCTGTCTGCCTGTTTCTTTAAGTGATGCAGGCTAAGAGAAAGAGAGTAAAATTATAACCGCAAGAATTGAGAAGATGAGGTGGACGTGGTGCTAAGACATTGTAGCTGAATGTGACCTTGAAGAGTTCCTGGCCCATGAAGGATACATGGTTTTAACTGTAAAATTCATTCATTTTACATGGTTTTAACTGGGGTGCCAATTCTTATTGTAGCTGCCTGAGAAAGTGTGTTAAACAAGATCCTCGCGTGTCTCAGAGGTAAATAGGGAAGGTTGCCTTGTTTAAAGTGCCTATCATGGGGGGATTTGTAGTCTAATGATTCCAAGTCTATGATCTAGTGATGGCAAGTACTTCACATGGGGGAGGTTTATGCACTGGACCACATGTGAGGGTGAAACTTGTCAGAATTCTGGAGCAGTTTATGTCTCCAAAACAACATCAGCCTACTGATTGTTATGTCTTTGAAACTTCTAGACTTACTGCAGGTAAATATTCTGCTATAAGAGCAATCTGTTAGTGTGCATGTGGATAATAAATTATAAGCTATAACTGTGTCTTTAATACTTGATAGGCGGGACTCCCATCAGCCATGGGCTATGCTAAGCAAGGTTCAAGAGGTCTCCTTGCATGGAAGTTTTCAAACTTTCTTACTCATCTGTTCAAGTAATTCTGTGGAGCCCTGGGATTCTATGAAAGTGTCTCAGGGACTACTGCAGGGGCTGATGGGTATGGTTCCAAGCTCCTTACCCATGCCAATATGTGTGCTTTGAAACTTAAATGAAAACTTTGAAGCACACTGTTGTTTTCTAGCAGCAGACGTTGTTGAAAAAGTATATTTAAGGGGCGTCTGGGTGACTCAGTCTGTCAAGCGTCCAAATCTTGATTTTAGGCTCAGGTCATGATCTCAGGGTCGTAAGACTGAGCCCCGCATGGGGCTCTGTGTTCAGTGGGGAGCATGCTGGAGATTCTCTCTCCCTCTCCCTCTGTCCCTCCCCCTGCACACTCTCTCTTTCTCTAAAATAAATAAATAAAATCTTCAAACAAATAAAAAATAAAATAAAATAAAATAGTGATCTCATGGAGCACCTGGCTGGCTCAATCAGTAGAGCGTATGACTCAATCTCAGGGCTGTGAGTTCAAGCCCCATGTTGGGTGTAAAGCTTACTTAAAATAAATACATAAATAAATAAACAAATAAAACAGTAATCTCATGAAAGGTTCTGGGGTGTAATTCACAAAACTTAACCAGAAAACAAACTAGAGTCTAAATCAATGGTTTAAATAGACTTTAAAAAATATTATTTATTTATGTATTTGAGAGAGTGGGAGAAAGAGCTGGAGTGGGGGGAGGGGCAGAGGGAGAGGGAGAGAAACAGACTCCCCAATGAGCATGGAGCCCAACATGGGACTAGATCTCACGACCCTGAAATCAAGACCTGAGCCAAAATCAAGAGTCAGATGCTCAACTGATTGAGCCACCCAGGCACCCTGAGATCACTATTTTAAATCTTAATCTTTAAGAATATATTAAGTTACTAATTCCCAAATGGTTGTGTCAAAGCAAACTTCTTATTTGGATAGTCTAATTTATATTTTACTTTTTCCCCTGAAGCTTTCCTTCTGAAATTGAGAATGTGCTGCTGCCCATTACTGAGAGTGAAGGAAATGGTCTTGCTAAGGAAGATTACCTATCTCCTCAATACCCAAATATAACACTGTTTATTTAATTTCACTAGCTCTGCTCTATTTACTGTAGCCAGTGGTGTGCTAGAACTTTCTTGTATGGGTTTGGGAGAGGTGCTTACTAAATTTTCAACAATTTTACAAGCCAAGTATGAAACAGTCATTATTTTTAAATAGAAATTATATAAATTTATAACTAAATTATATTAAAAGCAAGGAAAATAGGGGCGCCTGGCTGGTTCAGTCAGTAGAGCATGCAACTCTTGATCTTGGGGTCATGAGTTCAAGCCCCACATTGGGTGTGGAGCCTACTTAAAAAAATTAAAAATGATAATTAAAAAAAACAAAGAAAATAAATACTCAAAACTCATAACTTCTTAATTATTCTTCAAAAATTTTACTGTTGGGGTGCCTGGATGGCTCAGTTGGCTAAGCATCTGCCTTTGGCTCAGGTCATGATCCCAGGATGCTGGGATCGAGTCTCGCATTGGGCTCTCTGCTCAGCGGGGAGCCTGCTTCTCTCTCTCTCCCTCTGCCTGCCACTCTGCCTACTTGTGATCTCTCTCTGTCAAATAAATAAATAAAATCTTAAAAAAATTTTTTTACTGTTACCTAGCGTGGTTATGGTTGAGGTTATGTGGTGGAAATACATATAATGGTGTGCTGCTGTGTATCTTTTCCCAACTGCTTCAATTATGTCATGCTCATTGCTTGAAAGTGGAAATCAGCAAATGCTACAAATTATAGTTATCCCCTTCCTTGATTTGAAATGATGAGTTTCTACTTTCCTTTTATCCACACTTATCTGCTTTCTCTTCCATTACCACAGTGTAGTTTTTTCTTTGATCAGACAAATTCTTCTGTGTTAAGGAGTGAAAGAAAAACAAAGTCTTCATGTGTTATTTCTGTTTGGATACTTTTCTCTCAGTACAAACCATTGTTGAGTGTGTGTCTCTCTCATGACCTAATGGGATTTTTCATAGGGGTAATAGGTTGTGCTGACCCCTCTAGAGTTATACAGTTCAGTTTGTGAAATGAACAACACAAAGAAATGACTCACATCATAATGCTAATTAACTGAACTAGACAGATTTTCACCTTGAAGCTGAAATCTTGCAGTGGTTTACCAGCTCACTCTTGGTTTTAAACCCTGCTGATCCCTTTAGGCATTCATCCTGGGTTAATTAATATCTGGTTGGAAAAAATCTATCTGAAGTTATTAAGACAGCTTCTTAAAAATATCTACTTTTTCATAGAATACTTTGGGGTAACCAGACTGTTTCTAAGAGGACCTTTGGTAACACGGTAATCCTTAGTACTTCACGGCTGTACTATATGGCAGCTATTTCTAGATGACCTTAGGTAAGAAATCAGGGTAGATGGTGCTATTTAGGCATAGACACCTGCATTTACCAGGTCAAGGTTGAGTCTGGTAGTCAGAGTTGTTGAAAGAAGCAATACTAAAAGAACGTGTAGTTCAGTGCAATCGTTGTTCCGCTATCACCAATTTAATCATGGTCCAGGGGTGTTTTCTAAGGCCTCCTTCAGCTCTCGATACAGCAAAAATAAGCACAGGAAAATATGTTTTGCCCTCATGGAATTTGTATCAATTCCTCTCTGATAGCTTACTAGCTTGGAATAGGTACTTACTAAGCCATCATTTTAAGGCAGGTGGCATTGCTGTATATGGCCAATGGAAATAACATCATTGTATCCTTAGAGAATCAAGCTTTTTGTTTGTTTGTTTGTAATCAACATTTTCCTCATCCTTATGAGTCTTTGTTTGAAGGGGATAGACTGTTATAATTATTGCTGTAATAACTTGCCAAACAAGCTTTCATAATTCAGTTGAAACACTAATAAATCATGATATGAGAAGAATAACACTGATAGAATAAAGCCAAACAGATGGTTAGATGCCAGTTAGTTCTTAGTTACTCAGTAGTAACAGGAAAATATTTGACTATAAAATCTCCAACTTCAATCTGGAAATTGGATGCACATGTTTCTGAATGTCCAAATAAAAAAGGCCTCCAGCGTGATATGAACGCATTACTTTGGTAGGTGGCTGATCACTCAATTTTTAGCGTCTTCCTTTAGCCTACTGAGAAGGCCATCAGTATTTGCTTTTCCATGGTTTTGGAGGATGAGTTTCCTAATGTCATACTGAATGAGCAATGTAGATGTGCAAAGACACCGATGAGCAGCTGATTTCCCAGTAAGTTTCATCCAAACCTGAAGTGCAAATATTGGCTCCTCAGCTTCCTATCACAAATACAACCACATCAGTCCTTAAAAGATTATTTCATGCATATCATAGTGCCCTCCTCCTCCTTGGTTTGGTTATGGTTAGTATTCTATGACCATATTTTATGGAGTTTAGCAAGATAATGTACGAAGCAGAAAAGTTAATTAGCTAAATTAATAAGTATCATATAAAACCAATGGGATCTTCTCAAACCCTGAAGAGCGGAAGCAGGATAATACATTGTGCTTATTATCTCACAGAGTCCAGAGGCAATGCACCAAAAACTGTTCCTTACTCTAAGTTTTTATTTTATCATTCAACCCATACTGAGTTTCTAGGTATAGGAGAATCCAAGAGTGGTTCCTCTAGTCTCTTCTAAACAGCTGATAGCTTTTCAATTGCTCTGAGTCTCAGCACCAGTTTTTTCATGGTGACTCAGGAACAGAAATCAGGAATCCTGGATACTCTACAAAATATGGGACAATCCCAACCAATAAATCTTGTGTCTCATATGACTTTCGAATTTTCCCCTAGGTATTCATGTAACATAAAAGAAAAAAACTAATAATAATAATCTGAATCTGGGGCACTTGGGTGGCTCAGTTGGCAGAGCGTGTGTCTCTTGATCTCAGGGTTGTGAGTTTGAGCCCCATGTTGGGGGTAGAGATTACCTAAAAATAAAATCTTAAAAAAATAATAACCTGAATCTAGAATTTAATTGTTTTGTGTACAAACATAAAACATTTTTTCCACATATTTAATATACACTGATTTTTTGAGGAAGAAAACTACCAAGGAAATTAAGGGAAGACTGTGCTTTGTTTTGCTTAGAAAGTTACAAATCTTGTTCATCACTCTGGAAAATGATATCACCAATAATAATGTCACTTGTGGTATTTGAGTCAATAGCACAACACACTTGGATCAGGCTGCATTTGTAGCTGTCATATTCATAGTGATGTGTGACATTAGGTACAAGACTCTGATAATTGTGCATAGCTTCTAGCACAGTTTTGCCCAAGTATATGTACACTGATGTATATATTATCTCATTGTAAATTCATTATCTTGTATTTATTATTTTTATTACAGTTGAGACAATATATTTATCTTTTTAAAGGCTTTTTTATTTATTTGACAGAGAGAGACACAGTGAGAGAGGGAACATAAGCAGGGGAGGGGGAGAGGGAGAAGCAGGCTTCCCGCTGAGCAGGGAGCCCGATGTGGGGCTCGATTCCAGGACCCTGGGATCATGACCTGAGTCGAAGGTAGATGCTTAACGACTGAGCCACCCAGGAGCCCGACAATACATTTATTTTAAAAAATAAGCGTGCAACTAGGTTTAGATTTTCTGGAAATTTAATTTCAGTATCGTAAGGGAGGAAACTACTGTATATATAATGTAAAGGAAAAAAAGGAACATTCAGTCTTACAGGATTGAAAAACACCAGTATATATCAAACTCCAGACTGTACTACAAAACTTCAGAAAGGGAATTAAGTGTGTGCCCGAATGCTGCAATTTCACAGGATGACATGTGCACCTCTATCATGACAGCCCGTATGTACTTGGCACCTCAAAATTCATCCCATTTAAATGAATAGGGTAATATACAGAAGAGTAAAAGTGTAATAGAGCTTGGGTTTGAATCTCTCAGTATAGCCCATTAAGTCAAACAATTTCTTACACCCCATATATGCAACTATAGGTCCTTCAGGAAGGTGCATTCTCAATCCCCAATATCCTCCAGTGAGAGAGATTTTTCTTATTGCCACATCTATCATTTAGTACAATTTATATGACAAATAAAAGAAGATTCAATTCAAGCCTGCTTAAATAAGAAGAAATTTATTGCCAGAGATAAGATGCCTCCAGAACTGGTTTCATCTAGTAGCTCAAGGATGTCGCCTAGCACCTGATTTCTCTTAGACAGTTCACTCTGCTTATGAGGTATCCAATTAATTCCTTAGATGGTCCCCTTATGCTTGCAAGATCACTGCCATTATCAACCAGGGCTATATACTTTCTCCTCCAGTTCCAGAGAGTGGGAGTATCTCTTCCTCAACTATTGAACACATTTCCGTGATATTCTATGCTTTCCCCTGAATCAATCCCTATGACTAAAATAATCATATACTGGTTGGCTTTGGCCCATGGAGCCCACCTAAAGTAGATTTTACCCAAATTGCATGGCAGCTACACAGTTAGGAGAGCAATAAAAAGGGATTGGGGAGGCAACAAACTATATTTCCCCACAATATATCATTTTAGCCCCAGCAAGATGGGCTGTCCTGATTTTCATGAGATAGACTCCTTTTTGTATTATATATTTTTACCATTATTCATTCCCAAAGGGAATTTATACATGCTACATGTATTATTATAGAAAAGGAAAAAATGTACTCTTAAAAAATAATCTGTACTGAAGAATGTTCTGAGGGAAGCCAGTTGCCATGTTATAAGGACACCCAAGAAACCTATGGAGACATCCACAAGGTGAGGAACTGAGGTCTCCAAACAACCATGTCAACAAATTTGTAAGCCAGTTCTTCTTCCCCACGTGACTACATGCCCAGTTGCAACTTGATTGTAACCTCTTGAGTGACTCTGGTGAAAGAAACTGAAGACACAAAGAGAAAAATACCCCATTGGAAGAAGTAATATTGTTAACATGTCCATATTCCCCAAAGCCATCTATAGATTCAATGTAATCGCTATCAAGATCCCACTGACATTTTTCACAGGAAAAAACAGCCTAAAATTTATATGGAACCACCCAAAACCCTGAATAGCCGAGGCAGTCCTGAAAAAGAACAAACCTGCAGGCATTATACTTTCTGATTTTCAACTATACTACAAAGCTATAGTAATAAAAACAGTATGGTACTGGCATAAAAATAAACACATAGACCAGTAGAACAAAATTAAGAGGCCAGAAATAAACTCCCACATATACAGTCAACTAATATTTGACAAGGAGCTAAGAACACTCAATGAAGAAAGGATAGTTTCTTCAATAATTGCTACTGGAAAGCTGTATAATCACATTTAGAAAAATGAAATTAGACCCTTATCTTACATCACTCACAAAAATTAATTTGAAATGGATTTAAAACACAAACATAAGACCTGAAACTGTAAAACTCCTAGAAGAAAACATAAGGAAGAAGCTCCTTGACGTTGGTCTTGGCAATGATTTTTTGGATATGACACCAAAAGCACAAGCAACAAAGGCAAAACTAAATAAGTGGGACTACATCAAACTGAAAAGCCTTCTGCACAGCAAAAGAAACAACAAAATGAAAAGGCAACCTAGGGAATGGGAGAAAATAATTGCAAAGCATATATAGGATAAGGAATTAATATCCAAAATATACAAAGAACTCATACAATGCAATAGCAAAAAAAAAGAAAGAAAGAAAGAAAAAGAAAAACCCGATTAAAAAATGGTCAGAAGAACTGAATAATCATATTTCCAAATACATACAAATGGCCAACAGGTACATGAAAAGATGTTTCACCTCACTAATCATCAAGGAAATCCAAATCAAAACTACAGTGTGATATCACCTGTTAGAATGGCTATCATCAGAGACAAGAGATAACAAGTGCTGGTGAGAATGTAGAGAAAAGGAAAACTTTGTGCACCGTTGGTTATAGCTACTAACAGTATGGAGGTCCCTCAAAAAATAAAAAATAGAACTACCATATGACCCAGCAATCTCACTTCTGGGTATATATCCCAAGGAAATGAAATCAGGATTTCAAAGAGATATCTGCACTTCCATGTTTATTACAACATTATTCACAAGAACCAAGTTATGGAAACAATCTAATTGCCTCTCAGTGGATGAATGGGTAAATAAAATAAAATAAGATAAAAACAGAGAGGGAGGCAAACCATAAGAAAGTCTTAACACTAGGAAACAAACTGAGGGTTGCTGGAGGGGAGATAGGTGGGGGGATGGGGTAACTGGGTGATGGGCATTAAGGAGGGCACTTGTAATGAGCACTGGGTGTGATATGCAACTGATGAATCACTAAATTCTACCCTTGAAACTAATAATACACTATATGTTAACTAACTTGAATCTAAATCTAAAAAAAAAAGAGAAAGAAAAAAAAGATATCACACACACACACACACACACACGCACACACACAGAGTGGAATATTATTCAGCCACAAAAAAGATGGAAATCCTGCCTTTTGTGACAACATGGATGGACCTTGAGGGTATTATACTGGGTGAAATAAGTCAGAGAAAGACAAATACTGTGTGATATCCTTTATGTGTGAAATCTATAAAAGCCAAACTTATAGAAACAGAGAAGAGAATGATGGTTCTCAGGGGCTGGGAGGTGAGGAAATGTTCCTGCAAGGGTACAATCTTCCAGTCAGAAGGTGAATAACTTCTGGGACTCTAACGCATAGCATTGTGCTTCTTGTTAACAATATTCTATTATATACCTGGAAGTTGCCAAGAGAGTAGATCTTAAATATTCTCACCACAAAAAAGAAATGGTAATTATGTGATGTGATTGAGGGGTTAGCCAACGTTAAGGTAGTAATCATATTACATATATAAGTGTATGAAATCAACAACTTGTATACCTTAAACTTACACAATATCATATGTCAATTATGTCTCAATAAAGCTGGGAAGAAAATTATCAGGGATAAAGATGGTCGTTGCATAATGATAAAGGAGTCAATTCTCCAAGAAGATAACAATCCTTAATACATATACACTTAACAACACAGTAGCAAACTATGTTAGGCAAAAACTAAGAGATCCACATGGAGAAAGAGGTGAGTTCATTATTATAGTTGGATACATCAACACCCCTCTATCAATAATTGACAGATACAACAAGGAGAAAAATAGTAAGGACATAGTTAAATTGAATAACCCCATTAATCAAGTGGATCTAAATGGTACCTATAGACTACTTCATCCAACAAAAGCAGAAAACACATTCTTCTCTAGCTCACCTGGAATATTTACCAATTACATAACACATTCTGGGCCATAAAATATACCTTAACAAAGTTAAAAGGGTAGAAACCATAAAACGTATGCCCTAAGAACATGGAATTAAAATGAAATCCGTGAAATCCCAAATTACTTGCAAATAAAACAAGAAGCTTATAAATAACACTTGGATCAAAGAAGAGGCCTCAAGAAATTAACAAGTATTTTGAATTAAACGAGATTGAAGGTACAACTTTTCAAAATGTGTAGGGTGCAGCAAAGCAGTGCTTAGAGGGAAATTTATAGCACTATCAGATAGGAAGAAAAATCTAAGATCAATAATCTAAGCTTGAACCTTTAGGAAACTGAAAAAGAAGAGAAAATCAAATCCACATTAAGCAGAGGAAAAGAAATAATAATATGTGAATATACCTTTTCAAGACCATGGTGTAGCTCTCAATTTATGCAAGTGTACATTGATATTATTTAGTAAATTTCTGTATTTTTTTTCTATAAAGATTTGTCCTTCTTCTGCTTAGATTTATTCCCAGGTATTTAACATTTCTGAAATAGCACCACAATGTGTCTCTATGTGGGCTTATTATTTTTTATGTTTTTTTAATATTTTAAGTTTTTCTTCATTTGTGGAAAATTCTAGTTACCTCATTATTTTTCCTAAAATATTATCTCACTGCACTCCCTCTGTTCATGCCCTCTGGAGATGTTGAAATTTATATATTTATTTTATATTTCCCTTAATATATCTTTGACATTGCATCTGTTTCTCTCTTTATACTCTCTTACTGTCTTCCAGTAAATTTTTGCAGGTTGGCCCTCCAGTTCACTAATTCACTCTTATGCTTTGTTTTTTGAACTAGTTTTTGTACTATTCACTCATTCGATCAATATTCAACAACTAAGTATTGCGTGCATATTGTTATGTGATTATGTTATTATGCGCCTATTACATATTAATGAGTGCTAAAAGAAAAACAAAAGTACACTTAGAGAATGGAAAGTGAGGGAGGTACTACTTTAGATAGAGTGATTAGAAAGGCCTCTTGGAGGAAGCGACAACTGAACAGAGGCTTCAATCAAGTGAGAGTGTGGATGCATTGTACTTGAGGAAAGATTAGATGCAAATGCACTGAGGGGAAATGTGCAACAACAAGGAAGTCACTGTGACTGGAGCCTACTGAGGAAGAAGAGAATGAAAAGAGGGTGCAAGACTTGAATTTGGACAGATTATACAGAGTACTCAAGGTCATCAAGAGGACTTTTGCTTTTATTCATGTGTGACAATCAGCCAGTGGGATGTTTTGAACAGGGGAGAGGCATAATCTGATTTGTATTATAAATGAATCTCTCATGGTACTCTGTTAAGAATAGGTTTTGGGGGGACAAGTATGGGGCAAGGAGACCAATTAGGAGACAACTATGTTAACTCCAGCAGGAAATGATGGTGGTATGGTGTCATGGACCGAATGTTTCTATACCCCCAAAATGTATCCGGTGAGACCTTACCCTCCCAATGCCCCATTACGATGATAATAAGAGGTAGTGCCCTTGTGAGGCAATTATGGTAAAATGAGGTCATAAGTGTGGAGCCTTTATGAGTGGGATTACTGCCATTTTAAGAGTTGAAGACAGCTTACTCCCCCTCTCTGCTCTCAGCCACATGAGTATTCAGTGAGGGGTTAGCAGTCTATGACTTGGAAGAGCACCTTCACCAGAATTTGACGATGCTGGCACCTGAAGCTCAGACTTCCAGCCTCCAGAACTATGAGAAATAAGTTTCTGTTGTTTAGAAGCCACTTGGTCTATAGTACTTTGTTACAGCAGCCTGAATAGACTAAAACACTTGGTCTTTGGGTTTCTAACTTCAACAATTTCCCCATGATCTCTAATTGCATCTGTCATTTGGCTTGAAAGGGGAAGCAGTTGTCTACAATACAGGAATTGGACTGTCTAGAAAAGTGTGCAGAGATAGCCATCTAATTACTTTGTTAGTTTTTAAGTCCCTGCCTGCTTCTGGGTTCTTCTGTTTCCAGATGTGGAAACCTTTAGTGTTGATCCTCCCTTTCTGGTAGCATAATGCTCTCAAACTTAACTTTGACCACAGCTTTCTTCTGAGACTCTGTCCCCCCTCTGAGACTTAATATCTACTTCCCAGCTTTCAGTGATTCCTCAGGTTCTAGTCCACTGAGAATATCTTTCATTGTTTTCCAATGTCTGTGCATGTATGTATGTGTGTGTATGTGTATGTTTGTATCTGTGTGTGTTTGTGTGTGTACCTGTTTAATATATTTCCATTGGGACCTATAATTTTGTGAGTTTAGTGACAGAACCAAAAATATTTGTCTCTGTACTTAAGTGAAAGGTAGATTTTTAAGTAAATTTAAAAAAACAACAACAACAAAAAACGGTTCTGGGACGACTGGGTGGCTCAGTCGGTTAAGCGTCTGCCTTTGGCTCAGGTCATGATCTCAGGGTCCTGGAATCAAGCCCCGCATCGGGCCCCTTGCTCAGCGGGCAGCCTGCTTCTCCCTCTGCCTGAAATTCCAGGGTTTCTACAGATTACACTGTGTATATACTTTTGATGATCTGTGTGCATTTGTTTTCTTGACATTTGATGTTTCAGAAGAAATTTAGTAATCTGATGGTTGATGTTGGTCACTAAATGCTGAGGCATTATCACTGTACTGTAGCCATTTAAGAGAAAGATTATTCAGAAGCTCCTGTTTCAGATAATGATATCCATTGTCCCCTATCTTTGCCTGGTTACTTTTGTGGATAAGAGCACAAAATAAGCAAGATTCATATTCATATTCACATTCACATTCATAATTAGTTCTTTGTGTTATAGAGCCCCAGACTAAAGTGCTAACTCTGATCAGCCAGCTGTAGGAAGGGAGATTCGGGTTACCAGTTACTTTCTGGCCTATCTTCTGATAATGTATTCCCTCCAAAGAAGGAGCACCACAGAACACATACCTTACTTAGGCTTCTGTCTCTTCTTCTGTCCTAAGACTCCAGGGAAGACAGTATTAGAGTGGAGAGCTGCAGACACTTTGTCCTCTTGATTGTTCGCTGTCCCCTAGCATATTATTCTTATTATTGTATTCAAATCACAACTGCTCACCTGAGGACCCCTCAGGCATCCTTCTCCTTGGCTGATGGGCCCAAAGGGAAGGACCCTGGGTGGATCTCTTGTAAGGACATACCAGCGTTGTACAGAATGAATGAAGGCATTGCAGCCCAGATCCTAGAGAAAAGAAACAATATTGTGGGATTTTCAGTAATGAGGCCTAGGATTTTCCTTTGGGAAAAACGGGGACAGAGAAGAAGTGGACCCTGCCATCAGTCACTTCTAAATGTTGACACACTATGGGGGCACAGAAAAGTGTAGAGAAATTGGGTCTGCCTATTTATAAGCCCCTGGGGAAAAAATTATAGTTCAGTAAATGTGTGGCCTCCATCAACAGTTGTCAAATATTTTAGGAAGAAAGATAGTTTCATTGGTTCATTAAAAAGACCATCAGGCAGGTAACAATACTCCCTTACTATTTAAAAACTCATGGTCCTAAAAAAAAAAAAAAAAGAATTAAAAAAAGGGGGGGTGCCTAGCTCGCTCAGTGGGTAGAGCATGTGACTCTTGATCTCGGGGTCATGAGTTTGAGTCCCACACCGAGCATAGAGCTTACCTAAAAAAGGAAAAGAATTTAAAAACTCATGGTCCTAAAGAATGGAGATAATAATGCTGTTGTAGCTAGCATCCCAGGGAGAAAGATGATAAATGTATTGCTAATTGAGATCTGAAGCCTGCCAGTATAGTGTTTCAGTATAGTGTTACATCATTGTTAACCGAAGGCTATCTGCAGACCCCTCACACCACTTAGAAAAACGTTCTTGCCTACACAAAAGTAGTACTGCAGGAGTGGGAAATACCAGGTTGACTGCTGAAAAAATGCTGGGAGTAAATATTGAGTAGACATACCCAAGCTTAATATTTAGGACTGGTTATAATAATATAATAACAATTATGATAATGATCATGATGATTCTCCTTTAGTATAACCTCAAATCCGTGAAACACTGGTATGATCACAACCAAGAGAAAAATACACAGAAACACTTTTCTCCTCTGGATCCTACAAGAATGACTCATCATTATGCAGCTCCAAATCCAACAATCACAAGGTGGGCTCCCTGAGTATTAATCTTCCCCCTTTTCTTCCTTTTCTTCCTTGCTCCTTCCCTTCCCCATTTCTTGCCTCCCTTCCTTAGTCAAATATAATTCAACAAGGTTATGGATGACATAAACCTAGTGGGAGCACATTTCCACTGACACTTGAATGATCCTATCTCTTTCAAAATATGCTGACCCGCATTGAATCTCACCATTCTTTCCTCAGAATCAAGTCTCCTCCTCAAAATATTAGGAGATAACTAGAAAAGAAGAGCGTTTATTGGAATTTTCCCCATCGTTTGAAGCTCATGTACAAGGATTAATGAGGAGATGGAAGCTTTTGTTGTAGGAATAGAGTAAGACTTAGAGCCTTTATAACAACTATTTGTTGATTTAGTAGAAATTGTGTTTCACTAGCAGGGTCATTTATCAGCATGAGGCACTAGCAGCAATGTGCCCAGGAAAATCAATTTTCTAGAAGACTCAGAGCTTACCAGAAGTCTTATGCTCTGAAGGCAGGAGATTCAGTTTGGTTGCTGACGAGTAAAAAGGAAGAATAAAAATGAGCATTTTAAAACCAAGGCACACATCATCATCTTGCTGTGTCAAGTTTTATCAGTCAAAGCTGTTTAACACAATTTTATGGATTTAGTAACCTTTCTATAGTGGAAATAAATCATTTGAGTTTCAGAGAATCTGAAACACCCATACTTCATGTGGACTTTCTTTCTGAATATGACAATTCATTATACTCATCATCATCATCATCATCTTTGTCATCATAATTATTTATCATTTTGGTTAATTATTGACTGTAAAAGTGGTAATAGTTTATTGCTCTCGAGACCATAATAAAGATGCATACTGTTAAATTACTCATTCATTAGCATTTTCATATCTATTTCCTACCCTACAATTTGTCATCTGCATTTGGGATTAAGGAGAGGGCTTAGCGTAGTTAACTTTTTCATCCAGTGTAGAGTTGTCACTACCACCAGCTCACTTACCTATCCCTGCATATTGAGGAAATGTCATTTGAGGAAATGACAGCTGAAGTGAACCATGAGTGGAGCTATGCAGTTTGTGGAGGACCGTTAAAGAGAGGGTGAAAATGACAACACTTAGAAACCCCCCACTTCACAGTTCTACTGAGAGCTGACGCTGTAATAATCTGAACTGCATTTGGATCATGTAACACCCCAGAAGGGAAAGCTTGGAACTAATTTAGCTTGAAAAGGTGCAATTAGGCTACCAATTCTTTTGTAATGGCAGGCAACATCCTGCTTAATAAACTATACTCATATAGTACACTTTTGTCTTCTAACTTTATAGATGATGAATAAAACTGAACCTCAGAGAAGGAAGAAGTTCACCCAAGGTCATCTAAGCAGGAAGTAGAGAAATGGGACTAGAAGCCAGGTCTTAGGAATCTCAGCCATGAGCATCTTCCTATTATTGATTGTTTCTGCAGCTGTTGGAATATGAGATCAAGCGGCAAAAGGCTAATGCCATCCTTTTAAAATGTGCTTGTTCCAAACCCTGGGCGGTCCTGACCCCAAAGAGAATAGAAGTTGCATTTTGCTGGCTACAGTGTATTCACTTCTAAAATTATGTGCCTCCATTACTTGCTACTCGGGGAAACACTCCCTTCTAAAGCCAAGTTTGATACTACTGGCAATACTGTTTCTTGGGAAACTGCTTTTGGTGTTTGTTTCTTTCTTTTTTTAATTAATTAATTATTATTATTATTATTATTATTATTTTTGGTCTTAATGGATTCAAAGAACTCAGAAGATTGTACTGTTTCTGTCTGAGATATCTAGGTTAGCCTTTTCAGGCATTATTATTTTTAAATTATTATGATTTTTATTATTATCCCCATTTCATAAATAGATAAATAAGGCCCTAAAATGTGACACCTTCCTCAAGGCTACATAGTTAAGAAACTGTGGAATAGGGAACAAAACTTCAGATCCTACTCTTACAGTGCTTTGCATTTTCTACCCTTGACTGAATAACTCTCTGAGATACATTGGATGGAGACTGAGATTAGCTCCTCTGAAAATAAAATGAGCTGAAACCTCTATGACTTATGCATGTGTTTCATAATTAGAGTATGTGTGGTAGACAGTGATAGGAGCTGAGCCATTACCTCAAAGAACCAGGGTGAGAAAGAAACTGACAACAAAACGTTCTGTGCTTCAGAACGAAAATATTTCCTGAAATAGGAAATGTTAGCTACACAGGGGAAACAGGAAATGAAGATCAATGGCTAGTTTCCACAAATCTTTTTGAAAACTCAATCCACTAGGGAAGTAACTATTCATTTTATGGAATTATGAGATATTTACATTTCATGATTTGTTCAGAACCCAGTACTGAGATGCAATAAGCAGTGTGTGCTCATTAATGAAAAAGGGTCTTCAGGGGCCAATCAGATATTAAACTTAGTTCTTCCTATAAAAGTGGATTCTATGATAGGACACTTTTGTTCCCTGAAAGAAACTGACATTTTGTTCAATTTCAAACAGTAAGTGCAGTAAACATTTCTTATTCAGCATATTTTGGAGGGGGTTGGATGACTGTAAATAAAAACTTATTTTTAATGAAGTGCTGGTTTTTATTATTTATGGTGTTTTTTTTTTTTATGACAACACAAGGTCTTGAGAACTATATGAATTTCAGTTTCTGAAACTGACCCCATCAAGCAGCTGTAAGAAAAAAACTATTTGCTGTGGAAATATACTGAGACTTTTTCTGCTATGAAGGTAGAAAAAGTTGCATGTAGGGTCCTGAACATTTAGCTGTGTTCCCTGGTTACTAGAAGATTCTTGCGGCCATGCCTGAAATCCCATGCATGGTTCTGGTCTCCACCACACAGAGAAATCTCCCTGCAGTCTCGTCCTCTCCCATCCCCTCCAATGCACAAAGCCATCTTTGTGGAACACAGCTTTCACCAAGTGTTTATCAAAATCAGGGATCTTCAGTAGCTCCCAACAATTGGCAACTAACAATTCTCCAGGAAGATGCATCATGTAGTAGAAATAACATAGGATTTGGAGTTAGACAAAGCTGGGTTCTAATCCATGCTCTGCCAATGTGTAATATTTGCAAGTCATTCAAACTTTCTGAACTTCATTTTTTGCTTCTCTAAAGTGAGAATATGCGTATCTACCTTGATTGTTATTTTGAATATTAGAGACAATGTTGATATAGATTGTTTTAAAAGAGCCTCAATAATTCTTCCCATTCCTGCACGTGTGTCACTTTTCAACGTGATTTTGCAGCTCCTTCCACCAAAAGGTAGAGTCTGTTTTTCCACTTTTTATTTTTATTTTTTTCTTCCAAATTTTTATTTAAATTCTAGTTAGTTAACATATGGTGTAATATTGGTTGTTTGAGGGGTAGAATTTAGTGATTTATCACTTACATATAACACCCAGTGCTCCTTATAACAAGTGCCCTCCTTAATGCCCATCACCCAGTTTCTCCACTTCTTAAATCTGAAGTTGACTGCCTGATAAACTGTGGTCAATTAAACATTAGCAAACATGTTGCAAGCGGAGACTTGAAAAGTGCTTGCACATTGAATCTTGCCTTCTTCTTCCCCTTTTGGAACCTAGCCACCAAGTAAAAGAAGCCTGAGCTAGCCTTCTGGATGATGAGAAATGCCTGACCCATCCACCCATATTGCAGCAATTGACATGTAGCCAACTCCCAGAAGATAACTACAGATGTATGAATGAGCCCAGCCAAGGTAATCAAAAGAACTGTCCAGATGAGCCCAGCCCAAATTCCCAACCTGCAAAATCATGAACTAAATACATGTTTTTCATTTTTATGTCACCAGGTTGTGGGATAGATTGTTATACAACAAAAGTTATGTGATACAAATGTATGTAAAAATCAGTTACAATCTGTGGGATGCCTAAAAGTGATATTCCCCCATCCTTCCTAATATAGCTTGACCTGAACTTTCCAAATTTTTGTTACTTATCTATATGAACTTCTGAAAAGCCTTGACATGCTGAAAGCCTATCATGCTTCTCTTTCTCTGCCTATGAAAATCTACACCAATACCCATCATTATTGATTGATTGATTGATTTTTAAAGATTTTATTTATTTATTTGACAGAGAGAGACAGTGAGAGAGGGAACACAAGCAGGGGGAGTGGGAGAGGGAGAAGCAGGCTTCCCGCCGAGCAGGGAGCCCGATACGGGGCTCGATCCCAGGACCCTGGGATCATGACCTGAGCCGAAGGCAGATGCTTAATGACTGAGCCACCCAGGCGCCCCACCCATCATGATTTAAGCATTTATTTCGAATCCCAACATCTCAACAAGGCCTTCTTTAGCTACTGTAGTTTATCATGACCACTTTTATTTTTCTGCTCCTCTATTACTTATAGTCTAAAATATACAGTTTAGCACTTTAGGTATTAAGTCACTGTTCTTTAGCAATTGGCTCATGTGTGGATCTTCAGTCAGTGAATAAATTAATATTTATTGAATTGTTACTAGATGCAAGACCATGTGAGAGACTTTGGAGATAGATGAGTAAGATATAACTCTACCCTCAAGTTATTCACAGTGGTAGGAAATGCAGATATATAATAGTGATGCAGTGTGATTTGTGTTATGAGAGGTAAGTATAGTGATGGCAGAAAGGCAGTTTTGAGTGTTAAGAAACTTTACAGGGGCGCCTAGGTGGCTCAGTCGGTTGAGCTGCTGACTCTTGATTTCAGCTCAGGTCATGATCTCAGGGTTATGAGATGGAGACCCATGTTCGGCTCCACACTGAGCGGGGAGTCTGCTTGGTGATTTTCTCTCTCCCTCTCCCTCTCCCCCTCCCCCCGCTCGAGTGCGTGCTCTCTCTCTCTCTCTCAAATAGATAAATGAATCTTAAAGAAAAAAAAAGAAAGTCTTTACAGAGGAACTTACATTCTAGAATTCCACCCCCCACCCTCCCACCCCCACCATATCACTCTGGTGAACTCATTCTTCCAATATTCAAAAATAATAGTCTACACAAAGTTATTAAGAAACTGCTTGATCTTTGGTGTATAACAACACTTTCACTTTTTCCTGTTTATTATGAAATTGGCCATGTTATATCTATTTTACAGATGAATAAACAGAGGTTAAAAGTGTTAAAAAAAAACTTGGCAAAGATCTTGTTTTCTTCTTGCAAACCAGACTCCATGCATTCTGAGGACAAAACCACATTGTAAATCTTTATTTGCAGTAAAGCATATAGGACCTAAACAATTTTCAATGAACATGTGTGGAATGAAAGATAAAAAGGAATGGATATAATAGTTTTCTCTCGTGCCTTAAGAAATAGTTCAGTGGCTTCTACTTTGTCTTAGCATAAAATACAAAACCTGGTCTACAGGTCCCTGAAGGAACTGTCACTAATAGATCTTTACAAGTTCCACTCATTTTTGACTCAACCATGTGCTATTTATGCTCTAGCCATACTGGGCTTCTCTCAGTTCTTAGAATGTGCTAATCCCTCTCCTGGACCTTTAATACCTGCTCTTCCCCTGCTTGGACAGTTCCCTTTCTCTGGGAGTCCCCTTTATCCCTATATCTGACCAAATCCTCATGCTTCAGGTTTCAGCTCAAGTATCCCTTCTTTTTCTTTTTTAAGATTTATTTATTTATTAAAGAAAGAGAGAGAGAGCATGAAGGGGAAGGGCGGAGGGAGAGGAGGAGGAAGAGAGTCTTAAGCAGACTCCACGGTGAGCACAGAGCCTGATGTGGGGCTCAGTCTCACAGCCCTGAGATCACGACCTGAGCCAAAACCAAGAGTCAGACACTTAACTGACTGAGCGACCCGGGCGCCCCACAAATACACTTCTTAAGGAAACCATGAATCTCCAGACTGAGAAATGAAATGAGTATTGTGTTGTGGTGCAAAACATTCCATTTGGTGTTGTAGTATGGCTTTAAATAGCATCATGCTTGAAACAGGTCTATGTACATTGTATCCATTTTGCACTTGGGTCCATGCGGTACATTCAGTGTCTTGATTGAGAATGAGAGATATGTGACTCCTGAGTAGTCAGTAACAATGCACACGTTTCACTTCCATCTACTTGGCGTTGCCTAAAAATAAATAATATCAAATTGATCATGGGAAATTTAATTTTTTTCTTTTTTTTTTCAAATCAGCTAATGTTTGCTACTTTCAGTTTTCTTTAAGAAGGTCTGAGAAGCCATTTCCATCAACTTCCAAGGATATTTTATTTTTAAAAAAGGAACCTATTTGGTCATGAAATGTTTGTTGGATAATTTTTGGTTTTGGCAGATGTTTCCCTTTATATATGTTTTTCCATGGAGTTAGCAACTAATGTTTTCCAATTTTTAAAAAATAATAGTCACTGAGTCATCATAAGTGAAAATTGTTGTTTGGAACTATCCACTATCTTTAATTAATCATGTTATGAAAACACAATTGTTTTCAGAATGCTGACTCCAGGAAACATAACACAAGGATTAAAACTCAGCTCTTGTAGTGGATAAAACTGGGTTTGAATTCAAGCTTTGCCATTATGTAGTGTGTAGTGGTGGGACTTTGAACAAATTACTTGACATTTTGGTCTTGGGTTTGTTATCTGTGAAAGGCATCATAATTGTAGCTGCCTCATTGGGTTGTTGCAAGGATTAAAAGAGATAAGCCTCATTGAGTATTTAACTAAAATCAACGGTGTGCTTACTATTTGCTCAATGCAGTTATTTAGTATCAGAATTCTTGATAATGATTATATAAGGAGAAAGGGTTAGGGAAACCATTTTAAGCAAAGGAATTGAATTAACAAATGCATGGAACTAGGGCTACCCAAAGAGTAGGAAGTATATTTAGGGGTCAGCTAGGAGAAGCCCCTACCTTCTTGACAGGGTTTATGAGGGAGACTAATATGAGACCAGGTTCGAGATATGTGTGTTGAGGATAAGAAATTGAAACTCAATACTGTAAGCAACAGGGAGTCATTGAAGTAACCTGTCTTCTAAACAGCACCAGGTTTGTAGTATATTTTCTGCAATAATTTCAAAGTATCAGGGGAAGCTTTGGTTTCTACCAACTGCTATGCATTGAATTGTGGCTCCCTCCCCCGATTCATATGTTGATACCCTAACCTTCCCCCCTCAACCCATGTGATGGTATTTGGAGAGGAGACCTTTGGAAGGTGATTAGGTTTAGATGAAGTCATGAGTGGGACCCTCAAGATGGGATTAGTGCCCATAAAAAAAGAGAAAGAGACATCAGAGCTATCTTTCTTCCTGCCATGTGAGGACACAGTGAGAAAATACTTGTCTGCAAGGCAGGAAGAGAGCCCTCACCAGAAAACAACCACACTGGTGCTGTGATCTTGGACTTCCAGCCTCCAGAACTGCGAGAAAATTAATTTCTGTTGTTTAAACTGCTCAGTCCATGATGTTTTGTTATGACAGCCCAAGCCAACTTAAGATACCAATCATTGAAAAATAGCTGTTGTATATCACATATTTTTTAAAAATGTGTTTTTAAATGATGTCCTGATACAGCATGAATTTGTAGCTGCAAATTCTTTAATAATTATCAATGGACTTCAGGGTATCAAGTACCTTTGCTCTGAGTGATAGATGTTAAGAACAATTTGATACAATGTAATCAGTAAACACCTATCAGGAGAATACTAATATACAAAGAAAATTACTGCTTTCAGAGCAGAAGTTTTTCTCAAGTATTCATGCTTCTGATATGCAGATATATCAGGTGACCATAATCACCAATCTCTTTTAAAAAAAAGATTTTATTTATTTATTTGAGAGAGAGAGAGCATGAGTGAGGGGAAGGGCAGAGGGAGAGGGAGAAGCAGACTCCCTGCTGAGCAGGGAGCCTGACACAGGGCTTGATCCCAGGACCCTGAGATCATGACCTGAGCCCAAGTAAGACACTAAACCGACTGAGCCACCCAGACACCCCACCAGTCTCTTCTTCATGCCACCAAGACACAGGAATGGGAAAGTAGAGCCCCAAAGAAAAAGAACTCAAAACCTATGAAAAAAATTTTAGAAGCAAAACAAAGGGAAAGAAATAACAAAGTAGTTGCAGATTCATTCATTGCACAGATATCTGTCATTCACTTAACAGATATTTGTCATTCACTTATAAGTTCTACTTGGTAAAGTCCAGTTTTACCTTCAAGGGAAACTGTAGGCAATCTTGAGTCAAAAATGTAACAGCAAGGGTGCCTGGGTGGCTCAGTCAAGTTGAGCACCTGACTCTTTTTTGGCTCAGGTCATGATCTCTGACTCACGATCTCTGGATTGGGAGATTAAGGGCTCCGCACTCAGCAGGGAGTCTGCTTGAGATTCTCTCCCTCTCCTTCTGCCCCCCCCCCCCCCCGCCGCTCATGCTTGCTCTCTCTAAAATAAGTAAATAAATCTTAAAAAAAAAAAGGTAATAGCAGAAGGCTCAGAGATAAGGTTATGTCTTCTCATTTAAGGGAAGTGGATAACCAAAGAGATAAAATAAGTCTTTTATTTAAGAGAGCGGTAAGCCACCACCAAAAAAACATAAAAGTCCAATGTGATGACTTAATATTCAGTTATTATCACTGCTTCATATATAGTCAGAGAAATTTTACATTGAGTTTAAATACTGAAAATGAATTTATCTTTAGCTCTGAAGGATAGTTTATTTTTTAAAAAAAATATTTATTTGTCAGAGAGAGAGAGCACAAGCAGGGGGAGTGGCAAGCAGCGGGAGGAGCAGGCTCCCTGCTGAGCAAGGAGCCTGATTAGGGACTCAATCCCAGGATGCTGGGATCATGACCTGAGCCAAAGGCAGCCGCTTAACCGACTGAGCCACTCCCTCTGAGGATAGTTTAAATGGTGATGTATCTTTAACTCTTCTCAAAGATTTACTGAAATATACAAATCCTTAAATGTCTTTAAACTGTGCTATAGTTTGTTTTCTATTTAACGACGGTGCTTTAACAAATAAATACACTCAACTGTTGAACAAAGATTCCTTTTGCCTTGAAATATTTTGAGTGTAAAAGTTCCTTTAACCATGACCGTGGAGCATAGTTATTCCAAATACAATGCTACTATTGTGACCCTGTCAACGTGGTTAGAGCTGATAGTTAGGAGCCAAATATTTTGGCACAAATGGTGTTTTTCCATCATTTCAAAATACCATTAAAGGCAAACAACTAGTTATTTTGAAAACAACCAGTTTATAACCATTGTTTCATTGAACACAGAGAACTGCTTAAAGTCAGTTCATTTATGGACATACAACCTCAGGATGACATCAGTCATAAATTTTTGGAACTACTAATATATTTTATTACCTTTGACATACATACTTTCAAATACACTCTGTATTTTCAAGGCATTTAAAGAGATAGTCTCATAATAACCCTTATTTGTTTATATGTGTATAACTTTACATTTCAAAAGTATTTTACATACACTTTCTCATATGACCTGAGCAACAGTTTTTGAGGACTTTTTCCCTCATTTTACAGATACATTAATTTTTTTTATTATGTTATGTTGATCACCGTACATTACATCATTTGTTTTTGATGTAGTGTTCCATGAATCATTGTTTGCATATAACACCCAGTGCTCCATTCAGTACGTGCCCTCTTTAATACCCATCACCAGGCTAACCCATCCCCCCACCCCCCTCCCCTCTAGAACACTGTTTGTTTCTCAGAGTCCATAGTCTCTCATGGTTCATCTCCCCCTCTGATTCCTCCCCTTCATTTTTCCCTTCCTGCTATCTTCTTCTTCTTCTTCTTTTTTTTTAACATATAATATATTATTTGTTTCAGAGGTACAGATCTGTGATTCAACAGTCTTACACATTAATTTGATGCTCAACGAAGTTAGGTGGTTCACCCAAGTTCCCACGGTTAGTACATGGCAACCACACCACTAGAATTCAAGCATCTCTCAGTCCAGTGTTACTTCCATTTCACCAGACTATCAACATGATTTGGTAACTTTTCAGTATCTGATGATACTCAGGATAATGATTTTGAACCTAGATTGAATTGGCTAGCTTTCCTTTCTTTGGAAGTCAGAGAGGATATTCTTGAACCTCTCCCAAAAGTAACCAGAAGGCAGAAATAAAAGAGTAGATGGTTCAGAGAAAACCAACTTGAACAACTGAAGGGAAAAAAGACATGTCTTGCAAATGGTAGATTGTAAAAGGTTATAGAAATGTATACTTTATTCAGTCTAAGAAACATTGCTCAGCTTTCAAACCCCTCCAAAATCTGAACTGATCAGAGGGAAAGGTTGAGCTACAGTGCAGCCCCAATAGCCTCGACCAGCTCCACAAGGAGCTCTACAACTAGAATGGCCCTCACTTGGCCAAAATTGCTAGACTTTCGTAACTCCACCTCAAAAAGGTCATCATATGGGCTTCCCCTAACAGGGTATAACCTTAGATAGTTCCTGAAAGGACTGAATACACTTCTAGCAGCTGGGTCAACAAACAAATCCTTTGAAGAGGTCAGACAATATGTTTCCAAAGTGATAGACATATAGAAGGAGTTCAGTGAATGTTTATTGAATGCTAAAAATTTTTGCAATGGTGTTAACTTGCAGGATAATGAATCAGGGGAAGTTTTTGTCCATCAGTTTGGTTGTGTGAGCCCATTTGATAGCCAGATGGCTTTCCTAAGGAACACACCCTTTCCTAGATACAAGGAGTGACTCAGTATTTGTGATACACCCCAAAATACTCTATCAATTGTAATGGTTTTGAAATATCTTCAATGAATGTTACATTATCAAACAGAACTCGAGACTGAGGTAGCATAAAAACTTTTCTGGATTAGAGTGCCTGAGTGGCTCAGTCCGTTAAGCATCTGGCTCTTGATTTTGGCTCAGGTCATGGGATCCCACCCTGCATGGGTCTCTATGCTCAGCCTGGAGTCTGCTTGAGATTCTCTCTCCCTCTCCCTCTGCCCCTCCCCCATCTTGCATTTTCTCTGTCTCTCTCAAGATAAATTAGTAAAATCTTTTAAAAAAAAAACTTTGCTGGATATGTCAAGAATCAAGTTAGCCTAGTAGAGGTGCTAAAAGACCATATTTATGCCTGTGGGCTCAGTGATGTTGAAAGAAAAGCAAATAAGCCGGCTCTCAATTCCTGAATCTGCCATTCCCATTCTTCTATAGGCAAAGGAAAGAATGGCCGGGGTAGGATGGTGAGCAATGTATTTATTTAATTGATACTAAATACCAAATCCTTCATATACTTATCTCCTAAATACTGCAGTAATTCTGGGAAATAGGTAGCATTATCTCTAGTTTTACAGATTAGGGATCTATAGCTCTGAGATGTAAATTATCTCTGGTCCCACCACCACCACCACCATCATCACCAACATGGCCTAATCATACATAGTTCTTACTTTGTGCTAGATATTCCCCTAAGTGTTTTATATGTGCAAACTCATTGCTTCTAATAACTACCTTATGAAGTAGGAGCTACTGTTATTCACACTTTACAGATTAACTGTGGCACAAAGAAGCGTAGTAACTTGCTCAAGGTCATCTAAATAGCGACAAAGCTGAAGTTTGCAATCAGGCTGCTTGTCTCTAGGCTCTTTCCTCTTTTTTTTTTTAATATATATTTTTTTAAGATTTTATTTATTTATTTGACAGAGAGAGACATAGCAAGAGAGGGACTACAAGCAGGGGGAGCAGGAGAGGGAGAAGCAGGCTTTCCGCTGAGTAGGGAGCCCAATGCGGGGCTGGATCCCAGGACCCTGGGATCATGACCTGAGCTGAAGGCAGACGCTTAAGGACTCAGCCACCCAGGCGCCCCTAGGCTCTTTCCTCTTAACCACCATGCAGACTTGCCTAATTAGTAAGAGGCGGACAGGAGGCATAAAATCAGGTCTGTCTTATTCCAAAGGCAGCCATTTTTCACTACACAAGGATGGCTTCAATGGCACTGTGCTTGTACATTTGAAGAATCATTCTCTCGTGAGAGCAAGCTGGGACTACATGGCAAATTGGTGAAATTATTATGAGGTGACCTTTAGGAAAGATGTGCATTTTGAGAGGTTACTGAAGGTGACTTCTAGTCAGAAATTATGGGATTTCTGCAAAGGTGGGTGAGAATCAGGTTTTACATTCGATGTCTCCTAGAAAATAATGGTTTTCTCATTCTAATTAGTGTAGTCGTCAAAGATTTCTGAGGCTTATTTGGCCTTGTTTAGAATCTACTGCCATATTTGACTGCCCCAAGTGACAGGAGAAGGCCAAAAACAAGTCCCAGCAATAGGGGTTTTAGCAGGATTGCATCTGCCAGAATCAGTCGTGACAGAAACTTAGCCAGCTCCCATAGAATTGCCCTCTAATTGTATCCTCTATGCATGGCCTGTCTCTCTAAGTGAATTGAAAACTCATCCAGAGCAGAGATTGTATTTTATTTGTATCCCCATCCCCTTCTATAACAGAGGGTAAATGAGGTTTTGAAACCATGCCTTTGGAAACTTACCAGTAATTGAATCACAGGGCTCATATTTCTTTGATCATGCTGAAAATACTTTTTTTCCCCAATCCCATGTAACATATTAAAATGAAATGCTTTCAGTCTCAGTGTTTCTTCAGAGGATCACAGACTGAGGACAGTCTAATAGGTGCCAAGTATACCCACATCTTAAAGCAAGGGGCTGTATTAACAATCTAGACCAAAATACTATGTCAATATGTTGTGAAACAGGTTTTGTTACCATTAGCCAGCCTAGGGTTCCATGTAGGGAAGAGAAGGAGGAATGCATCGACACTGTGAATTTGAAGAATCAAGGTGAGAATGAAGAAAATTGCTTCCTTCTTGAAGTTCTTTCCTTTAAACTCCGCTTCATTCCATAAACTCAATGACATGAAATTTCCCATGAGTACCACACTGGTCTTTTCTGTGAGTAGTTCAGCCCTTGAAGTCTATCATCCTAGGAATTATATTTCCATAGGAGAATTACAATTATCCTCTGCCTTACCCAGACTCTGATAGTAAATATTCCTTTCCAGTGAAATTAATTCTTTGGGGGCAAATTCTAACTATACACCAGGCTTCATGGCAACTCAACATATATAAAGACCAATACTGTATTCAGATTTTGCTAGAAATCAAAATGTTGAGGCCAAAAGCTGGCTTATCACTAAACATGTGGCAGGACTAATACTTAAAGATAGAGGCTGTGAATCTTCTATAAGCAGGATAAACACATTCACAGGGGCCAATCTAAAGAATCAAAATGTCTTAAGCCACTGATGCTACTTTTTCCAGAAAAGCAATAGCAAAATGTTAAAGGTGGTTTGCAAAGTATCAGGGAGACAGAACTGGGTTGAGGATAGCCTGAATTTCCAGAGTTCTTATTCACCGATGAGGTCCAAATCACTAGTAATCAACAGACTCCAAATTAAATATTTATTTTATATATCAGGTTTGGAAAAACATAAAAAGAATGATAATACCTAGGGGAGAAGAGGGTGTGGAGAAATAAATACACAATAGAAGAATAGTGGTGAGAGTTTACATTGGCCCAATGTGTCTGGAGGTTAATTCAGCAATGATTATCAAAGGTTTTAAAAATGGTCTTATCTTTTAATGCAGATAATTCTCATCTAGGAAATTTTCCTATTGGAATTATGAATATAGGTATATATATAGATATTCAGTGTAATGTTGTCTATGATTGTGAAAAAATCAGAAACAACCTATATGCTCATCATTAGGGAGTTAAATTATGATGCATCCATTTAATTGAATGCCATGGGACCATTAAAAACTATGATGTCTATTTATATATATTAACATAGAACAATGTGAAACACATATGTGTTCAGTTTATGTAATAATGTATATAGTATAATCCCATTGTTTTGGTTAAAAATACCTGAAATATATAAATATGTATGAATATACATATATGACATGGGAACATTTTGAGAAAAAAACATTTATCATCCATGGCCTTCCTAGAGGTCCAAACACCTCACATTAAGAAACCTTGTCATATTAATTTTCCCACTTAGTTTCACATGGCACCTTTTTTGCAGGTTGAAGCTATTTTCCTCTCTCCTCTCTTTTCAAATCTTGCACACTCTAGTATTTTCAAAAGTAAAAGTCCTATTTTTTCCTTCCAAAATTTTAATAGATATTAGCACCAATATAAATTTTCATCTATAGAACCTGTACTATGTGCTAAAGCAGAAATAATATAGTATAATTCTTGTTTTATCACCCAAATATCTTACACACAATGCCATGGACTTTAAGTGCATGTTGATTTATATAATCCTTATGTTGAGGAAAATTTTAAGATATTTCTAGCCAGCTATGGAGTCAACCCATATTGAGAAATAGAACAACTGGAACTGTCAAACAATGAATTCATTTGACTGTGCCTCACTGGATATATGGACTGGAACATAAACAATATCACTATCATTTTAGCATAGTTTTTTTTTTACAGCATATTTGGGACTCACTAAAAAAATGCAATCTCAGTCAAATGAGACCATTGATACCAGCAGTCTCAGACTTTATGTCATTGGCAGGTATTAAATGATGTCATTTATGTTGAATTTGGCCTTAGTGTTTGGAGGGAGTAATCTCATAAGCCTTTTTAACTAGATCCAATGTCATTGATTTAACTGAAATATATGAATTCAATAGGACTAAGCCCTGGATTCTTTAGCACAAATATATTGCCAAATGCACCCTTTCCATAAAGTGTCACCTCCCATAAATCTCAGTAATTCCTTTGCAGATTTTAGGCAGGTCTACATTTAGTAAATGGCATTTTCAGTTGGGTTTTTCTTTAAAGTACTCTGAATAGTACAATTAAATACTTTATAAGCTGTCTATTATTCATTTATACATTGTTAAACATTCTGGGATTCATTGTGTTTATGGCGAGATCACAAAAGGCCTGTTCTAATGATTCTTGGTGGAGTATTGAGAGAAGATCTTTTTTTCTGAAGGAAAACAGTATTCTTAATATGTCATAAAACGCAGCTTAGAATATCCATATGACAAACTTCATTTCAAGGAGAAAGTCGACTTTTTCGTTCAAACTGAGTAGATGTTGCTTCATCTAGAAAAAAAAGTAAAAAGATCTTAGAAAGCTTTTGCATGCATTCCCCAGTACATTTCCCAAAGACAATTTTAAGACATTTTTAAAAGAAGTGTATTTCATGCTTCAAGTTAACTTTTCAATAAGGATTAGTGCTAGCTTGGAATTTAATTATCTCATTGAGGTAAGAACATATTTTAGTAAGCTCAAGAATTGTTTACTAATTCATGTTAATTGCTGGAAATTTGTGATATAAGAAAACAAACAAAGTAGCCAAGAAAGTGGTCTTGTCTCCCTTATTGTAGAGAAAAAGCAGCAAATTAATGTTAAATCTTTATTAAAGCATTGCAGAAGGCACCAGCAAAATTTCTGTTGCATATCTGAAAATGAAAATACAACTTTGCCACATTACCTGCCATTAAATCTGTGCATAGGAAAGCAGAACTAGTGTTGCCTTACCGGTAACTTAAAGGTGGCTTAAAGGTTATATACCGGCCAAGTCGAACTGACAATGTTGGCAGCTTTATTATGCTTTTTGTTTAAATATAGCAACTCTATTTGGAAATGGTTTCTCCAACTGTTGTACTCTTGCTAAGTCTCCAGCACATTTCTATTCTATTATCACATGTGATAATCAACCGGCTAATCTAAACTGAATATTCAATGTATTCAGGAAATGTATTTGAATGTATTGGGGCAAAAGCATGAGACTTTGATAAGCCATCCTGAAAAACACTTCTGAACCTTCAATAAGTGAACTTTTGTACATTGAAACATGTTAATTTTTAAAAGTTACCCTTCCTTAACTGAATATTACATAGCTAGTAAATGAAAAAGTCACAATTTTCTTGTTAGCCTATCTTTTGGGTTTCCATATCATGATAAAATAGACAGATTTTGGGTTCTCTATCAGAATCCTATAGAAGTATAACATGTATGCTAGATAAAAACTTATGTGAAGACATAACTATTTTCCTGTGCAAAATAAAGCAAAAAGAAAGTACCCTCGTTGTCAAAAATAATGAAGAGGAGGGGCACTTGGGTGGCTCAGTCAGTTAAACATCTGACTCTTGATTTTGGCTCAGGTCATGATCTCAGAGTTGTGAGATCAAGCCCCGGGTCAGATTCTGCACTGGGCAGAGTCTGCTTAGGATTCTCTCTCTCCTTCTCCCTCTGCTCCTGCTCCCCACTCCAATCTGCCCCTCCCCCCAGCTCCTGCAAGCGCATGCTCTTTCTCTCTCACACACACACAAAAAAGATTCTTTCTCCCTCTCCTTCTGCCCCTCCCCCTCCCTCTTTAATAAATAAATAGATAGGTAGATAGATAAATAAATAATGAAGGGGTAATTAGAGGAGGGAAGGAGAAAGAGTGCTGGAAACTTAGAGATAGAAGGGACCATAATTGGTTATGGGGACCTGATTCCAACTACACAGGACATATCATTATCTGTTTTCTTTCTGATGCCCTCTAAGAAACAGATTTCTCGGACTCTGTTGTTTGTTTCCCATGTTTTATCAAAGTAGCTCATAATAGCTCTTTAATTTAACTGTAATGGAATGTAACCTCTTCCTCAGAACAAAAGCACTCAATTTCCATATTAAATTTCCTTAGAGGATTTGACTCTATTATTTAAATATTAGCTTTTACTGTTCCCCAATAATTTCCAGACAATTTGTATCTTCTTAAAGATGTGATGAGGCAAAACTGCATCAACTATTCTTGTCACCGTATTCTACTCTTTTCAGCATCCTTATTATGACTGTGGTCTCAACTAGCATATCTGGCTTTTGACTTCTAGAAGTGATCTTCCTCACAAGCATTAGTTTTGCTTGTGTACTGGCTATCATTGCTTGAATATTCCAGTGTCATTACTTGAATATTCTGATATTCCAATGTCATTCACTGGATCTAAAAGAAAATGCCTTCTCTTTTACCCAAGTAAGCTCCCTTTTATCATTCCCATAGTTCTGTTAATGAGATTTCATTCTCTCAGTCATCCAGAGCCAGCCAGATGATGACTTAGCACACCTCCAAAATTTCAGGGAACAAGGTCAGGATATAAGGGCCGGGGCAAGGATGGGGGCCGTGCAGTTTCTAGCTTGAGCCAGAAAAAATAACAGCTAAGTTGGCCAGATCAAATGTCACCTGTGCTTTGCTACTGATGATGTCAGGATTTAGTACACTGAAAGGGGCACCTTTTATAAATATGTCTCAGATTTCAAACCATCTAAATCCTGACGATCATATAAGGTAGAACATTTGAGTGTGTTGATCCAAGATAGTATCAAGAAAAAAGAGATACTGGTTGCTTAAAAAAGAAAGCTTTCATTTGGAATACCTCTTTCCTCTAGATAATCACGGATCTTGGCATAATCAGCGTTTTACTTTATTTATTTATTTTAATGATTTTATTTATTTTTTGACAGAGAGAGAGACAGCGAGAGAGGGAACACAAACAGGGGGAGTGGGAGAGGGAGAAGCAGGCTTCCTGCCCAGGAGGGAGCCCAATGTGGCGCTTAATCCTGGGACCCTGGGATCATGACCTGAGCCAAAGGCAGACGCTTAACGACTGAACCATGCAGGCGCCCCGGTAATCAGCATTTTAGATGGGTACTTTACAGAACTGTCCATAACAAAAAAACACTGTCCATATCACTTAATAAAATTTAACATTTAACAAAATGTTTAACAAAAAAAGAAACCTGTCCATATCATTACTGACTCATTAAAACACACACACACCACACACACCACACACACACACACACTAGGAGTAAAAGCAAACTTAAAAGATTTTCATTTAGCATGGCCTTTCAATTTTTGAATCTTTATGATGTTAGAACTGTATCTACTATATCTCTGATATTCAGGCTATAAGGTTAGAGCATTCTGCACCCTCCATCTCCAAGTCAGAATTTTGAAAGTAGGATATATTTGCTTGGTTCTAGTATATTAACCAATCAAAAATATTGTTAGTACCAGTCACATAAGGTATTTCTCTTACTGTTTGTGCCTAGAAAATAATTTACGAGTCTTTAGGAAAAATGCAAGTAATTTTGCTCTACACTAGTGATGTATTTGGCTTTTAGCCTAGAATGGGTCCGTGTGATGGCAAAGAAATATTTTGGTGGCATGCCCCGGTGAGACTGGTATTTTGGTGCTTTCAGCTAGGGAGAAAGGTGTGCTCCTCGCATTCTGACCTACAAACCATGAAACATTTGTTTAAAAACACTATTTTGAGGCACCTGGGTGGCTCAGATGGTTAAGCGTCTGCCTCCGGCTCAGGTCATGATCCCAGGGTTCTGGGATCGAGTCCCACATCGGGCTCCCTGCTCAGCGGGGACCCTGCTTCTCCTTCTGCCTGCCACTCCCCTTGCTTGTGCTCTCTCTTTCTGTGTCAAATAAATAAAATATTTAAAAAAATTTAAAAAAGAAAACTTTATTTTGAATTTATTTTATTTCCACTCTAATGGAATTTATTATTGTAACACTTTTTAATTGGCTGAGAGTTGATGTCTTTTTAGCTGTAATACCCTCTGACTCATTTGCAGGGGAGAGTACAAAGAGCGTATTTCAAACCAGTAGTTCTCAAAAGAACTGGCACTAACCCCTAAAGATCATTTTGGAAATTTGAGGGGACAGTTTCCATCATGATAATTGTGGGAGGTGGGCTCTACTGACAATTATTGAGCAAGAGCCAGGGACACAGTGATCAGGAACTATAGAAAATGGTCCTGTGTCTTGAACAACTTTTGAATGTCCTGTTAGACATTAGACATTCATGTAAATCATATTATCTGAGCTAAATGAATATTTGGAAAACTAGGTGAGCCTAGAACCAAACTCCATGATACATATAAACAAAACCATTTTGATTAATTTTAATAAGCACAATTTTTAACAATGTAACTAGCATGTAAATTGAGAGACTAATTGAGGGAATACTGTACATTTTACATTGTTTTGTTTAAGACTTACCAAGACTTGCCGATCATTCAGAAAATTCCATGGTATTTGAAGTGGCAATTCAAAATTCCTGAATTGGTTTATGTTTTTAGCTTTCACATTTCTGTCCATGCTATATACAAGCACAAGCATTGAACTACTTTATTGTGTCATCTCTTGTAGTTGTATCCAAGTATCTACATATTGAAACACTTACCATTTTATTTTAAGATACTTTTAAAATCCTTAAGTTATATGTTTCATATTAAATTTTCATGTGTATGCATAGGTTATATTAACTATGAACTTAATTTTAGCATAATAAGGGAGATGACATATTTGTTATCAAATATAAGTTCATTTGAGGGGCGCCTGGGTGGCTCAGTCAGTTAAGCATCTGTCTTCAGCTCAGGTCATGATCCCGGAGTCCCGGGATCGAGTCCCACATTGGGCTCCCTGCTCAGCAGGGAGTCTGCTTCTCCCTCTGACCCTCTGCCCTCTCGTGCTCTCTATCTCTCATTCTCTCTCTCTCAAATAAATAAATAAAATCTTTTTAAAAAATAAGTTCACTTGATCTGAAAGTTCAATGGAATTGTTTTACAATAAAGATTGAAGTATGAGAATATGGCTTTCTGTAGAGATAATTTTAACTATCTGTAAAATTGAAGTGATAGTCATATCTAGCGTATTGTGATGTTGTAAGGATTACATGCATATAGATCATGCATGTAAAGCACTAATTATGCTGTCTGTTACATAGAAAGTACTATTCATCATCTCTGATAATTTAAGCATGTTCTTAGAATATATATGGTATAGAATATATATTCCATTTGACCTGGTTTAACACCTGTCCTCCATAAACACCTTCATTTGGCTTGTGGATCCCAAAAACTCTTGGTTTTCTCTTATATCATGATCTGATCCTTCTCAGTCTCCTTTTCTCATTCACCTCATCCCCATAACCTCTTAATTTTGGTAGGGCTCAGGACTTGGGCATCTTGTCTTCCCTATGCACAATCACACCATTGGTGGTCTCATCCTGCCCCATGGCTTTAAACAACTTCTATATACTGGCAAATCCTGAATCCATATGTCCAGCAAGGAACTCTTTCCTGAACTCCAGCCTCGTATATACAACCGCCAAGTTGCTATCTCTAATTGTGTCCCTAATACACATCTGAAATGAAGATGTCTAAAAATTCCAAGCAGACTCCCCACTGAGTGCAGAAACCCATGCAGGGTTCCATCTTACGACCTGAGCCAAAACCAAGAGTCAGATGCTCAACTGACTGAGCCACCCAGGTGCCCCATACTCTCAGAAAACATCTTGATCGTGACCATTCTCACCACCTTCACTGCTGCCACCCTCATCTAAATCACCATCATCTCAGATTTGGATGATTAGAATCTCACTCTGTTCTCCCTTCTTTCAACCCGGCCCCTCGTCCCCACTGCATTCACACAGCATAATAGCCAGACTGATCCTTTTAAAACATAAACACTTCAGTGGCAGCCCATGTTGTTCAGAGTAAATGCCAAAACTGTACAATGGCCTATAAATTCCTAAACAATATGACTTTCTGTTACTTTTCCAGTCTTACTGCTAGCAATTTTTCCCCTTGATCTCTTACTCATTACCCTGATCTTGGTGCTGATCCTGGAAAATCCTCCTACTCAAGGACCTTTGCACACTCTGTTTCCTATACCTAGACCTCCATTCCCCCAGTTATCTGCATGGCTTGCTCCTGCATCTTCTCCAGGTATTTGCTCGAATATCGAATGCTCTCAATGAGATCTTCCCTGACCATCCTATTCAAAACTGAACAAACCCACATCAACACTCATTATTCCCTTACCTGATTTATTTTTTCTTTATAACACTAACCACCAACATATTATACAATTTACTTGCTTATTTTGTTTATTGTCTGTCTTTCTCTACTAGAATGTGAGGACCACAAGAACATTTATCTTTTTTATTCATTTCTGTATTCCCTGCACCAGAACAATGTCTGGCACTTAGTAGGTACTCAACAAATATTTATCAAATAAATGCATGAAGAGTCTGCCGTCTATTTAACACATGACTGAACAGAGCATCAGTGAAATATCACCTCCTCTAGGATGTCAACGCTCTTTACATAAATAATTTCAGGGAAAACAATTTCATTTAAAATCATTGGTGTAGGGCACCTGGGTGGCTCAGATGGTTAAGCGTCTGCCTTCGGCTCAGGTCATGGTCCCAGGGTCCTGGGATCGAGTCCTGCATCGGGCTCCCTGTGCCTTGGGAGCCTGCTTCTCCCTCTGCTTCTCTCTCTCTCCCTCTCTCTCTCTCCTCCTCTGTCTCTCATGAATAAATAAATAAAATCTTAAAAAAATCATTGGTGTATGCATGTCTATTTGCTGTGTAAAGCAAAACAAACTAAAAATGAAAGCCAGCACTTTTTATAAAGTGCTTTAAAACAGAAGTACAGCAAGTTGTTTCACATCTATTTTTCTCCATGAATCTAACAATCTTGGGTAGTATCCATAGGGAATATTATCTTCATTTAACTGAGGAGGAATCAAAGTTGTAGAAAATAAGTGATTAGTCAAGGAACCTGTGTCTTCTCATTTTTGGTCACTCTACTGTCCCTGTGTGTACTTTTATTTATGATTCTGTGCACGCAGGCTTACTAGGGCAACTATTTGAATGGATTTAATTGGCCAGTCAACCCATAATTAATTCCGCTGAACAATCCATTTGTTATTTTTATTGTGGAATGGAAAAAAGTGACCTAGTTGTGTTAACTCTGCCAACCTTTTTTGTATGTGTCTGTCATTAGCTCTACACAAGTGGTATTCATGGAACTTGCACCATAGCACTGAAAGAACCAGGAGACACAAGGTCATGTCTTTTCCATGTTTTGTTAACCCTTGCCATCTCTTAGATTTTTGTTGTTGTTGTTGTGGCAGGAGCTCAATAAATATATCTTTGTGATGGATGAAAGCCCAAGTGAGTACAAATAAATTATGACAGACAGTGTAACTTTTCTTTCCTTACCTCCACATGTAACAGTAATATTTGTAGGCTACAATGTCAGTTTCCAAAGGAAATACCTGAAAGAATGCACTTTCAATAGATATTCTATCCATTGCTTTAAACGGATGATCTTAAGGGAAATAAGAGATCCAATTGATGATAGATCAATTAATAATACCAAATGTCAACAGAATTATAGGAAATGTGTTCATCTCAATACATATTAGAAAGGTGACAAACGTGGAGATATTTTATCCCTGGATAAATAACATCTGATCATAAGGATCTACTAAACTAAAATATGCATATATAAATGTGTATAAACTAACATATGCATTATGACATTTGATTAACCTCTAATCTGATACTCATGCACTGTGGATTAAAAGTGTTTTCAATGTAAATTGAGCCCCCCAAAACTAAAGTTAATATTTACATAGTCAACTCATATGTGATAAGGGAGCAGGAACATCCAGTGGGGAAAGGATAGTCTCTAAAGGATAGCACTGAGAATTAACACATCATTTGGATAATACGTTTATTCAGACAATATAGATACATAAAAAACCAGTAGTTTTTATTTCATCCCATTTCATTTTCTCCCTGATTTCTATGAGACTGAGGTTAGAGTCAGTAACGTTCTCTATTGTTTAAATTGCTTTGTGAAGGGCGCCTGGGTGGCTCAGTTGGTTAAGCGACTGCCTTCAGCTTAGGTCATGATCCTGGAGTCCCGGGATCGAGTCCCGCATCGGGCTCCTTGCTCAGCAGGGAGTCTGCTTCTCCCTCTGACCCTCTTCCCTCTCGTGCTCTCTCTCTCTCATTCTCTCTCTCTCAAATAAATAAATAAAATCTTAAAAAAAATAAAAAAAAATAAATTGCTTTGTGAATAATAATATGGGAAAGGATTATTCTACTTAACTATCTGGTGATAGTAAACACATGGTACATGAAACACAAGTTTAGTAATGAATGATGAAAAACAATGAAAGGTTGTTTTGTAGGTATTATAAAATTCAGGGCACTCATTGGGGAAAGGGCTATTCCTAATGAGACATTTTCATTTTTGAAAAATAGGATGTAGTACGGTATTGGTATTTAAAACTATTAAATGAACCTGTCCTTTGATTACATAGTCAGAACTGAGTATTTAATATAACATTTAATGTAAATGTTAAAATGTTCATTAATAAGATTCTGTACACTGATTTCACATTTGGGAAGTCACCATAGGCCCATGTTCTATGTTCTAAGTTGATAATTATTTTAGAGAATTAATTTCTGTTTATGAGAAGCACTGTTTTTTCCTGTTTAGAGGTATTATGATTTGCTTTCTTGTAATGGTCCATCATCCACTGAGTAGTGAGACAACTTTTGTTAATAGGATCTTATACTTTTAATAGTTACCCAAGAAACTCTTCACGTGGCTGTATTTCAGATATACATATATATAGACATATATATATAGACATATATGTATATAGACATATATGTCCATATATCTATCTCTCTATATATATATTCCTACAGGAATAATTTCTCTTGGTTATAATGTATAATCCTTTTAATATGCTGCTGAATTTGGTTTGCTAGTATTTTCTTAAGAATTTTTGCATCAATATTCATAAGGGATATTGGTCTGTAGTTTTCTTATAGTGTATTTGCCTGGAATTGGTATGAGAGTGATATTGGTCTCATAAACTAAGTTCAGAAGGATTCCCTCCTTAATTTTTGGAAGAGTTGGTGAAGAACTGGTGTTATATCTTCTTTAAATATTTGATAGAATTCACCAATGAAGCAATGCAGATCAAGTATTATCTTTGTTGTGTGTGTGTGGAGGGGGGATATTACTGATTATAAATACAAGTCTATTTGGAATTTCTATTTCTTCATGATTCAGTCTTGGTAGGTTGTGTATTTCTAGGAATTCATCTGTTTCATCTAGATTATCTAATTTGTTGGCACATAAGTATACATACCATTCTTTTACATTTCTTTTGATTTCTTTAAAATGGGTCATAATGTTCCCAGTTCCATTTCTGATCCTAGTAATTTGATTTTTTTCTTAGTTAATCTAACTAAGGATTAGTCGATTTTCTTGATTTTTACAAAAGAACAACATCTGGCTTCATAGGTTTTTCTCTATTGCTTTTCTATTGTCGATCTTCACTGAAATTGTTATTTCTTTTTTTTCAAGATTTGGGTTTAGTTTGTTTTTCTAGTTTCTTAAGATATAAAGTTAGATTATTTATTTGAGGTATCTCTTTTTAAATGTAAGTATTTATAAATTCCCTTCTTAATATCTTTTATGCTGTATTACATGACTTTTAGTATCTTGTATTTTTGTTTTCATTTGCCTGAAGATATTTTCTAATTTCCCTTGTGTTTCTTCCTTGACTCATTGGTTGTCTAAGCGTGATTAAGTATGTTTAATTTGCACATATTTCTGAATTTTTCAGTTTTCCTTCTGTTATTCGTTCCTAGTTTCATTCCATTGTGACTGGAAAAGACACAGTTTATGATTCCAATCTTTTCACTTTTATTAAGACTTGTTTTCTGGTCTAACATATGGTCTATCTGGGAGAATGTTCCATGTTTACTTGAGAAAAATGTGTATTCTGCTGTTGCTATGTGGAGTGTTTTATAGCTGTCTATTAGGTCCAAGAGGTTGATATGTTTCAAGTCTTCTATTGCCTTATTAATTGTCTTTCTGGATGTTTTATCCATTATTGAAAGTAGGGTATTAAAGCCTGCAAGAATTATTGTAGAAATGTCTTTTTCTACCTTTAATTCTATCAATGTGTGTGTCATGTATTTTGGAGTGCTGATGTTCAGTGTATATATGTTCATCATTGTTATATCCTCTTGCCTAATTGACCCTTTTATCAATATATTAGGTCCTTTTTTGTCTCTTGTAAAGTTTTTTGACTTCCATTTTATTTTGTTCAAAATTAGTATATCCCTCACCACCCTCTTTTGGCTACTATTTACATGGAATATCTTTTCCCATCCCTTCACTTTCAACCTATTTGTGTCTTTATATTAAAGTAATTTGCTATTGTGGACATTGCTGCTATGAACGTTGGGGTGCATGTGCCCTTCTTTTCACTACATCTGTATCTTTGGGGTAAATACCTAGTAATGCAATTGCTGGGTCATAGGGTAGCTCTATTTTTAACTTTTTGAGGAACCTCCATATGTTTTCCAAAGTGGCTGTACCAGCTTGCATTCCTACCAACAGGATAAGAGGGTTCCCCTTTGTCCACATCCTCGCCAACATTTGTTGTTTCCTGCCTTGTTAATTTTTGCCATTCTAACTGGTGTAACGTGGTATCTCAATGTGGTTTTGATTTGAATTTCCCTGATGGCTAGTGATGTTGAACATTTTTTCATGTGTCTGTTAGCTGTTTGTATATCTTCTTTTGAGAAGTGTCTGTTCATGTCTTCTGCCCATTTTTTTACTTATTTGTTTTTTGGGTGTTGAGTTTGAGAATTTCTTTATAGATCTTGGATACCAGCCCTTTATCTGTAATGTTATTTGCAAATATCTTCTCCCATTCCGTGGGCTGCCTCTTTGTTTTGTTGACTGTTTCTTTTGTTGTGCAGAAGCTTTTTATCTTGATGAAGTTCCAAAAGTTCATATTTGTTTTTGTTTCCCTTGCCTTTGGAGACATGTCATGAAAGAAGTTGCTGTGGCCAATGTCAAAGAAGTTACTGCCTATGTTCTCCTCTAGGATTTTGATGGATGCCTGTCTCACATTGAGGTCTTTCATCCATTTTAAATTTATCTTTGTGTATGGTGTAAGAGAATGGTCGAGTTTCCTTCTTCTCTATATAGCTGTCCAATTTTCCCAGCACCATTTATTGAAGAGACTGTCTTTTTTCTATTGGATATTTTTTCCTGATTTGTCGAAGATTAGTAGACCATAGACTTGAGGGTTCATTTCTGGAGATTCTATTCTGTTCCATTGATCTATGTGTCTCTTTTTGTGACAATACCGTGCTGTCTTGGTGATCACAGCTTTGTAATATAGCATGAAATCAGGCAACTTGATGCCCCCAGCTTTGCTTTTCTTTTTCAACATTTCCTTGGTAATTCAGGGTCTTTTCTGATTCCATACAAATTTTAGGATTGTTTGTTCCAGCTCTTTGAAAAATGCCAATGGTATTTTTTTTAACTTTTTTTTTATGTGCCAATGATATTTTAATAGATATCGCGTTGAAAGTATAGATTGCTCTGGGCAGCATAGACATTTTAACAATGTTATTCTTCCAATCCATGAGCATGGAATGTTTTTCCATCTTTTTGTGTCTTCCTCAATTTCTTTCATAGGTGTTCTGTAGTTTCTAGAGTATAGATCCTTTACCTCTTTGGTTAGGTTTATTCCTAGGTATCTTACGGGTCTTGGTGCTATTGTAAATTCCCTAATTTCTCTTTCTACAGTAAATTGTTAGTGTATAGAAAAGCAACTGATTTCTGTGCACTGATTTTATATCCTGCCACATTACTGAATTGCTGTATGAGTTCTAGTAATTTGGAGGTGGAGTCTTTTGGGTTTTCCACATAAAATAACATAGCCAAAGTGTGGAAGGAGCCGAGATGCCCTTCAACAGATGAATGGATAAAGAAGACGTGGTTTATATATACAATGGAATATTATTCAGCCATCAGAAAGGATGAATACCCACCATTTGCATTGACATGGATGGAACTGGAGGGGATTATGCTGAGTGAAGTAAGTCAGGCAGAGAAAGACAATTTTCATATGGTTTCACTCATATGTGGAACATCAGGAACAGCATGGAGGACATTAGGGGAAGGAGGGGAAAAATGAAGGGAGGGAAATCGGAGGGAGAGATGAACCATGAGAGACTATGGACTCTGGGAAACAATCTGAGGGTTTCAGAGGGGAGAGGGTTGGGTGGATGGGGTTGCCCGGTGACAGGTATTAAGGAGGGCACGTGTTGTAATGAGCACTGGGTGTTATATACAAATAATGAATCACTGAACACTACATCAAAAACTAATGATGTACTGTATGGTGACTAACATAACACAATAAAAAATGAATAAAAAAATAATTTGCATCTATACCGTAAATCATTGGATCATGGTTTTTATCCATTTTGCTAACCTATGTCTTTTGATGTCGGGGGGACGGTTTACATCTAATCTACTTAACATTTAAAGTAAATACTGAAGGGGCCCCTGGCTAGCTTGGTCGGTGGATCATGCAACTCTTGGTCTTGCGGTTGTGAGTTTGAGCCCTTCATTGGGTGTAGAGATTACTTTAAAATAAATAAGTAAATAAATAAATATGGGCACGTGGGTGGCTCAGTCAGTTAAGGGTCTGCCTTCAGCTCAGGTCATGATCTTGGGGTACTGAGATTGAGCCCCTAGTTGGGCTCTCTGCTCAGCAGGGAGCCTGCTTCTTCCTCTCCCTCTGCCCCTCCCCACTGCTCATTCTCACTTTCTCTAAATAAATAAAATAAATAAATAAATAAAATCTTAAAAAAATAAAATTAAGTAAATAAATAAGTAAATACAATACTGATAAGGAAGGACTTACTTTTGCCATTTCGTTATTTGTTTTCTATATGTCTCACAGGTTTTGGGGTTTTTTAATCCCTCTGATTTCTTCTATAACCCCCCTTTTTGTGTGTTTATTGATTTTATAGTGAGACATATAGATTCCTTTCTCATTTTCTTTTGTGTACATTCCATAGATAATTTCTCTATGGCAATTATGGGGATTACATATGACAACTTAAAGTTTTAACAACCTAATTTGAATTGATGCCAAGTTAACTTTATTTTTTTATTTATTTATTTTTAAAGATTTTATTTATTTGAGAGAGAGAATGAGAGAGAGAGAGAGCACGAGAGGGGGGAGGGTCAGAGGGAGAAGCAGACTCCCTGCTGAGCAGGGAGCCCGATGCGGGACTCGCTCCTGGAACTCCAGGATCATGACCTGAGCCGAAGGCAGTCGCTTAACCAACTGAGCCACCCAGGTGCCCGATGCCAAGTTAACTTTAATTGCATGCAAAATCTCTACTCATATTCAGCTCTCTCCTCACTTTGTTACTGATGTCACAAATCTCATCATTTTATACTGTGCATTTATTACCATAGATTTGTAATTGGTTTTATACCTTTGTCTCTCATCCTGTAGAAAATCAAAAGTGAATTTATAAACTAAAAGTACAATAATACTAATTTTGTATATTTGCCCCTGAATTTAGCTTTACTACAGATATTTATGTTTTCAGATGGCTTTGAGAAACTGTCTAGTGTCTATTCATGTCAACTTGAAGCACTTCTTGTAGGGCGAGTCTGATGGCAATGGATTCCTTTGGCTTTTGATTATCTGGGAATGTCTTAATTTCTCTCTCAGTTTTGAAGGACAATTTTGTCAGATATAGAATTCTGTGTTGCCAGTTTGTTTGTTTTCTTTCAGCAGTTTCAATATATCCTCCTACTGCCCTCTGGCTTCTAAGGTCTTTGCTGGTAAATCAGCTGATAATATTATTGAGGTTTCCTTGTATGTGATGAGTCGTTTCTCTCTTCTGCTTTCAAGATTCTCTCTGTTTTTGGCTTTTGACAGTTCCATTATAATATGTCTTAGTGTGAATCTCTTTGGACTTATTCTATTTATAGTTCATTGAGCTTCTTGGATTTGTAGATTCATCTTTCCTCAAATTTGGTAAGTTTCTGGTCAGTATTTTTTCAAATAATCTCTCTGTCCCTTTTTCTTTCTCTTCTCCTTCTGGGACTTCCTTAATGTATATATTGGTTCTCAGAGTGGTATCCCAAATGTCCCTTAGGCTCTGTCATTTTTCTTCACTCTTTATCATTCTGCCCCTCAAATGATAATTTCAAGTGTCTTATGTTCAAGTTCACTGACTCTGTGTTCTGCTCACTAAAATCTGCTGTTAAACCTCTACATTGAATTTTTCAATTCAGTTACTGTATTTTTCATTTCCATTATTTCTGTTTCTTTTTTATAATTTCTATCACTTTGTAGATAATCCATTTTTTCATATATAATTTTCCTGATTTCTTTTAATTCATTTTCTTTGTTTTTCTTTACCTCTTTCAGCATATTTAAAACAGCTATTTAAAAATCTTTGCCTATTAAATCTCATGTCTGTGCTTCCTCAGGTACAGTTTTGCCAATTTACTTACTTTCTTTTAATTTAATTTAATTTTTTCTTTTTAAAAAAATTTATTAAATTTTTATTTTTAAATTTAAATTCAATTAATTAACATATAATGTATTTGTTTCAGGGGTACAGGTCTGTGATTCATCAGTCTTTTATAATACCCAGTGCTCATTACAACACATACCCTCCTCGATGTCCATCACCCAGTTTCCCCATCCCCCCACGCCCCACCCCTCCAGCAACCCTGTTTGTTTCCTAAGAATCAGAGTCTCTTATGGTTTGTCTCCCTCTCTGTTTTCATCTTGTTTCATTTTTTCCTCTCTTCACCTATGATCCTCTGCCTTGTTTCTCAAATTCCACATATCAGTGAGATCATAGGATAATTGTCTTTCTCTGATTGACTTATTTCACTTAGCATAATACCCTCTATTTCCATCTTTTAAATGGACCACAATTTGCTGTTTCTTTGTGTGCCTTGTGATTTTTTTGTTGTTGTGTTGTTGATGCGGCATTTGAATAAGTAGCCACCTCTTTTAGTCTTTGCAGATAGGCTCTGTGGTGAAGCAGTCTTTCACGAATTAGCTAGAATTGCTCTCGCTTGTATGTAGCTTTCTCAATCCCCCTGTATACACAACTACTTTGAATGATTTCCCCAAATTATATTCCAACTCTTCCTCAGGGTCTTTTATCATCTATTTTATGTCTACATAGTAAAATCTTGTCCCAGACATCTGTAGTTCTTTAGTCCCCTTGCAACTTTTACAAAGAGTGGCTACCACTTTTCCTGAGATCTGAGTTAGGCAAGATCAAAACCAGGTGTATCTAAAAATAACCCAGCTACCTTCCAGGCAGCTTAGAACATTGTGAATAATGTCCCTTTGGCATCCTCAGGTTCAAGGGAGGAAATTTGGAACTGGTCTGCTCCTCCTTTGGACCAAGACCACCTGGGCCAAGAGAGAGTTGGGGCAAGATCAATTAAAGATGCCACAAACCTTCCTACCATTTTGAATGTGACATTATCTTAATTGGGCATTTACTTGGTTGCTATAGATCTTTGGCTGTTTTCCAGAGCTGCTATAAGGTGAAGTCAGCTGGTTTCTGATTGTTTTTTGATATTTCCATGGAGGAAAAGGGCTTAGAACTTCCTAGTCTGCCTTTTTTCCCTAAGTTTTCTTAAAAAATACTCGAGTGATTTATGCAGCTACTATATCACTTTCTTGCTGTAAGTCTAAATGACCAAGTAGAATTCTTTTGGCTACATCTCTTAGGCTTAAGTAAAAAGATTAACTTGCAATAAGTAGTCTCCAAAGAATTTCCACTCCTATTCCTGAAATTATCACTACATTTTGAGTTATGAGAAAAAGGTCGTTTCTAATAAATTACTTTTAAAACCCCCAAAAGTAGATACTTTTCAATTAGTCATTAAATGGAAGTGTAAATACCAAAGAGCTACTGGCCAGTGAGCCCATGTAATGAAACGTAGATCCTAGAAAATTGAAGAGGCATTGAACCTCTGAAAAAAAGAAATAGAAATAAAAGCACTGAAAGGGATGTTTGAAAATGTAAGATCAACAAAAGTTGGTGTCAGCTTATATTTTTTAATGCTTGTTTCATTGCTGTTTTCTTAATTTCTTATGCCTTTTGTGTTTTCAAACAATAAATATGGAACAAAGTATAGCCTTATCCAAGGAATGCCGTTCATATCTGGCAAGACAATTTATTAAAACACTTTGTACAAAGTGAGGAAAAGTGTAATTGATCTAAGAATTACTTTGTTAAAACTATAAAAATAAATAATCTTTCAAGTATATTCACAGAATGTCAAAAATGCAGGTACACAATTTTAGTGTGGGGAGCTAAAATCCTATGAATTTTTCATGTATGTGTCAAGACAGTTCTTGGGCGAAATGAACAGAGTCTTCCCTAACCATGACCTCATGTTTCTAAGAGTGAGATGTTGAAATTGACTGGTGGTGAACAAATAGAAGTTTTCAGAAAATATGTTCATTCTTCTCAAAAGTTCATCATAATTGTCAATGTTCTCAGGCAAGTATCAAAACTGGCTGTCTTGAGAAAGTGGTACACAGAGAAATAGTAGCAACCTAAAACCTAAATCAAGATATAGAAAAAGGTAGGAAGAATAGGAATATGTGTGTGTGTGTGTGTGTGTGTGTGTGTGTGTGTGTGTGTGTGTATTTAGAATATACACGGATGTATTCTAAAAATAACCCATGTCTTGAGGGGGGTGTTTATTCATTACCTCATTATAAATCATGGTTAAACTTATATGTCTTTATAGAACACATGTCTACATGCTTAAGCTATGAACAATTCTAGAACCTGTATCAGAGTAAAGTGATTTCACTTATTTTATACAGTAATAATATGGTGCAGACTAAAAGTTATATAGCCTGGTCATGAGATGCTAAGCATGAAAGACAAGCCTGCGACATGTCTTATCTGGGTCAGATATTTGAAATAAAGAGAGCAAGTTAACAGACAAAGAGGATTAATTTCTCAAACAGAAGTAAGTCTCTAGGTAATGTCAGTCTGGGGCTGAAGAATTAATGCAACAGGGAAGGGCTCTCTGGAGTTTGCTAAAGAAATCTATACTATAGTCACAACAATAGTTGTCAGAAGGTTTCTGTAGGCATTGAAATCAAAGCAGCTGCATCTTACTTTCCTCAAGCATTCCTATGCAGTCCAATGTAATTAATTGTAATGAACTGATCAACCACTGGGTTGCTATGGGCAGTGATCTTTTTTTTATGAACATGATTGGAAAGTTTATATTCACATGAAAATGACTCAAAGGAAAAATCCAGACCATTCATTTCTAACCCATTCCCATGGTACTTACCACAAAGGAAGCATATTATTGCTGGAGTTATCTAACACAGTGAGTTAAGGTCATGTGAGCTTTGTGTGACATCTCTGATATCATTAGAAGTGCATGCTTAATTACTAAATTGGACACAAATACCATTTATGAAATAAGATAACTGAGTCACTCCTAAAAAAAAAAATTCCCTCAGTTGGATATAGAATGTGAACAATTTGCTGAAATTAAAACATTATTTTTAAAAAAGGATTTAGAAAGACTACTTCAGGTTTAATCTAAAAAATCTGTTCAGAAGTTCAACTAAATGATAAGTTGATTGGTCACTGGGGATTTCCAATCAGCTAGCTCAGATTTTCCCCTCAGGAAATCTGCTCCAAATATGTCTGTTTCCTCTGGTGAGTGTATTTCTCATCACATGCAAGCCCCATGGTTATCTATTAGCATAAAATTCATCATGGGATTCTTACAGGTTGTAGAAGCCAAAATGAGTAGATTTAACTTGACTTTGCAATTTATTTTTTTCAGCCATCTTCAACATTGAGATATCTTTTCACATAAACTCAATTGTGTAACTTCCCTATGGAAAAACTTTTGAAATTCCCTTTCCAAATAGAATGTATCTAGTTCTTGAGAGGACAGAATCTGGATAATACCAGAGACATCCATATGAACTCCCAAATCTCTCACATTACACAATATAGCACCTAGTTCTCATACACTTCTCAACCCCCTTAGAAGATGCTTCTGTTGATGGGACATGGTTTCGTTATTGTGTCAAAATAGTTAAACTTGAACCCTGTATAGTTTTGGATTTGGATTTACAAGAGTAATTTGCACAAAATTTGAAAAGTAGGAGTGGGTCACCATGGGGCTGTGGGTAGTCAGACAGCTCTCCAATGTCCACTAGATCTCCACCTTTGACTTCTCCAAGTCCTGATCCAGGCATGTATGTAGCTCCATGGCAAGGATATCAACTCATTATTCAGGTCCTCTGTGTTGTTGAGGACAAAAGTAATAGGGACAAACATGGATCACAGTTTGTCTTTGTAAATTCTAATTTGTTTTCATGGATTCCAGTTTGATCTCATGGATTCCAGTTTGTTCATATTCTCCCCTTTTTAACATTCAGCCTTTCTTCCCAAGTGTCAGCCCTGTTGATTATAGCAACTTCAGGAATACCACCAGATACAGAGGCAACAGCCTTCCATAGACATTTTTATGTTTCTACAATTGCGTAAGAACTACCCTCTATAATAAATCTCTTATTTTGTAACACTCTGTGATTCTGCATGTCTGATTGAAACCTGACACACTATATTACACATAAGTTACATTGTCCTTAATGTGAGAAGATGCTACAGCAATCCGTATTACTGCTGCTTTTCTGGACAATTTTTAATAGCATTTTAACATGTTTGGTAGGGTAGAAATTTATGTATGGGAGATAGCTTCCAAATACTAATTCTATAAGAAATACAAGCTGTTACTCTTCCATTTACTGACTAGGACATTTGGCATTCTTTTAAATGAAGATCTTACTATTTTGTAGCCTAGGGCAATGCTTTGACCTTTTCAATATTCCATAATTAGATTGGCTGCAGTTCTGCTTTGCCTCCTGTTTACAGACTAAGCAGCCTCTGGGAAAGGGGCAGAGTGGCCAGCTGTTCACTGTTGAAAATATTTTAAAGGTCAGAGAAAGAGCATTTCAACTGTCTACTCTCCTGAAACATATTCACTTTTTTCAGGGGAATCTAAAGAAATGGGAAGTATGCTCTCTATAAAACAAAGCTGGTATCATGAAATTCTGCTACTTCAATTTGAGAAATTTCTCCACTGACATAGGTAGATGTCTGGGCTCTTAGAGAGGTGCTTCTCCAACTATTTTGACCTGTACCTTCCTTTTTACCCCTCCTCCCACTCATGGTCTACCTCCCCCTATTTACTACAGCAGAAATAAGATACCTCAACAAAATTTAAAGAAAAATCCAGTGCTTCCCTCTAATAAGATTGATGAAATGATATCTGATTTTTAAGGGAGTCATATTCCAAGAAATGCAAGTGTTAATGACTAGATTGTTCTATCTAACAGAATTTGTGGGTTGAACCACAATTATTTATACTTCGTCCTTTGTTTCTAAATTATTAAAACAAATTTTCCTCTTAGTGAGTAGATTCCAATGAATTTATTTATTTATTTATTTATTTATTTATTTATTGGTATAATGATATAATTTTATTTTAATGTAGGTTAATTTTTTTCTTAAAATTTTATTTAAATTCAAATTAGTTCACATATAGTGTAGTATTAGTTTCAGAGGTAGAATTTGGTGAGTCATCAGTTGCATATAAAACCCAGTGCTCATTACATCAAGTGCCCTCCTTAATGCCCATCACCCAATTACCCCATTCTCCACCACCACCCCTGCAGCAACCCTCAGTTTCTTCCCTATATTTAAGAGGATTCTAATGAATACATTTAATGTTGCCTTGAAAATTGAGGCAATCATTAATATCAACAGTAATTGTCTAGGATTTGATTTGAAGATGTGAATTCCCAAAAGAAGTACTGATCTCAGAGTATAATATGAAAGTTGTTTTTGTGTTGTTTCTTTGTTTTCTTTGTTTTTAACTCAGCCAAATAACAAGAAAACAAGTTTATATCAGGGATATTTTTTCCCTACTAAATTAAATATCCAAAAACTATTCACGGATAAATTAATATTCTCGTTGGGTTGATCCCAGATAATTGAGGTTTAACATATTAGGGGTTACTGTTAGTTACTGTTGCCTGAACTTGAAAACCGAAAATATAGTTTAGTGTATATGAAAAATTCTTCAAGGGATACTGAAGGACACTGAAGGACACTCAGCAGTGCCATTGCTTATTTTACTCAATGGAACTGTTAAATTAATTTTTTTGTAAAATTAACTTTTTTTCTGGATTAAAATTTGCCTTTGTGTTAATGTATACTATGGAAGACAGGGTTATTTCTGAGAAAAAATTGGGTACCTTGCCAAGCTACCTGGCTGTAAGAACTACAGTGAGGGAGCTCTTATATGATCGACCTCAGGAAACAATCCTGAGAGGCTTGATAACTATAACTTGAGAAAAGTTGTGGGAAGGGAGTGGGAGAACATTCCCTCCAAGGCCTGGAGTATTTCAGAGAAGCCAAGGGCATGCTGCACTGTTAGACAGTCATGCTTCCCTAGGGGACTCTGATTGATTTTATGGCAAGAGTTACAAGTTAATAAGTATCACCAGGGTTACCAGTTAGTCTGAGAGAGTAAGGCAGAACAACCTAGAGAAGTCCTCCAAAAAGCCTGCTATTACGTAGTTATAAAAGCTCCAAGGAGGGATGCCTGGGTGGCCCAGTCCTTAAGTGTCTTCCTTCAGCTCAGGTCATGATCCCAGGGTCCTGGGATGGAGCCCCGCATCAGGCCCCTTGCTCAGTGGGAAGCCTGTTTCTCCCTCTCCCACTCCCCGTTTGTGTTCTCTCACTCTCGCTCTCTCTCTCTGTCAAATAAATAAATAAAATCTTAGAAAAAAAAAAAGCTCCAAGGAAACATGGACATATAAAAGCTTTAAACTACTGCCGGAAAAATGTCATGAGGAATGCCAGGAATCAGGCACACAAGGAACAACTACCATGACTTTGTCTAGAAGAGGGCCCATTTTGACACAAGAATAGTGATACTCTCCAGAAGTCACCAGACCTGGGTTCTTGGTGGCATTCACCAAGTTTAAAGATTTTCACTGAACTAGTGTAAGTCTTCTAAGAATATGATCAGAGAAAGACTACTAATAAGCTTCCGCCAATATGGAAATGATAGCAATTGATGACTGTTGTGTTTCTAGACATGTCATAACATAAGAAAGAGCAGATACCAAAAAAGAGAACTTGTAAATTCTTCACCCACGGATAAGTAGCATTCATTGGCTGGCTTGAAATACCAGACTCCTTTTCTATGCCTCTGTTGACACCCCAGTATTAGGCAAGGATTTGCTGAGCATAATCCTTTACTGAGAACTTTACCAGTAATCTTAACAAGGATACAAATTTTCTTTCAGGTATGCTGCAGTTGAGATTAAGCAATGTAAGACTATAGCTTAATTCCCACAATAAGCTACTGGGAAGATTTAATGCAACCCTGAAGGGAATAATTAGGAAGTGGTGGATAATCATGCTAATAATTTAGATGAGAAGTTTTATCACTTCTGTCATTTACATATAGAGAGGTCTCACAGGAATTATTTTATATTTTTTATAATTCAGAATTATACAAGTGAGGAAAGAGGGAAGTCCTTTTAACTCCATAACTAGGCTATTTATACTAGAACAGTATACTAAATTGTAGAGTCAGATAAATATATGTGATATCATTTTTTTAAATTTAATTTTATTATGTTAGCCACCATCCATTACATCATTAGTTTTTTTTTAGATTTTTAAAAATTATCTTGTTTTAATTTGTATCTCTTTGATTATGTATGAGGATGTATTTTCATATATTTATTGGTTATTTGTATTTTTTCATTTTTAAAAAATTTTATTATGTTATGTTAATCACCATATATTACATCATTAGTTTTTGATGTAGTGTTCCATGATTCCTTGTTTGCGTATAACATCCAGTGCTCCATTCAATACGGGCCCTCTTTAATACCCATCACCAGGCTAACCCATCCCCCCCCCCAGAACCCTCAGTTTGTTTCCCAGAGTCCATAGTCTCTCGTGGTTCATCTCCCCCTCCGATTTTGAAACAAATAATACATTATATGTTTAAAAAAAAGAAGATACATCATTTGTTTTTGGTGTAGCGTTCCATGATTCATTGTTTGCATATAACACCAAGTGCTTCATGTAATATGTGCCCTCCTTAATACCCATCACCTGGCTAACCCATCCCCCCACCCCCCTCCCCTCTAAAACCCTCAGTTTGTTTCTCAGAGTCCATGGTCTCTCATGGTTCTTCTCCCCCTCCAATTCCCTCCCCCCTTCATTTTTCCCTTCCTACTATCTTTTTTCTTTTTTTAACATGTGATGTATTATTTGTTTCAGAAGTACAGGTCTTTGATTCATCAGTCTTACACAATTCACAGTGCTCACCATAGCACATACCCTCCCCAGTGTCCATCACCCAGCCACCCCATCCCTCCCACCCCCCACCACTCCAGCAACCCTCAGTTTGTTTCCTGAGATTAAGAGTCTCTTATGGTTTGTTTCCCTCTCCGGTTTCATCTTGTTTCATTTTTCCCTCCCTTCCCCTGTGATCCTCTGCCTTGTTTTTCAAATTCCTGATATCAGTGAGATCATGTGATACTTGTCTTTCTCTGACTAATTCCGCTTAGCATAATAACCTCTAGTTCCAGCCACATCATTGCAAATGGCAAGATTTGGGGGTTTCTTTGATGGCTGCGTAATATTCCATTGAATATATATACCACATCTTCTTTATCCATTCATCTGTTGATAGACATTTTGGCTCTTTCCATAGTTTGGCTATTGTGGACATTCCTTCTATAAACATTGGGGTACATGTGCCCCTTTGGATCACTACATTAGTATCTTTGGGGTAAATACCGAGTAGTGCAACTGCTGGGTCATAGGGTGGCTCTATTTTCAACTTTTTGAGGAACCTCCGTACTGTTTTCCAGAGTGGCTGCACCGGCTTGCATTCCCACCAACAGTGTAGGAGGGTTCCCCTTTCTCTGCATCCTCGCCAACATCTGTCATTTCCTGACTTGTTAATTTTAGGCATTCTGACTGGTGTGAGGCAGCATCTCATTGAGGTTTTGATTTGTATTTCCCTGATGCTGTGATGTTGAACACTTTTTCATGTGTCTGTTGGCCATTTGTATGTCTTCTTTGTAGAAATGTCTGTTCATGTCTTCTGCCCATTTCTTGATTGGATCATTTGTTCTTTGGGTGTTGAGTTCGATAAGTTCTTTATAGATTTTGGATACTAGCCCTTTAGCTGATAGGTCATTTGCAAATGTCTTCTCCCATTCTGTCGGTTGTCTTTTGGTTTTGTTGACTGTTTCCTTTGCTGTGCAAAAGCTTTTCATCTTGATGAAGTCCTAATAGTTCATTTTTGCCCTTGCTTCCCTTGCCTTTGGCGATATGTCTAGGAAGAAGTTGCTGCAGCTGAGGTTGAAGAGGTTGCTGCCTGGGTTCTCCTCGAGAATTTTGATGGATTCCTGTCTCACATTTAGGTCTTTCATCCATTTTGAGTCTATTTTTGTGTGTGGTGTAAGGAAATGGTCCAGTTTCATTCTTCTGCATGTGGCTGTCCAATTTCCCCAACACCATTTGTTGGAGAGACTGTCTTTTTTCCAGTGGACATTCTTTCCTGCTTTGTCGAAGATTAGTTGGCCATAGAGTTGAGGGTCCATTTCTGGGCTCTCTATTCTGTTCCATTGATCTATGTGTCTGTTTTTGTGCCAGTACCATACTATCCTGATGATTATGGCTTTGTAATAGAGCTTGAAGTCTGGAATTGTGATACCACCAGCTTTGCTTTTCTTTTTCAACATTTCTCTGTCTATTCGGGGTCTTTTCTGGTTCCATACAAATGTTAGGATTCTTTGTTCCATTTCTTTGAAAAAAGTGGATGGTATTTTGATAGGGATTGCATTGAATGTGTAGAATGTTCTGGATAGCATAGGCATTTTAACAATATTTGTTCTTCCAATCCATGAGCATGGAATGTTTTTCCATTTCTTTGTGTCTTCCTCAACTTCTTTCACGAGTATTCTTGCTCTATAGTTTTCTGAGTACAGATTCTTTGCCTCTTTGGTTAGATTTATTCCTAGGTATCTTATGGTTTTGGGTGCAGTTGTAAATGGAATTGACCCCTTAATTTCTCTTTCTTCTGTCTTGTTCTTGGTGTATAGAAATGCCACTGATTTCTGTGAGTTGATTTTATATATGTGATATCATTTTTAAGGTAAATTACTTAAATATCAACTTGATAATAATATAGAACTTATAGTCTCATATGATTCATATAACCTCTTAGAGACATCAGACATGACTCACTGTTTATATGTTTTATTTAAACTATCCTCTGTAATGTATACACAAGGATTAATTTTTTAAAATTTTAACACATATTAACAGAAAAGTGACACTATATGTATATCTCTAAAAAGATGCACAATTACATATATAGCTCTATTTATATGTACATGGTTTACATATACAATACTATTATATTTATATTGCTACTAAATGTCAACTTCTTTCCAGATACTGGAATTTAAGGAGACTTCTTTTTTTTTTTTTAAAGATTTTATTTATTTATTTATTTGACAGAGAGAGACACAGCGAGAGCAGGAACACAAGCGGGGGAGTGGGAGAGGGAGAAGCAGGTCTCCTGCTGAGCAGGGAGCCTGATGTGGGACTCGATCCCAGGACCCTGGGATCATGACCTGAGCCGAAGGCAGACGCTTAATGATTGAGCCACCCAGGCGCCCTTAAGGAGAATTCTTGCTATTGGACAGATGAAAACAAAACCAAAAGTTTAAAAACAATTAGAACATATTTTTGTATACCGAAAATGGCTGATGAAATGAGTAAGTTGAAGATGAGAAACATACAAAACGACTGCAATTTACTAGAAAAAAGGGAAACTTTCAGAATATGATGTGCCAATAATATATTAAACATTGTAAACCAATGAAAAAATGTGTCTTTGGAGTAAACCAAAAATATGGAAATTCATTAGTGCACTAGAGGTCATAAATTTGTAAAACAACAAGTATTAGAATTGTTAAAAGGGGGAAGGATGTTATTCTACCCCTACATAAAGATAAGTTATAGATACTGGGGAGATCTACCTATAATTCCAAACAAGCTAGATGAAAAATCTTATGTGATTTTTCTTGAATAAGTCACCAGAGAAACTCCAAATGGCATATGTAGACTAAATCAATTCTTCTTAAATACTGATAAACATAATTACATAGGGATTTTAAAAATACATAATTATTGAGCTCTACCACTACAGATTCTGATGAAGTGGGTCTTTTATAGAGACTAGGATTATATTTTTTAACAAAACTGGTCATCATAATAGAGGGATTCCAACTATAAAATTTCAGATACATTAGAAACCTCAGAAAATCTAGTTCTAAATTCAGAAAAAGATCAGATGGCTGGAGAAACCCATAATCAAAGAACAAAGAAATCATGGCATTCTTGCATGTCCCCTAGGAGAGTAATTCCTGAAATAAGGAAGATAGTCTGAGAGCAGATATTTTTCATTTTGGTGTATTTCAATTTATCTATTTTTTGTAACATATAAGAAAGAGTTATGTCTGCGCTAAGAGAGATCATAGATGTACTTCACTGAAAACCATGTAGAAGCAATTTGGCTATCTATGTAGAGGGGATGATAATCCAATTATAGTGCCAACTTCTTAAATGAATGGAAATGTTTTAGATTAAATCACAATAGTGGTGAGAAAGTAAAATAAGGGATTAACCAAAAGTCTCAGAATTTCTAATTTTTTCCTTTGATCTTTTTTCTAAATAGAAAGCACATTAAATCTGTATGTATCATAGATAGTTGAATTCCATGATAATACTTGATGTGATCCTATGCCCACTATTTGATCATTTAGGGACTGGTAAAATTATTTCAACTATAAATTATAGTAGTGGCTATTTTTTTAAAACAGCTTTATTGAGGTATAATTTATATATCATAAAATGCACTCATTTAAATTGTACAATTCAACAATTTTAAGTATATACAGAGTTGTACAACCATTATCATCTAATCATCTAACCATCTAACTTAAGGACATTCTCATCACCCCAAAAAGAAACCCCATAAACATTGACATCTATTCCCCATTCCTCCCCCACATCCCCCTCATCCTGAGGCAGTGATATACCTAATGTCTCTATAGAGTATGCATTCATTCTATTTTATATAAATGAAATCATATAATATTGATCTATTGTGACTTGTTTCTTTCATATAGTAAATTGTTTTCAAGGCTCATTCACTTTGTAACATGTATCAGTACTTAATTAATTTTTATTGCCAGTTAATATCCCATCATATGGTGATATCACATTTTAGGCAGTTTTCACATTTTGGCAATTATGAATAATAATGCTAGGAGTATTGGTAAGCAGGTTTTTGTGTAGACATATTTTCATCTACCAAGGAGTTAAATCGCTGGGTTATATGGTAAGTCCATGTTTAACATTCCAAGGAACTATCAGACTGTATTCCAAGGTGGTTGTACCATTTTACAGTTCCACTAACAGTTTGTGAAGGTTCCAATTTCTCCACATCTCAATCAACACTTGTTACTTTCTATTTTATTACAACCATCCTAGTGAATGTGAATTGGTACTCATTGTGGTTTTGATTTGCATTTCTATAATGACTAATGGTATTATTTTTTCATGTTCATATTGGCCATTTATTACTCTTCTTTGGAGAAACATTTATCAGATCATTTGCCTTTTTTGAAATTAGGCTATTTATGGGGCACCTGGGTGGCTCAGTCAGTTAAATGTCCTACTCTTGATTTTGGCTCAGGTCTTGATCTCAGGGTCATGAGTTCAAGCCCCACATTGGGCTCTATGCTGGGTGTGGAGCCTACCTAAAAATAAATAAAATAAATAAATAAATAAATAAAATTAGTCTATCTTTTCATTATTGAATTGTAAGCATTTTGTATATATTCTGGGTTGAAATCCTTTATCAGATATGTGCTTTGAAATTTTTTTCCATTCTGTGACTTGTATTTTCATCTTAGTGGTATTATTTATTAGCACAAATGATTTTCATTTAATGTGGTACAATTTATCTATTTTTTGTGGCTTGTGATTCTTGTGTCATATCTAAGAAATTATTGCCTAGCCCAAGATCATGAAGATTTAGTCCTGTATTTTCTTCTGTGAATTTTATAGTTTTAGCACTTGTATCGAATTCTATAATTATTTTGAGTTATTTTCTTATTGTGTGAGGAAAGACTCCCATTCTTTTGCTCATGGATATCCAGTTTTCCCAGTACTATTTGTTAAAAAGAATATTATTTCTTCTTTGAAATGTCATGACACCCTGTTGGAAATAATTGACCTTAAGTGTAAGGGTTTATTTCTGGACTCTTCATTAGGTGACACTGACCTACATATCTATACTTAAGCCATTATCATACTTTGTTGGTTACTGTATATTTGTAGCAAGTTTTAAAATTGGAATTGTGAGTCTCCGAAATTTTCTATTTTTTTCTTTTTGATGTCTTAAGATGTTTTGACTAATATGGGTCCTTTGCAATTCAACGTGAATTTAAAATTAGTGTGTCAATTTCTGCCAAAAAGCATAGAGCAGGTATTTTGATAAGAATTGTGTTAAATATGTAGATAAATTTGGGGGAGCACTGCCCTCTTAACAACATTGTCTTCCAAACCATGAGCATGGGATATCCTTCCATTTATTTGTGTCTTTTATTTCTTCCTCAGAATTTTGTAGTTTTCAGTCTTGCACTTCGTTAAAGTTATTACTGGTTACTTATTATGTTATTGTAAATATAATTATTTTCTTAACTTTATTTTCAGATTGCTCCTTGGTAATGTATAGAAACATAGATGATTTTTCATATATTGATCTTAAATCATGCAAATTTGCTGAACTTACATTAGTTCTAATTTTTTCTCTTTTTTAGTGGATTCCTTGGGATTTTCCATATACCAGATTATGTCATCTCCAAATAGATATGGTTTTATTCCTTACTTTCCAATCAAATACCTTTTATTCATTTTTATTGCATAACTATAGTGGCTGGAACCTCCAGCACAAGATTTAATATATTTGGTAAAGGCAGACATCCTTAGCTTTTTCCTGACCTTAGGAGTAAGCATTCAGCCTTTCACAATTAAGTGTGAAATTAACTGAGGAGTTTTTGTAGATGGCCTTTACCAGAGTAAGTTCCCTTTTATATCTAGTTGCATGAGTAGTTTTTATCATGAAATGGTGTTGGATTTTGTCAAATGCTTTATCTATTAAGATAATCATGTGGTTTTTGTCCTTTGTTCCAGTGATGTAATATATTATATTAATGTTTTAAGATGTTAGCCAATTTTTCATTCCTGGGATAAATCCTACTTAGTCATGGTGTATAATCCTTTTTTTAATTTTGCTGGATTGGGTTTTTTAGTTACTTTGTTGATAATTTTTGCATCAATATTTATAAGAATATTGGTTTGTAGTTTTCTTGTGAGGTTTTTTTGTGTTTGCTTGTGATGTCTGGTTTTGCTTCCAGAGTAATTTATAATCTCATAAAATGAGCTGAGAATTATTTCCTCCTCTATTTTTTTGGAAGAGTTTATGAATAATTAGTTTTAATTCTTTTTAAATTTGGTTTAGACTAAAAAATGTTTCTGGACTTGGGTTTTTCTTTATACTAGATTATTTAGTCATTAAATTTCTTTGTTGTTGTTATACATCTCATAAGATTTTCTACTTTTACTTGAGTGAGTATTAGTAGTTTATGTCTTTCCAGGAATTTTTTTTCTATTTTATCGAAATTATCTGATTTGTTGGAATATAATTATATATAGTATTTCTTTATAAATTTTTCACTTCTGTAATGTCGATAGTGATGTCTCTTCATTCATCCTTTCATTCTCTTTTGTTGTTGGTGAGTCCAGCTAAAATTTGTCAATTTTGTTCATCTTTTGAAAGGACAAACTTTTAGGTTGTTGATTTTCCTATTGCTTTGGACTCCAAATTGCATTAATTTCGGTTTTAGTCTTTATTCTTCTCTTCCTTCAGCCTATGTTGGGGTGATTTGCTCTCCTTTGTTTTAGTTTCTTAAGGTGAAAGTTTAGATTATTAATGTGAGGACCCTCTTTTTTAAAAATTGAAATATATTATATTAGCATATATACTAGTGTATTTACATAACAATAGTATATTAGTTTCAGGTGTACAACATAGTGATTCAACAATTATAAACATTCTAAATGTTCACCACAATAAGGGTAGTTGCCATCTGTCACCACACAAAGTTGTTACAATATTATTGACTATATTCCCTATGCTGTACTTTTTATCCCCATGACTTAATATTTTCTAATTGAAAGTTTGTACCTCTAAATCCTCTTCCTGAATTTCACCCATTTCCCCACCCCTACCCCTGTCAACCACCAGATTGTCCTCTATATTTATGTCTCTTTCTATTTTCATTATTGTTTTTGTTTGTTATGTTTTTTGATTCCATATATAAGTGAAATTCTTTAGTATTTGTCACTTAGCATAATATACTCTAGGTCCATCCATGTTTTTGCAAATAACAAGATTTCATTCATTCTTTCTTATGGCTGAAAAATATTCCATTGCGTGTATATATATATATACCATCTTCATTATCCACTCATCTATCATTGGGCACTTTGGTTACTTTCATATCTTGGTTATTGTTAAATAATGCAGTAAACATAAGGTTGCATATATCTTTTAAATTGGTGTTTTTGGGGGCGCCTGGGTGGCTAAGTCAGTTAAGCATTTGTCTTCGGCTCAGGTCATGATCCCAGTGTCCTGGGATTGAGCCCTGCATCGGGCTCCCTGCTCAGCGAGGAGCCTGCTTCTCTCTCTCCCCCTGACTGCCACTCCCCCTTCTTGTGCTCTCTCGCTCTGCATCAAATAAATCTTAAAAAAAATAAATAAATTGTTATTTTTGTTTTCTTTGAGTAAATACCCAGCAGTGGGATTACTGGATTATATGGTATTTGTATTATTAATTTTTTGAGGAACCTCCATACTGTTTTCCATAGCGGCTGCACTGATTTACATTCCCACCGACATTGCAGGAGGGTTCTGTTTTCTCCACATCCTCCCCAACACTTGTGATTTCTTCTTGTTTTGGTACTGGCTATTCTGACTGATGTGAGGTGGTTTTAATTTGCATTTCCCTCTGTTTTTCAGAATGCCTAATATCTAACATTTTATCTTCAAATTCTATCTCTACAAGCTCTAATCTACTATTGAACACCCCTAGTGATTTTTAAATTTTTTATTATACTTTTCAACTCCAGAATTTCCATCTTTCCTTTTTATAATTTCTATATCTTTATTTATAGTCTTTTTTGATGTTACATTGTCATCATGCCTTCCTTTAACTCTTTAAATAGGATTTCATCTAGGTATTAGAACATATTTATAGTAGGTGCTTTTAAGTCTTTTCTGCTGTGTCTAACATCTCTCCCATGAAAGGCAGATTTTTCTTGTCTGCTTTTTAAGCTATGTGTCACACATTTCTTCTCTATATGGCTCATCATATTTTATTGAAAACTAAACATTTTAGTTAACAATATTGTAGTAACTTGTATAACTGTTCTTTCCACGGACTATTTTTTTGCTGTTTGCTCTTTCACTTATTTATTTTTTAATGATTTCTAATGGATAAAAAAACTCAGTGAAGTCTATTTCCACCACAGTGTGCGAACTCTGATGTTGTTCCTCAGAGCAGACAGCCTTGGGCATGCACTCAAGTCTTCCTGACCACCACTGGTAACTATGGATTTAGGTAGACCCTCTTCGACTGTCTCCTTCCCTGATATCCCTGTTAAGTTTATGGTTGGCCTATATATATTGGTATCACACCCAGCTGTTAATTTCTACTAATTGCAAGTCGATTTTATTTATTGTTTTCAACAGTATCCTGTGGCATGGCATATATCAGTCCATAATCTGATCTAATTAAAGGTGGATGCTTGGCAGGGGTGAGGTGTTCCAGGTTTTTTGAGACACGATTCTACCCTCTGCCAGGGAGAACTCTCTGTTGTAGAGCAGGAACTCTGGTGGATGGGAAGAGGAACTGGTGCCCCCAGCTGGCTGTGGCCACTACCCAGATGGATCGTCCTCAGCTCAGTTCTAGGGAAGATGTTCACTAGCTAATGAATCTCCCCAGATTAAATCTACATTCTAGGAACCTGGGGGAGATGAGAGCTTCCACTCTAATACCAAGACCACCAGAGTAGTTCTTTCACAATACTGTGCTCTGTGGGAAAGAGGGACTGCACACTTCACCAGCTGTCCAGTCCAGACACTCCCTGTGGAGCAGGAGTTGGGGGTGGGGTAATAAGCATTGCTTGGCTGCTGCCATCCACTAGATAGGTGCCTCCTATAGCAAAAAGCTGTGGAAAATGGGATCTGCTGATGTTCACCAGCTGCTGAAACAGTTTGTCCACGATGCAGAGCTTTGTGGGCATGGGTGTAATCCCTATCTTGAATGCCACAGTCTCCCACTCTTACGAAGTCTCTGTAGATTTTTTTGAAGGAGCATTTCTCAATTCGTTGTAAGCCCTTTGATCAAGCTTCAGAGATTTTTAGGTTTGTCTTTGCTAATTTTGATCAGTCTAATAGATGTCTCTCTGGGAGAGAGGTTTCACTGAGCTCCTAGCACTGATACCATTCCAGAAGTCTGTTTATAGTTTTGAAAATAAAAACAGATGAGGAGCACAAGAATAACTTGGTATAGATGTTTTAACACACACACACAGGATTCCATGGTCAAATTAGTCTTGGAAAATCTGGCTTTAAAAGAATCTAGAAGATGGCGGAGGAGTAGGAGACCTAGATTTCGTCTGGTCTCAGGAATTCAGCTGAATAGGGATCAAACCATTCTGAACACCTACGAACTCAACAGGAGATCAAAGAGGAGAGTAGCAACAACTCTCTGAACAGAGAAGCGACCACTTACTGGAAGGTAGGACGTGTGGAGAAGTGAATCCGAGGCGATATTCGGGAGGATAGATGGCGGGGGAGGGGGCCTCCGGCGGCCGCTTCTGGCAAGTGCTAGAGCCGCGGAGCCCAAAATCGGACCTTTTAGAAGTCGGCTCCGCTGAGGGACGTCGCTCCAGTGGCTAAGCGGGGGTGGAACCCTCACGGGACAGTGGGGTCTCAGGACCCTTGGGGTCACAGAAAGACCGGGGGAGCCTGAGTACACCAGAGCTCCCAGGTATCGGAGCGGGGAAGCCGGCTGCAGAGACGGAGCTGAGGCGCGGGCTCTCAGCTTGGGGTTGCCATAAACTGTGATCCGCGGCCCAGTCGGGCCACTGCTCCTGCAGCAAGGACCCAACAGGCGGCAGATCCGGGGAGACTCCCCTTCCTTCCCGGGGAGGAGCGGCGCGAGAACGCACCACAGGGATCTGCTGGGTTTGGAGACTCCACACGGGGTCGGGTGCCAGAGATACAAACGCTCGGTCACAGGCCGGGTGAGCACGGAGTGCGGCCGGAGACCAGGGACAAGGGAGTGACTGCTTTTCTCTGGGGCGCACTGAGGAGCGGGGCCCCGAGTTCTCAGCTCCTCCGGGTGGAGATTGGGAGGCCACCATTTTTGCCCTGGTCCTACAAGGCTGTACGGAGAGCTTGCAGGGAACAAAAGCTCCTGAGATCAAACCTGAGCAGCTTGTTTAGCCCGGACCGACAAGGGCGGGGCAATTCAGCCTCCGGCAAACACATTTGGAAACCACAGCAACAGGCCCCTCCCCCAGAAGATCAGCACGAACAGCCAGCAAGCCAAGACCAAGTTTACCGATCAAGGAGAACGGGAGAACTCCAGCGCTAGGGGAATACTGCACATAGAATTCATGGCTCTTTTTTTTTTACCGTGATTCATTAGTTCATCAAAGTTAATTTTTGTTAACTGTTTTTTTTTCTTTTTCTTTTTCCCTTTTTCAACCAACATCTTATCAATCTTTTTTTTAAAAAAAAAAAAAAAACATTTTTTATTTTTCATTTTTAGAGTCATATTTTATCCCTTCATAGTAATTACCCTTATTTTTGGCATATATATATATAAGTTGTTCTCTCTTTAAAATTTTGAGATACAGTTTCTTCTAACAGATAAAAATATACCCTAAATCACTAGTGTATGGTTCTGTTCTAGTCTCCTGCCTGATCACATTCTCTCCCTTTTTTCTTTTTTTTTTTAAATCTTCTTTCTTTTTTCAAACAACTTCTTATCAAGTCCTTTTATAAAATCTTTTATAACTTTCATCTTTACAGTCATCTTCTATCCCTTCATTGTATCAACCCTTATTTTGTACATATATGTCTTTCTTCCTTTAAAATTTTAGGAGGCACTTTTTTCTAACAGACCAAAATACGCCCAAAATCGAGTGTGTGGCACTGATCTATGCACTAGCCTGATCATATTTGATCACATTCTGCTTTTTTTGTATTGTTCTGTTTTTGTTTTTATTTTTTTTCTTTTTTTTTTTCTCTTTCTTTTTTCTTTCTTTCCCTTTCTTTTCCCCTGGTTTCAGGTCTTTTCTGATTTGTATACAGTATATTTGCTGGGGACATTGTAAACCTGTTAGCATTTTGTCCTCTCATTCATCTATTCTCCTCTGGACAAAATGACAAGACGAAAAAAATCACCTCAGCAAAAAGAACAAGAGGTAGTACCGTCACCCAGGGACCTACTCAATATGGACATTAGTACGATGTCGGACCTAGAGTTCAGAATCATGACTTTAAAGATACTAGCTGGGCTTGAAAAAAGCGTGGAAGTTATTAGAGAAACCCTTTCTGGAGAAATAAAAGAACTAAAATCTAACCCAGTCGAAATCAAAAAGGCTATTGATGAGGTGCAATCAAAAATGGGGGCACTAACTGCTAGGATAAATGAGGCAGAAGAGAGAATCAGTGATATAGAAGACCAAATGATGGAAAGTAAAGAGGCTGAGAAAAAGAGGGAGAAACAACTACAGGATCACGAGGGCAGAATTCGAGAGATAAGTGATTCGATAAGACGAAACAACATTAGAATAATTGGAATCCCAGAAGAAGAAAGAGAGAGAGGGGCAGAAGGTATATTGGAGCAAATAATAGCAGAGAACTTCCCTAATGTGAGGAAGGAAACAGGCATCAAAATCCAGGAGGCACAGAGAACCCCTCTCAAAATCAATAAAAATAGGTCAACACTCCGACATCTAATAGTAAAACTTACGAGTCTCAGAGACAAAGAGAAAATCCTGAAAGCAGCTCGGGAGAAGAGATATGTAACCTACAATGGTAAAAATATTAGATTGGCAACAGACCTATCCACAGAGACCTGGCAGGCCAGAAAGGACTGGCAAGATATCTTCAGAGCACTAAACGAGAAAAATATGCAGCCAAGAATACTATATCCAGCTAGGCTGTCATTGAAAATAGAAGGAGAGATAAAAAGCTTCTAGAACAAACAAAAACTAAAGGAATTTGCAAACACGAAACCAGCCCTCCAAGAAATATTGAAAGGGGTCCTCTAAGCAAAGAGAGAGCCTAAAGCAGCAAAGATCAGAAAGGAACACGGACAACATACAGTAACAGTCACCTTACAGGCAATACAATGGCACTAAATTCATATCTTTCAATAGTTACCCTGAATGTAAATGGGCTAAATGCCCCAATCAAAAGACACAGGCTATCAGATTGGATTAAAAAACAAGACCCATCCATATGCTGTCTGCAAGAGACTCATTTTAGACGCAAAGACACCCCCAGATTGAAAGTGAGGGGGTGGAAAACCATTTACCATGCTAATGGAAACCAAAAGAAAGCTGGGGTGGCAATCCTTATATCAGACAAACTAGATTTTAAAACAAAGACTGTAATAAGAGATGAGGACTGACACTATATCCTAATTAAAGGGTCTATCCAACAAGAAGATCTAACAATTGTAAATATCTATGCCCCGAACACGGGAGCAGCCAATTATATAAGGCAATTAATAACAAAAGCAAAGAAACACATCGACAACAATACAATAATAGTGGGGGACTTTAACACCCCCCTGACTGAAATGAACAGATCATCTAAGCAAAAGATCAACAAGGAAATAAAGACTTTAAATGACACACTGGACCAAATGGACTTCACAGACATATTCAGAACATTCCATCCCAAAGCAACGGAATACACATTCTTCTCTAGTGCCCATGGAACATTCTCCAGAATTGATCACATCCTAGGTCACAAATCAGGTCTCAACCGGTACCAAAAGATGGGGATCATTCCCTGCATATTTTCAGACCACAATGCTTTGAAACTAGAACTCAATCACAAGAGGAAAATCGGAAAGAACTCAAATACATGGAGGCTAAAGAGCATCCTATTAAAGAATGAATGGGTCAACCAGGAAATTAAAGGAGAATTAAAACAATTCATGGAAACCAATGAAAATGAAAACACAACTGTTCAAAATCTTTGGGATGCAGCAAAGGCAGTCCTGAGAGGAAAGTATATAGCAATACAAGCCTTTCTCAAGAAACAAGAAAGGTCTCAAATACACAACCTAACCCTACACCTAAAGGAGCTGGAGAAAGAACAGCAAATAAAGCCTAAACCCAGCAGGAGAAGAGAAATCATAAAGATCAGAGCAGAAATCAATGAACTAGAAACCAAAAGAACAGTAGAACAGATCAACGAAACTAGGAGCTGGTTCTTTGAAAGAATTAACAAGATTGATAAACCCCTGGCCAGACTGATCAAAACGAAAAGAGGAATGACCCAAATCAACAAAATCATGAATGAAAGAGGAGAGATCACAAGCAACACCAAAGAAATACAAACAATTATAAGAACATATTATGAGCAACTCTATGCCAGCAAATTAGATAACCTGGAAGAAATGGGTGCATTCCTAGAGATGTATCAACTACCAAAACTGAACCAGGAAGAAATAGAAAACCTGAACAGACCTATAACCACTAAGGAAATTGAAGCAGTCATCAAAAATCTCCCAAGAAACAAAAGCCCAGGGCCAGATGGCTTCCCAGGGGAATTCTATCAGACATTTAAAGAAGAATTAATACCTATTCTCCTGAAACTGTTCCAAAAAATAGAAATGGAAGGAAAACTTCCAAATTCATTTTATGAGGCCACCATTACCTTGATCCCCAAACCAGACAAAGATCCCATCAAAAAGGAGAATTACAGACCAATATCCTTGATGAACATGGATGCAAAAATTCTCACCAAAATACTAGCCAATAGGATCCAACAGTACATTAAAAGGATTATTCACCACGACCAAGTGGGATTTATCCCTGGGCTGCAAGGCTGGTTCAACATCCGCAAATCAATCAACGTGATACAATACATTAACAAAAGAAAGAACAAGAATCATATGATCCTCTCAATAGATGCAGAAAAAGCATTTGACAAAGTACAGCATCCTTTCTTGATCAAAACTCTTCAGAGTGTAGGGATAGAGGGTACATACCTCAATATCATAAAAGCCATCTATGAAAAACCTACAGCGAATATCATTCTCAATGGGGAAAAGCTGAGAGCTTTTCCCCTAAGGTCAGGAACGTGGCAGGGATGTCCACTCTCACCACTGCTATTCAACATAGTATTAGAAGTCCTAGCCACAGCAATCAGACAACAAAAAGAAATCAAAGGCATCCAAATCGGCAAAGAGGAAGTCAAACTCTCACTGTTTGCAGATGATATGATACTGTATGTGGAAAACCCAAAAGACTCCACCCCAAAACTGCTAGAACTCATACAGGAATTCAGTCAAGTAGCAGGCTATAAAATCAATGCACAGAAATCAGTGGTATTCCTATACACCAACAACAAGACAGAAGAGAGACAAATCAAGGAGTCGATCCCATTCATAATTGCACCCAAAACCATAAGATACCTAGGAATAAATTTAACCAAAGAGGCAAAGGATCTGTACTCAGAAAACTATAAAATACTCAGGAAAGAAATTGAAGAAGACACAAAGAAATGGAAAAACGTTCCATGCTCATGGATTGGGAGAACCAACATTGTGAAGATGTCAATGCTACCTAGAGCAATCTACACATTCAATGCAATCCCCATCAAAATACCATCCACTTTTTTCAAAGAAATGGAACAAATAATCCTAAAATTTGTATGGAACCAGAAGAGACCCCGAATAGCCAGAGGAATATTGAAAAAGAAAAGCAAAGCTGAGGGCATCACAATTCCGGACTTCCAGCTCTATTACAAAGCTGTCATCATCAAGACAGTATGGTACTGGCACAAAAACAGACACATAGATCAATGGAACAGAATCGAGAGCCCAGAAATGGACCCTCAACTCTATGGTCAACTTATCTTTGACAAAGCAGGAAAGAATGTCCAGTGGAAAAAAGACAGTCTCTTCAACAAATGGTGTTGGGAAAATTGGACAGCCACATGCAGAAGAATGAAACTGGACCATTTCCTTACACCACACACAAAAATAGACTCCAAATGGTTGAAAGACCTAAACGTGAGACAGGAGTCCATCCAAATCCTAAAGGAGAACACAGGTAGCAACCTCTTCGACCTCAGCCGCAGCAACTTCTTCCTAGAAACATCACCAAAGGCACAGGAAGCCAGGGCAAAAATGAACTATTGGGATTTCATCAAGATAAAAAGCTTTTGCACAGCAAAAGAAACAGTCAAGAAAACCAAAAGACAACCGACAGAATGGGAGAAAATATTTGCAAATGACATATCAGATAAAGGGCTAGTATCCAAAATCTATAAAGAACTTATCAAACTCAACACCCAAAGAACAAATAATCCAATCAAGAAATGGGCAGAAGACATGAACAGACATTTTTCCAAAGAAGACATCCAAATGGCCAACAGGCACATGAAAAAGTGCTCAACATCGCTCGGCATCAGGGAAATCCAAATCAAAACCTCAATGAGATACCACCTCACACCCGTCAGAATGGCTAAAATTAACAAGTCAGGGAACAACAGATGTTGGCGGGGATGTGGAGAAAGGGGAACCCTCCTACACTGTTGGTGGGAATGCAAGCTGGTGCAACCCCTCTGGAAAACAGTATGGAGGTTCCTCAAACAGTTGAAATTAGAGCTACCATTCGATCCAGCAATTGCACTACTGGGTATTTACCCCAAAGATACAAATGTAGGGACCCGAAGGGGTACGTGCACCCCAATGTTTATCGCAGCAATGTCCACAATAGCCAAACTGTGGAAAGAGCCAAGATGTCCATCGACAGATGAATGGATAAAGAAGAAGTGGTATATATACACAATGGAATATTATGCAGCCATCAAAAGGAATGAGATCTTGCCATTTGCAACGACGTGGATGGAACTGGAGGGTGTTATGCTGAGTGAAATAAGTCAATCAGAGAAAGACATTTATCATATGACCTCACTGATATGAGGAATTCTTAATCTCAGGAACAAACTGAGGGTTGCTGGAGTGGTCGGGGGTGGGAGGGATGGGGTGGCTGGGTGATGGACATTGGGGAAGATATGTGCTACGGTGAGCGCTGTGAATTGTGTAAGACTGTTGAATCACAGATCTGTACTTCTGAAACAAATAACGCAACATATTTTAAGAAAAAAGAAAAAGAAGAAGATAGCAGGAGAGGAAGAATGAAGGGGAGTAAGTCAGAGGGGGAGACGAACCAGGAGAGATGATGGACTCTGAAAAACAAACTGAGGTTTCTGGAGGGGAGGAGGGTGGGGGGATGGGTTAGCCTGGTGATGGGTATTGAGGAGGGCACATTCTGCATGGAGCACTGGGTGTTATGAACAAACAATGAATCATGGAACACTACACCAAAACAAATTATGTAATGTATGGTGATTAACATAACAATAAAAAAATAAAAAAAAAAGAATCTAGATTTTTTTTTTTAACTATAGATTGCTTCAGAGTCTTAATATGCTAATGTGCAATTCTGAGTCTCCAGGAGGTTGGGGCAGTATGCATCTTGTCTAAAATTTATATAACCAGTTAATCATTTTTTTCTTTGTGTTTTTGTTTATTTGCTTTTTTATTTATTTTCATCGAACATTTCTTAAGACATATGTTATTGAGAATAAATACTCTTGGGAAAACACCAGTTTAATATATTATGATTTATTTCTTATTTATTTATTTATATTTCACTTTAAACCAAGAAATTCACCAGGTTCTTTCCAATGCCTGGTTGACAGTTTAATCTGGAAACTATGGCATTTTCTATAAACCACATGATTACCTAACTCTATATATCCAGGGTAGATATGAACAACTGGAGTAGCTCGGAGTGTTGCTAAAATGCTAGCTGCCAAAAAGGATTTATGGAAAACTTAAAAGTGCCAATCAGATTTCCAAATGTCAAATACTAAGGACACACAGTGATTATTGAGCCCCAAACCCCATTGTTGAATAAAGGCAACTATTGAAATTGTCAGCTAGGATATAAGGAGATCATTTTGAGGACTAACATAATTTTACAGAAGGGTTTATCCCCATATTGAGACCATAGTACTACCAATTCCCAGCTAACACATTCAGTAATATTTTAAAACTTCAGAGACCCAAAAATATTCTGAAAGTCTGAAATAGATTTCTATTTCTTCCCAATATTTGAGAGTAAAATTTCTTAGATGAAAGAACATGGATTTTAAAAATTAAAAAAAAAAACATAGGTTCAAATCCTTACTCTGTCCTTACCAATAGTTGTGACCATTGACAAATTTCTCTATTTTTATTCTTTAATTTTATTTTCTTAATTTTATTTTACTATGTTATGTTAGCCACCATACATTACATCATTAGTTTTTGATGTGGTTTTCCATGATTCATTGTTTGCATATAACACCCAGTGCTCAATGCAATACGTACACTCCTTAATACCCATCACCTGGCTAACCCATCCCCCCACCCCCCTCCCCTCTAAAACCCTCAGTTTGTTTCTCAGAGTCCATTGTCTCTCATGATTCATCTCCCCCTCCGATTTCCGCCCCTTCATTTTTCCCTTCCTACTATCTTCTTTTTTTAACATATGATTTATTATTTGTTTCAGAAGTACAGGTCTGTGATTCATCAGTCTTACACAGTTAACAGCACTCACCATAGCACATACTCTCCCCAATGTCCATCACCCAGCCACCCCATCCCTCCCACCCCCCACCACTCCAGCAACCCTCACCTCAGTTTGTTTCCTGAGATAAAGAGTGTCTTATGGTTTGTCTCCCTCTCTGGTTTCATATTCTTTCATTTTTTCCTCCCTTCCCCTGTGATCCTCTGCCTTGTTTTTCAAATTCCTGATATCAGTGAGATCATGTGATACTTGTTTTCTCTGATTGACTTATTTCGCTTAGCATAATACCCTCTAGTTCCATCCACATCGTTGCAAATGGCAAGATTTGGGGGTTTTTTGAAGGCTGCATAATATTCCATTGAATATATATACCACATCTTCTTTATCCATTCATCTGTTGATGGACATCTTGGCTCTTTCCATAGTTTGGCTATTGTGGACATTGCTTCTATAAACTTTGGGTGCACATGCCCCTTTGGATCACTACATTTGTATCTTTGGGGTAAATACCCAGTACTGCAATTGCTGGGTCATAGGGTAGCTCTATTTTCAACCTTTTGAGGAACCTCCATACTGTTTTCCAGAGTGGCTGTACCGGCTTGCATTCCCACCAACAGTATAGGAGGGTTCTCCTTTCTCTGCATCCTCACCAACATCTGTCATTTCCTGACTTGTTAATTTTAACCATTCTGACTGGTGTGAGGTGGCATCTCAGTGATCTTTTGATTTGTATTCCCCTGATGCCGTGATGTTGAACACTTTTTCATGTGTCTGTTGGCCATTTGTATGTCTTTGTAGAAATGTCTGTTCATGTCTTCTGCCCATTTCTTGATTGGATCATTTGTTCTTTGGGTGTTGAGTTCGATAAGTTCTTTATAGATTTTGGATACTAACCCTTTAGCTGATGGGTCATTTGTAAATATCTTCTCCCATTCTGTCGGTTGTCTTTTGGTTTTGTTGACTGTTTCCTTTGCTGTGCAAAAGCTTTTTATCTTGATGAAGTCCCAATAATTCATTTTTGCCCTTGCTTCCCTTGCCTTTGGCGATGTGTCTAGGAGGACGTTGCTGCGGCTGAGGTTGAAGAGGTTGCTGCCTGGGTTCTCCTCGAGAATTTTGATGGATTCCTGTCTCACATTTAGGTCTTTCATCCATTTTGAGTCTATTTTTGTGTGTGGTGTAAGGAAATGGTCCAGTTTCATTCTTCTGCATGTGGCTGTCCAATTTCCCCAACACCATTTGTTGGAGAGACTGTCTTTTTTCCAGTGGACATTCTTTCCTGCTTTGTCGAAGATTAGTTGGCCATAGAGTTGAGGGTCCATTTCTGGGCTCTCGATTCTGTTCCATTGATCTATGTGTCTGTTTTTGTGCCAGTACCATACTATCCTGATGATTATGGCTTTGTAATAGAGCTTGAAGTCTGGAATTGTGATGCCACCAGCTTTGCTTTTCTTTTTCAACATTTCTCTGTCTATTCGGGGTCTTTTCTGGTTCCATACAAATGTTAGGATTCTTTGTTCCATTTCTTTGAAAAAAGCGGAGGGCATTTTGATAGAGATTGCATTAAATGTGCAGATTGCTCTAGGTAGCATAGACATTTTAACAATATTTGTTCTTCCAATCCATGAGCATGGAAGGTTTTCCCATTTCTTTGTGTCTTCCTCAATTTCTTTCATGAGTATTCTTGTTCTATAGTTTTCTGAGTACAGATTCTTTGCCTCTTTGGTTAGATTTATTCCTAGGTATCTTATGGTTTTGGGTGCAGTTGTAAATGGGATTGACTCCTTAATTTCTCTTTCTTCTGTCTTGTTTTTGGTGTATAGAAATGCCTCTGATTTCTGTGCATTGATTTTTATATCCTGCCACTTTACTGAAATCCTGTACGAGTTCTGGCAGTTTTGGAGTGGACTTTTTTGGGTTTTCCACATAAAGTATTATATCATCTGCAAAGAGTGAGAATTTGACTTCTTCTTTGCTGATTCAGATGCCTCTTATTTCTTTTTGTTGTCTGATTGCTGAGGCTAGGACTTCTAGTAGTATGTTGAATAGCAATGGTGATAGTGGACATCCCTGCCGTGTTCCTGACCTTAGGGGGAACGCTCTCAGTTTTTCTCCATTGAGTATGGTATTTGCTGTGGATTTTTCATGGATGGCTTTTATGATATTGAGGTATGTACCCTCTATCGCTATACTCTGAAGAGTTTTAATCAAGAAAAGATGCTGTACTTTGTCAAATGCTTTTTCTGCATTTATTGACAGGATCATATGGTTCTTGTTCTTTCTTTTATTAATGTATTGTAGCACATTGATTGATTTGTGGATGTTGAACCAACCTTGCAGCCCAGGAGTAAATCCCACTTGGTTGTGGTGAATAATCCTTTTAATGTACTGTTGGATCCTATTGGCTAGTCTTGGTGAGAATTTTTGCATCCATGTTCATCAGGGGTATTGGTCTGTAATTCTCCTTTTTGATGGGGTCTTTGTCTGGTTTTGGGATCAAGGTAATGGTGGCCTCATAAAATGAGTTTGGAAGTTTTCCTTCCATTTCTATTTTTTGGAACAGTTTCAGAAGAATAGGTATTAATTCTTCCTTAAATGTTTGGTAGAATTCCCCTGGGAAGCCATGTGGCTCTGGGCTCTTGTTTGTTGGGAGATTTTTGATGACTGCTTCAATTTCCTTACTGGTTATGGATCTGTTCAGGTTTTCTATTTCTTCCTGGTTCAGTTTTGGTAGTTGATACTTCTCTAGGGATGCATCCATTTCTTCCAGATTGTCTAATTTGCTGGCATATAGTTGCTCATACTATGTTCTTATAATTGTTTATATTTCTTTGGTGTTGGATGTGATCTCTCCTCTTTCATTCATGATTTTGTTGATTTGGGTCATTTCTCTTTTCTTTTTGATCAGTCTGGCCAGGGGTTTATCAATCTTGTTAATTCTTTCAAAGAACCAGCTCCTAGTTTCGTTGATCTGTTCTACTGTTCTTTTGGTTTCTAGTTCATTGATTTCTGCTCTGATCTTTATGATTTCTCTTCTCCTGCTGGGTTTAGGCTTTATTTGCTGTTCTTTCTCCAGCTCCTTTAGGTGTAGGGTTAGGTTGTGTATTTGAGACCTTTCTTGTTTCTTGAGAAAGGCTCGTATTGCTATATACTTTCCTCTCAGGACTGCCTTTGCTGCATCCCAAAGATTTTGAACAGTTGTGTTTTCATTTTCATTGGTTTCCATGAATTTTTTTAATTCTTCTTTAATTTCCTGGTTGACCCATTCATTCTTTAGTAAGATGCTCTTTAGCCTCCGTGTATTTGAGTTCTTTCGGATTTTCCTCTTGTGATTGAATTCTAGTTTCAAAGCTCCGTGGTCTGAAAATATCCAGGGAATGATCCCCATCTTTTTGTACCAGTTGAGACCTGATTTGTGACCCATGATGTGATCTCTTCTGGAAAATTTTCTATGGGCACTAGAGAAGAATGTGTATTCTGTTACTTTGGGATGGAAGGTTCTGAATATATCTGTGAAGTCCATTTGGTCCAGTGTGTCATTTAAAGTCTTTATTTCCTTGTTGATCTTTTGCTTAGATGATCTGTCCATTTCAGTGAGGAGGGTGTTAAAGTCCCCCACTATTACTGTATTGTTGTCGATGTGTTTCTTTGCTTTTGTTATTAATTGGCTTATATAATTGGCTGCTCCCATGTTAGGGGCATAGATATTTACAGTTGTTAGATCTTCTTGCTGGATAGACCCTTTGAGTAGGATATAGTGTCCTTCCTCATCTCTTATTACAGTCTTTGGTTTAAAATCTAATTTGTCTGATATAAAGATTGCCACCCCAGCTTTCTTTTGGTGTCCATTAGCATGGTAAATGGTTTTCCACCCCCTCACTTTCAATCTGGAGGTGTCTTTGGGTCTAAAATGAGTCTCTTGCAGGCAGCATATCAATGGGTCTTGTTTTTTTATCCGATCTGATACCCTGTGTCTTTTGATTGGGGCATTTAGCCCATTTACATTCAGGGTAACTATTGAGAGATATGAATTTAGTGCCACTGTATTGCCTGTAAGGTGACTGTTACTGTATATTGTCTCTATTGGTTGCTGGTCTATGTTACTTTTAGGCTCTCTCTTTGCTTACAGGACCCCTTTCAATATTTCTTGTAAGACTGGTTTGGTGTTTGCAAATTCTTTTTGTTTTTGTTTGTCCTGGAAGGTTCTTATCTCTCCTTCAATTTTCAGTGACGGCCTAGCTGGATATAGTATTCTTGGCTGCATATTTTTCTCGTTTAGTGCTTTGAATATATCATGTCAGTCCTTTCTGGCCTGCCAGGTCTCTGTGGATAGGTCTGTTGCCAATCTAATGTTTCTACCATTGTAGGTTACAGACCTTGTGTCCTGAGCTGCTTTCAGGATTTTGTCCTTGTCTCTGAGTCTTGTAAGTTTTATTATTAGATATTGGGGTGTTGACCTATTTTATTGATTTTGAGAGGGGTTCTCTGTGCCTTCTGGATTTTGATGCCTCTTTCCTTCCCCAAATTAAGGAAGTTCTCTGCTATAATTTGCTCCAATATACCTTCTGCCCCTCTCTCTCTTTCTTCTTCTTCTGGGTTCCCAATTATTCTAATATTGTTTCATATTATGGTATCACTTATCTCTCGAATTCTGCCCTCATGATCCAGTAGTTGTTTATCTCTCTTTTTTTCAGCTTCTTTATTCTCCATCATTTGGTCTTCTATATCACTAATTCTCTCTTCTGCCTCATTTATCCTAGCAGTTAGAGCCTCCATTTTTTATTGCACCTCATTAATAGCCTTTTTGATATCGATTTGGTTAGATTTTAGTTCTTTTATTTCTACAGAAAGGGATTCTCTAGTATCGTCCATGCTTTTTTCAAGTCCAGCTAGTATCTTTATAATTGTCATTCTGAACTCTAGTTTCAACATCTTACTAATGTCCTTATTGGTTATGTCCCTGGCAGTCAGTACTGCCTCTTGTTCTTTTTTTTGAGGTGAGTTTTTCCATCTTGTCATTTTGTCCAGACGAGAATAGAAGAATGAGAGATCAAAATGCTAAAAGGGTAACAATGACCCCAGAAAAATATACACTAAACAAATCAGAAGAGACCCAAAACCAGGGGGGAAAGAAAGGGAAAGGAAAAAAAGAAAAGAATATGATCAGGATAGTGAATAGATCAGAGCCACACACTAGATTTTGGGTGTATTTTAGTCTTTTAGAAGAAAGTGCCTCCCAAAATTTTAAAGAAAGAAAAACTTATATATGTACAAAAATAAGGGTAAATATGATGAAGGGATGGAATATGACTGTAAAGATGAAAAGTATAGAAGATTTTATAAAAGGAATTGATAAGAAGTTGGTTGAAAAAAGAAAGAAGAAAAATTAAAAAGAAAAAAAAGGGAGAGAATATCATCAAGCAGGGGACTAGAACAAAGCCATACACTAGAGATTTAGGGTATATTTTGGTCTGTTAGAAGAAACTGTATCCCAAAATTTTAAAGATATATATATATATATATATATATATATATATATATATATATATATACATATACATATACAAAAAATAAGGTTAACTACAATGAAGGGATAGAATATAACTCAAAAAATGAAAATTAAAAAAGATTTTTAAGAAAGGAATTGATAAGATGTTGGTTGAAAAAGGGAAAAATAAAAATTCAAAAAAATAGAAAAAGAAAAAGTAAAGAAAATGTTAAAAATTAACTTTGAAAGATTAAAGAATCATGGGGAAAAAAGCCATGAATTCTATGTGCTGTATTCCCCTAGTGCAGGAGTTCTGAAGTTCTCATTGATTGGTAAACTTGGTCTTGGCTGGCTGTTCTTGCTGATCTTCTGGGGGAGGGGCCTGTTGCAGTGATTCTCAAATGTCTTTGCTGGAGGTGGAATTATACCACCCTTGTCAGGGGCCAGGCTAGTTAATCTGCTCAGATTTGCTCTCGGAAGCTTTTGTTCCCTGAAAGCTTTCCATATAGCTTTGGAAGATGAGCATGAAAATGACAGCCTCCCTGTCTCCGCCCTGGAGGAGCCGAGAACTTGGGTCCCCACTCCTCAGTGAGCCCCCAGAGAAAAGCAATCACTCCTGTCTCCCTTCTCTCTGGCCGTACTCCGTGCTCACCAGGCCTGTGACTGAGCGTTTCCATCTCTGGCACACAAGCCCATTTGGAGTCTCCAAACCCAGCAGATTCCTGTGGTACACTCCCATGCCGCTCCTCCTGGGGGAGGTAGGGGAGTCTCCCTGGATCTGCCACTTGTTGGGTCCCTGCTCCAAGAGTAATGGCCTGACTGTGCCCCAGATCACAGTTTATGGCAACCCCGAGCTGAGGGCCCACTTCTCGTCTCCATCTTTGCAGCCGGCTTCCCCCCTCCAATACCTGGGAGCTCTGCCATGCTCAGGCACCCCCAGTCTTTCTGTGACCCCGAGGGTCCTAAGACCACACTGTCCCAGCGAGTGCTCCACCCCCCGCTTAGCCACTGGTGTGACGTCCCTTAGTGGAACAGACTTCTAAAAGTTCCAATTTTGTGCTCTGCTGCTCTATTCCTTGCTGGTAGCTGGCTGATGGAGGCTTCCTTCCCCCGTGGTCTATCTTCCCATATATCGCCTCAGATTCACTTCTCTGCACGTCCTACCATCCAGAAAGTGGTCGCTTTTCTGTTCATAGAGTTGCTGCTATTCTTTTCTTTGATCTCCTGTTGACTTTGTAGGTGTTCAGAATGGTTTGAGACCTATCTAGCTGAATTCCTGGGACCAGATGAAATTTAGGTCTCCTACTCCTCTGCCATCTTGCTCCTTATTGACAAATTTCTTATCTTACTGGAACCTCCATTTCCTCACCTATAAAGTGGAGATGAAAATACTTACTAGGATTGCTTGGAAATTTAAATTCTAGGAAATTTCAAATGCTTGGCACTTAACATTTCAGCCCCCTTCAATGTTTGGGGTTTTGTACCAATGATGGGTTTTGTACCAAAATTTGTTCTAGGCAATATATGTGTAATGCATTCTTAGTTACTAACATAATGTCTGGAATGTAATTAGGATTAATAAGTATTTATTCAGTTGAAGAGAATGATACAAATGGAAAGAAAGGTTTAGTTAGTATCAATAGTATACCAGGCACTCTACATGAATGATTTCTCTAGAGTTGAATCATCACAATATTTCTGTCAACACTATTATTCCTATTTTATAAACAAGAAAACTAAGGTTCAGAAAATTCTTTGATTTGATAGTGTTTGGTACTTAGCTATAGGAGATAAAGCCAAGATATAAGTCTATCTAACTCTAAATTTTATGCTCCTTCTAATATGCCAGGTTGCTATTTAACAAATTTGGGATCTTTTCCTAAACCCAGATCATATTTTTCTAGCCAGGGTATTATTCATATTATTATGTGATTAAAAATGTAAAACTCTAATAGCATGTTGCCAATATGGCTGTGAAATTTTTAGATATTCTTGATAAACATTTAGTATATTTCTAAATGTGTGAATGCCCTGGCAGGTAAGCCAGGAAAACATAAAACATAGGAAAACATAAATAACTAGAATCTTGTGGATCTACCTCTAACTAAATGAATGCTACTCTAACACAAATTTAGAGTATGAGTACCACAGTCCAGGGAAAATATGAAAAACCACACCATATATTTAAACCGAAATACTTTTTTCTGTCAGGTTAAAAATTTATTTTTAAACTTTCTATTGGAATGCAAAAGAGTAGGTTTCTATAAGAACAGCTGCACTAGAAGCAGTTTATATCAAGAAAACAGAAGTCATGAAGGCTCTGTAAGGTCCTTTAGTAAAGCTGGGAAAAACAGAAATATCACAAATTTAAAAATTGAGAATATTTCCAAATAAAGAAAGATTTTCTAAGTTATGTCACTGTGAGGAAGCCATAAATGAGATTCTTTCCTTTTTTTTTTTTTTTAGAGGAAGGGAGAGAGAGAGAGAAAGAGAGAGAGAAGGGCCAGAGAGAGAGAAAGAGAATCTTTAAGCAGACTCAACGTGCGGCTGGATCTCACGACCCTGAGATCATGACCTAAGCCAAAATCAAGAGTTGGATTCTTAACCAACTGAGCCACCCAGGTGCCCCTGGGATTCTTTCCTTTTAATGAGCTGGATTAAAAAATCAATTTAATGACTGAAGGTCAATACTATTCTCTCTGATAAAACAAACAGAGATAAAGACCACTATGTTTTGGAGATGGCTGAAACTAGAGGCTTTCAGATTCTAAGGCAGTGTTAGAAACAGCAGAACTAGAAATAGTTCAAGCCCACCGCAAATGAAAATGTTGAGTGTATACATAGAATTGAGGTAACCAATGATAAAAAATTAAACCATAAGATAGTAAGAGGGCAAACACATGCAAATTTCTTAGAAATTGTTTCAAATGTTAAGTTTACAGAAAAAAAATAGTAAAAATATCAGGGATGTCATTTGACTTAATTATATTATCATCATTATTGTCATCACCATTTGTACTAATTTTTAAGGGAAAAGTCATATTTAAATGTCAACCATTAGTTCTGTGGAACAGCTTAATCATCTGACTTGCATTCTGTAACATAAGCATCCAGTTTACCCGGTGGATACCCTGTGGAGGAGTAGTCAAACAGCTTCCAAAAATGGGTCTCCTGAAAATGTTTCAGTATTTGTATGATAACAAATGTCACAAAACAGTGCATAAGAACACTTGTGTGAGTCTGGGAGCAAAAACAATCTTAAAAGACATATACACGGTGAATTTAAGAGTCTTAAATGTTGTTTTTACTTTAATTTAACTAAATAGTAGCCACTGTTCTTGCCAAACAAAAACCCTCAAAATAAAAATATATGTGATGGACACACTGTACTTTTCTTTTTGGACTCTTTTTATGCTATTGCAACATTGCCATTTATTGAAAACTTTCCATGAAACCTGATGTATCTGACTGATGCAATTCATTTAGCATTCCAAACATTCATGAAATTGCCTTTTTATATTTGGAATACAATTGTAGTGGGCAATTAGAATGTTTTAAAAGTTATTGGTTTTAGGATAATCTATTCTTATATGTTTGATCCAGAACAAGCTTAATTTGTCAGTGCGAGTGCAACCCCGAAGGGACAAAAAAAGAGTACTTGGAAAGCATTAACTAATGTAAATGACACATCTAATCCAAGCAGTACTGTAGTTTACTTTATGATTTTTGATGGGCAGATGATATAAGCTAAGAATATTCCAAAGCAATGGTTTATAAAGGCTTTCCTATAACATTCTCAAAGAATGACAGTCATTCCATTTAGTTATTTCAAGATGTGTGCACTAATTGGTAAATGTAAAATGCATTAAGTTAGTATTAAACCAGTGTTGTATTCAATAAACTTGTTCACATTAAAATGCATAGCAGCCAATCTTTTGGTTGCTTTCAGACCTGTAGGTAACCAATCTCTAAACCTCATGGTACTACCTATGTAGGTTTTACCCTGAAGGTTTACTCAGTGAAGTATGGTTAATTTAAAAAGACTCTGGACAAAGTAAGTGTCCGTCTGTGTTCCAAAGGCAAGGATCAGTTATGTTTTCCTTAGATATGCCATACCCTGACTTCTTCCTCACTGATCAGAGATAATAATAGGCATGTCATCTTTTCTTTTTTTTTTAAGATTTTATTTATTTTTATTTATTTGACAGAGAGAGAGAGAGAGAGCAAAAGTAGGCAGGCAGGCAAGCAGAGGCAGAGGGAGAAGCAGGCTCCCTGCTGAGCAGGGAGCCCGATGTGGGGCTCGATCCCAGGACCCTGGGATCATGACCTGAGCCGAAGGCAGACGCTTAACCGACTGAGCCACCCAGGCGCCCCTGTCATATTTTCTTATAAAGCATTTAAAATTATCTTTTAAAACTCTAAATTTAAAAAATCAAAAATTTCACATTTCCTTTCTATGAATGAAAAGCATAGGTTTAATTATTAGTTAATTATCTTGGTAGTAAGTTCTTACTATAGAGAAACTCTCTGATGTCATGACTTCTTTCCGTGATCCCTGGCAGGCACCATGTTATGTCTTTTCTCTCAAATATGAAATACAATGAAAAAAATATATTTTATAGGCAATTGCTAACCACTGCATATTCTGTTTTAGCTCCTTTTTCTGATTATGATAAATCATTGCATTTTAAAATCCAGGGAAAGATATATAAGTTTCCTTCCAAGTCAGTACTTGGAATATCTCTGCTTTCAATTTTGCAGTGTTTCAAGAATATTCTTTGCTATTTTTAAAAGTAAAATCAGCAGATTTGAGGTAACAGATGTCAGAAATTATCAAGGCCTTTACAAGCTAATTATTTACCCAAACATCATCTTAAAGGCAAAGTATTCAGAAATAATTATGGCTTTCTATATTTCTCATTGCAGCCATTAGAAATTTCTTTGAGGTCCAAGACTAAAGATTTTTCCAGTCCTTCCTTCTGTCCCATTTAGCATTGAATCAGACAGTGAGACACCTGCTTCCAGCTGCATGGAAGATGAACACATAGAAAATTCTGTTGACTTATTATTCTAATATCCCCTGGATATCTTTTGCTGAGAATTGTTGAACAATCTAGAGAAGCAGTGTGATAAAAACCAATACACACCAGAATTACATTAGTTTCTCCCTCAAAATTTAGAAAGCTTTTATATTTCACCTTTTCCAAAACACATATAGTAATACAATTGAGTGTACATGATCATTAATTCAGCTTCAATTTACTGATCTCAGGATTCTAGTGGTTCAAAATTAATAGTCTGTGCTTTTTAGGTATAATGGTCTAGAGGCAACAGGCCAGACCTGTGTGGAAGAAACAGCAAGTTCTTATCTTATAGGCAAAAAGGTGCCTCGTCTCCAAGAGTTATGTTCTGTTTTATGCTATCATATTATGGGTTCCATCTCCAATGCCAATTTCTATTGATCACTTGGAGTGCCAGATGAAAAATAATTTCCAACTATGTCACTATTCATCAGGAAAGGCTATCATGATCAATTCGTATCTGACCAGGGTACAGGAGTGGGTAGCAAACTTTCCTGGGCAAGTAATTTGCCATCTCTGCAATAGTAAACATGTTCCCACTTGAAGGTTCCCTTGTTGGAGAAGGATTTCCATTAGGGTAAACAAGGTAACAGTCAAAAGAGGAGGGCAAAGAGAAGTAATAAAACAGAGAGTTTTAAAAAAACATAAAACTTACTCCCATATTCCCCTCGAAACATAACAGTACTTATTCCCAACTACTTCATCTGATCAGATTTACCAGACTTTTTAAAAAATCTTTTTAAAAATTAAACTACTTAGGGAAAACAAAACTAAGTTTTATTCAGGAGAATAAAAGGCTGAGTAGTTGAATGCATTTTGTATTTTTTTCCAAGCAGTTAATTGTCAGTATATATATGCATATGTGTGTATATATAATTAGCTAATCAATAACCTCTTTATAACATATAGTTTTACTTATGTATAGTGTTCCCCATTAAAAAACTGATTTTGTGTTGTTTAAAAATTAGAAATGTCTACTAAACTTCGGTGAACTTTGAGCATACTGGGTTATTTCTACAGAAAGCAGAGCTTGCTTAGTGGTGGAAAACTTGTCTGCCTAAGGTGAAAATTTACACTAGAGATTATTCAAATTGATTGGCCACAGTTTAGTGAACATATGTCCTCCTGCAAAGCTGCTTTCTCCTTCCCTAACATATCTAAAGGAGCACAAAAATAGGTGGCAGAAGAAGGGATATACAACAGATTTTATTATCACTGGTCAGACAGTAACAGCTGTCACATGAAGCTAGGTTTGCCAAGAAAAAAAAATATTTTTTTTCCTGTGACTTAAGATGATACATGATTTCTCCACACATACACACAAAAAACCCTTTATTTTAGAGGTATTTCTATAAAGTCCAAATAATCACCTTTTCTGCTCTGCATTTTAATGCTAGTCCTAGCCAGCAGGATAAGGCAAGAAAAATAAAATGGTAGGAATTGGTAAAAGAAATAAGTAAAACTGTGATTATTTGCAGCTGATAATTATATATATAGAAACTATAAAAGAATCTAGAGATAAGTATTGGTGTCAACAGGAAGGTTTAGCAAGATTGCTTGATTTAAAAATCAATATTTGAAGAGCAATTGTTTTATATATCCCAGAAAACTCATTAGAAAATGAAAATTTTAGGCCAAGAGGTGGAGTCCCTGACCTAAGCTAGGAAGGACAATTCATTCTCTGTAGAGGTCACATGAAGAGTGGATGAATACCGATGCATCAATGCATGGATGACCACCTAGACCTAAAAAGAAAGAAAGAGGACTTCCAGGGAAGATGGTGGAGTAGGAGGACCCTAAGCTCCCCTCTCCCCATGAATACTAGATGACACCACATCAGTGTAAATAACCCAGAAAATGACCTGAAGACTTGCAGAGAAAACTCTGTGGGCCCCGATATGGATCCCACACAGGGAAGACAAATCCCCATAACATTTGGCTTTGAAACCCAGAGGGGCTGGATTTTGCAAGTTCTTACAATCAGTGGGGCTTAAAACCTGGAACTTTAAAAATCAGCAGACTGAGTCCTTGCCTTTAAAGAGACAGCACAACAAACAGCCTTGCAGAGATACAACATAGAAGCAGCAGTTTGCAAAAATGCCTGGGGTATATGGGACAGAGATTTGTTTACTAATCTCAGAGCATGTGCCAGAGAAGCAAGGATCCTGGGGAAACTTTTCCAGCAACAAAAGAGATGGCAGGTGCCATTTCCTTCCCCTGTACCTCAGCCTTGACACAAGGACACCTGTGGGAACCAGTACTGCTTGAACACTTGCTACCTAACTTGCTAACAGTGTACCTCACCCACACATTCTCCTGTAGACATGTCCCCTCCAACCAGTTCTCAGTTCCAGGTATCTTCCCACAGTAGACCCACTCAAACTTGGTAACACTCCCTAAAACCTGCCCCCATGTTCTTCTGTGGTCCTGCCTCCTCGAGTCCACTCTTGGCCAGAGCCCAGCCAAAGCGGTGACACAAGCCTGGCTGTGTGCAAGCAGCCCTGATAGCAGCCAGCACCACTCCAAAGTGATTCTTGCTGCCCGTAGAGGGGAAAATAACCACACACATATCAGTTCAACTGCAGCCCTAGCAGGGGGCTGAGGGCAGACATCTGGTTTGACTTCTGGCCCTGACCAGCAACCACAGCTTCTCAGGGGACAACAGAGAAAGTGCCCCACAGTTTGGTGCTACTGTATGCCTGGAAAACACCTGGTCTGACTCAACTCAAACCCAAGGTGGCCCCAGACTGGCCCACTAACAACACGGACAAAACCCTGCCCACAACAGCCAAAGAGAGCCACCGCAGACAACTGGACTGAAAGCAAATATGACTCAGCCACAACAGTAGTTTGCACACCACACAGATAGGAGACACCCCTGAAGTGCCAGGTTCTGAGCAGGGGATATTGTACTGCAGAGCACACTACAGGACCTCTTCTTCATAAGGTCACCTCTTTCAAGAGAAGACATAGCTGACTTTCCTAATACATAGAAACAGACACAGGAAGTTAGACAAAATGAGGAGACAGAGAAATACGTCCCAAATGAAAGAACAGGAAAAAATCAGCAAGAGAGCTAAACAAAATGAAGATTAAGTTATATGTCTGATAGAGAATTTAAAGTAATGCTCATAAAGATACTCAATGGACTTGAGAAAAGAATGGAGAACCTCAGTGAGACCCTCAACAAAGAGAAAACATGAAAAAGAACCAGATGAAGATGAAGAACTCAATAACTGAAATTAAAAATACACCAGAAAGAATAAATAGTAAACTAGAGGAATCAGATCAGTGACCTGAAGGATGGAGTAATGGAACACAATCAAGCTGAACAAGAGAAAAAAAATTTTTTTAAATGAAAACAGACCAAGGGAACTCAGTGAAAATATTCAAGCATAATAACATTTGCCTAATAGGGATCCCAGAAGGAGAAGAGAGAGAAAAGGGGGCAGAAAATGGATTTGAAGAGATAATACCTGAGAACTTCCCAAATCTGGGAGAGAAAACAGAAATCCAGATCCAGGAATCACAGAGAGCCCCTAACAAAATCAACCCAAGGAGGTCCATGCTAAGACACATAGTAATTAAATGGCAAAAAGCAATGATAGAGAATTTTAAAAGCAGCAATAGAAAGAATACAGTTACATACAAGGGAAACCCCATAAGGCTATCAGCTGCTTTTTTAGCAAAATTTTACAGGCCAGAAGGGAGTGGCATGATATATTCAAATGCTAAAAGAAAAAAAAACATGAAACCAAGAATACTCTATCCATCAAGGCTATCATTCAAAATAGGAGAGATAAAGAGTTTCTCAGACAAACAAAAGGTAAAGAAATTCATCACCACTAAACCAGCCCTACAAGAAATGTTAAAGGGTATTCTTTAAGTGGAAAAGAAAGACCATAAATAGGAATAAGAAAAGTAGAAGCACAAAAGCAGTAAAATTAAGTATATCTATAAAAATCATTTAAGGGACCCACAAAATAAAAGTATATACATAAAGTATGATACCATATACCTAAAATGTGAGAGGTATAAAGAATGGGTTTAAAGTTAAGTGACCATCAACTTAATATAATATAAACTGCTGTATGCATAAGATGTTCTATATAAACCCAATGATAACCACAAATCAAAAACCAGTAATAGATATGCAAAAATTAAAGAGAAAGGAATCCAATTCTATCACTAAAGAAAGACAGCAAACCGCGAGAGAAGAGAGCAAATGAAGAAAACAACAGAGAGGAACTATAAAAACAACCATAAAAATCTAACAAAACAGTAATAAGTACATACCTATCAATAATTACTTTGTAAATGGACCAAATCCTCTAATCCAAAGACATAGGGTGATAGAATGGATAAAAAAGCAGGACCCATCTAAATTCTGCTTATAAGAGACTCAATTCAGAGGTTCTTGGGTGGCTCAGTCAGTTGAGTGTCCAACTCTTGGTTTCTGCTCTGGTGGTGCTCTCAGGATCATGGGATCGGCCCTGCATTGGGCTCTGCCCTGAGCATGGAGTCTGCTTTTCCCCTTTTTCTCCCTCTCCCCCTCCCCCAATGCTCTCTCTCTCTCTCTCTCTCTAAAATAAATAAATCTTAAAAAAGAAAAAACAAGGGACTCATTTCAGACCTAAAGACACATGCAGATTGAAAGTGAAGGGATGGAAAAGCATCTATCATGCAAGTGGAAGTGAGAAGAAAGCTGGGATTGCAATACTTATATTGGACAAAATGACTTTAAAACAAACATTGTAACGAGAGACAAAGAACAACACTCTATGATCATAAAGGGAACAATCCAACAAGAAAATATAACAATTGTAAATATTTATGCTTTCAACATGGGAGCAGCCAAATGCATAAAATAGTTAATAACAAATATAAAGGAAGTAATCAATAGTAATACAATAATAGTAGGGGATTTTAACACCCCACTTATGTCAATGGACAGATCATGCAACCAGAAAATCAACAAGGAAACAGTGACTTTGAATGACACATTGGACCAGAAGGATTTAACAGATATATTCAGAACATTCCATCATAGAACAATAGAATACACATTATTTTCAAGTGCGCATAGAACATTCTCCAGATTACATCATATATTAGTTCACAAAACAAGTCTCAACAAATTGAAAAAGACCGCAGTCATACCAAGCATCTTTTCCAAACACAGTGCTATGAAACTAGAAATCAATGACCAAAAAAAATCTGGAAAGACCACAAATACATGGATGTTAAATTACATGCTACTAAACAATGAGTGGGTCAATCAGGAAATAAAAGAAGAAATTTAAGGAGGGCACGTACTGCATGGAGCACTGGGTGTTATACAAAAACAATGGATCGTGGATCACCACATCAAAAACTAACGATGTATTGTATGGTGACTAACAACATAATAAAATAAAATAAAATAAATTTTAAAAGTACACAGAAACAAATGAAAATGAAAAGACAATGGTCCAAAACCTTTAGGATGCAGCAAAAGCAGTGCAAAGGGGAAGTTTATAGCTATATGGGCCTACCTCAAGAAGCAAGAAAAATCTCAAATAAGCAACCTTACTTTAAACCTAAAGGAGCTAGAAAAAGAAGAACAAACAAAACACCAAACCAGTAGAAGGAAGGAAATAATAAAGATTAGAGCAGAAATAGATGATATACAAACTGAAAAAACAATAGGACAGATCAATGAAACCAGGAGGTGGTTCTTTGAAAAAAATCAGCAAAATTGATAAAGAAGCTTTAGCCAGACTCATCAAACAGAAAGAGAGAGAGAGAGGACTCAAATACAAAAGCAGAAATGAAAGAGGAGTAAGAACAGCTGACACCACAGAAATTCAAAGGATTATAAGAGAATATTATGAAAAATTTGCCAACAAATTGGACAACCTAGAAGAAATGGATAAATTCCTAGAAACATATAACCTCCCAAAACTGAATCAAGAAGAAATAGAAAATTTGAACAGACCAGCAATGAAACTGAATCAGTAATCAAACAACTCCCAACCAATAAAAGTCCAGGACCAGATGGTTTCACAGGTGGATTCTACCAGATATTTAAAGAATTAATACCTGGGTTGGGGGGAAGGGGGGAAGCAAATCAACTACAGCCATGTTTTATCCAAATGCTCATGAGAGTTTTGGGGAATATCCCTTTGTGCGTGCTTTATCTGAGTCTCGGTCCCCAGAATCTCTAGCTTTTGAAAGGGACAGGGAAATTGTTTTCCTTTCAAAGAAGGATATGTAATGATATTTTTTCCCATGCCAGAGTGTGAAGATTAAGCATGAGGCCAGATTGATGGGCTTAACCCATGAACCACTACATTCTGTGAGAGGGAATCTCTAGGGGTAAGGCAGGGTTCTTCTACATCCTGTCTCATAACCCACTCTTGGGATAGGGTGCCAGACTGTCCCAAGCAATGGGTTGTGACAGTATGCAAAGGAGTTATTGGGGGAAGAGCTGCAGACCGGCTGCTCCTAAGCTTACTCCCACCCCATTCTGGACTGATAGAATTTTATTTGCTTCCTTGGATAACTGCACTTTGGGCCTTACTTTCTCCAGGATGCCAAGTGCACTAGCTGTGTGTGAGTGATGTGTCTTGTGCATTGTAACTTTTTTTGGTAATATAAATATTCTAGTCTTGTATTTTTGTGTATTATAATCTTAGGGCCCTTGTTCCTGCACTGTGTTCTCAGGTACATGAGCAATCTCAGGGATAAGTCAGCAGCCGCTCCAGGTCTGCACAGGGAGACTACTTTTTGTTTTATCACCAGGGAGAACAAATATTTGGAGCGCATAACCTACTGAACTACCTCATTTATGCCAATTAAATTTGGCTTTTCTGTCATACTGTTCTCTTGAAACCGCTCCACCTTCAGTGTTCCATGGGAGACTAGGTTTTAACTCCATTGCCCCATAACTTGAACTCCTTCTACCAGAAGATTGAAATTGGTCTGAACAGAAAAATGTGGTGCAGGAGGGTTAGGAGAGGCTTCACCAAGTGAAAGGTGCAGAGGAGAAGCCAAGATTAGTTGAAGGTTGTCTATATGTGTAATAAAGGATCCCTATTCTGGACTTAGAATCCCAGAGCACAGGACTCACTTCACATACCAGATCCATCCTTCACTGGATCAGGTTAGGCCTACCTTGCACAATAGGCTCTGTGTGTGTGTGTGTGTGTGTGTGTGTGTGTGTGTGTGTGTGTGTGTGTGTGTTAAAAAAATGAGTTGTTAAGGATAGGTTTAAGAACAATACTTCTGTACCCATCTTGAACTGCCTTGGGATGGGTGTATGATGCAAGGACTAAATTTCTTAATCTTTATAAATTCTGGGCTTTCCTTATTGGCTTGCAGAGAGACCATAAGCCACGGCTTCTTTGTGGTGCCCGGAGCCGGTGTCCTGCCTTGCCGCAGCAGTGATTAGTGTCGTGCTAGCTAACAGAGAAAAGAAGATTTCATTTATATGCTGTGAGAGCCCCACAAACTTACCTCACTGTGTGGAAACAGGGTAAATGCAATAGAACACACTGGGAGATGTGTGTCTGATCTGGAGTTCTTGTCTCTGCCAATCACTGGCCCCCTCTAGTTATTGTATTTGTCTGGGCTTTGTAAGACTTCACAAATAGCTGATTGTGTGATTGCTAAGTGGCCTGCTCTGTGTAAATATAATGTATTGGTCTTCTCCATGTTCTCTTGGGGTTTTATTGTTTAAAAACTTTTTGTGTTGAGAACAATAGCCAAAGCATCTTTGACAAAATGTTCTACACCAGGAAAGGAATCTGGGACATAGCTTGGTGAGCCCTCTTGAAGTGTGGGGGTCTTGAACTATCCTTTCCTTTTTGTTCCCCTTCCCCTATTTCCTATTTTGGGCTAGATCTTCTGTCCTAAAAACTTGATTCCTACCCTATCCCCTCTTTTATCACCCTTCTATCCCCCCCAAACCCTCACACATACACATTTGATTTGTGGGGTGTCTCCATGACTCCTAATGATTTGTGCAAAAATTCTGAAGATGCTAAGTAAGAACACTCCATCCCTTGTTCCCAATCTCCTGTGTCAAGACCATTCCTTGATGTGCTTTATACTAATACACTTTTATTTGGATGGGTCAAACCTACTTTAATCTCTAATCTTAGGGTAGAGAGAAGCAGAAGGAATGGGGGCGGGATTCCATATAGAAAGTAGAGTTGGGTGGCCATGAAAGGGAAAATGAATGTTTATCCATGTAACTCAGGAACTTTTATGCCGGTGCAAGAAACTTATGCCAAAGTGGCCACAAGATTGTTTAACAGGAGATGGATGAATGTAACTCCCTGTTTACTGCTAGAAACCAAAGCTTTGTGTAAAATCTTGAATTTATGGGGAGTGGGGGAGGGTAGGAAAACTCTGTTCTTTCCCTGGTCCCTTCCCCTCATTTCTGAACTGCAGGAAACTGAGCCCTCTTGGGGTTTGGTTACTCCATCTCTGAGGAGTGTTTATTTGATGGTTGATTTTTCTGTGCCAGGCACTTCCTTTCCCACTTGCTATTGCTTTGTAACATACATGCTGACCCTTTTGCCTTCTCTCTTTACCTTGGAAAAATACAGTGAGTAAATAAAAAACTTACTGGTAATGAATAAAAAGAAGACTTAGTAACTATTCTTCTCTAGCTCTTCTAAAAAATAAAAGAGGAAGGAAGGCTTCCAAATTCATTCTATGAGGTCAACATTAACCTGATACTAAAACCAGATAAAAACATTACAAAAAGAGAATTACAGGCCAATATCTCTGATGGACATAGATGCAAAAATCCTCAACAAAATATTAGCAAACCAAATCCAACAATACATTAAAAAAATCATTCGACATGATCAAGTGGAATTTATTCCTGTGATGCAAAGTTGGTTCAATATTCACAAATCAAACAACGTGATACATCACATCAAGAGGGATGATAAAAACCCTTAACAAGCTAAGCTTAGAGGGAACATACATCAGCATAATAAAGGTCATATATGGAAAACCCACATCATCTTCAATGGGTAAAAACTGAGAGCTTTTCCTCTACAGTAAGGAATAAGACAAGGATGTCCATTCTTATCACTTTTATTCAACATAGTATTAGAAGTCCTACAAACAGCAGAAAAAGGAATAAAAGGCATCCAAATTGGTAAGAAAGAAGTAAAACTTTCACTATTTGCAGATGACATGATACTCTATATAGAAAACTCTAAAGATTCCACCCCCAAAATACTAGAGCTGATAAAGGAATTCAGTAAAGTTGTAGGATAAAAAAAATCAATGTACAGAAATCTATTGCATTTCTATTCACCAATAATGAAGCAGCAGAAAGAGAAATTAAGAAAAAAAAAAAAACCCTTTTACAATTGCACCAAAAATAATAAAATACGTAGGAATGAACTTAACCAAAGAGCTGGAAGACTGGGACTCTGAAAAGTATAAAACACTGATGAAAGAAATTGAAGACAACACAAACAAATGAAAGATATTCCATGCTCATGGACTAGAAGAACAAATATTGTAAAATGTCTATACTATCTAGAGCAATCCACAGATTTAATGCAATCCCTATCAAAATACTAACAGCGTTTTTCACAGAACTAGAACAAATAATCTATCAAGACTTACTATAAAGCTACAATATTAAAAACAAAGTAGCGTTGGGCGCCTGGGTGGCTCAGTTGGTTAAGCGACTGCCTTCGGCTCAGGTCATGATCCTGGAGTCCCAGGATTGAGTCCCGCATCGGGCTCCCTGCTCAGCAGGGAGTCTGCTTCTCCCTCTGACCCTCCCCCCTCTCATGTGCTCTCTCTCTCTCTCATTCTCTCTCAAATAAATAAATAAAATCTTTAAAAAAAATAGCGTTGGTAAAAGAATAGACAAATAGATCAGTGGATCAGAATAGAGAGCCCAGAAATAGACTCATATTAGTATATTCAACTGATCTTTGACAAAGAAGCAAAAGCAATACAATGGACCAAAGAAAGTTGTTTTAACAAATGTTGCTGGAGCAATGGGTCATCCACATGCAAAAAAAAAAAAGAAAGAAAGAAAGGGAAGGAAGACTCTGACATAGATCTTAAAGCTTTCACAAAAATGAATTAAAAATGGATTATATATAGAGTTATAACACCTAAAATTATTTAATTCCTAGAAAATAAACCTGGATGACCTTGGGTTTCTTGATGACTTTTTAGATATAACACCAAAGTAACGATCCATTAAAGAAATAATTTATAAATTGCACTTCATTAAAATTAAAAAAAATTATGCTCTACCAAAGATAATATCAAGAGAGTGAAAAGTTAGTGCACAGACTGGTGGAAATACTTGCAAAGACATATCTGATAAAGGACTATTATCAAAAACATAGAAAGTCTTAAAACTCAACAGTAAGGAAACAAAACAACCTCATTGATTGTCCAAAGGCCTTAACAGATCTTTACCAAACAAGATACACAAGTGGGAAATCACCATATGAAAAGATGCCCTGCATCATATGCCATAAGGGAAATGCAAATTAAAGCAACAATGAGATGCCACTACACACCTATAAGAATGGCTAATATGCCAGAAAACTGACAACACCAAATGCTTGTGAACATTAGAGGCAATAGGAACTCTCATTAATCGTTAACAGGAATTAAAAGTGGTACACACTTTGGAAGGCAGTTTGGTAGTTTCTTAGAAAGTAAAATATATTCTTACCATCTGATCTAGCACTTATGCTCCTTTGTGTTTAACCAGAGGAGTTGAAAATATGTCCATACACAGGGATATTTATAACAGCTTTATTCATAATTGTCAAGACTTGGAAACAACCTGGATGTCCCTTAGTAGGTTAATGGATAGATGTGATGGATCTACACAATGGAATATCATTCAGCACTACAAATAAATGAGCTATTCAGCCATGAAAAAAGTGGAGGAATCTTAAATACACAATAATAAGTGAAAAAAAAGTCAATTTGAAAAGCTTCATACTGTATGATTCCATCTATATGACATTCTGGAAAAGGAAAAACTACGGAGACAGTAAAAAGATGAGTGGTTGCCGGTGGTAAGGCAGGGAGTGAGGGATGAATAGTTAGCAGAGAATTTTTAGGTCAGTAAATCTGTTCTGTTTGATACTATAACAGAGAGTACATGCCATTATACATTTGTCCAAATCCAAAGAATGCACACCAAGAGTGAACCCTAATGTTAAATATGGATTCTGTGTGATAATGATATAGCAATGTAGGTTCATCAATTCTAACAAATTTACCACTCTGATGGGGTATGTTGATAATGAGAAAGGTTATGCATATGTGGGAGGAGATATATGGGAATTCTCTGTACCTTCTGCTCAATTTTGCTGTAAATCTAAAACTTCTTTAAAAAATATTATTAAATTAAATTAAATACTATTAAAATAATAAGTAGATAATTTAAAGCAACTGTTGTGATGGAGGAGGGGTTTTGGAGAAGGCCCTAACTCTGATAATACTCATTTCAGACTCTTTGAAGGGAGAAACTCATAACTGTAAATATGACCAAAATAGAAAAGACTCGTCTGCAGAATATATAACCACACACAGCTTTTAACCTGTACTCCTCCCTCTCCTTTTCTGTTTCACATATGGTCAAGCTGATTAAAAAAAAAAGCATAGGTGCTCCCTCTTTTTGTGCCAGTGGGAGATTCAAACCATACAAACCTCTGTCCGTGTGCAGGAACTCTCACACCAGCCCCACCCTCTAACTACAATAAAACCTCAAGCCAGTCTCTTTTATCTGCCTGTCAAGCAATATTTGGTTCTTCTTGGGAAACATACTCTCTTCTCCCAAAAAGCCTTATTCTCTAAGAAATAGCCTTTTCATATCCTTTTAGTGTATTTGTGCCATCATCAATTTTGACATCTGAACAAAATTTTTGGGTTAGAGGTCCATCTCATTTTTGTGAGTGACAACAATATTACCACAATTTAACTAGATTTTGCTCTAGAATAGAACATGTATGCCACCTCGGAACTTAATATCATACATGCTATGTTCTCTCAGTTGTAGTGTAAATGACAGTCTGGTCATATAGAACTTTATCAATGAGTCCATAGATGTTCAGTTCCGAAAATCAAATAGTCTGAATTATTCTCATGATATTGTTATTAGCACCATTATCCTTAAGCAAAAAATGCAACTTTTACCTATGTCCTAGAAACATGTAATATTCAACTTGATGTCTGTACATAGGAGTTAGCTTGTAGCAGAGTCTGGGAACACTAGTCAAGTGACCTGCTTGTTTAAGGATCCTAAGGTTCCTAGAGAAGACAGGGCAGGATCTGAAAACCAACTGGTTCAGGAATAGTAAATCAGTGGTTCTTAGCCATACCAAAAAGTTAGGGTTCTGAAAACCTGCAAGTCAAGTCAGCTTATTCTTACGATGACTCACAGTGTTCTATTCTAGAGCAAAATCTAGTTAATTGCTTTAATATTTCACAAGTATCCCTTTTGGTTCCCTCTAAATCCACAATTAAATCACACAAAAGGTTTCTTTCATGCAGTGGAATTTGAGTGGCACAGAATAACCATGACTTTGATGGGAAGTATGATTTCATGTCTTTGATGACAGTGTTAATCAAAATCAAGTGGAAAGATTGACCTACATGCTCACACTATAGCCTAGTTTTATGGATTAGTTTGCTTGCTTATTGCATTGGCCAAAAATATCTCTGATTGCTGTCACTTCATGGGGAAACATTTCAGGATTAGAAAAATAATGACTTTCCCCCCTGAGATAACAAATTGGGAGATGCTATTCTGCCACAGATAGTTCTCGGTTTTCCACTTCATTAGCCATGAAGGACAATGCTTTGTGCTGAAATGGGAGATCCATTAGAATGGGTAGTAATCTGAGAATCCATAATGGCTCTACAGAAAGTTTATCCACACCCCAAATTAAACTGAGTGTGCTCTGACTATACCTTGCAGCTGAATTTTGAGATATAAGGTGCATTTTAAATAAATTTCAATTTCTCTATAACTCAGAAGCTATTCCTATGGAGCCTCCTTTAAAGAGATGAGAATGATGTGGTACTTTAATGTGGCTCAAATCAGGTCAAAGTAAATTAAAATTATCTCTGACAAAGGAAAACTGCAACACACCTTTGAATGAAATTTCTATTTGCAACTAGTATCTGCAACTCACCAATCAGAATATAATATTCTGATTTTAACCTTGCAACTTAGCTTCATGCATTGTTCTTCCTTATACCTTTCTTTTTTGATAAATCAAATAATGGCACTTTCAGTATATATATGCAGTTGTGCTTGTCTATGTGAAAAGGGGAGAGAGAAGATTTAATTAGTGACTACTATGCTAGCATTTACATTTGCTCTGTTATTTCTTTTATATATGTCTTATGTTTTTTTAAATTCTTCTATTACTCTATTACTATCTTTTTTCATGCTAAAGATATTTTCTTCTATACCATTTTCATTCCCTTCTTATTTCCTTTATTCTATTGTTTTCCAAGTCATTTTTTTAGTGGTTGCCTTAAGAATTACAATTAGCATATTAATATTAACAATGAACATATTAACATGATTACCAATTTTATTTCAATTGTATACCAAAAAATTGCTGCAATATAGCAGCTCTTCCTCCTCCATCCTTGTGCTATTATAGTCATACCAAGGACATCTTCTTGTAAGTCCACCAGAATAGTTTTATAATTTTTGCTTTATGTAGCTGGTTTTTATTATTTTTATTATTTATTATTATATTATGTTCAGTTGGTTTTTAAAACAGGTAGGAGATGGGGCGCCTGGGTGGCTCAGTCCATTAAGTGTCTGCCCTCAGCTTGGGTAGTGATCCCAGGGTCCTGGGATCAACCCCTGCATCAGGCTCCCTGCTCAGCAGGGGGCTTGCTTCTCCCGCTCCCTCTGCAACTCCCACTGCTTGTGCTCTCACACTCTCTCTGTCAAGTAAATAGGTAAAATCTTGAAAAAAAAATAAAACAGGTAGAAAAAAAGAATTATAAATAATAATATATTTTACATTCACTTATGTAGTTAGTTATCTTTGCCAGTGGTCTTTATTTCTTTGAGTGGATTTAAGTTATTTCTAGCTTCCTTTCTTTTCACTTTGTAGGACTCCCTTTAATAATTCTTGTAGGGTGGGTCTTCTAAAAACAAATTCTCTCAGTCTTTGTTGATTTGAGACTATCATATTATTTTCATTTTTGAATGATCCTTATTTAGATACAGAATTCTTGGTTGACATTTTTTTCTCTGTCCATGGTTTGAATATGCCATCCCACTGTCATCTGGCCTCTATGGTTTTAATAAAAAGGCAGTTGTTAATTTTACTGAGGATCTCCTATACATGATGAGTCACTTCTTTTTTGCTGCTTTCAGTATTGTCTTTTTTGGTTTTGGCTTTTGACATTTTGATTATGATGTATCTAGGTGTGGATCTCTTTTGAGTTTTCTTTTTGGAATTTATTGAGATTCTTTGATATGGAGATTCATGCTTCTTATCGTTTGAGAGGTTTCAGATTTAGTTCTTCAAATATTCTTGGTGCTCTGTATTAGTTTCCTAGGACTATAGTGACAAAATACTACAAATTGAGTGGCTTAGAATAATAGAAATTTAATGTCTCAGTTCTGGAGGCTAAAAGTCTGAAATCAATGTGGCAGGAGGGTCACACTCACTATAAAACTTGCAGAGAAGGATCCTTCCATGCCTCTTCCAGCTTCTGATAGCCACAGACATCTCATAACTCATGGCACCATAATTCCAATTTCCGCCTCTGTCTTCACATGACATTCCCTCTGGGTCTCTTCACATCATCCTCCCTATACATCTGTGTCTAAAGTTCCCCATTTTATGAGGACACCGTCATATACTATTAAGGCCCAGCCTAATGACCTCATTTTAATTTGATTACATCTATAAAGATTATATAAGGTCACATTCTGGGGTACTGGGGATTAAGACTTTGACATATCTTTTTGTGGAAATAAAACTCATACTATAGCATGCCCCTTTCTTTATCATCTCAGGGATTCCCATTATATCTATGTTGGTATGCTTGTTTGCACCCCACAAATTTCTAAAACTTTGTTTTTGTCATTTTTTTTTCTTGCTCCCTAGACTGGATAAACTCAGTTGACATATGTTCAAGTTCACTGATTCTTCTGCCTACTTAAGTCTGCTATGGAGCCCCTCTCATGAATTTTTTTTTAAGATTTTTTTTTTAATTTATTTATTTGACAGAGACATAGCAAGAGAGGGAACACAAGCAGGGAGAGCGGGAGAGGGAGAAGCAGGCTTCCCACTGAGCAAGGAGCCCGACGTGGGGCTCGATCCCAGGACGCTGGGATCACGACCTGAGCCGAAGGCAGCCGCTTTAACGACTGAGCCACCCAGGTGCCCCCTCTCATGAATTTTTAATTTTAGTTATTTTTGTTTACAATTTCAGAATTTCAATTTGATTCTTATGATGTGTATCTTTTATTGGTACTGTCTGTTAAGTGATATGTAATTTTCACACTTTCTTCTAATTCTTTAAACATGGTTGCATTTAGTTATTTGTAAGTATGTAATAGCTGATTTAATCTTTTTGCCTATTGGGCTTCCTCAGGGACAGTTTCTATTTATTGCTTTTTTTCTGTGTATGAACCACACTTTCGTATTTCTTTGTGCATCTCACAATTTTTTTTAAAGATTTTATTTATTTGAGGAGTGGCCTGGGTGGCTCAGTGGTTAAGTATCTGCCTTCCCCTCGGGTCATTATCCCAGGGTCCTGGGATTGAGCCCTGCATCAACTCCCTGCTCAGCAGGAAGCCTGCTTCTCCCTCTCCCACCCCCCCTTGTGTTTCCTCTCCCACTGTCTCTCTCTCGCTCTCTATTTTATTTGTTTATTTGAGAGAGAGCGAGAGAGAGAAATTGAGAGAATGAATAGGGGGAGGAGCAGAAGGAGAAGCAGACTCCCAGGACCCTGGGATCATGACCTGAGCTGAAGGCAGACGCTTAATGACTGAGCTACCCAGGTGCCCTCACAATTTTTTAATGAAAATTTCAAATAATATCATAGGGCAAATATAGAAATTAAATTCCCTATATGGTTCATTGTTACTAATTTTTGTTGTTGTTGTCATCCCTGTTATTATTTAGTGATTTTACTTGACTAATTCTACACAACCTTTATTCTTTGTGATGTGTAGCCACTGAAGTTTCTTAAGAGGTTTGCTAATGACCAGACAGAGATTTCCTTAAGTATCTTGAAACAGTAGGTTTTCCAGTGTTGGCCAATGGGCTCTGTGAGTGTGCCAGGGCACACTGTAAATAGTCTGCTCTGGCAGACAGTTTATAACACTGCTTTAGCCTTTACTTCCTGCTTCTGTAGAGGTTCAAGGTCAGCCAGAGGGGAGAGATTAGGACCATCTCAGATTTTTCTTGGGCTGATGCATAGCTCTTCTCATATGCATGGCCTTCTAAAGTCTCTGAAATCTGTTGAAGCTTTTCAGTCTCCTTTATAAATCTAATTCCTTAGTTGCCTTTTAGGTTTGTGGTCAGCTTTTCATTAGACCAACTGGTATCACACCTCAAGCACCTATGTTGTCAAACAATTGCAACTGATTGTTTTCAACAAATGCATTAGCGCTATTCACAGAGTCAGATTTGAGTCAAGTCTTGAGACTTGAGTATAAACTCAAGTCTTGAGAATGGAGCTTTTCAGAGATCTCCCAGATAGATCAAATAGTGACAGTTCTCTAAGAATGGGCTTTTGGGGGAGTTCTAAATCCATTCTGCCATCTTTATGGCTCCTGTGATTATGATTTTCACAGCTTTGGGAGTTGCAAGGCTACTAGTTTTCAGAGCTATTAAAGATAGAGGTGGGGTGAGAATAGGCAAGTTCAAATGCCACAAAGATCATCTTACTGAGATTTAGCTAATTTTCTTGACTAAAAGCTCCTTGGATTGTTGCAGATCTTTGCTTAATTTATAGAGTTCTGGAAAGGTTGATTTGGTTAATTTTTGCTAGTATTCTCCTTACTATTATTGAGGAGCAAATTTTTGGAGGTCTTTATTCTGCCATTCTAGAAGTGATTTTTAATGAATTCTTTTCCTCAGATAATCACTTTGATGACTACATTTTCTAGTTTCATTTCCGTATAAGGATAAACTCAGGTAATTTTGACTAGAATGGTATATATCCCAAGTCTCGTATGACCCATATTTATACAGTCCATTTGTGAAAAGAAAATGTCACTCCTTCCATTGTGAATTTTTATAGTTACACTGTTAGAAATTGGCTTAGACTTACTATATGGGTAACTTTCTCCACCCCTACACAATGTCACTTTTGAGTTTTCAGTTTGATGGCATGTGTCACTTTTTGTTTTACACAGGAGTGTATCTTATAAATAGTAAAAGTAAATACTAACTAATGAATTCCTGAGTTTGGTCATGGCATCCCCAGTAATCAGAACAAATAAAGCACTGAAAAAAGGGGCGCCTGGGTGGCTCGGTCGTTAAGCGTCTGCCTTTGGCTCAGGTCATGATCCCAGGGTCCTGGGATCGAGCCCTGCATTGGGCTCCCTGCTTGGCGGGAAGCCTGCTTCTCCCTCTCCCATTCCCCCTGCTTGTGTTCCCTCTCTCGCTGTGTCTCTCTCTGTCAGATAAATAAATAAAATCTTAAAAAAAAAAAAAGCACTGAAAAAGTTTCTGACTTTGGTTACTCTGTTCAGAATTAGGCCTGTCTAGAGAGGCACGTGATGCGATAATTGCCTTAAAGAAGAGATTAAAATGGTATGACTATTTGTATATCTGTGCTATACCTCAGTGGAAAAATGGCTAAATCCAAAAATTGGGGACAAAAGCCCTTTTCACATGAATCCTATCTCAAAGCACGTTAGGAATCTCAAACCACAATGTATCCTTCTCTCATCATCCTCACTTATTCTCCTGTTCAGTATTTAATATTGAAATATACTTCCTCCTTCCTATGACTTCTGATCTTCCATGATCAAGTGGGATTTATTCCTGGGTTTCAAGGGTGGTTCAATAACTGCAAATCAATCAACATGATATACCATGTTAATAAAGATAAGGACCTTATGATCCTTTCAATAGATGCAGACAAAGCATTTGACAAAGTACAAATTCCATTCATGATAAAAGCCATCAACAATGTATGCTTAGAGAGAATATACTTCAACATAATAAAGGCCATATATGAAAAACCACAGCTAACATCAACCTCAATGGAGAAAGACTGAGAGCCTCTCTCCCCTAATGTCAGGAACAAGACAAAGATGTCCACTCTCACCACTTTTATTCAACATAGTACTGGAAGTCCTAGCCACAGCAATCAGACAACAAAAAGAAAAAAAGTATCCAAATTGGTAAGGAAGAAGTAACAATTTTACTCTTTGCAGATGACATGATACTCTATATAGAAAACCCAAGACTCCACCAAAAAAAAAAAAAACAAAAAAACTGCTAGAACTCTACTCCCTTTAAAAATTTTCCCTTTTCAATATTACTTATAACCTCACAACAAAGCCATAATTATATGGCTTATTCAATATTTTTTAAAAATTGTTTCTCTCCCTCCACTTTAATTTAAACTCTACATGGGGAGAGATCTTAGTTTTCTTTACTGATACAGCCCAAATTGAGACAGTATTTAATATATAGTACATACTTAGTAAATATTTACTGAATAAATAAATGTATTAAAATGGAAAACTTGGAATGATGGTCACAGCCTAGGTATTCCTGGTAAATTGACTATTTTCTCTGTCTATGAAGATACAAGAGCTAGGTGAACTAAACCCTTTCCTTTATATGATATCCAATCAAGAAATTGATAGGATTTCTTGTCATACTTTTGCCTGGATGCATTTTTGCCAATAGGAGCCATTTCAGGGTATAAGTAGCACCCCTAGCCACTGTACCATGTGTATTTGTCATTCACTACATCTTTGACAAATAAACTGGATGATACTGATAGATGGTAATAAGAGTGCTCATCTGAGTCTAATTTACCACATCTAAATGTATGTGTCTAAACTGTCATGACAACAGTTTATACTATCAGAATAGCTAGTATATATTTTTTCTATTTAAATTATTTTAGTTTAAATTTCACATCTGCAACCATCTGTTTTAACTCCGATTAATCTATCTATAACAGAGAACCTAGAACTCTTGAAAGCTTTCACCTTTGCTAATAATTGTGTCCCAGGGCATACTCTGAGCTCCCCCATGAAGGCATTACTTATTTCTTCTCTGCACAGTTTACAAAGAAAAATCACAGCATTTTTAGTATTGTTACTTTGCTTTTGGCTAGGGGGTTAACCTTAGACTTTACCAGTAAGAAGTTCCCTGACACTCTGTTTACAGCTTGTTTTGTCATGTTTTCTAGTATTCCAGAAATATTTCCTATTTGTGTGAAGATCGAAAAATGGAAATGATTCTCTTTGGTTCCTTTTGCCTTTTTGTCATCAGCTCAACAAGTTACTCCTTACATAAAAATTCCCAAACATTTGTGCCTCTCAGTTACATGTCATATTGGGTGCTATTGCTAAGGCCCCTAACAGAAGAGGAGAATTCGGCTATCTTCTATCAATCCAGACATAAAAGAGATATGCAAAAATGTTAAGCAGTGCCACACTTCTCATTACTTTTTACTTTTGGAAAAGTATTTCTTATAATATGTTAATTATATAATATATAATGAGTTCATTATTTTTTGAGTTAATAAATAAGCATTTTTTAAATGTCTCAGTTTTCATCAAATATGGCAAATAGCAATAAATATAACTTATATAAACAAAAGCTTTTGGGAGTCCTCAATAATTTTAAGAGTGCAAAGGGATCCTGAAGCCAAAATGTATGGGAACTGCTGCCCTAGCAGGAAGTGGAGGGACAGATTGCTTCAGTAGAATCTGAAACTGAACTGATTCAGTGCTGGTTTGCATTATTTGTAAGGCTTAGTCTACCCACAGTTTGGCCCTATTCCTCAGGTTTAGCCTTCCAGGCATCACAACTGACAACTCTTTCATCCCTTGGGGTCTTTCTCCTTAGTGTGTCTTGACTTTCAATTTTCTTCTTTTCTAGCACAGGAAGACTTCAAAATCTTTGCTTTGCTTTCTCATAGTTTTTTGCTTATCTTCTACTCCTACTCCAATATCTTAACTAGCAAATGCTTTGAAGGGAAAACTGCTGCTCATTGTTGGTCTCACTTATTATGACCTCAAGGATCTTGGCTTCTCAGGTCCTGGATTCCTTGTCAGTCCTGGGTTTCCAATATTTATTTCTTCCCAGAACTATGAGATCTGGCCTTCTCTGCCTCTTAGCTGCTACCTCTACCCGGCTACTCAGTCACTCTCCCCATGCAATGATTTGGTAAATAACAAGAAAGGAAAAGCAGTGTGTACAAAGTTTTGTTCAACACGGTAAAATTCCCTTCTTCACATCTGGCTCCTCAAGTCTTTTTTTGCAGCAGGAACTCTCTAGCATTTTCAGACAAATAGTTTGTTTCTTATCCAGATTTTCTACTTTCATTCAGCAAGAGTCTATTCCTTATTGTGAAGTGCTTGATCAGTTTTCTTGCTCATTTTTCTGGTAGCTTATTGTATTTTTCTTATTAATTTCTAAGAGTTATTTCTACATGTTTGGCATTAATATGTGTATTTCAAATCTTTTCTTCCACTCTGAGGCTTTTTCTTTCATCTCATAATGGAGTCATTTGATGAAGTTAAGTTTTAATTTTAACATAATCAAATTCATTTACTAAATTTAACTTTACCTGACTTAATTTAACATATTTTTGAAGTAGTCAAAAAAGAGAGAAAGGAAATGAAGGAAAAAAAGAAATGAAAGGGAAAAGGAAAAGCGGCAGGGCTAAACACCATAAGGAAAATAAGTGTCAGCATTTCAGTTTTCATTTCTATATTTGTGTTGCTAAATACAGATCTTGGAAGAGAGAGATCACCATTTTGATATGTGGATCTGTTTAAAGGTATCTCATTATCCTTTCCTCTTACTACACATTTTTCAGAAAACAATTTTTTGAGTGCTAAAGTTGTCTTTTATACTGCTTTGCAACCTTCCACAATGCTGGCTAAAGAAGTCATCAAGATATTTTAGTTAATTCCTCTTCTGTTACTTTGGAATCTTGTAATATGTAAAGGAGCCTAAGACCAGATAAGGTACCCCAATACACTCAAAGAACATTCAGGAATGGAAATAAGTTTCAATTAGTGTGCCATCTTCAAATGATTGAAAGCTGACTGTAGTACTGCATTAAGGATTCTAAAACCTTATTTGAGTTCAGCAGAAAAGAATAGCATGATCAATTAATGATGTTGCCATAGTGATGAAAGGATCTGTTTTCCAACAAATTTTTTAAAAAGATTTATTTATTTATTTTAGAGAGAGAGTGCAAGTAGGGGGAGGGGCAGAGGGAGAGGGAAAGAGAGAATCCCAAGCAAACTCCGTGCTGAGTGTGGAGCCCAGCAAGGGGCTCAATCTCATGACCCTGAGATAATGACCTGAGCTGAAATCAAAAGTTGGATGCTTAACCAACTGAGCTACCCAAGTGTCCCCCCAACACAATTTTTTCTTTTACCTTTCTACAAACTTAGTTAAGATTTTTCATTACCAGTAAAGAGATATTTAAAAGCCAGATTGCCTCAATTTTCCGTTTCTTCTGATTTCTACCTGGATTCTTAAATGCAAAGTCTCAGTGTGTTTTATCTTAACTGCTAGGAAGTGGAAGACTTAATTAAACCCCACACTGAAATCACTTCTCTTCCAGATCAAGAGTCTCCTTATATCAAACATCAGCATTTCCATTGCTGTCCTTTCCTTTATTCATTTAGCAAATATTTGAGCGTCATATGTCAAAAGTCAGGCAAACTTCTAGGAAATGGGAATAAAGTATTGAAAAAAAAATTGTGCCTTTGGGGAACTTACATTTTAGTAGGGGAAGAAAGACAATTCACATGATAGCAAGTAAAAAGTAGTATTTTAGATCGTGGGAAGTGCTAAGCAGGAAAAATTAAGCCTATTTTCTGATAAGGGTAATTGAATTGTTAAAGGGTTTTCAAATTTTGGATAGACTAAACACAGTGGTCCTCATTGAGAAAATGATTTGGGAGTAAAAGTCTAGAGGAAATATGAGTACTAGTCATGCACATATTTGGGGGAGGATCATTCTAATACAGGGAATAGCAAGTGCAAAAGCTATGAGGTGAGAGTGTGCCTGGGGTATTTGTGGCACAGCAAGGATCCCAATGTGCCTGAAAACGAGTAAGAATAAAATAGTAAAAAACACAGTCCGAGAGCTAACTGAGCCAGATTATGTAAGGCTTTATAATCTTGGTAAGGACTTTGGCTTTTACTCTGGATAAGAGCGAGACAGAAATCCATTGGACAGTTTTGAGCAGAGAAGTAACATGATTTTGCTTATGTTTTAACAAGATTACTTTGGTTGTTGGGTTGAGAGTAGATGGCAGGAGGTCAAGATTAGAAGCTGGAAGACCAGTTAGGAGGCTATTTTACTAACAAAAGAAAATGACGATGGTTGCTAGAATCAAGCTCATCGCTGTGTCAGTGACAAGAAGTTATTTAATTCTAGATCTATTTTGAAGATGGGACTGACTGGATTTGCTGGCAGTCTGGCTTGCAAAGTGAGGGAAAGAGAAAAGGACACTAACATTTTGATCTAAAAAAAAAAAAAAGTCACAGTGGAATAGCCATAATATATGCAACCTAAATTTCTGTACTGTTATAGCAAAAGCACAAGTATTTGTTACCTAGAAATTGGGAAGACTGCAGAAATAGCTGGTTTGGGATTGAGGGGGGAATAACAGAGGGTCAATTTCAGACAGTTTGAAGTTTCTATTAGATACCCATGAGCCCATATCAGGTAGGAACAGAGATCAGAAGCAAAATTCCAGATTTATCTTACTGTTCTGCTTTCAGATAAATCTCAATTAAATCTTCTTTTCACTAACATGACATGAATTGAGCCTTGGGTGGTCTCGGTATGAATACGTAAGCATGCTTTGCATCACCATTCCCAATGGATATTGATAAATAAATAAATATGTATCTGTGTGTGCTTTCTAAGTTTATGAACTACTACATCAAAACACAAGTATTTTCTACTTCAAAACAGATTAATTGGTAACATATTAAAGACAGCAGCTTAAGGAGGGAATTGGTGGAGAAATAGAGCAATACCCCAATGCATAAACTGAAATCACAGAAAAAGTAAGAAGAAGGTTATATCCCTGAGATCCCATCATCATATATCCTTGTTTCCAAGATTTTAGCCTATAACCCATTTATATGGGGATTAGCACATCATTGCCTTGATATAAGTCAAGCCTCCGTCAATAAAGGTAAATAAAGCAACAGAGGATAAAGGCCAAACTTGATATCTACCTTTTAATTAATATTGCTGCCTTTTCTCTTCACCCAATATTCTTCAGGATTTCCAAAGAACTGCTCCTTAACCTCAGGTGATTTCTCAGAACATCTCCTACAGAACTATAACCAGTCTCATTTCCAAATGTATTAGACCTCAGGACCTCTGTATGTATAGGCATCCATATTCACATTCTTGTCAAAGCCCTTTTGAGAATACAAGTAGCATCAATATTTTCTTTAAGCAGGAGAAAAACCTCACAAATATGAATCATTAAAACAATACAAGGCAGAATGTAAATAAGTGTTAACAAGCTTGGTACAGGGGCACCTGGGTGGCTCAGTTGGTTAAATGTCCAACCTGATTTCGACTCAGGTCATGATCTCAGGGTCGTGAGATCTAGCCTCATGTTGGGCTCTGTGCTCAGTGGGAGTTTTCTTGAGATGTTCTCTCTCCCTCTCCCTCTGTCCCTCCCCTGCTCATGCTCTCTCTCTTTCTTTCTAAAACAAATAAGTAAATCTTTAAAAAGAAACCTAGCTTGGTACAAATAATAAAGGCTGTGGGAGATTAAAAAAGAAAAGGAGAAATTAGTGTGGGTCAACATCATAATATTTTTAGGCAATGCAAATGTTGTGGCAAATAGCATTCGACAAGCATTATGGAGAATCAAAATATTTTCAAATATTCATTAAATAAGGAAGAATGTGTTCAGGCCTGGTTAACTGACAAAGCATGGAGACAATTACATGATTCTGGAACATAAAACAAGGCAAATGAAGGGGCACCTGGGTGGCTCAGTCGGTGAAGTATCTGCCTTCCGCTCAGGTCATGATCTCAGGGTCCTGGGATCGAGCCCCACATCCGGTTCCCTGCTCCGCAGGAAGCCTGCTTCTCCCTCTCCCACTGCCCCTGCTTCTGTTCCCTCTCTCGCTGTGTCTCTCTCTGTCAAATAAATAAATAAAATCTTTAAAAAAAATAAAAAAAAAACAAGGCAAATGAAATAACATTCAACAAACAAAGAGAATTCCCCAGGGGGGAAAAATGCAATGTAAAAAAAAAAAAAAAGCTTTGGACAATATCAGTTTCTTGCCCTCAATAAAACATCAGAAAAAGTGGACTCCATGTAAATCACGTGGCTAAATATGATATCTTATAAAAGACTAATATAAACGTTATAAAATTTGGCTGCATAAACCGCAAGGGCAATAAGAAACCAATAATGCCATAGCAGAATTTGAAACAATATTGAATTTAGTTAGTATCAGTATTAAAGAGGAAAGAATCCATGAGATAGAGGACAAATATGAGCATCTCTCAGAACTCAAAGAAAAGGAAAAGAAATGAAAGTGTGAAAAGAAGAGTAAATATAGAAGATGGGGAAAAGAGATACAACTTACAGGAAGAAAAAGATAGGAAGAAAAAATTAATAGGATAGAAGATAAAAATTTTTAAATAATACAGGATTGAGAAATACCTGCCTGTATAAATTGATTGTACTCATTAAATATCAAGCAAAATTAATAATGATACACACCTTTAGTTATGTAAAAAATTTTGGATGAAGGAAAAATATATAAATACCCAGGCAAGGGAAGAATCAAATTACTTATAATGAAGGAAATTAGGTCAATCTCAAACACTTTTGGAGATATTAAATGTAACAATAGAATTAAGTAAGAGGTGCAGTTTTGAGAAAATAAGTTTATAGCTAAAGGATTATATACCCCATCAAGCAAGTAAAGATGGTATTTCTATTACTCTCATAAACGAACTATATTCTCCAACTTAACCCTTCCCTGGAAAAAAAAGATATGCCCTAGAGACCAAGAAATGATATATAAAATAAAGCATTTGACAAATTCGACATCCCTTCGTGATAAAAACTCTTAAGAAATTCGGTATAGAATGAACATACCTCAACATAATAAAGGCCATATATGACAAACCAACAGCTAACATCATGCTCAATGGTGAAAGGTTGAAATCTTTCCCTCTAAGATCAAGAACAAGACAAAGGCACTCATTCTTACCACTCTTATTCAACATAGTACTGGAAGTCCTTGCCAGAGCAATAGGTAAGAAAAAGAAAAGTCATCCAAATTGGAAAGGAAGTAAAATTGTCTTTGCTAATGACATGATCTTGCATAAAAAAACCCTAAAGACTCTACCAAAAAATTCTAACTCCTAATAAACTAATTCAGTAAAGTTACAGGATACCAAATCAACATACAAAAATGAGTTTCATTTCTATACAATAACAATGAACTACCTGAAAAAGAAATAAAGAAAACAATCCCATTTACAATAGCATCAAAAATGATAAAATAAGAGTAAATTTAACCAAGAAATTGAAAAATCTATATATTGAAAAGTATAAGATATTGAGGAAATAAATTGAAGTAGACATGTAGAAATGGAAAGATATCCACTATTCATGTATTGGAAGAGTTAATATGGTTAAAATGTCCATACTTCCAAAAGCCATCTATTCAGTGCAATTTCTATCAAATTCCAATGGCATTTTGCACAGAAATAGAAAAAAAATCCTAAAATTCTTGTGGAACCACAAAAGTCCTCAAATAGCCAAAACAATCTTGAGAAGAACAAAGCTGGAGGCCTTGTGTGATCACCCCCTGATTTCAAACTATATCACAAAGCTATAATAATCAAAACAGTATGGTACTGGCATAAAAACAAACAGAGCAATGGAACAGAATGGAGAGCCCAGAAATAAACCCCCACATGGATGGTTAACTAATATTTGACAAGGGAGCTAAGAATATTCATAGGAAAGAGACTATCTTTTATACACATGCACAAGAATGAAATCAGATCCTTATTTTATACCACTCACAAAAAATAACTTGGATTAAGGGTTTAAATGTAAGGCCTGAAACCCTAAAACTCCTGGAAGAAAACATAGGGAACAAGCTCATTGACTTTGGTCTTGGCAATCATTTTTCGGATATGACACCAAAAACATTAGCAACAAAAGCAAAAATGAAGAAGTGGAACTGCATCAAACTAAAAAGCTCCTGCACACCAAAGAAACAATGAACAAAATGAAAAGGCAATCTATGGAATGGGAGAACATATTTGCAAAGCCGGTATTGGATAGTTAATATCCAAAATATATAAGGAACACACAACTCAATAGCAAAAAATATTTTTAAAAATCTGATTAAAAAATGGAGAGAGGAACTGAATAGACATTATTCCAAAGACAAAAAAATGGCCAATAAATACATGAAAAGGTACCTGATATAACTAATCATCAGGGAAATGCAAATCGAAACCACAACAAGGTATCACCTCACACCTGTTAAATTGGCTATTATCAAAATGACAAGCAATAACAAATGCTGGCAAGAATGTGGAGAAAAGGGAAGCCTTTTTTAAAGCGTCTACTGTAAATTGGAGAGCTACTATGGATGGAAACAGCATGGAGGTTCTTCAGAAAATTAAAAAAAATAGAACTACTATACATTCTACCTATTCCACTTCTGGGTAATTATATCTGAAGTTAAATTGCTATTTAAAAGAGATATCTGAACTCCCATATTCATTGCAGCATTTTTCATGACATGGAAATTTTCATTTCTAAGACATGGAAACAACCTGAGTGCCCACCAAAAGATGAATAAAAAAAGAAAATGTGTGTGTGTGTGTGTGTGTGTGTGTGTGTGTGTGTGTGTGTGTGTGTGTGGAGAGAGAGAGAGAGAGATACACACGTACACAATGGATTATTATTCAGCCATAAAAAAAGAAAGAAATCCTATTTTGTGACAAACACCAATGGACCTTGGGAACATTATGCCAAGTGAAATAAATCAGAGAAAGCAAAATATGTATGATCTTACTTATATGTGGAATTTAAAAACATCACAGTCATAGGAACAGTGAATAAAATGGTGGTTTCCAGATGCTGAAAGTGGGGGGAAATGGGGAGATGTTGGTCGAAAGCCACAAATTTTCTGTTATAAATTCCTCAGATTTAATGTACAACATGGTGACTATAGTAACAATAGTGTATTGTATACTTGAAAGTTGCTATGAGAGTAGAGCTTTAATATTCTCACTATAACAACAACACATGGTAATTATGTGAGATGAAGAATGTGTTAACTAATCTTATTGTGGTAAACATTTTTGCAATATATATTGTATCAATCATCATATTCTGTACTTTAAACGTATGCAATGTTATATATCAATTATATCTCAGTGAAGCTGGAAACAAGAATCATTATGAAAACTTTAGTAGTAAGAAAAATGCAAAGCTGAAGAATTGTGTCAAAACAATAGCTGTAAGTATGATTAGTAAACTTAATTTACATGACCAAAATTCTTGAAAGACCTTGTAAAAATAATTTAACAATAATAGATGAAAAGTGGAAAAAGAAGAGAAATACTAATTTTTTTCCTATGAAATAGGGTTGTATAGATAGTTTTCTTTTTTTTAAGATTTTTTAATTTATTTATTTGACAGAGAGAGACACAGCGAGAGAGGGAACACAAGCAGGGGAAGTGGGAGAGGGAGAAGCAGGCTTCCCGCTGAGTAGGGAGCCCAATGCAGGGCTCGATCCCAGGACCCTGGGATCATGACCTGAGCCGAAGGCAGACGCTTAATGACTGAGCCACTCAGGCACCCCTGGATAGTTTTATTCTTGATATTGATAATTAAAGTTTTGAAAACTTACTTGAATATATATTTCTTTTAAAAGAGCAAATAGAATAATTGAACTTAAACACCTTATGCTCAATTAAAGCAGAATATAAACCTTGCACATAATTAAACAGTCAATGAGAAAAACAACAAATCCTTTGTCAGCATATTAACAGAGAAAACAAAAGGAAGAGCAGAAAATATATTTAATTAAATTCAAAAACAAAATGGCTAAAAGCAAATTTGAAAATATAATTTGTGACAGTGACTGTAAATAATTGAACCTCTCTGTTAAAATATAGAGATTAAAATAGGGATGTATACAATGTACTTTACAAGAACAAAAGCTAAAATGAAGTGATTCAGAATTGTTTAAATTTGCAACAACTAAACAAAGCAGAACCAGGCATCATATTAATGTCATAGAAAGTAGAGTTTATTATAAGAAGCATTAAATAAGATAGAGGATCATTGTTTATTAATGAGGGATCAAAATACATATACTGAAACACTGTTTAAAAAATCTGAAGATGAAGTGGCCAAAAAAAAGAAACATTAATAGAGGATTATTTAAATATACAGTTTAAAATTAAAACATAACATTAAGAATTTAACCCTGAAACAAATAATACATTATATGTTAATAAAAAATAAATTAATTAAAAAAACATTAAGAATTTAAAATATGGAGGTGTTGATAATTTAATCATTTACATTGTATATGTAAAATTTTTGCTCAAGAGAATAAACATTCTTTTCGAGTACTTAAGGAATATTTATATATTGATCATAAATTTCAAAAAGCAGAAATTGTAGTCTCTATCCATCTATAAATAACACTATAAAATGTGAATCTGAGTCTACAATACAATCTACTCAACAGAATGAATGAATAATTTTTGAATCAAAGAATAAGTCAAAATTTTAATTATCAACTCATTGAGTAATAATGGGAGCTCTTTCCTTCTTCCCCTTTTCCTTCCCTTCCTTTCCCTTTTCGTATTTTCTTTTCTCTTCCCTTCTTTTCCTCACACTTCCTTCCCTTCCATTCCATTAACAATTCTGTCCTAAAGCTACTAGGTGGGGCATAGCAATATAGGCATAGGTGTTGATAGTTTGTGTTGGGTGGGCATGGTGGATTAGTGCTGGGCATCAGATCCCAAATGAAATAAAGAAGACATCCCTATTGAAGAGTAACAGCATTAAGTATGAGAGCCCAAGTGGAACAAGGAGGGCATGCATGAGGGAAATGGCACAGCCTGGATGGGGGTGCATCCATAGAGAGTTAGAGTCTAAAAAGGTTTAGAAGGGTTTCTATAAGGAGGAGGATGTGGGGTGCTAGAGTCAGAAAGGGCTAGGGATGGCATTCATAATTGGGGTGGCACAATGTGTGGCATATAAGAGCCTAGCAGAACAAGCAAGGTGTCTATGAGAGGGAGTGGCCACACAAAGTAAGAAAGGTATCTACGTGGGGAAAGTGTTTGAATTCAAGACATCAGAGCCAGTGCAGTATAAGGAAGAATGAAAGTGGGGGAGCTGCCTGGCTTTAGGAGACAACCATAACAGGGTGAGGATGATTCCTGGTCAGGTCAGTGGTGGAAGAGGAAAAGAGAGATTGGTTACCTATAGTGCAATAGATCAAATACATAAATATTTTAAGGATAATGGAAGCCAAGCTTCTCACCATTGGAGGAAAGATTTACAAATATGGAGATTAAGAGAATTTGAATGAACTCTCTGATGTTGGGTTGGAATTGGAGGTAGCAACTTGAATTTAGAGTTTTCCATATAGATAGATATAAATTATATGTTTGTGTTTGTATAGGAATGTGTGTGTGTATGTTTCATATAAGTATATCCATATGTTCCACAGCTCTGAACACTCAGAGGCTGGGATCAGTACCACCTAATAGCAGTGAGCACATCAAGTTCCCAGATCTTTCCTAGTATGTAATATTTTTTATTAAAAGAATTCAGGGCTTATTTGAGAAATAGCTGATTCCATAACTAGAAAAGAAAAGGTACAAGATGGACCTGGAACCACTTCTTGAAGGTAGGGAAGCACTCAAAGAATAATAGGTTTATGTCCAAAGGACATAACAATTAGATTTAACAGGTTTCCATTGGCCAAATTGGGGACAATCTGATATTAAAATAAATAATAGTAGTAACAGAATAAAATAGGAAACCACAAGTTCACAATGTGTCTTATTTGATGTTGTATAATGAAATGTGTCAGCATTCAAAAGATCTGCAAAATTCAATGAACCATTATTTTGCAAATGATTTTATAGCATCATGCATGGGTAAAGGATCCATTTAAAGTGTAAGATGGGAGATGCCTGGGTGGCTCAGTCATTAAGCATCTGCCCTGCTTGGGCTCTAGCCCTGCATCGGGCTCTCTGCTCAGCGGGAAACCTGCTTCTCCCTCTCCCGCACTTGTGTTCCCTCTCTCGCTGTGTTGCTCTCTGTCAAATATATAAATAAAATCTTTAAAAAAATACCAAAGTGTAAGATGGGCCAATGGATTTTAATGTAACATAGTACAAAAAGTTCACTGGTATGGAATCTGATTTGACATTGCAACTAAGCTTTAAGAAATGATCACTTGTTGAGTTTCAATATTATATCAAGGAAGAATATCTATAATTATCTGAAAAGGCAGTTAAAGTTCTTCTTCCAAACATTCTGTCTAAGGACATATTTGTGTAAGGACAGATTTTCTTCATATAGTTCAACAACTAAAATAAGTCACAACATGTTGGAACATAGAAAAAGATACAAGTCTAGCTATCTTTCCATAAACTAGATATTATAGAGGTTATGAAAGTTTAAAACAATGCCTGTTTTCTCACTAAATATTTTCATTTTAGAAAATACAGTAATTTTTAATAAAAATATGTTATTTATGTTAACATATAATGTTATACATGAATAAATTAATATTCTAAGTATTTCTCAGTTTTAATTTCAAATATTCAGATAGACATAATCCACATAAACCAAACCTCTATGGGGTCTTTAATTTTTTAGAATGTAAAGGGATTTCTTTTTTTTAAGATTTTATTTATTTATTTGAGAGAGTGAGGGAGAGAGAGAGCACAAGCAGGGGAGAGGAGCAGAGGGGGAGGGTGAAACAGACTCCCCATTGAGCAGAGAGTCCTACTTGGGGCTTGATCCTGGGACTCCGGGATCATGACCTGAGCTGAAGGTAGACACCCAACCAACTGACCCACCCAGGTGCCCCTGTAAAGGGATTTCTGACACCAAAATGTTTGAGGACTGTTGGACTGAGAAAGTATGGTATGCTTGCTGGACAGCCTTGAAGGCCCAGTTAAGATATGTGGTCAACCTGTTCTATGTTTTTCTTCAGCCATGTTCAATGGCAAATGTATGTGCATAAGTTGGTATGATTTTTCTTTTTCTTCTTTTTTAAAGATTTTGTTTATTTGAGAGAGAGACAGAGATAGTGAGAGAGCACAAGCAAGGAGGAGAGGGAGGAGCAGGCTCCCTGCAGGGAGCCCATGTGGGGCTCAATCCCAGGACCCTGGGATCATAACCTGAGCCAAAGGCATGTGCTTAACCAGCTGAGCCACCCAGGCGCCCCGAGCATGGTTTTTCTAAGCAAAATGTTTAAAGTGTATTAAAAAGGAGTGCTTGTAATGAGTGAATGTGGAATTTAATCTGGGTAATAAATGAAAAGAGATAATCAAGGTGATGAGAGATTTGGAGTTTCTGAAATGCTGAAGGCTTGCTGAGGTAAGGAAAAAGAAACTGGAAATATAGGATAATGCAGTCAGAGCATGGAATTAATTAAAATAAAGTTATGAAAAGGTTATAGTTCTTGATAATAAGTCTGTGATATGATCGTGGCAGTGAGTATTGGAGAGACAGTGAAGAACAAGATCACTGAAGAAGAGAGAGTCGAAGGGCACCTGGGTGGCTCAGTAGATTGAGCACCCAACTCTTGATTTCGGCTCAGGTGTTGATGTCAAGGTCCTGAGATTCTGCTTGTCCCTTTCCCTCTCCCTCAGCCCCTTCCCCAAATCCCGCTCATCCATGTGCTCTCTCACTAAAATAAATAAAAATAAATAAATAAAATCTTTAAAAAGTTTTAAAAAAAGAAAAGAAGGTCAAGGAACTGAGAAACTGATAGAGAACATCGTATATACTGAATTTACCAAATTGAAGCAAGAATAATATTGGAAATAGTGACAATGAGACTGGCTCTAAAATCATTGAGAAATTTGTCTGGGGGAGTGGTGATGTAGTACACCAATTGGTAGACAACATAAATAATAAAAGGCAAGGCATGGTATAGTGTGATGGCATGAGATTAAAAGTTGATTAATAATTAAATAAATGATTAAGTAAAGAATGGCATATTGAGATGATGGAATACTAGCCACAATTATTTTATAAAATGGTATTCAACAACATAGGGAAATATTTATGTAAGTAGAGAAAAGATTATGTAATAGTTTTCATTGTATGATCTAGTTTAGTAACACACAAAATAGCTATACTAGAGTACACATACATATACTTGTGAGAATTGACAGAAAGTAAAAAAAGACTAAAAAGCTACACACCAAAATGCACATGTCAATTAAGTCTAGATTGTGGCATTAAAAGGAATTATAATTTCTTTGTACTTTGGTATATTTTCCAATTTTTCTATAATGATTATAAATTACTTTTATAATTAGGAAAAAGTAAAATTTTATTTAAGTAAGAGAAAGTAGTTCAGAGCTGACAATCTTCACGTAATACAGTTACTTTTCCATTATTGGGCAGAGTAGATTAGTATTTTTCTCAAACATTTTTGCAAAATTCTCTTTAAAGGTATTAAATATCCAATCAGATTATTTGGCCAATCCTAGAAATAGACAAAGCCATTCAAATATGCCCCTCCCCGATCATCTTATGGTGACTAGAATGTCCACTATTAGCATACCATCTTAAGAACTTTCTATACGCAAATATATATCTTAAAATAAGTAAAATGTTCTTTAATTAACACACGTGATGCTATTTATTTTTGTTTTGTTTTTGCTGTTGGTGCTTCATTTTGTTTTTATTAAAATCATTATTCGTTGTCACTCAGAAGATAACAAAGTATTTTTTAAAAAAAGATTTTATTTATTTGAGAGAGAGAGAGAAAGGGAGCATGAGCAGGGGGAGGAGCAGAGGGAGAAGCAGACTACCCGCTGAGCAGGGAGCCTGATTTGAGCCTTGATCCCAGGCCCCTGGGATCACAACCTGAGCCAAAGGCAGACTCTGAACTGATTGAGGCACCCAGGTGCCCAATAAAGTCTTTAACGAGTCCATCTTCTACAACTAAGAAGAAAAGTCTAGACTTTGAGGGATTTCTATGGATAGTTCCCAGGGTAGGGTACCATAGTTACTAAGTGTAAGTAACATAGGTACTTACTGTTTAACTACCTTTCTTTAGGTCAGTCCTTTTTCTGCTAAATAAAAATCTTTAGCAGCATCACAGGCTTTATTTCATGGAATCAGTACTGGCTCCCACTGTCTTAAAAGTTTCCTTGTACTGGCTTCACTGGCTTAGAATCTCATCTTATTATTTTTGTCTTTCTCTTTTTTTAGATAAGTTGACCCCAGGCTATTTACCTTGCTGCTCCTAACGAGGTGGCCCCAGTAATTTTCTCCATAGCCTCACAAAATGCATACCAATAATTTATGCATTACTCCCTTGGAAACCACTGCATTCTCTATTCTCCCTTGGAAACCACTGCGTTCTCTATCCCCTCTATTAATTTGAGAGGAAGCCAAATAACTTCAATGACCTTGGGCACATAGGGGTTGGTAGCTTGAAATTGGCCATAGTGGATATATTTACACAACAGATATAGGAAAATGCTACAATTCAGGACTCTTTTTCTCTCCCTAGAACTGTTACTAGCACTATATTAGAAATTGGCATTGGCTGTCTTTTGAGTTCCCTGGTTTTGTCCCCAACCCCATGTCTATAGTACTTCTATGGCAGCCCTAGCTTGAAAATTTGGGAAGAAGTACTAACAACTGGCTCTCCCTATGAACAGATCCATATTTCATTGTTGCTTTGGAACAACCTCACAAATTATGACATGCTTTTCAACTTGTTTATTTTTTTAACTTCAGTAAAATCTTAGGTCAGTGTTTAACTGTGATCATCCTCCTTGAACCACCAGCATCTAACTGGGAAGTTTGTTAAAATATGGAAGGCTGTGTCCCATCACAGTCTTAGAACTGTGCCTTAGAATCCATAATTTTAACATCCTTCCAGGTGATTTTGATGTACACAAAAGTTTGCCATTCAGTGTCTCAAATGCTCACTTCCATTTAATTGCAACAAAAGTGTATACAATTGGCAACCGAAATAGCAAAAGCTATTGAGGTCTAATCCTCCCAAAGAGTAGACATATGAGTTACTATCATGTCTCTAAAATGTCTATCTGCATCAAAATTTAATGAAAACATTCAACTTTCTACTTTATCTCCCATTCACACTTGAGTTAGAATCAATCTCCTCGTATTAGTTTGCTAGACTGCCATAATGAAGTACTATAGACTTGATACTTAAATAATAAAAATTTATTTTCTCACAGGTCTGGAGGCTTAAGTCCAAGACTGATGTGTCAGCAGTGTTGATTTCATCTTGAGATCTCTCTTCTTGGTTTGTAGATGGCCATCTTTTCCCTCTGTCTTCACATGGTCTTCACTGTATTTCTGTCTGTGTCCCAATCTCCTCTTCTTATAAGGAGACCAATCATATTGAATTAGGGCCCTCCCTATTGACCAAATTTATCCTTAATTACCTCTTTAAAGTCTCTATCTCCAAATATAGTCACATTCCAAGGTACTTGGGGTTAGAACGTCAAGATATGTATTTGGAAGGAACACAATTTAGCTCATAAAAATTCTTAAGTAAGCTGCAAGGAAGAAACATAGAAATTTATACTGAGCCATTAAATGTGACACACAGATTCAAACCTTGGCATATTTAAACATCTTAGCTTCAATGTATCTGGCATCAACAAATGTTAGTATCTTTGTCACAATGAGCTATCAGCTTGCAGAATGTCTCTGGCATGAATCCAAACACACAAACCTTTAGATTTCATGGAACAATTCATTCACTTAAAAAGATGAGGACTAATTCATAAACATCTTGTGGAAAGCTGAAGGCAAAATTATATTCTTTAGTTGATCAACATTTTGATTCATGATTTGGGGACCTTGGTGGGGGGAATCTAGCTTTGAAGTGGAATCTGGAACCTGTTCTTTCTCTTATATTACTATCCATAATAGGTACAAGTTAAACCCCCAGGACAAGAAATTTTCCAAGAAAGCGATGCTACTGCAAGCTCTTCTTATCTTTTTTCACATACCTTTAAAATGCATTGTTCAGTTCTGGAGGATCTTTGATTTAGACTACATCTCCTGCCTGAATTCATAACACATAAAAATTTTTGTGCCAGACATATGATTCCAAATAATCTCCATGAGTACTTTACCATTTATTTATATCTCCATTCAACATTAAACATATATTTTTTTGGCACCTGTCTTACATTTTTCTGTGCTAAGAGCTAGAGGATACAGTTGTGAATAAGTCATGTTTCTGTCCTTGTGGAGCTCACAGTTTAATAAGAGACCCAAATAATGAAACGTGTGCTAAGACAGACATAGAATCAGAATGCTATGGGGGCAGGAAAAAGAAATAGATTAACTTTGCCTGAGGGACGTGGGAAAAGTTTCACAGAGGGTATTATATTTTATCCACATCCTAAAGAATGTTTGGGAGGTTGCTAATGAAAAATGGGAGAACATCCACTCCAATGAGAGCAAATAGTGGGTAAAACAGTATGCCACTGGGGAAAGTTGCAAATGATTTAATAAGCTAATAGTTATTGATGGAGCCTAAAAATGTAGACTAGATTCACATCATTTGGAACTTTGTGCACTATTCTGAGGTGTTTGAATTTTATTCCAGAATCAAAAAAGGGTTTTTGCTGTGAATTGACATGATGAAATTTGTGTTTTAGAAAGATCCCAAAACTGAGTCCTTGATCTTCCCCTACTACAAATTTGTTCCTTATAGTCTTTCCCTATCTCAGTTAACTCCATCCCCCCAGCTCCACAGGGTAGACTCCTTGAACTTATGTTTGCATCACTTTTTCTCAATACCCCACTTCCTGTCAGGAAATCCTCTATCTTAAAATTATATCCACAATCTGAACACTTCTCATTCTCTTTCACTGTTACCAAGTCACCATGATGTATTAGTTCATCACGATAGGCTATTAATTTGTGCCCCTTATTCCACTTTGCACCACCACCCTACCACCAGGTTTGTTCTCAACATAGAAGTCAGAGCAATTGGGATAAAATAATTTTTAGATCATATTACCCTTTGTTCAAATCTAGCCACTGACTTCCTATCTCACTCAGAGTAAAAATCAAAATCCTTACAATGAACTGCAAAGTTTTAAACAATCCAAGTCTCTTTTAGTTCTCTGACCTAATTGGTAACTGCCCCACCCAACCCATTCTCTGTGCCAGGTGCATTGGATGCCTTGCTGTTCCTAGAATATGCTACAAACATTCCCATTTCCACACCTTTGTAGTTGCTCTTCCCTCTGCCTGGAATCTTTTCCCAGATAGCTGCATGAACTTTTCTGTCACCTCCTTCATTCAAAGGTCACTTTAGTAATATGAGCCTTAAACATCTATTTGAAATTTCACTCCATCCTTCAACACTGTTGTTCCTTCTTACATTCCCCCACCCCCATGGCACTTATCGCCCATGGTATACTATATCATTTACTTATCTCATTTATTATTTGTGAATTCCCACTAGAATATGAGCTCTAGGAGGGCACAGGCTTTTTTACTTGTTTGTGTGTGTGTGTGTGTGTGTGTGTGTGTGTGTGTGTGTGTGTGTTTAACTTTGGGTATAACATAATCCCTACAATGATGTCTGGCATAGGAAGAGCATAATAAATATTTGTAGAAAGTTGAATGAAACTCTAGATGATGATGTGAATTGAGTAGACAGGATCTGTGAGAATTTTTACAATACTCTACAGTGTTTTTCATTAATAACTATTTGTTAAGCTAAATATCTACCATGCATTACACATTTTTCTAGTTTCTGTGAAGAGTAGGAATATATGAGAAATCTATTACGTGCAATAAGAGTAGTTTCTGCCAAACTGCCAGTTCTGGCAAACTTGCTCTCTCTGTCAAAATGTCTTCCTTTTTGTCTTTGCTGTCACCATTTTCAAATTTTCTAATCACATTCAATTTCATTTTTATCACTTCCATTTTTATCACTTTTGTTTCTTTGCTGTACTTTCACCTCTATTGGGCTGATTTCCTCTTTTGACTATCCATTTTTATAAAATGTTACATGGATTTTTAATTGGGAGACAGGAGGCAACACAACTCCACATTTTGTTGTCTGTGTATGGACTGAATAAAATATGTCTGTCTTTGAAAGATGTGGCATGATTGATTACTGATCCTAATGTGCTTCTGTTATTTACCTAGTGATTTATGGGGTGAAGAGCTAGCAGGAAAGTTTGTATGTTATGTAATTATTTATAGTTAATATACCTTGGTAACAAATTTAAACTGTGTCATTGGGGACTGGTGTTGTTTAAACCATGGATAACCAAATACAAGCATATCAGATCCTTGCAAAGCAAAGGCTACCTCTGTGTGTGTGTGTGTGTGTGTGTGTGTGTGTGTGTGTGTGTTCCATAAGAGTACTATAGACACCCATATGGAATATTATGTAATTTCAGTTTTAAATTTTATAAAAAAGTTTGTTGTGCTATATTAAATTCTGTGAGATTTATCCTGTTTACCTATGTTATATAATTATATAAAATGAATGAGTCTGTTTCCAAGTTCTCTACCATATTCTCTTGTTCCTTAGCTATACCAAATATCACACATTCTTTTTTTTTAAGATTTTATTTATTCGTTTGACAGAGAGAGAGATAGTGAGAGCAGGAGCACAAACAAGGGGGAGTGGGAGAGGGAGAAGCAGGCTTCCCACCGAGCAGGGAGCCTGATGCAGGGCTTGATCCCACCTGGAATCAAGACCTGAGCCTAAGGCAGACGCTTAATGACTGAGCTACCCAGGCACCCCAATATCACACATTCTTAATTACAATAGTTTTCTTATAAATTTTAGAGTTGTTAAAGAGCAAGAATTATCTGTCCCCTTCAAGGTCTTTCTAGGTGGACTAAGGATCATATTAACATGAGATAGATTAGCAGGAGAAAATCAAATTTAATTTCATATGTAAGGGGAATCCACACAGACATGAAAATTCCAAAGACAGGCAGAATGAGGTATACTTGTCATCCTGAAATAAAGAGAAGGGGGTAGGGATCTGGGACTTTAAAGGGAAAGAATGCAATTCACAGGAAGATGAAAAAGAGTAAATGTTTGGTAAACCAGTGTTTGCCGGGCCACTCAGAAACAATGGGACATAGAGGACTTTGATCAAACAGGCCTTGCTAGGTTTCTCCCTGACTACCATACTTAGTTCACACTATTATGTAGTTATCTGTGGTGATAGTCCTCTTCCTGGAGCAGGTCCTCTATCTCAAGACTATTTAGTAATGTTGCCTTTAGTAACCATGCACACCTTTCAGTTGAAATTTTTTCAGATACTTTATATTCTGTGATACTATTATAAAAGGTATTTTAATTTTAACTGCATTTTCTAACTTCTATTTTAAATCAATTTTAATAATGTATATCTTCCAATAAAAGTTAATATATTTTTCAATTATATTGGCAAATAGCGGTTCATAGAAGAACTTTTATTCTTCTAATAACTTGTCAGAATGACTAAAATCAACAACACAAGAAACAGGTGTTGGCGAGGATGTGGAGAAAAAGGAACCCTCTTGCACTGTTGGTGGAAATGCAAACTGGTGCAGCCACTCTGGAAAACAGTATGGAGTTTCCTCAAAAATTTAAAAATAGAACTACCCTATGATCCAGCAATTGCACTACTAGGTATTTACCCAAAAAGTACAAAAATACTAATTCAAAAAGATACATGCACCCCAATGTTTATAACAGCATTATCTATAATAGACAAATTATGGAAACAGCCCAAGTGTTCACTGATGGATGAGTGGATAAAGAAGAGGTGATATATATATATAATGGAATATTACTGAGCCATAAAAAAGAATGAAATCTTGCCATTTGCAATGACATGGATGGATCTAGAGAGTATTATGTCAAGCAAAATAAGTCAGTCAGAGAAAGACAAATACCATCTGATTTCACTCATATGTAGAATTTAAGAACCAAAACAAATGAACAAAGGGCCAAAAAGAGAGAGATACAAACCAAGAAACAGACTCTTAATTATAAAGAGTAAATTGATGGTTACTGGAAGGGAGGTGAGGGATTAAGGAATGCACTTGTGATTTGCACCAGGTGTAGTATGGAGGTGTTGGGTCGCTGTGTTGTACACCTAAAACTAATATTACACTGTAGTTAACTAACTGGAATTTAAAGAAAGACTTTTTAAAAAAAGAAAGAAATTTGACTCTTTATAATAGAGTTATTTGTAGTTAAAACATTGTTTCACTATTAATATCATTTACCTATGATGTCTCTAAATTATTTTTGGCCAACACTGCCACTGTTTTATCTATTTCTTTAAGTATTTTATTTTATTTTTAAAATTTTATTTATTTACTTGAGAGAGAGAGAGAACGTGCATGAGCAGGGGGGAGGGGCAAAGGGAGAGAGTGAAGCTGACTTCCCACTGAGCAGTGAGCCTGACGTGGGGCTCGATCCCAGGACCCTGGTGTCATGACCTGAGCTGAAGACAGACACTTAACCAACTAAGCCACCCAGATGCGCCTCTTTAAGTATTTTAAATAACTTATTTTGGTTGAAACATATTACAAATTACTAGATTAAATATCACATGACTTTCAACTTAGCTGAAAACACTATAGAATTATGTATTTGTGTTCTATTTGCTTATTTTTTTCAATGTCTGTAAATGTGGTTTCTTCCTACTAACATTAACTAATAAACATGGAGGCATCTACGTCATTACATTTGGGACAATGTTATCATTAAGAGTAGTGGATATATGTTCATCTTTTTAAAAATCTTGTTGACATTTCTAAGAATTTGGCTGACTTATAAGAGCTGATTAGATTTTCATTACTTTTTACCACATAACTGGCTGATGAAGAGGTTCTATTAACAATAGTAAAGTTGTCATTTTCTGTGTTTCAGTTATGTTTGCATTATTAATATTATATTTAGCTTGCAGTTTTTTGGGGTTTTTTTTTGTCATAATCCAGTAACTGCATTGCACTGAAGACAAATGAGCGAGTATCACTGTCAACTCTCTGCACTATAAAGAAGGATGAAGTTCATTCCCAGCCAAGAGAGTATCTGCGAAGTCCCTAGGTTAGAAAAGCACAAAGTGTGTTCTATGCAATAAGCAGAAGTCAATGTGTAAAGAATGAGGAAAAAATGTTTTCAGGAATGGTGTTAAGAGCAAGTCTTTTCTCCTAATTAGGTTATATTTATCCTCAGGGGTCTCATACTACTATTTGGCAAAAGCTCTGAGAGGATATTTTGATCTACAGTCTTACTAATCATTGCCTTAGTAATGCCATGTATATTCCATTCCTTTGCAAAATTTGGGAAACAAGGTACATAAATCTTACCTAGCAACTTATAAAATAGAATACTAAATTCTTCCTGATTCTTATATTCCTTGATATGGAAATTAACATATTAAGTGGCTGTAATAATGCCTAGTCTATAGAACAAAACAGGGGAATAATTAGCCAAGGTAAGCTTTCTATAGTGATCACTACCTCATAATGGATCTAAAATAATCCACCAAAAATTTTAACATCTTCCTTTCAAAACTTCTCTCAACAATGACATCTGCAAGGAAGGATTTTAGTATGAGTAATTTCTTGGCAGTATTTAATATAGATTGAAGTAGCAGAAATAGAAAGCATGGAAATTAGTAGGACATAGATATAATAGTCTGGGAAGATGAGAATGAAGGTTGTATTCAGCCAGAGGCAATAAGACTGCTAAGGAAAAAGCAAAGAATCAGATCTGTGACAGAATGGTAAACTACCAGCAGTTGCTGGCTTCCTACCATGAAACAATAGAAAACCCAAAACAAAAATCAAAACCTAAAAATACCAGAGGTGGCTTGATGAATTTGTTAAATTAATACCACCTGTGAAAATTCTGTAGCAGGGTAAAAGTTGACTGTGTCCTAGGTTGGAGGGGATGGGGAAAGGAGAAGTAGCTCATTAATAGCTGAGGCTGAAACCATAGGTAGGAGATAAAGTAGGAAAGAGAGTTTTTGTTTAGCTTTGTTTTTTAATGTTTGCTTCTTTTTTCTCTCCCACATATGACTAGGCAAACAATTAGCTTCCCTATTGTCATTGCAAGGAAGAAACATAGTCAATAGGGCGGTAGTATTTCCCCTCCAGTTGCTTAAAAGTTGGATAAATTCTCCCCACAGAAAGCATCAATTAAACTGGACAAAATCATGAGGAACAACCATTTCAGAGCTCTGTAAATCAACAGAAGCATAAGACAAATTTAGAAGTGTTTATTCAAGAAAAATAAAAACACCAAATCTTGGGTAAGAACTATGAGTGGGATTATGTGGCATTCTTGTCTGTGCTGCTCCTATACCCTGCCATAGCTCAGTTGACTCAGTTGTTCTACCAAAGCTCTCTCTGAGAGCAAAGTTGCTGGGTTTCATGACTTACCCTGACTTCTCATCAGAAACAGTGAATGCCAGAAGGCAGTGAAATGACATGTCCAAAGGGCTAAAGGAATAAGACTGTCAACGAATGAATATATCTATCTGGTATATTTGTATATACATATATAAAAAGGGTAATACATCCTGAACAAATAGGAGTATATTATAAGAATATTGGGTTGGTTTAACATTCAGGTATAAATCAAGGAAATTAAACACATTAATAAACAAAAAGGAAAACCATAAGGTCATTCTCAGTAGATGCAGAAAAAAAATTGGACAGAATATAAACAGCCATTCCAGAAAAAAACTTACAGCATACTAGGAATAGAAGGGAACTTCCTCAACTTGTCAAAAGTCCTTTATGAAAAACTTTCATCTAACATCATACTTAATGGTGAAAGACAGAATGCTTTCACCCTACAATCAGGAATAAGACAAGGATATTTGCTCTTAACATTTCTATTTAACATTGTACTGGAGGTTGTAGATAGTGCAATCAAGCAAGAAAAAGAAATAAAAGTCATGCACCTTGGAAAGGAAAATAAAAATATCTATTTGCAGATGACATGGTCACCTGTGTAGAAAATCTAATAGAATTTACAGAAAAGCTATTAGAACAAGTAAGTGATCTTAGCAGGGTTGAAGGATAAAAGGTCAAATACAAAAATCATTTGTTTTTCTATATAATGGCAAAGAACAAGTGGCTATTGAAATTAATAATAGAACATTTATAATTGCATCAAAAATTAAATATTTATCAATGAATTTGACAAAAGATGTGAAATACTTGTACACTGAAAAGCAAAAAATACCATTATTAAGATAAAGAATGCCTAAATAAATGGAAATACACCTTGTTTATGGGTTGGAAGATTTAATATTTTTGAGATGTTAATTCTCTCCAAATTCCTCTATAGATTTCTCACAACCCCAAACAAAATATCAATAGGTTTTTATCATAAAAATTGTCAAGTTGATTCTAAACTGTGTATAGAAATGTAAAGGAACTAGAGTAACCCCCTTCCTCCCCAAAAAAGTAGAATAGAACAAAACTTGAGGACTAATATGAGTTTATTTAAAGACTTATTATAAAGCTATAGTAACCATTATAGTATATTTAACTAAATATTGACAGTGGAACAGAATAAAGAGACAGATATAGACACACACCCACACACACACCCACCCCCCACACACACACCCACCCCCCCACATATATATATACACATATATATATATTCATGAACACACATACATGAACTTCTATCCATAACTCATACCATATACAAAAATGTATGAACTTCTGTCTATAACTCATACCATATACAAAAATTAATTAAAAATTTGGATCATAGACCCAAATATAAAATTTAAAATTATAAGACTTAGAAAAATCATAGAAGAAAATCTTTGTAGTCTTGGATTAGGTAAAGATTTCCTAGACATGAGATCTAAAGCATAATCCATAAAAGAGAAACTGATAAATCAGAATTCATTAAAGTTAAAAACTTTTGCTCTGGAAAATACACCTTTAAGAGAATTAAAAATAAGCCCAGAAAGGGAGAAATATTTGCATATCAATAAACTTAATACCCAACACTATCAGCTACACAGACCCATAAAGGTCTCATACAAAGATATATATCACAGCATTACTTGTGGAAGCAAAGTGAATGGCAGCTTAGGTTTCCATTATTTGAGGAAATAAGTAAAATTTACTTATTCAGCAAGTACCATAGAATACTATGCATCAGTCAGAAGTAATGAACTAAAGGTCAAATAGCAACCTAATTGATCCTTAAAATATACTGTTGGTTTAAAAAAATATGAGTATTTTATAGTTTTCAGAGTACAGATTCTTTGCCTCTTTGGTTAGATTTATTCCTAGATATCTTATGGTTTTGGGTGCAATTGTAAATGAGATCGACTCCTTAATTTCTCTTTCTTCTGTCTTGTTGTTGGTGTATAGGAATGCCACTGATTTCTGTGCATTGGTTTTATATCCTGCCACTTTACTGAATTCCTGTATGAGTTCTAGCAGTTTTGGGGTGGAGTCTTTTGGGTTTTCCACATAAAGTATCATATCACCTGCAAAGAGTGAGGGGGGTGGAGCAAGATGGCCGAGGAGTAGGAGACCTGGATTTCATCTGGTCTTAGGAATTCAGCTGGATGGGGATCAAACCATTCTGAACACCTACAAACTCAACAGGAGATCGAAGACAAGAATAGCAGCAACTCTCTGAACAGAAAAGCGACCACTTTCTGGAAGGTAGGACGTGTGGAGAAGTGAATCCGAGGCGATATTCGGGAGGTAGACGGTGGGGGAGGGGGCCTCCGTCAGCCACTTCTGGCAAGTGATAGAGCCCTGGAGCACAAAATCGGAACTTTTAGAAGTCAGCTCCGCTGAGGGACGTCGCTCCAGTGGCTAAGCGGGGGGTGGAACCCTCGCAGGACAGTGTGGTCTCAGGACCCTCGGGGTCACAGAAAGACCAGGGGTGCCTGAGTGCGGCAGAGCTCCCAGGTATTGGAGCGGGGAAGCCGGCTGCAGAGACGGAGCCGAGGCTCGGGCTCGCAGCTCAGGGTTGCCATAAACTGTGATCCGGGGCACAGTCGGGCCACTGCTCCTCCAGCAGGGGCCCAACAAGTGGCAGAGCCGAGGAGGCTCCCCTTCCTCCCCCGGGAGGAGCAGTGTGGGATTGCACCACAGGGATCTGGGTTTGGAGACTCCACACCGAGTCGGGTGCCAGAGATAGAAATGCTTGGTCACAGGCCAGGTGAGCACGGAGTGCGGCTGAAGACCGGGGAGATGGGAGTGATTGACTGCTGTTCTCTGGGGGCACACTGAGGAGCGGGACCCCGAGTTCTTGGCTCCACCAGGGCAGAGATTGGGAGGCCACCATTTTCACTCTCGTCCTCCAAAGCTGTACGGAAAGCTTGCAGGGAAAAAAAGCTCCCGAGAGCAAACCCCAGCAGATTACTTAGCCCGGACCGACAAGGGCGGGGCAATTCCGCCCCCGGCAAGGACATTTGGGAACCTCGGCAACAGGCCCCTCCCCCAGAAGATCAGCAAGAAAGCCAGCCAAGACAAAGATCATTGAGAACGGCAGAACTCTAGAGCTAGGGGAATCCTGCACATAGAATCCATGGCTTTTTTACCACGATTCTTTAGTCTTTCAAAGTTAATTTTTTTAACTGTCTTTTTCTTTTTTTTGAATTTTTCTTTTTCCCTTTTCAACCAACATCTTATCAATCCCTTTTTTAAAAAACATTTTTATTTTTCATCCTTCAAGTCATATTCTATCCCTTCATAGTAGTTACCCTTATTTTTGGCATATATATATAAGTTGTTCTCTCTTTAAAATTTTGAGATACAGTTTCTTCTAACAGATCAAAATATACCCTAAATCTCTAGTGTATGGCTTTGTTCTAGTCTCCTGCCTGATCACATTCTCTCCTTTTTTATTTTTAAATCCTCTTCTTTCTTTTTTCAAGCAACTTCTTATCAATTCCTTTTATAAAATTTTTTATAATTTTCATCTTTACAGTCATATTCCATCCCTTCATCATATCAACCCTTATTTTTGTACATATATAAGTTTTTCTTTCTTTAAAATTTTGGGAGGCACTTTCTTCTAACAGACCAAAATACACCCAAAATCTAGTGTGTGGCACTGATCAGTGCACCAGCCTGATCATATTTGATCATATTCTGTTTTTGTTTTGTTTTGTTTTGTTCTGTTTTTGTTTGTTTTTATCTTTTTCTTTTTCTTTTTTCTTTCTTTCCCTTTCTTTTCACCCAGCTTCAGGTCTTTTCTGATTTGTTTAGAGTATATTTTCTGGGGACGTTGTTACCCTCTTAGTATTTTGTTCTCTCATTCATCTATTCTCTTCTGGACAAAATGACAGGATGGAAAAAATCACCTCAACAGAAAGAACAAAAGGTAGTACCGACTGCCAGGAACCTACTCAATATGGACATTAGTATGATGTCAGACCTAGAGTTCAGAATCATGATTTTAAAAATACTACCTGGGCTTGAAAAAAGCATGGAAGTTATTAGAGAAACCCTTTCTGGAGAAATAAAAGAACTAAAATCTAACCAAGTCGAAATCAAAAAGGCTCTTAATGAGGTGCAATAAAAAATGGGGGCACTAACTGTTAGGATAAATGAGGCAGAAGAGAGAATTAGCGATATAGAAGACCAAATGATGGAAAATAAAGAAGCTGAGAAAAAGAGAGATAAACAACTACTGGATCACGAGGGCAGAATTCGAGAGATAAGCGATACCATAAGATGAAACATTAGAATAATTGGGATCCCAGAAGAAGAAGAAAGAGAGAGAGGGGCAGGAGGTATATTGGAGCAAATTATAGCAGAGAACTTCCCTAATTTGGGGGAGGAAACAGGCATCAAAATCCAGGAGGCACAGAGAACCCCCCTCAAAATCAATAAAAATTGGTCAACACCCTGACATCTAATAGTAAAACTTATGAGTCTCAAGGACAAAGAGAAAATCCTGAAAGCAGCTCGGGAGAAGAGATATATAACCTACAATGGTAGAAACAATAGATTGGCAACAGACCTATCCACAGAGACCTGGCAGGCCAGAAAGGACTGACATGATATATTCAAAGCACTAAATGAGAAAAATATGCAGCCAAGAATACTATATCCAGCTAGGCTGTCATTGAAAATAGGAGAGATAAAAAGCTTCCAGGACAAACAAAAACGAAAAGAATTTGCAAACAACCCAGCCCTACAAGAAATATTGAAAGGGGTCCTCTAAGCAAAGAGAGAGCCTAAAAGCAACATAGACCAGGAAGGAACACAGACAATATACAGTCACAGTCACCTTACAGGCAATACAGTGGCATTAAATTCATATCTTTCAATAGTTACCCTGAATGTAAATGGACTAAATGCCCCAATCAAAAGACACGGGCTATCAGATTGGATAAAAAAACAAGTCCATCGCTATGCTGTCTGCAAGAGACTCATTTTAGACCCAAAGACACCCCCAGATTGAAAGTGAGGGGGTGGAAAACCATTTACCATGCTAATGGACACCAAAAGAAAGCTGGGTGGCAATTCTTATATCAGACAAATTAGATTTTAAACCAAAGACTGTAATAAGAGATAAGGAAGGACACTATATCCTACTTAAAGGGTCTATCCAACAAGAAGATCTAACAATTGTAAATATCTATGCCCCTAACATGGGAGCAGCCAATTATATAAGCCAATTAATAACAAAAGCAAAGAAACACATTGACAACAATACAATAATAGTGGGGGACTTTAACACCCCCCCGACTGAAATGGGCGGATCATCTAAGCAAAAGATCAACAAGGAAATAAAGACTTTAAATGACACACCGGACCAGATGGACTTCACAGACATATTCAGAACCTTTCATCCCAAAGCAATGGAATACACATTCTTCTCTAGTGCCCATGGAACATTCTCCAGAATAGATCACATCCTAGGTCACAAATCAGGTCTCAACGGGTACCAAAAGATTGGGATTATTCCCTGCATATTTTCAGACCACTATACTTTGAAACTAGAACTCAATCACAAGAGGAAAGTCAGAAAGAACTCATCTGCAGAGTGAGAGTTTGACTTCTTTGCTGATTTGGATGCGTTTTATTTCTTTTTGTTGTCTGATTGCTGTGGCTAGGACTTCTAATACTACGTTGAATAGCAGTGGTGACAGTGGACATCCCTGCCCTGTTCCTGACCTTAGGCATTGACAGATGAATGGATAAAGAAGATGTGATATATATATATATATCACACACACAATGGAATATTATGCAGCCATCAAAAGGAATGAAATCTTGCCATTTGCAATAATGTGGATGGAACTGGAGGATATTATGCTGAGTGAAATAAGTCAATCAGAGAAAGACATGTATCAGATGACCTCACTGATATGAGGAATTCTTAATCTCAGGAAACAAACTGAGGGTTGCTGGAGTGGTGGGGGGTGGGAGGGATGGGGTGGCTGGGTGATAGACACTGGGGAGGATATGTACTATGGTGAGCACTGTGAACTGTGTAAGACTGTTGAATCACAGGCCTGTACCTCTGAAACAAATAATACATTATATGTTAAAAAAAAAAAAAGATAGTAGGAGGGGAAGAATGAAGGGGGGAAATCGGAGGGGGAGACGAACCATGAGAGACTATGGACTCCGAGAAACAAACTGAGGGTTCTAGAGGGGAGGGGGGTGGGGGGATGGGTTAGCCTGGTGATGGGTATTAAAGAGGGCACGTTCTGCATGGAGCACTGGGTTTTACATGCAAACAATGAATCATGGAACACTACATCAAAAACCAATGATGTATGGTGATTAACATAATATAATAATAAAAAATGTGAAAAAAATATGAAAGAGTGATATTTATTGTAAATAACATTTAAGTGTAAAGCATGTAAATATGAGGCAGTTACAGAGAAAGAGTGGCATTAAAGTAAGTGCCTATAGGAAGAAGGAATAGAAAATGAAATAAGGAAGGCAGGAAGAAAGAGAAAAAGAAAACAGGAATGTAATAAAACCAAAGAAGAGTCTAACAATGGTGATTGTGTGCCCTGGACTGAAACATATGATTGAGTTAACCGTCTGTATTTGATGTCCAAAAGCCCCATCCAAAAACATATAAATGAAAGTACAAATATGAAAACTTACATGAAGACAGAATAGACAGAATTTGAATCTTCCCTGTGCCTAAAAATTCCAGTTGCCACAGATGAAACTCAAGATTCGAGCCTGGGTAGCAGAACAGGTGATTGATTTATGGAAAGAAAAATAATTGGAGTTTGTTATAGTGCTTGCATGGGATAACAAGAATTCACTAAAGGTGATTTTCTGTATTATAATTGAGGAAAACACCTTTATAATTATATTCATCACCGACAATGAAATGGATTTACTAAATGGAATTTCCTCAAAGGTAAGAAACTATTATTTTTCTTTTCCTCTCAAGTGCCTAGCATGGTGTCTGGAAGTATAAAGCACTCAAGAAGTTTTTGTTGAACTCAATATAAGTTTCTTTTTTTTTCAATGTACGTTTCAAAGTCATTTGTTGTGCTTATTTTCTCTTTTGGTATAACATTAAAATAGCCAATCAATATTTGTGCACAAAACAATGGCAATACTTTGTCCATATCCACACAACACTGATATATCTGGTTGGAAAGATGGGGAAAATGCAAAGAAACTGCCACATACCCTGTTTTTGTTTTGGGGGTTTTCTTTCATTGTTGTTCAATGTAAACTAAATGATGGCTGTGAATAGAGCCTAGATTTTCTGAATATTGTTGCCTGCTGTGATTTTGTCAGATCAGTATGTACTTGAATAGGGATTCCAACACTGCAAAGTTGAAGAACTCCTTTGCAAAATCACTTCCTATTTACTTTCCTGAAATATGAGAGTGATTGATAGTAAATGAGAAAATTGACCAAATAAAAGCAGTACGTTCCTCTTGAGCTAGTGGAGGACTTTTATACTTGGCTCAGTCCTTTGCATTTCAGGGGATGAATGCTGTCCAGCTTTTAGGTGTTTTTAACTGAAAATAAACCACCATAAAGGAGATAAGAGTTTTCTATTCCACTTGACTGCTAGATTATATCTATGACCTTCATGTATACAGGAAACATCATTGTTATGGACTGTTAATAATCATAGACATCTGGTTACACAGAGCAAAAGAATTAAAATTTTTGTCATCTTATGCTAATATTAAAATGATATCATGCATTTGTTTAAAGTTTTAATGTGTTACAATAGGCATTCACACTTATAATCTCCTTTTTACAACAAACTTATTATTTCTTAAAAAAGTCATTATTATGCCCACTAGCTAAATGGGTAAACTAAGTGATAAAGAGGTAAAATTACTTTCTCCGAGTCACACAACTAATTTGTGACAATGTTTGGCTGGAACCTGGATTTCCTGGTACAGTTCCCTACCTGTAAAACATTATCTAACCATGCTTTCTCTGAATATTGAGTGTGAAGGAAAAGTAAAAATAGGATTTCTCCTATATATGTTTGCATCAGCTTCTGGTTTTCTTAGGGCCTCCAAACTGCTTCAGTATGGATACCTATTCTTCTGAAATGGGTACATTTTCAATCTCATTCAGAGTTTTTTTCTAAATCTGTTGCATGCTCATGGAACTCAATCTGTTCTTTTTAAAAAACCACTTTATTGTATGATTGATTTGCACAAACTTGTACATATTTTATGTATGCAACTTGATAAGTTTGGACACAAATATGCATCTATGAAACCATCATCACAATCTATGCCATAAACATATCCATCACCTCCAAAAGTTTCCTCCCATCCTCCTTATTTATTATTATTTTTTGTGATGAGAACACCTAACATAAGATCGACCATCTTAGCAAATTTTTAAATATACACTACAATATTTTTAACTCCAGGCACTACACTGTATGGTAGATCTCTAGGACTTAGTCATCTTACATAACTGAAATTTTGTACTCATGACTAATACCTCTTCATTTCCTCCTCCCCTCATAACCTGGCAAACATCATTCTACTCTATACTTCTATGAGTATGAATATTTTAGATTGCTCATGTGAGAGGTATCGTAGAGTACTTATAATTTTGCATCTGGCTTATTTCACTTAGCATAATGTCTTCCAGGTTTTATCCATATTGTCACAAATGGCAGGATTTCCTCCTTTACAAGACTGGATAATATTTATATCACTTTTCTTTATCGATTTATCCATCAATGGACATTTAGGTGGCTTCCATGTCTTCTCTATTGTGATAATGCTGCAATGAACATAGAAGTAGCGATATATCTTCAAGATCCTGATTTCAGTTCCTTTGGATGTATACACATTACTGGATTATATAGTAGTTTAATTTTTTTTAAGTTTTCATTCTAATCCCCAGTGCTCATCACAACAAGTCATTCCCCAACACCTATTTAACACTCCCCCACCCACCTCCCATCTAGAAACCATCAATTTGTTCTCTATAGTTAAGACACTGTTTCTTGGTCTGTCTCTCTCTCTTTTTTTCTCCTTTGTTCATTTGTTTTGTTTCTTAAATTCCATATATGAGTGAAATCATGTGGCATTTCTTTCTCTGACTGACTGATTTCACTTAGCATTATACTCTCTAGATCCATCCATGTCATTGCAAATGGCAAGATTTCATTCTTTTTTATGGCTCTTTTTTTATGGAAATAATATTCCATTATTTATATAAATAACACATCTGCTTTATCCATTCACTAATCAATGGATGCTTGGGCTATTTCCATAATTTGGCTATTGTAAATAATGCTGCTATAAACATAGGGGAACATGTATCCTTTTGATTAGTGTTTTTGTATTCTTTGGATAAATACCCAGTAGTGTGATTGTTGGATCATAGGGTAGGTAGTTCTATTTTTAACTTTTTGTGGAACCTCCATACTCTTTTCCAGAGTGGCTACACTAATTTGCATTCCCACCAACAGTGCAAGAAGGTTCCTTTTTCTTCACATCCTCACCAACACCTATTGTTTCTTGTGTTTAGCCATTCTTACAGGTGTGAGGTGACATCTCATTGTAGTCTTGATTTGCATTTTCCTGATGGTAAGTGATGATGAGTATCTTTTTTTTTTAAGATTTTTTTTATTTGACAGAGAGAGAGAGAGACAGCGAGAGAGGGAACATAAGCAGGAGGAGTGGGAGAGGGAGAAGCAGACCTCCTGCTGAGCAGGGAGCCTGATGTGAGGCTCGATCCCAGGACCCTGGGATCATGACCTGAGCCGAAGGGAGATGCTTAACAACTGAGCCACCCAGGCGCCCCAGTGAACATCTTTTCATGTGTCTGTTGGCCATCTGGATGTCTTCTTTGGAGAAATGTCTGTTCATGTGTTCTGCCCATTTTTTAATTGTATTATTTGTTTTTTGGGTGTTGATTTGTATAAGTTCTTTATATTTTTGAATACTAAGTTTATAGGATATGTCATTTGCAGATATCTTCTCCTGTTCTGTAGGTTGCCATTTAGTTTTGTTGATTGTTTCCTTCACTGTGCAGTAGCTTTTTATTTTGATATAGTCCCAATAGTTTATTTTTGCTTTTGTTTTCCTTGCCTCAGGGGAACCTATCTAGATAAAAGTTGCTACAGCCCATGTCAGAGAAATTACTGCCTATGCTCTTTTCTAGGATTTTTATGGTTTCAGGCCTCACAATTAAGTATTTCATCCATTTGGAATTTATTTTTTGTGTGTGTAAGGAAGTGGTCCAGTTTCATTGTTTTCCATGTTGCTCTCCAATTTTCCCAAAACTATTTGTTGGAGAGACTATCTTTTTCCCATTGGATATTCTTTTCTGCTTTGTCAAAGATTAATTGACCATATAATTGTGGGTTTCTTTCTAGATTTTTTTATTCTGTTCCATTGATCTATGTGTCTATTTTTGTGCTAGTACCATACTGTTTTAATTACTACACCTTTGTAATATAACTTGAGGCCATGATCGTATAGTGGTTAGTACTCTGCGTTGTGTAATATAACTTGAAGTCCAGAATTGTGATGCCTCCAGCTTTGCTTTTCTTTTTCAATGTTGCTTTGGCTATTCAGGGTCTTTTATGGTTCCATACAAATTTTAGGATTGTTTGCTCTAGTTCTGTGAAAAATGCCATTGGCATTTTAATAGAGACTGCATTAAATATGTAGATTGCTTTGGGTAGTGTAGATATTTTAACATTTATTCTTCCAATCCATGAGTATGGAATGTCTTTCCATTTTTGTGTCTTCTTCAATTTCTTTCCTTGGTGTTTCATAGTTTTCAGAGTACAGGTCTTTCACCTCTTTGGTTAGGCTTATTCCTAGGTATCTCATTATTTTTGGTGGAATTTTAAATGTGATTCTTTCTTAATTTCTCTTTCTGCAGCTTCATTTTTGGTGTATAGAAATGCTATAGATTTCTATACATTAATTGTATATCCTGTGACTTTGCTGAATTCATTTATCAGTTCTAGTTTTGGTGGAGTCTTTAGGGTATTCTATATAGAGTACCATGTCATCTGCAAATAGTGTAAGTTTTACTTCTTCCTTGCCAATTTGGATGCCTTTTATTTCTTTTTGTTGTCTGATTGCTGTGGCTAGGACTTCCAGTACTATGTTATTTTTTTTTTTTCAGTACTATGTTAAATAGCAGTAGTGAGAGTGGACATCCCTGTCTTGTTCCTGACCTTAAGGGAAAGCTCTCAGTTTTTCCCCATTGAGAATGATTTTAGCTGTGGATATATGGCCTTTATTATGTTGAGGTATGTCCCCTCTAAACCTATTTTGTTGAGGGTTTTTTTCATGAATGGGTATTGTACTTTGTCAAATGCATTTTCTGCATCTTTTAAAATGATCATATGATTCTTATCCTTTCTCTTATTGATGTGACGTATTATATTGATTGATTTGTGAATATTGAACCACCCTTGCAACCCAGGAATAAATCCCACTTGATCATGGTGAATGATTTTTTTAACGTATTGTTGGACTCAGTTTGCTATTATTTTGTTGGGGTTTTTTGCATCCATGTTCATCAGGGTTATTGGCCTGTAGATTTTTTTTTTATGGTGTCTTTATCTGGTTTTGGTATCAGGGTAATGCTGGCCTCCAATGAATTTGAGGGAGAAGGACAAGCAGACTCCCTGCTAAGCAGGGAGCCCAATGCAGGGCTCGATTCCAGGACCCTGAGATCATAAACTGAGCCAAAGTCAGACACTTAACTGACTGAGTCACCCAAGTACCCCCTTCTTTGTCTTTTGTTACACTTTTTGTTTTAAAGTCTATTTTGTCCGATATAAGTATTGCTACCCCAGGGTTTTTTTGACATCCATTTGCAAGATAAATATTTCTCCATCCCCTCTTTTTCATTCTGCAAGTGGCTTTTGTCTGAAATGAGGCTCTTGTATGCAACATATAGATGGGTCTTGTTTTTTTATCTACTCTGTCACCTTATGTCTTTTGATAAGAGTGTTTAGTCCTTTTATATTCACAGTAATCACTGATAGATATGTGTTTATTGCCATTTTGTTACTTGTTTTGTGGTTGTTTTTATAGTTTTTCTCTGATCCTTTCTTCTCTTGCTCTATTTCATGGTTTGTTGGCTTTCTTTAGTGTTATACTTGGATTCCTTTCCCTTTATTCTTTGCATATCTATTACCGGTTTTTGATTTGTGGTTACCATGAGGTTTGTATATAACATCTTCTGCATGTAGCAGTCTATATTAAATCGATGGTCGCTTAAGTTTGAACCCATTCTTTACTCCTCCCCTCATTTTTTAGGCGTATGGTTTCATATTTTACATCCTATTATTTTATGAATCCCTCAACTGATGTTTACAGAAATACTTATTTTTATTGCTTTTGTGTTTTTTACTTTTCAGACTCTCACTTATGGTCTTTCCTTTCCATTTTAAGAGTTCCCTTTAATATTTCTTATAGAGCTAGTTTAGTTGTCGTGAACTCCTTCAGTTTTTGTTTGTCTGAGAGTCTCTATTTCTTCTATCCTGAGTGATAGCCTTGCTGGATAGAATATTCTTGGCTGCAGATTTTTCCCTTTCAGCACTTTAAATATATCATGCCATTCTCTTTTGGCCTGTCAAGTTTTCTGCTGAAAAATATGCTGATAGCTTTATGGGGTTTCTCTTGTGTGTAACGTTTTTCTTTTGCTGCTTTTAAAATTATTTCCTTATCACTACTTTTTGCCATTTTAATTACTCTGTGTCTTGGTGTGGACCCCCTTGGCTTGATTTTTGGAGGGGATCTCTGTACCTCCTGGATCTGGATATCAGTTTCCTTCCTCAGATTAGAGTATTTTCTGCTATTATTTCTTTGAATAAATTTTCTACCCCCTTTTTTCTCTCTTCTTCTGGGATCCCTATAATGCAAGTATTGATCCACTTGACAGCACTGAGTTCCCTAAGACTATTCTCAATTTGCATAATTTTTTCTCTCAGTTTGATTACTTTCCATTATTCTGTCCTCCAAGTCAGTAATTCATTCTGCTAGTCTCCTACTTATTCAATCTAATGTATTTTAAATTTTATTTATTGTGTTCCTCATCTCTGATTCTTTTTTTATGTTTTCTATCTCTTTGTTAAGATCACACTGATCTCTACTCTTTTGTCAAGTCCAGTGAATATCTTTATGATCATTACTTTAAATCCTCTATTAGGTGTATTACTTATATCTGTTTCACTTAGGTCTCTTGCTGTGGTTTTGTCCTATTCTTTCATTTGGGTCCTATTCCTCTGTTTCCTCATTTTATCTAACTTTCTGTGTCTGTTTCTGTGTGTTAGGGAGGTTAGCTATGTCTCCTGCTCCTTATGAAGAATAGGTCCTGTAGTGCTGTACAGTGCAGTGTGCCATGTTCCCCATTACCTGGCACTTCAGGAAGTGTCTCCTATGTGTATTGTGTGTGCTCTGCTGTTGAGTCCTGGCCTTCTTCCCCTTCATTTTAGTTGTCTGCAGATACTCTCTTTGCCTATTGTGGGCAGTGTTTGATCCCTGGCTGGGCTGGGCACATTTTAACAAGGTGTGTACTGGTCTGCTTCAAAACTAGACCTGCTGCCCCCACTGCCAAAACTGAGGCCCTACAAAAGGCATGGGTCAGGAGATTAGGTGCTGGTGAGGTTTGCACTTATCTCTGGGGAAGGGGGCCCATAGTGCCAGGACTGAGGCAAGCGTGACTAGGAAGGACAGATCTGCCAAAAAGTGGGGATGGGGGGGCAGGGCTTGATGTAAACAATTTAGGTAGCAAGTGTTGGTGCTACACTGGTTTCTGCAGGTGGCTGTGTATTTATGCTGAGAGACAGGGGATAGAAATGCCTTGTGCTAGCTCCTTTGTTCCTGGAGGGGTCTCCCTGTGATCCCTGCCTCTCTGGGACATACTCTGGGATGAGTAAATCTCTCCCTCTCCTGTGCCCCAGGTGTTTTTCAAACTGCTGCTTCTAACCACTGCATCTCTGCTAGCTGTTTGTGGTGCTGTCTCTTTAAGGGTGGGGACTCAGCTTCTTAATGCACTCTAGGCTCTCTCAGAGTAGAGCCTGCTGATTTTTTAAATTCCAGGCTTTAAGTCCTCCTGGTTGTAAGAATTCACAAAATTCAGCCCCTCTTACTTTCAAAGCCAAATTTGATGGGGATTCATCTTCCTCATGTGGGCTCCCCAGTGTGATCATCTATTTCTCAGCCTTCTCAATGACTCTGGATCCCTCCTGACCACGGATGGTCATGGTCCATTTTGTTCCCAAACTGTGTCTCTACCTTTCCTACCTTCTTCTATGTGTCCTCTTAATACCTTTAGTTGTGGAATTCGTTTTGCTAGTTTTTGGGTCATTTTTGGGGTTGTTTACACTGATGTGAGTATTATCTAGTTGTATCATGGGGTGAGGCAAACTTAGGGTCTTCCTACTCTGCCATCTTCCCAGCCTCAAGTGAAAAATGCACCTTTTGACTCTTATAGTGTGTCAACTCTGGGATCAAATTCTTTCCCCTTGTTATGGATTGTTCTTGTTTTCTTATCTAATGAGTTTTCTAAACTATATTATTTGCCATGCATGGCCACGAAAGTCTTCTATTAGCTTAGTGGTCAGCTGGTACTTTAACAGTCAACCTATATGCCTGGAGCCAAAAAATGAACAAAAAATGAAAAGAAAAGAAAAAATGCTTTTCCAGTCTTTGCTTTATAGTGGAACACTCCTGTAACACTTAGGCGGTTTGCTTACAACTTTGCCTTAAGGTAGTCTGTTTACAACGCTGCTTTACCATTCACTTCCTACTTGTACACAACATGAAGGTCAGCCAGGGGTGCAGGCTTAGGGTTTCTCAAGCCTTTTCTGATCATTCATCTGCCCTGAGCATGTGTGTGGCTTTTTCAACTCCCCCATGTACATGGGAACTTTTAAAACAGCCCTTGTTTCTACATGTATCTCCTTTCCCAACCTGTTTCTTCAATCCAGGCCTGTTGATTTGTCTATTGCTTGTCCCAATTGTCTATTGCTCCAGTATGCTTTAGCCAATACTGATGTTTTTAAAATATTTTAACAAAAGCCACTTGGATAACTGTCCCAAGTCAAGTGAAGTAACAGGAATATTTTGCCCCAGTCTTTGTCCAAGTCTCCAGATAGGCTAAGACCCACAATTACAATTCTTTAAGATTAAGTTTCAATTAAATACTCCCTGTGGTATGAGGGTTGTCATCCTCATGGCTGCTGATGATCTGGAGTATCAGGGATGGTAGGTGGACAATTTAAAATGCTACAAAACTCTTCTTCAACAGCTTCTTTCTTCACCATGTCTTCCCTTGGTTAGTATAAGTTTTTGACTAGATTCCAAGGTTGTTGAAAAGTTTATTCTGGCAGTTTTTGCCTGCTTATCAGTTACTTTTGGAGAAGATGGAGCCATGCAGTTTCTATTCTGCTATTTTCAGTGATATCCTCATTTTTTTTTAAATGATGAATCAATTTAACATAAAATGGCTAGGATTTCCAAGGAAGCCAACTAAATGTCTAAGCCCTATGTAAAATTTCTTTTTCTGATTATTCTGAAAGATAACTCATATGACAACCTCTGACTTGTTCCAATTATCCTTTTGACAGACCCTCAAAAATCATTTCTATTCCTCCTTTAGTGCTATTCTCTTGTTCTATTTTGTACGTGAAGTATATGGAAATAAAAGTAAATATATCTTCTTCATAAATATCATCTGTTCTTTTGCTCCTTTTCTAAACTTTTATGCATATCTACCTTCAGATTTTCCTCCTTTCCTCTTTGGCAATGACTACATTTCCCCTCATGGTTAATTATGTGAACTCTCTTCCTATGCTCTGCCTTTATGTTTTCCAAAATCACTGTGCTGCTATCAAAAGAAACCAAGGCTAACTTTGTTCTCTAGGCTGATTGACAACAAGTGTTAATGATACTGGTGATTCAATTCTGTCATCACTTTGGTTTTTGAGCATACACAGCTTGAGGCAGCATTATAGAAGAGGGAATAACACAGGAAACCGGGGTTGGTACAAAATGAGCTTGATTCTTTCCAAATCTCCAGCTACTGACTGGTCATAAATCACTTATCACAATTCTTTCTGGGACCTTGAGTATCATGGGGAACAACAACTTATAGGTATCTATGCTGCCTATTCATGCTGGAATTCTCACCTTCAATCAGAACAAATACTGAGGATATGTAGTGGTGAGAACAGACACTGAGAGGGAAGCTTATGTTTTTGGGTAGATGTTCCCTCACATAAAAGTACATGCCCTATTTATTAACTTTCATGCATTAGATTTTTTTCTCAAAATTTAGTTCCCAGAACATTATCTATTATGTTAGAATTGTGAGTTGGTGTCTCATTTATAGCTTAAGAAAGTGAGTCCCAAGAATATCACTGTATGAGTTGTTGATACTCATAATTAGAAGCCACAGTGTTTACATGTTCATTACATTCTTCCAATATAAGTCATTTTTGCAAAGAATTGGTAAATGATAGCTTTATTGAGATTTACTGAAGAGAAGAAAGGCATATAGAAGCTACTGAAATGTGGGGAATAAATTGGGGAGCAGGGCATTTTCATTTTCCTGAGAAAGAAACCTAACTCTTAAAATCAAAGTCATCACTGTTTTTTGGCAACGTGAGAGTCATTTATGCCCTATAGATGACCCAACCCAACTGGACAAGGTAGCCTCAAACTGCTTATTCAATCACAAATATAATAATAGGATCTAGACATCAGGACCATAACACCTATCAACAATCATCTGGAGGTGTGAAGTGTAGTCCATAATGCTTGTGGCACTGAAGTGATTTTGGAAACTTCAAAATCTCAATCATTATAGATGCTTCTGGCAACAGAGGTGTATCAAACAAACCTCTCAGGTTATATACACAAATTGACTAGGAAAATCTTTGCTGTCCTGACTATTACTTTACTAAATATTCCACATTTTTCCTCCAAGCAAGATCTAACTCAAATTTCACCTGGTATGTGACAGCTCCAGCGGCAAGATGCCACAAGAATCTCTTGCTTTTACTGTGTACTTATATAGATGAGTACTACCCAATTGGGAAATCCCCAGAAACTGTCTTAATTTATTCTTCAGTTTTACCATGTATACAAGTCTTGCTTCTTAAATCAGATTACAAGGTGGAAATACTCCCAAATTCTGTTATGTCCAACATAGAATCTAGAAATTAGTAGGAAACTTACAGGCCTTCAAAAAATATCTCCCAATTTATTTATTAAAACTGATTCTTGCAACTAAGATAACACAGCTCTCAGGCATGGTGAAAACACCTCTCTTAAGTGACTAATGTGTTACACTGATGGGACTTAGGCCTTAAAGGAAATAAATAAAGCTGATCATAACTATCTATAGCAGTTGTTCTTGACCTTGGCTACATACTGGAAACAGGTAGGAAGCTTTAAAAAGTACTGATGACTGGCTCCCTCCCCTAGAGGTTCTGAATTAATTTGTCTTATATGCATTCTGAGCATTGGAATTTTTAAAAATGTTCTAGGTGATTCCAGTGTGCAGCCAAAGTTGAGGAACACCAGTCAACAACCAAGCCCGTAATATGGGCTTTAACTTGCTCTTGAATAGTTGCTGTTTTTGTAACTAGAGTTGTTCTCTCACAACCAAAACTGTAGTTCAGGAAAAATATTATTTGCAAGTATATATTTTCTTTGATTAAATTGTAATTTCAACATAAAGAGACTGTGAAAGCACAAATCTCTTTTGAGGAAAATAGTGAAGATCTATAATCCCCTGAAATTATGTTACAAATGGAGTTCCACATTCTATAATATATATTCTAAGGAATAACTTTTGTGTGGATGACCCCTATACCACAGTTCCTAATTAAGACAGGATAACTACTATTCTAATTAATATGTTATTTGTATCCTAATGATACAATAAACTTTCTTTCCATTTTTTTTACACCTGAAAGATTCTAGTTTAATAGTTATGGCAAAAATTATCCTGCTAAGTATGAGACTGATTTGCTTCTATAATTCAGGCTGCTTTTAGTTATCTACAAAACCTGAAGCTGAATTTAATTTTTCTTCTTATACCTTACTACTGTGTTGCTACAGGGGAGCTTGTTTTAAATGTGTTCCTTCAGATTTCCTCTTTTTTTTTAGCACCTAGTTAATTTCAGATCCTCTGGCGGGGGTGGTGGGGGGGACTCAGTTCTCCAAAGGGTCTCCTTCCATAAGCATCATGATTTTCCAACCATTTTTTTATTACAAAATGAATTATTAAAGATTTGCACTGAGTGGACATTCTGTCCTTTACTCCAGTGACCTTTGCCTAGAAAGACTTCATACTAGAAAAGTGGAAATTTAATCAGCAATGAGGTTAAGATCATTGAATATTGAATCTAGGTGACATTTTTATCAATATTGTTTACCTTTTGAAAATGGTAAAATTGATAAATCAGCTACTTCCAAAAGCAGCATGTTACAGGAGTAAGAACCAACTACTCTAGTAGTGTGATAGAACTGGTATGAACATAAGCCCTAACATCTTTTTAAGTTTATTTACTCAAAGCAAGTTGTAGAGTTTTTCCCCAATAGGCTTTTAAATAAAAGTTTGGAGAGGTTAGAGTACTTAACTGCAAAATATCTGTTGCTTTACATGTAAAATGAAGATGGTAATTCTTACCTCATAGAGTTATAGAGAAGATTAAATGAAATGATTTGTGCAATAGCTTCTAGTGCACTATCTGCCACATGGTTGATTCTCAATAAATATTAAAAGGAAAGGGATAAAAACTAATCCCCTTACTTTAAAGTTGAAAAAAATTATTCCAAGAGAGATAAACTAACTTGTTTGAAGTTTCAAATTTAGTAAGGGGGCAGGCTTCAAGCTGGAGGCCAATCAGCCAATAAATATTTAGTGAGTCAAAGTATCCTTTCCTGCATGAAAAACTTCATCCAGGAAATTTATTTCTAAATTTAGATGAACTGTTTATTGTTCACATTTATGATAGGACTGCCATGGATGTTCATTTACATTTTATTTTTTTAAATTGTTTTCTTTAAATTTAATTAGTTAATATATAGTGCATCATTAGTTTCAGATGTAGAGTCCAGTAAAAATCATCAGTTGTATGTAACACCCAGTGCTCATTACATCATGTGCCCTCTTTAATGCCCATCACCCAGTTACCCCATTCCCCCACCCACCTCCCTTCCAGCAACCCTGTTTGTTTCCTATAGTTAAGAGTCTCTTATAGTTTGTCTCCCTCTCTAATTTCATCTTATTTTGTTTTTCCCTCCCTTCCCCTATAATCCTGTTTTGTTTCTTAAATTTCACATATGGAATGAAACTATATGGTAATTGACTTTCTCTGACTGACTTATTTCACTCAGCATAATACCCTCCAGTTCCATTCACGTTGATGTAAATGGTAAGGTTTCATTCTTTTTGATGGCTGAGTAACATTCCATTATATATATCACATTTTCTTTATCCATTCATCTGTTGATGGACATCTTGGCTCTTTCTATAGTTTGGCTCTTGTGGACATTGATGCTACAAACATTGGGGTGCAGGTGCCCTGTTGGATCACAATGTTTGTAACCTTTGGGTAAATACCTAGTAATGCAATTGCTGGGTCATGGGGTAGCCCTATTTTTAACTTCTTCAGGAACCTCCATACTGTTTTCCAGACTGGCTGTACCAGCTTGCATTCCCGCCAACAGTGTAAGAGGATTCCCCTTTCTCCACAGCCTTGCCAACTTTTGTTGGTTCTTGACTTGTTAATTTTAGCCATTCTGACTGGTGTGAGGTAGTATCTCATTGTGGTTTTGATTTGTATTTCCCTGATGCTGAGTGATGTGGAGCATTTTTTCGTGTGTCAGTTGATCATTTGTATGTCTTCTTTGCAGAAATGTCTGTTCATGTCTTCTGCCCATTTCTTGACTGGATTATTTGTTTTTTGGGTGTTGAGTTTGATAAATTCTTTATAGATCTTGGATACTAGCCCTTTATCAGATAAGACATTTGCAAATATCTTCTCCCATTCTGTAGGTCATCTTTCGGTTTTGTTGACTGTTTCCTTTGTTGTGCAAAAGCTTTTTATCTTGATGAATCCCAAAAGTTCATTTTTGCTTTTGTTTCCCTTGCCTTTGGAGACGTGTCTAGCAAGAAGTTGCTGTGGCCGAGGTCGAAGAGGTTGCTGTCTGTATTTTCCTCTAGGATTTTGATGGATTCCTGTCTCACATTGAGGTCTTTCATCCATTTTGAGTTTATCTTTATGTATGGTGTAAGAAAATGGTCCACTTTCATTCTTCTGCATGTGGCTGTCCAATTTTCCCAACACCATTTGTTGAAGAGACTGTCTTTTTTCCATTGGATATTCTTTCCTGCTTTGTCAAAGATTAGTTGGCTATAGAGTTGAGGGTCCATTTCTGGGGTCTCTATTCTGTTCCATTGATCACTGTGTCTGTTTTTGTGCCAGTACCATACTGTCTTGATGACTACAGCTTTGCCATATAGCTTGAAGTCCAGAATTGTGTTGCCACCAGCTTTGGTTTTCTTTTTCAACATTCCTCTGGCTATGTGGGGTCTTTTCTGGTTCCATATAAATTTTAGGATTATTTGTTCCAGCTCTGTGAAAAATGTTGATGGTATTTTGATAGGGATTGCACTGAATGTGTAGAGTGCTCTGGACAGCATAGGCATTTTAACAATATTTGTTCTTCCTATTCATGGAGTATAGAATGTTTTTTCCATTTCTTTGTGTTTTCCTCAATTTCTTTCATAAGTGTTTTGTAGTTTGCAGAATACAGGTCCTTTACCTCTTTGGTTAGGTTTATTCCTAGGTATCTTATGGTTTTGGGTGCTATTGTAAATGGGATCAATTCCCTAATTTCTCTTTCTTCTGTTTCATTGTTAGTGTATAGAAATGCAACTGATTTCTGTGCACTGATTTTATATCCTGCCACATTGTTGAATTACCATATGAGATCTAGCAATTTTGGGGTAGAGTCTTTTGGGTTTTCTACATAAAGTATTATGTCATCTGCAAAGAACAAGAATTTGCCTTCTTATTTGCCAATTTGAATGCCTTTTATTTCTTTTTGTTGTCTGATTGCCAAGGCTAGGACTTCTAGTATCATGTTGAACAGCAGCGCTGAGAATGGACATCGTTGTGGTGTTCCTTACCTTAGGGGAATAGCTCCTAATTTCCCCATTGAGAATGATATTTACTGTGGGCCTTTCATATATGGTTTTTATGATATTGAGGTATGTTTCCTCTATCCCTACACTGTGGAGAGTTTTAATCAAGAAAGGATGCTGTATTTTATCAAATACTTTTTCTACATCAATTGAGAAGATCACATCGTTCTTGTCCTTTCTTTAAGTTAATTTACATTTTAATCTGTTTATCACTAGGATAGAAATGAAACACCAACAGAAACTTAGTACAGTTTTTGTCCCATTACTATCCTGTACAAAGCTGCCTAATATTTTAACCTAAGTTTTAAAAAGATATTTCACTCATAATTCATCCTTTCAAAAATATTAATTAAAGGAATTTAAGAGTTTTTCATGATACATTCTTCTCTAATGAAAATGTAACTAATTTCTTGCATTTTCCCCATGTACACATCCTATGTGGGGGATGTATGCATGGAAGGGACACATTGTTTTATTTATTTTGCTTATTCATTCATCTTTTCTTTATATTTCTTTTCTTGCTGCTCTATTAGTCTAATCCTTTGTTTCTTTGCTTTTAAAACCTTTTTCATGAATGTAAAATTAATGAAGGATAAGGGTAAGCAAAGGAACTCTTCTATGTTCATTATTTGATACTGAAATAAAACTATAAGAAAAATCAGTAAGATATCTGGTTTCAAGTTTGACGTGCAAGGAGCTTGGAAGTAGCCACTCCATCTGTACAAGTAAAAAGCTGAACCAATTAAGGGATGCCTAGTGGTTCAGTTGGTTAAGTGTCTGCCTTTGGCTCAGGTCATGATTCCAGGGTCCTGGGATTGAGGCCTGCATTGGGCTCCTTGCTCAGTGGGAGCCTGCTTCTCCCTCTGCCTTCCACTCCCCCTGCTTGTACACTCTTTCTTTTTCTCTCTCTCTCTGTGTCTCTCTGACAAATAAATAAATAAAGTCTTTAAAAAAAAAAGGCTGAACCAATTGAAAAATCAACAACTCTTCTTAGATCCATAAGAGAAGTGAGGTCACAGGACAAACTAAGGCACTCAAAATTGAAGTGACAGACAAGTGAACCCAGAGAATTACAACTTACTAGGGCAAAGCCCACAAGCAGAAACCCCTGTGGGAATCGGTGCTGGAGTAGGAAAACCTAAACTGTAATTTAAAAATTGCTGGAGACCCAGTGTAGACCAGTCAGAATAATAAAAATTCCAGGGGGATCCAGACATTGGAAGAGGAGCACACTTGTGAGTTGTCCCTCCAAGAGTTTGACTGCAGTCTCACAGTGGATTTCAGTGAAAGATCCCCATGCAATTTTCAGGGAGATGGGGAAAGGAGCCATTTTAAACCATGACACAGCATTCTGTTCTTCCACACAGGTCCTCAGGAGAAACTACTTAAGCAGAATTTAACTTTCTGGAATATTAACCTAACCTAATTGACCTGGGGGAAGGGTAATATCCAACTCCAGCCAGTTCTATCCTTCCATGTGGAGGAAGGGAAATATTCCACTCCAGCACCCTCTAGCCAACCTGCCTCAACTAAGGGAAAGAAAGAAAACTGAGAAGCACACGTGAAGTTCAAAACATAAAGGAGCAGGCTCACTAAAAGACTGAGACCTAATCATAGGACTATAGAATTCTTCCCTGCCCCCCAACTTTTTTCCACCACATTACTAAAGATTTATATACAGCAGTTCATTTTACCCAGTACATCATGTCCAGATAGGCACAAAACACAGTTTGAAAGGACAGAACAAGCACTGGGCTTAAAATCAGATATGGCACGGATGTTGGAATTATCAGACTGGGAGTTTGAAGCAACTATGATTAATATGCTAAGGGTTATAATGGATAAATTCACAACATGCAAGAACAAATGGACAATGTAAGCAGAAAGGTGGAAATTCTAAAAAAGAACAAAAAAGAAATGATGGAGACAAAAAATACTATAACATAAATGAAGAATGCCTTTGATGGACTTATTAGCAGATTGGACATAGCCGAAGAAAGAATCTCTGTGTGTGAGGATATCTCAATAGAAAACTCCCAAACTGAAAATTAAGATAGAAAGACTGAAGACACAGAAGAGAATATCTAAGGATTGTGAGACAACTAAAAAAGGTATAACATACATGTAATGGGAATATCATAAGGAGAAGAAAGAAAAGAACAAAGGAAATATTTGAAACAATAATGACTGAGAATTTCCTGAAATTAATGTCAGATATCCAACCATAGATCCAGGAAGCTCAGAGAACATCCAGCAGGAAAAATGTTTTGGTTTTTTTTTCAAACTATACCAAAGTATATCATATTCAAACTTCAGAAAATCAAAAGTAAAAAAAGAAATCTGAAAAAAAGCCTAAAGAAAAAAAATTTACTTATGGAATAGCAAAGATAAGAATTATACATGATTTCTTCTCAAAAACTATGCAAGTAAGAGATTAGAGTGAAATATTGAAAGTGTTGAGAGAGAAGAAATAACACCAACCAAGAATTCTGTGCCCTGTGAAATTATCTTTCGAAAAGGAAAGGGAAAACAAGCCATTCTGAAACAAACAAAAATTGAAAGAACTTGTTGCCAGTACACCTGCCTTGCAAGATATGTTAAAAGTTCTTTGGAAGAAAAAAATAATATAGGTCACAAATGGGTCTACATGAAGAAAGGAAGAGTGTGAGAGAAGGAAATAAGTAAAAGTAAAATAAAGCTTTTTATTTCCTACTTATAATTGATTTAACAGACAACAGTTTGTTCAAAATAATAGCAACAGTGTATTAAATTATGTATGCTATGGTATATATTTATGTGTAAGTGAAATGAATGACAGCAATGATGCAAGTAATGGGAAGAAGGAATTAGGATTAATTTGTTATTAAAAGGCACATTACCTCACTCTGAACATCAAGAGTATAAACGCACTAATTAGAAGACAGAGATTATCAGAAATGATTAAAAAAACAAGACCTGGGGCACCTGGGTGGTTCAGTCAGTTAAGCGGCCGACTCTTGGTTTAAGCTCAGGTCATGATCTTTAGGGTCGTGAGAGTGAGCCCTGTGTCAGGCTTCATACTCCTCATACAGGCTCCATACACCACTCCATATAGTGGGGAGTCTGCTTGAGGATTCTCTCCCTCTGCCCCTCCCCCCACTCAGGCTCACTCTCTCTGTCTCTCTCTCAAACAAATAAATCTTTAAAAAAACCCAGGGGACCTGGGTGACTTAGTTGGTTGAATGTCTGCCTTTGGCTCAGGTCATTATCCTGGGGTCCTTGGATTGAGCCCCGTGTTGGGATCCTTGCTGAGCAAGGAGCCTGCTTCTCCCTCTACCTCTGCTGCTCCCCCTGCTTGTGCTCTCTCTTTCTCTCTCTGTCGAATGAATGAATAAATAAATAAATAAAATCTTAAAAAACCTAAGACCCAACTATATGCTGTCTATAAGAAAACCACTTTAAATATAAAAACACATAGATTAATAGTAAATGGATAGAGAAAGATATACTCTGCTAATAATAATTAAAAGAAAATAAGAGTAGCTATATAACTTCAGTCAGATCAAACTTCAGAGCAAGGAAATTTATTAGGGATAAAGAAGGACATTAATAAGACAAAGGGGTCACTTCTCTAACACATAATGATCTTTAACATGTATGCACATAATAACAGGTCATCAAAATACTTGAAGTAAAAACTTATAGAACTATGAGTAATAGATATATCCACTTTTATAGCTGGAAACTTCACATCCCTCTATCAGAGATGGAAAGATGCAGCAGGCAGAATTTCTGTAAAGACATAGCTGAATTCAGCACCACCACCAACAACTGGATATAATTGGCATCTATAGACTGCTTCATTTAACAATAGCAGAATACATGTTCTTCTCAAACTCATAGGAACATTCACCATGATAGACCACATTCTGGGCCATAAAATACACCTTAATATATTAAAAAAGAGTAGAAATCATATGTCTGCTCTCAGATCATTGTGTAAAGAAATCAATACAGAAAGATAGTTGGGAAATCCCAACATACTGGAGATTAAACAAAACATTTCTAAATAACACAGGAATCAGAGAAGGAATTTCAAGAGAATTTTTAAAATAGTTTGAACTCAGTGTAAATGGAAATAGAACTTACCCAAATCTGTAAGATGCAGGGAAAGTCACGCTTAGAGGGAAATGTATAACATTCAAATGTATGCATTCAATAATGCATGTATTAGAAAAGAAGAGGGAAAATTATAGCATTGTTTGCATATATTAGAAAAGAAAAAAAGCTCTAAATTCAATCATCTGAGTTTCTATCTTAGAAAACTAGAAAAAGAAGAGCAAATTAAATTCAAAGAAAGCAGATGAAAAGAAATAATAAAAATGAGAGCAGAAGCCAATGAAATTGAAAACAGAAAATCAATAGAGAAAAATCAATGAAATATAAAACTAGTTCTGTGAAAAGATAATTAAAATCAATAAGCTTCTAGCCAATCTAATTAAGAAAAAAAACACAAATAACCAATATCAGAAAGGAAAAAAGGGGATATCACTACACATCCCATGGACATTGAAAAGATAATAAAGGAATATTATGAAGTCTATGCCCACAAATTTGGTAACCTAGATGAAATAGAACAATTTCTTGAAAGATTCAATCTGCCAAAACTCACACAAGAAGAAATAGACAATCTTAGCAGGTCTGTATCTTTTAAATAGGTTGAATCAATAATTAATAATTTTACAAAGCATAATGCATCAGGCCCTGATGGGTTCACTGGTGAATTCTATCAAACATTTAGGGAAGAAATTATACCAATCCTATACAATATTTTGGAAGCAGGGGGATACTTCTTAAATCATTCTATAATGGCAGCATTAGCCTAATACCAAAACCAGACAAAGATATTTCAAGAAAAGGAAACTACAGAGCAGTATCTCTCATGAACATAGATGCAAAAATCATCAAAACAAATATGAGCACTTGGTGTTATACACAACTAATGAATCATTGAACACTACATCAAAAACTAATGATCTACTATATGTTGGCTAACTGAACTTATTAAAAAAATATTAGCAAATCAAATCCAACAATGTATAAAAAAATATACATCATGACCAATTGGGATTTATTTCAGGTATGCAAGGTTGGTTTAGCATTATAAAATCAATTAATGTAATCCATCACATCAACAGTCTAAGAAAAATTACATGATTATATCAATAGGTGCAGAAAAAGCATTTGACAAAAATCCAATATTCATTCATGATAAGAACTCTCAGTAAACTATGAATAGAGAGGAACTTCCTCAATTGATAAAAATATCTACAGACTCCTACAACTAACATCATGCTTAATGGTATGTAACTCAAAATTCTAGGATCAGGAACAAAGAAAGAATATTCCCTCTTACCACTCATTTTCAACTTCATACTGGAAGTCCTAGCTAATACAGTAAGACAAAAAAAAGAAATAAGATGTATACAGATTTGGTAGGAAGAAAACATACTGTCTTTGTTCACAGATGACATGACTGTCTAGGTACAAAATCAGAGAATCAACAAAAAAAAGTCCTGGAACTAATAAATGATTATAGCAGAGTTTCAGGATATAAAGTCAAAAGTCAATCATTTGCCTAAATACCAGCAATGAGCAAATGGAATTTGAAATTAAAAATATAATACCACTGATCTATGTGTCTGTTTTTGTGCCACTACCATACTGTCTTGATGATGACAGCTTTGGAATAGAGCTGGAAGTCCGGAATTGTGATGCCGCCAACTTTGCTTTTCTTTTTCAACATTCCTCTGGCTATTCGGGGTCTTTTCTGGTTCCATACAAATTTTAGGATTATTTATTCCATTTCTTTGAAAAAAGTGGATGGTATTTTGGTGGGGATTGCTTTGAATGTGTAGATTCCTCTAGGTAGCATTGACATCTTTACAATATTTGTTCTTCCAATCCATGAGCATGGAATGTTTTTCCATTTCTTTGTGTCTTCCTCAATTTCACAAACATATAGATCAATGGAACAGAATAGAGAGCCCAGAAATAGACCCTCAACTCTATGGTCAACTAATCTTTGACAAAGTAGGAAAGAACGTCCAGTGGAAAAAAGACAGTCTCTCCAACAAATGGTGTTGGGAAAATTGGACAGCCACATGCAGAAGAATGAAACTGGACCATTTCCTTACACCACACACAAAATAGACTCAAAATGGATGAAAGACCTAAATGTGAGACAGGAGTCCATCAACATCCTAAAGGAGAACACAGGCAGCAACCTCTTCGACCTCAGCCGCAGCAACTTCTTCCTAGAAACATCGCCAAAGGCAAGGGAAGCAAAGGCAAAAATGAACTATTGGGACTTCATCAAGATAAAAAGCTTTTGCACAGCAAAAGAAACAGTCAACAAAACCAAAAGACAACCGACAGCATGGGAGAAGATATTTGCAAATGACATATCAAATAAAGGGCTAGTATCCAAAATCTATAAAGAACTTATCAAACTCAACACCCAAAGAACAAATAATCCAATCAAGAAATGGGCAGAAGACATGAACAGACATTTCTACAAAGAAGACATCCAAATGGCCAACAGACACATGAAAAAGTGCTCAACGTTGCTCGGCATCAGGGAAATCCACATCAAAACCTCAATGAGATACCACCTCACACCAGTCAGAATGGCTAAAATTAACAAGTCAGGAAACGACAGATGTTGGTGGGGATGCAGAGAAAGGGGAACCCTCCTACACTGTTGGTGGGAATGCAAGCTGGTGCAGCCACTCTGGAAAACAGTATGGAGGTTCCTCAAAAAGTTGAAAATAGAGCTACCCTATGACCCAGCAATTGCACTACTGGGTATTTACCCCAAAGATACAAATGTAGGCATCCAAAGTGGTACGTGCACCCCGATATTTATAGCAACAGTGTCCACAATAGCCAAACTGTGGAAAGAGCCAAGATGTCCATCAACAGATGAATGGATAAAGAAGATGTGGTGTATATACACAATGGAATATTATGCAGCCATCAAAAGGAATGAGATCTTGCCATTTGCAATGATGCAGATGGAACTGGAGGGTATTATGCTGAGCGAAATAAGTGAATCAGAGAAAGACATGTATCATATGACCTCACTGATATGAGGAATTCTTAATCTCAGGAAACAAACTGAGGGTTGCTGGAGTGGTGGGGGGTGGGAGGGATGGGGTGGCTGGGTGATAGACATTGGGGAGGGTATGTGCTATGGTGAGCGCTGTGAACTGTGTAAGACTGTTGAATCACAGACCTGTACCTCTGAAACAAATAATACATTATATGTTAAAAAAAAAAGAAGATAGCAGGAGGGGAAGAATGAAGGGGGGTAATCGGAGGGGGAGATGAATCATGAGAGACTATGGACTCTGAGAAACAAACTGAGGGTTCTAGAGGGGAGAGGGGTGGGGGGATGGGTTAGCCTGGTGATGGGTATTAAAGAGGGCATATTCTGCATGGAGCACTGGGTGTTATACGCAAACAATGAATCATGGAACACTACCTCAAAAACTAATGATGTAATGTATGCTGATTAACATAATAATAAAAAATAAAATTTGAAACAGTGAAACACTAAAAAAATATATATATATAATACCATTTTCATAGCATCCAAAACCATGAAATACTTAAGTGTAAATCAAATAAAAATGTAAAAGATCTATATGAGGAAAACTATAAAACTCTGATGAAATAGATCAAAGAACTGAATAAATGCAGATATTCCATGTTGATGGATAGAAAGACTCAATATTGTCAAGATGTCAGTTTTTCCCAATTTGGTCTATTGATTCAGTGCAGTCCCAATGAAAATACCAGCAATTAGTTTCTGTGTATCAACAAACTGATTCTAAAGTTAATATGGAGAGGCAAAAGACCAGAATAGAAAATACAATATTGAAGAAGAAAAATATTGGAAGAATGACACCACCTTACCTCAAGACTTACTATAAAACTAGAGTAATCAAGACAGTGTGGTATTGGTTAAAGAATAGACAAATAGTTTAATGGAATGAAATAGCAAGTTCAGAAGTAGACCCACATACATATAGTCAACTGATCTTTCACAAAGGAACAAAGAAATTACAATGAAGGAAAAATGGTCTTTTCAACAATGGTGTTGGAACAACTGGACATCCATCTGCAAAAAGGAATCTAGACCCAGACCTTACTACCTTCACAAGTATTAACTCAAAATGCATCATAGACATAAATGGAAATTGGAAAACTATAAAACTCCTAAAAAATGACATTAAGACAAACTTTAAATGTCCTTAGGTTCGGCAGTGATTTTTTAGATATAATACCAAAGGTATGATCTTTGAAATAAATTTTTAATAAGCTGAAGTTCATTAAAGGTAAACATTTCTGCTCTGCAAAAGATATTGTTAAGAGAATGAAAAGGCAGTCCGTGGACTGGGAGAAAATAATGGCAAAAGATATATCTCATAAAAGACTTTTACCCAAAATACAGAAAGAACTCTTAAAATTCAACAATAAGAAAACTAACAACCTGATTTCAAAATGAGCCAAAGACCTTAACAGACACCTCACCAAAGAAGACGTACAGATGACAAGCATTTGAAAAGATGCTCTATATTATATGTCATTAGGGAAATGCAAATTGAAACAACAATGAGATAGTACTATATACCTATTAAGATGGCCAAATCCAGAACACTGATGACACCAAATGCTGGCAAGGATGTGGAACAATGGGAACTCTCATTCATTTCTTGTAGGTATCCAAAATGGTACAACCACCATGGAGGACAGTTGGCTGTTTTTACAAAACTAATTTTACTTATCATATGATCCAGAAATCACACTCTTTGGTATTTACCCAAAGGACTTGAAAACTTATATCTATACAAAAACCTCACATAGATGTCTATAGCAGCTTAATTCATAATTGTCATATCTTAGAAGTAACTGAGATGTCTTTCAGCTAATGGATAAATAAACTATGGTACATCCTGACAATGGAATGTTATTCAACACTAAAAGAAAGTGAGCTATCAAACCATGAAAAGTCATAGTGGAAATTTAAATGCATATTACTAAGTGAAAGAAACCAATCTGAAAAGGCTACATGTTGTATGATTGCAAATGTGACACTCTGGAAAAATCAAAACTTTGGAGATCATAAAAAGATTAGTGGTTTCCAGGGGTTAGGAGGGATGGATAGGAATGAATGCATGAAGTGTAGAAGATTTTTAAGGCAGTGAAACTATTTTTTATGATACTATAATGATGGATACATGTCATCATAAATTTGCCCAAACACATAGGATGTACAACACTAAGAGTGAACCCTAATGTAAACTATGGACTTTGGGTGATAATGATATACCAATATAGATTCATCAATTGTAACAAATGTAGTATGCCAGTTGGGATGTTGATAATGGTAGAGACTATGCATGTGTGAGGCAGGGGGTATATGGAAAATCTCTGTATTTCCTGCTTATTTTTGCCATGAACCTAGAACTGCTCCATAATGTTTATTATAAAAATATCAATGACAAGAAAATTAATAGAGGAGATACTAATACAAGAAAAGAGTGAGTTATAGAACAGAAATAATACAACATGAAAAGGAAAATGAATAAAATGTATAGAGTGAAAAAAAGAACTTGATCTTTCTGAGATGAGATGATTATCCACATGGAGAGTCAAAGAATCTTCTGAAAACCTTTGTAATCAATAAGATAAATTATCAAGGCACCTGGATAATATTATCAGCAACTTTCTAAATTACCAGTAATAACCAGTTAAATAATATAATAAAAAATTTCCTATTCATAGTAGTAACAAAAAATATGAAGTACATATACCAAGAAGAATTATGGAAGAAATTCATAAAGAAAAAAATCCCCAAAAAGATTTCAACAATTTAGATATATAATGTATACTTGGTATTCACTAATTTAACAGTCACTGTTTGCATTATTTCCAAGCAGCCTTGAATATCCATTGCATATAACTGGTTGGGGCATAAAATTTATTTTATCTATCTGATCTGTTTAGCCAAAAGCCAGTATTTTTATCCCAAAATAGCTATGGTATTTATTCATAATCACATGTGGATTTTATGGAATTTATAGAAGTGTTTTTTTTATAGTTTCCTAAATATCCTGGTTCCATTATGCTTATTTATTATTTACAAAATTAAGATTAAGTTCTATTTATAATTTTGAATCCTGTTTTTTTCTTTAAATTTTATTTTGAGTATGATCATAATCTACTAAATACTCTTTGAAAATATTCACCATGTTAAACAGCCTTTGAAAATATTTACCAAGCTAAATAGCTGCAGCGTGTGAATGTACCACAAGGCACTTAACCATTGTTCTCTCTCATCTAGCATTTTCTCCTCATTCAGGGTTTCACCCCTATAAAGCCACTAAAACTTCTGTTAAGATCTCCAGTGACCTCCAACATTACCATATCCAATAGTCACTGCTCTGGCTCAACTTTCTCAACCCACAAGTACTATTTAACAAAGTTAACCACTGGCGCCTTGACTTCTACCTCCAAAATACATCTGGAATCCATCCACTTCCCTCGGTCTTCACTAATGCTCTAGTCTAAAGCCACACTAATTAACTTTCATCTAGACTACTGTAATAGCTTTCAAAAGAATTCTTCTGTTTCTTATTTTGTTTCCTTATATTTCATCCAAAAAACATCTAAAGTGAGCCCTTAAAATGTAATTAGTTTGTTACATTCTTTTCAAGATCTTTCGATAACTTCGCAGCACATTTAGAATAAAATTCAAATTCCTTACTGGGCCTACAAAGTCCTGTGTAAATCTTCCTCCCTCTTTAGTTGATTGCACAGAACCAGCCATCTTTCTATCACTCAGATATGCCAAATGTTTTTCTGTCTTGGAGTTTTACTTCAGTCTCACTTTAAATGCCATCACCTAACTAAAGTAGTTCCCAGTTTCTCTCCATCAACTCATGTTTTTCTTCATTATAATGCTTATCAGTACTTGATTTTTTTCTTTGTTTATTGCCCATCTTCCTCAATAAGATATAAACTTTTTGAGAGAAGTGATTTTATGTGTCTCATTACTGTATTCCCATGGTCTCAAACAGTGTCTGGCATGTTGTGGCTTGTGAACAAATAATTGTGATTGAATTTATGAATGAATAAATGAGTGAATGACATTTTTGTAATTTGAATTATTTTCAACTATTAGCATTATGCTGCCATTAATATTTTATATATAAACATTTTCCTATTTTAAAAAGTTAGGCAAGATTCCTAGGAAAATAATTAGTGTCAGAGGGTACATGTATCTGAAGGCTAGAAATATGCTAAAAATTTTATTTTTAGAAAGGCTGTAATAATTTTTACTTTATAAGAAATATATGAGGGACACCTGGGTGGCTCAGTCGTTAAGTGTCTGACTTCAGCTCAGGTCATGATCCCACAGTCCTGGGATCCAGCCCTGCATCAGGCTCTCTGCTCAGTGGGAAGCTTGCTTCTCCCTCTCCCACTCCCCCTGCTTGCATTCCTTCTCTAACTGTCTCTCTCTCTGTCAAAATAAATAAATAAAATTAAAAAAATAAAGAAATATATGAGAGTGCTCATCTCCACTAATTTATTACCATTTATTAATCCATGATAATTTAATAGGCAAAAAGGGTGTCTCGTTTAATTTGAAATTATTTGATTACTAAAAAGATTGGACATATTTTAATATAGTTATGGCTTTATATACTTTTAATACAGTTCTATAAATTAGCTGTTCATATCCTTTGCCAATTTAATTTTATTTAGGATACATTTCATAGTAGTTAGATCCTGAATCTATAGAATCAAGCATCTATAGCCAAACTACATGATTTTCAAATTCTATCACTACAATGTACTAGCTGTGAGTCCTTACATAAGCTATTTGACCTCTCTGTGCCTTAGTTTACCCATATGTAAAATGGTGATAATAATAGCAGCTACCTCATAGGGTTTTCATGAGTATTAATTCAGTCACTACAGGTAAAACAAGAAACTTAGAACACTACCTGGCTCATACTAAGTACAGAAAAATTGGCCTTGGACCTTCTCTTATACCATACACAAAAATCAACTAAAAATAAAGAATTTGAAATCATAAAACTCCTAGAAGAAAACCATAGGGGAAAACTCCCTGACATTTGTCTTGGTGATGATTTTTTTTTTTTTTTGATTCAAGACCACATGCAAAGGGAAGAAAAGCAAAAATAAACAAGTGGAACTATGTCAACTTAAAAGTTTCTGCACAATAAAGTAAACTATCAACAAGATGAAAAGACAACTTATGGAATGAGAGAAAACATTTGCAAGCCACATATTTGATAAGGGGTGAATATTCAAAATATATAAGGAACACTCACAACTTAATAGCAAAGAAACAAATGACCAATTTAAAAATGGGCAAAGGAACTGAGTAGACATTTTTTCCAAAGAAGACATACACGTGGCCAATGCTCAACATCACTAATCATTAGCAAAATGCAAGTCAAAACCACAATAAGATATTACCTCATACCTGTTAGGGTATCTGTTATAAAAAAAACAAAAAACAAAAAACAGAAGTAACAAATGTTGGTGAAGATGTGGAGAAAAAGGAACTCTTGGGAAAGTTTGAATGCAAATTAGTGGAGAAATTATGGAAAATTGAACAGTATGGCAGTTCCTCAAAAAAATCAAAAATAGAACTACCATAATAATCCCACTTCTGGTATGTATCCAAAGTAAACACTTCTGGTATGTATCCAAAGTAAACAAAATCACTATCTCAAAGAGATGTCTGTACTCCCATGTTCATTCCAGCATTATTCAGAATGGTCAAGTTATGAAAGCAACCTAAATGTCTGTTGACATATTAATGGATAAGGAAAATGTAATACACACACACACACACACACACACACACACACACACACACACTGGAATATTATTCAGACTTTAAAAAGACAAAATCCTGCCACTTGTGACCTAGGGAACATTATGCTAAGTGTAATAAGCCAGTCAGAGAAAGACAAATACTATATGATATCATTTACATGTAGAATCTTAAAAAAAAAGTTGGACTCATAGAAACAAGAGAGTAGAATCATGGTTGCCAGGGATGGGGTTGGGTAGGGAAAATGGGCAAGGTTGGTCAAAGGTTGTTCATAATTACTGCATATATTTCTCAAGTCTGTTCATTCATTTTTGCTCCTTAATTTAGCCTGTGTACCTTCTCATATATTGACATAAAAATTATGTAGGCTTCTGGTTCATAATGGTAGACTGAGCACATATGTTTACCTTTTTTCCTGTTGAAGCCTCATTGAAATTAGAGGAAAAAGAAAACATATATATATAATGAAAATATGTATGAGCTCTCTTCATAGTTTTATTTTTTAATTTTTAAAGATTTGTTTATTTATTTATTGAGGGAGAGAGAGGGAGAGAGAACATGAGAGGGGAGAGGGTCAGAGGGAGAAGCAGACTCCCCACTGAGCAGGGAGTCCGATGTAGGACTTGATCCCAGGACTCTGGGATCATGACCTGAGGCGAAGGCATTCGCTTAACCAACTGAGCCACCCAGGTGCCCCTCTCTTCATATTTTTAGATGTGGGAATATCTTTGGCGAAAAGATCTTAATGAATTTCAAAACATTAAAAATATAATTAAGTCATTTAAATAATTTTTTGGATAAATCAGGATGTGTGTTCAAACCAGAAACTGACAAAGGATAAGACAAAAGTAGAGGTCGGATCATTTATTCCTTGGAAGCAAAACCACAAAGATGGTCCAAAATTAGATTCAGTATTATGAAGATTAAGAGTAGCTAAGGGCCATAAATAATGGCAAATGATTGAAGTTTTACCTACAGAAAATCAGTGTGAATTAGCTTATGCCACAATTTCCTTTGTACAACATGTATAAACCCTCAGAATATAACTGGATAATTAATCTATAAATAATTTCCACCTGTGGAAGGCTAGTGCTCCTAGCGTTGGTGTTGACAGCCTAGAGAAAATAACCTTTCTTATCTTAGCATTAGTGTTTGAGGTATGTGTATTCTGCCTGTAAGTTTCATATATATATATATATATATATGTATGTATGTGACATGTGTGTGTATATATATATATATATATATATATACACACACACACACACACACACACACACACACAGTAAAATGAATCCTGTCAGTGGACATGATCTGCTGATATTCAAAGAACTCAGTATCAACTCCTTCATTGGAGAAACCTGTTGGGGAAAATTGGATTATACAAATGCAAAGGAAACCCACTCTGACTACTTATATATGAAAACTTGTTCCTTTATTCCTGAATATGAATTGACAACAAAGAAGTAATAGATGTTTGAAAAAAAATCTACTGGCACAAAAGAGAACAAAAGTAAATAAATGAAATTATTGATCCTAGGAAAAATAAAGATATATGAAGTTGTCAAAAGAAATACATGCAGGGTGCCTGGGTGGCTCAGATGGTTAAGCGTCTGCCTTCGGCTCAGGTCATGATCCCGGGGTCCTGGGATCGAGTCCCACATCGGGCTCCCTACTCCTTGGGAGCCTGCTTCTCCCTCTGCTTCTCTCTCTCTCTCCCTCTCTCATGAATAAATAAATAAAATCTTTAAAAAAAAAAAAGAAATACATGCATACCTACAATACTGTGATAAATACGGTAAAAGTTTTAAGAAGATATTGCAAACATAACTTAAGAATATGCTGTGATGAGAATCAAGGAATAACTCAGAAAATTTTTAAATTAAATATATGGTACCAAATATTAAAAAGGGGGTACAAAATATGGAGTCAAGGGAATTTCCCCAAATAAAAATGAAAGAATTCAAAGAAAATGAGAATAAAGACAGGAAATACTTAGAATCAAGTAAGGAGGTCCAATATCTAATAAGGGTGTCACAGATTAATAAAATAGAAAGGAAGAAATTCCAAGAAATAACTCAAGAAAAATTACCAGACCTGAAGAAAGACGTGTCTTCAAATTGAAAAGATTCATTGAGTACCAAGAAGGACGCATGAAAAATAAAAACATACATAAACACAATATTGTGAAATTATAGAAGACTAAGTATAAAGAAGAGATCCTAAAAATTTCTCAAGGAGAAAGAGGTGTTCCACTGCAAAGAAACAATAATTAGACTAGCATATGATTCCTCTATGAATAGAAATAGATTGCAGCAGATATTACAGCATGCCTTCAACATTTTTAGCAAAATTATACTGAATCATAAGTCAACTATGAGAAATGAATAAAGCTATTTTCAAACATTTAAGTATTCACAGTTTACTATTCACTTACATTTATAAAAGAATTGTGAATGTATTTTTGCAATAACAGCACAAATAATTTAAGAAAAAGAGAAATATTGGAAATATTACAAACAGTTGGAAAATAATAAAATACAATAAATAATAAAAATAAAAATTTTAATGGGCTCAAAAGCCTGAAATACTTAGGACTAAATAAGGGGAAAGACATGCAAGACCTCTGTACTGAAAAGTAGAAAACACTGCTGAGACAAATTATGAGACTGACTTAAATTAGGAGATAAATCATGCTTATGGTTTGGAAGACTCAATATTTTTGAGCTCTTATTTTCCACAAATCAGTCTGTAGATTCAAAATGAAATGTCCATCATAATGTCAGCAAACTTTATTTTAAAAATTGACAAACTGATTCTAAAATGTATATAGAAATGCAAAAATACCCCACAGAATTCTATAAAGGAAAGAATAAGGTTGGATTACTTATACTTGGAACTTCAAAACTTATAAAAATACAGCAATCAAGATTGAGTGGTATAGAGATAGACAACTGGATTAATAAAGCAGAATAATGTATGGTACTGAAACAACTGTACATGTGGAGCTTTGACCTCTCTCCATACTATATACAAAAATTAAACAAGGATGGTTTATAAATCTAAATATAAAATCTAAAAGTATGAAGTTTCTAGGAGATAACATAGGAGAATACATTTGTTGTCTTGTGGTTAGCAAAAAAGGACTAACAATAAAAGATACAATAAGTTGTATTTCAACAAAAATTTTGCTTATAAAAATGATATCATTATGGAAACGAACAGTTGTGATAGACTGTGAGAAATTATGTGCCATGCATGTACTGACAAAGGACTTTGTCCAGAATATATAAAAAGTCCTGCAATTGAATAATTAAAAAAGCAAACAATTAACAAATGGGCAACAGTCTTGAACAGACACTTCACCAAAGAAGATATATGAAAGCACAATGAATGTAGAGGCATCTCATTTCATTTTGAATTTTACTAATGAGCAACAATAGTAAGCAATGTTTTAATGTGCTTATTGACACCCCAATATCTCCTTTGGTGAAGCGTCTGTTCAAATATTTTGCCGTTTTTTAAAATTGGTATGTGTGTCATAAAATAGGAGTTCCTTATATCTCCTGAATACAAGTTCTTTATCCAATGTTTTGCAACTATTTTCTCACAGTGATTTGTATTTTCATTTTCTTAACATCTTTCAAAGAGAAGTTTTTAGTTTTGATAAATTCCAATTTGTAATTATTTTCTTCTGTAATCTGCCTTTTGTATCTTATCTCAGAAATATTTGCTTAATCTCAACTCACAAAGATTTTCTCCTATATTCCTCAAGAAGTCTCATATGCTTTGGTCTCACATGATCCATTTTGTGTTAATCTTTGTATATGGTATGACATAAGGGTCAGGATTCATCATTATGCAAATGAGTATCCAAATATTGCAACACCATTTGTTGACAAGACTGTCCTTCACCCCACTGAATTGTATTTATTGCAAATCACCTGGCCATATGTATAGGTGTATTTTGGGGCTCTATTTTTTCCATTAAGCTGTATATCTATTCTTATACCAATATCACACTGTCTTAATTACTTTTGCTTTAGAGGAACTTTTTTGAAAGAAATTAGGGGAGTCCTCCAACTTTATTATTTTTCAAAGTTGTTCTTACAATTTTAAGTTCCTTTTGATTTCTCTATAAATTTTATTACCTAGTTGTCAATTTCTACCAAAATCCTTCTGGAGTGACATCAGCAAGATGGCAGAATAAGAGATCCTTGGCTTTATTCCCCTTCACAGGAAGAGCAACTAGCAATTATCCATAGACAAGAACACCTTTGTGAAAATCCCAAAACCCAGGGGTGAACCTGAATCACCCCCTTGGACCACAGAAAAATAAGAAAAACTGCATTAGAAGGGTAAGAGGATCAGTTTCACTTTGACCACATCACCCCTCCCCCAAGTCAGCACAACACCACACTGAGAGCATTGCCCTAGACCTATGGTTACTCCAGTAGGGGAAAGAGACCCTAAAGTAGACATCCAACTTTTTCCAGCATTCTGGGGAGCTTCCTGGGAAGCCACTTCTGTCTCACTTCATGGGGAACACTGAAAGGATCAGCAGGACTAGACTGCCAAGTGTCAGCTTAAAACAAAGAAAGGGGCAGGGCTCAGGCAACCAGTACGGGGATCTTGCCAGGTTGGGTTCCAGCTGGTAGCAGCACCTGACCAGAGAGCCCAGCCAATGGCTCTGTTCACTCATGGAGCCAAGCCAGTGATCCCATCTGGCTAAGGAGCATGGTTGGTCAGCAGTTCTTTCTGGCTTGGGTACCCAGCAGTCAGGCCTAACCATAGATCCCACAATGTGGCCCTGCCCAGGCAAACCAGCACCAGTGCCCAACTACAGAACATAGCCTCTGGCCTCACCTGAATAGGAAGCCCAGCCAGCGATCTAGCTTGACTGTGCAGCATAGCCAGTGGCCTGCCCAATCACAAAGCCCAGCCTGCAGTCTCACCTAACTGTGGGTACAGCCTGTGGCTACACTCAATCATGAAACCCAGATGGAGGCCCCATCCAACTGTGGAACATAGGTTGAGATCCAATGGTGGAGTCAACCCTGCAGCCCCACCTGAATGCAGTCTAACCATTCATACTACCTGGCCAGGGAGCACAACCTGCAGCCCCACTCAGTAGTAGAGTATAACCAGCAGCACCACCCAGACAAAGAACGAAGCCAGCAGCCCCTCCCAACCTCAGAATATGAGCCTCACCCAGTGAGAGACCCCCAACAGCAAGCTCTTTCTACCCACAGATGCTACTGGCTCGCTCTTCCAGAGTCCCAGTTTGTGCTGAATGTTTGAAGGCCTTTCCCTGAAGTGAATCTGAAAAAGCTGGAAGAGACTGTTTCCTCAAAACATTTTTTTCTGATATTTTAGCTTGATAGATTTTTGCTCCTTCATTCAGTATAAAATCAGGTCCCTTCTCAAAGAGGCATTTGTAGACCACTCAAGTTCACAATGATGTTTCTTACCTCCTAGCTCAAAATAAGGATAGTAGATGATCAATAATTGAAATATATTTTCCAAGATGCATTCTAGTTGCTTTACATTCATAATATATATTTTGCAATTGAGTTGGGGGAATGTGAAATGCCTTTCCTTATTTCAATAAGAAGAATATGGGGCCCAACAATTTTTAATGGCATACCTAAAATCAAATATGTAAAAAGTGTTAAATTTAGGAATAGAATCCAGGATTTTGTTGCTCTAAAACCCAAACTCTTTCAACTGTTTCCCAACTTATAACACTTAAAAAAAAATCTTTTGAACACTCAAAGTTCAGCAGTCACTATGCTCAGCATCATGGTGAAAGTCCAATAAAATAATCCTTGCTTTGCGTTGCTCACAGCCTAGTACAGGAATTTAACAGATGCACAGATATAGCAGGTTTAATTAAAACTTCATGTGTGTTTTGGAGGTTGGGAGGCAGAGCTGTAGGGATATGCTGTGAGTGAACTGTATAAAAATAAGTGACCCAAAATGTCAGCTAAAATACTAGTATTTTGGAATGAAGGGGCTTGATGTTAATCCTCCCTGGGAATCTGGAAACAGGAAAATCAGCCTGATGCAGGAAACATTTTTATTGTATCTTGACCCTCATTTGGGACATGCAATGAGGTAAAGCTCTTATAGCAGACTCAAGCTATGTTATTTAATATCATTATTAATTCCTTGAAGTAGCTTCATAGAAGTTGATGTATTTGATTGAAATGTTTTATTTTAGTTTTTTTTTTTAATTATAGACTGAGATATGATTTATGGGAGAGAGAAGAGAAAGGCACAGTCATCAACAGTGTGGCACCCTGAAGCACAATGAAGACATTTTAGGTTTTGAAATGGTATTTTTAACCAGCTAAGACAAACAACTGTCATCAGTAACTATAGGATTTAATTTTCAAATAGCTCAAGTTGTCTCTTTGACAGTTGCCAGTGCCTGAGCATATAGTCAACCCATGTGTTGTGTTTTCTCTCCTTCTCTGGCATATGGCAGGGTGTGAGATGGCATGTCTAGGTGGCTCCATTCTATTCTTCACTCTGAAATTGTTTTCAGACCTTTCTTGTTTCTGTGATGTCTTTTGGGAAGCCTATGATGTGGGAACAGGATGAGTTTATACTCCCACACATAGTGAATAAGATCTTTCTTGACTTACAATGGGGTTATGTCCTGATAAATCCATTGTAAGTTGAAGATATAAGCTGACAATGCATTTAATGCACCTAACCTACTGAACATCATAGCTTAGCCTAACCTACCTTAAACATGCTCAGAACACTTACATTAGCCAACAGTTGGGCAGAATCATCTAACACAAAACCTATTTTATAATAAAGTGTTGACTATATCATTTAATTTATGGAATACTGTACTGAAAGTGTAAAACAGAATGGTTGTATGGGTACAGAAGGGTTCTAAGCGTATCGGTTGTTTATCCTTGTGATTATGTGGCTGACTGGGAGCTTTGGCTTACTGCTGCTGCTGAGCATCATGAGAGGGTATTGTATGCATATTGCTAGCCTGGGAAAAGATAAAAATTTAAAATTCAAAATATAGTTTCTACTGAGTGCGTATTGCTTTTGCACAATCATAAAGTCAAAAATCATAAGTTGAACCATTGTAAATCAGGTACTGTCTGTATACCTCTTGTATTAGCCCTGTGTTTTATCTATTCTGGAATTCATTCAACATTCCCACATCCATTCATTCATTTTTCATTCAATCATTATTAGCACCCTTTATGTATAAGAAACCATAGTAGGCATGGATAATGCAAAACTGAATAAGAGATGGTTCATATTTTCAAGAAAATGACTATTTAGAAGAGGAATATTATATTTGTAACCCTAAATATCCAATGTTTCATCAGTTCATGAGTACAAAGTGAGGTCAGCAAAATCAATGCAATGTGCTATCTAACTACCTCATCTCTGTTTAATTTTAGGATCAGACATTATTTACCACTCTTCAATTCCTTCTGTTCCATAGTATTTCAGAAAAATCAATGGGAGGGTCTATGTGTGTGCCCAAGCCAGTCTGGCCAATGCTTGTGTATCTGTCACCATTCTATCCTAAATTATAAATCCCAATATTCCTCTTAGGATATGTTATAGCTGATAATTTGCTCTAAACTGTGATCACAATGTCTTTTGTGGCTTACTGTCTGAACCACTGCTCCTTAAATTGTATTAGCATTTGCTAATATGCTAGTCAAGCTAATGCCCCTATCTTGCATAGGTCTGCTACTCTTGCACCAAAAGATAACTTCACCCAACTTTCTTCAAGGTTATACTCTCATAGTAGGCATGATAGCATAATTTCTTGGGTTCAAGGGGTTTTGACTTTTCAAATTTTAAACACCCATTTCTTTCCAAGGCTTGCACATATCAGATGTCAGGATCATGGTAGGTTTAGGTAAAAGCCATAATTTATTTCTGGTACATTTTGGTAAAAGACCTCAACCATGTCCAGAACCACTATTCACCTTTGAAAGTCTGAATCTGCTGTTGAGTCATGTGAGAGTCTATTACTTGGAGTCAATTTTCTTCCCAAAATTTGTTTACTATCTTTCCTCTCATCTCAGTTCTCATCCAACTTAGCATACCCATATGTCTGAACAGCCAGATATGGTTCATGCAATTCAGTGAATGTAAATAAAAGCATGAATATGTAATTAAACCCCATGTACATGACATATCCATATCCTAGCTCCAGGCAATCCAGGGCACCTCCTATAAATATAAACATATATGTGTAATAAAATGCTAAAAATAGCTTGATAGAAAATAAAATGGAATGGAGATGGTGTAAATCCTATGAGATATGGTTAGGTATAACAGAAGGTCAACATAGAGGAAGTGATCTGGAAGATGCATGTTGAATGATTTCAGTAGAACATGAAGAAAAGTGAAAGGTAGCATATTCTAGGTAGAGAAAGCAATATGAGCAAAGGCAGAGGTTATTGAAAGAGCATGTTACGTTCAGTCATCTGTGAATTGTTCATTATAGATAGAGGAAAAAAGAGAATGATGAGATTTTAGATATGAGTTTGAGGTAACTGTGGAGCATCCAAGGGGAGAAAACCAATAGGCAGTTGAAGCTGAGGCATAAGTCTTGGCTGAATATAGAGACTTAGTTGTACACATATGTGGTAACTTAAGCCATGGGAGTAGATACTCTGGAAGAACATTTGAATAAAGAAAAAATTGGGGAAAGAATTAAACTGCCAAAATCCAACACTTAAGGGGAAATATATTAGTGACAACTTGTCTGCAAGGACAGGATCCTTTCCAAAGTTAACAAGACAGAAGTTTTTTGTTATAAGGATACAGTGATACTATAGAACTAAGGTCTAAAACTTTAGCTAAACATCATAAGGGATGGTAACTGGAAACCTATCAGGTACTGGGGTTTCTTCCTGTGCTCTCCAAGGCTGCAATCTCCTGTCTCTCTGAATGTTGGCTTCATTATTATCTCTTGAACTCTCTGCTTTCTCATACACATGGAATGTGTACAATACCCCAATTCTGCATTTGGATGACTTCCCAATTCAACCATTCAACAAAAACTAAGTCTCAAGTTTAGACTTAAAACAGTAGCTTATTGGCTTGTTTCAATTCAAATCTCCTGCTGCAGTTGATATGTAAAACATACATACACATGTATTTATACATAAGAGTATTTGTTTGAACACATTGGAGAGATGCCAAGGCAGCAATAACTTGTGGAACTATATTTGGGAGAGAAAGAAAGTCCATAGAGTAGAGTCTAACATTTGCATCTGCTTTTCTACTGATTCGTTGATTTGAAAGTGGGAGCTAAGCAATTGAGAAGGTGACCAGATATTTCAGGAGTATCTTGGGGTTGCAGGAGAAGCATTGGAGTCCAGGGATCACTTAAGAGGGAGAATCATAAAAAAACACTGAAGGCTTTCAAATGGAACCCTGATAAACTACACCTTAGGTAAAAAGGATAAGCCACAGTAAAGCTAGCGCTCACAAAAACTAGAATCTAACTTTTAATCACCTCCATCCTTGATTGGATTAAGGTGATCTACCCTCAATTGCCTGTCAGAAGCAAAAGTAAATCATTTCTTGTGGGAGATAATATCAAATTTGACCCCAATTTATCTCCACAAACTATTAGGTACAGTGTCAGATAGTCCATCAAAAATAACAAGGTCTAAAAACGACAATAAATAACCAAATACGATAGAAAAAAAACATAGAATAGAAACAGACTGATAGGTGATCCACATATGATATTGAAGTTATCAGAGACTAGCTTTAAAATATGTCTCCACAAACTATGGCCTGGAGGACAAATCCAAGCTGCTTCCTGATCCTGTAAATAAACTTTGTTGGAAAATAACCATGCTCATTTGTTTACATAGTGTTTATAGTCATTTTCATGCTAGAATGGCAGAGTTAAGTTATTACAACAATTGCAACAGAAACCATATGTTCTTCAAAGCTGAAAATATTCAGTATATAGCCCTTTATGGTAAAGTTTGCCAACCACTACTTCAAGTTTGATTAGTATATCCAAGAAATTAAATAAAAAGATTGAGATTATTGGCAGAGAACTGCAAACATGAGAAATACCAGAATAGAACATTTGCAACTGAGAAACTACAATAACTGAAATTAAATCTCCATGGATGGGTTTAATAGATTCAGCACAGCTAAAGAGATAATTAGACAAACTTGAAGACAGCAATAAGCAAACATATAGACTGAAACATGGAGAACGAAAGTGTGGAAAACAGAAAAGAGCTTAAAATACATAAGAAAGAGTGAAAAAAAACAGTCATTCCTATAACTGGCATCACAGAAAGATTAAGGAGAGATGAAGCACAAGTAGTATTTGAAGAAATAATGGCTGGTAAAAGATATCAAACTACACATTCAGAAGTACTAAAAACTCTGAACAAGATAAACATTTAGAAAACCACATTAAGAGGGATCATAGTAAAACTGCCCAAAAGAAAAGATGAAGATAAAATCTTAAAAACAGCTAGAAAATGCAGTCATATTTTATCCAAAGGATTGGCAATAAGAATGATAACCAAATGTTCAACAGAAATAATGGAAATTATCTTTAAGTTGAATAAAGAAAATAACTTCCAATGTAAATTACATTGTATGCATGAGCCCAATCACAGAATAAGGTCGTGGGATACTCCAAGGCCAAAGGGGTAAATGCCAGAAATAGGAGGGATTTGTGGGGCACCCAAAAGAGTGCCTGGTCAGTATATACCAGTGAGAGCAGTCAGGAGAGTGGATATTTCCCCACAGGTTTTGATAGGTTGTGTTTCACTGTTGTTTTCTTCTATGTAGTTTATAAATTTAGTTTGTTTCCTTCTTTAACACAAAACTTATTTAGAAATGAAAATGTGGATTTAAAACAAGATCCCTAATGTGTACATTGGTTTTGGTTCTCCATTTCTAATTTTATTGTCTCATGATCCACAAATGTGTTCTCTGTGATTTCTGTTTAGGCACAAAAAAGTTACAATGTCATTTGTGGCCAAATTACATGGAAAAGTTTTGTCACTATATCAAGTATTTGAAAAGAATTTGTTTTTCTGGTAAGCATATAGTTTATGTATTTTTTAAAGAAGCTTGTTAGTTATAATATTCAAATGCTCTATATCTTGGCTTATATTGTGAGTGTGGATTTGTAAATTTATTTTTGTATTTCTATCATTTCTTCCTCTCTATACTTTGAAGGTTTTTTAAAAGATGTATAGAAATCATGACTATTATACTGACCTGATCATTTATCATTATGAAGTATCTCTCTTTTCTCCTCAAATATATTTTAAATTTTAGTTGGCCTCATATTAACATGGTGACATCTGATTTTATTGTTACTATTTTCTTGATATACATGTTCTTATTTCGGAATTTTTGGGGGGGATTAGTTGTGTTTCTTTTCATCATCATACAGCTAATTTTATTTTTTGAAATTCAGTCTGAGTCTTTGAGTCTTCTAAAGGGCAATTATTGATATAGATGATTGATAGATACATAGACAAACGGATGGATGAATAGACAAATGGATATAGAGATAGATAAAAACACACCTTTATTTTTGTATTTGCTTGCTGATTTGTTTTCTTTTTTCCTTCTCCTGTATTTTGTTACATGGATTGTGATTTTGCTGTTCCCTTTCTTTTGTAAATGTATAAATATATAAATATATTGCCTTATATAAAATATTTACGTTTTCATTCAAAGAAACTGAAAAAACATCAGAATAAACTGAAATAAAGTAAAATGAAAAAATCAAAATAAATAATACAATGATTAAAAATATTTTTAAAAGAATAACAATGCTCAACAGATGAATGGATAAAGAAGATGTGGTTCATATATACAATGGAATATTACTCAGCCATCAGAAAGGATGAATACCTACCATTTGCATCAACATGGATGGAACTGGAGGGGATTATGCTAAGTAAAATAAGTCAAGCAGAGAAAGACAATTATATGGTTTTACTCATATGTGGAACATAAGGAATAGCACGGAGGATCTTAGGGGAAGGGAGGGAAAACCGAATGGGAAGAAATCAAAGAGGGAGACAAACCATGAGAGACTCTGGAATCTGGGAAACAAACTGAGGGTTACAGAAGGGAAGGGGGTGGGGAGTTGGGGTAGCCGGGTGATGGGTATTAAGGAGGGCATGTGTTGTGATGAGCACTGGGTGTTATACACAACTAATGAATCATTGAACACTGCATCAAAAATTAATGATGTACTATATGTTGGCTAACTGAACATAATAAAAACAAGAAATAATGAAAGTTATCCTCAAATTTACTAAAGAAAGTAACTTTCAACTCAGAATTCTGTATCTTGGGAAAACATCATTCATGAATGAAAGCAAATTAAAGACATTTTCAGACTAATAAAACTGAGAGAATTTATCAGCAGACCTGCACCAAAGGAAATGTTAAAGTGTGTTCTTTAACTAGGAAAAAAAAAATAATCCTAGATGGAAGTGTTTAAAAGCAAGAAGTAATGAAGAGCAAAGAAAAGAGTAAATATGTGGGTAAATATAAATGAATGTTGATTGTATGATATATTTATGCTATATGTATGTTACATATATCACGTGTTATATGTAACACATGATATATATATAATTAAAATATATACCAAAAATAGCATAAGAGGAAGAGATGATCTGATTCAAAGTGCTCTAAGAATCTTTCATTGTCCAGACAGTGGTAAAAATACCAATTTAGAGGGGCTCCTGGGTGGCTCAGTTGGTTAAGCATCCGACTCTTGGTTTTGGTTCAGGTCATGATCTCTAGATCCTGGGATCGAGCCCTGTGTCAAGCTCCATGCTGGGCAGGGTGTCTGTTTGAGATTCTCACCTCTCCCTCTGTCCCTCCCCCCACTCGCTCGCTCTCTTTAAAAAAATAAATAAAAGTAAAAAAAAATATTTTAAAAAATACTAGTTTAGATTACACTTAAATAAGTTAAGGATGCATGCTGTAATTTCCAGGGTACCAGTAAAAGAATAGGAAAAGAATTATAACCAGCAAGCCAATATAAGGGTAGAATAAAACAATAAATTATTAATTCACAATAACTATTTTTATCACTAGAAAACCTATAGTAAGAAGGTAAATAAACACAAATACATTAGTAATTACATTAAACTTAAATGAACAAAATACTCTTAATTAAAATACAGATATTATCAGAATAAAAGTGTTTAGCAGAAACTCTCAATGACATCACTTTGTATCCCTCTGGATTGGAGTGCTGCCTGTGTTGAAACACTCTCCACTTCCATATATTGGATGGAATATCATGTTTTTCAACAGAGGATCTGGCTTACTACACAAGGGTCAGATGATGTAATTTCAAAGTGCATGTAGTGCCTCTCCGTATAAAACCCTTGAACAGCAGGAATTGGAAGAGTCTGAACAGATAAACTATTCTCCTCCCCCTCCACACACTACTTTAAGCTGCACATTCCCCTTGAACCATTTCTAGAAATGTCCTGCATAATGAACAGGCTTGTTGAACAATTTTTCTGTGTCTATTGATGGTTTGTTTAGACGTGATGGTCGGCATCATAACTCATTATATAGCATTGCTTTACATTTCTTCTTGTCTTGGTTTTCCATTTTTCCTTAAAGCCACTGTCCTAGATTAAACCTAAAATTGGTAAATGTAAATGAGAGAGACAAATTCTTGGGAAAACACCATTTAAAGAAGCCAACAGAAGAATAAATAGATGTTCTGAATAGACATACACTTAAATTAAAGAAATTGGATCCAGAATTTAAAACTTTCTTACAAAAACAATTCTAGGCCCATAGAATTTCACTGGTGAATTCTATCAAGCATTCGAGGATAAAATTAAAACCAATATTACACAAACTCTTAGAAGAGCAAAAGGGAATACTACCTACTTTGTTTTAGGAGGCCAGTTTAACTTTGCTACTACAATGTGAAGAAGATTATCACAAGAAGAAAAACATGGACCTATCTTTCTTAGGTACATGAGTGAAAAAACACAAAATGTGTTACGAAACTGAATCTAGTGATTTATAGAAGGGATAATGTATCATGAAAATTTGGTTCTATTACAGGAATATAAGGTTGATTTAACATTCAAAAATAATCAGTCATTTCCCACATAAAGAGAATAAAGAAAAAATGTATCTCAAAAATTGTATAAAAACTGCAATCAATAAAATCCAGCGTCTATTAATGTCCATTAGCAAAATGTGAATATTAGGGAACTGGTATAATCTAATAAAGGATATTTACAGAAACTTATACCTCACATCACACTTAATTGTTAAATATTAAAAGTTTTCCTCTTGAGATAGGAATGATGCAAAAAAACCAACTATAAACACCTCTATTTAAAATTGTGGTGGAGTTCCCAGTCAGTGCAGCAAGGCATGGAAAAATAAAAGCTATGCAGACTGAAATGGCAGGAAATAAAATTAACATTATTTGCAGAAAATATGAGTACATGCATAGAAAATCCAAAGAAATCTACAGGTAAGTGTTAAATTTAATAAGTGAATTTAGCAAGGTCTTAAGATATAATATCAATACAAGAAAAATCTATTGTATTTCCATATAACAATAGGTAATTAGAAAATAGCAATTTTGAAATAATACCATTTATGGTAGCATCAAAAGTACCAAATAACTAGGAATAAGTCCAATAAAAAATTAGAAAAACCTCTCTATAGAAATCTCTAAAACATTATTGAGAGAAAAATTTATAAACAAAAATGGAGAGACAAATCATACTCATGGATTTAAAGACTCAATATATGTTTTTAAAGTTAAGTATTTTATTTATTTTCTTAAGATTTTATTTATTTATTTGACAGAGAGAGAGAGACAGCAAGAGAGGGAACACAAGCAGGGGGAATGGGAGAGGGAGAAGCAGGCTTCCTGCTGATCTGGGGCTCGATGTGGGGCTTGATCCCAGGACTCTGGGATCATGACCTGAGCCGAAGGCAGATGCTTAACAACTGAGCCACCCAGGCACCCCTTGAGGACTCAATATTGTCAAGATGCTAGTTCTCCCAAAATTCATGTATAGCTTCAATGCTTTCCTCAAAAAACTCCAGTAGTATTCTTATGGAATTTGACACTCATTCTAAATTATTTACACAAATGCAAAGGGCAAAAATAAGCAAGACAATCATAAAGAAAAATAAAGATGGTGGAATCACATTACCAGATGTTAAAGGCTTATTGTAAGCTTATAGTAAGTTAGACACTGTGATGTTAGCACCAGGATATGAAATAGACAAATGAAACAGGAGAGAAAAAGTCCAGAAACAACCCCTCACACGTAAAGCACTTGTTTATGACAAAGGTGGCATAACAGACCATAGAGAAATGATGTTTCTTTAGAAATAATGTTGATGCAGCAAGGAAACAGTCAACAAAACCGAAAGACAACTGACAGAATGGGAGAAGATATTTGCAAATGACACATCAGATAAAGGGCTAGTATCTAAAATCTATAAAGAACTTATCAGACTCAACATCCAAAGAACAAATGATCCAATCAAGAAAGGGGCAGAAGACATGAACAGACATTTTTCCAAAGAAGACATCCAAATGACCAACAGACACATGAAAAAGTGCTCAGCATCACTCAGCATCAGGGAAATACAAATCAAAACCTCATTGAGATACCACCTCACACCAGTCAGAATGGCTAAAATTAACATGTCAGGAAATGACAGATGTTGGCGAGGATGCGGAGAAAGGGGAACCCTCCTACACTGTTGGTGGGAATGCAAGCTGGTGCAGCCACTCTGGAAAACAGTATGGAGGTTCCTCAAAAAGTTGAAAATAGAGCTACCCTATGACCCAGCAATTGCACTACTCGGTATTTACCCCAAAGATAAAAATGTAGTGATCCGTAGGGACACATGCACCCCAATGTTTTTGGAGCAATGTCCACAATAGCCAAACTATGGAAAGAGCCAAGATGTCCATCGACAGAAGAATGGATAAAGAAGATGTGGTATATATACACAATGGAATATTATGCAGCCATCAAAAAATGAAAGCTTGCCATTTGCAATGACGTGGATGAAACTAGAGGGTAGTATGCTAAGTAAAATAAGTCAATCAGAGAAAGACAAGTATCACATGATCTCACTGATATGAGGAATTTGAGAAACAAGGTGGAGGAGCATAGGGAAAGGGAGGAAAAAAATGAAACAAGATGAAACCAGAGAGGGAAACAAATCATAAGAGACTCTTAATCTCAGGAAACAAACTGAGGGTTGCTGGAGTGGTGGGGGGTGGGAGGGGTGGGGTGGCTGGGTGATGGACATTGGAGAGGGTATGTGCTATGGTGAGCACTGTGAATTGTGTAAGACTGATGAATCACAGACCTGTACCTCTGAAACAAATAATACATTATATGTTTAAAAAAAAAAAGAAGATAGTAGGAAGGGAAAAATGAAGGGGGGGAAATCGGAGGGGGAGACGAACCATGAGAGATTATGGACTCTGAGAAACAAGCTGAGGGTTTTAGAGGGGAGGGGGGTGGGGAGATGGGGGGATGAGTTAGCACGGTGATGGGTATTAAGGAGAGCATGTACTGCATGGAGCACTGGGTGTTATACACAAACAATGAATCATGGAACACTACATCAAATACTAATGATGTAATGTATGATGACTAACATAACATAATAAAATAAAATTAAAAAAATAAATAATGTTGCTGGATCAATTTGATAGCCATGTGGAAAAAAAATGAAATGACCCCTACCTCATATTACATACAAATATGAAACCCAGGTTGATTGAAAATCCAATTTTTTAAAAATTTCACTATATTTGACACACCATGTTGCATTAGTTGCAGGTATACAACATAGTGATTCAATTTATCTATAGGTTATGCTATGCTCACCACAAGTGTAGCTCCCATCTGTCACCATACAACACTATTACAGTATGATTGACTATATTCCCTATGCTGTACCTTTTATCCCCATGACTTATTCATTCCATAACTGGAAGCCTGTATCTCCTACTCCTCTTCACTCATTTTTCTCATTTCCCCCTTCCCCCCCAGCGACAATCAGTTTGTTCTTTGTACTTAGGGGTCTGTTTCTGCTTTGTGTTTGTTTGCTTGTTTATTCATATTGTTTTTTAAATTCCACTTATGGATGAAATCATATGTTATTTGTCTTTCTCAATCTGACTTATTTCACTTAGCATAATACTCTCTAGGTCCATCCATGTTGTGGCAAATGGCAAGGTCTCATTTTTTATGGCTGAATAATAGTCCTCTGTGTGTGTGTGTGTGTGTGTGTGTGTGTGTGTGTGTGTGTGTCTATACCACATCTTCTTTATCCATTCATCTATCAATGGACGCTTGGGTTGCTTCTATATCTTGGCTATTATACATAATGCTGCAATAAACAGAGGTGCATATATCTTTAGAATTAGTGTTTTCATTTTCTTTGGGTAAATACCCAGTAGTGGAATTACTGGATCATATGGTAGTTCTATTTTTAGTTTTGTGAGGAAACTCCATACTGTTTTCCACAGTGGTTTCACCAATTTCCATTACCACCAAAAGTGCACAGGGTTCTTTTTTCTTCATAGTCTCGAAAACACTTGTTATTTCTTGTTGTTGTTTTTTTTTTAATTTAGCCATTCTGACAGGTCTAAAGTGATATTTCATTGTGGTTTTGACTTGCATTTCCCTGATGATTATTGATACTGAGCATCTTTTCATGTGTCTGTTCGCCAAGATTTAAATTTTTAAAGTAAAATAATTGAATTTATAGAAGTTGTTATAGGGGAATAGCTTCATTACTTTTGGATAAGGAACAGTCCCATAAAGAGGACACAAATATCCCTAAAAAAATGAAAACTTGATTAATTAGTGCACCATAGACAATGCACCATAAAGAACGGGATAAGTCAAATCACACCATGGTACAAGATAGTTGCAGTACACATAATCAACAATGGGGGCACCTGCCTGGCTCAGTTGGAAAAGCATGCAACTCTTGACTTCAGGGTTGTGAGGTCTCTATACCATGTTGGGTATAGAGAGCACTTAAATAAATATATATATAAAAATAAACTTTAAAAATGAACTTCTATCCATAATATTAAAAGAATTCTTACAAAACATGAAAAACATAAGTCAATAGAAGAATAAACAAAAGATTTGTGCAAAATATGATAAACATATGAAAACTACCTTAATTTTTTTGTAATCAAGGAAATTTAAAACCAGAATGATATTAAGATTACAGAGGAATGACTAAAATGAAACATCTGACAACATGAAGTGCTAGCAATGATATGGAGCAACCAAAACTCTCCTCTATTGCTGGTGGGAATGCAAACTGGTATCTCCCCTTTGGAAAACTCTTCAGCAACATCTGTGAAAACCAAATATACATTTATCTTATAGCCCTGTAATTATACTCCAAAATACGTATAAATTGAACTGTGTACATATGTGCACACATAGACACATATTAGAATGTCTATAGAAGCGTTCTTTATGATAGCTGCAAACTCGAAGCAACCCAAATGTCAGTAATAGAAGGGACACATTTTGGCATATTCATCATATGGTGGAATACTACATATCAATGAAAATTAAAGTAGTACAGTTGCACAGAACACGGAATCTCAGAAACATAATATTGAGTGAAGTAGTGAAATCTATTTAGTTATAAAAAAATTCAAAAATGGGCAAAACCAATCTATAATATTAGAAGTTAAAATGACCTTTATCTTTGGAGAGGTGGCAAGGAATAGTGACTGATCCTAGGTATAAAGACAGCTTCTGAGCTGTTGCCAATGTTCTGTTACATGAATGTGAAAATTCATCGAGTAAGATAACAGAATTGTGCACTTTTCTCTATATATTTTAACTATGATTTTAAAGCCTATTAATTCTCAAGAAAAGAGATTCTCATTGGCTTAAATTTACCCATATGTCAACTTTGATCTAGTCAGGTGAGGTCACTCTGTTGGGTTCACATAGCCAGCACCTCATTCATCAGGGGCTGTGGGATGATCCACTTTGACAAGGGGTTATAAGTGGGACTATGAGTGAAGGGAAATAATCAGGAAAATGGCATGGTCATTCAGGTAACCCAGGAAGTGTCAGCTACAAATAAGCATCAAACATGTGAACCTGAAAAGTAGATTGAGAAGGAATTGTGATAATATCAGAAGAAACAGGAGGGAGAAGTTCATTTAAAATAAAATTAGGCAGGGACGCCTGGGTAGCTCAGTCAGTTGAACAGCTGGCTCTTGGTTTTGGCTCAGGTCATGATCTCAGGGTCCTGGGATGGAGCCCCGCTTCGGGCTCTGCGCTCAGTGGGGATCCTGCTTAAGGATTCTCCTTCCCTCTCCCTGTGCCCCTCCCCCTACTGGTGTGCATGTGCTCTCTCTCTCTTTCTCAAATAAATAAATCTTTAAAAAAAATAAAGTTAGGTAGTTCAAAAACAAGAAAATGTTGAAAAGAGTAAAATGCTGTCATGAGCTCAAGTAAGATACAAATTGAAAGGAATATGTCAATTAAGCATCACTGGTGACCTTGGTGATGAAAGTTACAGTGGTATGAGAGGGGAAGAAGCCTGAGGGTAAGCAAAAGCCTGATTGCAGTAGGATGAAGAGTAAGCAAATGCTAAAATCTGGGAGTCTTATGAAGGCTAAGGACGTTCTTGCCAGAAGGATGCATATGCATGCATACACATAAAATAATTTCCTCCATTTCAAGGGGTCCATGTACCTCTTGAAGCTCATTTATCAATACCAGTTTAAGCAAACTCAGTGCAGGATATTCTTATGAGGATCTTAGTCATGAAGAAGAGGTGAGGCAGCAGTAACTAGAATAAGTAAAGTGTTGGGAATGGTTTGTGGTTTTCAAATGCTTTGTGTTTACTGGGAGACTTTGAGCATAGAAACTTTGGAAAGTACCTAAATAGAAAAGGAAGAGGTTCTAAACAGAGGAGATAGAGGAGATAACTGAAGGATCAAGGTTTACTACAGCAGTCCCCCCTTAGCAGTGGTTTCACCTTTGCTCGTTTCAGTTCCCTGAGGTCAACTGTGGTCTGGAAGCAGATGATCCTTCTCCTGACGTGTCATCAGTAGGTCAGCAGTAGCCTAACTTGATGTCACAAGGCTGTCATTCTCCCCACTTCATCTTGTCAGGTAGGCATTTTATCATCTCACATCATCATAAGAAGAAGGGTGAGTACAGTAAGATATTTTGAGAGGGAGAGACCACATTCACATAACTTTTATTACAATATATTCTTATAATTGTTCTATCTTATTATTAGTTATTATTGTTAATCTCTTACTATAACTAATTTATAAATTAAACTTTCATAGGCATGTATGTCTGGGGAAAAAGTCTATATAAGTTTTGGTACTATCTGTGATTTCAGGCACCCACTGGGGGTCTTGGAACATATCCCCTGGGGATAAGAGGAGGACAGGGACTACTGTATTATGGAGACAATAAGAAGGGATAAAAACAAGGCCAAAGGCAGAGGCAATAAACAGAAAAATCACCTCTTCTGAGATTGGAGGGAGTGCTTTGATGGCAGGTGCCACTATAAATAAATGTATAGATATGGGAACAGGAAATTGTGTAACTTCATTGCCATTCAACTCAATGTTTTTAATGAAGAAATAAAAGCATCATCGACAGAATGGTGGGCAAGAAGTTGAAGAGCCCGAAGAGATTTATTTTAAGATTCACATAATCTTCCTGGTATCTATCCCAAATGTTTTCACTGAGAAAATGATTTGACAGACACATTTCAGGCATTGCACTAAGACACAAAACTAAGACATAGTCCTTGCCTTAGAGGAATCCACTCTGTAAATTATAGAACATGCTCCCTCACATGATAGTGACCACCTGAAATACCAGGACAAGAAGAGCTGTGAAGCTTGGCTTCAGCTCAATAGAAAGGATTTATCAACCATCCCTTTTACACGTGCAGTAGTTTATTACTTGCAGAATACTAAAATCACATAATCACTTATAATGACCTATGAGGTGAGTCGTTCAGACATTATCTCAATTTTATTTCAATTTTAATCACTTTTGAAATAATAGCTCCCATAAATGTGCATCTTTTGTAAAGTAAGAGTTCCTGTTTTGTCCTAAAATTACCTTTTCCTCTGGTTCTAGCACTTTTTGTCTTGATTCTACAGATTTTAGTCAGACATTTGAATTTCACTCAGCCTTTCGAAACTGAAGGAGTCTCATCATTTGTCTTTCCTGTATACAATTCCTACAATTCTTTTTATGAATGGCTTACATAATAATAGGAATATTCTTATTATGAAAACAAATAAGCATTCCTTGCTTATTCATGCACATGTGAGATAATGCATGGACAGAACTTAGTACTTAATAAATGCGGGCCATTCCTAATTATAATTTTTGTTATGAACTTTTTGCTTTCTTGTCTATTGTTTATCTTTCTTTCCAGTGTGCCTTTCCCTTTCTAATTCCCCTGTAATCCTTCCATTTCTTTGCTGTAGACCTTCCACTTCTACAAGCAGTGCTTTAGCTGTCCACACTTCCGTGATTATATTCAGGGTTGGAAGATATCCTGTACTAGACTAGCATGTGTTTAAATGATCCCCCAAAATAAACCAGGTTATTTCAAAGTGTAGCTATTCTATCTACTGAGAGCGTCATCCTTAAACTCTCAAATGGTGCATCATGGTACAAAGAAAAGTGTTCAAGGTGAGTCTGGTGGCCTGGGTTCTAATTCCTAATCTACTATTAATGCTGTGTGTACTTGGGCATGTCACTTCATCAGTTCCAGATAGCTTCATCAACAGGAATATATATTTGAGAAGTTGGAGAGATTTACGATTTAGAACAGTATCTAAAATTGGGCACCCAAATCCTACACTTTCTATACGAGCTAGATACGGAAAAGCAAGTAAGAGGTATTTTATTGTTCCTCTTTGCTTCATCCTCCAATAACCCAGAATTGAAAGCCAACCAGGTTCTAATTTGAGCTCTACCATTAATTAGCTGTGGGTTCTTGAGAAATCAAGAGCTCTTTGGGTCACAATTTTATCACATGAATATTACAGAAATTGGAAGGAAAAAGCATATTAAAGTCAAAGGAATCACCAGGAGGAAACCTCAAAGAAAATAGGTAATAAACTCAATCTACTTGTTGCCCAAGACTTTGACATACCGATACAATGTTCTCAAGAGCCTCATGGCAACTTAACAAATTGGCATCATTATTTTATACCTAGAATTGTTAATGGAACCAATTGTTTATATGAGCCTGAGCATGATCAGTGAATTATCTTTCTGGAGTCACACTACTAAGGGAGGGAAAATCTAATCAGAAGACTGTTTGAGAATATATATTTATTTGAATGATTTGAATATTTGGTAGCATTGAGGTAAGACAGCCTTAATGTGCTCTGTCTACAAAAGGCAAATGTTTCCTGTTAATAACTTTCATTAAGTCTTGCTCTGTCTTAGGAGACGAAGTTTCTGTAAGGTGACTTTTCATGTTTGTCCTCTGCTCCATTATGTGTTGTTTTCTTAGCAGATCTCTCAGGAGGCAAATTCATTTCCAAATTCTTGGAAAGCACCACACTTTTGTTTTTACCCTTTATCACAGATATATTGAAACCTGCCTTCATAGAATTGCTGTAGTTTTCAAATGAGTTAATATATCTTATAACACTGAAGCTTGTTTAAGGCTATTGTTATAATACTGTTATATATATTGTTATTTGGTACTGAAGGAGAAATAAACAGAGTAGGAGACAATATGCTTTCCCTGAAAGAGCTTAATATTTTGGAAAGTAATAGATTCATACACATAAATTAACAATAATACTAACTACTGATAATATTTATTGAATTCACAGCATGTTTCAGACACTGTACTCAATACTTAACACTTCACCTTCACACCAACCACCATGAAAGCTACTTCTGTTATTCCTCTTTAACAGATGAGCAAAAGTCCACCTAAACGGATTAAGTCACTTTCACAGGGTCACATAGCCTGTAAGGATTTGAACACATATAGTCTGATTCTGGAAGAGAGATTCGAAGCATGTGTTTGGGGGGGTCAGAGAAAACGTCTGTTAAAATAGAATATTGGTATTAAATTAATGGCCTGTTAACTATTGGAAACAAGAAAGTGACAACCCTAAATTTTGCCCTACAAGGTTGTGCAGTAATTGGTATGTGTGGTTTTGGTTTGATTTTTGGTGGGGGGGAGGGGCAGAGGGAGAGGGACAAGAGAGAATCTTAAACAGACTCCACACCCAGTGTGGAGCCTGATGAGGGGCTCAATTTCATCACCCTGAGACCATGACCTGAGCCAAAATCAAGAGTCGGATGCTGAACTGACTCAGTGACCCAGGCGCCCTGGTATTTGTGTTTTTTAAACATGAGATGGTAAAGCCATTTCTAACTCAAAAAAAATTTTTTTTTTTACATTTCAATTTGTTTCTTTAAAAGGAGGGAGTTGTGTACAGGGGGGTTAAATGCTTTATAGACAACAAAAAACTGCACTAGAACCAACTTATGCATCATCATCTTCTTCATCTTCCTCCTCCTCCTCCTCTTCATCTTCCTCATCTTCCTCCTCTTCCTTCTTTTTCTTGCTCCTTTCAGCCTTGACAACTCCCTTTTTTGCCATATCAGGCTTTCCTTTAGCTTGGTATGCAGCAGTATCTTTTTCATATTTTTCCTTCAGCTTAGCAGCCTTCTTTTCATAAGGCTGCTTGTCATCTGCTGCAGTGTTATTCCACATCTCTCCCAGTTTCTTTACAACATCACCAATGGATAGGCTGGGATGTTCTCCTTTGATTTTTGGACCATACTCAGAACAAAACAAGAAAAAGGCCGAAGGAGGCCTCTTGAGTGCATTGGGATCCTTGAACTTCTTTTTTGTTTCCCCTTTAGGGGGGATATAAGTTTTCATTTCTCTTTCATAACGAGCCTTGTCTGCCTTTGCTATGTCTTCAAATTTTCCTTTCTCTTTAGCAGACATGGTCTTCCCCCCTTCTGAGCACTTCTTAGAAAACTCTGAGAAGTTGACTGAAGCATCTGGGTGCTTCTTCTTGGGCTCCTCTCGGCAAGTTTGCACAAAGAATGCATATGATGACATTTTGCCTCTCGGCTTCTTAGGATCTCCTTTGCCCATGTTTAGTTATTTTCCTCAGCGAGGCACAGAATCGCCCAGTGCCCGTCTGGCTCTCACTTGCCCCGGTGCTGTCTCTGTGGAGCTCAGTGTACTGCAATGTTTATGAGAGCGGGGGCCAGACGCCTCAAAAATGTTTTTAAAAATAAGGAACTTCACAAATTTAGTTGTGATCCCAGATTCTACTTAGTTTGCTCTGTCACAATCATGCTATTTTTACCTTTCAAACTTTACAAAGTTTCAGTTACTGATTGCAAGTAACAAAAGACTGGGTGATGGCTTCAGACAAGTGCCCAACATGTGTCCTAATTGTTTACACTTAATGAATTTGGAAACTGTCATCTCTGCCTTCACATGACAAAAATATGCTTTAAGCTGTGATAATCTTACTTCTTACAATTAAATAATATTTAAATAATTGAAATTACTTTTTTTCTGATCAAATCTTCAGAGGGGCAATTGCCAGGAGGACTTTTTTTCTTTTTAACAGCTGAATGATATGAAGGAGATATATTAGGTTCCTTCTTCCTTGGGCTACCTTAGGACAATAACCATAAACTTTGTAACCAAGAGGGTAGAAATTGTGACAGATTTATTTCTGTCTCAGCCTTTGTTCAACTGTAAATTCTTTTAGGGCAGAGTCATGTCGGTTATATTTCTCTGCTTCCTATAATATCTAATGCTGTATTTGATGCATAGTAAGGGTTCAATAAATATATATTGCATATATGAATGGAGATATGATAGTGGAGCTTTTATAGTTGCTTTACCTGTCTGTCTCCCTGCTTGCAAAGAGACAAACTGATTCTTTGTCATTGTTCATTTATTGTGTATTTTATATATGTAAAAAGGGATTGCATTACAATCAAGATAGCCCTGGAAAGTCCACACTTTGAATATTCCCTCTCTAGTTGAACCCAGAGCAATGAGTTAGAGTATAAAAAGAGAAAAATTCAAGTACATAGCTGATCTCAAAAATAAGATAAATCTTTCTGTGGACCATAAGTTGAATAGAAATTCAAATGGTATCAGACTGAAGCTACAGGATTTCTGGGCTTTGAGTTCAAAAGAAGAGACAGTATGGGTGCCTGGGGGACTCAGTTGGTTAAGTGTCCAACTCTTCATTTCAGCTCAGGTCATGATCTCAGGGTCATGAGATCAAGTCCCTCTGCCCCTCCCCTCACACTCCTCCCCACACCTTGAGCAACCATGCTCTTTCTTGTTCTCAAACAAAACAAAAACAAACAAACAAACAAAAATCAGGCGGTTGTTTGGCTCCTGTGAATACCCTAGAATAAGTATCTTAGCATAAATTTGGATGGAAATAAGACCCCTGCTTAAAACTGAGGGCCATGTCGGGGCTTTCCTGCTTGTTAATACAAGTTGAAAAATACTCCTGTGGATTGATGCCTAGGGCTGCAATTTATTAAATGTTAAGTATTTAAGGATGAAAAAGATACACATATAACTTTATGACTCTCCTCTGTGATCTACCCAATATCATTGTAGGGCTGGGACCCTGTACTATCAATATATGATCTGATTCTAGATTGGAGTCCATAAAAGCAGATTAAAGCAATTGGAAAATTTGTAAATAAAGAGAGGTGAGCAGAGGAGATGGGGTGTGTGTATGTGTATGTGAGAGAGAGAGAGACAGATAATGAGCCATGAAAGAGAAACTGCAATCCAGAATTTTTAAATTCATGAAGATGATTGAGGCCTCTTCACACACACAAAAATATTTATTCACTACAGAATAAATAAAACTAATAGAATAATCTGAAAGAATCTTTCAAAATAAATATATTAAGGATGTATAAAGAAATAAATGAAAGAATGATATCTTTAAAAACTTGTTTATTTTCTTCCTTTATTTCTTTTTAAAGATTTATTTATTTTGGAGATTGAGAGAGAGAGCACAAGCTGGGGGAGGGGCAGAGGGAGAGAGTGAATCCTCAAGCAGACTCCCCACTGAGCATGGAACCTGAAGCCGGGCTTGATCCCAGGATCCGGAGATCATGACCTGAGCGGATACCAAGAGTCGGCTGATCAACCAACTGAGCCGTTCAGGCACCCTCTTTATTTTTTTAAATAAATACCTCAAAAGTTGTAAATACACCTCTAGGTGCCTCTTTATCTGAAACCCACAGATTTTGGTAGGTAGTACTTTCGATATCATTTGTTTCCCAATATTATGTCATCTCCAGGTGTTCTCTTCTAACACTTGGGTTATATGGAGTACAATTTTGAGTTTCCAAACATATGGAGTTTTAACTGTCTTTTTATAGTTAGTAACAACTGTCATTCTATTTTTTTCAGAGAAGGTAGACTTCATATTGATTTCAGACATTAGTTGGGAATTCCTTTGTGACCTAATAATAACTGATCTTTATAAGATATTGTACTTGTATGAAAACAATGGATCGTGGATCACCACATCAAAAACTAATGATGTATTGTATGGTGACTAACATAACATAATAAAATTAAAAAACAAAACAAAACAAAAATAAATAAATCTGTATATGTAAATATAAAAAAAAGATATTGTACTTGTAAAAAATACATATCCTGCCTTTGTCAGGCAAATGATTCTATAAATATTCATTAATTCAAATCTAATTTTATTGTTCAAATATTCCATATCCTTATTAATATTTTGGTCCTCGACCTATCAGTTTTAGGGTAAAAATATTATTATTATTGGGCGCCTGGGTGGCTCAGTTGGTTAAGCGACTGCCTTCGGCTCAGGTCACGATCCTGGAGTCCCAGGATCGAGTCCCGCATCGGGCTCCCTGCTCAGCGGGGAGTCTGCTTCTCCCTCTGACCTTCTTCCCTCTCATGCTCTCTCTCTACCATTCTCTCTCTCTCTCAATAAATAAATAAAAATCTTTAAAAAATATATTATTATTTTTTTTTCACCACCAGCATACCCTTTAATAAAATGTGGAAGGTTGCGGGACGGGGAAGGGGGGAAGTGAAATATGACCATTTACAACCACAAAAAACCTCTGTACATGTCTAGCGCCTGGCAGAGGTGAGGGCAGGTAGGGCAGCGGCGGGCGGGGCCAGCCCTATTTGTAGAGGATGTCGTAGTGTCCAGGCCGATAGAGGAGGTACACCTTGGGCTTGGAACCCTCGGGAAAGATGTGCGGGTTGGTGGTGCCACCCTCGCCGCGGTCCATGTACTCCACCTGGATGGAGACGCTGAGGGCCTGGGCCAGCACGATGATGTGAATGTGGTCACTCTCCTGGCACATGGGCTCCACCTCCTGCTGACAGAACTCCTTGACCGTCCACCCCCCCTCGATGAAGTTCTCGAAGAACTTGCTCTCCCGCTGCAGGTAGCCTGAGGTGAGCAGCCTCAGGTACACCACCAGGTAGTCCGAGGTGCTCTGGTCGTTGAAGGAGGCCAGCAGGTCGGCTACGGAGGTCTGCTTCTCCACCTGCTCGATCAGGTCCATGAACGTGTTGTGGAAATCCTCGATTGTGAACTCGGTGAAGCCCTGGGACACCAGGTCCTCTTTGCTCTTGGCAGACACGGCCTTAAACCGCTGCAATTCCTTGCTGTCGTCCAGCAGCGCCTCCAAGTGCGAGAATCCGAAAGCTCGGTAGAAGCAGTTTCCGTCGGGCCTGGTCTTGCGGATGTATGAGTACTTTTTGTGGAGGTCCTTGATCTTCTGTTGATAGATGTGGTCATCCTCAGCATACTCCTTGTACAGGACAGATAGCTCCAGTTGCTCCAAGACCAGGGGGTTCTGCACAGCAAACTCTTGCTGAATTCGGTCCTGCTGAGCCATGATGGCTTCATCATAAGCAAGACAGTTAACATCTTCGGAGTCCCTGCCGAGCAGCTCCTGCTTCTGCTGCTGAGGTTCCTCTGCTGCCATCTTTAATCTGATACCTAGAAGTACTGCACCGCCAGAGTAAAAATGTTATTAAAATATCCTACTTTGATTGTGGGTTTGTCAACTTCTCCTGGAAGTTCTCTCTGATTTTTTTTGGTAATGAGATAAAATTCCATAATATAAAATTAATCATTTTAAAGTATACAATTCAGTAGTGTATAATGCATTTCAATGTTATGCCATTATCACCACTATCTAGTTCCAAAACATTTTCATCACCCAAAGGAAACCTCTTAAGCAGTCACTCTTCTCCCCCAAGTCACTGGCAAACACTAGTCTGCTTTCTGAATCTATGAATTTACAAATTCTGAATGTTTCTTATAAATAGAATCATACAACATGTGGTCTTTTGTGTCTGGCTTCTTTCATTTAGCATAAAGTTTTAGAGGTTCATCCATATGGTAACATGTACCAGTACTTCAATCCTTTTTTTTTTTTTTTGGACCTACACTTAACATTCTAATGAAAGATGGTAGTTGAAGGAACATTATACACAGTTTAGTTCCAAGGAATTAAGCATATGACCATTCACATACCCTTCTACAGATAAATTTACAAACACTTATATCTTAATGAAACATGTTACTTGAAGGACACATTAATACATAGTGTACTTTCTTTTGGGGGTCCTCTAAATACTTTTTATTTTTTTAAGCTTTTAATTAAATTCCAGTTAATTAACATACAGTGTAATATTAGTTTCAGGTGTACAATATAGTAATTCAACACTTCCGTACAACACACAGCACTCATCAGGACAAATGCCCTCCTTAATCCCCATCACCTATTTCCCCCATTCCTCCCACCCACCTCCCCTCTGGTAGCTATCAGTTTGTTCTCTATAATTAAGAGTCTGTTTCTTAGTTTACCGCTCTCTCTCTCTCTTTTTTCCCCTTTGCTCATTTGTTTTGTTTCTTAAATTTCACATATGAGGGGACTCATATGGTATTTGTCTTTCTCTGGCTTATTTCGCTTAGCATAATACTTTTCTAATTCATCCATGTCATTGCAAATCACAAGATTTAATTCTTTTTGATGGCTGAGTAATATTCCATTGTATATACATACCACATCTTCTCTATCCAATCCTTTTTATGGATTTATGGATTTAAAGGACAAAAAAATGTCCTTTGCATGCACATACCCAACTTAGTTTATCCATTCATCCACTAATGAACATTTGGGTTATTTCCACATTTTGACTATTGTGACCAATGATGCTATGTACATTCATGTAAAAGTTTTTGTTTGAATACCTGTTTTCAAGTCTTTTGTGTATACATCTGGAAATGGAATTCATGGGTCAGATCATAGCTCTATGTTTAACTGCTAAAAGAACTGTCAAAATGATTTCCATGGTGGCTAAGAACCATTTCACATTCCCATCAGCAATGTGTAAGTGTTCCATTGCTTCACATCTTCACCAGCACTTGTTTTCTTCTATTTTTTAGTTATGGCCATTGTAGGGCTGTGAAATAGAATCTCATTTTAGTTTTGACTTGCATTTCTCTAATGTCTAATGATGTTAGGCATCTTTTAATGTGTTTATTGGACATTTATATATCTTGTTTAGAAAGATGTCTATTCAAGTCGTTTGGCTATTTTAAAATTGGAGTTGTTTTACTTTTCGTCATTGCATTATAAAGTTTCCTTCTATATTCTGGATACTAGATTCTTATCTGATATATGATTTGCAAATATTTTCTCCAACTGTGTATGTTGTCTTTTCACCTTCTTTATAATGCCCTTTGAGCACAGTTTTTTGTTTTTGTTTTTTGTTTTGTTTTGTTTTTTTACTTTTGTTGCTTGTGCCTTTTGTGTATCTAAAAAGCCATTGCCAAATCTAAGGTCATAAAGATATATAAGGTTGATTCTTCCTTTTCATATAAATAGTGTCTCTTCTATTAGTGCTTCTTTCCTTGCATTCTACTTTTTCTGATGGGCATATTACTTCATAAGCTTTATTTTAGTTAGTATTCACTAGCTATACTTTTCATCCATGAGTTAATATTCACCTTTTTAAAAAAGATTCATTTATTTATTTTAGAGAGACCATGAGCGGGAGGGGCAGAGGCAGAGGGAGAAGGAGAGAGAATCTCAAGCAGACTTTGTGCTGAGCTCGGAGCTGGTCATGGGGCTTGATCCCACAACCATGTGATCATGACCTGAGCCAAAACCAAGAGTTGACCCAACTGACTGCACCACTCAGGTGCCCCAGTATTCATCTTTTATAAGTGGTTTTGTTTCAGTATGTCATTTTAAGTGATATTGAGTTGAATATCTTAAAATGTCTTTATTTTGCCTTCATGCTTGCATATTAGTTTAGCTGAGTATGGAATTCTTCATTGAAAGTTATTTCAATGTGTTGCTGTGATGAGAGGTCTATAGTCAGTCTTAAGTAATTACAGTCTTTGTAAGTAATCAATATTTTCTTTCTGTTAGCTTTTAAGACTTCACTTGATGGTCTTCTGTTTCACTGCAGTACTTCTAGGTATCAAATTCATCCTAAATTATGATGCTTAATACTTGAAGGACACTTGAGAATTTATATCTTTCTTCAATTCTGGGAAAGATTTTATTATCTTTTCAAATACTACTTTACACTTTAGTTTTTCTGAAATTCTCTTACACATATTTTGAAATCTCTCAATCAAATGCACATGTCTTTTAACTATATTTCTTGTATTTTTTCCTCCTGCATTATGAATGAATACCTCAGTATTCTCCTCCAAGTCACTGTATCCAGTCCACAGTTTAACCCACTTAATTAGTATTCTTTGTGATTATATTCTTTATTATCAATATTTCTGTTTTGATTGTATTCTTTATTATCAATATTTCTATTTTTAATTACTACCTATTCTAGTTTCATTTCTATCTTTCTATTTTCAATTCCTTTTTTTTTCAGTTGACATGGCTATATTTACCTCTTTGAGCATGCAACCAATACAATCTATTGTTTTATTCCTAATATTGAATACAATTGATTTCATTAGCTTATTTCATATGATTTGTGATTTCTGTTTACACAGTCATTTTGAGTGAGTGGTTATTTATGTTTTTCCCTTTATATATTCCTCTCTCTCTTGCCTCCACATGTCCACCAGACCCTCAATGCAGAGCCACTCTTATAATCATTTTTAGAAATTCCCAGTCTTGTGGTTTTATTGAAGACATTTCAAATCCCATAAATATACCAGTGGAGAGCTTGGTTCACTTCCTGTGTTTCTTTTCCCTCCCTAGACCCACAGTTTCTTATAAAGCAGTACTCCCAGGTTGAATGTCAACAATAGGCTTCTCAGCATCTTTTCAGTGTGAGAGGCCTCCCTTCAGCTCTTGGCTACAGGTAGTATGACTGGCTATGGTACCCATTTCTCATTTGCAGGACTTCATTTTTTTCATTTTCTTGTAAGAACTCAGGCTCTCATAGGTCTGTGTAAATTTAGCTTCACTTTCTACTTTGTGTCTCTATTCCATTTCTATTCATAAGGATATTTATTTTACTGTCAATCTTAGCTATTTTTTTTAATTTCAGTTTTGCATTTTATCTTTGCTATTTGTTTGATGAAGAAAGGCTATATCACAGAAAAAACTTGTGGAAACTTTTAAACCAGATGTTCTTTCTTTATTTACTCTTCAACTTGTTTCTGCTGATTTTAATCCTCATCATTTCACTGAGAATGCCCTTAGCAAGGTAAGTGAAAGCTGTTATGTTGCTTAAAGCAATACATTGTTCTGTCTTCATCTTACTCAACTTCTCAGCAGCATTCAACAGATTTTGCCATTTTTTCCTTCTTACAATACTTTCCTGTTATTTTCCACCACATACACCCATGATTTTCTACTATCTCACTCTCTACTACTTTATCTCTGTTTTTGGCTCCTCCTTCTCTGATAGGCCTCTATCATGTTGGAATTCCTTAAGAAAATTCTGGGTTTTCTTTTCTTCCCCATCTACACCCTCTCTAGTTTTCAATAATATCTCCAGCCTAGACATTTTTCCTAGGTTCAAGGCACTTACATCAAATACCTTATTTTAACATATCTTATGGTTCACAGATATTTCCAACAGGAGATGTTAACACTAAAATTTTGATTTTCCCCCAAACTTGTTCATTTCCTAGTCTTACTCATCTCAGAAAACAACAACACTAATTACTTGCTGAAATCAGAAGGTTGGAGTCATCTTTGTTGCTATCCATACACATACATGCACATACTTCTAACCCATCAGAAAATCCTTGTGATACAACCTCCCAAATATCTCTGCATCCATCTACTTTCCCCCATATCCACTGTCACACTTTAACACAGGCTCATCCCTTATCTGGCTTGCTGTGATAGCCTTCAAATTGGTCTCCTGTTTCTATTCCCCTTTTTCCACCAGCTCATAATAATCCATTCTACACACAAAGTACCCAGTGATATTTTTAATATATAACAATGTAAACCTTCAATGTAAACCTTTTCAAATTCACTAAGAATAAAATTGAAACTCCTTACTGGGACCAACAAACACTGAATAACTTAGCTCCTAAACAACTCACCAGTTTTACTTAGCAACACTCACTCTCTCATTCATTATGTCCTAAATACAATGACCTTCTCTTAGCTCCTAAGAGAAAACTACCTCACGACTTTAGCTTGCTCAGTGCTTGCTCTATAATCTTCCTTGGAAGTTTTGTTTTTTTTTTCCTTTCATCTTCATTCATTTTATTTTCTTCTTTTCTTTTATTGAAGTATAGTTGATTCACAGTGTTACATTAGTTTTCAGGTGTACAACATAGTGATTTGACAACTGTATACATTATGCTACGCTCACAAGTGTAGCTCCCATCTCTCCCCATACAACACTATTACAATATCATTGACTATATTCCCTATGCTGTACCTTTTATCCCCATGACTTACTCATTCCATAACTGGAAGCCTGTGTTTCCCATTCTCCTTCATTCATTTTACCTATTCCCCAACCCCCCTCTCTTCTAACAGTCACCAGTTTGTTCTCTGTATTTATGGGTCTGTTTTGTTTCTTTGTTGTTTTTTCATTTGTTTTGTTTTTTAGATTCCACATATGAGTGAAATCATATGGTATTTGTTTTTCTCGGTCTGACTTATTTCACTTAGCATCATACCCTCTAGGTCCATCCATGTTGTTGCAAATGGCAAGATTTCATCCTTTATTATGTCTGAGTAATATTCCATTGTATATGTGTACCACATCTTCTTTATCCATTTGTCTATTTATGGACACTTTTATTGCTTCCATATCTTGGCTATTGTGAACAATGCTGCAATAAACATAGGGGTGCACATATTTCAAATTAGTGTTTTCATTTTCTTTGGGTAAATACCCAACAGTGGAATTACTGGATTGTATATTTCTATTTTAAATTTTTGAGGAACCTCATACTATTTTCCACAGTGGTTGCACCAGTTTACATTTCCCACCAACAGTGCACAAGGGTACCCTTTTATCCACATCTTTGCCAACACTTGATATTTCTTGTCTTTTTTTTAATGTATTATTTGTTTCAGGGGTACAGATCTGTGATTCATCAGTCTTATATAATACCCAGTACTCATTACAACACATACCCTCCCCAATGTCCATCACCCAGTTACCCCATCTCTCTTCCCCACTCCTTGCCTTTTTTATTTTAGCCATTTCTGACAGGAGTAAGGCAATATCTCTTCCTTCAGAGTTTTTTAACAAGTTATTTTCAGGACTACTTCTTGTCATTTAGGTCTCAGTTTATATGCCACCTTTACACAGAGCCCCTTCATGATCATTTTAAATAATGTCCCCACATTTTTCTCTGTCATAAAAACTCTGTTTCCTTTTTAGCACTTACTATTGAGTTTGTGTATTTATTTATCACAAAATATTGCAAGATTTTTCTTAGTTATTACTGGATTCATACTGATCAGTAAAATATCTAACACCTCTTCTAGTTCAAAAGCAAAATGGTTAGTGACCTGCCACATATCATTCAGATAGATGCAAAAAGAGAAGCCAGTGAACAAGCACTATGTGACTCTTCAAGCCCATGTTTAGATTCTCAGAGGAAAGGTATCTCCACTTTCCTGGGATGTGTTTCCTGGGAGATTTTCCAGAAAAGTGAGAGTACTCCTTGCACATAGACAAAAGAGAATATCCCCTTTACATTCTTGTTTTCAAGGACTATGTTCTACAGAGAAGACTATTCTCATTAAAAATTTTCAAACCATTGAACATTAGTGTCTGCATTAACAGACAGAGCATGCGTGGATTCAACATTATCTACTAATTTTGGGTGAGGAAATGTCATTTGGACTCAAGTCTATGCTTACATAACTGCTATTGTCTCTTTCTCTCTCACACACAAACACACACACACACACTTGACATCTCTAAGAAGTAACTCAAATTCCTCTTCTCCCTCTAGTAAGTCCTAACAAAAACTTAGTGGTATTTAACAAAGTCAATGACTTCCACACATTTCGATTACTGTGATGAAAGTACCTGGCACACAGGGGTTTAAGGTCAGTCAGTATCAGCTTATAAACTGTGCAAGAAATATACAGCAAAGATCTACATATGGACACTTTGTGTTTAATAGTCTTTTGAATAACATTTCAATGGCAATTGAATGTTGCAGCTGTTTGTAATCAACACAGCACTGGGATCTCTTGAGAATGTATGATATGTAACTGCTGCTGAATTTTGTTTTCAAGCTGGTCTAAATCAGGTTGGGTTCTTTTAAAACTAGTGTATTCTATAAGGGCAAAATATGAATAATAAGATATATTCAAACTACCTGTGATTTGAAAGCAATATTATTCATGAATTCTTTTCTCTCATTTTGCTGCTTGAAACAAGCTACTTAAGACAAGTTTCCATGTAGCTAAAAATAATGCTATTGATGTGTTCAGTTTCCCAGTTGAAGAGATGAACTTAACTGAGTCATATACATTCTCTCAAATGGTCCTTCCTGTGACCAAAGGCTAACCTTTGCCATGTACACTAGGGGGAAAGGACTAGGAAATTAAAAATCTATACATGGAAGCTGTGACTGTTCCTGAATGTGACCAGACCTCACAGGACCTCCCTAACTCAATGAAGGAAAGAAACCAGTGCTCACTCCATAGAAGTTTCCAACCATCTCTGATCAAAAGAATACTTAAATTTTCTGAAAATGTCGTATATATGGGTCATCACAAACATAGTCCAAGTGACTTAATGGCACTTGGAATCTCACTGGTTATATCACTCTTCTCACTAAAAACGGAGCTTATACACCCTTTATTCTGTCTGGTAGTGATCCTTAGCAGAAGTTTCAAGACTTACCTTTCAATGTAATTCTTACTTTTTGCTGAGCACTCAAGTCTTTCCTTTTGGTGCCTGGTAACTCATGGCTGTCTAGGACTTCACAATCCATCTTTCAAAGCCTTCTCTCACAGTTTCTTATGTTTTAGATTTTTCATGTTTCCTATAAAAGTGTCCCTTTTCTATGCCACATTCACTGTTACCTAGAGCTCTTCTGAGAAAAATTTGTTGTTCATTAACATTCTGTACCTTAAGCTGAAAGAATGAATAAAGGCAACAATTTTAGATCCCTACAGACTATTCAAAGAGGTGTGATTGGATCTTTAGGTGACATTGATTCTATTCATAGAACAGATGTTTATTGAGCCTTTACTACTTATATGTAACTATACATACAAAAATGAAGCATTTAGTTTCTCATGGCATCTATCAAATTCCTTCATATTTAATCAAAAGCATGAAAAAGAGAGATGTGCTATAGATATCTAATGGTAACATATGATTTCCAAACAGTCTAATCAGAGTGGTATTAATGGGGAGTGTGACATTTGACCCAGTTTTTGAAAAATGGATAGGATTTCAATGTCTGGAGATTAGAGGTAGAGGATATCCAAGGTGGAACAAAAGATAAAGGATGGAAGTGCTGTAAAGATGGAAAAGCACAGGCCTTTAGGAAATGGCAAATAGTTCAATTTGACCAGAGCGTAATGTGGTTATGTGAGAGATGATGAGGAAAAAGTTTCTGAAATATCAAGATAAAGAGTTTGGGTATTATTTATTGAATATTCTTAAGGTAAGGGCTTAGTATAGGGTCAGCATTGCACTAACTATGCTGATTACATCACCTTTGTTAATTAATGAAACAATCTGTCTGTAAATATTGTTGTTACCATTTATAATATAAAGGCATGAAAGCTAAGAGACATAAAATGACTTCTACAGCATCACATGGCAATGGCAGGCAAAGGTTGAGCTCAGAACAGACCTGTTTACCTCCAAAGCTGGATCATTTTTTTTTTTAATCTGAGTGTAGTTGACACACAATGTTACATTAGTTACAGGTGTACAACATAGTTCTTTGACAAGACTATACATTATGCTATGCCCACCACAAGTGAGCATCTGTCCTCATCTGTCCCAATATATCACTATTATAATATCATTGATTATATTCTCTATGCTGTGCCTTTTATTCTGGCGATTTAGTCATTCCATAAGTGGAAGTCGGTATCTCCCCACTTCCCTTCACCCATTGTGTCCATCTCCCCAACCCCCTCCACTCTGGCAACCACCAGTTTATTCTCTGTATTTATAGGTCTCAATCTGCCAAAGCTGGAGCTCTTAATGACTGTACTCTATAATCTCCCTAAGCTTTAAGGAGATTAATGCATCTTTCTCACAAACATAAGACTAAAGTGAGCAGGAAGCAAATATGATGAATTTATTTGGGAAACTATTGTATTATATCAGGTTTTGAACTAAAGTGGCAAGAGTGAGTGTTAAAGAAACGAAACAAAAGTTATTGGAAAGGAAGGGTAGTGTTTAATGACATGGAAAGAATAGAATGAGTCAATGATCAATGGGATGATGATGGTGTTGCTAACAGAAATAGGAAAGTCAAAAAGGAATGTGCAGCAAATCAAAACCACAATGAGATATCACCTGACACATGTCAGAATGGCTAAAATAAAAAACACAAGAAATAACAAGTTTTGGCAAGGATGTGGAGGAGAAAAAGAACCATCGTGCACTGTTGGTGGGAATATAAATTGGTACAGCCACTGTGGAAAAGAGTATGGAGGTTCCTCACAAAATTAAAAATAGAAATATCATATGATCCAATAATTCCCTACTGGGTATTTAGCCAGAGAAAATGAAAATGCTAAATCAAAAAGATGTATGCACCCCTGTGTTTATTGCAGCATTATTTACCATAGCCAAATGTGGAAACAACACGGTGTTCATCAGTAGATGAATGGGGTACCTGGCTGGCTCAGTCAGTAAAGCATGTGATTATTGATCTTGAAGTCATGAGTTCAAGCCCCACATTGGGCATAGAGCTTGCTTACTTTAAAAAATACATGAATGGATAAAGGAGATAAGGTATATACATATAGTGGAATATTATGCAGACATAAAAAGGGATGAGATCTTGCCATTTGTAACAACATGGATGGACATAGAGGGTATTTTGCTAAGTGAAATAAATCAGATTGAGAAAGACAGATACCATATTATTCCACTCATATGTAGAATCTGGAAAACAAAACAAATGAATAAATAAACACACAAAAAGCATAATCAGACCTACAAATACAGAGAACAAACTGATGGTTGCATAATGCATAGAGATGCTGAATCACTATGTTGTATACCTGAAATTAATGTAATATTGTGTGTCAACTATACTCAAAATTTTTTTTAAAAGTTTTGGCACTATCAGTATGAACTCATGTTAAGCTTAATATAAGTACAGATGAATAGATAGATATCTATTAGTATACACACATATATTTTCTAGCTCTGTCCACTAAGAGGGCCTAGTAGCAAGGAGCATACCCAGCACCCAGATAGTGGTTTCTAATACCATTCTCCAATAAGAGGAAGCATGGGTCCTTAGAGAAACGGCTGATTCTAGAACTTGGGCAGTAAATATAACAGGTGAATGTGGAAAAGAAGTGCCAGAAAGTAAGGAAATGCTAAAAATAAATAAATAAATACATACATACTTTATAATGATGAGACTATGCCAAAAGGACACAGAAGCCAACTAAAAGATTTCTCTATGGCCAAAACTGGAAAATTTTAAGCAATAAAATAAGGTAGTATTGGAGTAACTACAGTATAGTATCATATACTACTATATGTACTATATAGTATAGTAAATAATTTTAGAACCCTAAGCACAAAATAAATATGAGTCCATGCCTTATAAATATAGAGTAAATAAGTAAATAAATGGGGGGAAATAGAGAAATCTCATGTGTCAAAGAATTCCAAGTAATTTATGTAGATACTTTGCCCTTAAGGAAATAAAGCATAGCTGCCCACTTAAGTGTGGTCTGTGCATAGGTGACAGCCTTACAAACAAGTATGGAAAAGGAATAAAACAGTAACTTTAGAGTGGAGAAACCTGACAAACACTACTTCAGCCAGATGATCAAGGTCAATATCAACAGTCATAAATCATGTTGATAATATGTTTCATTGATATGATGTGACAAGAACGGCACTTTACCTGTGTGGTCTTTCTTCAAAATCCTATAGCCCCAACTAACCAGGGGAAAAACCCGAGACAAACCCAACTGAGGGACATTCTACAAAATACCTGACAAGTCTCTTCAAAACTGTCAAGAACATTGAAACAAGTGAAGTCTAAGAAGCTGTCACAGTCTAAGTAGGGATGATGACTAAATGTAATGTGTTATCACGTGGATATACATGGATGGGATCCTGGGACAGAAAAAAGACAGTAGGTAAAAAGTAATAAAATTTGAATAAAATATGGACTTTAGTTAATAATAATGTTTTGATATTGGTTCATTAGTTGTAAGAATTGGATCATAAAATGAGATACTAATAATAGAGGAAACTGGATGTGAAGCATATGGGAATTCTGTGTACTATCATTATAACTTTTCTGTAAATTTAAAACTCATTGTTAGTGATACTGTGGGGAAATAAGCACTCATACTTATGGCTCCACATCCTAGTGGGAATACACATTGCTGCAACCCTCATAAACACTTTAAAAATTTTTAAAGATTTTATTTATTTATCTGAGAGAGAGAACAGAGGGAGGAGCAGTGGGAAAGGGACAAGGAGAATCCATGCTGACCATGGAGCCAGATGCAGGACTTGATCTCATGACCCTGAGATCATGACTTGAGCCAAAATCAAGAGTTGGATACTTAACCAACTGAACCACCCGGGCACCCCTGCAACCCTTAAAAGGGAAATGGAAAATACCTATCAAAAGTATACATATGTTTATCACTCAAACCATCAATCCAACTTCTAGGATTTCACCCTGAAAATATATCTCCAACAATATAAAAATAGGTATAGTCAAAGTTATTTGCTTCAACATTATATTTTGTAAATGCATAATGCTGGAAATATCCTAAAAGTTTGCACTGAAGAGATTGGTTGCATAAACTATGGTGCATCCACATGCTGGGATGTTATGCAACTGCAAAAAAGAAATGAAAAGAATCTTTGAACTGATATGGAGTGACTTCCAGGCTATATCGTTAAATGAAAAACTCAAAGTATGAAGATTATGTACAGTACACTTTTATGGAATGAAAATGGGGAAATAACAGAATATGTACATATCTGTTACTTTTGCAAAAGGAGCACAGGAAGGATAAATAAGAAACTAAAGGAATTGGTTACCTAGGGGGAGTGAACAAGAACAAGATAGAAAGGATGGTGGAAGGGAATGATTTAGGAGGGATTGGAGTAGAAGTGAGACTTCTCTGAGTATATCTTTCTGAATAGTTTTAAGTTTTATAACCACATAAGTGTTTTACATACTCAAAAATAAACAAACAAAAATACATACATGTATGCATGCAGACACATAACCAAGATAGGAGGGGACTCAGAAATTAAGTAAAAGCAGAAACAAATGAAGCTGTCAAATGAATAGCTTAGCACAATCACACTGAAGGTAGATGGGGATGATAACTTACCCAAGTAATTCTTAAATATATTATTTTGACTATATAACCTCAAGGACATATAGCACTATAAACAAATTCCATACTCCAATAAGTAGGTGGGCTTTTCATAGAGTTAGCAATTGTGAAACTACTTTATATGTTTAAGATTGAGCAAGTTAGTAAATATATTGTAGGTAATGAGAGCTAGTTTTCTCACTGTCATCAAACAAATTACAAATGAGGAAACAGGGCAAGCTAGAATGAGCTCTGTGGCATAAGATTGGAATCAGTATGAACTCAGCGTATTTAACATATATACAGATAGCTATAGAAGTAGAGGTGTCTCTGTGTATGTATATACAGATTATGTTCCTCTGTCTGCTAAGAGGGCCTAGAAGCAAGGACAACGAGTACCAGTGAACACACTAAGTACAAAAGGGAGCCAAGGCTTATCCTAGAGTCTAGCATAGTACTTAGACCTCAATGTTCAATAAATGATAAATATCATCATTGTCATCATCACCTCATTTTAGCATCATTATAAGGAAAGCTGATTGTATGCACAGAGAAACATTAAACAAATGGTGAGAGAATGAAGAGAAGATCAATGAAGGTTTCTGACAGAGTGGGAAAGGAGAGTTTTTTTATATGGGAAATTTTCACCTTGGAAAAGAAGATAGTTATGTCTGCCTCTAATAGAGGAGGGAGGAGGAGGAAATGATTGAAGATGTGCATACACATTTTAACATTGAAATGAAAGTATCTTTGATCTCTTCAGAAGAATATGAAGTGAAATCACCCAATGAGAACAATGAATAGAGGGAGAAAGGTCCAGGTTAAAGTTAGGAATCATCACTTCTGGAGAAATGTGATATAGAGACAAGATAGAACTAAAAAGGTCTGCAGAGCAGCAAAAAGTGCCTACCTTAAGTAACATGAGTTTGTAGTAAATTTAATTTCATAGCAGTATTAGAATTATTATCAAAACACTGTTTAGTATTTAATTGGTATCAACTTTTTTATTGCAATATAATTGACATACAACATTGTATTAGTTTCAGGTATACAACATAAGGATTCAATATTTGTATATATTACAAAATGACCACCACAATAAGTCTAGTTAACATCAACGATCATATATAGTTACAGAATTTATGTGTGTGTGACAAGAACTTTGAAGTTCTACTCTCTTAACAACTTTCAAATATGCAATAGGGTTTTATTATTATAGGCACCATGCTATACATTACATCATCAAGATTTATTTATTTTATAACTGGAACTTTGTACCTTTTGACTCCCTTCACTCACCCTCTACCCCTACCTCTGGCAACCACCAATTTGTTTTCAGTATCTATGAGCTTGGTTTTCTTTTCTTTTTTTAAGATTCCACATATAAATGAGATCATACAGTATATGTCTTTCTCTGACTTATTTCAGTTAATGCAATGCTTTCACAGTCCATCCATATTGTTGCAAATGGCAAAATTTTATTCTTTTTATGCCTGAATAACATTCCATTGTGTATATATATGTGTACACACACACGCGCGCGCACACACACACACACACACACACAAATATATACTTTCTTTATCCATTCATCTTTTTTTAAATCCATTCATCTTTTGATGGACACTTAGGTTGTTTCCATATCTTGGCTATTGTAAATAATGCTGCACTGAACATGGGGTGCATGGTGTTTTCATTTTCTTTAGATAAATACCCAGAAGTGGAATTATTGGATCATATGGTAGTTCAATTTTTCATTTTTTTGAGGAAGCTCCATGGTGTTTTCCATAGCGGCTGTGCACCTAATTTACATTCCCACCAACAGTGCCCAGGGCTTCCCTTTTCTCCACAACCTCACCAACACTTGTTATTTCTTATCTTTTTGATGATAACCATTCTGACAGGTGTGAGGTGATATCTCACTGTGGCTTTGATTTGCATTTTCCTGATGATTAGTGAGTGATGTTAGGCATCTTTCATGTACCTGTTGGCAATTTGCTTGTTTTCTTTGGAAAAATGTCTATTCAGAACCCCTGCCCAGTTTTTAATTGGACTGGGGTTTTCTGCTATTGAGTTGTATAAGTTCTTTATATATTTTGAATATTAACCCCTTATGAGATACATGATTTGCAAATATATTCTCCCATTAAATAGGTTGCCTTTTCATTTTGTTGATGGTTTTCTTTGCTGTGCAGAAGCTTTTTAGTTTAATATAGTCCCACTTGTTTATTTCTGCTTTGCTCCCTTTGCTTTTGGTGTCAAATTCTAAAGAAATCATCACCAAGACTGATTTCAGGGACCTTACCACTGATGTTTTCTTCTCAGAGTTTTAGGATTTTAGGTCTTACAGTCAAGTCTTTGACCCATTTTTGAGTTAATGCTTGTGCATGGTGTAAAATAGTAGTCCAGTTTCATTCTTTTGCATGTGGCTGTCCAGTTTCCCAGCACCATTTATTGCAGAGGTTGTCCTTTGCCCACGGTACACTCTTGGCTCCTTGTTGCAAATTAATTGACCATAGGCATGGGTTTATTTCAGGGCCCTCTATTCTGTTCGACTGATCTAAGTGTCTGCTTTTATGCCAATATCATACTGTTTTGATTACTATTGTTTTGTAATATACTTTCAAGTCATGGAGCGTGATGTCTCCAGCTTTGTTCTTTCTCAAGATTGCTTTGGTTAGGGATGCCTCGATGGCTCAGTTGGTTAAGTGTCAGACTCTTGATTTCAGCTCAGGTCATGGTCCCAGGGTCCTGGAATCTAGTTCCGCATCGGGCTCCCTGCTCAGTTGGAAGCCTGCTTCTCCCTCTGCCTGCCATTCCTCCTGCTTGTATTCTCTCTCTCTCTCTGTTTCTGGAAATAAATAAATAAAATCATTAAAAAAAAAGATTGCTTTGGTTATTCAGGGTCTTTTGTGGTTCCATACACATTTTAGGATTGTTCTATTTCTGTGAAAAATGCCATTGGAACTTTGATAGGGATTGAATTGTATCTATAGATTGCTTTCATAGTATGGACATTTTAACAATATTAATTCTCCCAATCTGTGAGCACAGAATGTCTTTCCATTTGTTTGTGTCTTCCTCGGTTTCTTTCATTAATGTCTTATAGTTTTCAGCATATACATCTTTCACTTCCTTGGTTAAATTTATGCCTAGATGTTTTATTCTTTTCAATGCAATTGTAAATGGGATTGCTTTCTTAATTTCTCTTTACTGTTAATGTATAGAAACACAACAGATTTTTTATCCTGCAACTTTACTGGATCCATTATTAGTGCTAACATTTTTTTTGGTGGAGTCTTCATCGATTTTTTTTCTTACACATTAACTTTGCCTCTCCAGTTGTAACTTTCTTAGACAAGAAAAAATTTTTTATATGGAGTTTATATTTTCTATCACACATACCCAGCAGAAGACTGAAAACATGTAAACAACTATATTTTCAACTTGGACCTTGTGGTAGCCCTACTCCTAGATTTTGCTTAGTTCTCCCATCATTTTCCAAGCAGATCAGAGAATTACATGAATTCCCTTATAGGAATTGGTTGATTCCCAAGATTCGTCTCAGAGAGAAGAAAGGACTGCACAGTCATCCTTGCATTTTCTTACCATGGATTATCTATAGCAAATCCTTCATCCTGGGACAGCTTTCTTTAGTCCATGAGTACATAGGAGAACAAAAACTTCTTTTTTAACATCATCCTAAGAATAATGTAATTAAGAAGGGAAGCCATTTTTCAAAAATCCAAATTTTCACTCTAAAGTCTAATTGGCATTTGAATTATTCACTATATTGAATTATTCACATCAACCCTCTCTTGTCACTATTAGGGGAATCAAAGATGTGGCTATACCATAAGTGCCAAGCACTCCTTCCGGGTTGTGGACTAGAGACCTGAGCAGCGAGTACTCTTATCAGAAGAGGACATTTTGACTGCGGCTTTTCTCCAGACTCACAGGTTTAATTCCAGCCTAACAGCTGCACTGCAGTCCATGAAATATTTACATTGTTTCTTGCTAAATTATATACATTATTTACTATATCATCTATTAAATATTTACCACCTTTCCAAATATGCCATGTATTGCACTCCACTACTCTTGTTTCTTTTAACATTAAAATAGAAAAGACCAAGTCCTGTGGAAGCTTGGAGAAAGTGCCTGTGACAGAGAAGAAAGCAGATGAGGAATAATGGAAAGAAAGCTAGAAGGCAGCTATTTGACAAAGGGCTCCATGTTATGTGCTCTCTATTTTCTCAACTTTCCCTTTCTCTAGCTAGAATTATCATTTCTCTTACTTAGAGAAGATGCTTATTTTTCCAGTAATTTATATATATAAAATAATTTAATAGTAACAATTCTGGAAATAGACCATAATTATCCTCAGGAGCCATGCTGCAGGATGGCCAGATATGTAAAATTGTGTAAGAAAGACATGGTGATATCAGGAGTCAAGACACCAGCTCACCTTATTCAGAACTCTTCCCTACAGGAAATACTGACATACATTCAAGTTTCTCTAAGCAATGTGATGTTTCACTTTCTGGAAAATAGGAAAACTATTAATAGATGTGTTGTTGTTAGGATATATATGGTACTTGTGGGTCGGCAAGGGGTACCAAACTATGCAACTAGCAAATTTTGCTGCTCTGAGGGATACCAAAATAATAATAATAATAATAATAATTGCTTTCCACTTGAGAACTTTAACTTGTTCATTGTTTTTTAAATTGTTCACTGTTGCCAAAGTAGGTATCACAGAGATTGCTAATTAGCCACCAATTCATTACGCATTGTCCCCTTCCATTGAAAGTAACATAGTCTTGACTTTTAGAGAGCCATACCCCTACTTAAAAGATTATATTTCACAGCCTTCTTAGCACTTGAGGGTGGCATATGACTAAGTTCTGACCACAGAAGAGTAAGTGGAAGTGTTAAGTGGGACTTCCAGAGGTCTTTTTATAAGTGAAAGAGCACCTGACCTTCTTTCTTTCTTCCTCCATCCTGCTGCTTGAAACCCGAAGATGATGACCCGAGCACCAGTAGCTATCTTGAACCATAACAATGAAAGGCATATTTCTAGGAATCAAACAGTAAATACCTGGACAAGTCTCTGTCTGATAACCATAGAGCTGCTATAGCAACCCTTCACTGCCAACCTCAGAGCTTAGTTTACATGAAAGAGAAATATCTTTCTGTCATAGTTAAGCTACTTTGTTTTAGGTTTCTACTATATGTAGCCAGACTTAATCTATACTAATACAGTTAGGATTATGCACTATTTCTCACCCATTCAACCATTTCAACATACAGGCAATGAGTACCCTTCTGTATGCCTATTTGCTGTCAAAACTTTTTCTGAGAACAATTACTCATATCTTAGTAGTGCAAATATAGTTCTGTGGGTTATTTCACTCATATTTAGCTATACACTCTACATGAAATGCTGTCTTTGTTTTTGCTTATCTGAAGTCAGAAGATAGCCCTTCTACAGTAACTATCAACACTCTAAATTGGTTTTCCTCCAGTTTATATTGGACTGGCTTAAAAATGGGTTTGTGTTGTCAATATTCTGAAACATATTATTGATGTCCACATCCTTAGAGCTGTGAAGGTCTTGCTGGTTTATTTTTATTTGTTGGATTGACTAATTATTTGCAATTGCTGTGCAGATACAAATGCATCAACATATTTGACTGATACACAGCTAAACTCTGAAAGTCTTATATGTTTCACATACAAAATTGTGTGAAAATTTCCTCAAACTGCACTTCAGGTCAACAGACATTTCTTGAATGCTTGTTATATGTTAGGAAATAAAAGGCAAACGAGTCTGAAGCTCATAAATGGAATCTCAAGAGAGAGAGAGGGGGGTGTGGGCAATTTTGGGAGAAGCATTTGAATTGAAATTAGCTTTAAATGAATGGGTGCTATAAGTGCATTCTTGCCTTAAATGTAGTCATCAATACCTGTTTTTAAATTTTTCTAGATTTTCTATTTTGTTTTGCTGAAACACATTGAATCACCTCGTACTGCAGCTGAGATTTCCTGAAATCTCTGCTCTCTAACATTAAAAATCTCCAAAGTATATTGCAGGTGTTTTTATAGGAAGGATATTCTTTAAAATTGACTTGAATAGATCATAAAAGCTTTTGATTAAAACTGATGGTTTTATAAACCCTCTACAAGACTATATTTCTATACTAGAAACTTCTTTAGAAAAATCAGGTGAATGGCATTGACCTTGACTATTTCAATATTTAAGGTGAGGAGGTCTATTTTATGTCATAAATAATCTAGATGATTGCCTGAGTTCTCTTTACAAGGCTGGACAGAGCAAAAGTGTTCTCAAGGCTGTATTCACAAATAGTATACTGTTCTATAGTTAACCAAATGCTACAATATGAAACAGAAGGATTAGCAAGAATAACAGCAATGGATGGCACTGTTTTTAGGTTTTTAAGTTTAAGGCAATCTTATTTGGTTTTGCTAACCTAATTTTTCCCTTTAGACTAAGTCAGCTCTCTTCGATGTGGAGTCAGTCTCTGTGTTTTTGCATAAGCCATTTTTGTGATTTGCTGATGTACAGACTTGATAGTTTCTGGGCTCCCCATTGACTTCTTGGGAATGGGAACCAACTATTAAACCATTGCACAGGGATGGTAAGAATTCCAATCTACCTTATGTACGTGAGCACTGTTCTATTCTGGAACCCTTAATTGCATAACATGACAAGCTAACTGATGAGAATATGGGATTTTGAACTCTAAAGCCCAACCCAGTATGAACTATGTAGATGATTTGCTGTATTCCCATCCTGAACTATGTTATTTTTTAATCAAGTATGAAATTGTGAATTACTTTATTTTAAAACTGATGAAGCTGTTTGAATTAGAGCAAAGGCCTGTATATCACTGATGTTTCATGAACCAAAATAAGACTGAACTATCTATGGATTTCCTAAAGTGAGCTGCCATTTCATTTGATTCAAGATTCTAATTGTGAGAAGAATGAAAAATGAATTTGGGGAATTATTCAGACTTCAAAAGGCATTTATTCAAAGGGGTCTCTAAAATTCGATGTCTAAAATGCACCCGAATGGTCACACTCTCACGATGAATGACCTGTTTCTTTTTATGTCCCTAGTTGTCATGTCTCTGCAGTTCCTCCTCTCCAGTGTACTTTCAACTGAACCTATTTACAGTGTTTTGGAGAGGATCAGAGAAGAGAGAGCTGAGTGAGGTCCAAGGTATTAATGGAGATTTTCTTCACACTGACTTTTTACTGATGTTTTCATGCTTGAGATTAGAAAAGAGGGAAACCAAAGGGCAACCCTTTCCATAACACTATTTTTCTTCTATTCCATCCCATCTAAAAATCTTCTCAGTTCACTAATTTTAGGCAATTTAAAATCTATTTTCTAAATTGGCATTTAGGAATTATTTATATACAAAATAATGTTTTAAGGGACTATATGGAGAATAGGAACAAAATTAAGTAAAACTCAAGCTTTATCTGTTCATCCATTAGGAACAAACTGGTTTTGGAAAAAAATATGAAATTAAATGATATTTAAAAGTGTAAGAACAGCTCAATTTCACCAAAGAAATAAACCAGCTCTGGCGTTCAACCAATTCCGTGGGCTTCCTTGGGGGCTAAGTTCTTTCTGCACATCAATGAAAGAATCAGTATTTGAGACACGAAGTAACTTTTTGGCAGACATTGAAAAAAGCACCAAATGGTCTCTGTCTTTGCTGTGATCAGCTGTGAAATGAAAACCTACCACTTAAATCACTTCTACTGCAACCTAATTCGTTCTCCCTGAACACAGTACAGAATAAGTCTCAGTGCCCTCTGGCCCATGGAATTTTTCTTAAAATAGAGCCAACAATGTGAAGTTTCTGTGATTGGAACATTTTTCCAATCAGCAACTATACTTGATATTTCAACTGTAGTTTGAAATTTAGTCCATCAGTGAGTTGTCTGGTCTGCATAATGCCAACCTCATTTAAGTAGAGGTTCTACCACTAATTAGCTGTGTGGCCTTGGTGAAGTCATTTCTCTTTTACAGCCTTAATTTTCTTCACCTATAAATGAAAAATTTAAACTGGTTTTAAATGTCCCTTGCAGCTCTAAGGTTCTATGAATCCAACTAATTTTTCATTATATAAAACGGTTATCTGGTAGGATTTAGACATGGTTTTAAAATGCCTGCCCCTCCCCCCCCACCAACTTTCAACTATCAAACACAATGTTACAAAAGGATTTAGCTACTGATCTGTAAGGAAGGGCCAGTTTTACATATCCAAGGAGTAGATCTCTGCCTTCATAGCACAATATGCTCTTAGGTCATACAAAGGCCCTCTAAAGTAAGCAAACCTCCAGAGCACCTCATATTTGCATTTCTTTGTCTTATGCCAATTTTGCCTTAATGCAACCTAATTCTTAAAGATAGAGCTGGAAAGTATGAGATCCTTTATTAAAAGCATAGTTTTAATTTGGGCTTATGACCCTGATAAAGGAGTATACTTGTGTCAGGAAGGAAGAACTTCCTCTGCCCTAGGGTTCTTCTAGCTGGTTTTAGAATCAAATTGACATGAGACAGATTAACAGGAGAAAATCAAATTTAATAGACCTGTAATTCCAAAGACAATGAGGCAACATAAAGTTTATATGAGCTAAGGAGAAGGGAGGGATCTGAGGATACAAAGGGGAGAAAGCTCATTAGCAAGAAGGTAAAAGGAGATATTTGGAAAAACAAGATTACCCTATTTTGCAGATAAGTTCCTTAGGTAAAGGCGGCGGCGGGGGGGTGGGGGGGGGAAGGTTCTCTGTTAATAGCACTCTTCCTAGTACAGGCTCTTTTTTCCAAAGTAAATCTAGGCAGTTGTGGGGGGAGGCAGAGAGTTTTTCCTGCATCTGCTGGGTTTTGATTACTTTTAACTCAAAATAATTTTTTAAATAATTTTTTATTGTTATGTTAATCACCATACATTACATCATTAGTTTTTTTTAAATTTTTTATTGTTATGTTAATCACCATATATTACATCATTTGTTTTGGTGTAGTGTTCCATGATTCATCGTTTGTTCATAACACCCAGTGCTCCATGCAGAATGTGCCCTCTTTAATACCCATCACCAGGCTAACCAATCCCCCTACCCTCCTCCCCTCTAGAACCCTCAGTTTGTTTTTCAGAGTCCATCATCTCTCCTGGTTCGTCTCCCCCTCCGACTTACTCCCCTTCATTCTTCCTCTCCTGCTATCTTCTTCTTTTTCTTTTTTCTTAAAATATGTTGCGTTATTTGTTTCAGAAGTACAGATCCGTGATTCATCAGTCTTGTACAATTCACAGTGCTCACCGTAGCACATACCCTCCCCAATGTCTATCACCCAGCCACCCCATCCCTCCCACCCCCAACCACTCCAGCAACCCTCAGTTTGTTCCTGAGATTAAGAATTCCTCACGTCAGTGAGGTCATATGATACATGTCTTTCTCTGATTCACTTATTTCACTCAGCATAACACCCTCCAGTTCCATGCATGTCATTGCAAATGGCAAGATCTCATTCCTTTTGATGGTTGCATAATATTCCATTGTGTATATATACCACTTCTTCTTTATCCATTCATCTGTCGATGGACATCTTGGCTCTTTCCACAGTTTGGCTATTGTGGACATTGCTGCTATAAACATTGGGGTGCACGTACCCCTTCGGATCCCTACATTTGTATCTTTGGGGTAAATACCCAGTAGTGCAATTGCTGGATCGTATGGTAGCTCTATTTTCAACTGTTTGAGGAACCTCCATACTGTTTTACAGAGTGGTTGCACCAGCTTGCATTCCCACCAACAGTGTAGGAGGGTTCCCCCTTCTCCACATCCCCGCCAACATCTGTCGTTTCCTGACTTGTTAATTTTAGCCATTCTGACTGGTGTGAGGTGGTATCTCATTGAGGTTTTGATGTGGATTTCCCTGATGCCGAGCAACGTTGAGCACTTTTTCATGTGTCTGTTGGCCATTTGGATGTCTTCTTTGTAGAAATGTCTGTTCATGTCTTCTGCCCATTTCTTGATTGGATTATTTGTTCTTTGGGTGTTGAGTTTGATAAGTTCTTTATAGATTTTGGATACTAGCCCTTTATCTGATATGTCATTTGCAAATATTTTCTCCCATTCTGTCGGTTGTCTTTTGGTTTTGTGGACTGTTTCTTTTGCTGTGCAAAAGCTTTTTATCTTGGTGAAATCCCAATAGTTCATTTTTGCCCTGGCTTCCCTTGCCTTTGGCGATGTTTCTAGGAAGAAGTTGCTGTGGCTGAGGTCGAAGAGGTTGCTACCTGTGTAACTCAAAATAATTTTTATGCTGAAGTGGCACATTTTGGGGCATCTCATCCTGCACCCCCTTCACTTGGTTATTAAACATAATTATGGACTCTATGACAGGACAGGACAGAGATCTTAAGAGAGGTGAAAGGTCTCTACTTGTGAATGTGAATGAGGTCATTGGACTTTAGGAGACATTGTGTAAACCTCTAGTTGAGGGCAGCCTCTGGAACCTACATTTGAAGTCGGTGGAGGAATTCCAACAGTCTGGGGAAAAGCAGGTGACGGTACTTAGGTTGATCAAATATTATAAGTGATAAAATGCAGTACAAAATCACTAGAGTACCAAAATCTTGATGAAAAACTTCATTACTTCTGTAAACCAAGATTTAGTTTTACTCAGTCTATTGACAAATAATTAGTTTTATGTAGATATTTGCGAGAAAACTGGATTCAATTAACAGACATTCATTTAATGCCACCTTCATTACCAGAGTACCTCTACTCTGTCTGAAGTAGATAAGTTTATCTCAAAGAAATGTCTCAAGATTTCAGCTGCATTTTAAGAATATGTAGTTCCCTTGTGGGGAAGTTGTCGGAGTCTCTCATTTCTTACTAAGACTCTATTTTCAAGACTCTGTTCTTACTAGGACTTATTAGTCCACTTCTGAGGACTAATGTGCCTCATCTCTTACCAGGATTTTTTTTTTCCCAGATAACATAGAAGTATTTAATATTTCCTCATCCTTTCTTTGTTCCCTAAGTGTTTAATGTGCTAGGTTCTTCCATTAGGTGGGAAAAAGACTTGATTTCAACTGATAGACACTGGCAGAAGTTATTAATTCTTCATGAGAAACCAAAGGTAGGCAAATATGCACCAACTGTTATATAGCTTTGCAAATAGAAAAACAGTTGACCAAATTAAAGAGTACGCAGTGCTGTGGGGGCAACATAAACCCACTCAGTGATCCAAAATGCAGTTGTTTCCATCCATCCTCATTTCCTGTTGGCTTCAGTACCAGATGTTTTGGGACTTCAAGCATCTTGACATCCTCCAAATAGCTGCATGAGTAATTGAGACATATGTTGGTGCGTGCGTGTGAGCATGCGTCTGTGTATGTGCATGCATGCACGCACGTGTGTCTTGGAAAGGTTCTCCTCTATCAATCCCTACATTCAAGTCTAAGAATATAGAATCTAAAAACAGTAGAAGGGGTTTTGTTTGAAGTCAGGCAAAGCTGGGTTTAAATTTACCTATCAGTTCTCGTCTTTGTGACCTCAATTAGATTACCAAATGTGGTGCCTCCGTTTTTTTCATCTATAGAAGGGGGATAATAGTCCCAATTTTAGGGCTCTCTGAGAGTGCATTCAAAAAAGAAAGCAATTAGTGAATAGTAATTATTATATCAAAGATTCTCGAAAGTTCGAAAGGTTTTGGAGAGACTCCCTAAAGGAGGTTAAAATACAAACAAATGGCATTTTCCTTATGGATTCGACATATACTGGAATTTATATTACTAGCACACATTAGATGGGAAAGCCAATGTAGTGCTTAAGAATGTGATCTCTGGGGGTGCCTGGGTGTCTCAGTCAGTTAAGTGTCTGCCTTCGGCTGGAGTTATAATCTCAGGGGTCCTGGGATCAAGCCCTGCATCAGGCTCCCTGCTCAGCAGGGAGTCTGCTTCTCCCTCTCCCTCTGCTCCTCCCCCTGCTCTTGCTCTCTCTCTCAAATAAGTAAATAAAAAATCTTTTTAAAAAAATGTGACCTCTGCAATCATACAGATTAGAGTTCAAATCCTGACTCTGTTAGCCAATAAAATTGGACAAATTATTTAATATCTCTGAACTCTCAGATTTTTTTCTTAAAACAATAGTGGTTATAATAGTTCCTACCTTGCTGTGTGGTGAGCATTAAATGAGCACTAAATTCATATAAGTCATTCACAGTGCATAATACATAGTAAGCATGTCATGAATGGCAGCTATTCATTATTTTCATTGCATTCCTCAACAATTAAAGAATGACAATGGTGGAAGGAACCTTAGAGATCATCTGGTCCATGAATTGAAAACCATCCTTTTACATCTGGGGTGAATTAGCCTAAAGAAGGGAAGTGACCAGACCAAGATCAATCATTTAGTTAGTGACAAAGCTGTCTGTGCAATCTAGGTTTCTTGCCCCATCGTTAGTATTCTTTCCACTCTATCGGAGATGCTTGTGGACAGAAAGATTTCCCAAGCACCCTTGAGTTGCCATGCTCATGAATTCAGCCCCTACACCACTACTTGGGAATTCTTTAAATGTTATATTATCTTTATTATTCCCTGTCATGACAGATGTAATTATGCCATCTTCTTCTCTGTTCTGAGTGGCAGCTAAATGTTCCTATTTTTAGGTGGATGCTCTGGTGAGAGGCCAGTTTTGGTCATTGTTTCTATCCTCCTCATTCTCCTACCCCTGCCCCTAACATCACCAGCAAACAATTGTGTTTATGGTGACAGCCTTGGCTTTCACATGCATTTATTATCAATTCTCATATAAACTCCCTTTGGTTTCTCTCTCCCTCTTTCTCTATTAGTTCCCTTTATATTTTTTATAGTCCAAATTAAAAATCTGTATCTTCACTCATTCTTTGAAGAACAAGCTTCAGAGTGATTTGATAAGACTCCCCAGATAGCAACTTGGAATTGTTTATTTTTAATTTGTGGATTAAAAAAAGTTAGAGTCAATGGACACATAGGTCCTAAATCAGAATTAAAATGATGGAACCACATAGAAGTCCCTCCCAGAATCTTAGAGTTGGAAGAAATCTCAGAAACCATTAGTTCAACCTGTTATTCAGTAAGGAATGCTTCTTCACCTCCCCATATAACAGTCATTGAGCTTCATATATTAAGAATTATAGCAGCAAGGGCTTTTAGAGGTTATCTAATTTAACACATTCATTTGCTAGATGAGGAGACAAAGGGCAAGAGGGAAAAATTCACTCCTCCAGCCTTCTTGTTAATTCTCTAGATTAAAAAAAATAGGCAAAAAAATGATCTTCTTCCCGATAGATTTTTTGGGGGGGATTAAAGGAGCATGATAAATGGTTTGGGTGTCCTTTCCTTTCATGAACTGATTCTGTTTCCAGAACATTTGCTAATCCTATCTAAGGTTTAGGACAAGATGATAACAGGGTGAGGGTGAAGTCTTATGTTGGTGCAATGTGTGAAAGAAGAAGGAATATAGAAAGGCATAAACTTTGAGAGTTCGTGTTTCCCAAAGTAAAACAACAATCATTAGGATAAATATTTTCTTCCAATCACTTTTCTTGGTTAGCTATTACTCCAGAGCAGTGCTATTCACTAAAACTTTCTGTGATTATAGGAATGTTCTATGTCTGTGTTGTCTAATACAGTAGCTGCTAGCCACATGTGGTTATTGAGGACTGAGTTTTTTATTTTATTTAATTTTAATTCATTAAATTTAAATAGTCACATGTGGCTAGTGGCTACCATACTGGACAGAGCCTCCTTAGAGCCTAATAACAACAACTTTTTTATTCAGACCAGCTAGCCCACCATGTCTTATGTCAAGAAATTGTTTCTGAAGAAGGAACACATCTTTTCCTGATGCATTTTATGGTGACAAAAATTCCAAATGTTACCTCCGAGTTATCACAATATCTTAAACAAGATCTTTTCCTCTCTGAGAATAGTACACCCATCCCCATGCCAACAATCTAAATTGTAGTATAAATTGCATGGTAGGTATTATGTAGATTCACATCTGAATGCAAGACTTGGATTAAGTCTGTCTACCTTTCTTTGCAATCTCTCTTCTATTGTGTAGACTCTATCTGATCTATCTCACAGAACTGTTGTGAGCATCTATAGCAATAATTGATATAGAATAATTTTGTTTTTTTTTAAAGATTTTATTTATTTATCTGACAGAGAGAGTGTGAGAGCACAAGCTGGGAGACAGAGGGAGAGGGAGAAGCAGTTTCCCCGTTGAGCAGGGAGCCCGAAGAAGGGCTGGATCCCAGGATCATGACCTGAGTCGAAGATAGCCACTTAACCGACTGAGCCACCCAGGCGCCCCCATATAGAATAATTTTAAATAAAATGCTGTGAACCAGTAAAGCAGAGATTATCCACATTTGATAGATGAGAAAGCTGAAGCCTAGAAAGTGAAGTGACAGGTCACATTTATCTAAAAGTGGTGGAGCCTGGGCAAGAACACAAGCCTCCTAAACTCTTCACTGGGAGATTTGCAATTAATGATTTCACGTATTGCAATAAAAAGTAACCTTGTAAATCCCATGTGTTTAAAATTTGCTCAGAAATGTCACCCAGCATATCACAGATCCCATTGCCCATTGTTAAAGTGGTTGACCAAGTTCTTAAACAGATGTTTTTTCCCGCATTGTTTCTCTCCTGCTCAGATACAATTCAAGCAGAAAGAGTGCATACTTCTTTTTTTTTTTTTAAGATTTTATTTATTTATCCAACAGAGAGAACGAGAGAGTACAAGCAGGGGGAGCAGTAGAGGGAGAGGGAGAAGCAGGCTTCCCGCTGAGCAGGGAGCCCAACGCAGGGCTCGATCCCAGGACCCTGAGATCATGACCTGAGCCGAAGGCAGATGCTTAACGATTTGCGCCACCCAGGCGCCCCAAGAGTGCATACTTCTATGGCTAACCAATGCAAAGTACATCGGGAAATAATACATAATGCACATATAGGCTTGGCATCAACCAGAGTTCCCCTTCCTCCTTCCCACTGCTACCATTTTTTGAAACCAAGTTGAACACAGTTGCAACACTCCCAGAAGCTCTTGGGCATCTTCTTTAGCCCATAAACTTGGTTAAGTGGCCTGGAACAAACAAATCCAGCCCATATGGAAAATTTGAAGGAAAGAGTCTCTTTAATGGGTCTTGATTTATCGCATAGTGCTTTGCTCTAGCACAAAAGCAAGAACCACTGAACGCTTTAAAGGATTGTTTTTCCTCTCTTTACATGTATCACCATTGCTGCAGCATTAGTACCGAATAATTATGCTGTCGTTGGGGAAAATTTGTTGACAACAGAGTCAGTTCTCAAACATCTCCTTCCTTTTCTCGTTCCATTTGTCTTCCCTAGAATAAATTTTTGTACCTTTTAACACACCTTTAATTTGGTATTTATAAAACCCTTGCTTTGGGGGGCTTGCCATGCTGTTGTCAGATTGGCTTCCTCTTTCATCAATCAGGCAACAAATTTTATTGCAGTAGTTCTTAAAAGGTGGCCCCATGGGACAACCACATCAAAATCACCTGAGGGAAGGTATTCATAAAAAGCAGATTTGTGAACCATACTCCAGGTGATTCTCATGCATAGTGAAGTTTGAGAGCCCTTGCTTTAAAGAAAGCCTCCTCATCGCAGAGCAATCTTCTAGATCTAGGGCAAATGAAAAGGACAAAAGAAAAATATAATTCCTTAGATACCTGAGAAGTTATAGTCATCTGACCATGACTCATAGTTATCTTATTTTCAAATTTAAATTAATTTACAACAGTAACCAAATAACTAGAAGAGAGTGAAAAATTGTGGCCGAGCCAAACATTTTCAGCTAAAATAAGCACATAACATCTCTATACAGTTAATCCAATTTATTGCTACACAAATGATTATAAAAATTCCAGATCTAGGATACTATGCTGTAATAGTAGACAATTTTTTCGTCAGCATTACTAACTTCATAAATTAAATAAAACATTACAGGTACCCACTATGTAAAAAGTACACAGTTTGGCACTGTAGTTCTGGGCTGAGTGTAGTTCTGGGCTGAGTAGTGGGGCCTAAGCGGGTGTTGGTGAAAAAAGGTTCATGTTTCACACTTAATATTTGCCTGAAAATAGAATATCATCAACCTGAACTTTTGTCTACTAACTCTATACTCTCCCATTCCTTCAGGAACTGTTATTCCAAGGCCAGGGCAGATAAGATGAATACCTGTGTGTGTGTGTGTGTGTGTGTGTGTGTGTGTGTGTGTGTGTGTGTAGCAAAGTAAAGTTAACAGATCCCTGAATCTTAAGATGCCAAATCCAGATGCATTTTTAAACATCACCCTACAGGGTTTGCATAAGTCTGATATCTGATACTTCAGAAACAAATAAATCCAATGCTTACAATATTCTATATGGATGTGAAGCAACAGATGTAAAACCAATTTACCCGTTACCATTTCAAGTGTTTATGAGTAGAAATAATTTTGAAAGAAGTTAACTTGTGCCTACATATATCTGTTATGAGTGAAATTATAGTTAACTTCTGGAAATTAAACTTATTTACTCTGCATTATCATTTGAATGCTTGATGTGCATGGTGAAGGAAAAACAATCAAGATTATTTCAGTCCAGAATAAGACTCAACACAGCCAGGACAAGAAAATAAGATGACACGCTCTATATTTGGGAGTATCCTTGTTTATGAATATCTTTGTATAATAGCGCTTATTTTCAACTACGTCAGAGCAGGATGCCAGCCAAGTTGGATGACATCATAGAAGTAGACTTTATTCTACCTATCAATGATGCTGCAGTCTAGTTGGAAAGATAAAAGAATTCCTATGGCAAAAATTTTATGTCTGCAGGACCAATTATAAGCAAATAAATTCATATAATGCCCACCATATATAACTCCTAGAGAAAGCACTGCTCCAGATGCTAAATGTCTGGAGAGGTTAATCTAGAAGGGCTTCCTGGAAGCCCAACCAGAATCTTCCTAACTATATGATAAGCACTCAGGATATAATAGTGAACAAGTTAAATTTAAGTTCTGACCTCACGGACCTTAGTCTAGTAGAGAATATAGATGCTAAATACATAAAATAGGTGTGAAGAATATTACAAATAGGAAATACAAGTGCTATGATGGTTCTAACCCAGTTTTGAGGCCTGGGAAGGCCTCCCTGAGGAGCTGAAGGCCCTGAGGCACAAGTGAGCATAATGTGGCCAAGGAACTAACAGAAAACCAGTTAGATTGGAGCAAAGAGTTTGAGGTAGAAATAGAAAAAAAATGAGGCTAGAGAGGCATATGGATTAAAGTGAGAAGAGGATGTGGGATTTAACATAGCATCTTAAAGTGAAAATTAAATCTGTAAAATGGGATTAAATGGAATTAAATGGACCTTTTCTTATTCAGTGACCTAGAATTAAATGCAGATGTCAAGATTTTTCCCTTCCTCCTGTTTCGTTCTAATAAGTTATTTGTGCAAGAGAAACTGGATCCGTCAGTGATACATCAAAAAAATTTGAGAAAGATTTGGAAGATCCATCAAAGAAGGAATTGCTGGCATTAACTAATCTCTAGATTTTTAGCTACTTCAATTTTAACGTGATTTCAATCTGTTCTGAAAGTTAAGATGTTTTGGGGTCTGCCATATTGTTTTGTCAATACATTAGTACTATTATTTCAAATTATAACATTTCCAAATTTTTAGGCCCAGGGAGCAAATACAGTCACGTAAAGCAATGTAAAAATTTAATGAATAAAATGGCAGTGTTTTTAACACCAAGAGTGTAATGCATTCCGTCACTCATGTTTGGAGACCATTTAGCCAAGACAAGAAAGCTGAGCTGTAAAGACCCACACATGCTGACATCATCATGTACACCTGACAAAAGACATTTCAGGAGCACATTGACTTTGTAAACATTTTTAATCACTTCGAGGAGATGTAGCTAAATTCTACAGACCTCACTATGTGCTAAAAAAAATTGGTGGTAGGGAGAGAGATAGGATGTTTGTAGCAGAGCTTTTGTGGATTTATTTGCTTCCAAGACAGGTTAGCAAGAGTACTGAGGCCCGAGTTATCTCTCACAGAATAAATGGTGGTTAAATCAACAATGGGCCTGATTTGAGAAACAATTCCATTTTTTAAGCTGGAAACTGCTGCATAGGCACCAAAAATTACAAGTTCCAAAATCACTTGAGTTAGCAGGAATAAGTATCTTAATTCAAGTATGTGACCCTTGGATCACTGTATGCTATATTTTACCCTATGTCTTTTGTATATGTCATGTTAAAAGATACTATAGAGCAAAGCACTGAAAAACTTCTGGGATTTGTTGATGCAAGTAATAATTATTTCATTTACTTCTTTCTAATGATTATTGATCTACACACCTTTTTAGATATGACTTAAGTCTGTTTCTTTAACATTTCATAGGAAAATAGACTAATATCTCTTAACTCCTCTGTGATCATAATTCACATGACTGAAGCCACATAGCTAGCAGGAACTTTAACATCTTGTCATTGGAGAAGGTGGGGGCATCTGCAGCCTAAAGGAATAGGACCTGTGGGAAAGGAACTTGGTTCATAAAAGTGCATGTTAGACATAAGAATATGGGAGAACTGGCTGAGATTTAGTGAAGATTTGGTATTAGAGGAGGTCTAATATTAACAGTAAGTCATAGTAGCTAGATTGCAAATATGACAAAGATAATAGATAGCAGTGCCGTGATTCTGGTGTGTTATTTCTCCTCAGTACCTAGTTAGTTACTAGAGGACATGGACTACATATGACTACCCCAGGGAAATGTAGTGCTAAACAAGGAAAGTAAGGCATGTAAATTACAGACAAATCCTGACCCCCAGCAGCTGGTGGACTGAGCCTATTAAGATCAGGGTACTTCTCACCATAGTCAGAGCTGTGTAGCTTGGACTAAACAAGGTACAAGGTATGGGGGAGGATGTCAAGGGCTCTAGCCACAGGGTTCTGTATAAATGGATAGGCCATACCACTCTAAGTACTTGCTATATCCAGAGTGGTACAGTATAAAAAGTGATACTTTGCATAGAAGGTTTCAGGCTTTTTGTCCTATTGACCTTAACCACACTGAACCAACTGTTTAGAACAGATCAGAAATCAGTTTGTCCCTGGACAAAAGGGAGAGTTATCAGACGTTATTGGGCAGAAGAACTGTTTGATAGAGGCAGTCTAAAATGGACAGTGACTAATGAATCAGATAATCAAATACTCTCTTGGGTAACTTGAATATGAGCCATATATCTTAGAACTTCTATCATTCACCAGCATGCTTGTTTGCCTCTTTTCATTCTGTCCCCTCAACTTGGAACATCTTTTAATCTCCTCCCCTACTGGTAAAATCCTAAACCTTTAAGGCTTATTTCAAAATGTTGTCTCCTCTCTGAAGCTTTTTGTGAACCTTCAGGTAGGTTTACTACCATCTTTTTTTTCTTTGCTTTTCTGACTTCTTCCCATGGTCTCCAAATAACTTGAAGGCAGAATTGATCTCTTACGTATTCTTATTCCTCAGTGCTTAACACAGTGTTAATTAGTAATACTAAGAACTAACCTTTATTAAAATATACTATGCCAGAAACTATTACAAACACTTTAAATGTATTAACTCATTTAATCTTCATAATAACTCTATCATGTAGAGTTACTGTTATTATAGATGAGAAAACCAAGGTGCAGAGGTTAGACTTGATCCTAGGTCACACAGCTTATATGTGGCAAGCAGAATTCAAATTCAGGCAGTGCAGAGGCACCTGGGTGGCTCAGTCAGTTAGTGTCTGACTCTTGATTTTGGCTCAGGTCATGATCTCAGGGTTATGAGATCTAGCCCCTCATCCAGCTCACATGCTGGGTGTGGAACCTGTTTGGGATTCTCTCTCTCTCTCCCTCTGCTCCTCCCCGCACTCTAAAAAAAGAAAGAAAGAAGGAAAGAAAGAAAGAAAAAGAAGGAAGGAAGGAAGAAGAAAGAAAGAAAGAAAGAAAGAAAGAAAGAAAGAAAGAAAGAAAGAAAGAGAAAGAAAGAAAGAAAGAAAGAAAGAAAAAGAAAGAAAGAAAGAAAGAAAGAAAGAAAGAAAGAAAGAAAGAAAGAAAGAAAGAAAGAAAGAAAGAAAGAAAGAAAGAAAGAAAGAAAGAAATTCAGGCAGTCTGGCTCCAGATTAGCAAGTATTCAACAAATATTTGTAGAAGGCAATGAAATGTAACAATAGAAAGCGAACTTAGATTTTGGAATTTCTCTTTTTACAGATGGGGAAAATGATACCTGGAAAGTTGGCAAAGAAAGGGTTAGCTAGTTAGTGGCAAAAAGGAAGTTATAATTTAGAATTTACATTTTTCTATTTTCACTGCTAGATGTTGCTCTCCTCAAAGGCTATCTCTAAATAGTTTAAAAAGAATTTCCAAGAACCCATCAAAATTATCTCTTATTATCTGACTGAATTCAGTTCTCTTTATCTGAGTCAAATATGGCAAGAAAGGAGAAGGAAGGAGATAACCTCTATTCATAAAAGGGAGGTCCTTAAGTCCTCATGCTACTATTTATTATGTACGTTATTATTCAAATATAAGTAAGGCCACTTGCTAAACCACAATTCCATTTTCAAGAGATCATAATACTAATTTCCATGCATCAATAGTAATAGAAGTTTCCCAAATCTCTAACTTACCCCCATAACAGCCATTACTCTATGCTGTGTCCTATTTTAAATAGATTCTTCTCCACAAGCTTCTTCCATGTTTTTCTTTTTTTCCTCTCCCTTCCACTCCTAGACCTGTGCATTCCCCTAAAATGCCAGCCCCGGGGACCTTAGGGTTCTCTTTACTTTCTTCTGAATTTGACATTTGTTATCCATCGATAACAAGAGTCATTTCTCATGCTAAAGTGACTGGGTTGGCAGAAAGTTTTCTCCTTTGTGAGCAAAACTGACCAAGTGAATTATTTTCTTTCTCCCCTTCAAAAGAGGTTGAGAGTGAGTGAATCTCCTTGTCTTGAAAAACCAATGGGTTCTCCTGATGGGCATATATTTCTTGTTAAAGACTGGCTGATTTCCATCACCTGAATGTGTATGTGTAGTGATTTTTTCTGCTATTTTGAAGGTAGAAACAAGATAGTAGAATTTTACTGTGCTCTAGAAAAAGCAATAAACCCTTCTTCAAACTTCAGAAGCTAGCACAGTAAAAGGAACTCTACACCAGTAGGACATTTTCCCTTCAAAATAACAAAGCAGAACACAAAGTAAGCCAAAGCGTATTAACAGAGAAAGGAATTCAGTTATCTTTGAAACTGAACTCCAGAAATGACTTACTTAAAAAGAGTTCCTCAGAATGGCTTGACATCTATAGACAAATCATTTGTCATCAAACTGTGTTCTCCTCTTTCCTCACAGTCTTGGATACAAAGCTCGAGAAAACCCAGAGGGACATACTCAGATGGACAGTATTCCATCTAGAACCAGAAAAGTCTTCTACATCGACTATTATGTTAACTTTCCAACTTACCTCAGAAAATTGTGGTTTAATATTCTCTTTCTATTTTATTTTTTTAATTTGACTTCTCCCCAGTGAGAGTATAGAACTATTTACCTAAAGATCTCAGGATCTAGCAACATAGGAAACAAGTTGTTACCAAGCTGGTTGGAGGTCATTTGGGGAACAGTGACGTTTATTATTGAGTATTTCACAGCCATCACCTATCAAATATATCTTTCACATAGAATTCTCCGCCACAATAAATTTAGATGGTGCATGTTCTAGAATAGGAACCACAACAGTGTCACTTCTTGACGTTGCTTGAGTAATTTACAACGCATAGAGATGATTTTAATACAAGTCCCAATGGAGACCTCACAAAGGAAGCTCAAAGCTATTCTGACAAAGCAGTAGCTAATGCTAGCAGGGCAGGGACTGAGGCACGTTGAAAAACCTAAAATCTCTTTCCATATTCAGCCACTAGGAAAAAAGAAAGAAAAGAAAAGCTTCACTGCTGAATCTCTTCATTTTATGTGGTTGCTCAAACTTTAGAACTTCATTGACCATAATCCATTAAAACAGCACTTATTACATCAAGTTCCAGTTGCTCAACTTGCTATTAAAACCCTGGGGTAAAAGGATTGGATCTCTTCCATTTTCCATAAAGCTGATTTGTAAAACTGAAAAGAAAAGAATCCATGAGACAATCTGGTAGATCACTCACTATTCCTGATCTGTGTTCTCTTATATTCTTAGCCTTACCTCTGTAACTGATTAAAAACGTTAGCCTAAGTCCTTCTCTCTCTCAAAGAAATCATCGTATATCACAAGGTTTTACTTTCATTGTTATTTTTCAGTCGAGTTCAAGGTTAAAGAAAATGGTACTGTAAGCCCAAACTTTTGTCACCCCTACCTTTTCAAATGCAATTGTGTGTTACCACATATTAGTGCTGTTTTTCTGAATTCTGTGAGGGGAAAATTTAGACAATCTTTTAAAAATATGCAAGAAACCAAGCTTGAATTCAATCTTTTAAGAAAGTACAATATACCCTAACTATTTGAATGGATATCAGTGTTTTTTGTTGAAGTGCAGACATAGCATTTTACAACTATTTTTATAATCTTTTCTACTCCTGATATTTTACAGTCAGGACCATTTCAGTCAACTTCAGCACTCTCTCAAAAAATCAGACACAAATAAGGAGCCATGTATAAGTCCCGAAGCACAAAGTTTAAGTAAAGGATTTCAACAATGACTTATTAAGCAGAATCTTGCCACATTTCCTCCTGTGGGTTCTATTATATAGTCCATATTCCTATGCTTAGAGCAGGATTGTTCTACCTCATTGGTCTTAATCTACATTAACCCTATAAAACTAAATTCTCCCACAGGTTTCAGTGCTGTCCTGATGTGATTAAAAACTCCCTGAAAGCTTTTCCAGCAAAGCTCATCTTTATATTACTGCCACCTCCCCTACTTAGCCTCAGTTAACTCCTATTAATCCTCCAATACATTTATTGTATTATCACCCTGTGAAGTTTTCCTTGGTTGTTCCATGCATGCTTCTGCTGGGCTCTAAAACTACTGTGTATACCTATATTATATTATATAGTTCAGTGTTTATCACAAATTTCCAATAGAATGTTTTTGTCAGTAAATAAGAATAAAAGTGAACCTCCAAAAAGTCTGGATGAATTAGAACAAGGTGGCTTCACCCTAGTATGAAATTTCTGAAAATCTAGTGTTTTATCTCATAAAAATATGTGCAAATGTTTTATACTATTCCATTATATATCAGTTTACTATAATTTATAATGTTATTTAAAATTGTCATTAATGAAATTGAAGCTTAAAAGTATTTCTAATATTCAGCCTGTGGTTTTGTGTTCCCTTTTTAAAACTACCATATACATTCAGTTTGAGAAGTACCTTTTTAGATCCTCAACCAATGACAAAACAATATTTGTACAAAATAAGAATATTCTGTAAAAGACAACACAATATTGAGAAGAAAATTTATAGCATTAGACACATATATTAGAAAAAAAAATCTCAAATCAATGACACCAACTTCCAAGAAACACTAAAAAAAGGGGGGGGGCAAATTAAACCCAAATTAAGCAGAAGAAAACAAATAATAAATATTAGAGAAGAAATCAATGAAATAGAAAACAGAAATGGAGAAAATCAATGAAACTGAACTGGGGTTTTTTGAGATCAATAAAATTGATAAACATTTAACCAAAATATTCAGAAAAAAGAACACAATTTATCAATATCAGTAATGAGAAAAATGGCATGACTACAGATTTTACAGATATTAAAATAAGAAAATATAAGGACTTTATGACAATAAATTTAAAACTTAGATGAAATAGATGAATTCCTTTAAAGACCCAAGCTAGCAAAGGTGACTCATGAAAAAATAGAAAACCTGAATAGCCTCATATCTATTAACAAAATTGAATTTATAGTTAAAGATCTTTTTTTTAAGATTTTGTTTATTTATTTGACAGAGAGACACAGCGAGAGAGGGAAAACAAGCAGGGGCAGAGGCAGAGGGAGAAGCAGGCTTCCCGCCGAGCAGGGAGCCCAATGCGGGGCTTGATTCCAGGACCTGGGATCATGACCTGAGCTGAAGGCAGACGCTTAATGACTGAGCCACCCAGGAGCCACATAGTTAAAGATCTTTTGACAAAAAAAAAATTCCAAGCCCCATATGGCTTCACTGGTGAATTCTACCAAATATTTTAAAAAGATATAATACCGGGTGCCTGGGTGGCTCAGTCGGTTAAGTGTCTGCCTTCAGTTCAGGTCATGATCCTAGGGTCCTGGTATCACCTGGGGTCCTGGGTCCCCACATTGGCGGGGGGTCCCTGCTCAGTGGGGAGTCTGCTTCTCCCTCTCCATCTCCTTTTCTTCCTCTCCCCTGCTGGTGTGTGCTCTCTCTGTCAAATAAATAATTTAAAAAATCTTTAAAAAAAGTTATAATACCAATTCTCTAAAAACTCTTCCAGGAAATCAAAGAAGATAAATTATCTCTCAACCAGGTCTATGAGACCAGCATTACCCTAAGACCAAAACCAGGTGAAAACATTACAGTGAAAACACTATGGCCCAATAATCTCCATGAATATAGATGCAAAAATAATTCTTTTTGGGGGGGGGGAGAGAGAGCATGTGAGCAAGCAGGGATGACAAGGGCAGAGGGAGAGGGAAAAAGAATTTTAGCAGGCTCCACATGGAGCCTGATGCAGTACTTGATCTCATGATCTGGAGATCATGACCTGAGCTGAAATCAAGAGTCGGATGCTTAACCAACTGACCCACCCAGGCACCCTGATGCAAAAATAATTCTTAAAAAATTTTAGTAAATTACATCAAATAATATTTTAAAAGAATAATATGTCATAGTGCAATACAGCCCAAACCTGAACATCATTATGCTTGAATAGAAACATATTTGCTATACTATTTCCACTGCAAAGAAATAACTTTTCCTAAGCCTAATGTTGGGTTTCCTGACACATACAAGTGTTCTAGTCCTCAAGAGTTTATCAATCACTTTATCTGGAAGAAGGAAAGAAAGAAGGAAAGAAGGAAAGAAGGAAGGAAGGAATTTTTTTCTGTTCACCGCAAGTTCAAGAGATACCATTTGGACTATATATGAAAAATCTGAAGTGACTTCTTTTAAAAAATTAGAAAAAAAGGAGTAGATAAAAAAAGATCCTTTAGCCATTCTCCCAACCCTAAAACTATGTTCAAACCCATACCATGGCAAAAAGCTGGAACAATAATAACAACTAAAATTATTTGACTATTTACTATTTACCAGGGTCTTAAGCACTTTACATGCAATTTGATCCCAACAACTTTCTGCATTAGGTACTGTTATCATTCCCATTTAACAGAAGAGAAAATAGAAACTGAGGATCACAAGGGTTAAGATAGGTTTCCATCACATTACTAGGATGAAGCAGAACAAGGGCAAACACATTTTTGTTGCTATTTTTAACCATCCGGTCACTAGAATATTCAGTTAACCAGAACCACTCTTTTTATGTAGTCTGTTTAACTGAGATTTTCCTGTATCCTGACATTTCTATATACATATGTTTCTATATATAGATGTTAGATGCCAGGTAAGCAAAATATCTGCCTTTCTAACTGAATATTTATTTATCTGAATGAAGAACACAGCTGACAATTGTCCATCAGAAATAAAGTATACATGTACTATATAATGAAACATACATGATATATTTATAATGAAATAAAACACATATGAAGATTATGTATAAAATGGTCACTATTGAATAGAGGCTACTGCTTGCTAATGTATCCTGCCATTTATAAAATTTCAATTCTTTTTTAAAATTTAAATTTTTCTAAACAGAAGAGAGAGATTATTCACTTATTGATCAATATTGATCATCTATTGATTCATCAATTGAGCTTGTTCATCTATTCATCAAAATCCTGAATCTCAAATAAAAGAGTTAAAAATATTCAGAGGAAGTGTCCATATGAGAATTACTCAATGTGATGTAAAAGATAATTTAATAAACACTTGATATAATAATGTAACTGGTGGCACTTGGGTACTGAAGTGTGAAGAAGCACTAAAATTGGGTTGTTAAAGTCCAAAAGCTTGATGAGATGATTCACAATTGGCATTTGAACTAATGATAAAATTGTGGGAAGGCAACATTATCAACTTGAAATGAATTCACTTGTCTTTCCAAGACATTTACTATCAAAGTACAGTCTAGCTGGTGACAAAATAGCTCATATGTGGTCTGAAAAAGTGACTTGGCAAAAATATCAGGCAAGATGTCTTTCATAAAACACATATACATATATGAACACACTCAGTTCACCTATAAAATAATCTCATAAGAAGTCTCATATGATGATCTAAAAAAAATCTGCCTTGAGATTAAGGACTTGGACCTGGAAGATTCTCATATATGGCTCATCTCTCTACATAGTCTAGTTTCTCTTGGAAAATCACTGGGCCATATTTTTCTTAGAAGGTATAACTGATCATACATGTTAGTACTCTATTTCTTTCTTTCTCTCCCTTCACCTTCATTTTTTCCCCCATGCTGTTTTTATTTTATTCAAAAGTGGTAGTTTGCATAAGGATTTAGGGAAAGGATTATCCAGTATTATTGTTCTTCAGGTTATGCACTGAGTAAGCCTCAAAGTCATTGTAAGAACAAGAAAAAATATACAATATAAAGAGAAAGCCAGACTTTTATATATGGGGTGTGTGTGTGTAAAGGAGGCCACAGGGTCTCATATGTATGTGCATAGATTCAGAGAAGCAATGCCATAAAACCACTTACTGAGTCATTTATTTCCCTATATTCCTTTTGAATATATTACTTTTGTGTGGACAGATGCAGATGACACTTTTGGTAAAAAAAAAAAATAGATAAACACCTGCATGGTCACAGAAATGTTCAGGTCAACCTAATTTTATCCACTAGTATTTGACTGCCTACTTTGTGTGCCCAATAAAGAGTTTATCATTCAGTCATTCAGAAGCATTCATCTAGTCCAGTTTTTTCCTGGTCTAATTACTACCAAATTCTGTTTTAAAATCTATTCTGTGATATTAGAAACCACTGAGCTGTACACTTCAATAGGTGAATTGTATGATATATGAATTATTTCTCAATAAAAGTATTATTTAAAAATCTATTCTGTAAACATTACGGCCACTATTTATTGAATATTTATCATATACTAAGTGCTTTGCATACATTGAGTCTTCTAATGTGACAGTTATAACCAATTTATGGGTCAGGTTTATAACTCTAGTTTCACAGACAAAGAAATCGAGGCTTAGAAACATTAAATAACTTGCCTAAGGATACATAGCTAATAAATGATGGATTCAGGATTCTACCTTAGTTGTGTTTGACCTCAAACTCCTTATCCCTTTCACATCACCGGAGGCTGCTTCTGGGCCTGTCTGCCTACCTAACGGAAGTAAACTGGACCTGATGATTTCTTCAGGTTGCTTGGAGCTTAAACTTATGATCTTCTAAACATTTCTCCCAATTCCTTAGATTGTTCTGGCTTTCTGTTTATAGCTAAGGGTCTGAAGGAAGAATAATAACTTAGAAAAGTCCTGATTTCCCTGATTCTGGGAGATGGATTCCAACTCACTCTTCAAGAAGAGGATATCAAGTCCTACAGTAACAATAAATATTTTTCACTTAAGCCTCACAAATGTCAATGCAGAAACATTTATTTTTAATTTTATTTGTTTGTTTATTCATTTATTTATTTATTTTTGAGAGAGAGAGAATGAGTGGGGGGGAGGGGCAGAAGGAGAGGGAGAAGTAGGTTCCCTGGGAGCCTGATATGGGGCTCAATCCCAGGACCCCAGGATCATGACCTGAGCCGAAGGGAGATGCTTAACTGACTGAGCCACCCAGGCACCCCAGAAATATTTCTGACTCAACTACTTCCTTAGAACTTGCCATAAGTGTAGGTTTTGTTGTTGGTTTTTTTCCTGGATACTGCTTTTCTCACCAGCTTGATTCATCTTGAAAATTATATACATTCTTTTGTTTTCAGCTAGGAATTCAGGGATGCCTAAAGGATGGTATCTGATGCAAGGTTTGACTCGATCACGGGTCAAGGACTTCTTAACACTGAGATACTATTGTGGACACATAGTAAGGACCCCTGATAGTGCCCCATCACCAGGTCAAATTACCAAGGCTTCCTGTCCGGGTACACAGGGGGAGAAAAGGCCAGGGAACTCAAAGGCTTCAAGTCAAATATCTGATTGCCATTGGGGATGGTATCAACAATAAAAGACATAGGAAATTAAAGTTACTCTCAAACTTTACTTTCAAATTTAAGATGTTTTCCAAATCCACAGCTGCTGCTACTACACTAATCCAAGGCAAACATTCCCTCTCACTGAAGCTACTGTCACAGCGTCCTACCTGAACTCACTGTTATTTCTCTTAGTCCCTACAGACCATTCTTCCCACAGCATTAACCACAGTTTGGGCATCTTTCTGGATGTCTAATAGAAACAAGTTCAAAGCAGCATTGTCAATTTTTTTTTTAAGTGAACTATACCCTCAATGTGGGTTTCGAACTCACAACCCTGAGATCAAATGTCGTATGTTCTACGGACAGAGCCAGCCAGGCGCCCTCAGCACTTTTGATTTTTACCTCCCTCCAACCCGATCTTTCCCCAGTCTTCCCCATTGCAGGTAATGCCACTACTGTACAATTGCTGATACCGGAAATCTGGGTGTCATAGACTGTCACCCAACATCTAATCCATTAGTAAGTCAAGGAGATTTCACTCCAAAATATATCCAGATTTCAACCATTTCTCTCCACCTCCACCACTATCATCCTAAACTGGATCACTATCATCTGTCATCTGAACCTCTGTGATAGCCTCCTAACTGGTCTCATGGTTTTATTTGCACCACTCCCCACCATCTGTAGTAGTTAGTGATATTTTTTGAACTTACATCATTGTCTTCTCATGATTAAAATCATTTAAAGACTGAGCATTGCCATTATAATGCAACCTAAACCTCTTACTTTCATCTTCAGGGCCCTATATGTTCTGGCCCCTATCTACGTCTCCACGTGAATCTCACCTCTCCCACTTACTACACCTACTCAGCCTCTCACCCTTGCACTTGCTATGCTCCACTCACATTAACATGTCTGCTGTTCTTAGAACTAACATCCTTTGTGCTTTAGGGACTAGTAATTCTCTTCTATCTGACTGGTGTGTTCATCTCTCAACTCTTTGCATTATTAGCTCCGTTTAATCTACGTGGTCTCAGTTCATACATCATCTTCTCAGAGATTTCCTTGATTATTTAGCATTCTCTGCCATTGATAATTTCCTCTGAAGCACATGTCACTTACAACTATTAAAAATTCACATTTACTTGTGTGATAATTTGATCAATGTCTGCCCCTCCCCTCACCTCCACACATACTAGAATGTAACTGTCATGAGTCTCTGGTTCATCATTATATCCATAGTTTTTTATCCCAGGGCCTTGAACATGGTAGGTCTTTAATAAATATTTTTTGAAGTAAATACACTGCCTGTATGCTCATTCTACCATAGGAAAAATGTACACCGTGAGGCTAGAGGCAAGGGAGAAGGGGAATGGAAGGTCCAGACAAGTGATCTCTGTGAAGTCATCCATCTGAACTTCTAGAATTCTCCTCCGGGGGGACACATCCTACTCATCAACTTCCTTTAGTGCCAGTAATCTTTTGGGCCTGCTGGACTCTGTTACTTTGAGGTAACTCAAGTTGAGGATACATAACTAAATCTTTATGAAAAGACATGATTAAAATGTAGCTAATTAATCTTTTTATTACACATTTATTTATCCTCCAATTCCCTTATTCTTCTCAGCCACAGTGACTCAACAAGAGCAAAAGCTCCAGAAACAGCAGGTCGAAAGCACAGACACAGCTGAGGATTTAGGCCTGATTCTATACATGATTTCGACCGCTTTAAGCGTCCTGGAACACAGGGCAGTGAATTCCTTGGTAAGCATTAAGTACTGAGTCAAGTCTGGCCACTGTTTACCCAAATTCAGGAAATAAACAGAATTTGGTAATTCAGAAAGGAAGGCCTATCTGTATCATGAAAGTGCCCCAAGTCCAAACTATTTTCCAATGTATATTTTGTTACTTTTAAGGTCTACAGTAACTTGACTAGATGCGTTTTTTGATAGACAGGAATTATATATAATAACACCTCCAACATGATTGGTATTTGAAGGAGGTAGGCAGGAGCCAGATCTCAGTGTGACTTGTATGCCATACTAAACTTACACCCTTTCTGAAAATTATAGGCCATCACTGAAGGATTTTTAGTAGAGAAATGATGAGATCAAATTTTAGAACATGTTTTATAGAAAGCTCATTTTGGGAGCAATGAAAAGGGTGGATTGGAGAGGAAAGAACAAATAGCAGGGTTTATAATTAGGAGGCTACTCCCGTCTGCTTGTGAGAAAATGATTACTACCTGAAACTGTGCTATTAGGAATGGAGGAGAGGGGATAGATGTAGGTGATATTTAGGATGCAGAAATAACTGAAACTCCATGTAAGGAAGTTGGGTGTGGGCGATGAGAAAAGGGGACAAGTCAAAGGTCCTTTGTAAGTTTCTTATTTGGGGGAGTAGGTGGATGGCGGGGCCACAGGAGGAGGAGCAGGTTCGGATAGGAAGAAGATCCTTTGGGATATATGGAACCTGACACTTGTGAAATATAACAGAGAAAAAAGTGACATGCCATGTGGATTGAATTACAGTTCTTCCCTTCTAACTTTCCCCTGAGGAATTACAGGATTAGAGTCTCCTTCCAGGCCAAACACTGAGCAGGTGCTCCAATAGAGTTGTTGATTTGATTTGCATATACCATACCTCAGGCCACCCACCACAGCCGCCTGGGCAGGAAGATTGGGAAGGAAGGTGGTGTTCATTCAGCCTGGCAGAGCAGGGCTGGAGTCTGCAAATTATCCCTGCTGTCAGCGAAATTCCTGGAGCTGCTCAGCAGATGCCTGGAGGGAAGGTGGTCCTATAGCATTTGCAGAGGCGGCTTGGTTGTCATGACTGCGTGTTGTGCTGTGGGGGAGCTGCCTCTCCCCCACTCCCTCCCTTGTTTCCTTCTCTGGAGCGGCGCGACGGCCAAGACACATCTGTGGCCCTGAAAGAAAAATGAGTCGAGTAAAGATGAAGGAACTAGCTATTTCTTCACTGGAAATTTAAATAATAGGCAAAGCAGCTCTTCAATGCTGTACCCAATTACAGTACAGCCCAATCAGCTGCCATTTGTTGGAGTAAATGGACTATTTAGGGTGTATTTTAAAATAGGGCTTTCATCTCCTACTAAGATGATTTTTACCGTACAATAGTGCCATATTGTTGCTGTATTTAAACTACTCATTGGGAGTGTGCAGGGACTGTGACAGCAACTGAAGGAAAAACTTTTCCACTTGCCACTTTACCACACATCCTTCATAAGGGCGGATGCCCATTTGGCGGTCTGAACATGTCCATAGCCATCCCAGTGTTCTTGACACTGGAGGTGGCCTTTCCACAGAAAGACAGGTTTACTTGAATGGCTTGAACTTTGAGACCCAAGAGATGGCTTTGGTGACCCCATGCAAAACTGCAAAGAATGCAAACCCCACCAGCAGGAAGGCAGTATCTATTTTGGAATGGTTGGACAATTTTTCACACCCAGGAACTGCATCTTTACCAAGGAAGGACTGAGTCCCATTTAATAGACTCTAAAAGGCTATAAGCCTTGGAGGCAGAGGGGTAACACTTAAATCCTGGCCCTGGATCTGATGCTAACTAGCTGGACAACCTTGGACAAGTTACTGAGTCTCTCTGGATCTCCGTTTTCCCGCCTGAAAAAGTTTGAGGCTGGAAATGATGGTCTCTGTGTTCCTCTTGGAAGTATCCTAGATTCTATTCTATTCCTAATCCTATCCTAAGGCAGAGGCCTACGTCTGTTTACTTACCTTTTCACTTCCTGTTAGGAGGATGGCAGGTGAAAGTAAAACACTACCCTTCACCCCTGCCCCACCCAATCCCCCCATCAGGGTTGTCTGGTCTGGCTAATTGCCAGACCTATCACTTCTGTCTTACTGAGCATATTTCTGTAGTATCTCCGTTCAGCAAAGTGGTTTGTGGAGCCACATGAGCACTGTTTTCTATGGGACTCTTTCGAAAGGAAGACAAAAGTGGAAACTGTCTATAAATGAAGATGGGAGTCCTGGTGGCCAGACTTTTTCAAGATCTATTAAAAAATCTACTGGTTTGAAGTGCTTTGCTCTCTAGTACTTTCAGCTATTGAAATAGAAAGTCACTTGATATGGAGGTTGGGAAGATTTGCCTTGAATTTAAATGACAGTGTTCGGGTTCATTTTGGCACTCCAAACATCGATCTTTTTCAATGCATGCTTTCAAAATATTATATGTAGCTTTTGAACATTTATTTTCAGGAATAGTTTTAACAGTGACAATACGCATTCATTTACTCAGTTGGAGAATGCCTAAATATTAACAGTATATCTTAAGAATTAGGAAGTCAGTAACCTTTTGACATTTCAGGAATCTCAGATATTTCAGCTGTTTGAAAACACAGTGCTACATTGATTCTCCTCTACTTCAGTTACCCAGCCCCAAGAACATTCGCCCAGAGTCTTCTAATTGCTTAGTTAGCTTCCAGAGCTGCTATGGTAGCCAATCAGTGTTAGGTTACAGAAAACGAAGTGTTCTTCTGTTTTGGGAAAGCCAATTTCAAATTTTTTCAGGGTACATTCTTTTTTGCATTTTATCTCCTCCATGTTATTTTAGATAACAATTTGATTTAAATAATATTGCGTGTTGGGGACTACAGCATGGATTTCGAATGCCCGGCTGCTCTACTCTGGATTAATTCCCTCATTCAGCCATTACCCATTTCCTGCCTCTTTAGCAAGCATTTTTAAATATCTTCATTTGGCTTTCTATTGAAGAAGAGGGAGTGGGGATGGGGTGAAGGGAGCGCTCAAAGAAAGAGAGTTCCTTAACAAAGAAAGGTTGTTGGAGGGAGAGAAAAGAAAGAGAAGATTTAAACTGCACTGTGAAATGGAAGTGCTCTGAAAATAAGAGGCAGAGCATTTCAATTTTCTTCTGGTCTATAGAAAATCGACCAAAATGCAAAATGACATTATTTGAGTCTAGGCAGGAAGGAAGATTATCAAAACTGCCGCTTGTAGGTGTACATTTATTAGGATGAAATTGACCTGCTATATTCAGATGAAAACTTGTAGCTCTGCTGGGGAAGGGATTTCAGATACATGCTAATCATTTACCTGAGCCCTTGAAAGAATTCCCCAGGCAGCTCTTCTTGAGGGTTTGCCCTTGTCTCACATACCGCGTACTTTGAAACAGATACGAAATTCTCTCTAGCTCATAATTACAGGAAGCAGCCAACTGCTTAACTTTGGTGTGTTTGGCCACAAATTGATGTCTTTTTAATAGATACATCTGTTAAAGAACATAGACCATAGATGCGAGCCTCATTTACAAAGTAAATTCTAGTTTGGGACCCTTGGGATCAAAATGGGGGTGAAGGGATTCATGGGTCCCAATGACTAGAAAGCAATCTAGCTGGAAAAGGCATCAGGCTAGAAAAAAAAGAAGTTTCTTTTTTGTTTTCTTTCCAGGTTATTTCGGGGTCAGATTCCATTAGAGTCCCTATTGATAAATGGATATTATTACCTCGGGAAGCTGGGTGGATAATTTTCTTCTCCTATCAGCTTATTCTGATAATCCTATCATTTCTGAAGGATCTCCATGCTGTTCTGTGGCCCAACCTCAAGCAGTTAATGTTTTGTAAACTTAAATGCAGCAAAGGAGTTCTTATTAGGAGAAATCTTAGGTTTCCATGTAATGAGGTTATATTAAAACACATCTGGGTCTTCAGGTTCTTTCTTTGGCCAGCTTGAATGTTGGTATTTGGGATTTCCAAAGCACTTCCCCCCTGCCCTTCCTAGCGTACCTTTTCTTGGTCTGTTCCATTGGCAGACAGTGCCTTTACACAGCACATGGCAGGTCCCATGGGACACTGCTTCAAGCTCTCAGATTGTTTTTTCCTTCCATTCTTCTCTCCTCTAGCCATGACACTAACCATACGTACATTCTTCTCTCCAAATAAAAATTGCCTTTCAACTAGGCTCTTGTTTCAGGTACAAACAGGAAAAGGACCTGGTATCACTCGCTAATCTGAAATAACTACAGTATGCCTGAATTTGCAATATAAATTGTGCATTTGTAAATCTCTACAGGTGGTATTTCATATATTGATGTGTGGACTGGGGGCCTTGGGAGGGTTTGGGGAAAGATTTCCTGCCACTCTTCATATTCAGTTCTTATTCTGCCTATATATGATTGCAGCTTTGTTGCAGGCCAAATAGTTTCTGAAAATGACAAGTCAATGATAAATTCTATTTGCCAAGCTGAATTATAGACTGTGGACTGGGGTATATAATGGGACTAAGCCTTTGATTGATTTTCCACTACATACACTATTTCTCCCTGATTTCTTTTCCATAGAGTTTATAAAATGGAGGGATCCCAGATGCTTTTGCTTTTCCTCCTATTCAATTTTCTATTTTGATTCCTAGACATCAACATATGGCTCTAGGATATAGGTTCCAGAAGTTTTTAACTTCAACCCCCTCCCAGAAAAAAAAAGGAGGAAAAAAGAAAAAAAATAAGAAGACAAAGAAAGAACATAGCTGTACTTTCTAGGAAAAACAAATCCATTTATATTTGCATTGTGTATATAATTTTAAAAGCCAATTTCTCTCTGACCTAAAACACCAGCATATTAATCTTAGTGTAGGTAGTAAGGATATATCATCTGTTCAGTTGTTGGAGTCAAGCATAGTTGATGCTTTCCATTTACCTGTCTTGGGGATCTGCCACTCAAAAAGAATATGACAAGATGGAGTGTAATATTAATACCAAAAAGGAAAGTTCACAGATGTGAACCTGCTTTGAAATCATCATTTTTCCAGGTTTCCCAAGTATGTCAACAATCATTTTCTTTACTTTTCCACTGCACTCTTTACTCCTCCTTCCTCATATATCCCTAACTGCTTCTTCTTATATCTTTTAGAGGACATTTTTTTAGTATAGTTGACACACAATGTTACATTAGTTTCAGGTATACAACTTAGCAATTTGACAAATTTATGCATGATGCTATTCACCACAAGCATAGCTACCATCTGCCCATTGCTCCTTCTCGTCTTGACCCACACCTTGCAAGCAGTGCACAATATATTTGGAACTTTTCTTGTCTAAACAGAGAAGATAGCTTAGATATGGTATGGCTATTGAGGATAATTTCTCTACAGAGAGATCTGGTAGTTTTCTATCTGGAAGGGAAAATTTTCATATAGGCTTTTATATGTCATAATACAAAGTACTCTTACCTGCTCCTTTGTCTCTAAAGTAAATGGATCTATTTCCAGTCATCAATATAGAATAATAGCCTACCAATCCTTGTTTTTTATTTTTTTAAAGATTTCTTTATTTATTTGAAAGAGAGAGAGAGCAGGGTGGGGAGGGGCACAGGGTGAGGGAGAGAAACTAAAGCAGATTCTGCGCTGAATGCAGGGCCCACTTGGGGCTCAATCCCATGACCCCAAGATCATGACCTGAGCCAAAACCAAGAGTCGGACACCCAAATGACTGCACCACACAGGCACCCCTAGCCTGCCAGTCCTTGTTTTTTAAAAAAGATTGTATGACCTCTAAATTATGTGATAGAAGTAATTTTCAGGAAAATTACAGAGAAATGCTATTCATTCTCTTATTTCTTCTAGATACTTATAGTAGTCATTTCTTATTTGCTCCTTTGCTTCCTTTCCCCCATCTTAATAGGACTTGAACGTCTCAGTCATGAGATTTAGGTGGGATTGACTCTAGCCACTTCCAGTTACATCTCCAAGAGGACCTTAATTGGCTTAAGCTAATTGGTGTATCCTCTTCCTATGGAGACAATATTTTTGGCCCAGAGATGAATATATGAAAAAATTGAACTATTTATATTTGAGGAAACACTTGCTGAGAGTTTCTGAAGAAGAAAATTTCCTCTCACTTCAATGGAAGATACATAAAAAGATGTTCTCCCTCACACACTAAATATGAACAAAGAAGTTTATAAACCCAGGAACTACAGGCAGCCATCTTTAGATTTAGAATGAGTCAGTTTTAGAATGAAGTTGACATCATGGAAAGAAAAGTAGAGAGTCAGAAATAAAAGGGATAGTCCTTTGTTGTTGACCTACTAGATCAATCCTTGCCTGAAGCATAACCTACCTCTAAAATTTAAGTTATGTGTGCCAATAATGTGTCTTTATTTTTAAACCAATGGGTACTATGCTATTCTTGTTACCTCCAACTGAAAGTAAATTAACTGAAACAGTACTCTAAGGTGAATTATGGAAAAAAACTTGAAACAGAAGCATAGTGACCACACAAGCTTTGCTCCTACATGATCAGCTTCACTGAGATTGATTTTAATGTTATGAGCACAACTTTTATCAAGGGTTTTTATTTTTTTAAATTATAATAGGGAGATCCTTCTACATTTGCTATAAAAATGTCTGCAAAGATATTGTTTATTTTATTTTCAGCCTTCTTTATATTATATCTCACAGAAGAAGGTTTTTTTTAGAATTTAACAGCACAATAATCCATATCTTTCTTGAAGGATTACTGTATAAACTATTTTCTCAAAATATGAACTATGTCATTCAGCAGATTTTTATTTGTGTAGTGACTCTTAAGAAGATCTGAGCCAAATAAGAGTAATTACATAGCATCTTAACAGGGTTCCCTGCTTCCAATCTTGATCCACTTTAACTTATACTCAACACAGCATTCAGAGCTCTTTTAAAAATGTAACTCAGATCACATCACCCCTCTGTGAGCTTAGTGTGCAAAACACCCTCAAGAGAATATTAATCCTACATAATACTGAGAAAAGGCTGAATAATTACAAAATAATATTTCTTGGGCCCAAATAATATTTCTTGGGCCCATCAGAAAGTTGAGCTCTCAATGCAGGAAACTTGAGAGAACCCCACCTCTGTGGTACAGGCATGCAGAGATGATTGGATTCCATCTGGAGACAGATAAAACAGCATCTCCTTCCTTGAACTTTCTCTCATATGAAGCAAAGTCCCTAAGCCACTCGGGAGGGGCAGAAAACAGTCCTGTTCCCAGGATTTAAGCAAGGATCATTTACACTCGAAGAAGGATAGGGGCTAACCATTCTTTCTCTGAGGAAGGGATAAGAAACACCCCTACTTAAAGAACACAAGAAAATATATCTTATTTCAGGGGAATGGAAGAAACAAAAACTCTATTCTTCTCAGGGAGGGACAGGGAACACTCTTGGGTTCAGGATCCTATACCAATACAGGGAAGAAGGGAAGAAACTCCTTCCCACCCAAAACCTTCCACAAATATAAGGGAGAGTTGGCTAACACAGGAAGTGGGGAAGTAATGCTGCTGAGAAAGACTGATCCCTAAAGTCCAGATGCCACAGGTCATGCTAAAGACTGAGGCTGGACCAGGAGAACCTAGAGAAACCCTTGTCCTCATGACAAGCCTAGAACTGACTAACAAGCAACAGAAGCCTTCATGTTTCCTTCCACTGGTAGAGGGAAAGTGCTTGGAGAGAGATCTCTTCTGTGGAGTGGAGGGTGGGGCACAAATACTGAGAAAAACCTTCCAGAAGTCTAGTCCTCATTCTAAACACAAAGTTAAAACAGTACACTACCATTCAATGCCTGTGGTTTGCTGAAGGTAAAGATAGAAACAAGGAAATAAAACCCAGCTCAATTCCTGACTAGATTGACCTAACATCCTGTCAAGATAAGTTGATCATGGTCCAGTAAAGAAGCAATGAGTTCTTATTAAGTTCAGATAGTTTATTACTTACATACAACAACTATAAGAACAGCCAAACCCAAGAGTTTCCCAAACAGGGAAATCCTGTTTCCCTTGTCCCATAGGACAATAATGGCACAAAAATGTTTGGATGGTTGCAACACAAGTGGTGAGATGCAGCCTGTGCCACAGTGGACGTAATTAGTTTTAGATCTTGTAGCTCTACCTTAAAGAGTACAGCCAGAAATCTTCCTATCTCATCAGAACCTGGGAGACAATGAGAAACCGTCTCATGACAGCTTCCTAGGAAGATAGGGAGGCAAGTAGGAAATAGCCTAGTAGGAGCTTCTCAGAAGTCTATTATGCTCTCATGTTCCGGGAAGATCACAGGATATTCTGCAAAGAAATAGAACAGCTGCACTGAAACCTTGGCTATGTGGCCTGTGTGAGTAAAGTGCAAAGTCATCAGGGCACTAACACAGAGTTCTTCCCCTACATACCCTACCCTAATAGCTTAACAGAAAGAGAAACATATTCATTTCTGGGCATAAATACTATTTATATCACTCTTTACTGTTTCTAAATACAATGTCCAGAATTAAATTAAAAATTACAATACATTAAAAATCAAGAAAAAACCCTAACCTATTGTCGAGATAATGCAAACAATAGAATGTGATTCAGACACAAAAATTGGAACAATCAGGGCAATTTATTTTTTAAAAACTATCATTCCTAAATGAAGTAGAAATTAAGACACTCTCAGATAAGCAAAAGGTGAGAAGTTTGTCACTAGTAGACCTGCCCTAAAAAAAAGGAGACCTCCAGGCTTATACAAAAGGACTCTAGACATTAACACAAAGACACATGAAAAAAAAAAAAAAGAACAATGGTAAAGGTTGCTGTGCAGTTAAATATAAAAGCCAGTAATATTACATACTTAGTTGGTAATTACTCTTTATATTTTCCTACATGATTTAAAAGGCAAATGTGTAAAACAGTAATTATAAAACTATGCTAATAAGCATGCAATGTATAAAGATGTAATTTGTGACAATAACATAAAAAGAGGTAAGGAGGTTTAACACAACAGACATTATATACTGTTGAATCAGTGTTGGTATCAATTCAAACTTGACTATTAAAAAGTTAAGATGTTAATTGTAATACACAAGGTAACTGCTAAAGAAAAAACTAAAAACCAATTACAGAAAAAGAAACTAGATGAAATCAAGAGAGTACACTAAAAAGTAAGTCAGTAATGAAGGAACTGAAGAACAACAACAAAAAAAGTGTATAACGTATAGAAAAGAAATAGCAAAATTGTAGAAGTCTTTTCTCATCAGTAATTACTTTAAATGCAAAAGGATGAAATACTCCACTTAAAAGGCAGAGATTGGCAGAATGGTTGAAAGACACAATCCAACCATATGCTGTCTACAAGAGACTCACTTTAGACCTGAAGACACAAGAAGACTGAAAGTAAAAGTAGGGAAAAAAGATACTCCATACAAATAATAATCAAAAGAGAGCTGAAGTGGCTTTACTAATATCAGACAAAATAGATTTTTTTAAGATTTTATTTATTTATTTGAGAGAGAAAGAGTGAGACAGAGAGAGAGCATGAGGGGGGAGGGTCAGAGGGAGAAGCAGACTCCCTGCTGAGCAGGGAGCCTGATGTGGGACTCGATCCCGGGACTCCAGGATCATGACCTGAGCTGAAGGCAGTTGCTTAACCAACTGAGCCATCCAGGCACCTGACAAAATAGATTTTAAATCAAACTGTTACAAGGGACAAAAAAATATATATTGATAAATTTCAATTCACCAAGAAAATATGACAATTATAAACATTTATGCATCAAAGAACAAGGGATTTAAAAAATGACACCAAAAACTAACAGAATCGAAGGGAGATAGATACACAGTTCTACAATGACAGTTGGAGAACTCAACACCTCATTCTCAAAGAAATAAAGAACTTGAACAATACCCACAAAACAGAGCAGACATATACAGGTGACTCTTGAACAAAACAGGGGTTGGGGTGCCAACCCCCCACACAGTAAAAAATGCACATACAACTTTTGACTTCCTAAAAACTTAACTACTAATAGTTTGCTGATGACCAGAAGCCTTAGTAAAAACATAAAACAGTTGATTAACACATATTTTGTATGTTATATGTATTATACACTGAATTCTTACAATAAAATCATCCAGAGAAAAGAAAATGTTATTAAGAAAATCATAAGGCAGGGAAACTACATTTTCAATACTGTACCATATTTATTTTTAAAAAACCGCACATAAGTGGACCTGCACATTTTAAACCCATGTTGTTCAAGGCTCAACTATAAGTAAAATAAAAAATGAAATTGGGGACATTACTACCAACCTTATAGAAATGAAAAAGTTATAAAAGAATACTAAGAACAATCGTATGTCAGCAAATTATGTAATGTAGATGAAATGGACAAATTCTTAGAAACACTCAAATTATCTAAACTAACTCAAGAAGAAATCGAAAATATCAATAGACCTACAAGAGTTGGATCAGTAATCAAAAATCTCCCAACAAAGAAAGCCCTAGACCATAGGGCTTCACTGGTGAATTCTACCAAACTTTTAAAGAAGAAATAATACCAATCCTACTCAAATTCTTTAAGAAGATAGAAGAGGAAGAAATGCCTCCTAATTCATTCTATGAGGCGATTATTGTCCTGTTATCAAAACCAAATACAGATATCACAAGAAAAGAAAATTACAGACTCATATTCTTTATGAATATAGATGCAAAAATCCTCAACAAAATATTAGCAAACCAACCATGAACAAGTAGGATTTAATCCCGGAATGCAAGTGTGGTTCAACATAAGGAAATCAATTAATGTAACATACCAAATAACAGACTGAAAGGGAAAAAATTACCATCACAGTTGATACAGCAAAAGCATTTGACAAAATCCAACATTGTTTCATGGTAATAGAACTCAGGAAACTAGTAATAGAATGGAACTTCCTCAACATGACATTTATGGGAAAACCACAGCCAACAACATACTCAATGGTGAAAGACAAAGTTTTCTCCCTAGGGTCAGGAACAAGATAAGGTTGCCTACTTTTACCACTGGCATTCATCTTTGTACTGGAAGTTTTAGAGCAATTAGACATGGAAAAAAAATAAAAAAGCCTTCCAGAGTGGGAAGGAGTAAAACTATCTATATTCCCAGATAATCCACAAAAAACATTAAAGCTGATAAACTAATTGTGCAAAATTGCAGTTTCCAAAATCAACACCCCAAAATCAGTTTTGTTTCTATACACTATTATTAAACAATCTTACAAGGCAATTAAGAAAACAATTACATTGATCATAGCATCTAAAGAAGAAAATGCCTAGGAACATATTTAAGAAAGTGAAAGACATGTATACTGAAACAAACTAGTTAAATGGAAAGACATCCTGTGGTCATGGGTTGGCAAACTTAATACTGATAAGATTTCAATAATATCCAAACTGATCTACAAACTGAACACTATTCCTATCAAAGTTCTAACAGACATATTTGTAGAAAAGGAAAATGTAATCTTAAAATTCATAGGAGTAGCGAGGGGCCCTAATAGCCAGAACAATTGGGAAAAAGAACAAAATTGGAGGACTCACAATTCCTGATTTAAAAATGTATTACAAACTTCAGCAATCGAAATGGTGTCATATTGGCATAAGGAGAGACATACAAATATATGGAATAGAGTTGTGAGTCAATAAATAAATCCATATACCTCTGGCCAATTGGTTTTTGATAAAGATGCCAAGTCTATTCAATGAGGAAAGAATAGCCTCTTCAACAAATAGTACTGGGACAGCTGGATTCCCACAAGCCAAAAAGTAAAGTTGGGCCTCTACCTCAATTACCAAAGTTAACTCAAAGTGAATTAAAAAAATGAACTAAAATTCATAAATATAAGGCTAAAAAAACTCTTAGAGAAAACATAGGAGTAAATCTTCATGACTTTGGATTCTTAGTTATGGCATTGAAAGCAGAAGTAACAAACAAAAGAGATAGATTAGATTTAATGAAAATTTAAAACTTTTGTGCATCAAAGGACATTATCAAGAAAGTAAAAATGCAACCAATAGAGTAGGAGAAAACATTTGCAAATCCTATATTGATAAGTGTCTAATATCCAGAGTATATGAAGAGCTACTAAAAGTCAACAACAAATTGACCAACAACACGATTTTGAAACTGGTCAAGGCCGTCAATAGACATTCCTCCAAAAAAGATATCCAAATGAACAATAAGTACATGAAAACCTGCACAACGTCATTTTAGTCATTAGGTAAATTAAAATCAAAGCCACAATGAGATACCACAACACACCTAATCGGATGGCTATAATAAAAAGAAAACAGAAAATAACAAGCATTGGTGGAGAAATTCAACCCTTGTATACTACTGGACTGTATGTAAAAAGAAAATGTGGAAAACAGTTGGGTGTTTCCTCCAAAAGTTCAATATAGAATTATCATATGACCCAGCATTTCCATTCCTTAGTATGTACCCCCAAATAATTCAAACAGGGAATCAGACTGAATTGCCAACATACACTGCATTATTCACAACAGTAAAAAGGTAGAAAGAATCCAAATGCCCAGCAACAGATGAATAGATAAACAAAAAAATACATATACAATGGTATATACATACAATGGGATATTATTTGGCCATAAAAAAGAATGAACTTCGAGTACAGACTATCCCATGGTTGAAACTTGAAAACATTATGCTAATGAAATATCAGACATGAAAGGAAAAATGTTGTATGATTCCACTTCTATGAAATGTCTAGGTTCAGTAAATTCATAGATACAGCAAGTAGATTTGAATTTACCAGGAGCTGGGAGAGAGGTGGGGGAATAAGTTATTTCTTCATGGGTACAGATTTCCTGTTTGGGAGGATGAAAAATTTTTTAAGATAGCAGGAAAATTGCCAAACACTTGGAAACTAAACTACACACTTCCAAATAACCCAAAGGTTATTTCCAAAAAGATGTCTCAAGGAATGTTAAAGAAAATAAAATTGAACTGAATGAAAATAAATACACAACATAGCAAATTTTCTGAGGAACAGCTGAAGCATGGCTGAGAGGAAAATTTATAGCACTAAATTTGTACATTAGAAAGAGGAAACATCTCAAATCCATGGTGTAGTAATATAATCCCACCTGAGGAACTATAAAAGGGAGAACAAAATAATATTAAAGCAATCAAAGTGAAGGAAATGATAAAGAGTAGAATCAATGAAATTTAAAAGAGAAAGGCAATAGAGAAAGTCAATGAGACAAAGAGCTCGTTCTTTGAAAAGATCAATAAAATTGACAAACCTCTAGCATGAATGACAAAGAAAAACTAACCCATGGGCAAAGAGAAAACACAAGAGATGCCAGGATATATTTGGAATTAAGTGAAAACAAAATCACAACATATAAAAATTTGTGGGACACATCTGAAGCAGTGCTGAGAATGAAGCTTATAAAACTAAATGTTTATGTTAGCAAAAAAGTATAAAATGAATAAGTTAATATTCTCCCTTAAGAAATTAGGAAAAGAAGGGGCACCTGACTGGCTCAGTCAGAAGAGCGTGTGACTCTTGATCTCAGGGTCGTGAGTTTGAGCCCCACACTAGGCGTAGAGATTACTTAAATAAATAAATATTAAAGAAAAAAACATTAGGAAAAGAAGAGCAATTCATACACAACACGTGTAGAATGAAGAAAGTAATAAATGTAAGAGCAGAAATCAATAAAATTTAAAATGGATAAAATCAATGAAACCAAATGGTGATTATTCTAAATGATAAAAAAAAAGGTATTCCTTTCATCAAATTGATGAAGACAAAAGAAAGGGCAAAGATAATTTACCCGTATCAGAAATGAAAGAGCAGACATCACTACACATGCTGCTCCAGGAATTAAAAGCATAAAAAGTAAATATTAGGAAAAATACTATGCCAGTGAATTTAATACCCTAAATAAAATGGACAAAATCCTTGAAAGTCACAAATTACCAAAAGTTACTGAAGAAGGAATTGATAACCTGAAAAAACAAATTTAGTAAATAGAATTTTTAGTTAAAATTTTTTTGCACGCAGGAAAGTCCGGGCCTAAATGACTTCACTGGCAATGTCTACTAGACATTTAAGGGAAAACTAACACCGATGCTACAAGAACTCTTCTGGAAAATAAAAAAGGAGGGACGTTCCTAAATCATTTTATGAAGCCAAAATTACTCTGAGACAAAATGGGACAAAGATATTATAAGAAAAGGTAACTAGAGAGCACTGTCCCTCATAAACTTTGACACAAAAATCCTTGACAATATGTTAGCAAATCAAATCCAGCAATATATAAGATAATCTTCCTTATACCAGTGGTCATATTTATATATAAATGACCAAGGAAGAGTTTATTACAAGACTACCAGGTCAAAGCAATATTGGAAAAATCAATCAATGTGATTCACGATATCAACAAGCAAAAAATAAAGATTATATATGAGTATCACTATAGATGTAGAAAAAGAATTTGACAAAATTCAACATCTATTAAAAAATTCTCAGCAAATTAGGAATATAAGGAAATTTCCCCAACCTCATGAAAGGCATGTATGATATATCAACAGTTGACATTTGCCTTCATAAAGAAAGACTGAATATTTTCCACTTCAGATAAGGACTAAGACAAAGATATTCACTCTCCCCACTTATACTTAATATTATATTTCAGGTCTTAAGCAATGCAATCAGGTAGAAAAAAATGATATAAAAGGCATCTAGATTTGAAGAGAAAAAATTAAACTGTCTTTATTCTCAGATGACATGATTGCCTCTTTAGAAAATTACAAAGGGTCTTCCCAAAAAAGCTATTATACCTGAAAAGCAAGATTTTTGAACCCCATAGGATGCAAGTTCAGTATACCAAAATCAGTTGAAATTCTCTATACCAGCAATAAAAGTTGCAAATTAAAATGAAGAAAACAGTACCACTTACAACAGCATCAAACTGTGAAATACTCATAATAGTCAAAAAACACAATGTTTGTATGATAAAAGGTACAAAACATTTTTGTGAGAACTTTAGGAAGACCTAAGTAACTGGAGACATATATATGGAAAGTGTGTTTGTGTGTGTGTGTGTATATAAAAAAAAATATATAAAATCTTTGAAAAAATAGTCTTTTCAAAAAATGGTGCTGGAAAACTTATATATATATATATTCACCTTATATACATATATTATATATATATTTATATATATATACCTTGAAGAACCTTGACCCATATGTCACAATATCTACAATATTTACAAAATTAAATAAAATACAAATAAAATATAACCTGATATAAAACATAAAAATTAAATAAAATATAAATAAAATATAATCTGACATAAAACTATAAAGCTCCTAAAAGAACTCTAGGAAAACTATTTCTGACCTTGATGATACAAATATTTCACAGATCATGCATGAGAATACAAAGCATGAAAGAAAAAAATTGATAAATTGAACAAAATAAAAATTAAACACTCCTACTTTTCAAAAGACAACTTTACAAAAATGAAAACATCGGCCACAGACAAGGAGAAAATATTTGCCAAATGCATAGCTGATAAAGCACTTGCATCCAGAATAGAAAATGAATACCTAATATTCAGTAATAATAAGACAAACAGCACAATTTAAAATGAACAAAGATTTAAACATACTTCAGCAAAGAGATACAGATGGCAGATAAACATGAAAAGATGGTCAATATCATAGACCGTGAAGAAAATGTACACTAAAACCACAATGAGATACCACTACACAGTTACCAGATTATCTAATTTTTAAAAACTGTAAATATCAAGTGCTGACAAGGATGAAGAACAAATTGAATTCTCATACATTCCTGGTGAGAATACAAATTATGCAGACATTTTAGAAAAGAGTTTGGCACTTTCTTCTAAAATTAAACATACACTTTTCACATGACCCCACTGCCCCAATTCTAGTAGTTTACCCAGGACAAATGAAAACATATGTCCACACAAAGACCTCTACACAAATGTTCATAGCAGCTTCATAATAGCCTCATAATAGCCCCAAACTGGAAACAATCCAAATCCTCCTCCTCAACTGGCGAATGGCTAAACAAATGGATGTAGTTTCACAATGAGAATTATTTAGCAATAAAAAGGAATGAACTACCAATACACACAAGAGCGTAGAAGAATCTCAAAAACATTATTCTAATTGTAAGGAGCTAGACACAAAATTACATACATATATGTAATATGATTCCATTCTGGCAAAGGCGAAATTGCTGATAGAAATCAGGTTAGTGTTTGCCAGGGACTGGGAGTGGGGCTCCTGATTACACTTAAAATAAAAGACAGTGGCCTACAAAGGCCTACGCAATTTGACACCCCCATTACCTCTCTGACCTCATTTCCTATTCCTCTCTGGTCATTCACTCCATCTCAGCCATGCTGGACTCCTGGCTTTTCCTCAAACACACTAGGCACACTGCCATTTTAGGGCTTTTGCACTGGTTATATTCTATGCCTAGAACATTCTTTTCCAAGATACCTAGTTGCTTTATTCCCTCTCCAGCCTCAAATCTCACCTTCTCAAGGAGGCCTACCCTGATCACCCAGTTTAATACTGACTCCTCCTCTTCACATTCTCCAGACACTTGTCATCATCTAACATACTCAATAATGTACTAATTTTGTTTATTCTCATTTGTCTTCTCCCACTAGAATGTGAACATCACAAGGGCAGAGATCTTTGCCTGTTTGTCTGTGGTTTATCCCAAACACATAAAAGAGTGGGAGCTCCGTGCACAGTATGCTGAGATATTTATTAAATGAATGAATGTTACAGAAATAAAAATGAATAACTGTACCAGTTGTAAGAGAATGATTGCTTCCTTCTCATTTTCCTGGTCTGGAATTTTTATTGCAATTTGCTTTATCTTGATAAGTAAGTAAAACATGTAACATATATGGCTGTTGGAGATATATATATATAAACACAAATGCCTCTTGAGAAAAATCCTAGGTCCAATACACAGTGAAAAAGGTAAATAAACCTCTTTGGCAAATTTGCCTCTGTTTCATCTCCTATAATAAGCCTTACTTGACTATTCCCACCTCATCCTCGTTCTGCTTTTGCCCAGACCTCTTCATAGTAGCTTAATTTGTCCAGTTCAGTGATTGCCAAACCTGGCTGGCCATCAGGGTTGCTGAAGAAATTTTTAAAAAATAGTTCACTCCAAAGATACTGAACAATGATCATTAGACATAGAAACTGGAAATCTCTATTTTTAAGTGTTTATTTGCATGATTTGGATCATCACCCAAGTTTAGGACAAACTGCTCCCAATGATTCCTGGACATGAGTTGTAACTCTATAGTTAGATTCTATGTTCCTAAAGTGCTGTAATGAGGTCTCCTCTATCTACCACAAGACTGATCAGATGATAGGACCCTTAGTAAGTAGGTGCTTGATGACCAGAACTAGTTAATTTTGTTCATATTTCATTTCATGGCAAGGGTAAATCCTCCCATTTTTACTGACATAAACAACTCAGCTTCCATGACTATTCACAGGCCCTCATGGCCTGCCCACAGGGCTCTGTGCTTGAAACTCCATCCTCTAAACTGTCTTAGTCCAATTTTCCCTTTGTAAACAGTGACTACATTAGGTTTTGGTTTATTATGCTGAGCAGACTCGCAGATAGAATAGATAGATAGAATCCTACTGTATGTTGAATGACATATGGTATCTGTAACTTCCTGGACATGTGAGAATGCTCAGCCCGAACCAAAACAGCACAATTTGACAGAGACTAATATAGTTATTACATCCTACTCCATTCTACTTTTAGGAATCTCTCCTGAAAATAATTAGAATTAAACAAAGTTTTATGTACAAAGATGTTTGTCACAATACTTTTTAAATATGCAAATAAGTTTTATTCTAATTTTTAAACAACAGATTTAAGAAATGTTGAAAGGTACAGAGGAACAATTAAATACCATCCACAAAAATTTCCATGTAGAAACAACCAATGTTCACATGTTGATATATTGCCTTTTCTTTTTATTACTATAGTTTTTTCTTACAAAACTGTAATTATACATATATAATATCTTATATTTTGCTTTTCTCAAATTGCATTGTTAGCATCTCCCCATTATATTAAATAGACAATTATTAAAACTATGCATACTATCATTTTATTTACATATTTTCTTAGTGTTAAGCTTTAGATTGGGCAACGAATACTCTTATTCATGCATATATGTCCATATCTCTGATTTTTATCTTAGGATATGTTCTTAGAGGAAAAATTATTACATTTAGAGGTGTGCTCTTATTTAAGGCATTTGACATATATTATTACAAAATAAATCCTCAGAAAGGTTGTACAAGTTCATACACAGTCAAAAATACCTGATTTTTGTTTTAATATTGCCTTTACGATTACTAGTAAGAAAGGACAGTTTATATTATGGCTGCTAGCGAACTGTATTTTTTTGGCAAACTAACTCTTAATGTTTCTTACACATTATACCACTAGGATTTTAATGTTTTTGATATTTATTTGTATGTTTGTTTTGTACATTATAAATACAGATCATCATTTAAAATGTTTTTTTCACAAAATGTTATATACTGTGTCTTTTCAAATAGGATGTTTTTTGACATTTAGAATTTCTAACTTTCATGTAATCAAATGTATTGATTTTTTCTTTATGCTTTCTTATATGATTACAAGTTCTTTCCCATCAGGTAAAAACTTACCCATATTTTCCTCTAGATGTTATTGGCATTTCTTATTACATATAACCCTTTAATTCTTATGAAATTTATTTTGTTTTGTCCTATGAGATAAAGATATAATTGTACTTTTTTCAAATAGATAATCCATTACCTCTGTGCATTACCTAAGTGACTCAGTGCCAGCATTATTTAACATTTTTAAAACAGTAAAATTGAAAACAAAATCTTTCAAGGGGGAAATTACTAAATGCTACCCAACAGCAAATACAAATTGCTACAGAATAAAGGACATATGCTTACCACTTTTGAAGAATTTTAAGAGCATGAAAACATCATTGACATAATGTTAAATAAAAAACATCAGGATGTGAATTGTGCAAGACTGTTGAATCACAGATCTGTACTTCTGAAACAAATAACGCAACATATTTTAAGAAAAAAGAAAAAGAAGATAACAGGAGAGGAAGAAAAGGGGAGTATGTCAGAGGGGGAAACGAACCATGAGAGATGATGGACTCTGAAAAACAAACTGAGGGTTTTAGAGGGGAGGGGGGTGGGGGGATGGGTTAGCCTGGTGATGGGTATTGAGGAGGGCACGTTCTGCATGGAGCACTGGGTGTTATGAACAAACAATGAATCATGGAACACTGCACCAAAAACTAATGATGTAATATATGGTGATTAACATAACAATAAAAAAATTAAAAAAAAAAACATCAGGATGTAAAAATATTCATACATGTCTTAGTCCATTCAAGTTGCTATGACAAAATACACAAACTGGATATCTTATAAACAACATAAATTTATTTCTTATAATTATGAAGATTGGAAGTCCAAGATTGGGATGCCAACATGGTCAAGTGAAGGCCCGCTTCCAGGTCACAGAGTTCTCATTGTATCCTCACATGGGGGAAAGGGCAAGGGATCTCTCTGGGGTCTCTTACGTATGAACATTAGACCCATTTATGAGGTCTCTACTATCATGACCTAAGCAACTCTCGGAAGTCCCATCTCTTAATACCATCACATTAGACGTTAGGATTTCAACATTTGAATTTTGGGGAGACACAAGCATTCAGACCACAGCAGTACAGTACAGCTTCTATGATCTAAATATCAAAAGTGGAAGGAAATAAACTAAAATGTCAATGATTATTATATATTATTATAGTATATATTAATATATATATATGGTTGGATTATGTGTTTTCCTTTGTATATGTTATGCATTTTACAAGTTGCATTTAATAGTATGCATTATTTACATTGTTTTTAGGTATTTAGAAAAATCAATTTTCTAGTGAGAGTCCAAAGGAAATCAAACTGGGCAGGGATTAATGTGAAAAAAATTCTTGGAGTCTTAATTGACACAAGATTAATATAAAAGAATTATCCATGGGCACTAGCTTTCCAGGCATCTACATCAACAGAAATATAGTGTTCAATTCATGGGTAACAATAGTCTGACACATTTCCATAATGGTCAGTCAACAAAGATTATACTGTATTTGGTTCTAAGTTTTGTATTTGAAAGAGTATTGACAAACTGGGAAACATTCAGAAAAGGTTTACTGGAGCAGTTAGGATTCAATTCATTCATTCATTCATTCATTCATTTGGATGGAAAATGGTTAAAAGAACCAAAGATGCCACCAATCAGGACAAGACCAAGAGGGAAATTTATTTTCAAATATTTGGGGGCACGTGGATTGCCCAGTCAGTTAAGTGTCCAACTCTTGATTTCAGCTCAGGTCTTGATCTCAGGGTTGTGAGTTCAAGCCCGGCATTGGGCTCCATACTGGGCATGGAGCCTACTTAAAATATATATATATATATATATATATATATATATATATATATATACACACACATAAATGTTATTTTCAAATGTTTGATGACTGCCTTAGGCAAGAGGCAGTTTTCTATCACCTCAGAAAAAAAAAAAAAAAGACAGAACTGAAACCAAAGTTAGAGAAACAAATTTCGCTCTAGTAGTTTAGGCGGAAACTAGATGGTCACCTGTCAAAATCGCTATAGAAAAATTCCTGCCTGCTTTAAGTGGCAAGGTAGATTGGATGGCCCAAAATATTTCTTTGAACCTTGAGATTCTCTGGCTCTAAGATTATCTCATCACCTTTGCTTAGGGAAATATACTTTTCTATACCATTTTCTATCATCCAGAAAATGACAAATTCAAATTTAACTTACTTATTCATATGGCACTTAAATCTGTTTGGGGGCTAAGAATTATAATGTTCATATGATGAAAATTTGTATACTGATACTACAAAAGAGTTTCCAGAAAAAGCAAAAAAAATTAAGTTAGAAAATGTTTTTAAATTTAATAATGAAAAGCTCTGGAGAGTCATTCAGATAATGGTATTTCAATTAGTATAAGAGATATTTATTATGATGCTGTTCACATGATACTAATAATGCTTTATACATGACAGAAAATATGAATTATAGACAAAATTCTAGTACAATAGCATCATCATGGTATCAAAGGCCATCATTGCTCTCATATTTCATAGGGAGAAAATATCATTATGATTTAAGAATTAAATGTCACTCAAACCTTTTTTATTATGATGAAAGATGTGTAATTATACTTTTTGAAAGGCATTCAATCTAATGACATTAGAGAATATAAAGCAAAACAAGCGTTTGACCAATGAGAACTTGAGTTATTTATCAATTTGGCATAAAACTTCTGTGCTTAGATCAGAACTGTGTCTGTTTTGTCAATGCATAGCCCAGATGACAGGTTCATTTTGAGTCACTTCACTTGCTCTACCTATGAGCAATACCGAATACCAATGAATATCAGGGCGATCACAGGATAATTGGATATAGCCAGGTCACCCATTGTGAAAACAGGAGTTCTGAAGTCCTGACTGGGCTAAGTTGGACACATTAATTCATGCATTAATCATTAACTAAGTTCTTAATATTTTTCATCTAGACCTTAAGATGGTACAAAGTTATCACTACTGTTAAGTACCTTACACTTTAATCAACCTTGTAAGATTTATGCTCATATAAATAATGCAAAGTATGAGGTGATACAAACCATAAAAGAAGGGGAAATTAAGGTGTTTGGGGCATTCAGAGGAGAGAAATACTGCTTTTGGATAGGGGGAATATGGAGGAAATATATTTGACTTAAGCCTAAAAAAAGATATTTAGGATTTGGACATGGAAAGATAGGAGGACAAGAGAGGAAGATATTTTAGGAGAGGGGTGATGGCACGCACACACACAAAAACTGCTGGGAAGTAGAAAACATATTTAGTAACCACGAGTAGTGCTGCAACCATCAAGTGAATGGCAGGAAGCAGTGTGCTGAGAGTTAAGACTGGAAAGATAAGTTGAGAGCAGACTCTAGGGGAGAGGGCCTAGAATATATTGCTAAACAAATTGAAACTTGTTTGGTACTGAGATGCTTCTAGGGATTGGGCACCTAGAGACCCTAAGATGCCTCACCTCCCAGAAATGGCTTCACTCTATGCCTGATGGGAGAGGGGGATGGGCAAATGTTCCCCTTTCATCGGCTCTCAAACACTTCTGATTGGACTGCGGCTTCTAGTCAAGTATAGCCTTGATTTTTTCTGAGGGAGCTCAGGAGCTAACCAAAGTGTACCTAAAGCTCTGTGCTGAGGAGAAATCTAGTTTGCTTTTTTCTCTCCAGACCCCATTTTACTTTTACTTGAGGTTGCTATTTAAATGATTATTACATGGAATAGTATGTATGAGCTCAGGGAGAAGAAAAAAAACAGCAACATCAGATTAAGTATTATAGGCAGAAAGTGAAATCTTCAGCCAAACAAAATAATTTACTTTATGGTTTTGAAGAATGTGCTTTGTCATATTATCCATGTTTGTTCCCCTTAATGAATATAAGTAGCTGACAGCTGCCTATATTTTGATCCAGGAATGAAAATAAGGCTGAAATCTAACTTTATGTCAGTTACCACACATGTAGTCAATTTCTGCTTAAATCAATTTCTGCATTTGACATATGTCGATAAGGCTTCTCACCAGAGATGTCGGAATTGAATGAGTAATACATACAAAGGCTGTGACATATCACTGACGGAGATAATGTAGGCAATAAATAATAGTAATATAATTGCAAGGCAAGAAGCAGGTTAATTGCCTTTAACAAATACATCTTGAACACTTTGCTTCTTGCTTAGCATGGATTGTGGGGTACAGCAATAAAAGGGATCTAGATAAAGGGACCATATAATTTATTGTTGAGACCAGAATGCTTTTGAGAAGAAAGAGGGTCACTATTAAGTTAGAATGGAATAATAAGTAGTAAACAAGGGCTGTCCTGAGAAAACTGAGATGTATGGGCATTCTAGATTTTTTAAAATATGATCTGGGGGCACCTGGGTGGCTCAGTTGGTTGGGTATCCGAGTCTTGATTTCGGCTTGGGTTGTGATCTCAGGGTCGTGGGATCGAGCCCTGAGTCGGGCTCTGCAATGGGCATGGAGCCTGCTTGGGATTCTCTCTCCCCCTCGTCCTCTATCCACCACCCCCCCACTTGCATACCCTTTCTCTTGCTAAAAATTAATTAATTAATTAATAAAAATAAAAATATGGTCTGCAGCTTGATGAAGTTAACAGGTCAAAAATTCTCAGTGTACAGGGGCACCTGGGTGGCTCAGTCAGTTAAGAAGCTGCCTTCGGCTCAGGGTCCTGGGATCGAGCCCCACATCAGGCTCCCTGCTCAGCAGGGAGTCTGCTTCTCTCTCTCCCTCTGTCCCTTCCCCCTGCTCATTCTCCCTCTCTCTCTCTCAAATAAATAAAATCCAAAAAAAAATTTTTTAAATTTCTCAGTGTGCAAAGTGGCATATGACCAAACACAAGATGACAGGAGTTGGAAAAAAAATAAGAGTTTTGAGAAGGAACCATAATAGTCGAGAAAGTAAGATTGACAATTTGAACAGATGAAAAACTTTTGACTAGGCATAGCCATCAAGGTAAAGAGGAGGTGGAAGTTGCAAGGAGTCTGTAATTAAAAGTGGAAAGTAGATGTGACTTGGATGTGAGAGGGAGCCTCAGGAAGTATGCCTGACCTGAATCTCTGCTTATTTTAGTGGAATGGATATCTGAATAGAATTTTTTGTAAAGACGACTCCATTGACTCCCACTGGCTGTCCTTGAAAAGCAGTCTTAAAAGATAGCACTCCTTACTTCCCCTGTAAGCAGTGCTTTCCCTCTTTAGAAAGCCAACTCCAATGATGGATTTCGTGCATGTCAGGCTCAATAGGCAGGGATGCGATCCCATCAGAAAGTGGTATGCAGTGTGTGCACTTTAAAATTACTAGGAGAATAATAGTTTGCAATCTTTATGTAAATCAGTAAGCTTTTCTGCCTTTATCACTCCCTCTCAGCATGGCAGGAAAAGTGCAAACCTCATCCTTTTGGAAAGAAACTGAGTGATGAAATATTAATAAAGATTACTAACAAAGTAAGCACTATGACTCAGGTTGTAGAGAGCTGTGGGATCTGAATGGTGAACACATTTATTCAACAACAAGGCAAGTTATTCAGATGTTTTAAAGCAGATGACCTCACCTCTGTAAATTGCAGGGAGCCTTTGGGAGGGAGGCAGTGCGGCAATGTGGGGGGAGGTGTGCCCGCACCCCTGAGAGAAGGGAGTTATTTTATTAAGATTAAATAGTATGCAAAAAGGAAGGGGAATTTGGTTGAAAAGCTCACAGCACATCCACAAAGGACTATGCAGGTCTTCATTTCCTCTCCAAAATGATTGCATTTCCCCTAGTCTTGTCTTTCTGATCACCACAGGAATTGATTTAAGTCATACGTGTTCCTCAGCACAAGGCTGCCATGCTGGGCCTTTCAGATCATAGGCACATGTGACTGGCCAAAGTGGATTTTTTTATGAAAAAAATCAAATAGTGAGATGTGGACGTTTCCAGTGACAGGTGAAACAGGGCAACTGAGACAGTTTTACCCATTTTTATGAATTTTTGTTTCAGACTGTCTTTGTTTGGGCTGCTATAACAAAATACTGTTACTGGGTAGCTTAAATGAGAGATATTTATTGTCTCACAGTTCTGGAGGCTGGAAGTCTGAGATCAGGTTACCAGATTGGTTGGATTCTGGTGAGAGTGAGCCCTCTTCTTGACTTGCAGACGGTTACCTTCTCACTGTCTGCTCACATGGCCTTTCCTTGGTCATGCATTTGGAGAGAGGGAGCTTTAGTGTCTCTTCCTCTTATAAGGACACTGATCCCATTATGGGGGCTCAACCCTCAAGACTTCATTAAAACCTCATTACCTCCCAGAGGCCCCATCTCCAAATACCAACACATAGGGGGTTAGGCCTTCAACATATGGATTTAGGGGGTGGAGGGGCACACAAACATTTAGTCCATAACAGAAACTTAGCTAGGGACAGACTTAAGGACGAGTCAGAAGGGATCCACTGTCTTAAATGTAGAATCAACACATATCTCATCCTCCCCAACATTTTGAACTCAAGGGTTATTTACCCCTGCCAAGACAGAGAGAGACTGAGATTGAGAAAGAAAGAGATTGAGCACTAGCTTTAGCAGGGTAGCAATCATCTTCATAAACTGAGGGACTTATGTTCAACGGCAACCACTGCATATTATGTCTGGGAATCCATCAAGCTTTGCAAGGTAGGGGATTGCTACACATGCGTCTGTGGTATCTTAGTCTGTCTGGGCTGTCATAACAAAAATATCATAGACTGGCTGTCTTATAAACAACAGAAATTTATTTCTCATAGTTGTGGAGGCTGGAGAAGTCCAAGATCAGGGCAGTGGTAGCTTCTGTGTCTGGTGGGAACCCACTTTCTGGTTCATCGATGTCCATCTCCTTACTGTGTCTTCATGTAGCAAAAGGGATGAGGGAGCTCTCTGGGGTCTCTTTTATAAGGGCTTTGTGAATGGGATATTCATGACAGCTCCACTCTTGTGACCTAATCACCACATAATACATATGCCATGAACCAAAGGAGAGATTCTTCCCATGAATAAATTTCAGCATTATTGGGGAGATAAACTTAGACAGCATACATTAATCAGGAAATATACCCATTTTTATAAGTGAAGAATTTGAGGCCTAGCAAGGCCTTCAGTGACTTATTCAAGGTCAAGAAATGAGTTACCAAGGAGACACAAAGAATAATCCAGGTCTTCTGAGTCCTAGCAGAGTTCTTTTCTTCAAAAGCATAATGCTGACCTGAAAGCTTAAAAGACTCCTAGGGCCTCCTTTGATAGGTATTCTCCTATAGGCTAGAAAGGTAACTAAGGTCATTTTTACAAAGGAAAGGGAATTAAAGAAAGATAAGATTGCTGCTATTTCTCAAAGATTTGTAGTTCATTTGTATCTGCCACAGTGAATAACTCAGGGAACAAGGGACACAGGAGAGAGTCCAGAGGATAGAGTGAGGCTGTCCTGACTTCAGATTTTTCAGAGAAAAAAGAGAAGTTTCATTATTATTTTAAAGGAGATTAGAGGATTGTTGTGGTACTGTTGCATAGTACCAGTGGATTAGGAAAGCCAAAAGAACAGCCACTCTTTGTGACTCTGAGGGTTTAATAGGGAGGGAGCCCTGGGATGTGAAGGTACAAGTTTGCACTACAAAAGATGACTGAGCTTATTGTAAAACAAGTAACTGCTATTAGTAAATACATTAGATAGATACATTTAAAATTTTATTGCTCTTATATAAAACCATGAGTGTTCCAGAGAACCTTTCATTCAATTAAACTTTTGGCTTGGATTGGGACCCTGCTAGGCTATGCAGTTCATATACACTGGCAAAATTCAAGTACTGCTTTTCTTTTATTGACCAGCACTAAAGACTAATGAACTAAGGGGACCACCAGTTCAAACAAACATCAAGAATGTCAACATCGGAGGTATGAACATGCCCCTAATTAATTAATTAAATAATCATTTCCTTCTGGTTTAAGAGATTATGTCAAATCTGGTGTTTATAATATAATAAGATAGGTGTATACAAAATATAAAATCTAATCTCAACACACACATACAAATACAAACACACACAAGAATATTAAATAGACTTCCAGCAACTTCAACCTGGATCCTAGAAATGGACAGACCAAAAATTAAACCTGAGATAGTTTCATAAATCCCATGAACTAAAGTCCAAATATCTTAGTATTTTATTGCATAGAAGTATTTCATCCCTTGCTCAGATTCATATATCGATATGTCTATATCAATATATAGATATCTATATATTTTGATTATAAGCAAAATAAACTTACTATAAACTTACTTCTCCAATCTATAGAATATTAGAAGCAGCAAATTAGAAGCTACAAGCAAATAAATTTGTCATTTCAGGCTGACATACCACAATGAAAATTGACAGGCATTCTTGTAGCAAACTAGAGAATAAAACCTCTAAGACTATACTCAAGCAATTTTTTTCAGTGCTTTTAGCACTGAAATTTGGTGCTGTTTGAAGATATTGATGACATATCTCAATAAACAGCAAGGACATAATAATGTGTTGCATGGTCTGATATTTGATGGTCATATTGATCTGTTTCTTCAATCATCAAGCAAACATTTTTTATATTCTCTTAGACTATTTTATCATCTTGGATATGAATTTGTATAAAATATAATCCATTTCTTGCTGCCTTTCTAAACATTTCAGTTCTTAAATAAGCAAGTTTAAGGTTTTTTTCTGAAAATTAACATTTTTAGAATGTCTCCATTGATGATTCTAGATTAAAAGAAAATTACCATGTGTATGAGAGAGAAATGTGAATTCATAGTACAGGGAAAGAAACAGAACTTGGGGGATGCCTGGGTGGCTCAGTCGGTTACACGTCTGCCTTCTGCTCAGATCATGACCCCAGGGTCCTGGGATTGAGCCCCACATCAGGCTCCCTGCTCAGTGGGGAGCCTGCTTCTCCCTCTCCCTCTGCAGCTCCCCCTGCTTGTGCTCTCTCTCTGTCAAATAAATAAATACAATTTTTTAAAAAATTAAATAGAACTTGGGTGCCTGGATAAACAGAAGCAGGGCCATTTCTAGGAGCCTGGGTAAGTATTTTTGTGGGGTCTCTGACTATATAACCAACTTCATTTTAAAACATACTATAAAATCAGTGGGCCCATATGAAGTACAGTGATTTATTGATAAAGATTTAGAATACTAGATAGATGAAGATTTTGAATAATGGATAGAGAAGAGATACATTTGTTTATTAAACAAAAAATACATGTGTAGGTAGCTCAGATGGTTAAGCATCTGCCTTTGGCTCAGATCATGATCTTCAGGTCCTGGGAATGAGCCCCATGTCAGGCTTCCAGCTCCGTGGGGAGTCTACTTCTCTCTCTCCCTCTGCCTCTCCCCCTGCTTGTGCTCTCTCTGTTCTCTCTCTGTCTCTCTCTCTCAAATGAATAAATAAAAAAATTAAAAAAATACATGTGAAGAATCTTAGTCATGTCCAGGCACTATTTCTTTCTGTTCAGGTCTAGAAAAAATCCCTTTCTGTATTTTATTGTCAAATGTGCCATTCCCGGCTAATTTCATATCTCTCAGCATGAAAAAAAAGGCATAGCAATACTGGTATTATTCATGATACCATGGCTCTTTGCAACCAGTTTATTATGAAATAATGTAGATCTTCTTGCTTCTACAGTTCCCTAATACCATTTATTTAATGTTGGTCATGCCATTACTCATGACACTACGTCATCTATCCTGCCTCTTTTGAATACTAGTTTCTAGTGATTCTCTTTAAAGTCATTACTGTGCTCTGTTGATGATGACCACAAGTCTTGCCCAGAGTATGCAGAAAAATGTGAGCAATAATTTGTTTTCTGGTCATGTTAAATTTATCATTCAGAATTTTACAGTATAAACTTAAATGAATACATCTTCCAATCATGTCTTCCTTTGAACTTTTCAGGTCATAATCACTACCATATCAAATCCATCAGAAGGTCCTGAAAATTTTTCCTTCAAAATATATCCAAAATCTGACCATTCCTCCCTGTCTCGATTTCTACAATTCTAATCCAAGCCTTCTCATTTAAGATCCTGGCACTCACTATCCCATAACAAGTTTCCCCAATTTTACTCCCATTTCTTTATATTCTTTCTTACACAGCAGTCAGAGTGATAGTCTTGAAACAGATCAAACTGCATCTTTGCTTAAAATTGTCTAATAGCTTCCCATCACAATTTGAATGATATTAAAATTCTTAATGTACGAGAGAAGACCTCTCATGATCCACCCTTGCTTACCTCTCTAACTTTGCTTCTCACCCCACCCCCCTTGCACACTATGCTCCATATGGATTTATTATACACACCACCATGGAGCTTTTGCATTTTCTGCTTCTTCTCCACTCCATAGATCAATCTCTATCATAATCCCTTTAATTTTCCTCATAGCACTCATCACCTGCTGAAATTATCTCGATTATTGAATTGCTTACTGTTTATTTTCTTTCCCTCCCCAACTAGATGTAAGGTCCATGAAAGCAGGATGTTATCTGTCATACCCACTGTGGTATTCTTTATAGTAAAGAATTAATATAGCCAAGAGTCTTAAGGGTAGATATTAAGGAAGTGGATTAAGTGCCTTCATCTCAGAGAGCCAAGACAAGTATAAAAGTTAAAAATGAAATATACGTGTGCAGAACCATCATTTTGTATCTGGACAAAATCTACTCTATAAAAATAACTCAAGTAAAAACCTCCCAAATTTTGATTCTTGCCATATAACGTTTCTACTCAGTGCTGTTCTATGTTTTCAGGAAAAAAAAATATCATAACTCAAGTGCTTATATTCTGAGCTTTACCAATTTGCAAAAAGGACCACTTCAAACATAGATTTTCTTCTTCCCACCAGACTCCCAGAAGTGACTGTGAACTAGGGAGTGACCCTGGATAACTCGAGTCTCCAATATGTTACAATTGCAATGGGATCATAAGTATATTCTAATTTGCGAGAAAGGGCCATGAAACTTTCAGGGAGAAAATGATGTTGTCATTAACATGCAAGCCAGTCCTGTGGTTAGCACCAATCTGAGCGAAAGACATATGCTGCAAATGCATAGGGAATGAGTTATCAGTTGGATTGTGTGGGCTGCTTACAACAGGAGACAGAGTTGTAAACAGCTAAGAGAACTTTTTATAAATCTGATCAGGCAAGAAAAACTACAGAAGCAATAGAATAAACTGTTCTTGATCAAGAAAAAGGGACTCTGAATGTCAGGCATTGTATTTTTGGGATATAAGACAGAGGCTGCAGCTTTCATCTGAAGAACTGAACTGTTTAATACAACTGAAACAAATATTAAGCCCATTTTTGCCTCTCCTTTGGCCTCAGCCAGAAACAAAGACCCACGACAAGGGCAGAAAAGATGAGAGAGAGAGAGAGAGAGAGAGAGAGAGATTCCTAGGCTCAGACTCAGACTGACAGAGGCAATGACAATGGGAGAAGCTATATACCTGCATTAATAAACTTGAGTATCATGAGATCTTTTTCTTGTGATTTGGCTTAAAATATATTCAAGTTTCTCATGAGGTATTTATGCTGGACTGTGTATTCATGTGATTAAGTGTGCTGAAAACTTCAAATCTTAGGCAGTAGGAGCAATGGATTAGTTTATGATCCTGAAACAAGAAAGGGAACCTATTCTCCAAGGCCTCAGGCTGCTTGGGATGGTGACCTTGAGAGGAAGTGCACCATCTCACCAGACCAAGCCTTGTCTGGCTTCCCAAAGTAGGACAGCACATGTACTGAGGTATTTTTAAACAAACATATTGGACTGTTTTATGTGATTTTAAATATTATATAATAAGCATGACCCTTTCTTCTTTTATAAAAAAGAAAATACCTAGGTGGCTCAGTTGGTTAAGCATCAGACTCTTGATTTCGGCTCAGATCAGGATCTCAGGGTCCTGGGATCAAGCCCCACATCAGACTCCATGGAGTCTGCTTAAGATTCTCTCTCCCTCTCCCTTGCCCCTCCCCCCCATAGGTGCGCACACACTGTCTCTCTAAATAAAGAAGAAGAAATAAATAAATAAAACCTTTTAAAAAGAAGAAGAAGAAGAAGACAACGATACTAAACATCAGTTGTCTCATGATCCAGAAATGAGCACTGCTAACCATTGGTATATTTCTTTCCATTCTTTTTATTCCTGGTTACCAGTATGCCCTGTGTCATCTGATTTGGAGTACAAACTAAGGTTGCATTTCTTCTGATATTTAAAGTAATACAAGTCTGGATTTCATATCACAAATTTCACTCAGTCCTTTTGTTCTCTTAGACATTGCTTTCCCTAGTATTCCTCAAAATCCTTATGGTAGGCACAACACTTTCATTGACTACTTGAGCCATATTGCATACAATGAGAGGCAGGTAATTTTCCAAGTGGAAAACAAATTGTTATTAAAAAGAATGAATGAATACGAAGTGGCCAGTGGGAGGCCACAATGATTGTGGCCTATTTGAGGTTCTCAAGAAAAAGGGGATCGGAATGTCAGGCACTGGATTTTTTGGGTATCACACAGAGGCTGTAGCTTTCATCTGAACAGCTGAACTGTTTAATACAAATGAATCAAATACTAAGCTCATTTTGGCCTCTCCTTTGGCCTCTTTAGGGGTACAATCTTTCCTTTAAGTATATTTTTCCTCCTCCAGGTTGTAATTATTTTCTTAAGTTACAATTTAAAAGTAAACTAGGACTTGGGTTAGTGTCCTCTTAGATTCCTTTTCTGAATCATTAACCAACTTAGTTTGCATTTGGTTTTTGGTGTTTGTGTGTTTTTTTAATTTTATTTTATTATGTTATGTTAATCACTGTACATTACATCATTAGTTTTTGATGTAGTGTTCCATGATTCATTGTTTGCATATAACACCCGGTGCATTTGGTTTTGACCATTCACTCATTTCCACAGTGATTTAGAAGAGCAGTTCAAAGGAAGCAGAAATGTCATCTTAAGCAACAGTAAGGGTGAGGACAGAAAGCAGAAAAGTGGACATGCATAAGTGTCATTCAGGATATGTGACCCATTATATTGACAGTCATCCAGGCACTTTGCTGGCTGCCTTGCAATTTTCTGCTAATGTTGCCACTGTTGAATTACTCTGCTCTGAGGAGGTACAGTGGCATATGTAGAACAAGTTCCAAACCTCTAAATGGTATGATGCATTGTAGAGGCATTATAGACTTCTGGCAGGCTTTAGAGCATCTTCACATTTAGAATACACACCCAGCTAGTGACCATCTCATATTAATAATTTGGAGTTTGGGGACTGACCAAATCCAGCCAGTCTAGAGCAAAATTGTGAAATCAGTAACATGTAATTGCAGAGTCCAACATCTTTGCTTCCATATATACATCCTCCTTTGTGGTATGCTAAGGCCTCAGAATAACTGGGACTTCTTGCTGTGGTACAATATTAGAACTAAGTATGTCCCACACTCCTGAATTTTCCTTGTATCTCTCATCCCTGACAAACATTGCTATCCAGGTTTCATTCTCTTGGGATCCTCCAAGAAAATTGAGGAATGTTGCTATGACAACATTTTGATAAGGATATTTAATATCTAGCCCAGTCATCTTCAACTATTTCTTAATCTCGGAACATTTTGCTCAAATAACGTTTTACAGATTTGCTAGTATTGTGAATGTAGACTGGCCATGTGTAATTGAGAAATCTGTAGTAATTTTTATGGGCTTGGAAGTTTTTCTGATTATAGAAGTAACACATGATCTTGGCAAATGAAAAAGCATGGCAGAATGCAGAAAGTGTAAGGAAGAAAATAAAGATCACCTATATCCCATCACCTGAAGGCAGTTACTGTTAACATTTTGGAGATATTCTTCAAACCCTTACAGCTTGGATGAAGAAGCTGAGGCTGAAACTTACATGAACACAGCAGAACTTAAGTAATTGAATAATATAATTAAAGCACCTAGAGTGATGCCTGGCACACAGAAGACCCTAAATGAATATAACTGTAGTTTGTCAATTTCACATTTTTTATCTCATTTGATTCCTCATGCCATTGCCCCGGTGTAAAGGAAATCAACAGCGTTTATGGACTAAATGTGTCATCAAGAAATTCGTGCTTTGAAATCCTGACCCCCAGTGTGGTACTATTAGGAGTTAGGGCCTTTGGGAGGTGAATAGGTCATGAGAGTGGAGTCCTTATGAATGGGATCAGCGCCCATATAAAAGAGACCCCAGAGAGCTTTCTGGTTCCTTCTGCAGTGAGGACACAGTGAGAAAATGGTGTCTGTGAACAAAGAAGTAGGCCCCCACCAGACACCAAATCTGCCAGTGACTTGATCATGAAGTTCCCAGCCTCTAGACCTGTGAGGAATAAATATTTGTTGTTTAAACCACCTGGTCTATGGTAGTTTTGTTATAGCACCCCAAATGGACTAAGACAAACAATATTAGCATTATTTTTCTCTAAATGACTCTTGTTAAGGACAGAGATTTCCAGGCCCCGAATACCTGGAGATTTTCAATTCTGTAGATGAGAGGATCCTGGTCTTTTGTACGTGACAATATTTCAACACATTAATCTGGTGCACAGTCAGATTTGAGAATCTTTGCTTTAGCGATATCACTCAGTGAACCTTCAAAGGGCGTACCCCAAACCTGCTCCTGAAAATATTGACTAAAATTCAAAGCAACTCACTACAAGGTAGGTGGTGGTGGTGATTCTGAGCCCTCTTGATGCATGGCCTTGAGAATCTTTGCTTATGTCTTTTGGTCTTGTACTTATGTCCTTGTATGTGCTCTATTGTCTTCTACCTAGGTGTTGTCCTCAATCCATGCTCTTCATTAGCAACCCCAGGAGAGCAAATTTGCATTCCTGATGTCTTTATGTATCCCCACATTACTTAGCATAATGTGTTGCACCCAGCCACAGATCAATCGATATTATTGACTCACTGAATGATGAATTTGAAGCAACCAATCAATACTACATTAGTCCTAAGGGAAAAGACCATGGAATGCACTTGTTTTGAACAACCTCCATTTGCCCACTGTTGTTTGAACACTACTTCCCTCTGGGCATAGTGAAGTACAGCTCCCTCCATCCTCTGTCAGATTCATCCTTCTCCAGCCCCTCCCTACTGTAGTCCACAAATCAAATCTCTGGCTAACATTTTTTTTTTGAACTAGTATAATGTGAATCATTGCAAAAATTCACAGAAATGGGCCTGAAAAAATAATCTAGCCTGTCTCTGATAGACCTCTGGTCGACTCACCCACAGAAGTTCTTTTACTACTCTCTTCTAGAAGCTCTGAAATGAAGAAATACCCAGAACTCTCTTAAGCTGCCAGTTCTCACACTCTAGTTGTTATTAGTGTGGTCTCTGGAATCAGACTGCCTGGAGTGGAATGCATGCTCCATGCTCTGACACCCACTGTTTAACCTTGGGCAAGGTTCTCCCTTCTTTATGCTTCAGTTTCTCTGTTTAAAAAAAAAAAAAAGGTGGGGATATAATATCAATATCCATCCCACAAAGTTTATGTAAGGATTAGATTTCACAACGCTCATAAAGAAAGCACTATGACTGACACATGATAAGTGTTCGGCAAGTGTTAAGAAAGGACGGTATTATCATTGGCAGTAGGGAGAACTGCGAGAAATATGCGCTGTCAGTACCCTGGGAGCCAAGAAATCATATACCGCTGTTCTGACAACAGAGGTCAGAGTGGGAAACAGGTACTGAATCCGGGGCAGTAGCAGTCCATGCACTGAAGGGAGAACGTGATAGAGAGGTCGGGGTTTGGCTTCGCTGTGAAGTTCTTACTTTCAGCTAGGACCCACTGGTCCTAGCAGTAAATGCTTATTCTGGGCTAGATTGGAGAGTGAGGATTTCAGTCTAATACCAGTGTTCCCTTCCCAAGATGCGTTGTGAGAAATTCTGAATTGCTGGTGCTTCACTGATAAAAAATACTGACTTGATTTGATTTGTGTATCCTCAAAGTGGGAAACTGGTACATTAAGCGGTCAATTAGATCTCCCTGTGTGGTTGTGGGAGGAGAGAAGGCTACCCTAAAGTGATCGTGGCCTTTTTGTGGTGGAATTATAAGGACTGTATCAACTCCACCACTGTCCATGGTCAGTGCCATTATGCAACATCTCTGTTGACAAAAGCTCTGTTATACAGTCTGAAAGGAGTAGAGGTGGCAGCAAATGATGCTGGCCATGAATCCTCCCAGTTGCATCCTTACACTCCACGACACAAATAGATCACCCCTCCATCTTTGAAAGTGTCATTAAGAAGAATGTGTGAACTAACATTATGGTGGTAATCATCTCACAATATACACACATGTATCAAGTCATCATGTTGTATACATCAGCTTACCCATAATATGTCAGTTATATCTCAGTAAAGCTGAGGGGGATGGGGGAAGAGCTGTATTGTAGTTAGTCAACGAAGCTTTTGGCTTTAAGGGCTACTTCTCCTTTCCAGCTGGACCAGAACCTACTTCTCAGTGGGAATTTGGGAAGGTATATTTTCCCCCTTTCTTACTCAGGGAGAAAAAATATCAAATATCACTGTAAATGTTGGAAACCATGATACTGAAGCTTAAGTTTCTCGGTCTGTACAGCAAACCTCTGTAACCCTGACTCTCACTGTTGCCTATGCTACACGTCCAGAATCATGGCCCAGGAAGAGTTGTAGACAACTATACCATCTTTCCACTAAGCGGAGCATCTTATCTTTGCCTCTCTTCCTGCCCTAGTAATATAGGCTAGACTAGTCTCTGTTCACCTCTCCCCAGGTAAAGGCACTGGGAGCCTTGCAGTTCCATTAATAATTTATCCTCATCCTACTTCTCTCCCACTCGTTTCCTCACTGCTGCCAATGTACACTATAAATTCCTTCTCCATCATGTTACTTAGGCTATTTCCTCCCCCTGGAATGCACTCCCTCCTCCTCCCTGCCTCTTCAAGTTCTACTCATCTTTCAACACCCGGCTCAGCTTCTACCTCACTAATTAAGCCTCTTCTGCTGGTTCTAGCACACTCTGGCACATTGATCTTAATCTCCTCGGAGGTGATCTAATAAATGAGTATAAATGAGTCACTGAGTCGCGTGTTCTTTTTCTTTTTCTTTTTTAAAAAACGAAGTATATATGTCACCAATGGTAATGTTTTCTATATATAAAATTCTCATCTATGGCCATACCACCCTGAACGCACCCAATCTCGTCTATATATAAAATTCTGATCTACCTGGTGAATTAAAATTCTGGAGGGCAATTTTATATTTGATGCTTCTTCTGTATTTTCCACAGCATTTATTTATTTATTTATTTATTTATTTATTTATTTATATTATTGAAGTACAGTTAACATACAGTGTTACATTAGTTTCAGGTGTACAACATAGTGATTTAACAATTCTGTACATTACTCAGTGTTCACCTCAGTAAGTGTAGTCACCATCTATCACCATAGAATGTTATTACAATATTAGTGACTAGGTTCCCGATGCTGTACTTTTCATCTATGTGAGGTATTTATTTTATAAGTGGAAGATATTCCTCTTAATGCCTTCTATTTATTTCCCCCATCTCCCCACCTACCTCCCCTCTGGCAAGCACCATTTTGTTCTCTGTGTTTAAGAGTCACCTGGCTGTCTCAGTCAGAAGAGCATGCAACTCTTGATCTTGGGGTCATGAGTTTGAGCCCCACGTCAGGTGTAGAGATTACTAAAAAAAAATAAATTAACTTAAAAAAAAGAATCTGTTCTTGTTTGTTCATTTGTTTTGTTTTTTAGATTCCACATATAAGTGCAATCATACGGTATTTGTCTTTCTCTGTCTGACTTATTTCACTTAGCATAATACCCTCTAGGTCCTCAAAAGGTAAAAATAGAAATACTATATGATCCAGTAATTCCACTACTGAGTATTTACCCGAAGAAAATGAAAACACTAATTTGAAAAGACATATGCACCCTTATGTTTACTGCAGCATTATTTGTAATAGCCAGGATATGAAAGCAACCCAAGTGTCCCACAGCACTTTGCATAGATGCTGTAGACATATATAAAGACTTGCAACCCCATGGAAATCCCCAATTATTCATATCCAGATTCTCTTGTCCAGTACCTACTTTACAGTCCAATTTCTTGTCCTGATAAATGCCCAATACCCATTTTCTTTTCAATTTTTAAAAAGAGGACAAGATATAAAGGAAGAGGAAAAAGGTAATATTACATTTAAGACAATTAAAAGAAAAAAAACAGAAAAGAGAAACAGTTTGCCAACATTTCCTGTCATCACTTCTTAGGGCAGGAGAACAGATTCTAAGACCATACTTACTAGTCTTCTGATTGAACCCTAATGGATCTGCTTCTCTGATTGTGTTTGGCTCAGGAAATGAGATTTAAAAGTAGTGAATTAGCATCTATTGAGAGCTTTCCAGACTTGGAATGTTCTATATGGGTTTAGTTCAAGCAACAATCTTATGGAAGGAATTTTATTCCCATTTTTCAAAGGAGGGAAGTGAGGCATAGAAAGGTTAAGCAACTTGCTCTTATTTGAAGTAAGTAGGTTGCAGAGCCAGAATCTGAACCCTGATCTGGCTTTATTCCAGTGCCCATATTCGTAATTGTCATGCTATGTGGTCTCTGTGTTTCTCTGGGCTGGCTGAGGACTCAAGTGGACAGATTTACTCTCTGTATCTAATCAGGGCTCAGGAAAACAGGATCTTAACAGGGTGTGTGATGCCAGTGTATTTAATACTACAGGTAAAATTTCCTATAGTTGAGGCATCACTGTATGGCATAAAAATTATGGACTTTGAAGTCAGATGAGCTGGTTTATAGTCCTTAACTCTGCCACTAATTAGCTATGTGGTAGTAGGCAAGTCATTTAACTCGTGTTAGCCTCAGTTTTTTTTTTTCCTCATCTGAAAGATGAGGGAATGGAACTAGGTGATCTCTAAGTTCCTTCTAACTCTGATATTCTCTGAATTAAATATCAACATTATTACCCCCAAGAAAAAGAGACCGTTGCTTAAGGATATGCAATTAAACCAACCAAGGGAAAAATCTGGCTCAATAGATTTAAATATATGTGTTAAGCTAAATTTAGTGTTTTAGCACTCACAGACAATTTTGTCTTGCAAGTTAATACAGGAATCAGTGTGAATGGTTAAGTTTTCCTAACTTGAAGAGGAAAATATCCCGTTATAATATCACCAAAACAAATCCAGCAGTTAAAAAGGCCAGAAATGTTATAGGAATCCACATTTACATCTCGAGTACATGAGGTTATGGTATAGAAAGCAGAGTATCTCTACATCTCAGAGGTTTGAGCTGAGAACTCTTCATGAATAAAACATTCGGATGCAATGTGCACTCTAGTCTTTTACCTTTCCTCAGCCTTTCGATTCAAGGGAAGCATTTCATCTAAACATCCCTGTGTTGATTTTGGCTGCTTATCTACACTTATCTTGCCTGAGCATTTAGACTCTAAGCTTCTGGGGACAAAGCTCTTCAGAAAGAAAAAGAAATATATAGCCAGATTTATAGCCAGATGCCTTAAAATATGATTTAACATGACTTCTTTTATAGCTTGATACCTGCAGTAAACCTAAATCACACTGCTTTCTCAGTGGTAAAAATATTATTAAGTCACAATGTTTTGTTAACCACTGACCTAATATTTGATGGGAATAAAATGAGGATTAGGGCTCCAAGGATAGAAAGAATAACTCCGTCTGCATTTGATTCATGATTGATTAGAAGTAGTTACCCCTACTCAATACCTTTCATTTTAAAGGATCCCAGGTTGAAATTTGTGAATGACAGAAGATTCTAACTGGGCAATTTCATATAATGTGAATACTAGCTGACATACAAAGGCATACAGGAAAGGAGCCAAACAAAATATAGACTTCGGCTGCCCCACTCCCTTGGTGCCTCATTTAAATCCAAGTTTTCAGTGTGTTTAAGGGTGAGATGTTTATGATTGTGTGTATATGTGTGTGTGATAAAAAAAAAAAAGGAAAAGAGAAAAGGAGGAGGGGGAGAGAGAAACAGAGACAGAGAGATGGAGACCAAGAGAAGAAAGCAAAGAATATCATACATATATTAGGTTCTGTTGTACAGCATGTCCATCATCATATTCAGCTGTGGGGACTGTGGCAAATATTGTTTTCTGATTCACCCCATTTCCACTGACTCCACTCCCTTCCTAAAAGATTTTGTTTATTAAAATGTGCCTAGGCCCAGGAAATACATCATGATAGGTCTAAGCCAGTTATGGCAATCCAGTCCCCCTTTCCCAGTGAGTGGACTAGTTGGGGACATATGATGCAATTCTGGCTAATGAAATTCAAAACAAAGTCTGCTGGGAGCTTCTGGAAAAGATTTTCCTCCCCTAGAATCTCCCAGCAAGCTTATATCTATCATGATTCATCTCCTGGTACTGGGCATATTTTAGCTTTAACAAAATCCAGGCTTTTGTTTTCCTGTGTTCCTTCCTGCTTTGAACATTCTTATATGAGGACATGATGCTTGGAGCTATTTCAGTCATCTAGTGACCACAAGAGAGGGCAAAAATAATTCCAGAGATGCCTACCCAGTGCCCTGACATCATCATTCTGTTGAATTAATCCGACCTCCAGATTTTTCCTTTAGAGAATACTAAATGCTCTTGTGGTTTAAGCTGTTAGTCTGTTTTTCTGTTATTTGTAGCCATAAATATCTTCAATAATACAGGAACCTGCCCGGAAATGTGAACCGCCTCTAAGTGTTGGAATAACATAAAAAAAGCCAATATCTATCATGTTGCAGAACACATATACTTCCAAATCTTTCCTGACTTATACTTCAGCTCAGCTGTAAAGTGTTCCCGTTCTTGGTCTTGGTTGTCCTTTGTTGTTCCAGACCATTCCAACGTACTGACCACACACTGTAGCACTTGACTATATAGAGATTTGCGTTCTTTATTTCTATCTTCGAAGTTCATGTCACATCTTCAACAATATTGTAAGCTCCTTTTAGACAGTGTTTTGCTCTTATAACCAACATAACAGCCAGGAGAGAGTGCTGCTTCTACTTGTTCAACAGAATTGTAGCCCTCTTCTCTCTTCTGCTTATACCAGAGACCCTGAAACTCAGTTTTCCCCTTCAGGATGGATACCAGTGGGAGCAAGATCCTTTCCATCAGGCTCTGGAGGGGCAGTCTTCCCCATCCCCCTTCATGCAAGTGGGTGTTAAATGAACAATACTATCAAGGTAAATAGCAGTATTTTTATTACCGCAGGCCTCTGCTTTGCCACAATCAATCCGTCATTTTTGTAACTCGTGTCATTTTTGTACACAACAGCCCAGGCAGCTTGAGAAGGTAATTGGAGAAGGGGCCTATCAGTGGATATTTTAATGATCCAAACAATGGCATAGCTCCTGTCAAGTCAGTTTCAAAGCCTTGACTAAATTCACCAATGTTACTATTATTCCAGTTAAGAGGAGAGCCTTGAGGATTGTAAAGACACTCAAATCCTTTTGAGTATTTGCTTGTACTTTCCTTTAGCCTTAGGTCATAGGTTAATTAAGCAATTGTGCAGGTGCTAAAATAAATAAAAGCAACACACACACGCACACACACACACACACACACACACACACACACACACTGCTTCTACAGACTCTGAAACATTCTCTGAGTCTCAAGAAACGTGAAGTCAGAATCAAGCATTTCTAGAGTATTCTGGTTGACTCATAGAAACTTTTGTTTTCCTAAAAGCATTCAGGTTTTGCAGCTATATAGATGATCCCAAATCTACATCTTCAACTGAAACACTGGATTTTTGGCACCCCACAAAAGTAGATGTTCTTGCCTTCTATTCCTCTTACTATATAAACAGGTACAGGTCTTCCCCGCAACCCAGATCATCAACAACTTAAAGTGGAATCCTTTCAGAAATGATGTATCATCCCCACCAATGGATGGCTTGAGTCCATGACTTCCAAAATGTCTTTATTTTATTTTTTAAGGTCTTTGTTTTACTTTTGATTCTTTCCTATCTATCCCATTCCTTTCATGTGATCATTATATTTTATGTGGAAGAGTCAAAGATAATGTCTTTCTTTGAGCAATTCTGAGATGAATGTCAGGAAAAACAGGCAATTAGAATTTTAGCACCTGCACGATTCAATTCCACAGCACTTTAAACAACAGTGCTAAATTTACTATAGAAAAGCAAATGTTTATCTTAAATATGGTTTAATCCTCTTTCCCAGGAAGCTTACGTAACAAAAAATACAGCTGGAGGCTATAGTGACCCATTTATAACCATAGTTGGGTTTGTTACCAGGGAACCTGTCAAAATCAGCTTAGCTTGTTTGAATGGCTCGTTCTGGCTCTCTGTGCCTTTCTTCTCATTTGATTTTAGGAGCTTAAACTGGTTTAGTGTTGCCAGCCAGGGGAAATGGTTTCCTTTGACTTTGCCAACTTGGCAGGACTGGAATAAATGGAATAGATGGAATAGATGGCTATCCACATGATGTGATGTTTCAGGGGGTTCTCATTTGTCTCTTCTTCTCCCCGGTGCTTGTTTTTTTTTTTTACTGGGATGGCTTTAGATTCCTTCCTCAAAGTCATCATTTTAGGATAACACAAAACCTACAGCAAGCTACATATGACACGTAAATGTATCTCTCTCTTAGGGAATAAGCCAGTGTGTTAGACTGATTCTGCCTGACTGGCAGAAAAGAAACGATGGTAGGTTAGTGTAAGAGACTCAAATGCCAGCACTGGACTAAAATTTAAGCAGGCACACTTTGCTTCCTGCTTAAGAGGAAGCAGGGCTAGAGTCAAATTAGCCACAGTTGATATTGCTGTCATCCGTGTTCTTCAGAATTTGGCACCATTACATTCCTTGCTCATGATTCATTTCCTTATTTATTAAACAGGACTATCCAATGACAATCTGCTGTATTCATTTTCTATTACTGTGTTACAAATTACTACAAATTTACAAGCTTAAAACAACATCCATTTATTAGCTCACTGTTCTGAAGGTCAAAAGTTCAGGCAGGCATGACTGAGTTCTCTTCTGGGTCTCATAAGGCTGTGATTCAAGGTGTGTTGGCCAGAATGGGCTCTTATCTGGAGTATATTGAGAAAAATGCACTTCGAAGGTCATTTAGGTTATTGGCAGAATTCAATGCCTTGTAGCTATAAGCGTGAGAATCCCATTTCCTTGAAGACTGTTGGATGGGGTCACTCCCAGTTTTCTATAATCCTTTCCCATGGTCCCCTCCATTTCAAAGCCAGCAGCAGCATGTATCTGGAAAGTTTCTGACTTGTTTTTCTTCTACATGTATATATTGGGACTAAACAATTAAGTGAATGGATGGAGGAGAGTGGGAGCCAGGTTTCTCAGTGTTGTGGGAGTTTACAGATAAGCGATAGAAGGCTAGGATGATGCATGTGGTAATGGATTAGGGTTGGAGACACCAACATGAAATCATGTTTAGTTTAGTATAAATAAAGATTGTTAAACATAGAAATATTTATAGCCGTGTATATATGCATCATAGTATACACACTTTTTTTTTTTTTTGCACTGTTAGCTAGGAGGACCTATAAGCAACTAACTCTAGTAGCAATGAATATACCTAACATCAAGATTTTCGTTTCTGTGGAAATAAAGTAAAGATGAACCAAATGAGAACTGGAGAAGGTTATTTATTCAGAGTTTACTAGGGAGTCAGCTTCTATCACTCCCATTTTGACTCATAAGCAAGCAGAGAAATAGGAAAGTTTTACAGTAGAAAAAAGGGAAAACTTCCACTCTGTCCTGACTGGTGGCTGTTGGCATGGGAAAGCTACATGTAGGCAGGCTAACTAGAAGTAGGGTATTGTATGTGGTTAGTTAGGGATGCATAGTCATAACTGGCTTTTTCTCTGGATGGTTCTAAGTTGGCAGCAGAGACAAAAATTAGGGAGTTTGGCCATTTGGGACTAATTGTTACAGGGGTTATTGTTTGACTTCCTAAGCTTATTGCTAGAAATAATGGTCTTACTTCCTATAAGTGTGACTTTTAGATAGTAGTCTGGCTTTCTGGGCTGGTTATTATAGACAATGAGCTGGTTTTCTGGGCTGGTTGCTACAGATTGTGGGTCAGATTTCCATTTTTACATATGGTCTGGATATCATCTCATTGTATATTGTCTTTCATTTTTGATACCATTCCATTATAAAAAGAACTAGAGTTTCTTGCACAAATGACTGATTATAGGACTGGGGCAAGAAATATACAAAATGAGCTTAAAGCCTATTTTAGTGCCCGAAAGTAAGGGGATGATAACAACAACAACAACAACCACCCAAACCCCATAGTGATGGTGGTATGTCAAAGGGACACAGGAGCCAACTGTAGGAGCTTCCAGTTGTTCAAGTTGAAACAATTTGAGCAACAAAATAAGTATTTGATTCAAAAAACAAGTATTAGATTGTAACTCAAAGTATAAAATAGATACCCATGAATCTATACTGATATGAATAAGTAATTGAATAAATCAATAAGTGGGGGAGAATAGACAAACTTCCCATGATGTATGTAGATACTCTTTCCCAACGAGGCAGAGCCTAATTCCCTGCTCCTTGAGGGTGTGCTGCACACAGTGACTTCCTTCCAAAGAGTATAGTATGAAAAGGGTGGGCTGGGGGGAACTTTACAATGGAGAAATTTGACAAATACTACTTCAGCCCGCTGATCAAGGTCAACATCATCAGTCATAAATAATGTTGATAATAAGTACCCTTAATATGATGTGATGAGAACGGCACTTTCCCTCTCTGGTTTTTATACCTAAACATAATCCCAGTCTAACCATAAGAAAAACATTGGACATATCCCAGTTGATACAGTTCCACAAAATACCTGATCCTGATACCTGATTTCTCAAAACTGTCAAGGTCATCAAAATAAGGAAAGCCTGAGAGAAACTGTCACAAACAAGAAGAGCCTAAGGAGACGTGACCAAATGTAATGTGGAATCCTGGATAGGAGCCTGCGATAGATAAAAGAACATGGGTAAAACCTAAGAAATCCTGAATGCAGTAAGGACTTGAGTTAATAATCCTGAATCAAGAGTAGCTCCTTAGTTATGATGAATGTACTATACTAATGTGAGATGTTAACGAGAGGAGAAACGGAGTGTGGGATATGTGAAAGCTCTCGGTTCTATCTTTACAACCCTTCTCTAAAGCTATTCCAGAATAAAAGGTTTATTTAAAAAATACACTGTGGGCCGTACTGTGAGGACAAACCAAACAGCTTGCTGGGTTCCAGAAGGCTACCTCTGATGTAACAGGATCATGGAAAAGCAGAAAGTCTGTTGGATTCCTCCGGGGTCAGTGGGAGCTTAGGCACTATACAATGGAGACTGCTGAATACCTGAGGCAGGAGAAATGAATAAAATCTGTTGGGAAGGGCCTCACTCATTGCTGAGCTGTGGCCTGAGTGAAATCCAGTGACTTTAAGGTGGGCGTGGCGGGGAGAAAGAGTATTTTAATTCAGTAGTCATAGCAGTTTAGCAGACTACTTCTAGAGCAGCCCAGATATGAAAGGAAGCTGACTTGAAGGCCACGTGGAGTACATTATGTGGGTATTGCTCAGTGGAGAATGGCACCTTGCAAGGGACTACATCTGATAGAGTGCACTTTGAGCTTTGCAAACAGAAAGAAACGATATTAGCTTTCTAATTAAAATGCCATAGAAGGCAAGAAGATGGATCTGTGAGTGACCATTCTCACATTGGCATTAACTGAACAAAAATATAACTGCCTTGATTGATAATTTGGGGATAAAAAAGATAATCCAAGATAAAGTATTTTTGTGAACCAGAAAGAATGCACAGTTCTTATGAAACTTTTTTTCTGGATACACCAAGGATAAGTGCCTAGTGGGGAAACAGACTCAATGAGAGGAGGAAGGAGAGACTTAGCACAGGAAAATTAATCATCCTTACCTTTTTGGGATTAAGTCCTCCTTAGAGAAATCAATCTCATAAAACACGACCTAGGGGAAAGCCCAGTGTAAACCTCTGGTCTGATCATTTTGTTTTTACTCTGGGCTGATAGCCAGATTGTTTTAAAGCAATTGACTATGGACTCAAGTGGAATTGGGTTTGTGAATTGTTTGAGATCAACAGGAAGTGTTTTATTCATCCATAACTCAGGGTACATTTGTACAGTGCTTTATAAAGGTTATTTTTTTGAAGTCCATTTCCTATACATTATTTCACTTTGATTCTTACAACTATAAGAGGTAGAAAGCAACTTTTATGATGGTTATTACAAAAGATAAAAAAAAACAAGGAGAGAAATTTGGTAATTAGTCGAAGGTAACACAAACAGAAAGTTATGAACACAGACTTGGACTCTTGACTCTCAGCCCAGTGCTCTTTTCCCTCTACCATGTTGCCTCTCAGACACGTCCTAGGACCTGAACCTGACTGGCTTTACCCACTTACCAAGCTACCTCAAAGTTTCAGAGAAAAGATTTTAGGTGAGCTCACAATGCAGCCAGCAGTGATCTTTTATGTAATTGGAACTGAAATAGGAGGGAAATCATCTAGGCTGTAGTCATGAAATGACACCTGGTTGTTTCCTCCTGTCAGTACTACCTGTTACTTGAAGCAGCTCATAGCATCTCTGTCTATTGAGACCACTTTGGGGGCAATTGGCTGGTGATTTGTCACAAGGACCGGGTAAGATGCACTTTCAACCAGAAATGTCAGTGATATAAGGACTTTTTTTTTTTTAAATATATATATTGTCACCCTCCTGACAGAGTTGCAGCATAAGCTAAGCCATCTTTCAGATTCCAAATCAGGAGATCTGGCATCAGGAAGACTTAGCCAAACCAGGATTTGAGTATTTATTTGATCAATTAGAAACCAATGATCTGGTTCTCAGGATTTTTACGGGTTTTTGCTTAATTTATCCCTATCCTTTAAGTGGACATTTAGTATCATGGAGGGTAAGGGATAAGGAGATGGTGAGGGGAGGCACAGACCCCATAACTGGAGGTGGCACAAATCATCCCAATTACCAGATGGCTCCAGACCACTTCTTTCCTCTGTCAAATGAGGGAAACAACCTGAATAGCCAAGTCAGCAATGCTGTGGGGACTGCTGTCTGAATACAGTAGGAGAGCCCAAGTGTGGGGTGATCTCAGGTCTGATTTTATTGCTGTTGTTTATGTATTTAGTTCAAGATATTTTAAATGTCCAATGTGGACACCCCAGGCAGCAAGGCTATGTCTAACTACCCACATTATTTGACCTACTTAAAATGAACTACAATTGAAAGGCAATAGTTGAATACCAACGGATAAGGATTTTTCCATTTTTAACTAATTGTTTCAGCATCGTGTCTGACAGCCAGCATAGTAATAGATTAAAACTCCTGTGGCTCTAGCTGGTAGATTTGTGGATGATTTTTTAAAAATCTCTTTTGGAGTTATTTGTGTTTTCTAAATTTGGTCAGTGAAAATATATTACATATGTAAATTTTTAAATGTAAAAAATAATGTAACACCCTGTCATCAAATTGTAGATCAGAAGATGTGGAAAACCTTAAAACGTTCTCAAGAGATCCTCTGCTTCATACCCCTACCCCTTAGGCAGACCTGAGTCAAATCTACTAAAGTGGTACCTCTTGGGCTTACTAAATAATTTTTTACTTAAACCCCTCTGTTTTACCAATGAGGCAATAAAGACCCAAGGCAGAAAAATACCTCAGTCCCAGGCACACAGGTAGTTGGTGGCAGAGACTAGTATGGATTACTAAAACTTGACACCACTGCTGTTTCATCTTTTTCCTACTCTCCCTGCCTCTGTGAGGCATTACCACCCTCCTTCCCATGACTCCACCTTCCTGGGGTCTATGTTTGAGGAATTCTGCTATAGACAAGTGTTTTGAAAATACTATAGCCCTGGGAACACACTGTTTGGAAAACGTTTTATGTATTAGCCCCATTCATATACACAAACAGCTTATACTACATGCTGTAAAGACAAAGGTACCTCCCCCAAATAAAAGCTCCTGATTTAAAAAAGATTGCCCTCATCATCCTGCCACGGTGCCTGAAATCTCCATCCTGTCCTGCCTATAGAGCCATAGATGCAATATTCAAACAATCATCCATAAGAAGTTTATTAAGAACAAACCATATTATAGAAGTACTTGTAGTATATGAGGGGTCAGAGATGAGCAAGCCGTGGTTCTTCCCTTGAGGAGGTGATGTAATAGCTGTGAAGCAAAGCAAGTAAAAAGACTATCCAAAGTTCTAATAGAGAAATTGATCCTATGAGAATGCAGAATAAAGGCACCTAACTCAGTAGGGGATACTCAGGGAAGGCTTCTTGGAGGACGTGACATCTAAGCTATATTTTAAAGGATAAATTAGCAGGGAAAGTTGGGAGAGGCATCCTTTGCAGAAAACACATGTAAAGACTCAGATGCATTAGAGCACATGGTTCACAGAGGAGCTGAAAGTAGTTCAGCACAGCTAAGGAAAAGCATGGCCTAATGGAGTAAAGACAGATGAAGATGGGAAGGTAAACAGAGGTCAAGTTATAAAGGGCCTTGTGGACCATGCTAAGGAGTTTGGACTCTCTCTAAAATTATCTATAGTCACTGAAGGATTTTAAACAGGAGGGTGCATTAGAATTAGGTTCACAGCATTGTATTATCTGAAAGGGCCTCCATATTAGCGTGAGTGATTTCTAGGCAGGAACTAGTCACTAAAGGAATGGGAACAGCATTAGGGACACCAGGTCTAGATCAGGTACACTGAATGCTAACCAGAATTGGGTAATGACAGATTCATTCATCTTGGGATGTTAGAATACATAGGCTCATGTTTTTAGAGTAGAACGCATCCCTCTCAATGGTATATCCCCTCTCTCTGTTTTCGTCTTCTTTCTTTCTCCACTTTGAGTCCAATTAGTGAACAACCAAGCAGGACTGGTAAATGAAAACTTTACCAGGCATATTTCTTGCATCTACGCTAAAACGGCTTGATATCAAAGAGAAGGCCACTCATCATGTCAGCTTGGCTCAGCTTTAGAGTTACACTGTCCCCATTAGCTGCTTTCTCAGTTACACATTGGGTTAGTTACCTAGGAAGCCAGCCACTCACAGCAAAAATGTAGTCTCTCCCATGCAGAGTTTAAATACATCCCATGAGACAGAGTAGAACCCCATTAGGGCATAGGTGTTTAAAGTATGTGTTTACTCTCCAACCCTTACATTTAATTAGCAATCAGCAGGGCATAACCAGGGACAGAACTTCTGCTAGCCCCCTCTCAGCCATTGACACAGCCTTTGGGCACTAGTCAGACTGAAAATAATACCACCTGCCTTAATATTTAATTCTGATTTCCATCTGGAAGAGCTATAAAAACTGCAGAGAGTTAGCAGTTGTAGAAAGGAAGAAAAGAGCTCAGCTTTCAAATGTACTAAAGGTGCCCCTGATGTGGGAGAAATGTGTGCCAGTTCAGGGAAATTGCAGATGAATAATTTGAGTGAGGGCATTTTCTATCTAAATTAGCTAAGGAAGACTGTGGCATAAATACAATATTTTATGATATTGCTTGCCATAGATTGCTGCCATCCATTCACATATAATACATTTTAAGGAAAAGATCTCCATCTTCTAACGGAGAGCTTCAGAAAAGCAGTAAATGGAAATTAAGTGCTTAAAAGAAACTGGACTGGTGTCACTTTGCTATGTCATGGCAAAACTGGTACCTGGAACCTGTTCTTTCAGTCCTCTCTAAGTGACCCTGGGGAAGTTTCTCCAAATCTCTATTGACCTTTTTTTCTTCACCTATGAAATTTTTAAATGATTTAAAGATGAGATGACAAATATTAAAATGTTAAATATATATTTATACAATGCGTTGATGAGCGTCTGGATATGAGTGAATCATTGAATGAATCATAGAACTTGAGAGCTGGAAGGGAACTTAATGCTCATCAATTCAACCCACTCCTTTTAGAGATGAGAAATTTGAGTCCATAGAGGGAAAATGACTTGCCCAATGTCAATTTTCTACTGGGAACCACCTCCCACTCAGTTCGATTCCCACTCCCATTGACCATTTTGCTTCATGTTAGTTCGGAAAGGAATAGGTAAGACAAACTTGGCAGGAGAAAAGTGCGGTAAGGAGGGCAAAATTTCTGAAGCTGGATGACAGAAAACAGTGCTAGCAATTAGAAGTAATGTTGGCACTCAGTGTGCTACTTAATGATCTTACTGTGAAGGAACCTAAGAATACCAGAACTTTGAACCCCTTCCTGTACTAGTCACATGCAACAGGGAATGGTGACAACGGAAAGCAAAGCAGGATTTTCTGGGGCTTTGGCCACAAATCCCACTGCAGAAAATTCTAATGGGTTGGGCTAGACCACACAGAATGCTCCCTTTTACGTGAGAGTTAAGCTTTTGACTAAGTCAGACCATGTGTCCTGCTCTGTAGAACGTGGTCACTTCCTAACACCTCCATGGTGACCACCCTTGTTAAAGCTGTTATCACTTCTCATTGGAGTGGTTGCAGTGGCCTCTGAACTGGTCTCCTTGCTTTCACTCTCACCTATCATCTATTCTTGAAAATGGTCAGTGATTCTGTTACAATGTGAGTCAGATCATGTCATGTTCTGACTTCAACCCCTCCAAACTCATCCAGCAGCTGGCAGGGCCCGTTGCATCATCTTCCCAATTATCTCTCTGCCTCTCCTCCTGCTACTCTCCACCTCAATCACTGCTCCAGTCTCGCTGGCTTCTGTGCTGTTGCTTGAACTACACCAAAACATGCTGGTTCCTCAGGACCTTTTCATCTGTTGTTTCCTGTATCTGGAATGCTCTTTCTCCAGATAATGTGCTTCCTTCACAAGGATTTCTATTCACGGGTCACTTAGTGAGGTCTTTCTTGATCTCTATAAAAATAGGAACAGCCATCCACCCCTTCCCATCCCTAGCACTTCTTCACCCGGCTGTACCGGTCTCCATTTCACTTTTGCCATCTTTCTGTCTCCCCCACTAGAATGTAAGTGCCATAAGGTCAGGGACTTGAGCGTTTTTGTTTTGGTTTGGTTTTCCTGCATTCATGTATCTTAATGCCTAAAACAAGGTCTGGCATATAGTAGACATGCGATAAATATTTGTTGAACATTTTGATTTAATCAGCCCTTAAAAATGCCACCTATGTTTATGTGGCAGGCACTATGCTAAGTACTTTGTATTCATTATCTCATTTAATTCTTACACATACAAAAATAGCACTAGGAAGCTACGGTTAGTTATCTTATTTCTGGGTGAGAAACCTGAGAGGTTAAGTAATTTGTCCAAGGCCACAGAGCTAGTTGCAGCACACATAGGATTCATTAAAATCCAGGTGTGGCTGACCCCCAAAGCCCATGTGCTTAACTACCATGAAATCCTGCCTTCTTAGTTCCAATCTGAACCTGAGTTTGCTTGCCCTTTCTCTTTTCTTCTTCACCCTGTTTTATGGGAATAGTTGACTTTGTATAGATGTCACTCTCCTCAAAGAAGTCTCCCCACTGCCTACTAAATATCAGTCAGTAAGTGATGGGATTCCAAGCAGGACACCCTTCTGTATCAACAAATGACCCTGAATGGTGATGAGTAGCCTGGAAAAGGGCGCAAATTCTGGGAGCGTGCAGTGCATGGGGGCCTGACCAGCCAACTAGCCCCGTGTGATTTCAGTGCTTATCTGAAGCTCGGCATACCAGAGAGCTTTCATATGTCCTGGGAATTGGAACACAAACAGCCACAGAAAGCACTGGGTTTGGGCCATAAATTTTAAATCCTCATGTCAACTTGTCACCTCACTGAACACAATACTTCTAACAGTCTGTGTGCCTATTGGCAATAATATTTTCTTGAGGAAAAAAGCAGACCAGAAATTATCTAATCCAGACAAGCCACCCATAGACTCAAGAAAGAAGATGTGAGCTTATCTGTGTCCAGAGATTTATCAAAAGCACTGGGGGTCAAAGGATGACAGTTGTACACATTAATAATAATTACATATTTATTGCTCCTGCCCTTGACAGTTTTTAAAGTGCTTTTATCTATATCACCTCAAATTAAGCTTTAACAGCTGTTTGAGGAATGCAAACGAAGAAACCAAGTTCCTGAGTGTGATGACTAGTAAGTGACACAGCATGAACTAGTACCCAGATCTTCCAACTCTGGTCCAGTGTTCCCTTTTCCATATCATAAAACATTCCTGGTAATTCCTCTGTGGAAACTTTGCTTTCATTATTTTTTTTAAAAGATTTTATTTTTAAGGAATCGCTACACCCAATGTGGGGCTCAAGCTTACAACCCCGAGATCAAGAGTCGCATGCTCTACTGACTGAGCCAGACAGGCACCCCCTTTTTTTTTCAAGCCCCACGTTGTGTAGAGATTCCTTAAAAATAAATAATAAATAAATTTAAAAATAAAAAAGAACTGAAGCCTTTGGAGTGCCTGACTGGCTCGTTCAGTAGAGCATGTGACTCTTGCTCTCAGAGTTGTGAGTTCAAGCCCAAGTTGGGCATATAGCTTTAAAAAAAAAAATCTTTGCATTAATTATACACTGGCTCCAGGCATATTCAGGTTTGATAATCATAAAGTGCTACCAAAGTTTGCTCAACAGAAACAACATAGGTACACTGTTAACTGGAATGATAAGAGTACTACAGAGCACTTTGCCCCAAATTTTTGCTTCCACCAGTCTGACCTAACACCTTATGTTTCCTTATTCAGTTAAGTCATTGGAGGAGAACCCCATGAAATAGACAGTAACTCCATAATATAAATCAATATAGGCAGTTCACTTCAGTATTCCAGCAATATTTCAAAGAACAAGTCATTGGCCAGATATATTTCAATGGGAAAAAGGGGGAGAGACAGAACAGCTTTGAATAAAGGACCCCAGTCAAATAGCCTAGGTATCCAAAAGATAATATGGGAACACACAATTCCTGGAGTAGGAAAGCCAGAATGTGTGGTAGGATAAGGGCTGGGGGACGTGAGGAACATGAGGGGCAAAAAGGAAAAGGGTTTAGGAGTTCAAACCATGACTGACTGATTTTCCTTTGGGCTAGCGTTGATGGAAAAAAATAAGTTCTATCTGATGCAAAGCAAATTCAAATGAGTATGCAAAGACAAAATATTGTTTGTAAATACCACAAAAAAGGGGAAGCAAAAAATTCTTAGCTTTCCAATCTACTCCAGTACGTTACCCAGAGAAGATGGAACTGGTTTTCTAGAGAGCTAATGAGCTACTAAATAGAGGGTGTAAACTGCAAATGATGCCAATCAAGAATGTTAATGGGAACTATGCTGCACGCTGTTTTTTTCATCCCATCCCTGAGTTAAATTATTTTGAAAAGATATATATATATATACATATATATGTATATGAAAATAGGAGTGTATGAGAAAGCACTAAACACCTCTAGGGTTACAAATCATAAAAAGAATATTTCAAGCAGTTGTCATCTTTAATTCTTTAAATGTTCCATGGTAGGAACCATAATTTGGTCAATAATTACTGTAAGTGAAGTAAAAAGGAAACAAGAACTCTTCATTGATATTCCTTTAAAGAAACATTTTTAGGACATCTTGCATAACATTTTTCCTGCATAATATTTTAGTTCTGCTCTTGTGTTACCTTTACAAACCGATTCTAAAATCAAATGTATTTACCAATTAATCAGGAGAGTATGTTAAGAGAAATGGTATCATTAATCACATTAATCACAAGACCCTCTTCTACTTATTCATCACACCCAAATGTCTTTGAAATTGGAACTTTTAAAAAACATTTTTCGTTAGTTTCAAACAGAAAAAATTTCTGTCAAGTTTGTCTTAATATAGTAAGGTTGATTGTTTTTCCACAAAGAACATCTTCTAGAGCTGGAATGGCACATAGGTTTCTTTTCATATGCCAGTTTCAACTGTTTTGTGGTGGCTGCCTGGGGTACTTCTAAGAAGAATTCTAAGACTGTTTCCAGGTTCAGTCATAAAAGAATCCCACGATTAATTTTGTCATGTCCATGGCTGAAGAAGGGAAGTGGTATTAGGAGTGTCAAATATTCGCCATCTCTTCTCTAGAGACTATTTTTTATCCTCTTAAGCCTGATGACTAAAATTTGTGTGTCTTGGGGCACCTGGGTGGCTCAGTTGATTAAGCAACTGCCTTCAGCTCAGGTCATGATCTCGGAGTCCCTGGATCTAGTCCTGTATGGGGCTCCCTGCTCAGCGGGGAGTCTGCTTCTCCTTCTGACTCTCCCCCTCTCATGCTCTCTCTCTTTCATGCTCTCTCTCCCAAATGGATAAATAAAATCTTTTACAATTTAAAAAAATTTTTAAATTTGGGTGTCTTCTGCTAGTGGGCAGTGGTAATTTCTGTTGGAGTAATTAATGTAATCTACCCTTTGACTTTTCTCAGAGTGTATAAGTGAGAGGTGTGGAGGATAAATCATTGGTCCATTATATAAAAAGCTAACACAATTTGATATCTAGTTTTTATAACCTTAAGGAAAAATATGACTGGAGCAAGATTCAAAGAAATAGAAAATCTATGTACAAGGCAATTCGTTAGTTTTATTAAAATAAGCTACTTTGATATCCTTAACTAAACTTCCATTTTTGTTTGGACTAAGAAAATATGTTAAGTAATTTCTCTTAATGTGCTTCTAGGCTCTGTAAAGAGGCTTCTAGGCCTGGTAACTTCTGTGGAGCCAAAGCAAGCAATTTATAACTTTGATGTTAAAACTCCACATCCACTGTCTTCCACTACAGATATTAATTAAGTACCCTCTGGCTTGCTTGACTCCTCACCTGGTCCTTAGATGATTACCTCTCACTATGGTAATTTCCAGTAAAATCTTAAAAGGTGTTCCCTATTTCCTCCATTCTTTAATCTGCCCTTTTCTAGGCTGAGAACACAAAAAGAAGGGGAACCATCACACTGATTCTCTTTATCTTCAGGCTTCTTGTTATCTTATCATTTTCACCCACCAGTGTGGTTATGGTTACCCAGGTAAATAAATTACTGATATGGTTTACCTTCTACCCACTCTTCTTCAACTAACCCAGTCTCAGAATTTCTTTATTTTCCTGTCCTGTTTAATGAGAACTTCATCTACAAAGAAAATCCTCTTTTTAGCCAAACATTCCTTTTGGGCAATTTTTCTTCCTATAAATGAAAAATTGTTCCTTAAAGGAAAATGACCATTTTTCATTATTTCTAATATTTGAAGGAACAGGTTTTAAGTACATTAACCATTTCATTGTTAATGATGTCATTATTATCCGCCCATTTCCCTAACCCTTAGTCCCTGGCAACCACCGTTCTACCATCTGTTCCTATGAATTTGGCGTTTTTAGATTCTACACATAAGTGAGATCATACAGTATTTATCTCTTTGTCTGACTCATTTCACTCAGCATAATGTCCTCGAGGTCTCATCCATGTTGTCACAAGTGGCAGGATTTTTTTTTTTTTTAGTGAGTAATGTTCATTCACTGAATTCATTCACCTAATAATATTCATTATATATGTACATATATCACATTTTCTTTATCCATTTATCCATCAATGGATACTCAGGTTGTTTCCATGTCTTGGCTCTTGTGAATAATGCTGCAGTGAACATGGCAGTGCAGATATCTCTTCAAGATAGTAATTTCATCTTTTTCAGATATATACCTAGATGTGGAATTGCTGGATCATATTTTTATTTTTAATTTTTTGAGGGACCCCCTATACTGTTTTTGCATAGTGACTGTATCAACTTACATTCCTACCAATAGTAGACGAGGATCCCCTTTTCTCCACATCCCTGCCAGTATTTGTTATCTCTTGTCTTTTTGATAATAGCCATTCAACAGGTATGATGATAATCTAACTGTGGTTTGGGTTTGTATTTCCCTAATGTTTAGTGATGTTGAGCATCTTTTCATATACTTGTTTCTTATTTGTATGTCTTCTTTGGAAAAATGTCTATTCAAGTCTTCTGTCCATTTTTTAATTGGATAGTTTGCTTTTAGGCTATGAGTTGCATGAGTAACTTACATATTTTGGACATTTAACTCCTTATCAGATATACGGTTTGCAAATATTCTCCTATTATGTAATTTGTCTTTTCATTGTTTCTTTTGCTGTGCAGAAGTTTTTTACTTTGATATAGTCCCACTTCTTGATTTGTGCTATTGTTGCTTGTGCTTTTGGTGTCATACTCAAAAATAAAACATTGCCAAGACTGAGGTTAAGGCGCTTTTCCCCTGCGTTTTCTTCTAGGAGTTTTACAATTTCAGGTCTTACATTCAAATTCTTACTGAGTTTATTTTTGTAAGTGTTGTAAGATAAGGGTCCAATTTGAATATCCAGTTTTCTCAACACCAAGTACCAAAGAGACTATCCTTTCCCCCATAAGTATTCTTTTATTTTTTTTAATTTTTTTTTTTGAGAGAGAGAGAGGGAGAGAGAGAAGGGGCACAGAGAGAGAGAGAGAGAGAGAGAGAGAGAGAGAGAGAATCTCCAGTTGGGTTCCACTCTCAGTACAGAGCCTGATTCAGGGCTCCATCTCATGCCTCTGGATCATTACCTGAGTCAAAATCAAGAGTTGGACACTTAACCAAATGAGCCACCCAGGCACCCCTCCCCATGAGTATTCTTGACTCCATTGTCAAATATCGGTTGACAATATACATGAGGGCTTATTTCTGGGCTCTTGATCTGTTCTATTGCTCTATGTGTGTGCTTTTATGACGGTACCATATGTTCTGATTACTATAGTTTTGTCATATAATATGTTTAAAATCAGAAGTGTGATGCCTCCAGCTTTATCTCTAAAAATTGCTTTGGCTGTTTGAGATCTTTTGTGTTTCCATAAGAAATTAGGATTGTTTTTTCTATTTCTGTGCAAAATGCCATTGAGATTTTGATAAGAATTGTATTGCATCTATAGATGGCTTGGGTAGTATGGACATTTTAACAATATTAACTCTTCTGATCTATGGACACTGGATTTATTTCCATCTATTTGTATCTTTTTCAATTTCTTTCTTCAATGTCTTACAGTTTTCACTGTATAGATCTTCCATTTTCTTGGTTAAATTTACCTCTAAGTATTTTATTATTCTTGAGGCTTTTATAAATGGTGTTGCTTTATTTCTTATTCAGATAGTTCAGTGTTAGTGTATAAAAATGCACATGATTTTTGTAAGTTGATTTTGTATCCTGAATCTATGCTGAATTGGTTTATAGATCTAACTGTTTTTTTGCAGAGTTGTTAGGATTTTCTATATACAAGATCATGCCACTAGAAAACAGAAACAGAGTCTGTCCTGCTTTCCAATTTAAATTCCTATTATTTCTTTTTCTTCCTATTTTCTCTGGCTAGGACCTCAAGTACTGTATTGAATAGAAGTGGTAAGAGTGGGCACTCTTGTCTTATTCTTGGTCTTAGTAGGAAAGCTTTCAATCTTTCACCATTGAGCATAATGTTTGTTGTAGGTCTGTAACATATATTCTCTATTATGTTGAAGTGTGCTCCTTCTATTCCCAATTATTGAGATGATCATATAATTTTGACTTTCATTCTATTAACATGGTGTATCACATATATTGATTTGCATATGTTGAGACTTCCTTGCATCCCAGGAATAAATCTCACTTGATCATAGTGTATGATCCTTTTAATGTGCTTTTGAATTTAGTTTGTTAGTATTTTATTGAGAACTTTTGCATCTATGTTCATCAGGGTTATTGGCCTATAGTTTTCTTTTCTTGGAGTATTCTTATTGGGCTTAGGTATCAGGGTAATACTGGCCTTCTAAGATGTGTTTGGGAGTATCCCATTCTCTTCACTTTTTTGGAAGAGTGTGAGAATTGTCATTAATTTTTCTTTAAATGTTTGGTAGAATTCACCTGTGAAGCCATCTTGTCCTGGGTTTTTCTTTGTGGGGAGGTTTTTGATCACTGATTTAATCTCTTCTCATTATTTGTCTGTTCTGATTTTCTATTTCTTCATTATTCAGAATTGGTAAGTTTTGTTTGTAGGAATTTATCCATTCCTTTTGGGTTGTCTATATTGTTGGCATATAATTGTTTATAGCAGTTTCTCATGATCCTTTGTATTTCTGTGGTATCAGTTGTGATGTCACCTTTTTTCATAACTGATTTTATTTATTTGAGTCCTCTCTTTTTTCTTTTTAGGTCTAGTGAAAGTGTTGTTGATTTTGTTTATTCAAAAAAATCAACTCTTACTTTTACTGACCTTTTCTACTTTTTTCTATTCTCTCTTTCATTTATTTCTGCTTTGAACTTTGTTATCTCTTTCCTTCTGCTAACTTTGGACTAGTTTGTTCTTGTTTTTCTAATACCTTGAGGTGTAAAATTTGGTTGTTTATTTGAGATCTTTCTTTTTAATATAGGCACTTATGACTATAAACTTCCCTTTTACCATTGCTTTTGCTGTATCCCATAAGTTTTGGTTTGTTGCTTCTATTATTGTTTTCATATTTTTTTAAATTTTCCCTTTTGATTTCATCTTTGACCCATTGGTTGTTCAGGAGTGTATTGTTTAATTTCCACATACTTACAAATTTTCCAGTCTTCTTTCTGTTATTGATTTCTAGCTTCATACTATTGTGGTCAGAAAAGATACTTGGTATGGTTTCAATATTTAAAAATTTGCTGAGACTTGTTTTGTCACTTGACATATAATCTATCCTGGAGAATGTCCTTGTGCACATGAGAAGAATGTGTATTGTGCTGCTATTGGATGAAACATTCTGTATGTGTCTATTAGCTCCACTTGTTCAAAAGTATAGAGTCCAATGTTTCCGTATTAATTTTCTGTCAGTTTAATCCATTATTGAAAATGGGTTATTAAAGTTCCTTACTAGTACTGTTGTCTGTTACTCCCTTCAAATCTGTTAGTATTTGCTTGATATATTTAGGTGCTCCAATGTTAAGTGCATATATATTTACAATTAGTGCATCCTCTTGACGAGTTAACCCCTTTATCATTATATAATGAGTTTTTTGTCTCATGTTACATTTTTTGACCTACAGTTATTTTGCCTGATATAAGTATAGCTATTCCTGCCCCCCCTTTTTTTTCTTTCCGTTGGAATATATTTTTCCATCCCTTTACTTTGAGCCTGTACATGTCTTTGAAGCTGAAGTGCATCTCTTGTAGGTAGCATGTAGTAGGGTCCTGGTTTTTATCCATTCAGCCACTCTATGGCTTTTAAATGGAGAATATAATCCATTTACATTTAAAGTAATTATTAATAGGCAAGAACTTACTATTGTGATCTTGTTCATTGTTTTCTGGCTGTTTTGTTCTTTCTTTCTTCCTTTCTTTCTCCTGCTGTCTTCCTTTGTGAAATGATTATTACCTGTAGTGGTATACTTTGATTTTGTTTCCTTCATCTTGTGCATTAAAGATTTTTTGTTTTGTGGTTACACTAAATCTGACTTGAAACATCTTATAGATATAAGACTATTTTAACCTGACAACAACTTAATTTCAATTTCATACAAAACTTCTATCCTTTATTGCCTACCCCCACATTTTATTTTATTTTTGATGTCACAATTTACATCTTTTTATATTGTGTATCCATTAACAAATTGGTATATCTAGCTATTTTTGATATCTTTCCTTCAATCTTTTTAAAAATGATGGTTATAATAGAATCAAATGGTGGTTAAGACACCACCATATTACAGTACTAGATTATTCTTAATCTGATTATATACTTACTTTAACAGTGTGTTGTTTTCATGTTACTAGTTAGTGTTTTTTAGTTTCAGCTTGAAGAACTCCTTTCAGCATTTTTTTAAGGCAGATCTACTGGTGATAAACTCCCTCAGCTTTTGTTTGTTTGGGAAAATCTTTTTCTTGCCTTCATTTATGAAGAATAACTTTGCTGGGTAAAGTATGCTTGGTTGGCAGTTTCTTTCTTTCAACACTTTGAATAGATCGTCCCATTCTCTCCTGGACTGCAGATCTCTGTTGAGAAAACCACTGATAACCTTATGGCGACTTCCTTGTATAAGGTATTTTTTTTCCTTTGCTGCTTTTAAAATTCTCCCTTTGTCTTTGATTTTAAACACTTTTATTATAATGTGTCTTGAAGAAGATAGTTTTTGATTGAAATTTGGGGTGACCTATTAGCTTCATAAACTTAGATGTTCAAATTTATCCCTACTTTTGGGAAGGTCTCAGCCATTATTTCTCTTTTTTAAATTTAATTTTTTTTTTAACTCTAGTATAGTTAATATACAGTGTTATATTGGTTTTGGGTATACAACATAGTGATTCAAAAATTCTACGCAGTGCTCAGTGCTCATCATGATAAGTATACACTTAATCCCCTTCACCTATTTCGTCCATCCTTCCACCATTTTGGTAACCCCTTTGGTAACCATCAGTTTGTTAGCCATAGTTGAGTCTATTTCTTAAAATTAAAAAAAAAAAAGAGCCCATGTCTTGATTTGTCTCTTTTTTCTTCATTTTGTTTCTTAAATTACACATGAGTGAAATCATATGGTATTTGTCTTTCTCTGACTTGTTTCATGTAGCATTATACTCTCTAGATCTATCCATTTTGTTACAAATGGCAAGATTTCATTTTTTATGGCTGCAAAATATTCCATCACACACACACACACACACACACACACACACCCACACCACATCTTCTTTATCCATTCATCTATCAATGGACACTTAGGTTGCTTCTATTTTGAGCTATTGTAAATAATGCTGCAATAAACAGAGGGGTACACATATCTTTCTGAATCACTGTTTTCATATTCTTTGGGTAAATACTCAGTAGTAGAATTACTGGATTGTGTGGTAATTCTATTTTTAACTTTACTGAGGGATCTGCATACTGTTTTCCACAGTAGCTGCACCAGTCTGCATTTCCACCAAGAGTGCACAAGTGTTTCTTTACTCCACATCTTCACCAACACTTGTTTCTTGAGTTTTTTATTTTAGCCATTCTGATAGGTGTGAGGTAATATATCTCATCATGCTTTTGATTTGCATTTCCCTGATGATGAGTGATGTTGAGCATCTTTTCATGTTTTTGTTGGCCATCTATATATGTTCGTTCAAGAAATGTCTGTTCATGTCTTCTCATTTTTAAGTGGATTATTTGTTTTTTGGGTATTGAGTTGTATCAGTTCTTTATATGTTTTGGATACTAACCCTTTATTGGATAGGTCATTTACAAATATCTTCTCCCATTCTGTATGTTGTTTTTTAGTTTTGCTGATTGTTTTCTTTGCTGTGCAGAAGCTTTCAATTTTGATGTAGTCCCAATAGTTTATTTTTGCTTTTGTTTCCCTTGCTTCAAAGACATATCTAGAAAAATGTTTCTGTGGCTGATGTCAGAGAAATTACTGCCTGTGCTCTCTTCTAGGATTTTTATGGTTTCAGGTCACATTCAGGTTGTTAATCCATTTTGAGTTTATTTTTATGTATGGTGTAAGAAACTGGTCCAGTTTCATTCTTTCCCATGTAGCTATCCTGTTTCTCCAACACCATTTTTTGAAGAGACTATCTTTTCATTGCATATCCTTGCCTCTTTTGTTGAAGATTGGCTGACCATATAATTGTGGGTTTACTTCTGGGATCTCTATTTTGTTCTTTTGACCTATGTGCCTATTTTTGTATCAGTGCCATACTGTTTTGATTACTAAAGCTTTGTAGTATAACTTGATATCTGAGCTTATGATACTTCCAGTTTTGTTCTTTTTCAAGACTGCTTTGGTTATTCACGGTTTTTTGTGGTTCTATACAAATTTTAAGATTATTTGTTCCAATGCTGTGAAAAATGCTATTGGTATTTTGATAAGGATTGCATTAAATCTGTAGATTGTTTTGGGTAGTATTGACATTTTAGCAATATTTGTTCTCCCAATCCATGAGCATAGAATATCTTCCCATTTGTTTGTGTTGTTTTCAATTTCTTCCATCAATGTTTTATAGTTCTTAGAGTACAGGTCTTTCACATCGTTGGTTAAGCTTGTTCCTAGGTATTTTATTATTTTGGTGCAATTATAAATGGAATTGTTTTCTTAATTTCTCTTTTTGCTACTTCAGTATTAGTGTATAGAAATGCAATAGAGTTCTGTATATTCATTTTGTATCCTACAACCTTACTGAATTCACTTATCAGTTCTAGTAGTTTTTTGGTGGAGTTTTGAGGGTGTTCTATATATAGTATCATTTCATTTGCAAATAGTGACAGTTTTACTTCTTCCTTGCCAGTTTGGATGCCTTTTATTTCTTTTTGTTGTCTGATTGCTGTGGCTAGTACTTCCAGCATTATGTTGAATAAAAGTGGTGAGAGTGAACATCCTTATCTTGTTTCTGATCTTGGGGCGGGGGGAGCTCTGTTTTTCCCCATTGAGTATGATTTTAGCTGTGGGTTTTTCAAATATGACCTTTATTATGTTGAGATATGTTCCCTTTAAACCATTGTTGAGGGTTTTTATCATGAATGGATGTTGTACTTTGTCCAGTGCTTTTTCTGCATCTATTGAAATGATCATATGTTTTTTTATCCTTTCTCTTGTTGATGTGATGTATCATGATTGATTTGCAAATATTGAACCACCCTTGCATCTTGGGAATAAGTTTCACTTGATGGTGGTGAAATATTTTTTAATATATTGTTAGATTCAGTTTGCTAATGTTTCATTGAGGATTTTTGCATCTATGTTCATCAGAGATATTGGCCTGTAGTTCTCTTTTTTGTGGTGTCTTTATCTGGTTTTCGTATCAGGGTAATGCTGGCCTCAGAATGAATTTGGAAGCTTCCCTTCCTCTCTTATTTTTTTGGAATTCTATGAGAAGAAGAAGTATGAACTCTTATTTAAATGTCTGGTAGAATTCACCTGTGAAGCCATCTGGTCCTGGACTTTTGTTTTTTGGAAGTTTTTTGATTACTGATTCAACTTCGTTGCTGGTAACTGGTCTGTTCAAGTTATCTATTTCTTCCTGATTCAGTTTATGGAGGTTATATGTTTCCAGGAATTTATCCATTTCTTCTAGATTGTCCAATTTGTTGGCATGTAATTTTTCATAATATTCTCTTACAATCCTTTGTATTTCTGTGGTGTTGCTTGTTATTTCTCTTCTTTCATTTGTGACTTTGTTTATTTGTATACTCTCTTTCTCTTTTTCTTTTTGATGAGTCTGGCTAAAGGTATGTCAATTTTGTTGATCTTTTCAAAGAATCAGCTCCTGGTTTCATTGATCTATTCTGTTAGTTTTTTTAGTTTCTATTTTGCTTATTTCTGTTGTAAACTTTATTATTTTCTTCTACTGGTTTGGGGTTTTGTTTGTTGTTCTTTTCCTAGCTCTTGTAGGTCTAAGTTTAGGTTGTTTATTTGAGATTTTTCTTGCCTCTTGAGATAGTCCTGTATTACTGTAAACTTCCCTCTTAGAATAGCTTTTGCTGCATCTCAAAGATTTTACACTGTTGTGTTTTCATTTTCATTTGTTTCCCTAGATTTTTTTATTTCCTCTTTGGTTTCTTGGTTCACCCATTCATTGTATAGTAGCATATTATTTAACTGCTGTGTGGCTGTGTTCTTTCCAGATTTTTTTCTTGTGGTTGATTTCCAGTTTTATGAAATTTCCCATTGTGTTGGGAAAAGATGCATAATATGACTTTGATTTTTTAAAATTTGTTGAGACTTATTCTATGGCCTAACATGTGATGTATTCTGGAAAATGTTCCATGTGCACTAGAAAAGAATGTGTATTCTACTATTTTAGGATGGAATGTTCTAAATATATCTCTTAAATCCATCTGGTCCAATGAGTCACTCAAAGCCTCTGTTTCCTTGTTGATTTTCTGGTTGGATGATCTATCTATTAATGTAAATAGGGTGTTAAAGTCCCCGCTATTATGGTATTACTACTGACTGCTTCATTTATGTTTGTTAGCCGCTTTATGTATTTGGGTGCTCCCATGTTGGGTGCATGAATATTTACAATTGTTATATCTTCTTGTTGGATTGTTCTAATTATTATTATATAGTGTCCTTCTTTGTCTCTTGTTACAATATTTGTTTCAAAGTCTATTGTATATGATATAAGTATTGCTACCCTGACTTTCTTTTCATTTCCACTTGCATGATAAATGCTTTTCTATTCCTTCACTTTTAATCTGCATGTGTCTTTATGTCTGAAATGAGTCTCTTGTAGTCGGAATATAGATGGATCTTGCTTTTTTTTTTATCTATTTTATCACCCTATTTCTCTTGATTGGAGCATTTAATCCATTTACATTCAAAGTAATTATTGATAGGTATATACTTATTACCATTTTGTTACTTTTTTATGGTTGTTTTTGTAGTTCTTCTGTGTTGCTTTCTTCACTTGCTCTCTTTTCTCGCAGTTTGCTGTCTTTATTTAGTGATATACTTGGATTCCTTTCTCTTTATTTTTTACATATCTATTACTGGTTTTTGATTTGTGGTTATCATTGGGTTTATATATGACATCTTATGCATACAGCAGTCTATATTAAGTTGATGGTCACATAACTTTAAACTCATTCTTTATTCTCATCTCCTACATTTTAGGTATATGGCATCATACTTTATATCCTTTTATCTTGTGGATCCTTTAACTGATTTTTATAGATATACTTAATTTTATTGCTTTTGTTCTTCCTACTTTTCTTACTCCTATTTATGATCTTTCCTTTTCACTCAAAAAGTCCCCTTTAACATTTCTTATAGGGCTGGTTTAGTGGTGATGAATTCCTTTACCTTTTGTTTGTCCGGGAAATTCTATCTTTCCTTCTATTTTGAAAGATAACTTTGCTGGATAGAGTATTCTTGGTTTCAAGGGTTTTTTTCTTTCAGTATTTTGAATATATCATGCCGCTCCCTTCTGGCCCACAAAGTTTTGCTGAAAAATCAGCTGATAACCCTAATGGGGTTTCCCTTGTATGTAATTGTATTCTTTTGTATTGTCACTTTTAAAATTCTCTCTTTATCACTATTTTTTGCCATTTAATTACTATGTATCCTGGTGTAGACCTCCTTGGGTTGATTTTGTTGGGAGCTCTCTCCTGGATCTGGATTGTTTCCCTCCCCAGACTGTTTTCAGACATTACTACTTCAAATACATTTTCTGGCTCCATTTCTCTCTCTTCTCTTTTGGGATCCCTATATTATGAACGTTATTGCCCTTGTTTCTTGCCTTGTCAATTTTTGCCATTCTAACTGGTGTAAGGTGGTATCTCAATGTGATTTTGATTTGAATTTCCTTGATGGCTAATGATGATGGACATTTTTTCATGTGTCTGTTAGCCATTTGTATATCTTCTTTGGAGAAGTGTCTGTTCATATCTTCTGCTCGTTTTTTGACTTGATTATTTGTTTTTTGGGTGTTGAGTTTGAGAAGTTCTTTATAGATGGTGGAAATCAACACTTTGTCTGTAGTGTCATTTGCAAATATCTTCTCCCATTCTGTGAGTTGCCTCTTTGTTTTGTTGACTGTTTCCTTTGCTGTGCAGAAGCTTTTTATCTTGATGAAATCCCAAAAGTTCATTTTTGCTTTTGTTTCACTAGCTTTTGGAGATGTATCTTGAAAGAAGTTGATGTGGCCGATGTCAAAGAGGTTACTGCCTATGTTCTCCTCTAGGATTTTGATGGATTCCTGTCTCACATTGAGGTCCTTCATCCATTTTGAGTTTATCTTTGTGTATGGTGTTAGAGAACGGTCGAGTTTCATTCTTCTGCATGTGGCTGTCCACTTTTCCCAGCACCATTTATTGAAGAGACTGTCTTTTTTCCATTGCATATTTTTTCCTCCTTTGTCGAAGATTATTTGACCATAGAGTTGATGGTCCATATCTGGGTTCTCTATTCTGTTCCATTGGTCTATATGTCTGTTTTTGTGCCAGTACCATGCTGTCTTGGTGATCACTGCTTTGTAATATAGCTTGAAATCGGGCAACGTGATGCCCCCAGCTTTGTTTTTCTTTTTCAACATTTCCTTGGTGATTCGGGGTCTTTTCTGATTCCATACAAATTTTGGGATTGTTTGTTCCAGCACTTTGAAAAATGTCATTGGAACTTTGATGGGGATGGCGCTGAAGGTATAGATTGCTCTGGGTAGCATAGACATTTTAACAATGCTTATTCTTCCGATCCATGAGCATGGAATATTTTTCCATCTTTTTGTGTCTTCTTCAATTTCTTTCATGAGTGTTCTGTAGTTCCTAGAGTATAGATCCTTTACCTCTTTGGTTAGGTTTATTCCGAGGTATCTTATGGTTTTTGGTACTATTGTAATTGAAATCATTTCTCTAATTTCTCTTTCTACAGTTGCATTGTTAGTGTATAAGAAAGCAACTGATTTCTGTGCATTGATTTTGTATCCTGCCACATTACTGAATTGCTGAATGAGTTCTAGTAATTTGGGGATGGAGCCTTTTGGGTTTTCCACAGAAAGTTTCATGTCATCTGCGAAAAGAGAGAGTTTGACTTCTTCTTTGCCAATTTGAATATATTTCATTTCCTTTTGTTGTCTGATTGCTGTTGCTAGGGCTTCTAGGACTATGTTGAACAATAGTGGCAAGAGTGGGAATCCTTGACGTGTTCCTGATCTCAAGGGAAAGGCTCTCAGCTTTTCCCCATTGAGGATGATATTCGCTGTGGGTTTTTCATAGATGGATTTTATGAACTTGAAGAATGTTCCCTCTATCCTTATACTCTGAAGAGTTTTAATCAGGAAAGGATGCTGTATTTTGTCAAATGCTTTTTGTGCATCAATTGAGAGGACCATATGGTTCTTCTCTCTCCTCTTATTAATGTGTTCTATCACACTGATTGATTTTCGAATGTTGAACCACCCTTGCATCCTGGGGATAAATCTCACTTGGTCGTGGTGGATGATCCTTTTAATGTATTGTTGGATCTTATTAACTAGGATTTTGTTGAGAATTTTGGAATCCATATTTATCAAGGATATCAGTCTGAAATTCTCCTTTTTAATGGGGTCTTCACCTGGTTTGGGGATTAAGGTAATGCTGGCCTCATAGAATGAGCCTGGAAACTTTCCTTCTGTTTCTGTTTTTTTCAAACAGTTTCAGGAGAATAGGTATTATTTCTTCTTTGAATGTTTGGTAGAATTCCCCAGAGAATCCATCAGGCCCTGGACTCTGTGTTTTGGGAGGTTTTTTATCTCTGCTTCAGTCTTGTTACTGGTTATTGGCCTATTCAGGTTGTCAATTTCTTCCTGTTTCAGTCTTGGTGGTTTATAGGTTTAGAGGAAGGCATCCATTTCTTCCAGTTTATTGGCATGCATTAATAGTTTTATCAATTTGAGTCCTTTCTCTTTTCTTTTGGATAAGTCTGGGCAGCGGTTTATCAATCTTATTAATTCTTTCAAAAAACCAGCCTCTAGTTTCATTGATCTGACCCACTGTGTTTCTGGTTTCTAATTCATTGATATCTGCTCTAATCTTAATTATTTCTTAATTATCTTCTAATGTGTGACTTAGGCATCATTTGTTGCTTTTTCTCTAGTTCTTTAAGGTGTAAAGTTAGTTGGTGAATTCAGGATTTTTCTATTTTTTTGAGTGAGGCTTGGATGGCTATGTTTTTCCCCCATAGGACTGCCTTTGCAGTATCCCATAGGCTTTGGACTGACGTGTTTTCATTCTCATTGGTTTCCATGAATTGTTTAAGTTCTTTGATTTCTTGGTTGACCCAAACATTCTTGAGCAGAGTGGTCTTTAGCTTCCAAGTGTTTGAATTTCTGCCAAATTTTTTCTTGTGATTGAGTTCCAGTTTTAAAGCATTATGGTCTGAGAATATGCAGGGAATAATCTCAATCTTTTGGTATCGGTTGAGACCTGATTTGTAACCCAGTATGTGATCTATTCTGGAGAAAGTTCCATGTGCGCTTGAGAAGAATGAGTATTCTGTTGTTTTAGGGTGGAATGTTCTGTATATATCTATCAGGGCCATCTCGTCCAGTGTGTCATTCAAAGTTCTTGTTTCTTTGTTGATTTTCTGCTTAGATGATCTGTCTATTGCTGAGAGTGGAGAATTGAGGTCTCCTCCAATTAACATATTATTATCAATATCACTCTTTTAACAGTTGGCTTATGTAGATGGCTGCTCCCATGTTGGGGGCATAGATATTTACAATTGTTAGATCTTCTTGTTGGATAGACCCTTTAAGAATGATATAGTGTCCTTCTGTGTCTCTAACTACAGTCTTTAGCTTAAAATCTAATTTGTCTGATATAAAAACTGCTACCCCAGCTTTCTTTTGAGGTCCGTTGGCATGAAAGATGGATCTCCATCCCTTCACTTTCAGTCTGGATGTATCTTTAGGTTCAAAATGAGTCTCTTGTAGATAGCATATGGATGGGTCCTGTCTTTTTATCTAATCTGCAACCTTGTGCCATTTTATGGGAACATTTAGGCCCTTCACATTGAGAGTGATTATTGAAAGATAGGAATTTATTGTCATCATGTTGCCTGTGAAGACCTTGTTTCTATAGATTGTCTCTGTAAATTTCTGTTCTAAATCACTCTTGGGGTCTTTCTCCTTTTATAGAAACCCCCTTAACATTTCTTGCAGGACTGGCTTAGTGGTCACATATTCTTTCAGTTTCTGCCGGTTGTGGAAGCTCTGCATCTCTCCATCCATTCTAAATGACAGCCTTGCCAGATAAAGTATTCTTGGCTGCATGTTCTTCTCCTTTAGTACCCTGAATATGTCTTGCCAGCCCTTTCTGGCTTGCCAGGTCTCTGTGGATAGGCCTGACATTATTCTGATGTTCCTCCCTCTGTACATAAGGAATCTCTTCCCCCTAACTGCCCTTAGGATGGTTTCCTTGGTTCTAAGATTTGTGAGTTTTACTATTACATGCTGGGGCATTGGCCTCTTTTCTTTGATCTTGGGAGGAGTCCTCTCTGCCTCTAGGACACAAATGTTTGTTTCATTCCCCAGATTAGGGAAGTTCTCAGCTACAATTTGCTCAAATATATCTTCTAGTCTTCCCTCTCTCCACCCCCTCAGGGATCCCAATAATTCTGACATTGGAACATTTCATGGTGTCACTTATTTCTCTGATTCTATTTTCATGGATTTTTAGTTGTTTTTCCCTGGCCTCCTCTTTTTCCTTCTTTTCTATCAACTGGTCTTCTAGATCACTAATTCATTCTTCTGCCTCGCTTGCCCTAGCTGTTAGATTATCTAGATTAGACTAGATCTCACTGATAGCATTTTTAAATTCTGCTAATTCAGCTTTCATTTCTTCCCTTAGAGACTCTATGTTGCCATTAATCGATTTCTCCATTCTAGCTATTGTATTCACAGTTGTTACCCTGAATTCCATCTCTGACATCTTGGTTATATCTGTATCCATTTGTAAATCTGTGGCAGAAGTCAAAGTCTCTGCGTTTTCCTATTTTGGGAGTTCCTCCTCCTAGTCATTCTGTTGAGGGGTGGTTGAGGGAATGTACAGAGTCCAAATTATTGACCACAACCCAAGCAAGATGCACCTGTTTTATAGGGACCTTAGGGTTGTTGGCCTCTTGTTCTCCCAGCCTGTCTTCTGGGGGAGGGGCCTGCCATGCTGTTACTCAGGCAACCCTGTTTGGACAGAGTTGCCCTGCCTCCTGTGGGGGGGGATGGGCTCAGTAAAAACCGGTTTTGGGGGGCTTTTGTTCTCTGGTGGCTTTCCTGGTGGCTTTCTGTGTCTCTTCCTAGAGTCAGAGCAGAAGAGATCATTTCCAACCCTCTGCCTTAGAGCAGAGAGTTCGCAGTCTGTTATTCCATGAGCTCTCCAGGCCACACTATCTCCATTTCTGTCTGTGCTGCTATAAACTGTGTCGTCCTGGGTTCTGCAACCCCAGCAGTACTCCCAGTCCTTGCCTCAGGTCAGGGCACATCTCTGCCCTTTATGCTTCTAAAACCACCAGCCACCCCCAGTTCACACGTGTGGCCCCACTGCTCCATGTTTCAGTCCGAGGGGCTGCCCTGAAGTCCTTTCCCTGTTGCTACCAGTCTGCAAGTCTGTGCCCAGTCCCCAGCACAGGAGGCTTTTGCACTCCTGTGTTATTTCACCTTCCTGGGAGCAGAGCCTATGGCAGCTCCCTCCCCTTTCCATTTATCTTCCAATATCTGCCCGCAGAATCACGGCTCCCTGCTTCCTATCTCAAAACCAACCGCCTGTGATATTCCATTTGTAGAGATCCAGATCTATTTTCTTACATTTCAGGCTGATTTCATGGGTGTTCAGAGTGGTCTGGTAGATACCCAGCTCAATTCCGGGGACTGGTTGGAATAGGGTCCCCTACTCCTCTGCCATCTTTTCCTGACCTAGTCTCAGGTGTTAAACCCCACTGATTGCTGGGCCCCTCTGGTTTTCAAAGCCAAATGTTATGGGGATTCATCTTCCCTGTGTGGGTACCCCATGCCTGGGATGCCTGGCTTGGGGATCTGCTCCTCTCTCCTCTATGTGCCCATGTCATCCCTCTTTCCATGGACAGTATCTTGGGTCCATTTGGCTCCTGATTGCATCTCCACTCTTCCTACCCTCTTCAATGTGGCCTCTTCTCTACATTTAGTTGTGGAGTGTCTGTTCTGCCAGGCCTCACGTTATTTTCTGGGTTATTTACACTGATGTGGGTGTTATCTAGTTGTATCCATGAGATAAAGTGAGCTTAGGATCCTCCTACTCAGTCCTCAGCAATTATTGAAGTAAGTTTTCTCTCTTTCTCCCTTTCTTCTCCTTCTGGAACTCCAATGATGGAGGCTAGGGTGTCCTACTCCATCATATTGGTAACATCACTCTCCTGATGTTAGTTTTATTTCATATTTGAAGGTCTAGTTGGACACCATCTGGTCCAGGTAAAGCCAGTAAAATTGTCCATAATCTTCATCTTCACTATGTAAAGCTCAGGAACATATTTTCTTCTGTAGAGCTGCTTATGTACAATCCCAAGATACAGGATAGCACTGCTGGTTGAAAGGATTAAGAGACTTTGGAAAATAATTGTCCATACAGTCTCCAATCACTCTTTTTGCATTCTCTCTAGAATCTATTCCATTTGGACTTTCCCCATCCCTACCTTGCCAAAACTGCTCTTGAAACATTCTCCCTGACCCACGCCTTATTAAATCCAGTGGTCAATTTTTATGTATCATGTTACTCAATCCACCACTCTCTCCTTCAAGGAAAAAAATAGTTTTTAATTCTTCATTCCTGACACCATACTCTCCTATTTCACAGACTACTCATCTTCATCTCCCTTGCTAGTTTTTCTTTGTGTAGAGAGTGGATAGATGTTCACTAAACCCATTTCCTCCTCTTCCTTGACACACATTTCAACTACATTTCCCAGCTTCCCTGCAGTTCACTGTAGCCACATAAACAAGTTTTTACTAATGGAAAATGAGCATGAGTTATGCACTCATATTTCAAGTCTGGCCCAAGTAAGTACTCCCACTCACAATCCTCCAAATTCATTCTTCTTCTACCAGCTTGATGCACTATGATGAAGTTTAATATTGTGATTGTGGCCTGGGAAGCCCAATAATTAAGGATAGTAGAAACACAAGTTAGGTCACTGGAGAAAAGCCCCCACTCTATCACAAGCATCCATTTTGGAATCTGCATAAGAAAGATATAATCTTCTGTTTAAAAAAAAAACATTTAGGGGTGCCTAGCTTGCTCAGTTGGTAGAGGATATGCCTCTTGATGTCAGGGTTGTGAGTTCAAGCCCCATGTTGGGCATGAAGCCTACTTAAAAAAATAACATTTAGCAATTGCTTTTTAGAACAACTAATATTTAACAAGTGTGGGCTTTATTTTTCTGACTCCTTAATGTAACATTGCCTCAGGCATTTGTCCATGCACCTCTTACCTCCTTTGGTGATCTCATCCAGACAAAAACTAATGATTCACAAATTTGCATCTCTAAGCTGGACCTCTCTCATAAAATCAGACCTTTATAAACAGGTTTACCTGACATCTCTAATTGAATCTAAAACTTAATATGTCCAAAACAAAACCCATGATCATCCCCCTAAAACTTGTTCCTCACACCCTCCCAGCTCAGTTATTGGTCACTGCATCCTTCTATTAACAAGGCCAAAATCCTTATAGTTAAAGATGACCTGTTGTTTGTTTGTTTGTTTTCCCTCTTTTGAGACAGAGAGAAAAAGCAGAGGGAGGGGCAGAGTGAGAGAGAGAGAGAGAGAGAGAGAAAATCTCAGCACAGACCCCGACGAGGGACTTGATCTCATGACCGTGAGATCATGACCTGAGCTGAAAGCATGAGTTGGACATTTAACTGACTGAGCCACCCAGGCACCCTGGCCCATTTTTTTAAAAACATCCTAATGTCAAATTTGTCTGAAAATACTGATGGTTCTGCCTTTAAAACATATACAGAATTCAATCACTTCTCACTACCTCCATCATTACTACCTTAGTCCCCAAATCATCATCCCTCATCTGGATTATTACAGCAGTCTCCTAATTATTCTCACAGTTTTCTTTCTTACTTCCCTCCAGTGTATTCATCACACAACAGGGTGATCCTTTTAAAATATGAATTACATAATACAACTCCTTTGTTTAGAAACCTCCAATACCCTCTCATCTCACCCATATTAAAAGCCAACATCCTTACAGTGGCTTTTGAGGCTACTTAATTTGACCTCTGATCTTTTTTCCTACTATCATCTGCCTTGTTTGCTCTTCTACAACAACCTGACCTCCTCACTGTTCCTTTAACATATCAGTTATAGTCCTACTGCAAGCCCCTTTGTACTTCCTATTCCCATTGCCTAAAATATTTGTTCCCAAGATATCAGAACAGTTAATATCCCCACCTTCTTTATGACTTTACTCAAATGCAGCCTTCTCAGTTAAGCCAATCCTCATCACGCTATGTAAAATTATAAATCCTCCCAACCTGCCCCCCCATTCTATCCTTTCTCTGCTTTATTTTCTCCTATATCACTTATCACCAACTAATGCACTATATATTTTACTTACTACTTATTTTGTTATGTTCCACAAACTAGAATGAGAGCAGGACTTTTGTTCAGTGCTATACTCCCAGTACCAAGCACAAGCACATAGCGGGTTCACAATAAATATGAGTTAAGTAGATGCATTTTGAATCATTGCTCTCTTAAATGATTTAAACCAGAATCAAGCAGACCTTTTCCCACTATCCACAAACCCCTGTAGCAAATGGCAAGGTAAGAACCCATCCCCTTCAGTGTCAGTCGCCTGTGTGGAAAACACAGCCACTCACTAAGGTGGCTTAAAACAGCTAATTCCCATGCCACTGGAGTTACCATCCATCACACAGCTGCACTATTGTTCTACTCAGGTTGTGGCTGAAAGGTCTGTCCTCAGGGTCCCTTGGTCTGGTGGAATCCATCTCTACTGACTTCTATTCAATATCCTGCCAGCCTATTTGAGCCTCTGTTGCTGAGGTAGGGGCTGATAAATAACTATCATCTGCCTGGCATTGCAAGTTTTTCTTCCTCCCTGAGATGCACCTGATTAGTTTTTACAGCAAGTTCTTGGCAGGGAGGAGATTCTCTGGTTTGCTTCTTTATTCTGTTTCATTGCCTCTATCCCTATTTTGTTGAAATCTGTAAGTCAGTTGTCTGCATCTACTTACAGGTTTTAGGGGGTGGGGGGGCTGGCATTTGATCACTCTCTTTTCCTTTTTTTTTAATATTTTTTTTTAGGTTTTTATTTTAATTCCAGTTAGTTAACATACAGCATTATATTAGTTTCAGGTGTAAAATACAGTAATTCAATACTTCCATATCACCCTGTGTTTATCACAAAAATTGCACTCCTTAATCCCCATCATGTATTTTACTGATCCCCCCCACCCTTCCCATCTGGTAACCATCAGTTTGTTCTCTATATTTAAGAGTCTTTTTCTTGTTTGTCCCCCTCTTTCTTATTTTTTCCCTTTGCTTATTTTGTTTCTTATGAAACCAAAACTACACTCTATGTTAACTAACTTGATTTTAAATAAACTCTTGGAAGAAAAAAAATGAGTGAGAAATGTAATTATGCAAGGTGATGGAGGTGTTAACTAACCTTATTGTCATAATCATCTTCTAATATATATGTGTATCAAATCATCACAATGTACACTTTAAACACACACAGTGTTATATGTCAGTTATATCTCAATAAAGATGGAACAACAACAACAAAAATAGAAATACCTAAGATCTAGCAATCACACTACTGGGTATTTACCCAAAGAAATAAAAAACACTAATTCAAAAGGATACATGTACCCCTATGTTTATAGCAGCATTATTTACAATAGCGAAGATATGGAAACAGCCAAGTGTTCAATGGATAAAGATATACATACATATATATATACACACACACATATATATATATATATACACATACACATATATATACATATATATATACACACACACACATATATATATACATACATATATATATAGACACACACGTATATATATATACAATGAAATTTATTCAGCCATAAAAAGAATGAAATCTTGCCATTTGCAATGACATGGATGGAGCTAGAGATTATAATGCTAAGTGAAGTAAGTCAGTCAGAGAAAGACAAATTCCATATGATTTCTCTCTTCTTAAATATTTTTATTTATTTATTTAAGAGAGAGAGAGAGAGAACATGAGTGGGGAGAGGAGCAGAGAGAGAGGGAGAGAGAGATTCTCTCAAGCAGACTCTGCACTGAGTGCAGAGCCAGATGCAGGGCTCAATCTCATGACCCTGAGATCATGACCTGGCCTGAAACCAAGAGTTCAATGCTCAACCAACTGAGCCACTCAGGCACCCTTGTGTATTCAATTTTGAGTGTATGATAATCTGAGTAAATATTTTTATAGAACAGAATAATTTTATGATATTTTGGATGATTATGTTAGAGTTGTAAGTACATTTAGAAGTCACCTTTTCCAACACATTCATTTTTCTAGATGGGGAAACTGAGTCCCATAGAATCTGAGTGACTATAGTTTTACTATAGTCTTAGCATTTGCAAAGTGGTTTTACAAATATCTTCATGTTTTACTATCTCTATGGGGTAATAAATATTATCTTCATTTTACATATAAGGAACCTGGACACAGGGGCTCTGAAAGGTTGAGTGACTTCCAAATTTCACACATACAGCAGAGGAAGGACTTCTATGCTCTTTCCATTATACCTCATTGCTTCCTACACATACCTCAGGAAAATAAAAAAAGAAGTGCTAAGCTCTTAAGTTTGTGGGGTATAAAGGGGGAGAAAGAAGGGTTGTGCAGGGAACAAGCTGACTCACAGTGAAATTGGTTATTCTTTGGAATTACAGTCTACTTCCACATCTTGTCACTACTCTTCTGATAGCTACTGTGGTTCTGATAAATTGCCGAGGACACAGATGACACAAAGATTGGTTTAGACACAAAGCAGCAAGGGTGAGTTCATTGGTCCTTAAAGGAAACCTTATCCCCATGCAGTTTCAGCATTGCCAGTTGGCAGATATGAGTAGTGGTCAAAGCCATGCCTTGTAAGTTTTTGTTGGTACGAAGCATTAGACTAGCTGTCTCTGCTTCATGTGAGGGTTTACTCTCTGAATCCTAAGGTCAGAAGGAATATAACATAGTCCCTCGCTTAAATTTGCCTTCGTTTTCTCAGATGTTTTGCTGCTAACACAAGAGGCAGCAAATTTGAGTTGTAAAGTATGTCTGTATATCTGTATGTATTGTACTAGTGATGGTAAACTCTGGTATAGTTTGAGTTCAGGTAGAAAGTCTTTCCAGCCAGTATGTTCTACTCATGGCAAAACACTCTTTCAGCAGAGAAACTCCAACAGCTTGGTAAGAAGACCTGAACTATGTGAACAGTGGTTAAGATCTCTACAGACCTCTCCTCAGTCAAGTGAATTTAATGCAACACAATTATCCTTTTCTCACCTATTCTCCTCTAGATTCTGGACATTCCAGATACCTTTTGGGGACATACCACAGATCCCATTGTTGATCTATATTATACATTTATTCAAGGTACAATATTTGGCATGAGCTATGAAATTCAAGCAGTTATTTTACACAGTTATATGAATTCTATATTTTGCCTTTTCCTGAAATGCTTTTGGCTTATTCAGCATTTTCATCTTTGAACAAAAGTAATCAACACGCATCTTATCTAAAGGCAGTGGCATAAATCAAGGAGAAAACAAAACTTGAGTAGCTCTGTCTTATAGTAAGCTGTCTTATATTCAGTTATGCCTCAGGAACTTTATTTGTATAATGAAACTAATACCCCCCAAAAAGTGCTTAACTGTATCATACTGAAACAAACATAAGTTATTTCATTCAATTGGCAAATTATTTTCTCTAAACTGAAAACATAAATGGAAATAACCACAAAGATGAACTGACTGGTTATTCTTCCCTTCTGAAGCAATGATTAGAATTAGATCTTTAGCCAAAAATATATCTATTATGCTGGTTGCGTGCACTTTGGGAGGATAGGAAAAGTCAGGGCCACAGAAACCAGAAAATTTAGGTAACTCTCATCACAGAAAATTTCCAAGAAAGAAATGGGAACTTTTCAGGTATGCATCACGTACTCAGCTATTGATTTGTGAAAACAAGTTTTTTATTAATTTGTGAAAACTGGCCTTCCTGCCCCTTCATTCCATTCTCCACACTATTACTGGAGCAATAATTTTAAAATGTAAATATGAAAATATGTAAATTACTGTCACTCTCTTTCTTAAATCTGTTCAGTGGATTCATATTATATTTTGGATAACGTCCAAATTTCTTAACATGACCTAAATAAACCTGCATGATCTAAAACCTAATTCTCTAGCTTCAGCCAATACACCCCAACAATACTAAATATCCCAGTTGTAATAAATTAACTTCTGTTTGTACATGTTGTTCCCTCTGCTTGAAACACACTTCTCAGTGAGCCTCCACGCCCTTCCCACCCACACACCCAACCTATTTGTCCCTTTGCCTTGATAGCTCACTTTCATCCTTCAAGTCTCAGTTCAGATGTTCATTTCTAAACTCTCTAGACTATGTTAGGTAGCCCTATAACATACTCTCATCACATCCTATGAATCCCATATCACAAATCCAGTGTATTACAACTGCTTGATTTAAACTTTTAGTCTATTTTGCTGGATTCTGAGGTCCCTAAAGGCACAGACCTTTTCTCATTCACTATCGTAAACAGTTTAACATAGCAGCTAAGAGTGCAGGCTCTGGAATAATAGCCTGCCTCCACCACTTTGAACTTGGACAGATTATCTGACCTGCCAGTGTCCATTTTCTCATTTATAAAGTGAGATAATAGAACCTATTGCAAATGGTTACTAGGAGGATTACATGAGTTAATACATGTAATGTACTTAAAGCAGTGCTAGGCACATGCTAAATGCTTAATACATATTAATTATTATTTGTTTTTATCCACACACAATACCTAACACAATGCCTGGCACATAGGACATGCTCAATAAATGTCTGATGAATGAGTGAATGAGTGAATAAGGAGTAGAATCTGGTAGGTTTTATTGCTAACCAGTAAGCTCTGAGAGACTAGGAACACAAACTATCCTTATAATTGAATTCTTAAAGCCTAATAGAGGTTCAGGCACCATGTAATTCCTCAGTCTCTATGAGTTATATGGACTCATGAAATGAAGAACTCTAACTTTATACATATGTTTATTACAGTTAGTGAAAATTACATTCAAAACTTCAATAAACAAATTTCCAAAATCAAACAAAAATGTAGAACCTTATCTTTCTTTGTAAACCATTGTACTAGATATTTTATTATCCTTGGGGATGGAGCCAGATTATAGTTGGTTCTCAGTGAAACTAGCCAGCAGTATGACTCATCCCAAAATAAAAGGCAAAAAAAAAAAAGGAAAGAAAAAAAATAAAGAAACCCTCACAAAATTCCTTTCTACCTTTGAAAACATTAAAGGCATTACTTCCAAAGTGCTACTTTCAAGTGAATACCCCCACTGATTAGTACAAGTTAGCCCTGATGGAAAATGGCTTTGAAGGTTGGATTTGAACTTCCCAGCTGAGTCAGTAGTGCTCAAGGGAAGAGTGAGCAGAACTGTTCTCCCCTGCACAGTCATGTATGGGAATGATACACAATCTCTGACACAGCCAGGGGTTTTCATCCTAGTGCTATAGCTTCTTAATCCTGTAATCCTGAGCAAGTTACTTGTACTCTCTAAGCCTCTGTGTTTTCCTCTGTGAAATGGGAATAAGATCAACAACACACTACACAATCGCTGTATGTAAATCATGTAAATATGATCAGGTATATAGAGTGCATAACATGGTGCCTGGCATATGGTGCTCAACAAATGGTAGTTATTTTTATCATGGTGGGCTTTAACCCTTGACATCTTAATTTGTTGGTTGGATCATTTGAGCAGGAATACAGTAGTCATTTGCCAAGTGTAAACATTTAGCACCTTGGTGACTTTTGCGGGAGAGTCTTTCCATATAACTAGCATAAAGAGTCCTTTATATCACTATATTTGAATAGAACATTAGAACTTTGACTTTTCAACTTTCTAGCTCTATGACCTTGGTCAAGTTACCTGTAACCTCTTCATGCCTTAGTTTCCTCTTTCATAAAATGGAAATAGTAATGGTATCTAGTTCATGGGGTTGTTAGGATTAGATGAAATTGTTTATTATAATCCTTAACAAGAGACCCAGCACATTCTACAAACTTAACAAACGTTAGCAATGATAATGGCCTGAAACGTTCATCCCTGGCCCTTGAAATCTACCTAATATTCTTTTTTGGTATAGTGAAGATTCATATGAAATTATAAATATACTCTTGAGAAGAATACATTGATTGTGAAACAGCTGTCCCATTTATTAAGCATCTACTATATCCAGGGTACTCTTCTAAGTGCCTTATAGACATTACTTTCATCTTCACAGCAATGCAGTGTGGTGGATATGATTATTCCCATTTTAAAAACACATCAACTAAGATATTTTAAGAAAGCCACCCAAGACCACACATCTAAGAAATGGATTAAGAAAGAGGCAGAATTGGGATCTGAGCCCAGGCCTGTCTGACACCAAAACCTGTGTTCTTTTTGCTATATCTTTAATCCATCATTATGAATTTGTTTACCAGATTAGCTAGCTGTCATCAGTAAGAGAGAGGGCCCCTGAGGATGAGACAGAGGACAAGAAAGTTCAAGAAAGAAAGAGAACAAAAGAAAACAGCTCAAACATGGCTTGGCCTCAGGCCAGTCTTGTCAAAGGCTCTAATCTCTGGCACTTTGTCTAGTTGCCTCAAGGTACATTGATTTTGCTTGTGTTTTTTTGCCCTAGTTTTATATTTATTTCCCAACCTATGAAAACTTATTCCAAATCTCATTATCTTAATATCCATAGCACTATGTGAAATGTTCTGAGTTTCTTTGCTTTGCTTGTTGACTTGCTTCCTCTTTCTTTTTGATTCATATAGAACTTCCTTTCACCTTTTTATTATATAGCATTTTCTGTCCCCCCCCACTCCCCCATTGACCTGATTCTCTCCCAGTGCTTGCACTGCTGTTGATAACTGCACATCCCTATCAAGTAGACATTAGGAAAAAAAACAGCATCGTACAAGGGCAGAGGGTACTATTTAAATGCAGCATATGGACAATCTGCCTTTGATTTTGTTTTGTTTTGTCATTATTTCATCTGCTTTGCCATCAGTTTCCTTACCACTGAGGAAGGTATTTAATTTACATTTCTCTTTTTGCCCATTAGAGTTCAAGGTCCGCTTATCCCTTCTTATATTCTAGACATGTAGGCTGATTTGTGACATCATGGTTATAGCCAGACAGAAAATTGCAAAGTTACCCATACTAAGTAGATCTACAATGGAGAAGGTGCTAGAGCAAGGAAGTGACTCAGGAATGCAGCATCAAGGAAACTGAAACATTTCTGAAAATTCTAGATCCCTAGAAACTGGATTGTGGACTGCTGAGGTATTTAAGAGATACCTTATACACATTAAGTACTTAGGGAGCCCATCTGAGAATCTCTGAAAATTCACATCAAACAGTGACACGCTATTGTAAAGCACCTGCAGGAGATAAGCAAACAGGACAGTCAAGTTTTAAGTCTGCTCAATTGTAGCTCTTGTCATACAGCCTAATCTTTCTTCTTTTTTTCTTTTTTATTTAAATTCAATTTAGTTAACATATAGTGTATTATTACTTTCAGGGGTAGTATTTAGTGATTCATCAGTGCTCATTACATCAAGTGCCCTCCTTAATGCTCATCACCCAATTATACCATCTCCCCACCCACCTTCTCTCCACAACCTTGTTTGTTTCTTATAGTTAAGAGTTTCTTATGGTTTGCCTCCCTCTCTACTTTTATCTTATTTTATTTTTCATTCCTTTCCCCTATATTCATGTTTTATTTCTTAAATTCCACAAGTGAATGAAATCATATGGTATTTGTCTTTCTCTGGCCGACTTATTTTGCTTAGCATAATACCCTCTAGTTCCACCCATGTCATTGCAAAAGGCAAGATTTCATTCTTTTTGATGGCCCAGTAATATTCCATTGTGTATGTATACCAAATCTTCTTTATCCATTCATCTGTCGTTGGACATCTGAGCTCTTTCCATAGTTTGGCTCTCGTGGACATTGCTGCTATAAACATTGGGGTGCAGGCGCCCCTTCGAATCACTATGTTTATATCCTTTGGATAAATACCTAGTAGTGCAATTGCTGGGTCATAGGGTAGCTCTATTTTTAACTTCTTCAGGAACCTCCAGACCATTTTCCAGAGTGGCTGCACCATTTTGTATTCCCACCAACAGTGTAAGAGGGTTCCCCTTTCTCCACGTCCTCACCAACATCTGTTATTTCCTGAGTTAATTGTAGCCATTCTGACTGGTGTGAGGTGGTATCTCATTGAGGTTTTGATTTGCATTTCCCTGATGCCGAGGGATGTGGAGCATTTTTTCATGTGTCTGTTGGCCATTTGTATGTCTTCTTTGGAGAAATGTCCCTTCATGTCTTCTGCCCTTTTGTTGACTGGATTATTTGAGTTTTTTTGGGTGTTGAGTTTGATGAGTTCTTTTAGATCTTGGATACTAACCCTTTATCTGATAGGTCATTTGCAAATATCTTCTCCCATTCCATAGGTTGCCTTTTAGTTTTGTTAACTGTTTCCTTTGCTGTGCAAAAGCCTTTTATCTTGATGAAGTTAAAATAGTTCATTTTTGTTTTTGTTTCCCTTGTCTCTGGAGACGTGTTTAGCAAGAAGTTGCTGCGGCCAAGGTCAGAGAGGTTGCTGCCTGTGTTCTCTTCTAGGATTCTGATGGATTCCTGTCTCACATTGAGGTCTTTCATCCATTTTGAATTTATCTTTGAGCATGGTGTGAGAAAATGGCCCACTTTCATTCTTCTACATGTGTCTGTCCAATTTTCCCAGCACCATTTATGAAGGGACTGTCCTTTTTCCATCGGATATTCTTTTCTGTTTTGTCCCAAAGATTGGTTGACCATAGAGTTGAGGGTCCATTTCTGGGGTCTCTATTCTGTTCCATTGATCAACGTGTCTGTTTTTGTGCCAGTACCATACTGTCTTGATGACTACAGCTTTGTCATATAGCTTGAAGTCCAGAATTGTGATGCCACCAGCTTTGGTTTCCTTTTTCAACATTCCTCTGGGTGTTGGGGGTCTTTTCTGGTTCCATATGAATTTTAGGATTATTTGTTCCAGCTCTGTGAAAAGTATCGATGGTATTTTGATAGGGATTGCATTGAATGTGTAGATGGCTCTGGGTAGCCTAGACATTTTCACAATATTTGTTCTCCCAATTCATGAGCATGGAATGTTTTTTCCTTTTTTTTGTGTGTCTTGTTCAATTTCTTTCGTAAGTGTTCTGTAGTTTCAGTGTACAGATCTTTTACCTCTTTTGTTAGATTTATTCCTAGATATCTTATGGTTTTTGGTGCAATTGTAAATGGGATTGATTCCTTGATTTCTCTTTCTGCTGCTTCATTTTTAGTGTGTAGAAATGCAACAGACTTCTGTGCATTGATTTTATATCCTGCAACTTTGCTGAATTCTATCAGTTCTAGCAATCTTGATGGATTCTTTCAGGTTTTCTACATAGAGTGTCATGTCGTCTGCAAAGAGTGAAAGTTTGACTTCTTTGCTGATTTGGATTTTTTTTTTTCTTTTTGTTGTCTGATTGCTGAGGCCAGGACTTCCAGTACTTTGTTGAACAACAGTGGTGAGAGTGGACATCCCTGTTGTGTTCCTGACCCTAGAAGAAAAACTCTTAGTTTTTCCCCTTGAGGATGATACTCACTGTGAGTCTTTCATTTATGGCTTTTATGATGTTGAGGTGTGCTCCTTCTATCCCTACATTGTGAAGGGTTTTTATCTAGAAAGGATGCTGTATTTTGTCAAATGCTTTTTCTGCATCTATTGAGAAGATCATATGGTTCTTGTCCTTTCTTTTATAAATGTGGTGTATCACACTGATTGAAGCTAAATCTTTTTTCTTAAACCACCCTTGCTCCTTCTCCCCAATAGTTCTCAATGCACTTCTATTTAAGGTACAATTCAAACAAAGAAAGAGAGTGCTCTTTATTCTTAGATCTTCAAATTTCTCCTTCCTCCCTCACCCATGGACCTGACTTGTTAAGCTGAGTTAACAAGTAGGGAGTTAAAGTGACTACGTGAGACAACTGGTTTCAAATCTTTAGAAAAGTAATAGGTCAGATTGAGAATTTGCCACCTGGTGTATCTAGATACATAGCTCTCCTAGATCAAGGTAAGACTTGAGGAAAAAAATCAACAAAGAAGACAAAGCTATTAAGAGATGTATTCTTCGGAGTCCTGTTTACATTTCTATCACCTAGTGTGATAATGTGTTTGCTTGAATTTATGCCCCTTTTCCTTCATTACAGCCAATTGTGACTATCTGTTTAAAAAGCATAGATTTTACTACCACAAGTGAATTGCATACTTCTGTTTCCTGAGGAACATCTAACCTTAATCAATATTTTCACAGACTAATAGACCTTAAGAAGAAGGTATATAGTATGAGTAAAGTTTATAGAAATGGCTATCCCACACAAAAGAACTGTAAACAAGACCTTCATTGACCCTAAATTTGATAATAGTTGTCCCCTGTTCCTGGGCATTAGTCAAGTTCATCTTTTAGCTAGGATAGCTTTTCAATGAAAATCACCAGATTAAAAACAGTAAAACAGGACTTTCTGGCTGTTTTCTGACTCAGCAGCCAACTCTTTTCAAGGACACAGCTAATCTCTTCCCTAGTACCAGCAACCTTCTTCCATCACCTTTCCACATCCATGCTCTTACCTTTTTTGCTTTCTTTTCCTCATGTCAGAGCCAAAATCATCTATTTGCCAACTATACATCTCTACTCTAAATCACAAAGATGAGAAGAAAGGTTTCCATTGAGAGACCACAGCCAGTGTATTTTTTCCCCCAATGCCTTTTTGGCTCTGCCTGCAAAGAAGGCTCCAGAGGCAGCCGTGTTGCTTTTGAAGTTAAAAAAAAAAAAAAAAAAGAGAGAGAGTCCAATGTGCATTGTTAGTGTACAAATACCTACATGTGGCCTCTGTTTTCCTTTATTCTACATTAGCACCTCCATATCTAACCAAATGGAATTTAGTGCAATTTGTCAGTGTACTGAGATGATGGAAACTCCTATATTATGAAATGGCAGCTTGAAACCTATTAAAGAAACATGAGCAAATAGTTTATATCCCTTCCATAAAGAGATTTTCCACACACTTAAAGAGAATTTAGTCTGTGTATTTATATCCTTTATATGTTTTTCCTTTTAATTTACATTTAAGCAATTTGAGAATATTTTATTTCCCTCCCCATGATCCATTCTTTAATGCTCTTTCTCACTAGATGGCAGAGTACAAGTGAGATTGCCACTGCTCTTGCCATGTATCCTGACTTAGGGAAGTGAAACAATGCTCTTCTATCCAGCCATGTGTAGGCCAACTTAAAGCTTATTGATAACGCTGTTGAATAGATTATGAGATATGAACATAACAGATCTGTCAATCATCACACTCCTAATCAGCCTTCAAAATCTATTTCAACAGATCTTCTAATGATACTGTCTTTGCAACTTTTCTACAAACCTACAAATGTTTCAAAATAAAATGATTAAAAACAAAAGAAAAAAATAGACTAGGCTCTTTTTATTAAGTTCTAGGTGTTAGTTTAAATTGTATGGGAAAACACTCTTATTTGTTATAGCCCAGACTGATGAGAAGAAACAAGCTAAATGACAATTACTTATAATCTGATAGTTTTCTAGGACAAGAGGCCAGAAGGGCTTGGCTGGATATTGTGTTCCATGCAGCTATAGGACTGAGCTCCCATTTCCTTGCTAGTTCTCAGCTGGAGATTGTTCTCAGCTTCTAGAGTCTGTCCATATTCCTTGGCTCATGGTTCCTTTCATCTTCAAAAGCAGCAATGGTGCAGTGTCTGGAAAACTTCTTAGGCTTCAAATATTTCTGACCTCCCTTTTTGCAGTCTTCTTCTTCTTTTAAAGGCTCATGTGATCACATTGGTCCATCACATCTACTCCCAGATTATCCAGGATGATCTCCCTATGATAAAATCAACTGATTAGTAACCTAACCATGGCAAAGTTCATTTTGCCATATGAGGTAGCTTGTAAGGTATATACACAGTCCTGGGGATTATTGAGTGGAATCTTCTTGGAAGCAACAATTCTACCTACCATAGTCTTTCAGGTTAAGTGTATCCTAAAGTCATGTACTTTGCAGCTTCTGTTGGCATCTACTGCCCTTTGATCTCACTGACTCTTCACAGACATGATAATCTTAATGCATCGGAAGTAAATGCACTGATAGAATTCTGCTGAGCTCCATTTTCCATAATGCCACTGCATTTGGGAGGCAAACATTGAACATTGATTAAACATAAAATTACCTTAAAGTACCCAAATTATGAAAGGCTCTAAGAATGTATTTAACTGTAAATGACTATGTCAATAGCTTCTTATTTCATACAACTCTTGAAACAGTGCTTATGTGGGTGCGGAAAAAGACACTTTCAAATAAAGCCTCTGGATATAGTGATCCCCATACTAAACACATTAATAAGAGAGGGAACTGTCTTTGAGCTAAAACCCTGTGCCACCAAGGGTGTGGGAAGGAGATATACATTGTTTAGCATTTCTCATGAACCTAAACACAAGTATCTACCTTTTTTATAAAAAAAAATTCAAAGCTCACAGCCCCTCCTGGAAGAGGACTAGTGATGGCACTAAAAGGCCCTTTGTAAATCCATTTGTCAAAGAAGAAACAACCAAAAAAGCTCTAATCTATCCCTTCTGAAATACCTCTGTAATTGATTTTTTTTCCTCTAGTTTTTATGAACTGACTACAGAACTTGACTACAAGGCTAGCCTACTGACAGAATGTAAAAAAATTTATAAACCATGCACAAAACATAAGAAATCACAGCACTATCCTCTCCAGGGATGTTCCAAAGTACTAATCCCAACACTATCTGATCCACATAGCTCAGTCATACAATTTCTGCATTTTGAAATGTAAATTGATTCACTGAATCATTTAAGTTTACTTTAACTGATTATTATTAATATTGCAAGAAAAGGCTTAAGAATATGAACAATTAAAATTCTTTTAACTCTTCTCTAGAGCAGCAATGTGTTCATTTGCAAGCCTTTTCCTATCAACAACTCTGATTGGCCTGTCCATGTGTATTTGGAAGAACCCTTCATTTAATGACTACTAAGTAATGAGGTTTGTCGGGGAAAAGGGGCTTCATTACAATTGCAAATCATTCACTTGCAGGAAAACATTGTCCGCTCTATTTCCACAGCTGTTTTCTCTTAAATACCTACCCATTAATGCTCTATATCGCAGCAGACATGTTTACTTAACTCAAGGAAACAATAGTTGTCTTAGAGGATTAAGAAATATTTTCTCAGCTTTCATGGGAATATAATTTTTTTCCCTTTGTGTGTGTGATTTTCATTTGCACTTCAGTTTCCCTTATGTTGTTTTCTTTAACCCTAAATTCAGAAATGACTGCTCAATGTGCTGTATGCCATTTTACTTATAGTTAATATTTCTTCTCCCCCTAACACTTTCTGAACCTTCACATTTAAAGACAATGAATTTGCTCTGCTTGGACTCTATAAATAGAGATGGTAAATCTTAATTACACTTTCAAATTGCAGTGTCTGTTTCCAGCTGTGCATATGAATGTTTCTGATCAGGATGTATGTTCCAGTATGTTTATTTTTAATCCCAAATTACATCCTTCACAAGCCAAGACCAAATGTGAAATGATCAACATTTATTTGCAGACACGTGTCAACTGCTTGTTAATAGTTCCATTCTTGTACCTTTCTTGATATAGCTCTCTGAGAGTTTCCCCTTGCCTGTAGTCTGGGGAATACATGAGACTGAATGATTTCTCACTGAAAGGGTGGGTGTGCTTACTTCCCAAAGCTTACCAAGTGAGGCACCCTCAACTTTGTTGGGTGTGGGGAGTTTCCATTTGCTTCTCTGGATCTTCTCTGGAGAATCATAATACATTTTAAGAAAGCTGCACAATCTAAGGAGATTTAGGTTTGAAAATTGAATCAAGATGCACTCTCAGGCTAGTCACAAGATTATCAGTACACAGTATACAACATGGATTTTGAACATCTTCTAATGTTACTTCAAACTAATGAAAGAAAAAAATAAATAAAAACCTACAATATAGCATCTAATGGAAGAGCATGCTTAAAACTCATCTACAGTATTACCTCATTTATTTTCTATCCTTCTTTAATTAGATACTCACAGAGGCTAAGGCTTTTTTTTCACCTTCTGTGCCATTTTGACTAAAAATTTTTGCATTTTGGATAATTTGATAATCCAGGGCTTTCAGCATACTTCTTAGGAAGACTTACAGAAGGTAATAATTGGAACATGTATGATTTTATGAATGGTTCCGCAGAGAGCATAAAGAATCAAAAGAAAGAAAGCAATGGGTTTCAGACCAAATAAACAGTAAGCAAAAATAGTGGAAGTATTTATTATTATAAAAGTATGGCCTTAGAGATTACCTATTGCCAATTTTATCTACACATGATCTAAGACTATTGGGCCTAATTTGTAGACAAATTGGGTATTTATAAAAACTATTAGTCTTTTTGTTAAAGCAACACTAACTCAATAGTTTTTAGTTGAAAATGTATATTGATGTTTTTTGATAAGGAAGGGGAAATATTGATTGGTTAGTCAATGGCTTGTGAGTAGAGACTTTTAAACACTGAGTTAAGGCAAGGGAAACAAAAGCAAAAATAAACTTGTGACTTCATCAAAATAAAAAGCTTCTTCACAACAAAGGAAATGATCAATAAAAATAAAAGGCAACCTATGGAATGGAAGAAGATGTTTGCAAATGACATCAGATAAAGGGCTAGTATCCAAAATATATAAAGAACTTATAAAACTCAACACCCAAAAAATGAATAATCCAATTTAAAAATGGTCAGAAGACATGAACAGACATTTTTTGAAAGAAGACATACAGATAGCCAACAGACACATGAAAAGATCAACATCACTTGGCATCAGGGAAATACAAATCAAAAGCACAATAAGATATCACCTCACACCTGTCAGAATGGCTAAAATCAGCTACTCAAGAAACACCAGGTGTTGGCAAGGATGTGGAGAAAGGGGAACTCTCTTGTACTGTTGGTGGGAATGTAAAGTGGTGCAGCCACACTGGAAAAGAGTACGGATGTTCCTCAAAAAGTTAAAAATAGAACTACCCTACGATCTAGCAATTACACTACTAGGTATTTACCCAAAGAATACAAAAATACTAATTCAAAGGGATACATGCATCCCGATGTTTATAGAAGCATTATCTACAATAGCCAAGCTATGGAAATAGCCCAAGTGTCCATTAGTAGATGAATGGGTAAAGAAGAGGTGATATTATATATATATATCATTGTTGTATATACACATATATGTTGTATATACAACAATGATATATATAATGCATATATGATGTGTATATATATGTATATATACACAATGGAATATTATTTAGCCACAAAAAAGAATGAAATCTTACCATTTGCAACAATGTGGTTGGAGCAAAATGGGTCAGTCAGAGAAAGACAAATACTATATGATTTCACTTGTATGTGGAATCTAAGAAACAAAACAAATGAGCAAAGGGGGAAAAAAGAGAGACAGAGGCAAACCAAGAAACAGACTTGTAACTATAGAGAGCAAATTGATGGTTACCAGAGGGGAGGTGGCTGGGGGGATGGGTTAAATAGGTGATGGGGATTAAGGAGTGCTCTTGTTGTGATGAACATAGGGTGATGTATGGAAGTGTTAAATTACTATAGTTACAACTGAAACTAATATAACACTGTATGTTAACTAACTGGAATTAAAATAAAAACTTAAAACAATAAACACTGAAGAGTTAAAAAAAAAAACACTGAAGAGTTAACTAAGCAAAGGTGATCCCAGCCACAAAAGTTAAATACACATAAATACAATAGTTATTAGGGGAGCCTGGGTGGCTCTGTCATTAAGTGTCTGCCTTTGGCTCAGGTCATGATCCCACAGTCCTGGGATCAAGCCCCATATCAGGTTCCCTGCTCTGTGGGAAGCCTGCTTCTCCCTCTCCCACTTGCCCTGCTTGTGTTCTCTCTCTCGCTGTCTCTCTGTCAAATAAATAAATAAAATCTTTAAAAAAAATACAATAGTTTGTATTGATAAGTCTTTTCCTTTTGACAAATCCATGTCCCTTTAAAGATCTGAATTTGACTTTATAAAACCATAGTCATATTAGCAGAAAGCATGTTAAATTTCCAGGTATTGAACTTCATTTCATTTGAAAACCCAAGATTTTGCATATGTAAGAATGATATTTACTGGGGCACTTGGCTGGCTTGGCTGGTAGAGCACACGACTCTTGATCTTGGGGTCATGATTTCAAGCCCCACATTGGGTGTAGAGTTTACTTAAATATATATTTTAAAGGAATGATACTTACTAAAAGTAATGCCTACATACCAGTCCAAAAGTGTTTCAAAGTGTCTAGAGTGTGAGAGAGATACGAACAGTGATTTGTGTTCAAATTTAATATAGTTTCCTAATAGGCACTTAAAATTTAACATTTCCAACACTGAACACTTCATTTTTCTCCTTTCCAAAAAAAACGTCCCCTGCCAGTCCTCCCCATATAAGTAAATGGCATCATTAGTTCAAGCAAAACCTAGACTTATTATTGATTTTGCTCTCCCCTCACACATCTTCTTGCCATTGAATTCACCAAGTTCTGCTTACTTACTCCAGAAGATAAATTGAGTCTGACCATTTGTCTTGATTTCTACCATCCAATCCATGCCACCCTCATTTCTCACTTGGCCTACTGCAACTGAACCCTAAATGTTCTCTCTACTTCCATGTTTGACTCCCTATATTCTAATCTCTATACAGTAAAAAAGTAATATTTTTAAAATGTAACTCACATAGCACTCTGCTACTCAAAACACACCAATGTGCTAGAACCCATACAGGAATTCAGCAACGTGGCAGGATATAAAATCAATGCACAGAAATCAGTTGCATTTTTATATACTGAAAATGAGACAGAAGAAAGAAATTAAAGAATCAATCCCATTTACAATTGCACCCAAAACCATAAGATACCTAAGAATAAACCTAACCAAAGAGGTAAAGGATCTGTACTCTAAAAACTATAGAACAGGGGTGTCTGGGTGGCTCAGCTGCTTAAGCATCTGCCTTAACAGGGTGATGGGCATTAAGGAGGAAATGTGATGTGATGAGCACTGGGTATTATACTGAACTGATGAATCAATGAGCATTATAACAAAACCAATGATGTACTATAGCTTGGCTAATTGAATTTAAATAAAAAAAATAAATTGATTGTAAATAAAAATTGAAAAAAAAAAGCATCTGCCTTTGTCTCAGGTCATGATCCCAGGGTCCTGGGATCAAGCTCCATGTTGGGCTCCCTGCTAAGTGGGGAGCCTGCTTCTCCCTCTCCTTCTCTCATGCTATCTCTGTCTCTCACTCTCAAATAAATAATCTAAAAAATAAAGTAAAATAAAAACTACAGAACACTTATGAAAAAATTGAGGCAGACACAAAGACATGGAAAAAAATTCCATGCTCATGAATTGGGAGAACAAATATTGTGAAAATGTCTAGGCTACCCAGAGCCATCTACACATTCAATGCAATCCCTATCAAAATACCATCGATACTTTTCACAGAGCTGGAACAAATAATCCTAAAATTCATATGGAACCAGAAAAGACCCCCAACACCCAGAGGAATGTTGAAAAAGGAAACCAAAGCTGGTGGCATCACAATTCTGGACTTCAAGCTATATGACAAAGCTGTAGTCATCAAGACAGTATGGTACTGGCACAAAAACAGACACGTTGATCAATGGAACAGAATAGAGACCCCAGAAATGGACCCTCAACTCTATGGTCAACCAATCTTTGGGACAAAACAGAAAAGAATATCCGATGGAAAAAGGACAGTCCCTTCATAAATGGTGCTGGGAAAATTGGACAGACACATGTAGAAGAATGAAAGTGGGCCATTTTCTCACACCATGCTCAAAGATAAATTCAAAATGGATGAAAGACCTCAATGTGAGACAGGAATCCATCAGAATCCTAGAAGAGAACACAGGCAGCAACCTCTCTGACCTTGGCCGCAGCAACTTCTTGCTAAACACGTCTCCAGAGACAAGGGAAACAAAAACAAAAATGAACTATTTTAACTTCATCAAGATAAAAGGCTTTTGCACAGCAAAGGAAACAGTTAACAAAACTAAAAGGCAACCTATGGAATGGGAGAAGATATTTGCAAATGACCTATCAGATAAAGGGTTAGTATCCAAGATCTAAAAGAACTCATCAAACTCAACACCCAAAAAAACTCAAATAATCCAGTCAACAAAAGGGCAGAAGACATGAAGGGACATTTCTCCAAAGAAGACATACAAATGGCCAACAGACACATGAAAAAATGCTCCACATCCCTCGGCATCAGGGAAATGCAAATCAAAACCTCAATGAGATACCACCTCACACCAGTCAGAATGGCTACAATTAACTCAGGAAATAACAGATGTTGGTGAGGACGTGGAGAAAGGGGAACCCTCTTACACTGTTGGTGGGAATACAAAATGGTGCAGCCACTCTGGAAAATGGTCTGGAGGTTCCTGAAGAAGTTAAAAATAGAGCTACCCTATGACCCAGCAATTGCACTACTAGGTATTTATCCAAAGGATATAAACATAGTGATTCGAAGGGGCGCCTGCACCCCAATGTTTATAGCAGCAATGTCCACGAGAGCCAAACTATGGAAAGAGCTCAGATGTCCATCGACAGATGCATGGATAAAGAAGATTTGGTATATATATACAATGGAATATTACTCAGCCATCAGAAATGATGAATATTTACGATTTACAAGGATGAGAATGGAACTGGTGGGTGTTATGCTGAGTGAAATAAGTCAATCAGAGAAAGACAATTACATGGTTTCACTCATATGTGGAATATAAGAAACAGCACAAAGGATCATAAAACTATAAATTATTGAACACTACATCTGAAACTCATGATGTACTATAAGTTGGCTAATTGAATTTAAATTTAAAAAAATCACTAGCTTTTGGAGATGTATCTGGAAAGAAGTTGCTGTGGGTGATGTCAAACAGGTTACTGCCTATGTTCTCCTCTAGAATTTTGATGGATTCCTGTCTCACATTGAGGTCTTTCATCCATTTTGAGTTTATCTTTGTGTATGGTGTTAGAGAATGGTCGAGTTTCATTCTTCTGCATGTGGCTGTCCAATTTTCCCAGCACCATTTATTGAAGAGACTGTCTTTTTTCCATTGCATGTTTTTTCCTGCTTTGTCGAAGATTATTTGACCATAGAGTTGAGGGTCCATATCTGGGTTCTCTATTCTGTTCCATTGGTCTATATGTCTGTTTTTGTGCCAGTACCATGCTGTCTTGGTGATCACAGCTTTGTAACACAGCTTGAAATCGGGCAACGTGATGCCCCCAGCTTTGTTTTTCTTTTTCAACATTTCCTTGGTGATTCAGGGTCTTTTCTGATTCCATACAAATTTTAGGATTGTTTGTTCCAGCACTGTGAAAAATGTCATTAGAATTTTGATTGGGATGGCATTGAAGGTATAGATTGCTCTGGGTAGTATAGATATTCTAACAATGCTTATTCTTCCGATCCATGAGCATGGAATATTTTTCCATCTTTCTTTTTTTATTATTATTATGTTATGTTAATCACCATACATTACATCATTAGTTTTTGATGTAGTGTTCCATGATTCACTGTTTGCGTATAACACCCAGTGCTCCATGCAGAACATGCCCTCTTTAATACCCATCACCAGGCTAACCCATCCTCCCACACCCCTCCCCTCTAGAACCCTCAGATTGTTTTTCAGAGTCCATAGTCTCTCATGGTTCGTCTCCCCCTCCAGTTTACCCCCCTTCATTCTTCCCCTCCTGCTAGCTTCTTCTTCTTCTTTTTTAACATATACTGTATTATTTGCTTCAGAGGTACAGATCTGTGATTCAACAGTCTTGCACAATTCACAGTGCTCACCATAGCACATACCCTCCCCAATGTCTATCACCCAGCCACCCCATCCCTCCCACCCCCCACCACTCCAGCAACCCTCAATTTGTTTCCTGAGATTAAGAATTCCTCATATCAGTGAGGTCATATGATATACGTCTTTCTCTGATTGGCTTATTTCGCTCAGCATAATACCCTCCAGTTCCATCCACGTCATTGCAAATGGCAAGATTTCATTCTTTTTGATGGCTGCATAATAGTCCATTGAATATATATACCACATCTTCTTTATCCATTTCTCTGTCAATGGACATCATGGCTCGTTCCACAGTTTGGCTATTGTGGACATTGCTGCTATAAACATCGGGGTACACTACCCCTTTGGATCCCTACATTTGTATCTTTGGGGTAAATACCCAGTAGTGCAATTGCTGGATCATATGGTAGCTCTATTTTCAACTTTTTGAAGAACCTCTGTACTGTTTTCCAGAGTGGCTGCACCAGCTTGCATTCCCACTGACAGTGTAGGAGCGTTCCCCTTTCTCCACATCCCCACCAACATCTGTCATTTCCTGACTTGTTAATTTTAGCCATTCTGACTGGTGTGAGGTGATATCTCATTGAGGTTTTAATTTGGATTTCCCTGATGCCGAGCGATGTTGAGCACTTTTGCATGTGTCTGTTGGCCGTTTGGATGTCTTCTTTGGAAAAATGTCTGTTCATGTCTTCTGCCCATTTCTTGATTGGATCATTTGTTTTTTGGGTGTTGAGTTTAAGAAGTTCTTTATAGATTTTGGATACTAGCCCTTTATCTGATATGTCATTTGCAAATACCTTCTCCTATTCTGTCGGTTGTCTTTTGGTTTTATTGACTGTTTCTTTTGCTGTACAAAAGCTTTTTATCTTGATGAAATCCCAATAGTTCATTTTTGCCCTTGCTTTCCTTGCCTTTGGTGATGTTTCTAGGAAGAAGTTGCTGCAGCTGAGGTTGCAGAGATTGCTGCCTGTGTTCTCCTTTAGGATGTTGATGGACTCCTGTCTCACATTTAGGTCTTTCAACCATTTGGAGTCTATTTTTGTGTGTGGTGTAAAGAAATGGTCCAATTTCATTCTTCTGCATGTGGCTGTACAATTTTCCCAACACCGTTTGTTGAAGAGACTGTCTTTTCTCCATTGGACATTCTTTCCTGCTTGGTTGAAGATTAGTTGACCATAGAGTTGAGGGTCCATTTCTGGTCTCTCTATTCTGTTCCATTGATCTATGCGTCTGTTTTTGTGCCAGTACCATACTGTCTTGATGATGATAGCTTTGTAATAGAGCTGGAAGTCCGGAATTGTGATGCCGCCAGCTTTGCTTTTCTTTTTCAACATTCCTCTGGCTATTCGAGGTCTTTTCTGGTTCCATAGAAATTTTAGGATTATTTGTTCCATTTCTTTGAAAAAGTGGATGGTATTTTGATGGGGATTGCATTGAAGGTGTGGATTGTTCTAGGGAGCATAGACATTTTCACAATATTTGTCCTTCCAATCCATGAGCATGGAACGTTTTTCCATTTCTTTGTGTCTTCCTCAATTTCTTTCATGAATATTTTATAGTTTTTGGAGTACGGATTCTTTGCCTCTTTGGTTAGATTTATGCCTAGGTATCTTATGGTTTTGGGTGCAATTGTAAATGGGATCGACTCCTTAATTTCTCTTTCTTCTGTCTTGTTGTTGGTGTATAGGAATGCCACTGATTTCTGTGCATTGATTTTATATCCTGCCACTTTACTGAATTCCTGTATGAGTCCTAGCAGTTTTGGGGTGGAGTCTTTTGGGTTTTCCACACAAAGTATCATATCATCTGCAAATAGTGAGAGTTTGACTTCTTCTTTGCCAATTTGGATGCCTTTGATTTCTTTTTGTTGTCTGATTTCTGTGGCTAGGACTTCTAATACTATGTTGGGAATAGCAGTGGTGATAGTGGACATCCTTGCCGTGTTCCTGACCTTAGGGGGAAAGCTCTCAGTTTTTCCCCATTGAGAATGATATTCCCTGTGGGTTTTTCATAGATGGCTTTTATGATATTGAGGTATGTACCCTCTATCCCTATACTCTGAAGAGTTTTGATCAAGAAAGAATGCTGTACTTTGTCAAATGCTTTTTCTGCATCTATTGAGAGGATCATATGGTTCTTGTTCTTTCTTTTATTAATGTTTTGTATCACATTGATTGATTTGCGGATGTTGAACCAACCTTACAGCCCAGGGATAAATCCCACTTGGTCGTGGTGAATAATCCTTTTAATGTACTATTGGATCTTTTGGCTAGTATTTTGGTGAGAATTTTTGACTCCATGTTCATCAAGGATATTGGTCTGTAATTCTCCTTTTTGATGGGGTCTTTGTCTGGTTTGGGGATCAAGGTAATGGTGGCCTCATAAAACATTATTTCCATCTTTTTATGTCTTCTTCAATTTCTTTCATGGGTGTTCTGTAGTTCCTAGAGTATAGATCCTTTACCTCTTTGGTTAGGTTTATTCCGAGGTATCTTATGGTTTTTGGTACTATTGTAATTGAAATCATTTCTCTAATTTCTCTTTCTACAGTTGCATTGTTAGTGTATAAGAAAGCAACTAATTTCTGTGCATTGATTTTGTATCCTGCCACATTACTGAATTGCTGAATGAGTTCTAGTAATTTGGGGGTGGAGACTTTTGGGTTTTCCACAGAAAGTACCATGTCATCTGTGAAAAGAGAGAGTTTCACTTCTTCTTGCCAATTTGAATACCTTTTATTTCTTTCTGTTGTCTGATTGCTGTTGGTAGGACTTCTAGTACTATGTTGAACAATAGTGGCGAGAGTGGGAATCCTTGACGTGTTCCTGATATGAAGGGAAAGGCTCTCAGCTTTTCCCCATTGAGGATGATATTCGCTGTGGCTTTTTCATAGATGGATTTTATGAACATGAGGAATGTTCCCTTATCCTTATACTCTGAAGAGTTTTTTTTTTAAGATTTATTTATTTATTTATTTATTTATTTATTTAATTTACATAGCCTTTGCACTTTTCCTTCCCTCTGCCTATAATCCTCTGCCTCATATTTTATTTATTTATTTGACAGATATATAGAGAGAGCAAAAGGAGGCAGAGAGGCAGGCAGAGGGAGAGGGAGAAGCAAACTCTCCACTGAGCAGGGAGCCCAACGTGGGGCTTGATCCCAGGACCCTGAGATCACACCCTGAGCCGAAGGCAGCTGCTCAACTGACAGAGCCACCCAGGTGCCGCTATATTCTGAAGAGTTTTAATCAGGAAAGGATGTTGCATTTTGTCAAATGTTTTTTCTGCATCAACTGAGAGGACCATATGGTTCTCCCTCCTCTTATTAATGTGTTCTATCACATTGGTTGATTTGCGAATGTTGAACCACCCTTGCATCCCGGGGATAAATCCCACTTGGTCGTGGTGGATGATCCTTTTAATGTATTGTTGGATTCTATTAGCTAGGATTTTGTTGAGGATTTTGGAATTCATATTCATCAGAGATATCAGTCTGAAATTTTCCTTTTTGATGGGGTCTTTGCCTGGTTTGGGGATTAAGGTAATGCTGGCCTCATAGAATGAGTTTGGAAGTTTTCCTTCTGTTTCTATTTTTTGAAACAGCTTCAGTAGAATAAGTGTTATTTCTTCTTTGGATGTTTGGTAGAATTCCCCAGGGAATCCATCAGACCCTGGACTCTTGTTTTTTGGGAGGTTTTTGATCGCTGCTTCAGTCTCATTACTGGTTATTGGCCTATTCAGGTTGTCAATTACAAAAGCAAAACAAAGCAAAAACAAAGAAACAAAAAATATACCAATGACTTCCAATTATCACTGTACATACAATAAAGTCAAACTTCTTATCACTTAAGGTCCTATAGATCTAATTTTTGCCTACTTCTTCAACCTCTTTTTGTAACATTCTCCCCTCATTGACTACACTGCAACTACAATGGCCTTCTCTATATTTTTACAAATGGCCATGCATATTACAACTACATAGCCTTTGCACTTTTCCTTACCTCTGCCTATAATCCTCTGCCTCATATTTACACAGAGTTGGTTCCTTGTTGCCATTTCATTCCAAGCTTAAATGTCACCTTATATAAACCTACTTTGGCCACTTAATCTCAAGTACATCTTTTCTCTTTCCTTTTAAATCCATTAACATTTTTTCTGCATGCTAGAGAGTAGGGACATTGTCTTTCTGGTTAGCTGCTAAATGCCCGGAGTCTATTGTAGGACACATAGTAGGTACTCAAATATTTGTTGAATAAATACATATTTTTGCTTTAGTTGAATGTCACTGTTATTTTGTTTATTTGTGTTTGGTATTGTTTTGCTTTATTTTCCTTTTTTCAAATCACACTAAGACAGTCAAACTAATTTTTTCAAAGTTTTTGTTTTTCCTTTGGGCCTAGATATCTACTATAAAATCTGGAGTATGAAATCAGTAAACAATTGAGAAGAATTTCCATATATCCACAGACCCTATGTGTTTTTGTAAACTGTAACTAAATGCAACTGGTTTTTGTAAACTCTCTCAAAGATTTTCTCCATTCATTGAGAACATGATTTTGCCTTGATCACTTTGAACTGGTGGTTTCATGTATATGTGGAGACCCATTCCATTTCATACTCAAACTGTCCCTTCTAAGCCTGATTTTTTTTTTTTTTTTTAGTTTGGCATTTCTCTAGAGATTAGAACCTTTATGTAAAATGAATCATCTTAATATATGTAATGACCTATTACAAACACCAATATTATGTGGTAACAACTCTTTTTAACCTATGGAAAAATAAGTTCTCTTATTTGTAATTCAGTTTCCCTATTTGTAAATGGAGTTGGACTAGATTAACTCTAAGAGCCCATCTTTCTCCATTGTTCTTTGTTATTACAGAGGTCTTCCTAGTCCCTGGGCAGTATTTTATATAAACTAAGTGACATTCTGCTAAGGATGAAGAAGAGGCTGTGGTAGCAGTGCCTCAGCTAAGTTAATTGCTTGTTAATATATACATGGAAAGACTATTAGACAGATTTTTAAAAAATTGTTTCAAACAAGTGGAGAAAAATTCAACAAATGGTGTTGAAACACCTGGATAGCTCTCTGGAAATAAGTGAAAGTTGGATCCCTACTTCATATACTAAAAAAATAAATTCCAGGTAGATCAAATATTTAAATTTATGAAATTAAATAATAAAATTACTAGGAAAAAAACATGGGGGAACTTTTTTTAATTCTTTATTTAAATTCAGTGTAGTTAATATATACTGTATTATTATTTTCAGGGGTAGAATTTAGTGATTCATCAGTTGCGTATAACACCCAGTGCTCATTACATCAACTGCCCTCCTTAATGCCCATCACCCAATTATGCCATCCTCCCACCCTCCTCCCTTCCAGCAACCCTCATTTTGTTTACTAGAGTTCAGCGTCTCTTATGGTTTGCCTCCCTCTCAATTTTCACCTTATTTTTTCCTTCCCTTCCCCTATGTTCATCTGTTTTGTTTCTTAAATTCCATATATGAGTGAAATCATATGGTATTTGTCTTTCTCTGATTGACTTATTTCACTTAGCATAATACCCTCTAGTTCCATCCACATCATTGCAAGTGACAAGATTTCATTCTTTTTGATGGCCCAGTAATATTCCATTATGTATATATAAATTTCATTATTATATATATAAATACCACATCTTTTTTATCCATTCACCTGTCGATGGACAGCTGGGCTCTTTCCATAGTTTGGCTATTGTGGACATTGCTGCTATAAACATTGGGGTGCATGTGACCCTTTGAATCACTATGTTTTTATCCTTTGGATAAATACCTAGTAGTTCAATTGCTGGTTCAGAGGGTAGCTCTATTTTTAACTTTTTGAGGAACCTCCATACTCTTTTCTAGAGTGGCTGTACCAGTTTGCATTACCACCAACAGTGTAAGAGGGTTATGGGGGAAGTGTTTTTAAACATAAAATAATAAAGGTATTTCTAAGGTTGACAAGACCCAGAAGACAGAATTTAAAAGCCAAAATTTTAATAAGTGATAAATACAACTAAATTCTAAAAATTCCACATTAAAGATAAAGCCAAATGACAATAATATACTAGGGAAACATTTACAGCTCATAATACCATTAAAGTACTAATTCCCTTAATAAATAAAGAAATCCTGGGGTGCCTGTGTGGCTCAGTCATTAAGCATCTGCCTTCAGCTCAGGTAGTGATCCCAGGGTCCTGGGATAGAGCCCCACATCAGGCTCCCTGCGGGAAGCCTGTTTCTCCCTCTCCCACTCCCCCTGCTTGTGTTCCCTCTCTCACTGTGTCTCTCTCTGTCAAATAAATAAATGAAAGCTTTCAAAGAAAGAAAGAAAGAAAGAAAGAAAGAAAGAAAGAAAGAAAGAAAGAAAGAAAGAAAGAAAGAAATCCTAAAAATCAATAAGGAAACAATAACCCAACAGAAAATAATAAAAAGTATATGACCAAGCCTTGTACAGAAATGAAAATACAAAGAGCTAGTAAATATATGAAAAAGCTTTCAATCTTATTCTTAATTGGAAATATATATAAATTAAAACTACAGTGAGATAGTATGTTTCACTTCAAAGATTGGCAGAGATTAAAAAGTGTTAAGATATACTGTGCTAGTGAGGGTTTGGCAAAACACTCATACATTGCTAGTGGGAGTGTAAATCAGTGCAAATTCTATGAAGGGCAAGTAGGATATAACCACAAAGCTTACAAATACACATTAGTCAAGGTTCTCTACAGAAATAGAACCAATAGGAGATCATAGGTATAATTTTATATATATAAAATGGGATTTATTTTAACAAACTGGTTCATGCTATTATGGAGGCTGAGAAGTCCCATGATCTGTTGTCTGTAACCCAGAGACCCAGGAAACCAGGAAAGCTGATGATATAAATCCCAGTCCAAGAGCAGAAGGTCGATGCCTCAGCTCAAGTAGTCATGCAGAGATAGAGAAGTCAACCCTCCATTTTTGTTCTCTTCAGCCCCTCGATGGATTAGATGATGCCCACCCCACACTGGGGAGATTAATCTACTTTTTTCAGCTTGCCATCTCAAATGCTAATCTATTCTGTAAGCACCCTCACAGACCCACCCAAAAGTAATGGTAACCAGATATCTGGGCATCCCTTTGCTCAGTCAAGTTGACATGTAAAATTAACCATTACACATGTATTTTTGACCCACCAAATCCATTTCTAAATATTTATCCTATAGATATGCTCATACATGTACACAATTATCTATGGAAAAGTATATTTCTAGCAGCACTCTTCGTAATATGTATTCAAAAAAGAAATTACATATTTAAAAGAGAAAGAGAGAAATGTCTGTTAGGAAATTATCTTAGGCAAAATTGAAAATGCAGAGAATTAGAATTCTTTCTCTGTTTCTCTCCCTCTCTATCCTTTCAGTACTGTGCTCTTCCACAAGGCCTTTCTTCCAGCACTCTGGACCATGCCCTTTTCCTACATTTTCCCCTAATAAATAGGTACTTACTTTGTGGCTCATTTATTTAAAACTTTTATAAGTGATTAAGAATCATCTATTTTTCTTATTCTCACTGGAGTGCTAATGGTTGACAATTTGATCTATTACTCTTCCCAGCTAAATTTTTTATTTATTGTTTTTAATTTTTTAAGATTTTATTTATTTATTTGACAGAGAGAGAGACAGCAAGAGAGTGAACACAAGCAGGGGGAGTGGGAAAGGGAGAAGCAGGCTTCCCACTGAGCAGGGAGCCTGATGCGGGGCTCGATCCCAGGACCCTGGGATCATGAACTGAGCCGAAGGCAGATGCTTAATGACTAAGCCACCCAGGTGCCCCTAAATTTTATATTTAAACAGAAGCTTTGAACCACAGGTAACAATCCAAGAATTTTTACATTATGGAAGGGAGGGTAGTGGTCTCTCTTCCCTCCCCTGCCACCATTTCAAGCCAAATTAGAGCAAAGCCCCCTTAAGACCTTGACACATATCACCTTGAATTTGAACATTGTAAGGACTGCTGTCTGATGTGTCTAAAAAATACCTAAAGTCAAAATATTGTGGTTAAAGAAGCCTGGTGTTGGTAGGATACGAAGGGAAAGTACTGTAACCCAACTAACCTGAGTTTGCTCCTTGGTGAGTCACAGATAGAAACTACACCAGGTGGAGTTGTTACACAAAGGAAACTTCATTTGCAGCAGATAAGGAGATCTCAGGGAATAATTTCCAAAGCCATGACTCCCTGAGCAAGGGTGAATGGGTTCCTTTTATTTAGGGTTAGGGTGAATATTTAGAAAGGGAAGCCTTGTCATCATATGTAGAGACGGGCAGAAAGTCACACATGCACCTTAAGAAAACATGCCTATACATACGTTGTATGTTATGTGAATGAGGCTTGAACTCCTCCTTGGGTGGAGATTTTAGTGTCACAGTGAGGTTAAGGTAACTGTTGGTCACTCCATAGGTGATTCCATGGTTCATCTGTGCAGGCATGAGTTGGGGGGTTAAGCTCAAACTGGTCTGGGTGGGCTGGGCTACCAGAGCTCTTTGTCCAGGCAGTCGTTATTGCTTGAGGGGTAATTTTGTTTTCCATCACAGGAGGTTATGCCTGTCATGTCTTTTGCCTGAGTTAAGAGATAAGCTGAAAAGAAGAGCTTAAGGAAATATGTGGGACAAAGGTTGGTAAGTCTAAGCAGGTGAGTAGTAAAAGTCAGGTCTTGGGGTCTAGCTGATAACAGTACTGAATTAAAAGCAATTTGTATTTTCATCAATGGCAGGGAAAATTTGCATTTTCTTGTAGGTCATATATGAACCCCACAAAAAGCAGCCAGCTGTGAGCTATACTGTAAAAGGATACTACTAAAGAAGGCTTCCTGCCAGGTGTAAGGTGACCTCGGCCAGGAGGCTGGAGGTATCCTGTAGGAAACTGTAACTGGATCTCCTCAGTTGGAGAATATCAGAGAAACCCACAAATGTACCCAAAAAAGAAAGAATTAGCATTTTGGATACTGGCCATACATGGAGGGCATTAATATCAGATGATGTCAGTACTAGTCAAGTAAGTCCTTTCTGGTCCCTTTTGTGTGCTTTCCTCTACACCTCCAACCTTAGAGGAGCGAGAGTCAGCATAGTGATTTGAGGAAGAAGGAAGAGGCAAAAAAGGAGGGACTACCACTCTTATCTGTTTCTCCCTTAGTTTTTGGACCTTTTTCACTCCTCATTTGTTGACTGGCCTTGACAAGTTGACATTTACCAAGGATTCCATCCTTCACATACTATACAGTTTCCCAGAAACACATCTACTTCCACAGTTTCAACTAACATATTTTGTTTATTTTCTGACCCTTGGTACTCTCTGAATTTCTCTTTGTTTTACATATTTATCATCTGTCCTTCTCTACTAGGATATAAGCTTGATGGCAGGAACTCTGCTGAATCTCCAGCACCTAGGAAAATGTCCAGTATATAGAGATAAGAAGTTATTTTGTCATGAACAGAGCTATGATAAATGGGATGCAGAGTAAACAAGGCATTACCTTTGCCCTTCGGAATTCATTACCTAATAGAGGAGAAAGCCACATGTGAACAGATAATTGTCTTATAATTAATGAACAAGTTAATACAAACATGTTTCCAGAAAGTTTCATGTTAGCTGTATCTTAGAGGATACATAAGAAATTTATCAGGTGGGAAAAAGAGAAAAGGGGAAGAGCAGGAGCAAAGGCATGAAGACATGAAAACAAATGACACAATCTCATCTTTAAAATAGTTTACAGTAGTTGAAGAGAAAAGAGGGAAGCTAAACTGTGAGGCTTCAGCTATCCTTCTATAGGAGGTCATAAAATAAGCCAATACATGTGGGCCAGAAACTTAGCTCACTCTAATTGCAAAATTATATCCCTACCTCTTTTCATTCTAGGCTGGATCTGTTGGGCTAGTTTACCTGTTTCAGTCTGCAGCTTCTAATGAAGTGCTTCAGACGAGTAATACATGGAAGGAGACAGCTGCCACTCCCTGACAGCTGAATCTATGGACTGGACCCTGGCTGGCCAGCTCATTAAAGGACCCTGTGGGCTCCCTGTCAGGCTGTCCTTGAAATTCAAGCCACTTATGTGTTTCCACCTGGAAAAAGTGCCACTCAGGCTCCATTGGTCAACCTAATCAGGCCCAGGGATATTGCACAGGTATCCATGCATGTGTGTGCATGCATGTGCCCTCATGAAAATCTCAGATTAAAATAGGTTGAAATTGTTAATTCTCTTTTCACATTTGTTTCCTTCTACCATTATCTGTGACTACCTGGGGAGTCCTCCTTTCTGGACAAGTCCCCATCACATCACATTCTCATGACAGCAATCTTGGAAGGAGGAGAATAGGGGAATATGGTAGGTTGTGCTAGGACCTGTTGGAAACCCTTTACACATTATACAATATTAAATCTTGGCTCTTATGCTGCTTTTCTGTGCCTTTCCAATAATTCTTTGCTTTTTTGTTCTTCAGCTTCCTCTTCTAGGAAATAGGAATAAAAGCACTGGTCTCTGCTTTTCCCTTTCCACTACCTAATACATAGACATGGTATTGTGCTCATTAAGATTCTATAAAATATTTCAGAGGCTCTGAAATTTATCTGGACACTTCAGAGACAAAAACTTTTAACATGTTACTATTACAGGCTCTATAAAACATTAACCCTTCTTTTAGATTATCCTTCCTTCCCTAAAATAGACAATCATTTGATCTTTCTATTTAAATATTATACTCCTCAAATGAATTGAGCCAGATATATTGCATTCTCTTGATACATTCACTCCAGTTCCATTCTGTACTTTGGCTGAAAAAATGGGTCATTTCCCAGTAGACAAACGTAATAAAAATAGTCTATCTTCAAATAACAAGTACATTAAGATACCAGACAATATTAGTTTTTAAGGAAAACCCAGTTGTGGCCTTTATGGGTATAAAGTTTCTGACTGCCTTATATTTTAATGTAGCTATGGTTGTTTAAACTGCCATAGTAAGCATTGTTAATAACACACATAATATTGTTGCCTTGGCATGGGGTTAGTATGAAAATATATATTATTCTCTAGGCTAAGAGGAAGACATTAAATAAGAAGATATGAGCTGAAAACCACAGTAGCTTTACCCTGGTGTATGGGGCAGGCTGTTAGTTTATTGGCAAGTATCAGGTGCAATTGGAGCCCTGTTTTTTCATTAGCAACTTAATTTCAGTCACATTCTCCCTATGAATACACAGGATATTATTCATTAATTAGGATGTAATTGTGAAGTTGCCATAGTTATCTAACAAATGTGTTAATTAGACCCTCTCTAAATTACAGTGATTATATTTACCTCCTTTGGTGACATGTTCTTGAGATGTAAATGGACTCTGACACCCATGTTTGGCTCTCTTTGTGAAAAGTGTACAAGCGCAGCTACTTTTCCATTCTGCCCTAGTTCACATGGACACAAACCTCCTTGGGGTGAGGGCTGGGATTTATTGGAGTTGTAAATTAAAAGAGCTTGTGGCTTAGGGCCAGTAAAATGCCCTGTCAGTCAATGCAACCCTAGTCAATAGCATTCTGAGGCTCCCTATTTCCTATCCAATGAGGGCGCATTCCCACTAAAGGACCCCTTCCCAGTCACTCAGCAGCACAAGGAGATAGGAGGGCTACGTGAATAAAGAAGCTTGTCTTTGATTGAGGACACCTCCCTGTGTAGGCCTGCCTCCTTTGACCCAACCCACCCTCTCTAAAATGTTCAATGACCTCATAGTGTCCTTGGCTGTCAATTAAGAGAGCCTTTCTCCAGGCCTTCCCTTCCCACTTACCCCATGTCCCAGACCATTCCTTCTCTTTTCTCTTCTTTCCTTTGTCTCACAGGGCTAATCTGATGGGCAATACCAACTATTCTTCCATCACCACCATCTCCAAAACATGTATCTCTTTTCCTAGGGTCTTCTGTGTCTTAACTCAAATGAATGATGCTAATTACAGTAACTATAGGTGTTTATGGTAAGCATAATACACAACTCAGGAAATTGCCTACCTGTTATATGCAAAGAGTAAATCTTACTGTGCTCTCTCAGTCATTTTCTCTGCATCCCTGAAGAGGTTCTCTTCTTTTTTCAGGTCTTGCTTTCTTCAGTTGTAAAATGATGTTCATGAGTTCCAACCAAAAGTTGAAAAGCAATTATCAGGGAACAGCTGGAAGAGTTCTCAGAGACCACCTGGACTAGAAATGGCATAGGTTTCATCCCAAGGGCCAACTTTGTTCTATTGAAACTGGCTGTCTGTTGTGTAGTTAGAATTCTGAGGCCTTGTCTGGGTTCAGTGGTACAGAATGTCATGACTGATAAAGTATTTTCTACCACTGGTATGAAAATGGGATGTGGCAGTCTGTGTGTCAGGTATTTTGTGTATTTTTTCTTTCCATTTTATACCAGGGATATCTCAAAAAACCTGTCATCTTTCTATGTGGTGAGACACAAGCATGATTAGAGATTTGAACACTTTGTAGCAGAGTGATGGTACCAACAGATGAGTCATATGTTCTATTTCTTACTTTCCCCCCAAATTTCGGTTTCCAGTTACTTCAGAATTTATAATAATATCCTCTAGTAGGACAAATGTTAAACCTAAGCAGTTTTGGAGATGGCTTGAAACAGTAGCCAAAAGCCCCGTTCATGGAATCGCCACCATTAAAATCACTTTTTTTTTATGAAGTTAGTGAAGATTTTTTTTTTTTTTTAAGGAGGGGGAGAGAGAGAGTATTCATGCAGTGGTTGGGAGGGGCAGAGGGAGAGGGAAAGAGAGAGAGAATCTTAAGCAGGCTCCATGCCCAGCGTGGAGCCCTAAGTGGGGCTCAATCTCACGACCCTGAGATCACGACCTGAGTTGAAATCAAGAGTCGGACGCTTAACCAACTGGGTCACCAAGGTGCCCTGGTAGTGAAGATCTTATAACAAAATGTAACTATGTTCCATGCACAACAGAACACAGAAAGTTCTCATTAGCCACTACTGTTGACATTGGTGGTAATATAGATTAGCTCCTATCATCTACTGACAGGAAAGATTGGGCCATGGAGAGGGAAGTTTATTTTGTGGTAGAATAAAATAAAATAGAAGGGTTACAGTTTAGGGAGCAGCACAGGAAATACAGATCCTGGTGTGGAAGAGCTGGCTTAAGAGTTTCAGGCACCAGAGACACTAGGACACAAAGAGGGAAAGTCAGACACCCCAGTGTCAAATGTTTTCTCCTCCACAGGTTGACAGTTTTGAAACAGATAACACTCACATGTATGGTGTGGGTGAGAGATTTGGTTGAAAAAGTAGACATGGTTCAAACCTAACATAGCTGCTCATCTATATTATCCAGTATTAGCCACAGCTTCTCCCATACTTGCTTGGGCTTATGGTCAATCAGGTTCATAGTATCTGGCAACTGTGTTTTTGGGGTACCACCTTCAGGGGTTAGGAACGCTTCAAAGGAGGTCACAAGCAAGTTAACAATGGTTACAGAAGCACTGAGAAAATCATTAACCAGAAGGCAGATCCCCTCACTTCCATAAAAACCATTGTCAGGTTTAGCTTCTGGGTTATGCTCTCTAAAGCTAGACAAGCCCAAGTTCATGTTTCTAGGGCAGTAATACCAAAGGCAGCAGCACTTACTTGTCCAGATGACTTTTTTTTTCTTTCTTTCTTTCTTTCTTTCTTTCTTTCTTTCTTTCTTTCTTTCTTTCTTTCTTTCTTTCTCTCTCTCTCTCTCTTTCTTTCTTTCTTTTCTTTTCTTTTTTTTTTTGCATTATATAATTAAACTGGGAACGTGCTTTTAAAAGTTAAAATTATAATTTAGCTCTAGGGTTCATAATGGACTGAACTGTTTTCTGCCCTACTTACCCATGCTACAATATTGGTTAAGAACTTGGGGTTTGGAATCAGGCTTTGGTTTGGAGAACATGCATAAACTATTTAAAATTCTTTGTCTCGTTTTCTTCTTCTTTTCCTGTGAACCTGGACCTCTTCTGGTGTGCTTTTTCTTAGTAATTACTGCCATATGTAACTAGTCTGTTGCTCAAACCAGAATCCTAAGAGTATGTGTTAGCTGAGAATATCATACCAAAATGCTATGGACTGGGTGGCTGAAATAATAGATATTTGTTTCTCACAGTTCTGGAGGCTAGAAATCTGAGCTCAAGGGCCTGGCAGCTTTGGTTTCTCCTGAAGCCTCTTTCCTTGACTTCCAAATGATTGCCTTCTCTCTGTCCTCACATGGTTGTCCTTCTGCGCACACATATGCATGGTGTCTCTTCCTCTTCTTATAAGGACACTAGTCCTTTTGGATTAGGACCCCACCCTTATGACTTCATTTAATCTTAATTACCTCTTTAAAGATCTCATCTCCAAATATAACCATATTGGGGGTAAGGGCGTCAACCTATGGATTTAGGGAGGACATAATTTGGTTCATAACCAAGTAATTATTAATATTTATTCCATGAATTAAATGGCTAATTAATTTAGTGGCTAATGAGAACTTTCTGCATTCTGTTGTGCATCACCAAGACCTGTCCTTTGTAATGAATTAAATTTATCTTCAGTCAAATTCACTCCACATCTACCACAACCAGTTCATCCAAATTCTCACGGTTACCTTTGGCCTTAATGAATATAATCATCTCCTAAATGGTCTCCCTGCAACTACTCTCTTCCTCCTCTAATATATTCTCCAATCATCCAGAATGATTGCTTTAAAATATGCATTTGAACAGGTCATTCTCCTCTAAAATAATTCACTGGCCTCTTATGGCCCCAAATCCTTAACACACTTGGCACATGATCTGGCCCTTCCTTAACCATCCAGCCTCCATATACAACAAGCTCATGCTTATTCTTTCTGCTCCCACCACACTGGCCTACTTTCACAGTTTTCCAAAAGCTCCATGCTCCCTTGCCTACAAGCTTTTGCACATGTTATTCCCCACTCTCACTCCCTCAGGGAAGTCTTCCTTGATCTTTATGACTAGGGCAATCCCCCTAATTATACATTCTTGTAGCCATTTTTAAGACTTGTCACAGTTGCAATTTTAATTTATTTATGAGATTATTTGATTATTATCTGCTTCTCCCACCAGATTGTAAGTTCCTTCAAAGAATTGCTGTGAAGATTGAATGAGATAATGAGTATAAAATACTTTATTCAGAGCCTGGCACTTAGTAAGTGCTAAATTGATTTTAGCTTTTATCATTATTATTGGAGTGGGGGGATTCTTAGCCATCGCATATATTCTATTGGTTGAGCTTAGTTTTCAACCTATTTTCATCACCTGGTTTTTATCTTTTTTGAAAAGCTACCATAGTATCTAGTATCTAGTATATGGTTAGCTCTCAAAAATTGTTTGCTAGTATTGTTATTATTATGGATTCTCTGACTCTCTTTTATGTAGTATTCTATCTTTGCCACTTACTGGTTCTGCGACCTTGGGCAATTTGCCTAACTTCCCTGATGATAACGAGGCCTACTTTAGCCAGCTGCTATAAAAATTAGCCAAGTACATTGACCCGGAGAGAATGGGTGCTGAGATATATTATTTTGCTTCTTTTATGGTCTATGTAGAGGATTTATGCCTTCCTTTCTTGTAGATCTGAAAAGCAAAACAATCTTAGAAAAAATATTTTATACTCAAATAAAACAAACCATTGCTTTTACTATAACAGAGCTGATTTCAGACTCACTTTGGGAGTCAACACAATTCTATCTTCCTCAAGTGCCAAGAGGATATTCATAAACATACTTTCTTTCAGTGATGTGGCTAAAAGGAGTGTGAATAAGCACACAGGCCCAAATGCATGCACCTCTATTTCCAGCTTGACTTTGTCTTTTCTATGGTTGACAGCTGGGCCTTCAACACAGACTGCAGATGAGGCTGCTTTAAGACAATAATATACCAAAATATCCAAATTTCAAAAACATCAATTTGGGAGTGATTAGTCCCATTACTGGATTCTGTCTTGACAAAAAGATTACCACAGGACAACTTTAAATAGTGATTTCTCCCAGTGAATTGAAGTGTTCACTCACAGATCACTGACTGAAAGAGAGGACTTGGGGGAGAAGGTAGCCAACAGAGAGGAAAGAGCAAAATTACTTAAGTTGCAGCTTTAGGAACTATGTCATGACAAAATGATGTAAATAAAAAGTAAGCAACTCTGAAATTATGAGTATGTGGAGGAATGGGAAATGACTTCCAAACCCTCCATTTGTAGACATCTTTTCAAGAGTTGCTGTAGATGCCTTCTTAGAATTAAAGAATGTCAAAGCTGAGAGGAACCACATACAGACACATACACAAACATGAACACACCACAGTGGAATTAGAAATTCACTTAGATTTCTCTATCATTTGAGAACATGATTGTAACATGGCAAGTGCTCAAAGGTGGAAGGTACATGGCTCTACAGGAGGGGAAACATGGAAGAATTGTGGAATCTGTCAGCTCTCAGTTGTATACCTGTTCTCTGACTTCCTTTTCATTATGTGAAGCAGCTTATGATGTAGTGTAGTAGTTAGGACCACAGTTTGCCAACACTGGAATCCTTACTTACACTTTGCTTACTAGCTATGTAAACTTGGGTAAGTGATTTAACTTAATGATCTCAGTTTTCTCATCTTTAATAGGTATACAAATAGTATGTGTAGTATGCTTGCAAGGATTAAATCTATGTAAAGCACTTAGTACACTACCTGGCACATAGTAGGTACTCAATAATATGTATTATTTATTAGTATTAAATACTCTGAGTATTATTAATATTAAATACTAACTTCCTGAGTGTCGCCAGAGTCACAATACAAGCTAAATGCAATATGTCTATATAAAATGTCTCCAATACTGTGATTAAGTATTAGAGAAGGACATAGTTGCAGTAGAAATTTCTTACTTCCTTGGGAAAGTTCATTTAGTAAATCAAAAGCAAAATGAATGGTAGTTACATAAAGGGAATGTTAAAATGTGAGAGAAGTATATTCATACAGTCAAACAATGGAATACAAGGCATTGTGCAAAAGGTCTGTGGAGGAATGGGAAATGATTTATCTATAGAGAAAGAATAGTTAATGATATAAAGATAAGAACAATAGATAATTAAGTAAAACAAAGGTGATAAAATAGTATGCACAGTATGATCTATCCCACATGTACATACACAGGCTGATACACAAACATTTTGTTTAATTTGGAAAAGAAGAGATACACAAAGTCATTAGCATAACTATGACTTTAAAATTTTTTAATCCATATTTTAAAAAAAAATTTCTCTGCATGGAGAAATCATCTGGTTGTTTCATTTCTGTCTCCTCAAGTGTCTGCCAAATTCTCATTGAGGATTTGAAAGAGAAAAGAGTAAACCTAATTAGATGCTTCCTATGTATCAGGCAAATATATATATATATATATATATACACACACACACACACACACATATATATGGATATCTGTATATATGTACATGTGGATATCTGTGTGTATATATTTATACACATATACACATATATATGTAAATTAAATTACATAAAACTTTTCAAATTAAGAACTATTATCTGAATTTTAAATATGTCAAGAGTGACAGGAACAGGGACTATGTCTCAGATTTCATATGCTAAGTTTTAGAGTCTAGCCCCAGACTGGATATTCACTGATGGCTCATGGTAGAAATGGACTAATTAGTTTCCAAATATTATTTGAAACTTATCATAATGTAACATAGTCCATACCCACTCCATATACATGTAACAATCAATTTCAAATTTCACGGAGTGAGATTTTCTTCTATTTTGAAGGATAAGTTTAAAAATTATAGAATTTTGTGGAGCAAATGTAATTATGAATAGGAATGAAAATAGAGTGGGATTTCACATTGCTTGGCCCCAGTCTCCCAGAGATGAACTTCTACATCTTTCTAGATATGAATAAAACAAAATATTGTTTCTTAGTATTTACTCAGTGAATCTTTGTTTCAATTCATGCAACCAAGACAGACTACTGTGGTTGTCAATTTGGCTCAAATATTTGTCAAAATATAAATTCATTTAATCCAATAAATGATCTGCCTGATGTAATGTAAGAAACAGTTTTTTAACTAAGTTGATCAAAATAAATTCAGTCAAGCAGGTGGACATTCAGGCTGTCAGACAGCAAATAAAAAATCGGTATCTATCACATAGCTTGCACTGCACAGATATAAACCTACCAGTAAGAAAATCATGTCTCTGAAATAGAATTTCCCACGATAAGAGCCCAATCATGAGTTCTCCCAGTAGGCAGCCACTATCACTACTGTGTATCTATTCATCCACATTAGTGTGCTCTGGGGCACATACTAAGGAAATAACATGTTTCCTGCCCTCACAGAGCCTGTATGCCAACAAACTTTGCTTTTAGCACTTACTGTTATTTGTGATGATAGATTGTCACCACTTCTTTGAGTCCTTTCCCTTTCCACAACCCTAATACCATCGCATTTTAATATACACTTATGGTATGCATGCATTCCTGTAACCCCCATTCTTCAAAGCCTTCATTGGTTCTCCATTGCCTTCAAGAAAAATCCACATTTCCCTAAAATTCATTACAAGGCCCTTCATGACCTGCCCTTATCTATGACTCAAGGCTTATGTGCCCCTCAGTGAGCCTTAACAAAATTCTTCCCATTTCCCAAGTATGCCTCATCGTTTTTGCACATGTGTTTTTCCCTTTTTGGAAAGCCAGGTCTAGCTATAATTTCCTGACTGCTTTCCTTTTTGATTATGAAAGGTAACTTCTTCCTAGATACATCTCCAAAGACAAGAGGAACAAAAGCAAAAATGAACTATTGGAACTTCATCAAGATAAAAAGCTTTTGCACAGCAAAGGAAACAGTCAACAAAATTAAAAGGCAACCTATGGAATGGGAGAAGATATTTGCAAATGTCTTATCAGATAAAGGGCTAGTATCCAAAATCTATAAAGAACTTACCAACTCAGCACCCAAAAAACAAATAACCCAGTCAAGAAATAGGCAGAACACATGAATAGACATTTCTCCAAGGAAGACATACAAATGAACAACAGACCCATGAAAAAATGCTTCACATCCCTCGGCATCAGGGAAATACAAATCAAAACCACAATGAGATACCACCTCACACCAGTCAAAATGGTTACAATTAACAACTTAGGAAATGACAGATGATGGTGAGGATGTGGAGAAAGGGGAACCCTCTTACACTGTTGGTGGGAATGCAAACTGGTGCAGCCACTCTGGAAAACAATAGGGAGGTTATTTAAAAAGTTAAAAATAGAACTACACTGTGACCCAGCAACTGAACTACTAGGTATTTATCCAAAGGGTACAAACATAGTGATTCAAAGGGGCACCTGCACCCCAATGTTTATAGCAGCAATGTCCACAATAGCCAAACTATGGAAAGAGCCCAGATGTCCATCAATAAATGAATGGATAAAGAAGATTTAGTATATATATATAATGGAATATTACTGGGCCATCAAAAAGAATGGAATCTTGCCATTTGCAATGGTGTGGATGGAACTAGAGGGCATTATGCCAAGCGAAATAAGTCACTCAGAGAAAGACAAATACCATATGATTTTACTCATATGTGGAATTTAAGAAACAAAACAGATGAACATACCGGAAAGGAAGGAAAAATAAAATAAGATGAAAATTGAGAGGCAGGCAAACCATAAGAGATGCTGAACTCTAGGGAACAAGCTGAGGGTTGCTGGAGGGGAGGTGAGTGTGGGGCAGCAGTAATTGGGTGTTGGGCACTAAGGAGGGCAGTCGATGTAATGAGCACTGGGTGTTATATGCAACTTATGAATCACTAAATTCTACCTCTAAAACTAATTTAAAAAAAAGAAAGGTAAAAACAGATTATAGAGAGTAACATAGAAAATGTCTATGAATCTAAAACCTAGGGAAAAAATGTTAAAAAGAAGAGATCCTTTGGGTTCAAGTTCCTTAAACTGTTCTTCTCAGATGAGAGGCAGCCACATGTAAATTCCAGATGTATTTTTCATTCAAGACTTTATACATGTATTACATACATTAGTGTCCATAAAACTAGCTATAGAATTCTTTTGTGTGATTTAAAATTTATATAGTTAGTATAATTTGTATATATAACTCTATATCTAACCTTTTTTCACTCAACAAGTTTTTAAATTTCAATTTATAGGCTAATTGGATGTAATTATGCAATATATTACAATTCCTCTAATATCCTATTGATGGACATTTTAGATTTTTTCCAATTTCTGTCTGTTACAAATAGTGCTATATTAAACATCCTTGTACACATCTCCTTCTATACATTTACAGGACATTTTCTAGGGCATCTAGAAGTAAAAATGCATGTTTTCAATTTTACTCAAATGTAACTTTATTCCATTTGTTTCCCAAGCAATTATAACCATTTCTATTTCTACCAGTGTGTCTAAATGTTCCTTTTTCCCTCCACTTTTTTTCACATTTGATATTACCAGACATATCTCTTAATTTTAAATAATATTCAACATTATTTATATATCACTATTCCTTCACAATGATAGGCACTTGGTAGGTTCTTTTTTTGCCCCTTATGAATAAAGATGCTATGGAGATTCATGCATAAGTCTTTGTGTGGACATGTTTTCATTTATCTTAAGCAAATACCTAGCAGTAAAATTGCTGGGTCAACTCCATGTCCAGAAATATGGAGTAGATGTACTCTCCCCTCTTTTTTTCCACCAAGCACAACTAAAAATGTTGGACATTAATTATATATAAAACAAGCATAAGAAATCCACCAAAGGTGGAGAGAAGAAGACAAACTAGCTGCTTATCTCAGGACACAAGGAATAACATAGTGGTCAATTATCTATTCTTTTGTTTCATTTATCCTGAGTTGGAGATGAAGAGACTGGCAATATGTTAACACCAACAGGCACAAATAAAAAATGTATCTCACCTCTCCACCCAAAGCCTGCTCTCTCTAACCAAAGGACTAGGAACAGCCTAGATGGAAAACTATTGGGCAATAACCACTCTTCTCCAGCCAGGTACCCCAGAGAACAGTGTGGCCCCACCACTCCTGACATCAGCAAAATTTGAAGGGGAAGCCTGGGTTTTCACCCTTGCTGTGATGTAACAAGATGCCCCAACACCCCTACTGGAGTGATATCAGAGAAGGTCAAGTAGAGAGCCTGGACTTTCATCCTCATCACTGGTAGTAAGCCCACTCCATGGTGTCAGTGGAAACCAAGGGAGACCCTCCCACCCTTGAGTGTCAACAGAAACCAGGTGGGGAATCTAGACTTATACCTTTACCCAACAGTAATAAGGTGGCACCCATCTGTCCTATGCCAGAGCAGTGTAAAAAAAAAAAAAAACAACTAAAACAACTAAAGAAAAATTAAAGAATATTGGAGTCTCAAAATATAATACCCAAAAAATCCAGATTTCAATTAAAAAAATCACCTATAATACAAGAACCAGGAATATTGAGATGAATGAAAAAAGATCATTAATAGATATCAATATTGAAATGACAAAAATGCTAGAATTATCTGACAAAGACTCTAAGACAGTCCTAATAAAAATACTTCATCAAACAATTATGAATATATTTGAAAAGATGAAAGATGAAGACTTTTAGTGAAGAAATAGAAAGTATCAGTAAAAAAATACAAAATATAAAGACTTAATGAAAATTTTAGAACTGAAAAATACAGTAACTGAAACAAAAGTCTCAGTAGAAGAAAATCTTAAGGATCTGAGCTAGGCAGAAAGTTCTTAGATTTGTCACCTAAAGCACAGTTCATTAAAGGAAACATTGATAAATTGAATTTTATCAAAATTTAAAACTTTTGCCCTGTGAAAGACCCAGTTAAGAGGATGAAAACACAAGCTACAGCCTTGGAGAGTATATTATAAAACTACATATCAGACAAAGGATTAGTATCTAAAATATATAAAGAACACTCAAAAGTCAACAGTAAAAAAACAATCCAATTAGAAAATGAGCAAAGGACATAACCAAACATTTCACTGCAGAGGATGTATAGACACATAGCAAATAAACACATGGAAAGATATTAAACATCATTAGCCAATGGGGAAGTGCAAATTAAACCTCAACAAGATCACTACACACATATAAAGAATGGATAAAATAAAAAATAGTTACAACACCAAATGCTGGCAAGGACATAGAGAAACTGGATTCATTTCCAGTGGAAGCACAGAATGGCACAGTCACTCCAGAAATTAGCTTTTTCAGTTTCTTAAAAAACAAAATATGCAACTAACATACCACCCATCAGTTACATTCCTGGACATTTATCCCCCAAAAATGAAGATTTATGTTTATGCAGAAATTTGTACACATATGTTTATAGCAAACTGGAAGTAACCCAGATGGCACCCAATTGGTGAATGGTTGAATAAACTGTGGTACATTCAGAATACTGCTCTACAATAAAAAGGAATAAACTATTGATACACAAAACAACCTGGATTATTCTTTTTTCCTGGTTTCCTATTTTAAAGGGCATATTCTTTTTTTATTGAAGTATAATTAACATACCATATCCTATTAGTTTCAGGTGTACATCATAGTAATTCAATATTTTTACATATTATGAAGTGATCTCCATTATAAGTATAGTTACTGTCATCATACAAAATTATTACAATGCTATTGACTATATTCCCTGTGCTGTACATTACAGCCCCATGACTTACTTATTTTATACCTGGAAGTTTGTACTTCTTAATCCCCTTCACCTATTTTGCCTGCATCCCCCCACCACTGGTAACCAACAGTTTGTTTCATGTATCTGAGTCTGTTTCTGTTTTGTTTTTTAGATTTCATGTAGAAGTGAAATCATACAGTATTTGCCTTTCTTAGATTTATTTTACTTAGCATAATACCCTCTAGGTCCATCCATGTTGTTGCAAATGGCAATATTTCATTCTTTTTATGGCTGAGTAATATTCCACTGTGTATGTATATCATGTCTTCTTTATCTCAGCATCTATTGATTGACACTTAGGTTGCTTTCATATCTTGGCTATTGTAGATAATGCTGCAATGAACATAGGGGTGTGTATATCTTTTTGAAATGGTGTTTTCATTTTCTTCAGATAGATGCCCAGAAGTAGAGTTGCTGGACTGTATGGTGGTTCTAGTTTTAATTTTTTGAGGAATTTCCATACTGTTTATATAATGGCTGCACCAATTGACATTCCCACTAACAGTACACAAGAGTTCCCTGTCTCCCACATCATTACCAACATTGTTATTTTTTTCTTTTTGATAAAAGTCAATCTGATAGGTGTGAGATGATATCTCATTGTGGTTTTGACTTGCATTTCCCTGATGATTAGTGATGTTGAACATCATTTTATGTGCCTATTGGCCATCCGGATGTCTTCTTTGTAAAAATGTCTATTCAAACCTGGATTACTCTTAAGAGAGTAATATGGAGGGTGGGAGAGAGCATAAAAGGCTATATTCTCTATGATTTAATTTGTATAACATTTTTATATGACAAAATTATAGAAATGAAAAATATATTAGTGATTGCCATGGGTACAGGGATGAATGTGTGCATGCCCAAAGCTACATCTGAGAACATCAAGGGTTTCAAATTGCTGGGTAATTAACCTTCATTCAAATATCTAAGTCATTAAGCAAAGAATAAACCAATGAATACAAGCCGCCAAAAGTGGGGAGAAAAATGATTAGCCCGAGTTGCTCTAATATATTGCCTAAAATATCCAGATTTCAACAAAAAATTACAAGACACATGAAGTCCACTTTATAATGAAAATGGGTTCACCATTTTTGCAAGGATCAGCTTCCTAAGACTAAATGAACTTCCAAAAACATGTAGGTAATTATTATAACAAACAAACAAAAAACTTGCTGTACTGGGATGGGGAAAAGCTATTAAGAGAGCCTAGTAAATTAATGCCAAGTAAATTAATATGACAACAACAAGTCTATCTTCTGGTGGCAAGTATTAAGATTTTTTTATTTAAGTCAGTGGTTCCTCAACTTTGCTACACATTGTAATGGACTGGCTCCTACCTCAAGCTATTCTGATTTAATTAATATGGGATACGTCTTGGGCATCAGGAATTTTTAAAGCTCCCCATATAATTCTCATGAGCAACAAAGTTTGAGAACCACTGTTTTATGTTATTATTATTATTTAGAATAGTAATAATACATAGTTTTTTGTGAAACTATTTCTGGCTGAGAATATAGAACTCTTTGTGTTATGCTTACTATTATAAAGCTTATTTTATAGATAAACAAAATGAGCTCAGAGTGGTTAAATGACTTTCCCAAAGTCAAATCCGTAGGAAATAACAGATTCAGGACTCAAAATCAAGTATATTTAATTTGATAATGTACTATGCATAATGTACAATGCACTATATTAAGGTAGTAATGATGCAGTGATCGTATTATTGAAAACTTGTATGGATATCATATCTTGGTATTGAATGAGATTTTAAATGCACCAGAGAGCCTGTTATTTATAACATCCTTGTAGTGAATACACATTCATCTTCTACATTACTTTCAGGAACATGGCTTAACGTAGCTCTTTTAAAGGAGCCTTTGGGATTTAATAGACAATAACATCAAAATGATTCAGTAAATGTGATATAAACACCAAAACAAGTATTCTTAGGTTGCATTAATAAAAGTATGATATCTAGACTGGGGGAGGTGATTAACTGGGCTCTGCTGTGATCAGAACATGCTGAAGTATTATGTACAGTTTCTGGGCTTTGCCATTCTTTTTTATTATTACAAAAAAGTATTATAGGCTTACAATACCGTATCTAAAACACTTAAGGCCAGATATGTTTCAAAAATTCAAAAATTTTCAGGATTTAGAAAGATAATGCAGTGCTATACACTGTATATTATTTAGCACACCCAGTGGGTCTGGGACAGCACCCCCAAATCAAACATTAATATCTTTGGAGCAAAATCTGTGAATATACATCTACATTGCAATAATGAAGATTATAAACAGCTTTACATCAGTTCAGATTTTGCTGAAGAATTACCAAATTATTCAGATTAAGTCAGGCTTAGTATCCAAATGATATGAAAAACATTTTCTCTCTCAGAGTTTTTTGGGCTTCTGAATTACATATAAGGCACCATCGAAATGTAAATGCCCATAGTAATAAAGATTCAAACAATACAGAAAAGCTCAAAAGGAGAAAAAAACTCTTTCTTCATCCCTAGTCTCAGTTTCAGAGCAGTGACTACTCTTAATCATTTCTCTTTGGGGGTTTCCTGCTGGTTATCACCACAACATAAAATACGTGTTTATACATCTCTTCCTGGATTTGTAAACTTTTAAAATAACATAGTAGCCTCCTGCCAATAAATAATTAGTTCATTCTCCTCCCCCACTTCCTCCCTAATCACCCTGCAAACCCTGCTAGTCACATTTTTATCTTTAGATATAATGGTGTACACTATATTTAAATTTATTTTCTTAACCTTTCCATTTTAGATGGTATCTTTACCTTCCCCTTTATATAGAATGGAATACCAGGCCCTGTGCTTTTAAAAGGGAATAACCACAAGTATCACAGAGACATAAAACAGCATCATATAAAAAACATAAAGCCTAAAGAAGAGGTGACCCAAGAAAAAGATGGAAGTTGTCATCAGTTGAAGGACTATCATGAAGATGAAAGAACAGAGTGTTCTGTGTACCCTCAAGAGGATAAGACTAGAAATAATAGATGGAATCTACAGAACAGATTTTTAGATCAGCGTGAGCAAAATTTCACAAGGATGAACAAAGGCAATCCAGAGAAGGTATAGACAACTTCATTAGGTAATGAGTTCCTTATCACTAAAGGTGTTTACACAGGAGCTTAGTAAACTCTTGTCTGGGAAGTTATAGAGGAGTTCAAGCATCCATTGGGTAATACGGACTAGATGACATATAAGATCCTTTCCCACTCTGGGAGCCTATGATAGAGGCCCCTCTAGGGTCTGTTACAGTTTAAAAATATCTATAATCCCATTAGTCTCAATAGCATTATGGCTGAAACTCATTAGCTAGTTTTCCAAAAAGTTAACAATCTGCCATATATTGAATCAGAGACCTAAACTCATAATTCTATACTTTTCTTTCAGGAAGTCTCACTGGATTCTTCCTGGTGTGATTTTTGCCCTAGGACACAATTAGTTCTTTGGAGACACCAAAGGAATTAAAAAATGATGATAGCCATTTCTTTCATGAACCAAAGTCAGGAGGCTGGAAAAGGGAGAAAGGAGAAAAAGGAAAGAAAAAGAATCAAGGTGGAGCGAGAGTGATTATGTCTGAGGGCTAGAGGTTTGGATGTGAAGGAGAAGGAAGGTAAATTGTTAAGACCTCAAGAGCATCCTAAGAGTCCTCATTGGTCCAATGTTTGCCTACTGGGGAAAAAAATGGTTCCAAATTTAAACCCCAGGCCTCCAATTTATTATTTTTCATTCTTGATGAGAAGACAGCTATTCACAGGAGAGACACTGTGTGCAGGGACTTTCCCTAACATGCTCAACCTTGAAAACTACAGAGATGGATGGAGCTATCTCAGGAACATTTACTAGTAAATGGAAGTTAAAAAAGGGAGAGAGATCTTAATATTTGCTGCCCAACCAGCCCCATTAAAGAATTCTTTTCTTCCTTGTTTTCTTTATTTTTATTTTCATTAAAAACTTTAAGTAAAGTCTAATTTAGCCTCAAATCTCAATGAAATAGCAAATAGTATTGTCCCTCTTATTTTTTTCTTTCAGGCTTGTTTATGGTAAAATTCAACAGAAAATATTATTTTGCATATTCTCACCTCATCTCCTCAGTACTTAATATTATGGAATCATAGGAAGTGACGCCTACCACTGAAAGACTGACTCATCCATGTATATGTATGCACTCATGAAAAGCCTCCTAATTTGTCATGAATACAAATGTATGCATACCTTCAAATGCATGAGTGAAAATTAAATATGTACAGTGAAAATTTTTCAAAGTATTTGAATAATTCCAAAGAAATAGTATATTTTCAGCAGAATAACAGAGAATCCAAAGCAATTTTTCTACTTTTTTGTATTTTCCCCTGAGTAACCACAATGTTTTATTTAAATGGGGACATTTATATTTAGTCCCCCACCACTATAACTACCTCCCCACACTACATATACACGTACACACACACACACACACACACACACACACACACACACACACTTCTGCTCATATTCAAAACATTTCTCCACCCACAGATTTGGAGCCAAGGAGCAAAAGTACAATACATCTATTTCTGGAAGCAGGGGTGGTTGTAAATTGGTTGGAGTAGGTCTAGAGAAATATATCTAAGTTGACCAAGAAAGAGCCTATTCACCAAGACAGATTTATAAGATGAACCCTAGAATTAATAAGATCAATAAACCACTGGCCAGATTTATCCAAAAGAAAAGGGAGAGGACCCAAATTAATAAAATCATGAATGAGAGGGGAGAGATCACGACTAACACCAAGGAAATAGAAACGATTATTAGAAATTATTACCAGCAACTATATGCCAAAAACTTAAGCAATCTAGAAGAAATGGGTGCATTCCTGGAAACTTATAAACTACCAAAACTGAAACAGGAAGAAATAGACAATCTGAACAGACCAATAACCAGCAAGGAAATTGAAGCAATAATCAAAAACCTCCCAAAAAACAAGAGTCCAGGGCCAGATGGCTTCCCAGGGGAATTCTACCAAGCATTCAAAGAAGAAATAATACTTATTCTACTGAAGCTGTTTCAAAAACTAGAAATAGAAGGAAAACTTCCAAAGTTGTTCTATGAGGCCAGCATTACCTTGATCCCAAAACCAGACAAAGACCCCATCAAAAAGGAGAATTACAAACCATTATCCCTGATGAACATGGATACCAAAATACTCAACAAGATTCTAGCCAATAGGATCCAACAGTACATTAAAAGGAGTATTCACCATGACCGGGTGGGATTAATTCCTGGGATGCAAAGGTGGTTCAACATCCGCAAATCAATCAATGTGATGGAGCACATTAATAAAAGAAAAGACAAGAAACACATGATCCTCTCAATCAATGCAGAGAAAGCATTTGACAAAAGACACCATCCTTTCCTGATTAAAACTCTTCAAAGTACAGGGATAGAGGGAAAATACCTAATATCATAAAAGCCATATACGAAAAGCCCACAGTGAATATTATTCTCAGTAGGGAAAAACAGAGCTTTTCCCTTAAGGTCAGGAACATGACAAGATGCCCACTCTCACCGTTATTGTTCAACATAGTACTAGAAGTCCTAGCCTCAGCAATCAGACAACATAAAGAAATAAAAGGCATTCAAATTGGCAAGGAAGTCAAACTCTTGTTCTTTGCAGATGACATGATAAAACCCAAAAGACTCCACCTCCAAGTTATTAGAACTCATACAGCAATTCAGCAACATGGCAGGATACAAAATCAATGCACATGAATCAGTTGCATTTCTATACACTAACAATGTAACTGAAGAAAGATAAATTAAGGAATCAATTCCATTTGTAATAGCTCCAAAACCATAAGATACCTAGGAATAAACCTAACCAAAAAGGTAAAGGATTTATACTCTAGAAACTACAGAACACTTATGAAAGAAATTGAGGAAGACACAAAGAAATGGAAAAACATTCCATGCTCATGGATTGGAAGAATAAACATCATTAAAATGTCTATGCTGTCCAGAGCAATTTACACTTTCAAAGCAATGCCTGTCAAAATACCATTGACATTTTTCAAAGAGCTGGAACAAACAATCCTAAAATTTGTATGGAACCAGAAAAGACCCTGAATCACCAGGGGAATGTTGAAAAAGAAAGCCAAAACTGGTGGCGTCACAATGCCAGACTTCAAGCTATATGACAAAGCTGTATCATCAAGACAGTATGGTACTGGCACAAAAACAGACACACTGATCAATGGAACAGAATAGAGACTCCAGAAATGGACCCTCAACTCTATGGTCAACTAATTTTCAACAAAGCAGGAAAGAATGTCCAATGGAAAAAAGACAGTCTCTTCAATAAATGGTGCTGGAAAAACTGGACAACCACATGCAGAAGAATGAAACTAGACCATTCTTTTACACCATACAGAAAGATAAACTCAAAATGGATGAAAGACATCAATGTGAGACAGGAATCCATGGAAATCCTAGAGGAGAACATAGTCAGTAACCTCTTTGACATTGGCCACAGCAACTTCTTTCAAGACACATCTCTAAAGGCTAGTGAAACAAAATAAAAAATGAACTTTTGGAACTTCATCAAGATAAAAAGCTTTTGCACAGCAAAGGAAACAGTCAACAAAACTAAGAGGCAACCTACAGAATGGGAGAAAATATTTGCAAATGACATTTCAGATAAAGGGCTGGTATCCAAGATGTATAAAGAAATTCTCAAACTCAACACCCAAAAACAAATAATCCAGTCAAGAAATGGGCAGAAGACATGAACAGATACTTCTCCAAAGAAGACATACGGATGACTAACAGACACATGAAAAAATGTTCAACATCATTAACCACCAGGGAAATTCAAATCAAAACCACATTGAGATACCACCTTACACCAGTTAGAATGGCCAAAATTAACAGGACAGGAAACAAGTGTTGGTGAGGATGTGGAGAAAGGGGAACCCTCCTATGCTGTTGGTGGGAATGCAAGCTGGTACAGCTACTCTTGAAAACAGTACGGAGGTTCCTCAAGATGTTGAAAATAGAACTACCCTATGACCCAGCAATTGCATTACTAGGTATTTACCCCAAAGATACAGATGTAGTGAAAAGAAGGGGCACATGCACCCCAATGTTCACAGCAGCAATGTCCACAATAGCCAAACTGTGGAAGGAGCTGAGATGCCCTTCAACAGATGAATGGATAAAGAAGATGTGGTCCATATATACAATGGAATATTACTCAGCCTTCAGAAAGGATGAATACCCACCATTTGCATCGACATGGATGGAACTGGAGGGGATTATGCTAAGTGAAATAAGTCAAGCAGAGAAAGACAATTATCATATGGTTTCACTCATATGTGGAATATAAGGAATAAAATGGAGGACCACAGGGGAAGGGAGAAAAAACAAAAGGGGAAGAAATCAGAGAGGGAGACAAACCATGAGAGACTCTGGACTCTGGGAAACAAACTGAGGGTTACAGAAGGGAGGGGGATGGAAGGATGGGGTAACCGGGTGATGGGTATTAAGGAGGGCACGTGTTGTGATAAGCACTGGGTGTTATAAGCAACTAATGAATTGTTGAACACCACATCAAAAACTTATGATGTACTACATGCTAGCTAACTGAACATAATTAAAAAAATACAAAAAAAAAAATAGGATGAACCCTATTTAATCTAGGAAAACAAGGATTGAGAGAGTGAAGTAGTAGATAGTCCTAAATGCATAAAAGGAGATAAGGAGAATGATCTTGATTGTCAAGCTTCACAATATGGAATTAGAGGAGAGATGCAAAAACATAAATAAGAAATTTTAGAATGCTGTCACCAAGGAAAGGAATCTTGTATTACATAACAATAAGAGGCTGCATTAATAGGATTTCCTACTTTAAGAGTCTGTATCATCCTGAGTTTCAAAAATTATTTGTTATGCCTTAGATAACAGTCACAATGATGTGTAAGCCACTCACATGAGGTATATGTTAAGATTTCATGGAACATAATCTTTGAAAACGCTCACCCTCAAGGTAGTTCTTATATTTCTGTGTGTTGTTTCCTTTATTGCCATCTCTTTATGAACTGAAGTAATAAGATAACTTAAAGATATGTAGTGGGTAGTATTAATGAAATATTAGGCGATTACATATACACTAATATTTTGGAATGCCCTATGTCATATAAGTGTTCCCAAATGCCCTGTGCAAGGTGTATTAAGGGAATGAGGCAGTCAAGATGTATCAAATAAATGCAACTAATAGCAGGAAAAAAAAATCAATCTACAGTTGGGGGAAACTGGATGAAAGTACATGTTGTCTCTCTGTACATTTTTTGCAAATTCCTGTGAATTTCTATAATTATTTCAAACTAAAAACTTAAAAAATCCACAATGAGCAAACATGTGAGCAAACATGAAGAAACCGATAGGATTTGGGAACTAAGAAACAAGGAAAATCCTAGCTTAGAGGGTGACAGAATTTACAAATCAACCACGCTGGGACTGTTTTCAATCTCTGCACAGTCGTCCCCCACTTATCCTTGGTTTTGCTTTGTACTGTTTCAGTTGCTGGTGGTCAACCATAGTCAGGAAGCAGATGGTCCTCCTTCTGACGGATGGTCAGAAAGTCAATAGTGGCCTAAAACTACATCATCATGCTTATGTCATTCACCTCACTTCATCTTATCTGGCAGGCATTTTATCGTTTCACATTATCACAAGAAGAGTAAGTGCACTACAATAAGATTTTGAGAGAAAGAGACCACATTCACATGACTGTTATTACAGTATTTTGTTATAACTATTCTATTTATTATTAGTTATTGTTCTTAATCTTTTACTGTGCCTAATTTATAAATTAAACTTTTCATAGGTCTGTATGTATAGGAAAAAAAAAACCAGTATAATAGAGTTCAGTACTACCCACAGTTGCAAGCATTCACAGGGATAAGGGGAGACTACTGTACATGATCCAGAGAATGAATGGCATAATAGGAGTTTTTTTTCCAATTCTTAGCTCAAGAAGTAAGCAAGTATGGTAAGACTAACTGTTGTCTAAATTTCTGCTACTTAGAAGATGAGATCTGTTTTGGAAGCTCATGACAGAAGCAGAACATGGGTTGTCCCCATGCATGCACTAGTCCCTCACTCACCTCCTTCCATGACCAAACCCAACTAAGCAATTACTGTGCTCTAATGCTCTAATGTATAATGATTCCTATATATTTTCACAATAGCTAGGGGTTATGAAGAGATTCTTCCATGTGAACACCTACCCCTAAGTAGAATTATCTTGAAAGGATTTCCCAAAATCCTTTTTGCATCACAGATGATCCCATCAGTCCCACCTAGAGCCTCCCTCAGAAATAAGTGGACTATCTCCTCCCATAGAAAAAGAAAGGTGATAGGGGCGCCTGGGTGGCGCAGACAGTTGGGCATCTGCCTTTGGCTTGGGTCGTGATCCCAGGGTCCTGGGATCGAGTCCCGTGTTGGGCTCCTTGCTTGGTGGGGGTGTGCTTCTCCCTCTGCCTGCTGCTCTCCCTGCTCGTTCTCTCTCTCTCTCTCTAATAAATACATAAATAAAAAATAAATACATAAACAAAAAAAGAGAAAGGAAGGTGATATACAAAATTATTTTCCCCAAGACAGTGGGCTATGCATGGCTAAATCCAACAAACTAAACAGGATGCTTCCCTTACATTCCTGGGGGCTTCTTTTTGAATGCCAATTCTTTGCACCCCCAATACTACTGATTCTTGTAAACACAAATGCATTACTTGTATGTGGGATGGAAAGGCATGTCTGTTAATATATAAGCCCTCAATATAGGCCTTGTAATTGGATCAATTTTGTAATGAATATTTCCAGTAGGTGTTGAGTGCTAATTTTTATTTGTTAGTGGAGATAAAAACTGCCAGGGAGAGAGGGGGTGGGATAGGGAAGTGGGGATAAAGGAGGGATGAAGCCTTCAGTCTATTGTCCTGGGCCATATTGGGATTCAGGTGGTCTAATGACAAGAAGTTCGCTCCAGGTGTCAGTGAGTCACCTGAGAAGCTGTTAATCACTCCCACAGCCTCTGCAAGTCTGCTTTTCAATGAAATATTCCTTAAAACCCTTACCTCTTCTTCTCATGTCAATCGCAGCAAGATAAGTGTTACATTAGATCCCATCACATACTTTCAATTAAAGAGGTTTTGGAGCATGTTGGTGTAATTTGAATGCAGGCGTTTCAGTTTTTGAAGCTGGGGAAACAATAAAGCTTGCTTCTTTGGTGCCTGATGAACAGCCTGAGTCATTAACCAGGTGAATAAAGACTGAGGATGTGGATGGGCCTCCTCCTCCTCCCCATCCTTTTTAAATTTTAATTCGGGATTCAAACTAATGCCTTCTTGCGGGGAGCAATTCTGCTACTGACAGCACATTTCCCATCCCTCCTGCCTGAGTCACCAACTGACAAGGAGAAAGTTTGCCAAGTCACAGTGAATATCTTTACCATTAGCTTGTCCTGTATCTAGATTTTGGCTATCTATGACATCAAAAGAAGGTTACAAAAAGGTCACTAAGAGGAAAAAAGGAAATTGAATTCAGAAAAGGAGCCAAGGGTAGAAAAAATTCAGTGACAGACAAAGTTCCTTTAGGGCCCTGATGGCACGAGGTTTTCGGGGTATACAGTTTGGATGGTCAAGAAGGAATCATGAATTTATACAAATATCTGAAGGCTGAAAAAATAGAGGATGGCCTTTCATGGATGCAGCATGCAAATCCAGAGAGATGTGGTTTAAAGAGGTACTCTAGAAAGCCTACTGCCCCAACTTCCTTCACACTCATTAGACAATACTCTTTTCTCCTCACTGAGAGAAAAGTTCAAATGTAGAGAGCCCCAGATGAAGCAACACATTGGCTTGAATTCTCTCAAAGGTGGCCATGCTGCCTGTTTTATTCTTAACTGCAAACCTTCCTACAAAGAAGGTAATAGTACCTGCAGGCAGGTGAGACGTAGAGCAATCACTAAGGAATGTGCAAAAGACACTAAAGGTAAGAAGACACACTCAGCAATGTTGCCTTAAACAAGTTCAACAGCAATTAGCCATCTACATAGAATTTCTGGCCTTTTTGTGGTCCATATTATTGAGAGAGACTGGACTCTTATCCACATATGGATATCCAGGTTTGGAAAACTTCCTTTGCCCCTATTCCTACCAAAATCTCAGAAATCAGCCAAGCACCATCTTGCCATGGTTCAAGATAGCAAAATGCAGAAACATGCCAGATATCTACCAATGAGCCTATTAACAGCAGAACCCCACTTATAATACACACTGAAGCACAGAATTTCTTCAAGTATCTTCACCACATTTTTGGCCTGAGTACACATATAAAGGGCTCAGGTTGGCTAAGGTCAGGCAGTAGGAAAACAAAGTCAAGTATAAGACAAAACCAGCTACATAATTTGTAGGTCCCCATTGCAAAATTAAAACGTGAGACCCTTGTTCAAAAATTAAGAATTTCAAGACAATGACAACAGAGCATTAAGCCAACAGTGGGATTCTTCTGAGCATATTGCCCTGTTGTATAGCGTAAGACTCAGGCTCATGATGTGGATTCTCGTGCAACATATGGGTTTTTTTTTAAGTTTCTTTTTAAGATTTTATCTATTTATTTGACAGAGAGAGAGAGAAAGAGGGAACACAAGCAGGGACAGTGGGGAAGGGAGAAGCAGACTCCCTGCTGAGCAGGGAGCCTGATGCAGGGCTCGATCCCAGGACCCTGGGATCATGACCCGAGCTGAAGGCAGATGCTTAACAACTGAGCCACCCAGGTGCCCCAACATATGGGTTTTTAAAGGAGATGCCTCCAAACAAGTTCATATATCAGACAAGTATTTTTCCTCAGATCATCTATTTGCAGTGAATCACAGTGTGGAAGGGCCATGAGGAGGAGCAAACTACAAAGCAAAAACAAAAAAACAAACAAAAACCCACACTGTGTTGTCATCATTGGAGTTTTAGTAATGGTTTGGTTTTTTATTATTGTTGTTCTTCATTCCTTAAATGGGATTTTTCTGAAGAAGGTAGTGAGAAGATCAAATATTTTTGACAGAAGTAAGTTTGAACTCAGGTACCTGGCCCACAGCCCCTCCTGAGAGGCAGAAAAAGCTCCACTTTTGCACATCTTGAGGATTAATCACTATACTGCATTAGCAATCCTAGATTCAACTACAGTTAAACTGCAATGCTCAAATAATTTATGGCCTTCCCATGGCATACTGAATAATTCATACCATTGTTTCTCTCAGAGGAAAAAAAAGACCTTGAGATACTGAGCTTGCCATCGGTTCCTGTGAAATCTTGGTAGAAACAGTAAAGGCTTTGGTTCTCTTTCTGAGAGGAAGCTCCCCAGTCCCAAGTAGAGTCCCACATGACCTGGAAATAGTAAGCAGCCTGGTCCTACCATGAAGACATGTCGTGCAATGTTATAGGGAGAAATAGATCTGTTGCTTAAAAGGTCAAGGTCACAGATATTATCCCAGGTGTGCCCATTAACTTTGTTTTTATGTAGTCATAGAATGAATACAAACCTGGTTTCAGACTGAACCCTGACCTTGGTGAGCCATCTTATAGCTCTAACACTAATCATAGTAAGATTTCTGAGAGGATAGATGATTCAGTATAATTTATTCTGCTGTATCTCCAGCCCAGATCTCTTTCCTGAGCTTCATACCTATCTACCTACCTGCCTGTATAACATCTCCACCTGGATTTTTCCAGGGAAACAACTGGAAACTCAACATGTCTAGTATTAAACTTCTCTCTCATTCTAGTCCTTACCCCATTCCTGCATCAGCTCTTAACCTGTTTACCCTCCTTCCATCCAGTAGTACAAGCTAAGTCCTTGGAGTTATGCTTGATTCTTCCTTTTCTCATTGCCAGTCCCTTGGGGCTAAGGTGAGACTAGTGGGAGAAGTTAGGTATTAGGGGACAAATAATATAAGTTATTCCCCCAAAGACATGCCAATATTGAGCCAGAAAAATGACTCCAGAATCGGTTGTCAATCCATATGGTGTGTGATGTGGGTAAATCAACAGGAGAAGTATAATAATGGAAGTACAGGACTAAATGTAGATCAGAGAACCTGTGACAATAAAAGCAAGAAACAGGGAATACCATCAAAAACAGAACTGGCTTCAAATCCCAACAACACTGCTGACCAGTGTTTTTACTTTTTCTTGTTTAAGTAGGACAGAGGTCAGCAAAGTTTTTGTTTGTTTGTTTTGTTTTTGTAAGGGGCCACATAGCAAATATTTTAGGTTTTGTGGGCCAGTCTCTGTAGCAACTATTTAACTCTGTAACTGTAGCATGAAAGTAGTCATAGGGACATTATGTAAATGTTCGGGTGTGGCTGTGTTCCAATCAAACTTTATGTACAAAAACAGGTGGCCAGTCATTTTTGACCCACTGGCTATAATTTGGCAAGCCCTGGAATAGCCTCTGTGGTAACAAATTAACTCTCTAATCTTAGAGATTGAACATAAAGTTTATTTCTTGCTCATATTACACACATGATAGATGGGGATGTCTTCCTCCATCTTGTACATATTATCATATGGAATAGGTGGCCTCCAAGGTGACACAGAAGGAAAAAAGAGCCCTGAAGGATCCCATTAGTACAGGAAGTAGCTTACATATTTTTAGTGCATATCCCATTGGCCAAAACCCAGTATCATGGCCCAAATCCACTGAAAGGGAAGCTAGATAATGTAGTGAAGTATATTAGTATTTGGTGAGCAACTCAGTCATTGCCATAGGAAGCAACAATAATTTCAGTCTTGTATAGTTATTAGGATAAAATACGTGTAAAACATTTAGCACAGTGTCTCACACATAAGCAGCACTCAATAAATATTCAATTGTTCCCAACCCTCCCTTCTAATCATTCCACTCTTTGGCATGCTATGAAATGCCCTTCACACTCAGACAGACATCCACTTGCCTTTTCTTATTCTGTTTCCTCTATGCTTCCCTCTTTGTTATTTCCACCCTACTAATACATATTCACTTATCTTTCCTATTCCTGCTCAAATGACGTTTGACATTTCCTTCATTTAACTTTCCCAGGCAGAATGACTTGGGCTCCTCCCCTTGTACCACCACACTTAACTACAAACCATGAGTAATGAGCATGTTGTAATGTCCCTAATTTTATATGTTTGTCTCTTCCATCAGACTGTGAGCTCCATGAGGACAGAGCAATGTCATATTCTTATCTGTACCTTAGTATTTACCATGGAGTCTTAAATATTGACTGACAGTCCATAAGTGTTCATTAAACTCAACTGGTTAATCTTAATGGTAGGAATTTCAGGTCCTAGATAGCCTATACTCATAGTAGGAGCAACCTGAGACACATGAAGAGCTTTTCTTGTTTATGCCAGCTATAGCTCCAGGGCCTTATTGGTAGCTCCACAAAATGAGGTTTGGCAGAGCAGAAGTACTTAAAAGTTGTAAGCTAAAACCTACAAAGAAGAGAAAAGCAAAAAAGGTCACTATGCCGGACCCCAAAATCTTTATTTTTTTATGAAATCCACTCCATTGAGGGGAAGAGTTGACTAAATTCAAGCAAAACAATTGGTGTGAATACTGTCTACACCCCAGAGCATATTCATTGTGATTTCAGAATGGGTCCAGAGCCAGCCATCTGTAGCTGAGGATCAAGTGACCCTGGCTCCTGGGACTTATCACTGCTGAGTGCTGAGCATTTCTATTTAGAGAGACTCCCAGAGCAGCATCAGCACCATCTATCTTGCTACACCCCTCCATCTCAGTGGAAATCATAAAATTTTTTGCCCCAACAAAAAATACTGATAAAAAAAAAAACAAACCCTACATATCCCTACATATCCTAGTCTGGCTTTGGTTTCTCTGCTCACCTTTTCTGAAGTCATATCAAATAATGCCTCTTATTTTTTTTAATCATTGATTGCATTCAGCACTTCTCTATCCTTTTTTTCCCCCAGTAGAATTTAGTGATTTATCACTTACATATAACACCCAGTGCTCATCACAACAAGTGCCCTCCTTAGTATGCATCACCCATTTAACCCATCTCCCCACCCACCTCCCTTCATCAACCCTCAATTTGTGCTCTATCATTAAGAATCTCTCTTGGTTTGCTTACCCCTCTCTCCTTCTCTCTCTCCTTTTTTTCCCTTCCAAAACGTTCACCTGTTTTGTTTCCTAAATTCCACATATGAGTGAAATCATATGGTATTTGTCTTTCTCTCACTGACTTATTTTGCTCAGCATAATACACTCTAGCTCCATTCATGTCACTGCAACTGGCAAGATTTCATTCTTTTAGATGGCTGAGTAATATTCCAGTGTGTGTGTGTGTGTGTGTGTGTGTGTGTGTGTGTGTGTGTGTGTCTATATCACAACTTCTTTATCCATTCATCAGTCGATGGATACTTGGGTCCTTTCCATAGTTTGGCTATTGTTGATAATGCTGCTGTAAACATCGTGGTGCATGTACCCCTTTGAATCTGTATTTTTGTATCCTTTGGGTAAATACCTCATAGTGCAATTGCTGGATCTTAGGGTAGTTCCATTTTTAACTTTTTGAGGAACCTCCAAACTGTTTTACAGAGTGGCTGCACCAGTTTGCATCCCCACCAACAGTGTAAGAGCATTCCCTTCTCTCTGCATCCTCACCAACATCTGTTGTTTCCTGAGATGTTAATTGTAGACATTCTGACTGGTGTGAGGTGGTATCTCATCATGGTTTTGATTTGTATTACCCTGATGATGAGTGATGTTGAGCATCTTTTCATGGGTCTGTTAGCCATCTGGATGTCTTCTTTAGAAAAATGTTTTTTCACATTTCTGCCCATTTCTTAAATGATTTCTTTGCTTTTTGGGTGTTGAGCTTGTTAAGTTCTTTCTAGATTTTGGATATTAGCCCTTCATCAGATAGGCCATTTGCAACTATCTTCTCCCATTCCATAGGCTGCCTTTTAGTTTTGTTGATTGTTTCCTTCATTGTGCAGAAGCCTTTCATCTTAAGGAAGTCCCAATAGTTCATGTTTGCTTTTGTTTCCCTTGCCTCTGGTGGAGGTTGCTGTCTGTGTTCTCTAGGATTTTGATGGTCTCCTGTCTCACACTTAGGTCTTTCATCCATTTGGAATTTATTTTTGTGTATGGTGTAAGAAAGTGACCCAATTTCATTCTTCTGTATGTTGCTGTCCAGTTTTCCCAACACCATTTGTTGAGGAGACTGTCTTTTTTCCATTGGATATTCTTTCCTGCTTCTTAGAAAATTAGTTGACCATATAGTTGTGGGTCCATTTCTGGGTTTTCTATTCTGTGCCATTGATCTATTTTATCTGATGTAAATATTGCTACTCCAGCTTTCTTTTGACATCAGTTTGCATGATAGACGTTTCTCTGTCCCCTCACTTTCAATCTGCAGATGTCTTTAGGTCTAAAATGAGTCTTCTGTGGGCAGCATATAAATGTGTCTTGTTTTTTTATCCATTCTGATACCCTATGTCTTTTGATTAGAGTATTTAGTCCATTTATATTCAGAGTGATTATTGAAAGATATAAATTTAGTACCATTGTGTTACCTGTAAAGTTGGTGTTTCTGGTGATGTTCTCTGTTCCTTTCTAGTCTTTGTTGCTTTTGGTCTTTTTTTTCCCCACTCAAACCTACTGAGCCATCCAGGCACACCTATAGCTCCTTCTAGTCTTAATGACAGCCTTGCTGGATAGAGTATTCTTGGCTGTAGATTTTTCCCATGTGGCACTTTGAATATATCATGCCACTCTTTTCTGGCTTGCAAAGTTTCTGCTGAAAAATCCCCTGCTCGCCTTATGGGTTTTCCATTATCAATTACTGTCTCCTTTTTCTTGCTTCTTTAAAACTTTTTTTTTCTCTAGATTAGATTTTTCTCTAGATTCTTTAAAACTTTTTTTTTTCTCTAGACTAGATTTTGCAAATTTAATTACAATATGTTTTGGTGTGGATCTACTTTTGTTGATTTTTATGAGGGTTCTCTGTGCCTCCCAAATCTGGATATCTATTTCCTTCCCCAGATTAGGGATGTTTTCAGATATTATTTCTTCAAATAAATTTCCTGCCCCTTTTTCTCCCTCTTCTTCTGGGACTCCTACAATATGAATGTTATTACATTTGATGGAGCCATTGTGTTTCCTAAGTCTATTTTCATTGTGCATAATTCTTTTTTCTCTCTTTTGTTCAGCTTGATTACTTTCCATTACTCAGCCTTCTAGGTCATTATTTCTTTCCTCTGCTTCTTCCAGCCTGCTGCTGCTCATTCCATCAAGTGTGTTTCTCATTTTGTTTATTGAGCCCTTATCTCTGCTATGTTATTCTTTATCTCTCTGTTAAGTGTCTCACTCATGTCTTCCACTCTTTTTTTAAGTCCAGTGAGTATCCTTATGATCATTACCTTAAATTTTCTATTAGGCATGTCACTTATATCTCTTTGCTCAGATCTCTGGCTGTGGCTTTGTCCCATACTTGCTTTTGGGATAAATTCCTCTGTCTTATTTTGTCTAAGTCTCTGTGCCTGTTTCTATGTGTTAGGAAAGTCAGCTATGACTCCTGTTCTTGAGTGTGATGGCCTTATGAAGAAGGGGTCCTGTAGTGTCCCCCTCTTCTCCCAGAGCCTGGCCCTTCTAGGATTGTCTCCAATGTGTGTTGCAAATGCTCTGCTATTTTGTCCTGGCTGTTTTATCCTTCAGGCCAGTTGTTTGCAGAGGCTCTCTTTGCCTATTGTGAGCAGTGTTTTGTCCCTGACCTGAATGTGGCACCTTTTAACTAGGTGTGCTCTGGTCTGTTTGTGAAAAGAGACCTGTCACCATTACTGCCAGAACCAATGCTCTGAAAAACTTCTGGCTTGGGAGATGCAGTGTAGGCAGGGAAAGGGGTTTGGGCCAGTCTTCTGAGGAAGGAGGCCTGCTTTGCTGGGACTGAGGCAGGAGTGACTGGGAGTGGCAGTTCCACCAGAGCACAGGTGGGAGAGGCTTGGTGTAAACAAGTTAGGTAGCAACTGTGGGCACTGCAGATGGCCCTGTGCTTATGCTGAGGGGCAGGGGAGGCAAATGGTGCCTACCACCTCCTTTGTTCCTGGAGGGTTTCTTCATGAATGCTGTCTCTCTGGCATGTGCTCCAAGATGAGTGAATAACCTCCCCACTGTGTACTACAGGTACTCTTCCAGTCACTATTTCCATGATGTATGTCCATGGGTTGTTTGCCTGCCTTCTCTCCAAGAGCAATGCAATGCCTTCTGGGCTCTATCCAAGTCATACCCACTGACCTTTTTTTTTTTTAATTTTATTTTATTATGTTAATCACCATACATTACATCATTAGTTTTTGATGTAGTGTTCCCATTGACCTTTAAAACTCTAGGCTTTAAGCCCTGCTGGTTGCAAGAACTCATGAAATTTGGCCCCTCTCTCTTTCCAAACCAATTGCTATGGTGATTCATTTTCCCCATATGCTCCCCTATGTGCTAGTCTCTCTCTCATTCTTCTTTGTGGCTGTGGCTCCCTCCCAACCACAGCAGCCATGATCTGTTTCTCTCTCAAACCGTGTCTCCACATGGCTTACCTTATTCAATGTGGATTGAATCTTCTCTACCTTTAGTTGTGGAGTTTGTTCTGCCAGTCTTCAGGTCAATTTCTGGGGTATTTAGGATTATTTCATAGTTGTCTAGTTGTATTCATGGGATGAGGTGAGCCTAGGGTCCTCCTACTACACTGCCATCTTCCCAAGATCCTTATGGTGACTTCTTCTTAGAGTGAGCTAGTATTCATTTGGGTTTCCTTGAAGCAGAAGAATTCCCTGACTCTGAATGCTTACCATTTCTTTGACAAAAGCCAGGACTGAACTTGATGTTCAACTTCTCTGTAGTGCTGAAAATTTTAAAAACATGAGAACAGTTGATTGTTCAGAGACAGAATCCATTGAATATATAAAATATGCCAACTACCTCATATCTTCTCTGGCTAACTAGTACCTTCCCTGAGAATGAGCAGTACAACAATCTCTATATAGAACCACATTTTTAGTGCAAATGGAGCTGTAAGCACAAAGCAGCATCTTTACATTTCTGAGGTGCACATATAACAGCCAAATTTGTAGTGGTGTCCCATTGGGTTGTGGGGAGGCAGAGCGGAAAGAACTGGAATGAGTTCAGCTACACTTATGTGACTCAAGATTATAAGGGCTGTATATAAGAATCCAACCTCTGCTGAAAGGCATGAATGCTTAAATAAAAACGTGGCTTTAAATAACTGTCCCACCTCTGAAATTTTCACTTTCTTGTATGTAAAATGGGACAATAATTCTTACCTAACATGGCTGATATGAAGATTCACAGTAGATGCTCAATGAATGTTTCTTCATATACACATTCAACCTTCTTAGCATAGGACAAGGGAGTTAGAAAAGACTGGACAGAGAGAATTTTCAGGGACCTAGCACTGACTCTTTCAATTTTTAAAGTTGTTAATAGGCCACTATTTTAAATAAAGTGAAGGGTTTTCAACAATAACAGATATATGGCTGGTTCTTGCAAGAGGTGATGAGTAAATTCTTCCCAGGAATACTATGGGGACATGAAAGTGGCAACTATTATGTATGTATAACTGGATTTTAATCATGAGAAAACATCAGGAAACCCAAATAGATGCCCATTATACAATGTAACTGGCCTGTACTCTTAAAAAGTATTAAGGTCAGGAAAGACAAAGGCTTAGGAACTGTTCCAAATTAAACCAGTCTGAAAAGATATGACAACAAAATGCAATGTGTGATCTTGGAATGGAGCCTGGACTGGTAAAAATAACTACAAAGGCAATACTTAAATTATTGACAAAATTTGATTATGGACTATGAGTTAGATAATAGAATTTTATCAAAATTAAGTTTCCTAACTTTTATAATTATACTATATTTATGTAAAAGAATGTATTGTTCTTTAGAAATATATACTAAAGTATTTATGGGTAAAAAGGAACGATGTTGGCAACTTAGTCTCAAATAGCAGAGAGAGAGAGAATGGTAAAATAAATAGGGCAAAATGTAAATTAATTGGTCAATATGGGTAAAGTGTGAATCATTGCAACTTTTCTCTAAGTTTGAAATTAAATAAAATTTAAAAAAATTAAAAATAGGATGTTCTCATCCTTTATGTACTGTCCTCATAAAGAGGACAGTACAGAGCTGTAATAAGGGGTACATAACAGGGTTACCCGTTGTCTTGAATGGAAAAAAGGGTCAGAGAAGATTCAACAGAGGAACTGATGTCTAAGCTGTGATATGAAGAATAAGTCATTTTTTTTAGGTGAAGTGGTATGGTGGTGGGTGGAAAATGTTACAAAGAGAGCAGCATATATGAAGGCCTGAAGGCAAGTAAGAGGAGTACAATGGATTTGAGTAACTGAGTATACAAAAGGGGACAGTGATGAGCAACAAAGCTGGACATGTAGACTGGATTCAGATTATAGTGGGAATTCTAGGGGATAAATATTTGAGACGATGCTTGTAAAGACCCATAGGATATGAGGGAAAATTAGTGGTTTTGTTGTCTGTGGTTTTCTGACAAAGGGTTTTTAGGAGATTTTCTGGCTAAGGATTTATAGATTATCTGGCTGTAGGGTTTTTGGGGTGAGGGGTTGGGGAGTTTCCATGTTACTTATGGATACAACTGACTAAGAAAAGAGAGTAGGGAAAATCCCAACCATTGCTTTGCACATAAATTCTAAATATTTGGAAGTGCTCTGCTACATAGCACAGTACCATATCATACCAGTGATAGAAGACATCGTTCTCAAGACAAAACTCTGTTCTCAAGGAAATCACAGAACCAATATCTGGATTAGGCTAGAGAAGTCAGGGTTGGGATATATGCACTTTGGTGTACAGATTTTTGTCTTTTGGATAGAGTTTAGTACATAGGACAAAAATTAGAATGGCCATAGATACTGGGAAGGTTAACATATATAAGTAAAGTGGATCAGATATAAGAAAAGCAATGTGCAGTCCAGACAAGATGGCATAGACCCATCTCTCCCTGTTTTTCCATCTACATACCTTGGACAAGGCACATATTAAGTACAGCTATAAACCTTGGAATCGATGTTAGATGGAACCCAAAGAGAAATCTGAATTTTGGAAAGAAGTTGGACTGGTTGGGGACAGTAAGATTAAAGAGACAAATAGCATCAAAATGCCTTAAGACACCATTCCACAGGGGGGCCTGGGTGGCTCAGTTGGTTAAGCTTCTGACTCTTGGTTTTGGCTTGGGTCATGGTCTCAGGGTTGTGGGATTGAGCCCTGCATCGGGCTTCATGCTCAGTGAGGAGTCTGCTTGAGATTCTTTCCCCCTCCCTCCTCCTCCCCTCTGTCCCTCCTTCTGCTCCCACTTGCTTTCTTTCTCTCTCTCTCTCTCTCAAATAAATAAATAAACAAATAAATAAATAAAATCTTAAAAAAAAAAACACCACTCAATAGAAAAAGGCAATCCAGGCCCAGCATCTTTCAACTCTTTACCTAGAAACAGCAAGTAGTTCAAATAGGCTCATTTCTCCCCTGCATGATGGAACAGTGGTCCTAACAATAGCAGGCACTCCCACTGGTACCAGAAAAGGGGATAGATCAAGAACCCCACTGACAATAAGCATCCAGCAGAAGCACTCTCTTACCCTGCTGGGCCAGATATTCCCCTCTCTTGCATAGAGACACCTGGAAACTGGGCAGCACAAGCAGGGGGAATCCTGCCACAACAACAGCCAGGTCGGCAGTGGTCTTTGTGTAAATAAATCAGAGAACTCCTTCTCCTACTGAAAAACACTAGACATCTGAGTGGCACTGGCAGTGGGGATCCCACCATAATAAGTCGTCCAATCCATGAAGCAGTCCCTGTACCTGCTGACCCTGAGACTATCCTTCCCAACCTAGAGACTCTGAGTGATACTGGCAGGGAAGTTCTCTTTATCTCTGCAGGGTGGAGATTCCCTTCAGACAAACCAAACAAACCAAAATAGCATTGCAAAGGCTCAGAAAATTAAATTGTCATTGGAATTACAGCCCACAAAAGTAGGCCAGGACCTGTGTGCTAAACATAAACAGAGTGGCTTCCTGCTACAATGGAAGATTAAAATAGTACCAAGAGTCCTCTAACATAATAATCAAAATATCCAGGATACAATAGAAAATGAGCCATCATACCAAAAAACCAGGAAAATCACAAATTGAGTGAGAAAAAAAAATGAACTGATACCAACACCCAAGATGAACCAGATGCTGGAATTCTGGCAAGGATTTTAAAGCAGTCGTCATAAAAATGCTTCAAAAAGCAATACAAATCCTCCTGAAATAAATGTTAAAATAGAAAATCTCATCCAAAAAATGGAATTTATTTTTAAAAGTGGAAATTATACCAAAAATGAAAAAATACAGTAACTGGAAGAAAAAACTCACTGGATTGGCTCAATAAAAGAGTGAAGATGACCCAGGATAAAGTCACTGAACTTATAGTCAGAATGTATCCAATCTGAACAACAGAAAGAAAATAGACTGGGGGGAAAATAAACAGATCCTCGGGGGTCTGACAGATAATGCAAGAAATTTAAAGTTCCTATTATCAGAGTTCCAAAAGGAGAGTAAAGAGTGGAGCCGAAAACTTCCTGAATTTGGCAAAATACATAAGCTTTCAGATTCAATAAGCTAAATAATATCTCAAACAAAATTTTGAAAAACAATGACACACATGTGAATATAAATTTCAAGTGATATTCTGCTGTAGTGTCAAGAGTAATAAGGAGTAGTGGGAACTGTGCTGAACTGGAGAGTATATGTATTGTCTAGAAGGGCAGCTCCTTTTCAGCACTAGTTGGTTATACACATGGGAATTTAGACCTGATTTCTTTGTGTAATTTCTTAAGTGTAAGCAACTATTTCTTTACATTTTAAATCAGTCTGCCGGTTTTGTACTGAAGAGAAGGTAGTGACTTTGGAACTAGACCTGAGTTTGAATCCTTACTCTACCACCATACAATCTTGGACAATTCCATAAACTCTCTGAGTCTCAGGGTCCTCATTTATAAAATATTTTGATAAAGAGTCTGACTTCATTTTTTGATGTTTGAGTGCTGACCCTTTCTTCCCCTTCTGTTCCACATCTGGAAAAGCTAATAAGAAAGCCAAAGTGCTCCCTCCTTTGGTGCCTTGGGAAAGAGAAACCATGCGAACCCCTGCCCATGAGTTGGAACACTGACACAAGCCCACCCCTAACCACAATAAAAATCCAAACCCCAGTCTCCTTTCTCCCACTCCCAGGTGATTTTCAGACCAGCTTGGGAAACTTGCCCTACTGTCCTTAGAAGCCTCATTATGTAACTAATAAACCTTTTCATAACCTCTTGGTATATGTTTGTCAGTCTCTACATCTGGACAGAATTTTGGGTGAGGGTTTACCTTTTATCTGTAAAATGCCACAACAAATAGAAATTGTAATATTTACACTGTAAAGTTTCTGTGAGGAACAACTAATGTCTGAAAGATATCCTGGCCACAATACATGCTCAACAAATAGCAATTACCACGGTGACTAGTATTAGTGAATAGAAGCTTTCCCAGGCATCTCTTTTCTCTTTTCAAAAATGTGCCCTTTCCTTTCTTTCAAGAACAAGTGGACATTTCAATGAGTCCTGGCCCCAGGGACTGGATAAAAGCAAGACCAGCCACTAGGGATTACAACTGGTATGGTTTGCCTGCAATCCTTATATGCTCCTAATACACTCCCTCAAACTTGTTCTGGTATATTCATTCAGAATGCTTAAAGAAAACTTGAAACAAAACTGACACACAGTTGGGTTTTGTTCAGCTTACGCGGTGTTTTTTAAAAATACTTTTTATTAGCCGACAATATTTTAAAATCAGGAGATGCTATATAAAAATCTGGGTTTCTAGTTCTCTTGAAAATTTGGAAGATCTGGCATCACTGTACTTATATTCCTGCTTAGCTGAATAGTAGCTGCCACCTTTAGATAGAATGTGAGCTCTCCATTCCACTTGAGTCCCCACCATTTCTTACTATTTTTATCACTAAGGCCCAATGTCAAATGCCATTTATCATTATAATTTCACTGTTGATTTTTTCTAATAACTGAGAATTACTTATCTATACCAGTTTATAATAAAGGTAGGAAATGACAGATTGATCAGGAGGGTTACAGTTTTGGGAAAAATAGAAAAGCAGTTAAAACCATCCTGCTATACCAACGATATAGTTTTTCTGGCCCCCATTATCATCATAAGGATATTTGTTTTGCTCTTTCATTTATGGATGAAGATTCTCAGATTTCATGAGGCAATTTCATATAAATTTTTATTCTCTTCTTGCACATTGAGATTATAGGAGGAACCTGTACACTGAAATAGTTGGTGGAGCCAAAGCTGTTTTTTCCTTTTTTAATGAGAGTTATCAGAGAAACTCAAGGTTCCTTTTTTTATATAATAAGGCTATAGTTCAAATAGAAGATCCAACAGGGCATTAGTGAAATAAGGGTCTCCTCCAATATGTACTTAATTACTGTACAATCAACTGTTGAGATGTTTCAAAGGATAAAAGGTAAATTCTTTTCATTGTTCCTTAGACACCTTATTTATGACTTAACTTTATTTAATCCATTGCTCAACACCCAAACACATATCCACTATATTACACTGTTTCAATTTGTATCAAATTTTGGGCTGAAGGAAGTTTCATATAAAAATGGAAAATTTAAGATTCTTGGATTTCTTCTCCAGAGGATATAATTTTCTAGGTGCTGCAGGGAAGCTCCAGTACAAGACCTGTCTAAAATACGACTTTCAACAGCCTGCTATAATAGGTGGAATGCTGCATTTCAGTTTTTCTTTGAGATTAAAACATAGAAGTTACCTACAAAAGATAAACCTAATAAGGTTAGGAATCAATGGGTATCCTTTTAGAACCATACATCCTAAATTGATATGACCTAGGACCTGTGATAGCACTAGTTGGATAGCAATTTTTATATGAATTATGGGAAGAGCTAAGAAAAGAGATTTTAAATCTAGTATCTTATGGTTAAGAAAAACCATAAAAGACATCTAATCTTGCCCCATTCCTAATGCAGGTAGATTGTCCTCTACAGCATACCTAAAATGGAATCACAAAACCTCCAGCCTCTGCTTCAACACCTCCAATGGCAGAAAGCCTACTGCTTCAAGAAGTACTCCCATTTCATTGTTCTCAATTCTAATCATCAAGTAATTTTTCTCTTTATTGAGCCAAAATACAGTTCTCTCTATGTTACATTCACTGATTCTATTTCAAAATTTTGGAAAAACAAAAAACAAGACTTATTTAAAAAAAATTTCCATATGAGTTTACTCCCACGTTTTTAAATAAGCATGACATTAAACTGACTACAGTCACATTTATAGCAGAGTACTCCTTTCCCATTTTCATTTTCCCTGTGATTAATTTCAAAGTATAGAAAGATAACTTTTTTCAATGAGCTTCTTAGAGAATAGAATGAGTTTGAGTCAAGTGCAAGTCAAATAATCAGACAATCAAAAAGGAAAAATTCAGTAGTTTGAACCTAAGCTATTAACAATTTCTGATTCTTGACTAGGTTACAAGTGGTGATAATTATTCCTCCATGAACAAATTTGAGGATTTAGCAAGACTGCTGAGATTAGGAAACGGGAAATTGCTCACAGCGATTATTATTTCATCATGATTAACCAAAAATTAATGGGTTTGGTTTTTAAGTAGCACTTGGGTTTTTCTTTTGTAATATCCTACTTAATTATAAGGATTACTATGAAAGCATACCTGTGAGTTATGGCTTTAGCCTACTGGAAATGCTTACACACATCCAATACTGAGAACCCTTAGCTTCCATGAAGCATCCTGCCAAGAGCTGCTGACAGTATTTTCCAGTAGACCTCTTTGGATCATGCCACCAATTTCATGCTCTGCATAAATCTCATGTTGCTTAAACATTCTGGATAATCAGAATAAAATGACAAATCTGTTTCCATTAATTAAACATATTACCTAAATGTTGCATTAAGAATGCAATATATTTTCCCTCTTTTTCTTTTACAAGTCATAACAAGGTAAGAGAATTAAAAGGAGGGAATTGGCATATGGGAATGAATTTCTCCACTGAGTGATTTTTAAATAAATCTTTGGACTTAATTTTCATTTACTGTGTGAACAAGTTATTATTAACAAAAGGAAATAAATGACAATTGTACACATACCCCAAACTACTTTCAGTGACAAAATTTTCAAAATTTGTCAATGAGTAGTATAAACAATTTCTATATCCACCTGTATAATAATCCTGAAGTCATTCATGTCTGATTTCTATAGAAGAATTTACCAAAGATTAATTCATTAGTAAAGAATAACAGAGCAATTGGGATTTGATGAGAAGGATAGCTAATTTTAGTGCATGGGTAAATTTCTTATACTTCTCACATAATGGAATTTTTTTTTTTTTTTGGTTATAAGTCTTTTTCTTCTTTGTAGACTTTAAAAACACAAGCTTGCCAAATGAACACAAACCTGATTTCCTGGCCATCTCCTAGATGATTTTTTTACACACATGTTAAGGTGAAACTGTAATATTTGGCTCAGAAAAAACCATGGGTTAGTCATAGGTAAAATGGTGGCCAGACATCAAAAGACCAGGTCCTAGACTTAGCTGAGTTGGGTGATCTTGGGCAGGTCATTCAGTCTCTTCAGATCCTTCCAGTTCACCAGCTTTTAAAATGAGTGGAGTCTCTAAGGTGCCTTCCATTTGAATATTTATTTAAGGTCTTTATCTGATATATTGAACATGTCTCAGCCACTAGCTAATGTCTACCTATTATTCCATAATGGTTAGCAAATCACTTTTGATTGTACTGACTAATCTTTGAAATGCCTAACCAAATAGTTTTGAAAATTAGCAACTAGCCTTGAAACTAAATAGTAAATTTATTTTATCAGCTTTATGGGCCTTAGAAAAAAGCACCTTTTGGGGTTGCATCTATAAATGCAAAACCAGAACTATCTGGATGTAAAAGAGGGAAAGAATGGAGCACTTTGAAGATGACCAAACTGTTGTGAAAGAAAATTAAAGTTACAAACATGGTTAAGATAGTTATCCTCACCCCTAAATCCCCTTAGGGTTATGCTCCTAAATTTGCTATCATATTGGCTAGGGGCTGGAACTGATTGATAGGTATGCCAAAGCCACAGGGGAAGCTTTCTATAAAGGGAATTACTGGCTTTGAAAACACAGCTATTAACCTTGAGCATCTTTAATGGCCCACCAATTAAGAATAAGCACCCTTAAGCTCCCAGTGATTAACCTTTATTACCCCAAGTTGCTCCCACGGGCTCTCCAACTTACTTAAATACAAAATAGCAGAATGACAGACTGTAATACTGTGAACTTTTTCATAGTGTATTCTGCTTCTACTGATGTAAAAAAAAAAAAATACATTATTGCCCTTAAAAATGTGTTGGTTGCCACAGTGAAGAAAAATGTCCTAAGATCTCTAAAATATTTGAGTTAGGGCTCTGGGCAAAACTAGCTTTAGAGGAAGCAGTCTCTTGGTTGATGTAACTAGAAAAGCAATAAGCAATAGACTAAAAGTCAGGAGACCTAGATTTTAGATCCAATTCAGTAAGAACATAATGCCTAAGGAGTCACCAAAATTCTCTAGGCCTTAGTTTCCTCAGATAAAACTGAGGACAGTTGTGTTAGATAATCCCTAATGTCCTCTTCAGCTGTAATATTCTGAGTCTAATCTGTGTTTCTGTGGTGAGCTAACAGGCAGAAATTCAGACAAGCTATTTTATTTGGGTACAGAATGATGACGATAGGTATGCTCAATTACTTTTCGGATTGCATTTGGACATTAGCCAGCTCCAAGAATATACACTGAGGTGTATATCCCCAGAAGTTAAAGCACAGGACTTAAGCAACATAACAGTAATGCAGCTTTTGAGAATTTCAGAGGCCCTCACAGAATTTTTAATATTTGCTATCCATTTAAGGTTTGGATTTATAGATCTAGAACTTTTGAGGCAATTTCTCTGTAGCTACTATGCGTGCATTTAGGAAAGTGCTACTGGGCAGGCATTGGTACCAGAGGAGTTCATGGCCTTCTCATGGAGAAGTAAGGCTAAGATCTCCCATGGCTGGGGAGAAGATGAATATATCATAGATCATCTTATAATATTCTTCCCAGTAATCCTTTTTCTATAATAGATAAAACTTTTTTTCATAGCAAATAATAGCATTTATTACCATATTGATGAGTGTTTACTAATTACCATATTGATAAGAGTAGCAGATTCTTAAAAATATGATTCTAAGCCAGAGATAAAATACCTTTGAAAGGCTGGTTGTGAAAGGATAAGCCTGAAATAGGCCCTGTACCCGGTAGCAGTATTTGTTCCGAATGAGACAATGGGAAATATTGTCTGTATATTTACTCTTGAGAGGAAAGGATAAACAGTCCTGAGAGGGCAGAGGAAGTAGAAGGAATAAGAAACAAGATAAGAAGCTGAAGCCAGAGCTATTTGAAAAAGCCAAGGAACTTATTTTTTTTAAAGAGTTATCAATTACTCAATTTAAAATCCCTTGCATTGCTAACTGGTACAGCCCTCTGGAGGCTCCTCAAAAAGTTAAAAATAGAACTACCCTATGACCCAGCAATTGCATTACTAGGTATTTACCCATAGGATACAAAAATACTGATTTGAAGGGATACATGCACCCCAATGTGTGTAGCAGCATTATCAACAATAGCCAAATTATGGAAAGAGCCCAAATTTCCATCAGCTGATGAATGGATAAAGAAGATGTGGTGTATGTGTGTGTGTGTGTGTGTGTGTGTATGTGTATGTGTGTATATACATATATATACCACATATATAATACCACATATATTAATATATAATGGAACATATATACAAAATGGAACATATATATATAAAATGGAATATATATATAGATATATATACCTATATATCTATCTATATATATATATATAATGGAATATAACCCAGCCATAAAAAAGAAGGAGATCTTGCCATTTGCAACAACGTGGATGGAACTAGAGAGTATTATACTAAGCAAAATAAGTCAGTCAGAGAAAGATAAATACCACATGATTTCACTCATATGTGAAATTTAAGAAATAAAACAGAAGAACATGGGGGGAGGAAAGAAAGAGGCAAACCATGAAACAGATTCTTAACTATAGAGAACAAACTAAGGGTTACTGGAGGGAAGGTGGGGGGGATGAGTTAAATAGGTGATGGGGGGGCACTTGTGATTAGCACTGGGTGTTGTATGTAAGTGATGAAACACTAAATTCTACACCTGAAAGTAATATTGCATTGTATGTTAATTAGCTAGAATTTAAATAAAAATTTGGAGAGAGAAAAAAAAATCCTTTACATTGCTGAAATGAGACACCCCTTAATCTCTACAATCCTTCAGAAAATTTTGCTACAAAGAGCCTATGTGTATTTTGTCTGTTTAGAAATCAAGGAAAGGGAACTGAACTTCAGATCTGAGCCACCATGGAGATGGCTTAAGAACGAAATGCAAGATATAGAAAACAAAATCTAGACAGAAGCCAGAAATCAGAGGCAGAAAAAAAACAGAAAAAGTAAGGTCATTTTTTCTTTTTAAGTATCCCTTCTCAGATTCTGGTAGCCTAACTCCACCTTCCTTTGGGGGAATTGCCCTCCCCCAATTTCTTGTGGTACTTTTGATTTGGTCATATTATCTGACTCCATTCCACTGGCCATACTGGTGGTCTGTGACCCAGGCTAGGCCAATCACAATTTCCCTTTCCCTTTCCCTTGGCTGCAGATTCTGGTCCATGGGGTGGCCAGCACGGTGCCAGGTAGAGACCTTCCCATTAAGAAATTTCAGATGGCAGAGGGAACTAAAGAAGCCGACTCTTTGCTGAGCAGGGAGCCCAACACAGGGCTCAATCCCAGGACGCTGAGATCATGACCTGAGCCAGAGGCGGATGCTTAACCGACTGAGCCACCCAGGCATCCCCCCCTTTTTTTAAAAAAGATTTTATTTATTTATTTGAGAGAGAGAGTTTTCTATTTCTTAAAAAAAAAGTGATTTTAAAAGGAATTGCATTGAATCTGTAGATTGTATTAGGTAGTATTGACATCTTTTTTTTTAAAGATTTTTATTTATTTATTGAGAGAGAGAGAATGGTAGAGAGAGAGCATGAGAGGGAAGAAGGTCAGAGGGAGAAGCAGACTCCCCGCTGAGCAGGGAGCCTGATGCGGGACTCGATCCTGGAACTCCAGGATCGTGACCTGAGCCGAAGGCAGTCGCTTAACCAACTGAGCCACCCAGGCGCCCGACATCTTAACAATATTAAGTCTTTGATTGCATGAATATGGGATGTCTTTCCATGTATTTATGTCTTTAATTTCTTCCAGCAAATGTTTTGTAGTGGTCAGTGTACAAGTTTTTCACCTCAGTGATCTTTATTCTTTTTTTAAAAAAATATTTATTTATTTTTATTTTAGAGAGAGAAAAAGAGTGAGTGGGAGGAGGGGCAACAGGAAAGGGAGAGAGAATCCTCAAGCAGACACCTCACTGAGCGTAAAGCCCAACACAGCACTCAATCCCACAAGCCCAAGATCATGACCTGAGATGAAATCAAGAGTCGGATGCCTAACTGACTGAGCCACGCAGGCACCCCAGTGATGTTTATTCTTAAGTATTTTATTCCTTTTGATGCAGCTATAAATGGAGTTGTTTTTAAATTTCCTTTTAAATTTGTTCATTGTTAATGTATAGAAACACAACTGAATTTTGTGTGTTAATTTTATATCCTGGAATTTTTCTAAAATTGTTTATTAGTTCAGACAGTTTTTGTGTGGAATCTTTAGAGTTTTCTACATATGAAATTATATCATCTGCAAACAGTGATAATTTTACTTTTTCCTTTCCAAATTAGATGCCTTTTATTTACTCTTCTTGATTAATTATTGCAGATAAAACTTCCAACACTCTGTTAAACAGAATTGATAAAAGCAGACATTCTTGGCTTATTTCTCATGTTAGGGAAAAGACGCAGTAACTGTGCAGTTTTCATATATGGCTTTTAATATGTTGGGAAGGTTTCTGTCTATTCCTAGTTTGTTGAATGTTTTTATCATGAAATGTAATGTATATTATCAAATACTTTCTCTGCATCAGTTGAGATGACTCTATGATTTTTTTTTCATTGTGTTAATGTTACATTGGCTGATTTTCATATGCCAAACCGTCCTTGCACTCCAGGAATATATCCCACTTATCTTGCTGTATAATCCTTCGAATATGCTGCTGAATTCAGTGTGTTAGTATTTTGTTGAAACTTTTTGCATCAGTATTCAATAGGGGATATTAGTTTATCGTTTTCTTACAGTTTTTCTCTCTGGCTTTGGTATCAGAATAATGTTAACCTAACTGAGTAAGGAAGTCTTCTCACCTCTTCAATTGTTTGGAAGAGTTTCAGAAACATTGTTGTTAATTATTATTTTATTTATTTATTTATTTAACAGAGAGAGACACAGTGAGAGAGGGAACACAAGCAGAGGGAGTGGGAGAGGGAGAAGCAGGCTTCCCGCAGAGCAGGGAGCCTGATGCAGGGCTCAATCCCAGGATCCTGGAATCATGACCTGAGCCGAAGGCAGACGTTTAACGACTGAGCCACCCAGGTGCCCCTGTTGTTAATTATTTTTAAATTTTGGGTAGAATTCACTAATGAATCCATCTAGTCCAAGACATTACTTTGTCAAGAGGTTTTTGATTACTGATTCAATCTTCTTAATAGTTATAGGTTTCTTCATAATTCAGTCTTGGTAGGTTATGTGTTTCTAGGAATTATCCATTTCATTAAAGTTATTCAATTTATTGGAGTATAATTATTCATAGTACTTCTCATAATCTTTATTTCTGTAGAATCAGTAGTAATGTCCCCACTTTGATTTCTAATTCTAGTAACGAGTTCTCCCTCTTTTATTAGTCAATCTAGCTAAAAATTTGTCAATTTTTTCAATCTTTTCAAAGAACCAACTCTTGGTTTTGTTAAATTTCTCTATTTTTTTATTTTTCTTCACTCTCCTTTATTATTTCCTTCCTTCTATAGTTGTAGACTTTTGACTGCTTTCCATAGTAGTTCCTATAAGCTAATTTTAGCTATCTTTGCTGGTTTATTTTTATTATGTTTCTTTGGGAAAATTAAGGTATGAAGCTTCCTAGTCCACTGATGTTATTCCTTTCTTGCCTAGATCTTAAAGAACAAAGACCATAACTAGCATCTGATTTTGATAAAACTGCTATATATACAACTTGAACCAATATTTAATATTGAAAGTACAATTAGTTAACTAATTTATCAAGGATTTATTCTTTTGAATTGTAACTTATTGTAATTCTGCTATTTACAAGCTTGGATAGAAAATTTATAATCCTAACCACCCTGGAGTGCTGTCTTTGAGCCCTCTATTTCTGGGTAAAATGAAAGCACCAGGCATTTGCTGAAATGAAGGGAGGATGACAGATGATATTAGGAATAGGGTCCATAAAAATCACTGGAAGAAGAATAGAGTCATCAAGAGTTATCACCTACTTCACAATTTTTCTTTTCAGGAGCTTTACTCCTTTTCCACAACCTTCCAATACTACAGAAAATGGCCAAGGGATTCCTGGAAATGATCATTTAGTATCTCAAACAAGTAAAAGTAAATAACCTTTAATTTTTTATCATGGCCCTTTCTTTCATTTTCACTCTATGAAGACAAAACAGCCAGAATTAATTTGTCAAGCTTTAAGGTCCCTCTTAGATCTAAAGTTCTAAAATTCTAAGGCTTGCATATTGTAAATATGAGTATAATAGGGAAGAACAACAATGGAATATTTAAGACTTTTTACAATGAAGGAATATTATTTCTTTGCTAGCTAGATTCCTAGGCCATTGTGGTACAGAGCAAGTTAATGGATGAATGAAAGTACTAAAACCAGATTGATTAACTTACCAAATTGTTAAATTAGCTGAACGTTTCCTGTGGAAGAGAAAAGAGTAAGTGGAAAAGAGGAAAGCAGGGTGAGATATTATGGAAAAGACTAATGCCAGTTACTGTTTTTGAGAAAAAAAACTTAAGTTATTTATGAAGAAAAGTGGAAAGATTATGGTCACCTGCTTTGCTGAGATAAGTGGGCTTTTTGTTCATAGATGTCTGAAGAGGATTTGTTAAATTTTACTGGGTGTTATGAATGGAGGCTCTCTTTAGAATGTTCTGAGAGACTTCAGTAAAGATGTGTTGGGTGTTAGGCATGTGTTCTATGGCATGAAAAATCATATGGATCCTCAGGCCATAAGTAAGCCACATATCAACTAGTATGTTTCTAATTTTCAATTCTATGTATAAAAATCATCAGTTTACCCCTTTATTTTCTGGAAATTTCTGCATCAGTTTATGCATTCTGTTCTAAGCAACTGAAAACCCAAGGTGATGTAAGTCCTTAGAAGAATTTATTGGTTAATGGATCTGCAAGACCAAAAGAAAGAGACAACAAGATTGTCTGATTCAGTGTCTCAATAATGTGAAGCATCTGGTTTCTTTCTGCCTCTCCATTCTGCCATAATCTTAGTGTGATGCTAAAGCTGGTTTCTATCATGGGTGTAATATTGCTGTACTAGATGAGACTTTAAATCCACATACAGCACCACTCAAGATAAAAAATATTTATACTTAGAATTTCATGGAAGAATATTGAAATTCATCCTGAATGACCCACTTAGATGACAGGCCAAACCCAGAACCAATGATGTGGCAAAGTCAGGATAATGAAATGTGTTAATTGGTTTAAGCTACTCCTAGTGCTTAGGTCAGCTTCTCCCTGGAGTACATCAAGGGGAAAGGATGATGAATGAAAATGCAGATACTGTAAGCAAGGGAGAATGAGTGCAGATGCTTTATCAACACCTACTACAGTTACAGCTCATACTCAGATTTGTCTGATGTCTTCCACAATGTCATGCAATTTGCAAATTCATCAATTAATTTCTCATTCTTGAAATTCTATAATCAACAAGAAATACTTATTCTTTTTTAAGCCCATACATGACTAAGTCTTTAACTTTTTTAAAAAAATCATTAAGGCAATATATGACAGTGAAATTTCTTAAGTTCAGAAACCTGAATTAAATTCATAGATCTATATTTTCTTAAGTCTGTAAGCTTGAGTGATTCACTAAACCTCTCTGATGCACAAATTTCTCATTTGTGCATCATAAAGATCATCAGAATTCTTTTTCTTCAGAGCAGAGGTTTATCAACACCTTGCTACAAGACACCTAATAATAGAAGTTGGCATTCTGGGTAGAAGAGAAGAGCTAGAAGCATATATGGTGAAGTTTTCACTAAAATATATTCTATATTCCCCAGTATTAGAAGGGAATACTATTCCCCATTTTTCCTATTTCCATGTGGCAAGATCACCACAAGAATAATTCTTCTGTCCTCTTGCCTGTGTTACTTCCTTTACTACTCCACGTGGATAAGGAGAATTTTACATGGTTGGTGGGCAACAGCCATTTATCCTTTTTTGATTGTGAAGAATTAATCTAAAACTTTACAAAATCAACTCCATGTATCAATGAAAATATAAAGTAGGAAGCTCTAAGGTCTTCTACAGAAACAGTGAAAATGAGCAAAAGAACTCTGAAAATGAACTTTTGTGAGAAATCTGGAAAGTAGTTTAAGGTTACAGCAACCAAGCAAATGTCAAATCAAGACAAAGGATGACTTAAACATGGTAAGAGAGCATTGTGGCTTTTTAACATATCATCACCCCACACACTTTTCCAGTTTGATAACAGTCTTGAAGATGGCATCCCAAATTCCCCGTATGTGTCTCTGGTTCTGGAGGGAGCCGAGTAGACCTTGCTCTAATTGTGTTTTTCTGTTTTGATCTGTCTGGGGACTCCCTGAAGGACTGATGCAAGGCACTTGCCTTTGTTTTATCTAACTCAGAACTTTCTCAGGGTGGAAAAGTGGCTAGGCAGAGGGTATTCCTTAAAAACTTTGAAAGGCAAAAGAACAAGCCACTGCCACTTCCCCTTGAAAGAACAGTCATCAAGAGTTCGCATGTTCTTCACAATTTTTCTTTTGCCCAGGTTTCCTCCTTTCCTACAGTTTTTCAATACTATAGAAACTGTCAAAGAGACCCCTGAGAATGGTCGTTTGGTTACATAAGCAAATGAAATACGTAGCCTCTAGTATTTTTTATTGTGACCTCTTATTTCATTTTTACTCTATGGAGACCTGGGGCAACATATTATATTTGGGGCAAATAACAGACACAGAGAAATCCTGGGAAGAAAATCTGGAGAGAGATACTTTGGGAGATAAGGGCTTTGAAAACCTTTTACATATACCAGGGATTCTAGAAAGCCAAATACATAGTGAGGACAAGATGCAAGCTGGAAAAGACCTAATAAGAACCTGTGCTTTCACTACCAGCTGAGCTTTCAGCTCAGTGAAACCAGTAAGTGAAAGCTAAAATCATTGATATAAAATGACCTGGATAAGCTTTGGAGGGCCCAACACAGAACTAATCAGCAAAGACTATGTGAGCATTTTTGTGCCTTGCCTTGGCATGCCTTGCTTTGCCCTTCCCTTCTCTTCCATGCCCTTCCTTTCCCTTCCCTTCCCTTCCCCTCCTTCCCTTTTTCTTCTTTCTCTTCCCCTTCCCTTCTCTTCTTTTCCTTCCCTTTTATCTTTCCCTCCCTTCTCCCCTTCCTTTCCCTTCCCTTTCCCTTCCTTTCTTTTGCTTCTCCTCCCTCCCCTCCCCTCTTCTCCCCTCCTCTCCTCTCTTTTCCAATTTCCAGTTTAAAAAAATAAACTATGGAGACCAGAAGGCAGTGGAATGATATATTTAAAGTGCCAAAAGGAAAAAAAACAAAGATTAATATTTCTAAATCTTATGAAACCATCTTTCAAAAAAACGAGAGAAATTAAGATATTCCCAGATAAACTGAAGCTGAGGGACTCTGTAGCTCGAAGACCTGCCCAACATGATCATAGTTTTTGATCCATTCTATATGTTGCTTTATTCAGCTTGTTAATGCTTTATTGAAGGTTTTTGCATTTATATTCATAAATGATATTGGTCTGTAGTTTTCTTATGTTGTCTTTATCTGGCTTTGATATCATGGGAATACTGACCTCAGATTGAGCTAGGAAGCATTCCCTCCTATTCTTTTTAAAAAAGAGTTTGAGGTACAGATCTGTGATTCAACAGTCTTGCACAATTCACAGCAATCGGAGCAGGAGACAAACCATGAGAGATGATGGACTCTGAAAAACAAACTGAGGGTTCTAGAGGGGAGGGGGGTGGGAGGATGGGTTAGCCTGTGATGGGTATTAAAGAGGGCACGTTCTGAATGGAGCCCTGGGTGTTATACACAAACAATGACTCATGGAACACTACATCAAAAACTAATGATGTAATGTATGGTGATTAACATAACAATAAAAAATTTAAAAAAAAGTTTGAGAAGAACTGATATCAGTTCTATAAGATTTTGTAAAAAATTTTATTTATTTATTTATTTATTTATTATTTATTTAGAGTGTGTGTGAACAAGAGGAGGGGCAGAGGGAGAAGAAGAGAGAGAATCTCAAGCAGACTCCTCACTGTGTGGAGCCTGACGTGGGGCTCCATCTCTCTACCCTGAGATCACGACCTTAGCCAAAATCAAGCGTCAGACACTTAACCACCCTAGCCACCCAGGCACCACTTAGTTCTTTAAATGTTTGGTAGAATTCACTAGTGGAGCCATCTGGTCCTGGGTTTTCTTCATAGTAAAATTTTTTATTACTGATTCAATGTCTTTACTTATATGTGTGTTCTAATATTCTATTTCTTCTTGCATCAGATTCAGTAGTTTGAATCTTTCTAGGAATTTGTCAATTTCATCTAGGTTATCTACTGTGTTGTTATACAATTTTTCATAGTATTCCTTTATACTACCTTTAAAAAAATTCTGTAAGTCCTAGAGTAATGTCCCTTTTTCATTTCTGATTTTCGGTTGTTTGAGTCTTCTCTCTCTTTTTTTTCCTTGATCAGTCTTGTTAAACCATTGTCAATATTGTTGATACTTTCAAGAAAGGCACTTTTGGTGTTGTTGTCTCTATTGTTTTCCCTATTCTCTATTTCATTTGTTTCTTCTATAACTTTATTATTTCTTTTCTTTTGCTTAATTTGTGTTTATTTTGCTTGTGTTTTTGTTCATTACGTCATAAACCTATGTTATCAATTTGAGCTCTTACTTCTTTTTTAATATAGGTCTTTATTCTATAAATTTCCCTCTAAGCACTGCTTCATCACCTGCCTTGAGATTTGATATGCTGTGTTTTCATTTTCGTTTATTTCAAAGTGTTGCCCAATATTCCTTGTGATTTTTTTCTCTAATCCTCGGTTATTTGTGAGTGCATTTTTTATATTTACACATATATGTGAATTTACTAAATTTCCTTTTTCTGTTGATTTCGATTTCTGTTCCATTGTTGAAAAACATACTTCATATGATCTAATTCTTTTTAAATGTATTGAGGCTTGTTTAATGACCTAACATACAGTCTATTTTCAAGAATATTCCATGTGCACTTGAAAAAAAATGTATATTCTGTTTTTGTTGAGTGGAGTGATCTTAAGTTGTCTGTTTAGGTCTACTTGATTCATTGTGTTGTACAAATCTTATGTTTGCTTTTGATCTTCTGCCTAGTTGTTCTATCCAGGGTATTGAAGTCCTCATCTACTATAGTTAACCTATTTTCCCTTCAATTCTGTTTTTGTTTCATGTATTTGGGGGCTTTGTTGTTAGGTGCACACGTTTATAATTGTAATATCTAACTGATGGATTGACACTTGTCTCATTCTAAAATATTCTTCTTTGTCTCTATTAACTTTTTTTCTAAAGTAAGTTTTGTCTACATTAATATAACCACTCGAGCTCTTTTCTAGTTACTGTTTGCACAGTATATCTTTTTCTGTCCTTTTATCTTAATCTATTTGTATTTTTGAATCTGAAGTGTATCACTCATAGACCACATAGTTGAATCAGGTTTCTTGCCCATTCTGCCAATGTCTGCCTTTTAACTGGAGTTTTAATTCATATTCATATAATGTAATTATTGATGAGTTAGGAGTTACATCTGCCATTTTGCTGTGTTTTCTGTTAGTCTTAGATACTCTTTTCTCTTTTCCTCTACTTTAATTGTCACTTTTTGTAATAAATATATATTTACTAGTGTGCCATGTTTCTTGTATATATATATACAATTATATACTATATATGTTTATAATACAATTTTATAAAAGTTTATATATGCAGGTTTATATATAAATTCCTTTCTTAGTGGTTACCCTAGGGATTTATAATTACCATCTTAATAATACCAATCTACTTCAGATTAATACCAACTTAATTATATATGAAAACTTTAAACCACAGACTCTTAACTATAGAAAACAAACAGATGGTTACCAGAAGGCAGGTGGGTGGGGGGATGGGTAAAATAAATGAAGGGTATTTGGAGTGCACTTCTCTTGATGAGCACTGAATAATGTATGGAACTGTTGGATTACTACATTGTACACCTGAAACTAATATAGCACTGTATGTTAACTATGCTGGAGTTAAAATTTAAAAAAAAAGAAAGAAAAAAAGCTTTATTTCTATCCTTTGTGCTGTTATTGTCATACAAATTATATCTTCATACATTGTTTCCCTATCAATACAGATTTATAATTGTTGCTTTATGTAGTTGTGTTTTAAATTCGAAGAAAAAAGTTCTAAAAAATCTCAATAGATGCAGAAAAAGCATTTGACAAAGTACAACATCCTTTCTTGATCAAAACTCTTCAGAGTATAGGGATAGAGGGTACATACCTCAATATCATAAAAGCCATCTACGAAAAACCTACAGCGAATATCATTCTCAATGGGGAAAGGCTGAGAGCTTTTCCCCTAAGGTCAGGAACGCGGCAGGGATGTCCACTCTCACCACTGCTATTCAACATAGTATTAGAAGTCCTAGCCACAGCAATCAGACAACAAAAAGAAATCAAAGGCATCCAAATCGGCAAAGAGGAAGTCAAACTCTCACTCTTTGCAGATGATATGATACTGTATGTGGAAAACCCAAAAGACTCCACCCCAAAACTGCTAGAACTCATACAGGAATTCAGTAAAGTAGCAGGATATAAAATCAATGCACAGAAATCAGTGGCATTCCTATACACCAACAACAAGACAGAAGAGAGACAAATCAAGGAGTCGATCCCATTTACAATTGCACCCAAAACCATTAGATACCTAGGAATAAATCTAACCAAAGAGGCAAAGGATCTGTACTCAGAAAACTATAAAATACTCAGGAAAGAAATTGAAGAAGACACAAAGAAATGGAAAAACGTTCCATGCTCATGGATTGGGAGAATCAACATTGTGAAGATGTCAATGCTACCTAGAGCAATCTACACATTCAATGCAATCCCCATCAAAATACCATCCACTTTTTTCAAAGAAATGGAACAAATAATCCTAAAATTTGTATGGAACCAGAAGAGACCCAGAATAGCCAGAGGAATACTGAAAAAGAAAAGCAAAGCTGGCGGCATCACAATTCCGGACTTCCAGCTCTATTACAAAGCTGTCATCATCAAGACAGTATGGTACTGGCACAAAAACAGACACATAGATCAATGGAACAGAATTGAGAGCCCAGAAATGGACCCTCAACTCTATGGTCAACTTATTTTTGACAAAGCAGGAAAGAATGTCCAATGGCAAAAAGACAGTCTCTTCAACAAATGGTGTTGGGAAAATTGGACAGCCACATGCAGAAGAATGAAACTGGACCATTTCCTTACACCACACACAAAAATAGACTCCAAATGGTTGAAAGACCTAAACGTGAGACAGGAGTCCATCCAAATCCTAAAGGAGAACACAGGTAGCAACCTTTTCGACCTTAGCCGCAGCAACTTCTTCCTAGAAACATCGCCAAAGGCACGGGAAGCCAGGGCAAAAATGAACTATTGGGATTTCATCAAGATAAAAAGCTTCTGCACAGCAAAAGAAACAGTCCACAAAACCAAAAGACAACCGACAGAATGGGAGAAAATATTTGCAAATGACATATCAGATAAAGGGCTAGTATCCAAAATCTATAAAGAACTTATCAAACTCAACACCCAAAGAACAAATAATCCAATCAAGAAATGGGCAGAAGACATGAACAGACATTTCTCCAAAGAAGACATCCAAATGGCCAACAGGCACATGAAAAAGTGCTCAACATCGCTTGGCATCAGGGAAATCCAAATCAAAACCTCAATGAGATACCACCTCACACCCGTCAGAATGGCTAAAATTAACAAGTCAGGGAACGACAGATGTTGGCGGGGATGTGGAGAAAGGGGAACCCTCCTACACTGTTGGTGGGAATGCAAGCTGGTGCAACCCCTCTGGAAAACAGTATGGAGGTTCCTCAAACAGTTGAAATTAGAGCTACCGTTCGATCCAGCAATTGCACTACTGGGTATTTACCACAAAGATACAAATGTAGGGACCCGAAGGGGTACGTGTACCCCAATGTTTATAGCAGCAATGTCCACCATAGCCAAACTGTGGAAAGAGCCAAGATGCCCATCGACAGATGAATGGATAAAGAAGATGTGGTATATATACACAATGGAATATTATGCAGCCATCAAAAGGAATGAGATCTTGCCATTTGCAACGACGTGGATGGAACTGGAGGGTGTTATGCTGAGTGAAATAAGTCAATCAGAGAAAGACATGTATCACATGACCTCACTGATATGAGGAATTCTTAATCTCAGGAAACAAACTGAGTGTTACTGGAGTGGTCGGGGGTGGGAGGGATGGGGTGGCTGGGTGATAGATATTGGGGAGGGTATGTGCTACGGTGAGCGCTGTGAATTGTGCAAGACTGTTGAATCACAGATCTGTACTTCTGAAACAAATAACGCAACATATTTTAAGAAAAAAGAAAAAGAAGAAGATAATAGAAGAGGAAGAAAAGGGGAGTATGTCAGAGGGGGAGACGAACCATGAGAGATGATGGACTCTGAAAAACAAACTGAGGGTTCTAGAGGGGAGGGGGGTAGGGGGATGGGTTAGCCTGGTGATGGGTATTGAGGAGGGCACGTTCTGCATGGAGCACTGGGTGTTATGAACAAACAATGAATCATGGAACACTGCACCAAAAACTAATGATGTAATATATGGTGATTAACATAACAATAAAAAATTAAAAAAAAAAATCCATTTTTCTATAATTTATATTTACCCAGATAGTTACCTCTACTGGTATCTTTATTTCTTCATGCAGATTTTACTGACTAAAGCCCTTCCATTTCAGCCTGAACAATTTATTTTAGTATTTCTCAGAGGGTAGGTTTTCTAGCCACAAATTCTCTCAGGTTTGTTTATCTGAGAATGTCTTAATTTTTCTTTTACTTGTGAAGAATAATTTTGCTAAACATGAAACTCCTGGTTAGTCTTTTTCTTTGAGTCCTTTGAAAATATATCATCTTGCTGCCTTTTGGCTTACACGGTTTATGATGAGAAATCAGCTGTTAATATATTGAGGGTCCTCTTTATGGAATGAGTTGTTTCTTTCTTGATGCTATCAAGATTGTCTTTGTATTTGTGTTTTGACAGTATGATTGTCGTGTGTAGGTATGGATCTCTTTGAGTTTATTCTTTTGTAAATTCACTAATCTTCTTGGATGTATGGATTAATGTTTTTCATCACATTTGGGAAGTTTTCATCCAGTTTTTCTTTAAATATTCTTTTTTCCCCTTTCATTCTCTCATCTCCATTTGGACTTACATTGTACCTATGTTATACTTTATGGTGTCTCACAAGTCACTTAGGCATTTTTCGTTTTTATTCATTCTTATTTCTTTCTGTTCCTCAGACTGGATGATCTCAGTTGACTTATCTCAGCTTTTCTGACTGTTCTGTCTTCTCAGATCTGCTGTTGAGCTTCTCTAGTGAATTTTTTATTTCAGCTATTGTTACTTCTCAACTCTGAAAATTCTATCAGGTTCTCTTTTGTTTCCCTAATTTATATCTGCCTATTGGTATTCTGTTGAGACATTGTTCTCATATTTTCCTTTAGTTCTTTAAACATGATTTCCTGTAATTCTTTTTTTTTAAGATTTTATTTATTTATTTGAAAGAGACAGAGACCATGAGCGGGGGTGGGGGGGGAAAGAGGGCAGAGGGAGAAGCAGACTCCCTGCTGAGCAGGGAGCCTGATGCTGGGCTCAATCCCAGGACCCCAGGGTCATGACCTGAGTTGAAGGCAGATGCTTAACTGACTGAGCCACCCAGGAGCCCCTTGATTTCCTGTATTTCTTTGAACATATTTAAAATTGTTGATTTAAAGTGTTTTTATAGTAATCCCAAGATCAGGAACAAATTCTATTGACTGCTTTCTTCCTGTGTGTAGGCTATTCTTTCTTGTTTCTTTGCATGTCTTGTAATGTTTTGTTGAAAACTGGGCACTTTGAATATTGTAATATGGCAACTCTAGACATCAGATTATCCCTTCCCAAGGGTTCTTTGTAGCTGTTTTGTTGTTTATTTTCTTTTGACTTTTCTGAACTAATTCTGTAAATTCTGTATTCTTAGTTATATGTGGCAGCTGAAACTACTGCTTAGTTAGCTAGGTGGTCAAATAATGATTATACAAAGATTTCCTCAAAGGCCTGTAACTAACTTGTCTCCCAGTCTTTGCTAAGGGACTCTGTGTGTGCATATTTGGGCTCACTTTCAACACAGATCCAGGCAGCTTACAATTCCACCTTTGTCTTCACTTCCTCCTTATGCAAAGCCCCATGATCAGCCAGAGATAAGAACTTAGATCCTTTTTGGTTTTATCATAGGCATGTTTGCAGCTCTACACATGCCTGTAACCTTCTAGACTCACAGGAATATGTTGAGATTTTTAAAGCTTCTTATAAACATCTCATTTTCCAGCTTTTCCTTTTAAGCTTTTTGATTAACATATTGTTTGACACAGCTGTTAACCAGTGCCTCGGGAAGCCATGATGTTCAAAAATTGCTTCTGATTGTTTTCCACAAATATGCTGGGTAAAAGACTGTTTTTATTGGGAAAGGCCTGAGTCAGATCATATAAAGTCAGCCTTGTGAGTGGAATCTACCAGGGAGCCTCCAGACAAATGAAATAATGTTAATTTTTTGGAAATGAGGTTTTGGAGAAGCTATTCTGTTCTCTCAAGTGGCAACTAAGCTGCTAGTTTTCACTGTAATTGCAAGCCATTTGTCTTCAAAACTACCACAGAGTTGGAGAGGATGGGATGGGAATAGGGTATATTGAAATGCCACAAAGCCCATTGTTCTTGTGGAGATTTAGCCATTTTCCTGAGTAAATGCCCCCTGGACTACTGCATGCCTTTGATTAATTCTCAGAGTTCAGCAAAAGTTGAATCTGACAATGTTTGTCAGTGTTTTTTTTTTTAAGATTATTTATTTTAGAGACAGCATGCATGAGCAAGCTGTGGAGGGGAAGAGGGAGAGGGAGAGAGAGAATCTCAAGTAGACTCCCTGCTAAACACAAAGCCCTATGTGGGGCTCAGTCTCACAACCCTGAGATCATGACCTGAGCTGAAATCAAGAGTCAGATGTGATTAACTGACTGAGCCACCCAGATACCCCAATGTTTGTCAGTGTTCTTATTAATTTTATGGAGGAGAGAATTTTTGGAGGTCATCACTCCACTACTTTTGCTGACATCATTGAAGATTTAGATATTAGAAACCCCTATATCCTTGATAGAGATTTATGCAGACTCTGTAAAACCTCATTCATTTTTTGCATTTATTGTGATTTCAGGCACTGTAAGTCCTTGTAAGCACTCCCAGTCATTCCAGCTAGCAAAGCTAGAACTACTAGCTTTCTTTCTTTACTATTTATTTATTACAATTTGTTAACTGAAAGGCCAACAAATAGTTGTAGCTAAAGAAAGATGGGTGATGAAAATAAAGTAACAAGTTGCTGAGTACCTCTTGATCCTACCAAAGTTTGGGCATCTATATATTTTAATGCCTCCCAAAGCGCCTGCTGCCAGTAGTCATCCATCATAAAAGTTACCAGAGGAATGTAAGAAACAATCTACATAGGCATTGTTGGTAACAGAGAATGATAGATCTATTGACAAAATAATTTTGCTGGCATACAGAATATAGTCGATGGTATTGTAATAGCATTGTATGGTGACAGATGGTAGCTACACTTGTGGTGAGCAGAGCATAATGTATAAATCACTATGTTGTACATCTGAAACTAATGTAACATTGTGTGTCAACTATATTCAGATTAAAAAAAATAACTTTGCTAGCTCTTCCTTTGAACATGCAGGATGATTAACAGCATTCACATGTGCTTCCTTTCTCTGAGCTTCTGCAGAGTGGTATAACTTGAACATGCTGTTTGCAGATGATCTATAGCTACTCAAGTACTCAAAATCTTAGCAAGCAAATACACAATACAATACTCTTGGCCACTGATTTTCTTTCTCCTTCCCACCCTCCCTCCCTGCTTGTTTATTCCCTTGCTTTCTTACCCAAGTTCTTGTGTGATAGCTGAGGAGCTGCAATGATATTGAATAAGCTAAACACCTCTACCCCACCAATGGAGGTTATCTTAAAATGCCCACAATGGTATATTACCACAAAATGGTGCTTGAACTAAACCTCCTAGTTCACCTCCTACTCAGAAAGAATAGTGGGGAGAGTGCATTAATAATGATATATTTCAGTAATCACCTATTAGATATACCTGCCTGCAGATACAGGGAATTTTACAGGGCTGATGTTTGTAACAGTTAACAATTGACGATTTCATACCATGTGGTCCCAATTAACAAGACTAGTCTGGGCAATCATTTGCTTGTACGTAGTAAGATGTCAGCCTTTATTCATGCCTTTTGAAAACCATGAGTAAGTGATAATGTCACACATTTCAGAGGAAGAACCTACACCCCAGTAAAACTTTCTCATCAACACATATCATAAAGAATTTAACTTGATCTAAGATATTATTTTCCTTCTTATTGGAAATACAAACAGAACCTAGGTTAATGTACTTTGTAATTGGATTGTTCTTTGCTTGGAAATATTAGATGCTGTTTGGCTTATAACTAATTTAATTAATGAATCTGTTATTTTTCAATACGCTCATTTGGAGGGTGAAACAGGAAAAATAATGCTGGCAAGTTAATAGAATAGAATCAAATGATTTTAATTGACAACATGGACACCCCATTAAGTAAACTATCTGGCGTTGACTGTACTTGAAATGTCCTTATAAAAAGCTACTACTTTGAATAGCTCTTGATTTTCTCTTTAAACAAGAAAGAATTCAAGAAGGGGCTTGAGGAGATTGGAAGAGAAATGTGTGTTGACAGATGGGCGAGCCTTCCAGTGCTCTGCTGCCAGGTAAAATGAGTCCACTGGAGTTGCGATCCGTTTCTTCCACAGCTGTGAGGCAGCTGGAGGCACATTTCACTACTTGTTAGTGCAGACCCAGTCCATTTGGAAACTGTCATGGGAAATAACAATTTGACGTTTAATAATTCATTTGTTGCTAAAGCCAATATTTTGGGATGGTATGTGAGGCATCCTACATTTAATAGCAAGAGCTTGAGCTATTGCTGGCAAGGTCATAACAACGTACTAGTTTTTGAGGTTTGGAATTGGGTAGTACAAAAAGAAAAAAGGATGGCTCTTTATATACACATGACAATGCATGGAAATTTTTGCTCTTTTAGTTTTGCAAAAAGGTAAACACTTCATTTTAAAAATTAGCAATGTGTTGGTGAAAATACACAGAGTTTATGGGATACTCCTTTCCTAGTAGAGCATACTTAGAAAAGGTTAAACTTACTCACGTGATGAAGATGGGAAGAGAGAGGGGGACATTTAAATATTCACTGTGCCAAGAACTTTATATTTATTATATCATTTAATCCTCAAAACAAACTTGTGCTATTGGTATCACTCCCATTTCACAAGTAAAGAAAACGAGGTTATAAAACACTAATTTAGTTGCAAAAGATGACACAATTAGTGAATTAACTGTATTTAAAGGTAAGTTTGTCCAATTCCAAAGTCTGTATAACTTTTATTATATTCTATTCCTCAAACATTGTAGGCTTATATTATAGAAGGTTAATTGTCTTTGGGAAAGTTTTGACGGTTAAAAAAGAAAAAAGTTTTTAAAAAGGATAAAAGATAAGAATACTACTTCAACCCCCAGAGGAGTGCTAAAAATCTACCCTTATGAATTTATTTTTTTCTTTTAATGCTTTATACCTGTTAAAAAGAAAATAAAGAAACCTTGAAGAACACACTATGTGGGCCAGAATTCTCTAAGTTTTGGTCCATAGGGGCGTCTGGGTGGCTCAGTCGTTGGGCGTCTGCCTTCCGATTGGGTCGTGATCCCGGGGTCCTGGGATCAAGCCCCGCATCGGGCTCCCTGCTCGGCGGGAAGCCTGCTTCTCCCTCTCCCACTCCCCCTGCTTGTGTTCCCTCTCTCGCTCTGTCTCTCTCTGTCAAATAAATAAATAAATAAATAAATAAATAAATAAATAAATAAATAAATTTTGGTCCATAAACATTAATACTGAGGGATTTTTTTTTTGAAGGATTGTTATCTGACAAAAAGGTTAAATTAGTTTGGCAAGATGCTGTGTGAAGCAAAGTTAAACAGATTTCTTCACTATTGAAGTTTTCCAAGCTTTTGATGTGTTAAAATGCACGGCGAAGTTCCAAGAGGTACTATGGAAACACAGGTTTGCTGAATGTATCGTTCCACAGGAACTTTAGCAAATTTTTTTTTAAAGATTTTATTTATTTATTTTAGAGAGAATGAGAGATAGAAAGCACGAGAGGGAAGAGGGTCAGAGGGAGAAGCAGACTCCCTGCTGAGCAGGAAGCCCGATGTGGGACTCGATCCTGAGACTCCAGGATCATGACCTGCGCCGAAGGCAGTCGCTTAACCAACTGAGCCACCCAGGTACCTAGCAAATTTGTTCCACAGAACACCAGCTTGAGAAATACTCATCTGTGTTGTTTCAGTGACTGACCGCTAGGGTGAAGGAAGAGAAGCAGGTTTGCTAAGGAAATGAGGGGCTAGTGCTCAAGCCCCTGAGAGCGAAGGAGATGCCTCCAAAAATGAAGGCGTTCAGGGAGTCTAGAGCCTCCTCTGACAAACTCTCTACATTATAATTTTGCATAGGGTTGACTGTACTTAAAGAAATACCAAGGAAGCAGCACTTTTGAGTTCTGATCACCCAGGACAGTTTTATTTTTCTACACTAATATGCAATGACTACTTGCAAATTGGGGTAATGAATTTGTTTCCATGGTCATTTCAGTGTGACCAGTGACAATTCAATATCAACTTTCTCCATTGGTTCAGCACATGACAACAGCTCTCAATAAACCAAATGCAGGTGTCCAAGCCATAGAGCATGCTGATGGCATTATGCCAATGTATACCAAACTGAATGAATAGAGCTGCCATTCATTTACCAGTATTAGCCTTACATATAGTTAGAGTAGGTGGTTATTCAAATGTCATGATTTGGGCCATCCTGCCCCCAAATATTTTCTCCCCTATATCCCCAAGAAATCAAAATGCCTGGAATTCTTTCATTGAAGATATATTCTTGGGGTAAGTATTGCTCCCTCTAAACATCTATTTAGAAATGAAAATACCTGCAGAAAAATAATATGAAATTCCATATCACAATTTATTTATGAGATACTTTTCTGTGATAAGAGGAATGGGGTCCCACGTATGGAAATGGGATAATGCGTTGTTGCAGGACACCAGAGAAAAACTTTAACTACTTCTCAATTTGATCATAGGCACTAAGCCAAACAAAAAATGCCTCCCTCAACCCTTTCTTTTTCCCCTTCTCTAATAGCCAGTGACCTCTATGGCTGTGGATAGAAAATTAGCAATCTTGACATTCTAATGTCATGGCCAGTGTAGGAGGAGGCATAAATCACAGTGTTGATAAAAGCTTTGCCATAATTGTCATTTGGAAAGCCTCCCAAATACATATTTGTGGAGAGAATTAAGATCCATGGTATAACTAAAGGCTATATAATATGTGATACTAACTATAAAGGTAATAAGATTTTCTAAGAAAGAAAAAAAATGAGTGTGGACTGGAACAATCAGGAAAACTTACTGGAAGAGGGAAGACTCGAGCTGACTTTTTGGATCCCCAAACCCAGAATGAGATACAGGAGTTATTGTTGTTTCATAGGATCAAGCAGAGTTAGCAAATTGGTTTCATCTCTTGTGCTAATTCCAAAAAATAGATAGTGGCTGCTGGCTGCCTAGAGCACTGTGTTGAGAAGGATGCTGAAACTGCTTCCAGGCTTGGCATAAAAGAGTGCCATGATCAATTAAGTGATATCTGCCTTGGGCTACAACCATCTTATCTGGTATGGAAGCAAAAGCTCTCCAAGGACAATTTTGAACTGATAGTGTTAAGATCAAACATCTGAACCCCACCTGAGCTAAAATAAAGCAATAGAATATTTTCTCTACCGCTGGGAAATTCTTATCCCCTACATTTACTGAATTTTAAACAGGGAATCTCCATAACCATCTTTCAGCATTACCTTTTTTAACAGGTAGGCAGGTGCCACTTTGTAACATGGAAAATTTTAATTTTCAGTTGAGTTGAGTTCAACCCATGTTTAATGGTTTAAAAAATAATTAATATGGATGGGCTTAGATAGAAAAATTATGTATGCAGCGAGAATGTTAAAACACAGCCTGTTTAAATGTCTACCTCCATTTGGTGCCAATTTCTGGTTCCACACCAGATGGGCCTACTAATGGCTGTGGTTCTTTGGGTTCTAAGAGGAATTGGAGACAAAGAAGTTCTTAATACTTCTCCTCACTACCCTCAACATGGCTCTTCTCATAATTACATCCCCTCAAAATCAGAGAACTCTAAGTCCTTTTCAGTATATCCTTGGTATTTATGAATCTAAGATTATATTTAAATATATTATGTTGGGTGAATTTTGCTTTAATCCCCAAGAAATTGTCATGTTTCCCTTTAAGAGAACACTTTGCATTCTGTTGTCATAGCAACAAAATGTGCCAGTGGGCTGAAAAACTGACATTTCCCCCTGATGTTTATTATTCAGGTTGCAGACACCATTTCCCCCATCACCTACATCAGCACTAAAGGGTCTCTCCATTTAAATGTAAATTGACCATAAAAAGATAAAAGACTCCAATTTTACTGGCCATGAAAAGTGTCTGTCTTCACCATGCCTTTTTTTAAAATTATTTCTATGGTGCTACTGATTCAATACTTTCTCAAAGGAGATGCTCTTTAAAAAAGTTGAAGGGACATTTACCATTCTACCAAAATCTGGGACTTTTCTTATGCACATAATATGTCAAAAGAGAGGGGAAATTGTTCTTACCAAAAGAAGGAATAACTGTGACTAACATTTATACACATAAATTTACACTTTCAAAGTATTTGCACAAACATCTCAACCAACTCTTTCTTGTGGACTCTAGGCAGGCTCAAAATGCAATGCCTCTCAACAGCCTTTCAAAACAAGGACACACACAGCCAGCCTGCTTCTAGTTTGGAAATAAGACATTCACACTTCTGGAGAATTCGTAAAAAGGTGGTTTTCTATGCAGATAGGTCTCTGTGAGACAAGAAAAGGTAGGCTTCTAATTAGCCTCATCCAACCACTCTTTCCTCAAACAACCTGTTCAGCACGTTTCCTTCTTTCCAGAATATAGGATCCAAAGAAGGTAAGAGCATTAGCCCATTCTATAGTTGTATGATGTAAAACCTGAAAGCAAATGCATTCAGTGAATTTCTTTGTTCATTTATATTTTTAGATCTCTTAAGTAAACAAAGAATAATCCTTTTACTTTTCAGTATTTGTGAAATCTAATAAATAGGTCTGAGAATTTGAACATAAATATATATTTATCAAAAGACTAAATAATTGCATGAACTTGAAGAATGTTTTCTTGAAAGCTTTGGATATTTTTTCCAAGGTTAACACCAATTCCAAGTCATTAAAATTTTGAAGTACTTTCACATCAGTAGAGTGATCCTACAAATAATCAGAAGGCTGTGGATGAGAAATAGAAATTACTTTCATTTCTCCTAATTGTGGTAAGGAATTTTCTAAATTCATAGGTGCACATGTCTGCCTCAATAAGTAGAGACTAAAAAAAGTGATTGCCCTTCCTTCCTTCCCTCTTTCTTTCCTTCTTTTTCTTTCTTTCTTTCTTTCTTTCTTTCTTTCTTTCTTTCTTTCTTTCTTTCTTTCTTTCTTTCTTTCTTTCTTTCTTTCTTCTTTCTTCTTTTTGTTGTTAATGCTCATGTAAGACCTTAAGTTTTATACTGGGAGCATCAATGATTACTATACAGTGGTAACACCATGTGGCAATATAGTTAGGTGCTCAAGCAATACAATTAGACACACATTGTTTTGAGTTCTTGCTATGTTACTCACTAGCTACGTGATCCTGGGAAGATAAACTTAACCTCTCTGGGCTTTAGGTTTCTCATCAGTAAAATATATCTTATATTAGTGTTAATTTCATTTATCCTTGTAAACATTAAATAATATAATTGATATTAAGTGCTTACCTAATATTTGGCATACAGTAAGTATTTACTGAATGTCAGCCAATTTTATTAATATTAGAGCAGGAGCTAAGCATGGATATCCCCTGGAATGTCATTTCAACCAAGTCCTTGATATGAATTTATTTATTGATATTTGCCTCTTTGATTTTCTCAAAAAAGGGGGATGGAGAGGCCATTCCAGGGCAACAAAATCATTAAATCTGTCAGTAAATGATTTTCACGACAGCCCCAATAGCTTCATAGAATCAAAGTTGGAGAGCACCTAAGAGTCATCTAGTTAGAAATTTTCAGATATATGCAGCAATCTTGATCTTAAAAATCATTAGTAGGGGCATCTGGGTGGCTCACTCGGTTAAGTGTCTGCCTTTGGCTCAGGTCATGATCCCAGGGTCCTGGGATTAAGCCCCACATCAGGCTCTCTGCTCAGCAGGGAGCCTGCTTCTCTCACTCCCTCCGTCTGCTGCTCTGCCTATTTATGCTGTCTGTGTCAAATAAATAAATAAATCTTTTTAAAAAGTCATTAGCAAAGAATTCTATATTCAAACAGCCCCTTCTTGGATCTAATTGAAAACCCTCTGGCTAATATTTAAAATAATTTCCTCTTCTTTATTCTTTGATGATGAAGAATCACTGATCTCCATGATTGTTTTAATAATCCTTAACAGAACCAGAATTTAATCCCAGAATTATGAGTATCAGATTTGGAAACAGTATTACAGATTTGCTAGTCTGAAGAATTTATGGTAAAGATGAAAGAAAAAAAAACCCCACTGAGGCTGTCATGAGAATTGACATGTCCAAGGTCATGAAGTTAGTGAATGGTGGACTGAGCTTGAAACACAAACCTCTTGGCTCCCAATCCATTCCATGAAGCGTTAGCTCTGTGATAGACATTCTTAGTTGTCTTAATTTGGGTTATCCTGATAGGGAAGCCTGAGGCAAGAGCAAGGTACATATACCTTATGTGGGAAGTGATCCTAAGAAGCCAATAAAGTGTAAGCTATGAACAAGGGGGAGTCAATCCCTTTAGAGACCTTGTGAGAAGCTATTTAGAAAGCACCTCAGAATTTTCCCTCTGAAGGGTTGGATGGTTGGAATTTCTGTCCTTTGACCTCCTATACCCCATTTGTTAAGGGTTAGCCTCAAGCACTTTAACTTCATCCCCTTCCCAGGCTATACTCTTGTGTGAGTTGAACAGCCTTCCAACATTTCAGAGATACCTCCAAGGTGCAAAAGTGGAGAAGCTCTGTAGCATGCTTAGAATGAGATAAACTATTATAGCTGTGCTGAAATCAGGTGGGCTGTGGGGATGTTATATGGGACAATGCAAGTGTCTGTTATACTACTGGTCACCACTATCTAGTTATCTTCTCTTTCTGAACAGAGAAGGGAAAAACTGTATTTCTCAGCTGTTATGTAATAGGGTAGAGTCATGTGAAAATAAAATATGAGCAGTTATACCCTATCACTTCTGGTCTCAAGCAATTAAAAATCATCTGTAATTCTCTAGTACCTCTTCTTCCCTGCCATAACACTCATGAAGGAGGCCTTGAGAAGGCAAGGCCAAAAGACCAAAGCACTGAATTGCAGAGTCATCTTATGGGGGACAAATACCTTTAAGAATCATCTAGGACCCATAGTGGATTCTGTCTAAATAAGAAGTAAACTTTTGTTGTATTAAGCTACTGATATTTGTGATCTTGCTTATTACCGCAACATATTTAGCCTATCCTAATATAGGCTCTCTCATCTGCAAGTCATATATCTTTTTTTAAGATTTTATTTATTTATTTGACACAGAGAGAAAGCACAAGCAGGGGGAGCAGCAGGCAGAAGAAGAGGGAGAAGCAGGCTCCTGGCTGAGCAGGGAGCCCGATGCAGGGCTCAATCCCAGGATCCTGGGATCATGACCTGAGCCTAAGGCAGATGCTTAACCAACTGAGCCACCCAGGTAACCCTGCAAGTCATATATCTTAAGATATTTCTGAAGTTGTAAGACTATGCCATTGTGAAGCATCTCATGTTATCTAAACTATTCTCCATTATGAGCTCAATATATTTGTCCAGAGGCTGGTCAAGATTAGGGCTGAAATCTGTGACCAGCATAAAAAGTAAAGCTTATGTGGAGATATATATTCTGGATTCATTATCATTATACTCTAACCATTAAGATAAACCTCAAACTATAGATTGACTGATAAAACTGCTCTACTGTGGTTGCAATACTTATACCCAATGCCATTACTTCAATACAGTAATAAAGAAAACCATTCCAACACTAGTTCATTTGTCTATCCATTAAAAACCTCTGCTTTTTTGACATCATGATAGGTTATGTCTTTTTGAAACCACTTTCCTCATGAGAACATTAACCATGTCTTTATTAGCCAAGATTCAAGCTGTTCAAAGACACTGTTAGATTACAGAAATGCTATAGTTATTATCCCACTGAGTTCCTTTATATCATTCTCCTTTTTCCCTTTATTGAGCAAAAACACACTTCCAAGGATTGAGAATCATGCCTTCAAGACTTTCTGGAGAGGTACTCATAGCAGAGAAGCCTGTCTCTCAAACTTCTGGTTTGGATTCACTTCCTTGTAACACCTGTGTATTTACTCACGGACTTTGCCAACTCAACCACAATGGTTTCTGTTCCTATTGTGGTTTATGACTCTGACCAAACCCACAAAGTTACTTTTTCCTCACAGGTCAGGTTTTATTTACCTGTTTCTCTCAGACTCACTTTTTACTTTCCTACTTCTACTCAGCACTGACACCAATGCAGCAAACTCAACTAATGAGACAGAGATAAGATACTCATTGAGCATTTTACTTCCTTCAGGGCATCTGGAGGCTTCCCAGATAGATGAATATTATACTCCTTCCCCACAGTTTTGATGCTTGAGGCAGTTTTGGTAAAGAAATTCCAATGCACATTTGCAAATGTCATGCAAAAGTATCCCAGAGTCCCAAACTGGAAGATGAATGTGCCAGGATGCTTTTCTTTTTTCTCCCATTTACTTTCAGGAGCAAATTGGCCCATTATTATAGCACTTAACCTACATGAGCATAACCATTCCCACTGGGCAAAGCAAAGGAATGGCGTTCAATGCTCAGATTTCCTTCCAAATGTTTCAACATATTTGGGCCTAATGGTGGTATTTAAGTTATGTTCTTTCTTATGCTGTAATTAAATTAACTTTAATTAGTTTCTCTTCTACCCCACCCCCATCCTCAATGCTTCATGTAATTGCTGTGCTTTGAGTTTCCATTTATTCTAAAAATCTGAGTCATCTCATAAAGGAACTACTAACATGGTTGTTAAAATAACACTGAATGACACTGTATAATGAATAAATGGCAGAGGTCAGGGAGAGAGAGGAGGAGGAATCATGAAGTTATTCTTGGTTTGAATCCTTTAATTTCTTATTTATTCATTGGATGTCTATTACGTGGGATGTCTATTACGTGTGACACAGTTCTAGGCATAGTCAGTGATACAGAATCATATGAAGAAAATATACTCATAGTTCTCCAGGAAAAAGAATATAAATATATATATATGTATATATATATTGAAATGACAGGAAAGAATCCAGAAAAGTTTCCAAATTTCCATTCAAACTAGGTCTTGAAGGAAAAATAGTATTTCATCTGGTCTTCATCTGGTCTAGATAGGACAGTGGTGTAATATTTCAGGCAAAGGGAAAAAATAGTATGAAGAAAAGTATCAAGGTGGCAAATGAAAGTGAATACTTCAGGTTGCCTGGGGAATGTGATCCATGAAGAAGAGGATTAGTTGGTAAGACTACAAAGGCAGACTCAGAACCAGATCACAGAGTTTTCTGAATGACAAACTGAAGAATTTGGCTTAATACAGTAAGTTATGGTGTGCCACTGATGATTTTTGAACTGGAAAGTCATATGATGACACTGTGCTTTAGGATGGTTAACCTGGCAGCAGTGTGTATAATGGATTAGAGTTGAGAAGACATACGTGGGAAAGGGGGAGAAATCACTGTAAACTAAAGTGGAGGCACATCACACACACACACACAGACACACATGCACGTGCACATGCACACACATGCCTACATTCAACCTGTACATATTTAATTATATACACTCAATAGAAAAAAGAAAATAACATTTTTAAAACATTGTGATATTTTTGTACACCTTTTGACTCAAGAAATTTATACCCTGGAGTGAGCATGAGATGGGAGGATGAGTAAGCTGTTTCCTTGGCAGGTCTCTCCGTTCTTCTGGGACTCTCATATTATGAGTATCTTACCATGCTGAGCATGATTCTATAATTAAAACATATGCATTTTGTTTTGGTGTAACATTGCTCCTAAACTCAAGACAATTACTTTATCTAGTGCTCAAAAGAGGAGTGAGCCATTCCAATCCTAGAGCAACTATTTGCTGCACCGGATCATTTGCAACATGATGTCAGTTTCCAAAGTGATGTGTTCCTAAGAGTTTTCAAGTGTTTGTCTTATGCACTGACTTTTATAACCTAGACTCTATAAAATTTGTGATTCCAAATCTTGTGATTATTTAAATGATATATAATGGGGCCCTGAGTGAACCTGATGGTAATGGGAATAGAAAAGGAGAGATCAAAATGATTTCTATATCAGAAACAAAATCTATAGTAGTTGTTCAGCTGACTGATAACTTCTAAATTTGAGGCCTGGGTAACATATAGAAATATAGAATTTGAGAGAAATAGCAGATTGTGGGGGGAGAGGTAATGAGATGAATCTGGGAAAAGTTTAATTTAAAGAGCCATCCAGATTTCTAACAGAAAGTTGTAAGTGGGTACCTGCACCTAGATCAGTGGTTCCCAAACTTCGCCCCACTGGAATCACTTGAGGCATCATTTAAAATAATGATGTTTGGTTATTATCATTTAATTAGTATAGTTTACAACCTTGGCATTAGGAGTTCTAAAAGATTTCTAGGTGATTCTAATGAGCACCAACTTTTGGGAACCACTGACATAGGCAGAGAAATAGGTAAAGATGAAAACTTATGATTAATGCACAGAAAGATAATGATGGAAACTATAAGAGTGTTGGTAATTGCTTAGCAGATATAGTAAGAGAATAATAGAGGGCAAAATCTTGGAGGATTCCTTTCCCCTTATTGGCTATGAGAAAGTAATAAATGATGGACAGTTAAGGTTGAGGATGCAGCCTCTGGCCACAGACAGAATAAAACTACCAAAGTAATATCCAGGGCCCCATCTCACCAACATTAATAATTATAATAACTTCTATGTGCCAAGCACTACACTTATTACTTTACATCATTATAAGCATCCCCATCATAAGCATCATCATCATCATCAATATTATCGAACAGTCATTGAATGATTAGTATGTGGCAACTTACACACATTATTTCATTTAATCTTCACAACAATCCTATGAGGTCCTATTTTATAAATAATGAAAATGAGGCTTAGAGAGATTAAATAACTTGCCCAAATTCTGCCTATTGGCAGAACTAGGCCTTGAATTCATCAATATCTGACTACTGAGCCTGAGATGCATTCATTATGTTCCTACCAGTCTAAGTGAGTACCTTTAGTAATAACAGAAAATAAGTTGGCATTAATTTTCCAAAGCACTTTCATATCCTTTCCTTCACTTGATTCATTCAGAGAGGATATTACTGGCATACTTTTACCAATGGAGAGAAAACTGACACACACAGAGATTACACGATTTCCTTAAAGATCACACAATTTTATTGTTGGGGCCTGAATTAGGTTGGTGCAGATTCATAGATTTTATAAAATTTCTCACTGAAAGATTTCTGTAACACACCACCTCTCTTTCACTAGATCAAATGCCTGTCTTCTGTGTTCCCAAGGCACTCTGTGTTTTTCCTTATTAGAGTACTTACCATATTGCATCATAATTGGTTACTTACCTGTTTCTGTCACTAGACTGTGAGCTTAGTGAAGGCAAGATTCTTCTATTATTCAGTCTTGTGTCTAAAGCCTTAAAACTGTACCTAGCATCTAGTGGGTACTCAATAAATATGGGTTGAAGTGAATTTGAATTTACTGAAGCCATTCTAGGTGATCTGTAGGAAATAGATGAGGCCAGCAGTCCCTGTCCTCTATCTAGACAAGCTTTAAAATGATGGCATTATTTACTCTATGCATTATAATAGTCTTCAAAAAGTTGCAAGAGAGAATGGGACTATTGTTTACGGCCACAAAATTTTCTAGCTTCTGCCTCATGAAACCCAGAAGCTTCCTCTCCATTTTTAAGGCCCAGGCTAGTGTGACTGGGCAGCACAAACAAAGACTCAGTAATGAAGCCAAAGTAAGCCTTAGTTTCCCAAGTTGGGAAATTGACTTCATTCTCTATCAACTACTATAGATGCAGGAAAGGAAAAGGAACATGGTGTCAAATAGGGTGTTACTATGAACTGAGCCTAAAACAGAAATGGAGGGTTTCACATTTTTGAGTTTGCCTAAATCCCTGATGTGAACTAGTTTTCTAATAATATGATTCTTTCTCCTCAAAGCAGAGGGCACATTTATAAGAAAGTGAGAAAGTGAGATAGCAAATATCCGATTCAATTTGCCTCCAGTTTATATTGTGTGTGGGGATGCAAAATGTGGGCAACATGGCCCTGTCCTTGGGGAGAATTCCCGCTGAGATAAAGAAATTGGTTTGATATGAAACCACCTAAACCAGCCACTTAAGGATGATATGAGAGCAATTGCATAAACATGCCAAATGTATACATAAATGTAGTAGTGGAGTTAAGTATCAGAAACAGCAGAGAAGGGACTAAGGAAAAAACCATGTATGTGGGCAGAATCACAAGAGAAGAAAGATTGAGCTAGAGACCTGACTTGGGGCTTACTGAAGTTACAGCATGCAGGATCATCCACCCTGAATCATACTGACATCTTCTTTTAAGACTACTTTCAGGAAGAAGTAAGGAAGAGTTTTATTATGGCCTCAACTGGGGAAACAAGTTTTAACCTCAAGGGAAAATTAGTAAAATTAATGAAATGGTAAGCCCGGACATTGGCACTTGTGCTCTTGTGAAACAAAAAGGTTTTAGAGTTCAAGTTCTGTGACTTGCTCTGCTGGCTCAGAGGAATGTCTCTGAATGCCGAATCCTATACTTTATTGCCAGAACGCCCACCAATCTGCAGTGGGTTTGGTTTATGCTAAGCAAAGGAAGAAAATGAATTCCCGGAAACTCTGCAAGAACCATTTTAATACTGTAATTTTACACGTTGTGATAATTTTTTTTTAAATAACAGGAATTTGTGCCACTGTTTTTCAATTTTTGCAAAACAGGCCAATTCGGGGAATGAAAGAGCAAGAAGTCAGTCATGAAGGAACAGAAAGATTTAGAACACAGATTTTAAAGGACCCAGAGTAGGAAATCAGGCAGATGACTCATTGTGTCAGGGTTTTCATAGGAAATTATAAATTGGAACAATCTTCTGTATAATCTGAAGTATGCTGCAGAAGGTATCTGGTCCAGGCACCTAGGAACAAAGATACTTGCTGCCACACACTTAAATCAAATGTAAAAAGACTGGCAGGCAAAATGTAAATTGCCAAGGGCATCTTTCACTACCCATAAAGGGACAGTTTTGGGGCTCTGATTTTCCCTTTGCTAGAGAACAAGAAACTTCTCCATTCTATTTCAGCCACCCATTCCCAGTCACATTTTAGAACTACCTTGTTGTCATAAGAATCTGCATCCTCTTTGAAATCACTAATTCAGACATCCCACTCTCCAACACAACTTCCTGTTCTTGCAGTTCACTTGCTCACATAGTTTTGCTGAAACAGTTCTTCTATTTCATTAAGATCTCCATTGACCTCTTCATTTTCTTTCAGTTCCCTCCTACCTCACTTTCTCCCTATTCATAATATAACTGACAGTTCATCATTACTACTGGCCTTTTGAAAATGCTGTTAATGCTCTTTTCTTTCCCTTCTTTTTTAACACCAGTAAAATAAAACACTGGATGAAGCCTACCACTCGCATGATGTGTGACTGCAACTGAAAGGTTGATAGAGAAAATTTCAGAGCCATAAAAGTTGGGCATTTCTTATAAATTTATGACAAATTATCAACTTGGAATTAAACACTGCAAAAGTCTTATTATATTTCTCTAGTAAGTTTGCTCTCTTTCTGCAAGAACTAGTTTTATTTTTTTCCTTTCTTCTAACTCACCAAACTTACCTTCTACCACTGCTTAATTTCCTTCTCTTGAAGACGATCTTATTTCATATCTCATATCAAAAATAGCCCTCAGACAGACATTACCCCATCTTACAACTCTGAATATCTTCTTCCTCACCAAAAGGTGTACCAAGGCCCTGAATTACCAACCACAGATAACCTTTCCAGCTACATCTCTGGTCAGCACTCTTTCTTACTCACTAAGATCCAGCCCTACCAGATTCCGTTCAGTTCTTCAAACAATAGATCTCAAGGCTTTGGTGCATACTGTTCTTCTGTTTGGAATGTTTTTTCCTTAACTAACTCCTGCATATTCTTTAGGACTCACCGTACATGTTTTTTATTTACAGTAGATTTTCCTGATATCTAGTTTAAATTAGATCACCTCAGAATTTACTATAAATTTATTTTCATGATTGTTTAACATTCGTATCACCTTGAGACTATTCATTCCATGAGGGCAGGGACTACTTTTTTGTTCACTATATTCACAGCACCTAGTACAGTGCTATTACATGGTAGGTAATTAAAAATAGTTAATGAAGGAATGAATACATGACTGAATAATAATAGAACATTAGTGGAATTCTCAATGTTAATAAAAGGGTGTCCTTTATTACCACAAATTTTAATATGCCCCTAAAATTTTTGTCCAACTCCAGAGGACACAATAAAAGATACAAGGGCTTTAAAAATTGGAAAAGAGCTAACAAAATTCTCAGTATTGACTCATTGCCGACCTAGAAAAACAGTGAGTTTCCAGTGAAAAATTAACAGAATCCTTAAATGGTTGAATAAGGTAACTAGTTTCACACTAAATATATAAAGTAAATATTTTTCTGTCAGAAATAGCCAGTTATAAAGTAGACTATGGAAAATATTTATTACGAAGAGTAAGAAAAAATATTTAGCAATCAGGTATAAATAACATGAGGTTACAGATGTCAAAGCAAAGGTAACTTGGTCAGGTGCTCATCTCTGAAACCAGCTGAAAACAATGAGGAAAGGGATAAATAGAGAAAAAAATATATTCTCAATAAAAGTAAAATACATGCAAATTTCAAATCATAATATATGAGTAAAGTTGTCCAATGCAGAGAAAATTTGAACTGGTTGAATGAGAAAACCAAGAGTAGAACACAAGTCTCAGCACATCTTTGGTAAAATGGAAGATTCTATAAAAAACGATACACCTCCTTATAGTCCAAACCAATAGTTTCTTAAAAATAGTCAGTGTGTCCCTGAGCTCTGTTAAATCTGTGGAATGGCAGAGGAATAAAGGTTGAATGAGGGAATGTAGGATGGGGGGAAAATGTCATTGGTGGTCAGCTCTGCAATATAATTACACAGGAAACATGTAACACACAAGCTTCCTTGCTAGCCAGTCAGTATTCTAAGGATTCTCAACTGGGTATAGCATAACCTTCCACTCCCTAGAACAGGGTTTCTCGATGTCAACACTACTGATATTTTTGTATCACATAATTCCTTGTTGTGGGGGCTATCCTGTGCACTGTAGTATGTTTAGTAGTGTCCTTGGCCTCCACAGGTGGGATAATCAAAAACGTCTCTAGATATTGCCAAATGTCACTTAGAGAACTAAACCATTTGGGTTGAAAATACTCACTGCCAGAGGACATTTATAAATGTGTGGGGGTGTTTTAGAGTGTCACAATGATTGGAGTGGGAGTGTTGCTGGCATTTAGTGAGTGCTAATATATATATCTCAAGCTTTCATTCATTCTCTCTGCCCCATCCAGAAGCAGTAGAGTGACCCCTTTCCTAAAGCAAATTTCCAAGCTTGGTCAGGGCTTGAACTGAAGATAGAAAGTTTTAAGTTGGATGTAAGACAGAACTTTTATTTAGATTAGATTGAGTCTTTTCAAAATCAGAGAGGGAAACAAACCATAAAAGACTCTTAACTATCTTTTTATACATAAAAATTATGTTTATATTAATGCCTGAAAATCACCAAAAAGTTATTATATCTGCCCAAAATGTCACTCAGGGGCAAGAAAGAAATGTCCAACAAAGCATGCTTGAAAACAGTGGTGAAAGCTAAATAAAATTTATTGTTATATTTATTAAGTCCAGCCCATTTGATAATTTAGTTATAAAAAGAAGACCTGAGTATACAGATTGAATAGACCCATGGTGTTCCAAAGAAAGACTGATATAGAAATATTAACAAGGTAAATCTTTGTAAAATTACCTAAGTTCAAAATCGAACAAAGAATTTTATTGACATTCATGCAAAATAATCACTTATAAATGGAAATAAGAGCTTATAAATGGAAATAAGGTCTCAAGCTTCCTGCTAAAGTATAGTAGAATAATATTTTATTTTATTTATTTTTATATTTTTATTAACATATAATATATAATTTGTTTCAGAGGTACAGGTCTGTGATTCATCAGTCTTACACAATTCACAGCACTCACCATAGCACATACCCTCCCCAATGTCCATCACCCAGCTACCCCATCCCTCCCACCCCCCTCCACTGCAGCAACCTTCAGTTTGTTTCCTGTGATTAAGAGAAACAGAAATGGAAGGAAAATTTCCAAATTCCTTTTATGAGGCCAGTATTACCTTGATCCCAAAAGCAGACAAAGACCCCATCAAAAAGGAGAACTACAGAACTATATCTCTGATGAACATGGATGCAAAAATTCTCGCCAAAATACTAGCCAATAGGATCCAACAGCACATTAAAAGGATTATTCACCACGACCAAGTGGGATTTATTCCTGGGCTGCAAGGTTGGTTCAACATCCGCAAATCAATCAATACAATACATTAATAAAAGAAAGAACAAGAACCATATGATCCTCTCAATAGATGCAGAAAAAGTATTTGACAAAGTACAGCATCCTTTCTTGATCAAAACTCTTCACAGTGAAGAGACAGAGGGTACATACTTCAATATCATAAAAGCCATCTATGAAAAACCCACAGCGAATATCATTCTCAATGGGGAAAAACTGAGAGCTTTTCCCCTAAGGTGAGGAACACGGCAGGGATGTCCACTATCACCACTGTTATTCAACATAGTACTAGAAGTCCTAGCCTCAGCAAGCAGACAACAAAAAGAAATCAAAGGCATCTGAATTGGCAAAGAAGAAGTGAAACTCTCACTATTTGCAGATAATATGATACTTTGTGTGGAAAACCCAAAAGACTCCACCCCAAAACTGCTAGAACTCATACAGAGAATTCAGTAAAGTGGCAGGATATAAAATCAATGCACAGAAATCAATGGCATTTCTATACATCAACAACAAGACAGAAGAAAGAGAAATTAAGGAGTCAATCCCATTTAGAATCTCACCCAAAACCATAAGATACCTAAGAATAAATCTAACCAAAGAGGCAAAGAATGTGTACTCAGAAAACTATAGAATGCTCATGAAAGAAGTTGAGGAAGACACAAAGAAATGGAAAAACATTCCATGCTCATGGATTGGAAGAACAAGTACTGTGAAAATGTCTATGCTACCTAGAGCAATCTACACGTTTAATGCAATCCCTATCAAAATACCATCAACTTTTTGCAAAGAAATGGAACAAATAATCCTAAAATTTGTATGGAATCAGAAAAGACCCCGAATAGCCAGAGGAATATTGAAAAAGAAAAGCAAAGCTGGTGGCATCACAATTCTGGACTTCAAGCTCTATTACAAAGCCATAATTATCAAGACAGTGTGGTATTGGCACAAAAACAGACACACAGATAAATGGAACAGAATAGAGAACCGAGAAATGGACCCTCAACTCTATGGTCAACTAATCTTTGACAAAAGCAGGAAAGAATATCCAATAGAAAAAAGACAGTCTCTTCAACAAAGGGTGTTGGGAAAATTGGACAGCCACATGCAGAAGAATGAAACTGGACCATTTCCTTACACCACACACAAAAATAGACTCAAGATAGATGAAAGACCTAAATGTGAGACAGGAATCCATCAAAATCCTTGAGGAGAACACAGGCAACACCCTCTTCGACCTCAGCCGCAGCAACTTCTTCCTAGAAACATCACCAAAGACAAAAGAAACAAAAGCAAAAAATGAACTATTGGGACTTCATCAAGATAAAAAGCTTTTGCACAGCAAAGGAAACGGTCAACAAAACCAAAACACAACCAACAGAATGGGAGAAGATATTTGCAAAAGGCGTATTAGATAAAGGGCTAGTATCCAAAATCTATAAAGAACTTATCAAACTGAACACCCAAAGAACAAATAATCCAATCAAGAAATGGGCAGAAGACATGAACATTTTTCCAAAGAAGACATCCAAATGGCCAACAGACACATGAAAAAGTGCTCCACATCACTCGGCATTAGGGAAATCCAAATCAAAACCTCAATGAGATACCACCTCACACCAATCAGAATGGCTAAAATTAACAAGTCAGGAAATGAGAGATGTTGGTGAGGATGCGGAGAAAGGGGAACCCTCCTACACTGTCAGTGGGAATGCAAGCTGGTGCAGCCACTCTGGAAAACAGTATAGAGGTTCTTCAAAAAGTTGAAAATAGAGCTACCCTATGACCCAGCAATTGCACTACTGTGTATTTACCCCAAAGATACAAATGTAGTGATCCAAAGGGGCACATGCACCCCAATGTTTATAGAAGCAATGTCCACAATAGCCAAACTATGGAAAAAGCCTAGATGTTCATCAACAGATGAATGGATAAAGATGTGGTATATATATATACAATGGAATATTATGCAGCCATCAAAAATTAAAATCTTGCCATTTGCAACAACGTGGATGGAACTAGAGGGTATTATGCTAAGCAAAATAAGTCAATCAGAGAAAGACAAGCATATGACCTCACTGATATGAGGAATTTGAGAAACAAGACCGAGGATCATAGGGGAAGGGAGGGAAAAATGAAACAAGATGAAACTGGAGAGGGAGACAAACCATAAGAGACTCTTAATCTTAGAATAATATTTTAAAAAGTCTTCAGGGAAAGATAATGTGACTCAAGAATGTTATGCCCATGCAAGCTATCTTTCAAACATAAAGGTAACTGCAAATAATTCCTAACATATAAGAACACAAGAAATAGAGTAGACACGAGCAATTCTGAAAAATACTTGAAATCAAAATCAAAGCAAACTAGAAAAGTATGGGAAAAAACAACGTAAAAGAAGATAGTGAGCATTAAGTCTGCTAAATATAGAACTAGTGTTAAACAATGATTGGAATTATAGAACACACAAAGGAATATGCTTATATACATATAGAAAAATCAGTAAAAAAAAAAAGAAAAAAGAAAAAAGAAAAAACAAAACCCAGAAACCTAACAGTGACAGATGATAAGAGGAAGCAAGCACAGCTAGTTGCCTATTAATATCCATTCTCCATTTCTTTCTTACTAGCAAAACTCCACTTTTTAAAATTTTATTTAAATTTAATTAGTTAACATATAGTGTATTATTAGTTTCGGAGGTAGAGGTCAGTGATTCATCAGTCTTATATAATACCCATAAGTAAAAATTTCTAGACGATGCTTCTAGGAAAGCTTCAGAGTACAGATTTAGTTGGTTGACACTCCCTTTACTCCTTGATCCTGCCTGTAACATGAACTTGAGGTTGGAGGTTTAATACCATGAGTTGACAAGCATGAAGGTAAATGCTACATGTTATAGGAAGTAGGGTAAAAAAAAATATAAAGGAAGCTTGGGTCCCTGATGGCTTTTCTGAGCCATACTAGCTCCACATTGCCTACTACTGGAGTTCTTACTGCATAGAATGAATAAGCCCTTGTGTATTTAAGCCATTAGTAGGATGTTCCATTATTTGTGGACAAATGCATTCTAAAATCATACTGAAGTTCTAAAGATATGGCATTATGAGGAAGATATACTTCCCATTGTACATATTTCTGTATTGTTAATGTGCTTTGCCATGTGACTATCTAACATTGCTTAAGTTATTTTTAACCTACAAAAAAGTAATCAAAAATGTTTAGTAATAAACAAAAATTCAGAATATATATAACATGAGTGACCTTACTGAAGTACATACAAGAATATATTCACACATGATAAAGTGACTTAAAAAGAATTTAATTATCCCACAACAAAACTTGAAACATACTTTTCCTTGAAATTTACAAAAAGTTCTCAAAATTTAACAGGAAAAATAAACATAAAAATAGTCAATAAATTTTACAAAGGACAGATAATGAATAGGCTGTTAACTTACCTGGCATTAATGTATATTCTAAAACTCTAATCATTAGAACAATATGATAAAAATACAAGAATAGACATATATATCTATATGCCATTATAAATGTCTCAGAAAAAGATCTGAATCTAGAGAAGAATGGAGTATATGTCAAAACACCATCTCAAATCAATGAGGAAAGAAGGAATTCTTCAATGGTGATGCTGGAACAGTTGGTTGGCAATTTGGAAAATTTTTCTAAAATAGATCTCTTAGTTTGTACTATCCATCAAGAATAATTACAGATGGACTCAAAATATTAATTACAGACTGCTACTTCTAGAAAAATGGTTCACTAATTTCAATGATCAAATAAAGCAAGAGTTTTTTAAAATTCATGGCTCTACTCTCAAAGAAAGAGAAAGGAATGGGTGACAGAAACAAGAAGTACGCGGTAGACTCACAAGCTGACTATCCCAAATCTTTGAGAATAAGAAAAATTTAAGCAATCCAATAGAGTGCATGAAGGGGAAAAGAGCAAATAAAAAAAGCATGGTAAATAGAAAAGCTAAAATAAGATGGCAAATATAAATTCAAGTATATCAGTAACCACAATAAATTTAAATCCCCTAAACAATCAGGTTGAAAGATACTCATAAAAAGGAATTATTTAAAGCCAGCTATATGCTATTTACAAGAGACCTGCCTAAAACCTTTAGCAATATAATGACTAAATGTCAAGGATAGATAAAAATAGATGATTCACAAAATCAAAGCTGGGTCACCTATGTGTATATCAGAAAAGTTAACTTTAAAGTAAACAGCATTGGAGGAGCTTGGGAAGATGATCGAGTAGGAGGACCCTGTGCTCACTCCATCCACATTTACAACAAGGTATCATCTACATCCAAATCAATAAACTGGAGAGTGATCCAAAGACTAGCAGAACAAACTCCACAACTAAATATAGAGAAGAAGCTGCATCCAAAAGTTTAGGAAAGTCAGAAAGGTGGAGGGAGGTTGCCCACAGAAGGGAGGGTGCTACATGCACAGAAGCAAGAGAAATGGGCCCTCATACCAGGGAGTTCACACAGGTAACATTTATCCCCACAAAGTTTGGCTTTAAAAAACCAGAGTGGCCGAATTCCATGAGTTTGTAAAACCAGTGATACTTGGAGACTAGAGCTTTAAAAATCAGTTGACTCAACACTGGGTGAGCCTGAAGGACGAGTGATAGCTGGTTCTCCACCCTTAAAGACACAGCAGCTTGCACACAGAGGCAACATAAAAAAGGCAGTTTACACAACACTGGGAGCAAACAGGAAACAGATCTGTTCATACTGATTTCGGAGCATGTTGAGGCACTTCTTTGAAAATGAGGGAGCTGGCAGTTGCCATTTTCCTCCCCAACTCCCCAGCATAAACACAGAGCCACCTGCAGGAGGCAGCCCTGGACAGACACTTGCTACCTAAACTGTTAGCAGTGCACCAGGCCAAAAGTTCTCCTGAAGACTCACCACTCCAAGCCTGCTAGGCTCAGCCCTGGGCTCAGGACAAATTCTGTTAAAGCCTTGAACATATCCCACCCAGCCACCACCACATATCAGGCCTTGTGCCCCCAGCCACCTCTGTGCACAGCCCCCAGCTACTGCAGCACTTTGGGGGATCTAGTATAGGACAAGAGGCCTGGCACAAATTGTGCTAACATTGTTGCCCCACTCCCAAGTTCCCTGGTGGACATGCCAACTCATAGCTGGCCTACCTGGGTCCCACTAACACCACAGAGAGCAAGCACAGCCTACAATAGGCAGACAGTCAGTGAAGATGATTGCACTGAAAGGAAAAGTGACTCAGATACAATAGCAGGGCCTAAGCAACACACATAAGATACTCTCCTGAAAAGCTAGGTTCTGGTGAACATGGAATGTTGCACATCAGGGCACTCCAGGACCTCTTCTTCATGAAGTCACTACTTTCAAGAGCAGAAGAAATAGCTGAATTTCTAAGCACACAGAAACAGACACAGAGAGGTAGACAAAATGAGGAGAAAAAAAATTATCCCAAATGGCAAAGCAGGACAGGGCCACAGCCAGAGATTGAAGTAAAATGGATATAAGTAACATACGTGATAGAGAATTTAAAGCAGTGATTATAAGGGTACTCACTAGACTTGACAAAAGTGTGGAAGACATGAGACCCTTACCACAGAGATAAAGAATAACATAGCAGAGATTAAGAGCTCAATAAACAAAACGAGAAAAAGCTAGATGGAATGAATAGCAAGCTAGAAAAAGCAGAGGAACAAATTAGTGGCCTAGAAGATAGAGTAATGAAGAGTAATCAAGCTGACCAAAGAGAGAAAAAATAATTTCACAGAATAAGATTAGGCTTAGGGAACTCAGTGACTCCATCAAATGTAATAACGTCCATATTACAGGAGTCCCAGAAGAAGAAGAGACAGAAAAAGGGGCAGGATATTTACTTGAAGAAATAATAGCTGAAAATGCCCCTAATCTGGGGAAGGAAACAAATATCCAGATCCAGGAGGCACAGAGAACTCCCATCAAAATCAACAAAAGTAGACCAACACCAAGATGTATTGTAATTAAATTTGCAAAATATAACAATAAAGAAAAAAATCTTAAAAGCAGCAAGACAAAAGAAGTCTGTAACTTCCAAGAGAAAACCCATAAGTCTAGCAGGAGATTTTTCAACAGAAAGTTGGGAAGCCAGACGGAAGTGGCAGTGCTGAATGGGAAAAAATCTGCAGCCAAGAAAACTCTATCCAACAGGGCTGTCAAACAAAAAACTAAAGTTCATGAACACTAAATCAGCCCTGCAAGGAATGTTAAAGGGGACACTTTGAGTTGAAAGGAGAGACCAAAAGTGACAGTATCTTTATACTGGTTCGCCAGTTCCTACTCGTAGGAACCACAAAAGCAGGAAAAATAAAAATTTTGTAAAAAATCAGTCAAGGAACTCACAACATAAAAGGATGTGAAATATGACAATGTATACCTAAAATGTGGGGAGGAAAGAAGTAAAGAATGAGTTCAAACAAAAATGACCATTAACTTAATATAGAATGCTATATGCAGAAGACGTTATATACAAACCTAATGGTAACCATATATCAAAAATCACTAATAAATATACAAAGAATAAAGAGAAAGAAATCCAAAATATCACTAAAGAAAAGCAGCAAACCATGAAAGAGAGAAATACAAGAAATGATCAGAGAAAATCTTCAGAACAACCACAAAACAAACAATAAAATGACAATAAATACATATCTATCAATAATTACTTTGAATGTAAAGGACTAAATGCTTCAATCTAAAAATATGGGGTAACAGAATGGATAAAAAAACAAAACCCATCTATATGCTGTCTACAAGAGACTCATTTTAGACCTAAAGACACCTATAGATTGAAAGTGAGGGGATGGAGAAACATCTATCATGCAAATAGATGTCAAAAGAAAGCTGGAGTAGCAATATTTATATCAGACAAAACAGACTTTATTTTTTTTAAAGATTTTTTTATTTATTTGTCAGAGAGAGCAAGCAAGAGCGAGAAAGAGCAAGTGGCAGGCAGAGGGAGAAGCAGACTCCCCGTTGAGCAAAGAGCCTGATGCAGGACTCAATCCCAGAACACTGGGATCATGACCTGTCCAAGACCTTTGGGAAGCAGCAAGAATGGTTCTAAGAGGAAAAGTTATAGCAATACAGCCCTACCTTAAGAAGCAAGAAAACCTTCAAATAAAGAACTTAACCTTACACCTAAAGGCACTAGAAAAAGAACAATCAACAAAACCTAAAACCATCAGAAGGAAGGAAATAATAAAGATTAGAGCAGAAATAAACAATATAGAAACTAAAAAAACAATAGAACAGATCAATGAAACCAGGAGCCAGTTCTTTGAAAAAAGAAATCAATAAAATTGATAAACTTTTAGCCAGCTTTATCAAGAAAAAAGACAAAGGACTTGAATAAATAAAGTCACAAATGAGAGAGTAGAAATAATAACCAACACCACAGAAATAAAAAGGATTATAAGAGAATATTATGATAAAACTATATGCCAAAAAATTAGATAACCTAGAATAAATGGACAAATCCCTAGAAACATAAATACTACCAAAAGTGAAAGAGGAAGAAATAGAAAATTTGAACAGACTGATAACCAGCAAAGAAATTGAATCAGTAATCAAAAAACTCCCAAGAAATAAAAGCCCAGAACAAGATAGCTTCACAGGTGAGATCTACCAAACATTTAAAGAAGAGTTAATACCTATTCTTCTTAAACTATTCCAAAAAATAGAAAAGGAAGGAAAACTTCCAAATTCATTCTTTGAGGCTTAGCATTACTCTGATACTAAAACCAGATAAAGACACCACTAAAAAAGAGAGCTACAGGCCAATATTCCAGATGAACATACATGCAAAAGTCCTCAACAAAATACTATCAAACTTAATTCAACAATTTATTTAAAAAAATCAGTCACCAAGGTCAAGTGGGATTTGTTCCTGGGCTGCAAAGGTGGTTCAATATTTGTAAATCAATCAATGTGATACATAACATCAATAAGAGAAAGGATAAAAACCATATGATCATTTCAATAGACACAGAAAAAGCATTTGACAAAGTACAACATCCATTCATGATAAAAACCCTCAACAAAGTAGGTTTAGAGGGAACATACCTCAACATAATACAAGCCATATATGAAAAACCTGCAGCCAATATCATACTCAATGGGGGGAAAAATGCGAGCTTTTCTTCTAAGGTCAGGAACAAGACAAAGATGTCCACTCTCACCAATTCTGTTCAACATAGTACTGAAAATCCTAACCACAGCAATCAAACAACAAGAAGAAATAGAAGGCATCCAAATTGGTAAGGAAGAAGTCAAACTTTCACTATTTGCAGATGATGTTACTCTATATAAAAAACCCTAAAAACTCCACCAAAAAAACCTCTAGAACTAATAAATGAATTCAATAAAGTTACAGTATACAAAATCAATGTACACAAATTTGTTGCATCATGATGTGATGAGCACTGGATATTATACACAACTGATAAATTATTGAACACTAAATCTGAAACTAAATATGTACTATATGTTGGCTAATCGAATTTAAATAATAAAAAAAATTGTTGCATCTCTATACACCAATAATGAAGCAGCAAAAGAGAAATTAAGAAAATAATCCCATTTACAATTGCACCCAAAATAATAAGATACCTAGGAATAAACCTAACCAAAGAGGTAAAAGACCTGTACTTTGAAAATTATAAAACACTGATGAAAGAAATTGAAGATGACCCCAAGAAACGGAATGACATTCCATGCTCATGGATTGGAAGAAAAACACTGTTAAAATATCTATACTACCCAAAACAATCTATACACTTAGTGCAATCCCTATCAAAATACCAACAACATTTTTCACAGAACTAGAACAAACAATCCTAAAATTTATATGGAGCCACAAAGACTCCAAATAGCCAAAGCAATCTTGAAAAGGAAAAGCAAAGTTGTAGGCATCACAATTCCAGACTTTAAGTTATACTACAAAGCTATAGTAATCAAAACAGCATGGTACTGGCACCAAAATAGACACATAGATCAATGGGATAGCATAGAAAACCCATAAATAAACACACAATTATATGGCCAATTAAACTTTGACAAAGCAGGAAAGAATATCCAATGGGAAAAAAACAGTCTCTTCAACAAATGGTGTTGGGAAAACTGGACAGCAGCATGCAAAAGAAAGAAACAGGACCACTTTCTTACACCACACACAAAAATAAACTCAAAATGGATTTAAGACTTAGGTATGAAACGTGAAACCATAAAAATCCTAGAAGAGAGGACAGGCAATAATTTCTCTGGCATTGGCCATAGCAGCATCTTTCTAGATATGTTTCCTGAGACAAGGGAAACAAAAGCAAAAATAAACTATTGGGACTACATCAAAATAAAAATCTTCTCCACAGAGAAGGAAACAATCAAGAAAATCAATAAGCGACCTATGGAATGGGAGAAAATATTTGTAAATGAGACATCTGATAAAGGGCTAGTATCCAAACTATATAAAGAACTTATAAAACTCAACACCCAAATAACAAATAATCCAGTTAAAAATGGGCAGAAGACATGAACAGACATTTCTGCAAAGAAGACATCCAGATGGTCAACAGACACATGAAAAGATGTTCGTCATACTTACCACCAGGGAAATGCAAATCAAAACTACAATGAGATATCACCTCACACCTGTCAGAATGACTAAAATCAAAAACACATGAAACAAGTGTTGGCAAAGATGTGGAGAAAAAGGAACACTTGTGCACTATTGGCAGGCTTGCAAACTTGTGCAGCCACTCTGGAAAACAGGATGGAGGTTCCTCAAAATGTTAAAAAAAAAACAAAAACAAAACTACCTTAGATCCAGCAATCACACTACTGATCTACCCAAAGAATACAGAAACACTAATTCAAAGGGATACATGCACCCCTACGTTTATAGCAGCATTATTTACAATAGCCAAGATATGAAAGCAGCCCAAGTTTCCATCAACTGGTGAATGGACAAAGAAGAAGTGATACATATATACACAATGGAATATTATTCAGCCATAAAAAGAATGATATCTTGCCATTTGTAATGACATGGAAGGACCTAGGGAGTACAATGCAAGGTGAAATAAGTCAGTCAGAGAGACAAATACTGTATGATTTCACTCACATGTGGAATGAAGAGTAAACCTAAGGAAATTAGAAAAACTAAAATCAGAATACAGAGGAAATTAATGAGATAGAAAATAATACAGAGCATCAACAAACCAAAGGCTGGTCTTTTGGAAAGACTAGTAAAATATGGAAACCACATAATGAATATGTTTAAAAAAAAGAAAGAAAAAACATGTTAAAAATATAAGAAATGAAAGGCAGGGATATAATTAGAGATACAGTGGAGACTAAAAATTCACATGGAAATATCATGACCAACTTTATGCCAATAAATTAGAAATGAATTTTCTAAGAAATAATTACTAAAACGGACTTAAGAAATAACAGAAAAAAACTTGAATAGATCTATATAACCAATAAAGAAACTGAATGAACATTTTAGAATCTACATACAAAATCAGCAGGCCAGAGACTTTCGCAGACGAGTTCTACCTGAATTTCACAGAACAAGTATTTTCTTTCTTATGCCCCTGAAGAATAGATGTGTTCTATCATACAAATTGTTCTACAGCAGTGGTTCTCAAACCTGGCTTCACATTATAGTCACCTGGGGAGCATTTTAAAATATTGATGCCTGGATCTACCTCCAGAGATTCTGATTTATTTGGTATCGGACAAAAAACACTGAACATTATTTTATACACAAACAAAAGCCAAAAAACAAAAACTCCCCAAGTAATCCAAATGTGCACCTGGGAATCACTGAACTAGTGAATAAGATAATAAATAGTAAAGCTAGCCAAGTCATTTATTGAGGCAAATACAAACTTGATACAAAATCCCAACTTAGACAACACAAGAATAAAATCATAGATCAATCTCATGTATATATAGATGTAAAAATTCTAGACATTGGGGAGGGTATGTGCTACCGTGAGCGCTGTGAATTGTACAAGACTGTTGAATCACAGATCTGTACTTCTGAAACAAATAACGCAACATATTTTAAGAAAAAAGAAAAAGAAGAAGATAACAGGAGAGGAAGAAAAGGGGAGTATGTCAGAGGGGGAGACGAACCATGAGAGATGATGGACTCTGAAAAACAAACTGAGGGTTCTAGAGGGGAGGGGGGTGGGGGGATGGGTTAGCCTGGTGATTGGTATTGAGGAGGGCACGTTCTGCATGGAGCACTGGGTGTTATGAACAAACAATGAATCATGGAACACTGCACCAAAAACTAATGATGTAATATATGGTGATTAACATAACAATAAAAAATTAAAAAAAAAAAGAAAATAGTATAAAACTAAATCAGACATGCATTAAAAAGAACATGATGGTGCCCCTGGGTGGGTCAGTGGGTAAGCATCTGACTCTTGATTTCAGCTCAGGTCATGACCTCAGGGTCGTGAGAATGAGGAGCCCCATGATGGGCTCTGAGCTCAGTGAGGAGTGTGCTTAAGATTCTCTCTCTCCCTCTCCCCTTACCCCTCCCCACTCCATGGGCGCTCTCTCTCTCTAAAATAAATTAAATCTTAAAAAAAAAAACATGATGACAATGTGTGGCTTAAACTAAGAGTGCAAAGATCTTTTAAACTGACAAGAACAGATGCTACAGCGGATCATAGGGGAAGAGAGGAAAAAAATGAAACAAGATGAAACCAGAAAGGGAGACAAACCATAAGAGACTCTTAATCTCAGGACACAAACTGAAGGTTGCTGGAGTGGAGGGGGGTGGGAGGGATGGGATGGCTGGGTGATGGACATTGGGGACGGTATGTGTTGTAGGGAGCACTGTGTATTGTGTAAGACTGGTGAATCACAGACCTGTACCCCTGAAACAAATAATACATTATATGTTAATTTAAAAAAAAGCAAAAAAGAAAAAAGAAGAACAGATGCTAAACTTGATCTTAGCCAAAAGGCCAAGAAGTGATGCCAAGATCTTTTGACATTAAAATATTTATCACTAAAAATCATAATTTTAACAGATTAAGGGGGAAAATCTTATCATAATGTGGATACAGATTTTTTTTTTAGAAAATCCAAAGTCCACTCAAGAGTGAAATAACTTTGGCAAACTACAATTATATGGGATCTTCCTTAACCTGATAAGAGCTATCAAACCCCAAATAAACAGTAGACACGTTACTTACTGGGAAAATTTTCAAAGTGCAGTATTCCTTTTAAAGTTGAGAAAGTGACAAGAATGACATATTGTTGCTTATTAAGCATATACTAGAGATCCTAGCTGGTGCAAAGAGACAAGGGAAAAAAAAGTGCACAATTGACTATGAAGAACACAGTTATGATCATTCACAGGTGACAATGCTGTAAGGGATGACCGATAGAGTTGTACCAAGCTTGTTGATAGGGAGAAAATATTTTAAAGGTCACAGTTGTTTCCAAGTTAATAAATTCAAGGGAATTCCAATTTAAGTTCTAAAAGGGGATTTCACAGAAATGGACAGACTGACTCTGAAAATCATTTGGAGACATCAAAGTCCTAAAAAGAATCAAGAAACTGTCAAAGAATGATAAAAATGGAGAATTTTCCCTACCAGGTATCAATATTCATCATCATAATAATACAAGCCATAAAGGCAATAGTTGATAAATATGCTACATTAAAATTAAAAACTTGTGTATATCATAAAATGCCATAAACTTAAAGACAAGTCATAGATTTGGGACAGATGTTTACTACATATATAACACTCAAAGGATTTGGGTCAAGAATAAATAATCCCAACAATCCATAACTCAAAAAAAGCCAACAATGCAACAAAAAGTGAACAAGTGATATGAATAGGCAATTCACAAAGAGAATGCCAAATTTATACAATTATATGTAATAAAGTATTAAAAATATGTAAGCTAGAAATATAGGCATCTATCTGGGTATATCCTGAAAGTATAATATTGAACAACAAAAATCAGGTGGAAAAAGATCCTATTTTGGTAAAAATTGTAAAGTCCACAAAACAATACTTCATAATGTGCATGGTTGTAAACATATGTAGAAAATATAGAAAATGCAGGTAAATTACATACACAAATTTCAGCAGAGGAAGGGAAGGGAAAGGGATGAAGGTCAGTCTTTAGCTATAGATGTAACTGTATTTATGAAAAAAACTTAAGTAAACATGACAAAATGTTAGTGTCTGTTAAATCTGTGTGTTTGATTAATGGGTGCTTGTTATATTGAATTTATGCACTTTTCTTATGTTTGAAATATATCACGATTTAAATTACATTAAAGGGGTACCTAGTTGGCTCTGTCAGTTGAGTGTCTGACTCATGGTTTTGGCTCAGGTCATGATCTCAGGGTCGTGGGATCTAACCCCTCATCGGGCTCCGAGCTCACTGGGGAGTCTGCTTGAGATTTTCTCTTTCCCTCTCCTTCTGCCCCCACCTCCCCCAGCTCTCCCTCTCCAATAAATAAATAAATCTAAATAGATAAATAAATTACATTTAAAAATGTTTAAACCTTAAATGATTGTAAGAAAATATTTACCTGCTCATGGGAGAAGGGAAGGCCTTTTAAATATGAAAGAAAAATCATAAAGGAAAAGATTGATAAATGTGACTACATAAAAAGGTAAAAATTCAGGGGCACCTGGGCACCTTTATTCAATTTTTTTTATAAAAATGTGGGGTTTTTTTAAAGATTTTTATTTATTTATTTGACAGAAGCACAGCGCGAGAGGAACACAAGCAGGCGGAGTGGGAGAGGGAGAAGCAGGCTTCCCGCTGAGGAGGGAGCCTGATGTGGGGCTCAATCCCAGGACCCTGAGATCGTGACCTGAGCCAAAGGCAGACGCTTAACGACTGAGCCACCCAGGCGCCCCAAAAATGTGTTTTATTTTAAAACAGGTTTGTAAAAGTAGAAATCACATACAAAAATACAGATTACTCTGACATGTTAGCAAAATAGCTTATGGCTGGACTTGAGTTTGGAAGTACTGTATGTTTGAGGGCATCTGAAAATCACAGCCCAAATGGATCCTATCATCAGCCCTTGGCACTAATCTGTAAACAATATTTTCATGTAGTATATTTAGCACTTTTTAACTAGTACAAAATCGAAACATAATCATTTCCTGTTTAACACCACTTTAAAATGTTCTTCCTTAGGTCTGAGCAGATAAGGGCACTTCGTATCGTTGTTTCTAACATTTGAAGTCTAACTTAAAAACAATTAATGTTAATAGAAATAACAGGTTTTAGCTCTTTTTGTTCCATTTTGAACATATGGGAAAGTCATCAATTTAAAGAAATTAGTGTTTTGTTTTTTTAAGTAGAATTTAATTCTTTTCCTTCTAGACACCATTAAAAAAAAAATCACTGTTGCTATCAAAAAATTCCACACCTGAGTCTTAACTTTTATGTAGCTTCAAGTTGTCTTACTGCTTTGAAACTGCATGGAGCCCACACCTACTTCAAGGGTGTATTTCTGAGTGAAAGAACATGTAGTTCTTAGGTAACTCTAGGTCCAGTAACTAGAAAACCATGACTTTCAAACAATTGTTGTGGGAGACAATTTTTTTTAAAAGGCAATTTAAAATACTTGATTCCAGAGAAATATAAAAATAACTTTAAGAACCTTGGCAATAAGGAAAATGGCAGGCAACTCCGGTTTGGCATTCCATCCAACATTTCAAGAATAAAGACTGGCTACTACCACCTTCCTAAAACAAAGTGGGTCATTTTAAAAGCTAAAGAACCCACGATAACCCATGTTATCATTTGATCATAAAGCTAGAAGACCACAATTATATTTCCTCTGCTAATTTGGAATTCTATGAACACAGGACACGAAGGAAACTTCACAAATATGCATTAGAGTTGGCTTGAGATTCTCTACCTCTGCCCCTGCCTCCCACCTCTGCTCATGCTCTTTCTCTCAAATAAATAAATAAATCCTTAAAAAAAACTTCAAAAATTTTTAATTACAAAAGTGAAGAAAATATATATGCATAAATAAATTATATATAAAATTAGTAATATTAATGTAAAAAATCACTCTTAATATCAATTTGTTCATCAAATGTGAACAATATTAATAAACAAGAATACTTAAGTTTAATGAGTATGCAGTGAGATTAGCACTTTTATCAATTGCTATTGGGAATTTAAAATGGCTGATCTGTGGGGAGAGCAATAGATAATACTAAAAAGAGCATTAAAATTGTTCATACTAAAAACAGACATTAACCTGATAAAAATTATGATCTCTGAGGGGTGAGATGGCAGAAATGATTTACATTTCCTATATTCTATGCTTATTTTTTTAGTACCTGGTTTATTTGTTTTTACAATTTAAACTCAAAATTCCTTTTTATTTTTTTTATTTTTTTAAAGATTATTTATTTATTTATTTATTTATTTATTTATTTATTTATTTGACAGAGAGAGACACAGCGAGAGAAGGAACACAAGCAGGGGGAGTGGGAGAGGGAAAAGCAGACTCCTCATGGAGCAGGGAGCCCGATGCAGGGCTCGATCCCAGGACCCTGGGATCATGAGCTGAACCGAAGGCAGTTGCTTAATGACTGAGTCACCCAGGCGCCCCTCAAAATTCCTTTTTAATTTAAACATTTCAATAAAAAAACAAGTTGTATCTTTTAGCTTCTAATTCTGCTTCTAAAAACACCATCCTAGGGAAATAAGTAGATGTGTGCACAAATCTTAGTATGCCAGATGATCCTTATAAATTTTATAATACCAAAACATAGACACAGTCTAAATATTAAACATTAGAGGAATAATTGAATATGTTATGGAGCAGACATAAAGGAGTAGTATGCTGATATTTAAAAATATGTTTTTAAAAATTACCACAAGAAAATGCTTGCTACATGATTGTAAGTAAAAAGAACGGATAGCTCAGTGATGTCATTCAGTGTCAAGTTAATGAAAAAAGCTTTGAAATGTAATCCAAGTTGAGAAGGGGACAAATGGTTTTTGTTATAAGACCATGCTTATGCTGACAAGGGAGCGATTCATCTCCTATGTAGACCCAATGAAGGATTTGGGCAGGAAAGAAATTCCCCCTGTGAGATGTGCTTTTTAAAATTATTTTTTATTTTGTTCTGCCCAAGAATATAAAAATATCAAATAGCAGACTGCAAGCCAGAACAGAGGATCACCCTGACATTCTTCCTCCACCATTCCCTCCATTTATAGGACTCAGAACTCACCCCTCTCCCTCTACCTGGCAGAACAGAACTGACAACCTGTACTGGAGACCAACAATTTATACAAGGAGAGAGAAAAGAGAGAGAGAGAGCGATTGGCATTGTCCTGGAACTTGCAACTGACAGACCCAGAAGAAACAAGGGAAGCGGGGACTTCAGGAGGAAGGAATGAATTTAAAAGGACAAAAATGAAAAGAAGAAAAGAAAGAGAAGGCATTCCCCTTCACACAGCTAGAGAAAAAAACCCTCCCAGAACAAACCCAAAAGTGGGGTCCACACACCCTCAGTAAAGTAGGCAGGACAAGAGAGAAAAATCAGGGTTTCACTAACCAACTTTATAGGCACTGTCTGCTACTACCTCCCTGTATAGTCTGGATTAATCACCAGAGGCCTTGAGCAAAAAGTAGTTTGAACTCTTTTCTTGCAAATTTCTGTGATGTTCACTTGTGAGGGTCATAAAATAATAACTGCTATCGGGAGGGAAATATTCATTCCCACTCCCACCGGAGAGCAAAGAATGGTCGACAGGGCTTTGGGGAGATATGCCAAAAAGGCAATAACTGAGCCAGAACATTTGCCCTTGATCTCCAGCTCCTCTGAGAATATTTAAAGATAAATCATATGGGCCAAGTAAGAAGCCTACCATATAGCATATATACACATAAAAAATATCATATATGTATGCATAGAAAGAGAGCAAAAGGCGAGACACCAAAATACTAGTGTTTTCCCAGGGTTTGAGATTACAAGTGATTTTTATTTTCTTATGCAGCACAGCATTTTAAAATATTAATTGATGCTTGTTTTCCTTCTTGATAATCCTTTCTGCCCTGCAGTACATCCCACAATTAAAATTAAACACTAGCTCTGAAGCTTATTGCCCCAGGGAAGGAAGGACAAAAAATAACCCAGGAAAACAATGAGTCAAAATTTTTATATTTGAGTTTCAAAATAAAACTGTAAAGTCCTTAGCTAAGAGGAGAGACTGAAAGCCAAAGAAACTGATTTGCTAGAGTGAGGCACCCAAGAGAGAAAAATAACATTTTGGAATTCTAAAACTTGCCATTCATAAAGACTGGAGGACCCAGGGTTTATAGCATAAATCATTTAGCAGGGAAGAATTTGTAGTGATATAGGAGGGGTTTTCCAGCCATAAAGAGAAAAAAGAATCCCTTCTGTACTGGTAGATGTTTGGAGAAGTTTGAAAGACTAAAGATGCCCTCTCCCCAGGTCAAAAGCCACTGAAATGAGAATGGAAAGTTGAAAAAAAAATCAGATCTGTTTGATAATTCTACATGTGCCCCATTTGTCAACTACATCTTTTGGAGGAGGCAGCCTCTAAGAATGCCCCTGGTGACTGCAAAATGGCTGTACTGGAGTAGGGATGGCAGTATGGCATGTCTAGGCACAAAGGGACTTGATATAGTGCCACTTTTTCCTGAATCTCTCTTGGCTTCCAAGGTGTGTGTAGGTAATCTGAAAAGTTCCCATGTGTCTGAAAGTAGCGAGGAAAATTACCAAGAACTGATAAACAGTATGTCTTGCCAGGGTGTTATCATAGCCCAGGGACAAGGAACGGAGTAGCAGAAGGTGCAACTAGACAGCCGAAGTCTGAAGCTAGTGAAATTGACTGAGTCTCAGCAACTGAGTTTATCTATACGAGCTGAAAAGGAGGTCCAATTAGCCTGAAATTACTATCAGGCTTCCAGTTCCCCCACTTACCCTACCCCCAAACCATTACTGTGCGTTGCCCACACCAAGAGAAGTACACAAGTAAGCACATCAGCATGGAATGCAGAGGTGCTGATACACACGTTCAGGCTAAACAAGCTACACACACCTCAGTGGAGGTCAATCAGCATAGAGGGTTGATGTTCACGCCCAAAGGAAATTAGAACACCCAGAAGAAAGGAAGAAGCAATTGAGTCCTTCATAAAGGACTGAGCTTAAAATCAGAAATACTTAAGATATATTGCAGAACTAAGTTTACTGCAGAAAATTGAAAAGCAAGTTAAAAGCTAGGTGACTTCCAATTGTAGGGAAATAAAGAACCTCGCAGTCTTGTACAGTTGAGTTGTGATTGTGAAAATTTCGACTTCTATATTTCTTTAAACTTTCTGGAATTTTCCAAATGTACTGCATATTTACACTTATTCTTTCAAACCTGAACAAAACAAACATTAAAATAAAGCTATTGGAAAATGTTTTTTCAAAGATGCAGACTACCTTATGTTAGTTTTACAAAGTTCTAGGCTAGTAGAAGTCTGAATTTAAATCTAGAGGCACCATAAAAGAGGGGGTCCTGTTGTCAGCATGCAAAGTGCCAAACTTAGAAGCTGATAGAGACTTGCTGAACATTTTTTAATCAATACACATTAAAACCTTTAGAAGTTGCTAAAATCTGTAGGTATCTGGAGACAGTATCTTTTGTTCTAAGAGAAAGTGAAAGATTCTTCATCTCAAATAGGGAAAAGAGTGACATTTGATAAACAACTTGGTAAAGGTATGAACAAAGTGTTATGGGAGCAAATGCAGGGGAGTCATTAGTTCCTTGGAGAGGTTCATAATTCTCTTGCAAGTTGAATCTGCAAACTTAAACATATAAAGTGATGACAGTGAACATTGATACTTCCTTTTCTTTGACAAATCCTCATAATAGGTGTGTGAGTTGATGTCAAGGTAGAGAGGACATAATCGAGGATGCTTCTTGCTGTCCTGGAATAAACGTGGTGTTACAAAGAATAAATTTTCCCTGTCATTTTTAGACTCAATCCAGGAGTAGCAAATGCTTAACACCCTGGCTGACCTGGCCCACAGACATGTTTATTCTGGCTTACAATTTTCTTTAAAATAAATTTAAGCATCCTTTGGTTTATCATACTTGCTCCAGGTCACCATTGGACACACCAGTCCCTTTTGGAAAATCAACACTTCTCAAAGGTTAAGAATAGAGACACTAATAGAGTACTTGAGTTGAAATTCAAGATTTATCACTTACTAACCATGTGACCTTTGAGAAATGATTTAACTTCTCTGTGCCTTGGCTGTCTCATCTATAAAATGGGAATAGTAATAGTAGGGTTGTAGTGAGAATTAGGTGAATTAATATTCATAAAGCATTTAGAATAATGCCCAGCACACAGTAAGCGCTGTGTAAAGATTTGTTAAATATAATATTGGCTTACCTCTAGCTTGATTGTGTTCCCTCCTTGGCCCCTATAAACATTTGGGCTTGTACCTCTGGCTTAATTTTATCCCCCAATAAAACTCTCACCTTGGCCTTCCATGTAAGCAATTGGGTGTCCCTCCCTGCAGGGTGTGATATGAGGGATCCCAAGAGTTATTTTCCACATATCTCCCCTATATGTACCATATGACTGACTCATTACCATCGTCATAAAAATGTCCTGAGCTCCTTGAACACTGGAGACACTAAGGGACACAGATACAGTCTCTGTCTTACGGGGATGACTGTCCAGTCAGAGAGACTGGGATTGTGTAGTGCAATAGAAGATTGCATATGCTAAATGCTAGATGATTGGAGTCTACTGGAGAAAGCAGTGACCACAGAGGGATGGGTTGGGCCAGGTAGGCTCTATAGAGGGTATGGGGCTTGAGCTAGTTCTTGAGGGGAGAGTAGAGCTTAGATCTGGCTGGGGATTAGGTAGAGGAAGGCATTCTGAACAAGAATTTATCGGGAAGTTTGAGAAACTACACACACATTTCCTTTGAGTAGGGAGCAGGTTATGTGTCAGAAATCTTTTTTTGGTTTTAGATTTATTTATGTTTTTAAGCTTTAGAAACTAGCCTTTAAAGTATCCTCATCCCCTTCCCTCAGATAGTAAAATACACTCTGACAACTGATACCATTTTAACTGAAGAAGTTCTCCTTATGTGTCAGAAATTATAGGAGATCTAGGCCCATATATGAGGACTGGATTGTAGAGAGCACTGAACTCCAGATGAAGGGCTCAAGGTTTTATCTTGAAAGCAGTAGGAAGTCAAAGGAGATTCCAGAGCTGGGAGAGATGGTAAGGAAAGAGTGATGATTTCTACAAAGAAATATTTTATGACGATTAATCTGTTAACAAGATGGAGGATGGACAGGAGCCAGTGGATAGCAGGGAAGTTAAAACACCAGAGAGGAAACTTGAAGACTGGCTGGGAGAATATTTCAATAAACAGTCTGAGATTGAGCTGACCTAGGTCTGGATCAAAGTGGAGCCATGAACCTGGAAAGGAAAGGATGTAAACCAAAGACATTGTTATGAAGCCTCTCAATTATTTTGCCTAATTAATTTCTTTCTATTCATCCATCAAAATGAAGAGTTAGCTCTTCAAGAACTCTGTTTTCCCACAGCTTTAAGTGCATTTGTACATATTACAACAAACTAAAATGTTCTGTTATCATGTATGTTTCTTCTTAACTTTAGAAACTCCTACAGATGATGTTTTTTTTTATTTAAAGATTTTATTTATCCATTTATTTGAGACAGAGAGAGAGAAAGAGAGAGAGAGAGAAGGGGAGGAGCAGAGGCGAAGGCAGAGGGAGGGGGAAAGAATCTCAGGCAGACTCTGCGCTGAGCGTGGAGCCTGACACAGGGCTCTGTCTTACGACCCTGAGATCATGACCTGAGCCGAAACCAAGAGTTGAACGCTTAACTGACTGAGCCACACAGGCTCCTCAGGTTATGGGGTTTTGTGTGATTTTGTTTGTTTCTCTAGAACCCATCACAGTGCCTGGTACATACTGAAGTTTTAAAAAGTGTAAAACTGAACCAAAGAATCAATACAAATAGGTAGCTTTTGATGAATGGGGAAAGAAGTAGCTTTTGAGGCTGCTTGGCACTTGGAAGTCTAAGAGAATATGATAAAAAGAATTTGGAAGAGGATCACGTGGGGTGGGGGGAGGAAAGAAATTTTCAGGTGTGAAAGCTTTGAAAATCTCTTTTTCTCTCTCTCCATCCTTTTCACACCTTTTCCTCTCCGTTTCCTTCCCTCTCTCCTTCCCTCCCTCTCTCAATAAAGTTACTACTTAGGAGGAATAACAAAGCTATATATTTTAATAACTTTGTACACAGTTATTATAAAAACTACAAGGCATAGAGCCCCATTAGGGAATGGAACACAGGAACAATCAGTCTGAGGTTAGAATATAGACAGAAGCAGAGCATCTGGTGATCTGTATGAAATGGGGGTTCAGGGAAACTGAGATGGGATACGAAAAATGCAAGGGGCTCTAAAAGAGTAAACTATTTACTGGCCAATAAAACAATTGGATTAATGTCACCATGATCATCAGCTTTGGGTTTGACCTACCACTGTCCCTGAAAAGATGAAGTCACATACTATTAAATGAAATGTAGAAAGGGACATTTCAAATATAGCCATGCTACTTCCAGATTAAACTTTCCAGGGTCCGCAATTGTCCTTCCACTTCTATAGAACCAGGGACACTGCTTATCTCAGGGACTATCTCTGAACAGTTAAACAATGCAGGAAACTATCCCTTATCTCTTATCTCCTGGAGGTGGATGGGTTTCCAAGAAGCTAAAGGACCTTAGGAAACTAGGCAATTTCCCAGTGGCGAGGCATGGCCTTTTCACTGAACTGCTCAAGAGGTATCTGCTCCCTTTTATCCTGAGAGAGAAGTATGAAATGATATAGTTGCAGTCTAATTCTCTGACAATATCAATACGGCCCCAATGAGTCATCACCGTCAGTGAGACATGGACTTCGCACAGGGCGGGGCATACACGGATGCTTAATAAATGTTTCTGGAGTTAACCCGAATTGCACTTGGGGTGGTGGTGATGAATTTGCCCTTATCTAGCTATATGTGGTCAAGGCATCCAGCTGTGATATTTCTGGTCAAGGTTTAGGTACATACAGTGGCCAGAAAATGAAGTAAATAAACTTGGCAAAACTAATGAGGCAGAGTGGAGAACTAGAAATTTCATGGGCTTTAGAGTAAGATATATTGGGATTTCAGTTCTGGCTTTACCACTTCCTAGCTATATGAACTTGGGCAAGTTTATTAACTTCTATGAGCTCCACTACTGCATCTCCAAAATGAGATTATAATAACACTTACCTCATAACAGTTGCTGTTGGGATTATATTATGTAATCCATAATCATCAGTATGGTACTTATGAAGCATCAAACAATATTAGCTTCACAAACGTAGGTACCCTAACCAAGTAAGCAAAACATTGTTATCATTAGAGTTGGACTGATGTGGTAGACAGAATAATGCCCCTGCAAAGACGTCCTTGTCCTAATCCCTAGAACTGTTGAAAATGTTACCTTACATGGCAAAGGGGATTTTTCAGGTATGATTAAAGATCTTGAAATGGGGAGGTTATACTGCATTTTTTCAGTGGGCTCAATGTAAATACAGGGGTCCCTATAAGAGTGAGGCAAGAGGGTCACAGACAGAAAAAGGAGGAGTGATGATGGAAGCCAAGGTCGAAGTGGTGTGCTTTGAAGATAGGGAAGGGGACATAAGCCAAAGAGTGCAGTTGGCCTCTAGAAGCTGGAAAAAGCAAGGAAATGGATTCTCCCGTAGAGTCTGCCAAAGGAACTTAGCCCTATAGATGCCTTGATTTTAAGACTTCTTACCTCTAGAGGCTCCTCGGTGGCTCAGTTGGTTGAGTGACCCAATCTTGGTTTCAGCTCAGGTCATGATCTCATGGGTCTTGATCAGGTCATGATCTCAGGTCATGATCTCATGGATCTCATGGGTCTTGATCAGGTCATGATCTCAGGTCATGATCTCATGGATCTCATGGGACCTTCATTGGGCTCCATGCTCAGCAGGGAGTCTGCTTGAGGATTCTCTACCTCTGCCACTCCTCCCCAATAAATAAACAAATCCTTAAAAAAAAGAGAGAGAGAGAGACTTCTTACCTCCAGAACGTAACACAATACATTTTTGTTGTTTTAAGTCACTAGGTTTGTGGTAATTTGTTACAGCAGCCATAGGAAACTAATAAATCTGGATTTGATGAAAACAATTAAGTGTATTATCATCATCCTCCAAAAAAATCAGCTTTGGGGATGGTATCACCAAATATCTCCACAGTTTGGCACCATAGCAGCTGTTGCCCATTTAAAGTCAAAAACAAAAATAAAACCTGAATTTCTTTTCCAAATCACACAGTATCACTCTGGAATACAAGCCCTTGACTGGACTGGTAACATTTCTTAGAACATGGTCCTAGAATGGCTATATGGGCCCAAAAGAGAAGTTTGTATTGATATTTTTTTTTACCTTCTTCGTGGACGATTCTCACTCTAGGGCTGCAGAGATAGCAAGAAAGATGCTCATCATTTTTTTTTTTTTTTTACCCTTTAAGGAAAAGTGGTCTGCTTTAACCACCTGTGCCTAAGAGGTGGCACCAACTGAGTGAGTGGCTGGCACTGTTCTTATGGATAATGCAAGCCTTCTGGTTCCTACTCATCAGAATCCAAATTGCATTTGATGCTGAGGGGACATGGGCAGCACTCCAACTCTGTTAGTGTGCTATTTGTACTGCTCTGGTGTGAGACAGAGAGGCAAGATATCTGAGCTTCCATGGAAATATGCCTGGGTAAGTTGCTTGCCATTGTTCCAGGTCCTGTGCCTAATTTCAGAAAAAAAAATGAGACCTTTTGGAATGTTCACTTTCACTAGATTAAGAATAAGCTACTTTCAATTTTACAAAAACCACTGAAGCATTTTGCTCAATACTGAACAAACACTGACTTATTTTTGAAAAAGACTACCTTACCATGTAATGTATTTTAACTGTGAAAAGGATGGTGAGGAATTCTCTCCCTTCTTTCATTATTTTGCATTTTTTAAAATGAAGCATCCAATGTAAAAATCACTATGGACACAATGTTTACATTTTCCTGCCAGCATCAATAAATTCAGCTTTATTTTTTTAAAAGGCAAGCTTCTGTCTGCTGGAAATAAAAATTTTTTTTCAAGTTAACTTTTTCATTATTTGAGTCTAGTTGACACACAATGTTACATTAGTTTCAGGTGTACAACATAGTGATTCAGCATCTCCCTATGTTACGCTATGCTCACTGCAAGTGTAGCTTCCATCTGTCCCCATACAGTATCATCAACTATATTCCCTATATGCTGTGCCATGTATTTCTGTGGCTTAGTCATTCCATAAAGAGGCCTGTACCTCCCTCTCCCCTGCACCCATTTTGCCCATTCCCCTCTTCCCTCTGGCAACCATGAGTTTGTTCTCTGTATTTATAAGTCTGATTCTGTTTGTTCATTTATTTGTTTTGTCTTTTAGATTCCACATATGAATGAAATCATATGGTATTTGTCTTTCTCACTCTAACTTGTATCATTTATATTATACCCTCTAGGTCCATCCATGTCGTTACAAATGGCAAGACCTCATCCTTTTTTATGGAAAAAAATCTTGACCATTGAGTTATTGGGGAAAAATCTCAGATATAACCTGAGAAGACCAAACTTTGTATTTCCCATACACATTGGATATGGACAAATTCCAGAAGTCTAATAGTCAGAAGCACATAACTTTTAGCCAATTAATAAGATCCCTGCACTAACTCCTCCTTTTGAGGCAAATTTCCAAAATTAGAAGTCATGTTCATATCCCAGAGCTCAGTACAGTGCCTGGCATTCATGCACACATTTATTTATTCATAATTCCATTCATTCAACAAATATTTACCAGGCGCATGGTAATAGGAATATAAGAGTGAATAAGACAGGTCTTTGGACTCATGGAACTTAAGGTCTAGTGAATGGTACATAGTAGACATGTGTTACATGTTTGATAAATAAATAAGTTTATTTGTTTATCTGTAGTTCCAAGGTTAATTACTAAGAAATGCCCTAATTTCTGTGTGTGTGTGGGTGTGTAGTCATAATGGTATTTAAACTAAAGAGAGGAAACAGACACCATGGGGGTGAATCTCATATACTTCACCTAATCTACGCCTGTGCCACTGACAGCTCTAGTCATGAATGTAACCACTGAAGGTAAGGATGATAACCCTGAGATCTTCAATGAAAATCACTATATTTTGATTAAGGCAAGAAAGTGGACTCAGACACTTTTAACGAGAGTTGGGAAGAAAAGGGGTTCTAAGTCATCTTAAATAAATCTAATTATCTCAGAATCAGTATGGTGTAGTGGTTTCCAAAGAACATGGGATATGGAGTGAGATAGCCTGGATTTGAATCTCAGCTCTGTTACATGCATTTGGGCACCTCTCTAGGACTATATGTTTAAAATAGAGGTAATAATACTAACCTAGCAGGGTTCTGGGAATTAGATGAGACAATGCATGTGAATCACTTACCACAAGGCCCCATACATAGTTCTCAGTGAAACTGCTGGCTGTTGTTATTTTTGTTTTTGGTGCTATTATGCTGATTTCCCACAAATTCAGTTAGCTAAGAATTTGCTATGTCCTGACCACCCATACTTACTGGGCTTCCCAGTATAAACAGAAAAGAAAATTGGTCACAGAAGACAAAATATGACTTTGATTCTCTTTCTGAGCCATACATACATCCCCTCTATGGTGTCTTCTTCCCCTCTTCAGTTCTAAACACTATTATAATCTCTCTCTCTCTCTCTCTCTCTCTCTCTCTCTCACACACACACACACACACACACACACACACACACACACACACGCACATGAATTAGGCCAGAGTTGGCATGACCTGAGAGAATTTGTTGAGAAAGATCCTGAGATTGCACTGGGAATCAACATTTAAAAGTAGCATGATTGATTAGTAATGCCTGTTAAGGGCTTGGATTAGTAAGTGATAGTATACATGCTATATATTTGGCATCTGGCTATATATTTGGCACCCTTTACTGGCAAGAAAGGAGAGATCATTAACACATTAGTATGACGTTCACTCTATTTTCTTTCCTTTTTTTAATTTTTGGAGTACACACATGCCTTTTAGGTTTTAGTATTTATTGTGGAATAAAAGTCTTAGCTTCCTATGAAATTTCCAGCATTGGCAAGCAAGTAATGAAGAGACTTAGGAGGATAGCACTGCCTTTCTGGAAATTGTGTCAGATGATACAACAACCTGCTTCACTCTTGCTTAAGTTGCTCCTTAATTTTTGTGATTCCACAAATGTATTTGCCTTAGACAAATGTAAGATTTCCCTTAATAAATGTTCCTTAATAAAAGCTCTACTAACAACCTATCAATGAGATAACATTATATATTTATACAATGGAATACTAATCAGAAATTTAAAATGAAGGAATTACTGATACATGGAACAATATGAATAAATTTCACAGATATTTTGCTGAGAAAAAAAAGACCAGACACAAAAGAATACATATTATATGATTCTCTTTCTCTTTCTCTATTCATATATATATGAATTTCTAAAGCACACAAAACTGCTTTGTGCAGCAGTTCTCAAACTTAGTTGTGCAACAGAATCTCCTGAAGAGTTTGTTAAAATTTTTCTAGACCCCACTCTCAGAGTTTCTAACTCAGTTGGGCTGGGGTGGGGCCTGAGAATGTGCATCTCTAGCAAGTTCCCAGGTGATGCTGATGTTATTAGTTCCAGGTCCACACTTGGAGAACCACAGATGTATAGTGACAAAAGTTAGAAGAGTGACTACCTTGGGGTGGGGATTGGTGTGGACTGGAAAGGGACACAAAAGAACTTTCTGGGATGATGGAAATGTTCTACATCTTGACCTGGGTGGTGATCATGTAGGTATATACATATGTAGGATACTATTTGGTTGTATCTTTCAGGTTTGTGTCATTTACTGCAGGTAAAATACACTTTTAATTAGAGGGAAGAATGTGAGCTTCAGCGTCAAACAAACGAAGTTTAAATTCCCAGCTCTACCATTTATCAATTCTGTGACATTTGGCAAGTTATTTCACTTGCCCGAGCTTACTATTTTCGTATATAAAATAGGATTCATAACAGTACTACCTCAGAAGATTGTAAGAATTCACTAAGATGCTCACTATAAGGTGCTGAGGCCAATGCTTGTCATAGAGAAAACACTGTAAATGTTTGCTTTCATTTTTAGACATGAGTCTAAATTACAGGAATGAAGTAGTTCCTCTCTTCTCTGTGTGTCTATCTGTCTCTCTCTCACACGCACACATTCCTATCCCTCTTCTCCATTTGCACTGGCATTCATTATCTTAGAAATGCCCTCATTCTTTTGAACATCACTTTGACCAGTGGAGTTTCTACTGAAACAAAACTATTTATTTCACCGTAATAATGCCAGTATGTGCTGGCCTGGAACCACCTGCCTCCCTGCTAAGCAAATGAGCAGCTGTATCAATTGAGACAGGTGCACCTTAGTGCTCACCATGGGCACGGAGTGTTCCCTGAATGTTACTGAGAGTCCCTGGACTAGGTAAACCACCCATGAAATCCAATTCAACTTGGGGAAATAGATTATAAATATGACTCAATGAAGACACCTCTACGAAGAACTAATCCTGGCAGTTGGTAGCTCCAAGGACACAAACCGAAGGCAGACATGTGCAGGCCACAGATTCAAGCTCTGTGTCCCTCTTTGCAGTGCTGCTACAGCTCACAGCCTCCATATTTCCTGCTTTTAGGCTCTTTAAAGATTGCTAGTCTTCAAAATCCACTCTAGCAGGGACATATACTTGGTAATGAATGTGCCCCCTCTCATCTCATGATATCGAGTTAGCCCTTGCATTTAGTTCAATTCCAGAAATACAGACTGAGCCCCTTCTCTGTGCCAAGCACAGTGCTGCCTGGTACAGATACAGACCCAAAGCATACCTGATTCTTCTCCTAGAGCCTTCTATAAATGGGGCAAGAATGCCATGTAGACAATGATAGATGAAGCAAAGTGTATTAAGGTAACACTGAAGAGAAGTATCTAAATCTACACTGGAGGGCAGAGAGTATGGGGGAGAGCCAAGAAACGCTTCCTGGGAGAAATCACCTTTTAAAATCTTTTGAATCAAACAAACTAGGCTAAAGGCAAGGAGCCCATTTCAGCATAAAAGAAAAAGAAGAGACCAGGTATTATTTGGATGTTTGGATAGGCATGGGAAAGGGAGTTTAAGCCCAAGAGTTTATGTGCAGAGTTTATTATGAAATAACCCAGAAGAGAATTAGGAATAATGGGTCTGGTTAGGCCTAGAAACAGGTATGAATCTTGCCATTTTGTCTAGTGCCAGAGCTTATCTAGAGCAGAGTTGAATTAAGGCTCTTCGCTGCACACCTTTTTGTGTGCTTCTACTCTACATGACCAATCCCCAAATTAACCCTCAAGTTAACTGATTGCTGCTATTGTACTGCCGAGGACTTGGAAAACAGCCCCATGGCACATAGCTCAGAAAACTAGAGACACCTATGAGTCCTGTTCTGCCCTTCCCCACCCATTTCCACCCAACTTAGGGGAAAAAAAATAACCATTTATAAATTGAGGAGTTGACGAACCGAGAATAGGTGCAATAAAATATGTTGCTTTTGAAGATTGATTTTGTGCTTATTTGTGGGGAAAAAGCAGCTTTGTTTCTTTTATGAAGCCCTGTAATTGATTAGACAGAGTGAGGACTCATCATTTTTTTCCCAGTGTTTTTATTAAAATGGGTAAGGCATTTTGTTTTTCACAAGATTATTATGCAATTGCACAGCACATTTTTTCCCACCCCTCTGTTCTATAAGATTTTTCCTGCAGGCAGGCCTGTTATGTAACCCTAACCCTGGCCCTATATAACTGATCATGTCACAGAGGTACTAACTCATCATCCTCCAAGCAAGCACGTGAAATGCCATCCCTGAAAACGGGTCCGTTCTCAAGATTCTCTTTGGAGGCCCATCATTCATCCTCTGGCCATGATAATGACGCCCTTTGAAAAGTCGTGTCTGGACATATCAAACATTTTTCCCTCTCCACCCATGTTCAGGGAGGAAAGAGGCTGACCAAATTCCACCAATACTTTATATGGAGGGTAAGTGATAATCATTGGAGAAAGACATGAACAAAAGCATCAGGAAGTGAAATTGTCAAGCATATGCGCGCACGTGTGCGTGTGCGTGTGTCTGTGTGTGTGTGTGTGTGGAGAGAGAGAGAGAGAGAGAGAGAAAGAGAGGGAAAATGGAAGGGAGAAACCCCTAAATCTTTTACCTAAATCACAAGGCAGAGGGACTCCTTTAGCCAGGTGATGTATTTTACTTCTAAGTGACATCCTGCCATATTTTGGCCACCAAAATAGCAGTGTGACCTTGATCAAGTTAATTCCATTTTCTGGGCTTCAGTTTCTTCATCTATAAAAAGAGTGAAGAGTGAGCATCAAAAGGTCCTTCCAGCTGTGGTTTCATATGACCTTAGATTGGAGTTAGTCCGTATTACTGAGACATGAGGCCGGGGCACAGAACTGTGCTCGTTACCATAGCTGGCTTCAGCACTGCTGCGCGGTGCCCAAGCCCAACTCAGAATAATGTATGCGCAGAGGTCTGGGTGGGTTTCTAGGCTTTGTTTTATTTTTTAGCTACAAGCTGTTAAGGTGTCCCTTCCAGATGCCCCACTAAGCATATTCTTGGCCACAGAAGAATCAGGTGTGTCCAACTCTAAGCATTGGTCCCTGAGTCCTTGAGCTTAAAATGAGCACTCTTTCTCCCAGATGCTTTATCGCTTCTCGGCCTTTTGGCTAAGATCAAGTGTAGTATCTGTAGCATTCATTCTCTGTAATACTCTTCTATATTGCATTTTGTCATGTGCATTCCTGAATGTGTGTGGTGGAGGGAAGACAGACAGAGACAGAGACAAAGACAGAGAGTATACATCTCCCCAGTCAGTCTCTTAACTCTTTGAGAGCAAGGATCTCTGATTTCAAATCCCAGCCTCCATCACTTACAAGATGAATGAAATTTAACAAGTATTCTAAACTCTCTGAGCCTCAGTTTTCTGATCTGTAAAATGGGGATGATAACAGTTTCTACCTCTGCTATAGACTGAATGCTTGTGGCCCTCCCTCTGAAATTTATATGTTAACATCCTAATCTCCAAAGTGATGATATTTGGAGGTAGGGGCCTTTGGGAAGTGATTAAGTCATGAGAGTAAAACCCTCATGAATGAGATTAGTGTCCTTATAAAAGAGACCCCAGAGAACTTCCTCACCCCTTTCACCCTGCGAGGACACAGCGAGAAAACTGCAGTTTATGAACTGGGAAGTGGGCCCTCACTGGACACCATATCTACTGGTGCCCCTTGGACTTCTTAGCCTCCAGAACTGTGAGAAATAAATTTCTGTTATTTATAAGCCACCCAGTATATGGTATTTTTGTTATAGCAGACTGAACAAACTAAAACAACCTCATAAGGATCTTGTGAAGATTATATGAGCTAATATATGTAAAGCACTTGGAACATTACCTAGCACATAGTAAATACTTCATAAATGTTAGCTACTGTCATGAGCATCGTCATCATTATTATTATCATCTGAAAACAGAGAAAATGCACACCAAGCATGGGCTAGAAGTGACTGAGCCAATCTATCACATACATTTGTTTCATTACTTTGATATATTTAAAGACTGAAACAGTAGAACATGTTCATCTGAAGAATTTCAAATAATGCAGACATCTAAAAAGTAAACAGGGAAAGTGACTCTTCAGGACTGCCCCTCCCCCCCCACCAACAGCACTCCCATCTTTGTTCCCCAGGTGTAACTCCTATCCTTTCAGACTTGTTTTCTATGCAAATATAAGTTTATACCATTTCTTGAAAATTTTACAAAATAAATTGGATATCATGCTACAGTGTGCTGAAACTCCCTTTTAAATCCTAACAATGAATCATAGGAATACTTTCATGTCCTTGCATCTAATACACTTCATTTTTTTTAAATGGCTGCATAATATTTCATCACATGAATGTGCTATAATGTTTAACCACTCCAACTAATGAGCAGTCAGGCTATTACAACTAAAGCGACAATAACCATCCTTTGTATATGTCTCCAAATGCACACAGGGGTAATTCTCTGGGATATATACATAGATGTGGAATTGCTGGGCTGATGTAAAGACCTGTTTTCATATTTTATAGAAACTACCAAACCATCTTCCAAAGGGTTGTGCCTATTTTCGTTCCCACCAACAGTGTATGTGAGTGCATTTTCCCCACGTCCTCTCCACACTAAAGACTGTTTATTTTTGTCTGTTTGAATAGCTATGACGAGATGGTGGTATTTGAATGGGAATTTTTCCCTGATTGCTAGTGACGACCCACAGTGAAAATCTTGCCCAAGTAAGCAATTCCTGTCTCGGTACACAGGGATGGCTCTGGTACAGTAGGCATGGGCTGAAGGGCCTCTTGCCATATTTGCTAGGGACAAGGGTGTCCATGCCCACTGGATTAGGTGTCTGGCGCTGCCGTCGTCTTGTAATGCAAGCTTGCTCCCTGAGACACTGTGCACAAACCATTTGTAGAGTTTGTATTACCTTTGTCTACAGACTTGCATCATGCTTCCGATGCCGCCTTATCTTCATTAAGATTGATTTTCATGAGCTGTGGCTCCTGTTCTTCAACATTTTAATCTTTCTTTTCTACCTCAACATAGCTCTTCCACTATATGGCAGGAACTGTATTAGGCACTTACATATGGTATCATACCGAAGCCTCGCAATAACTCTGTGAGACAGGATGAGTACTGTATTCCTCCCCATTTTACAGATGAGAAAACTGACATGGAGGCACAGAGAGGTTAAGGAACTTGCCTAAGGCTGTTTTCTTCCAAAGCCCGTGCTCTTTCCATGGCACCACAGTGTCTTTCAGTTTTCTGGAAGCATTCATCTTTTTGCATTGCCACAGTTCTTATTTAAGAACACTTGCATGGAATCTTTTGTAAACTGAATGCATCAACCAATTAATTCCCAGTGTGAGCAAAGTGCTCTTCTGGTTTCTGACATGAGAACGACATTCCAAAGTATTTTTTCTTTTCACCACAAGGTTTTCAGTTTGTTCAGTGAACTTTCTTTGGACTTCATTCAGGCTGCTGAGGATTATTCAGTTATGGCCTCTGGTCTCACTGTTTTTAGGGTGCAAGCATCAGTGAGCTCAGGACACAAATAATCAATGCTAAAGAAACAACACCAGTTACCTGCTCAGAAATTCTGTCCCTGTCAAGATGGAGGTACTCAGAGTTAGGCCAGGGATCAAAGGGAGGTAAAAGGGAAATGATGGCAGTCTTTGACCCTCCAGTCTGCCTCTGCCCCTCCCTCAGGAGTTGGAGGTGCCATCTGCCTCAGTTGCCCAGAGCCAAAGTGTTCACTTCCCCTACCACCTCTGCCATCTCACCACCGTCCAAAACACAAATTCTCCTGGCTCATGTTTCAGATCTAACCCTTGGATAAAATTAAGTCACCCAGGTCTTCCTCAGACTTCACATTAGTGGATAAACTACAACTAAGGAATTGATGATGGTATTTAATGCTTCTCCCAAATGGTACTGATATTTTAACAATAAACTTCCAAAGATACCATGTCTTAGCCCAAAGATAGAGAGTTTTCTAAGCTGCCTTAGCTTCCCGTCCTGTGACTGAGAACAGACACCAACAAACTGTTGGTCACAGTTTGGACACAGACTGGAGGAAGTACAAGTTCATCTGGTCTCCTGTACCATGGTGTACACATACCCCCAGACGGCTGCTCTGCCTCGGTAACACTCAATGGCCAGGAATACAGATTCCGGATCCTGACAATCACATTCATTGTGTGTATGACAAATTACCATCAACTCCTCTAGCATTGTAGTAGAGTATTGTATTATCAAGGTCTTTCAATGGTCAGATTTCAACTTCCTCCCTGAATCTTACATTCTGGATTTATCAAGATTGTCTCATTGAGCTTGGACCATCTGGAAGCATAGCTCTTTGCTGGGGAAAAGGTGCATTAAAGCAAAAGGTACAGAAAGTAAAAGGGCACACTGGCCTTAGTGATTCATTTCTCTGGAAAATTACGTATGTTTGTCAAACTATATATGAATCCACCTGTGAAGTCCAACATAGAAAGGAACACTAATGGCTGATTTGACTGAATATTTTAGCAATCCTCAAATCATACCACCTAGGTAATTATCTGCTTTACTTAAGGATGTGGCTATCCCTGGTTGAATTGACCTGACCGCCCCCCCCCCCAAAAAAAGAGGCAGCATAAGATAGTGGTCAGGAATATAGTTTCCAAAGTCAGGCACACTTAAATTCAAATCCTGGCTTAGCCAGTTCCTAGCTATATAACCCTGAGTAGGCTATCTAGTCTTTCTGAGGTCAATCTTTTCACTTGTAAAATGGGGATAATAATACTAGCATTCACCTCATAGGGTGGCTTGTGAGGATTCAGTTAAACAAAAGCATACATTTAAAGTGCCTGAAATGGAGTAAGCACTCACTAATTACTGACTATCCATAATGATGATACCAATTATAACAAGATATTTCTCCACACACTACCTTCTCTGGACTGGGGCTCCAAGGTGGTATAAGCCACAGACCTGCTCTGGAGCAGTTAATCATCTGTATGCTCACACCTCAGATTGCTAAAACCATCTGAAACTTGCTGCTGAGTTCTGTTAAATATAAGCCCTCATCTATAGATGGTGTGGTTGTGTGCTACTGGCCCCTCCCACCATGGAAAATTGGCCTTGTGCCTTCAGATCATAAATGGCAGAACCCAGTAAGCCAGATGGGAGAGAGAAGCCTCTTGCCAAGAGTCACCTTTAATAGAGCTGCTACTGTCTTTGACCTTTACCTAGTATTTTCCAAAGAGAATCCTCAGAAAGCAAAAAGCTGCTCAAAAGCCTCTCCAGTTAGTCCTAAGTTGAGGAAGATGCTACTGTATTCAAGCTGAGCACTAAGGGGCTGCCTAGTGGTCATCAACTATTTTTCCCAGGGGACGTGAGAGCTGCTCTTGTGGCAGGAGGTACAGTCCAGGCGCTGTCACCTTTGGACACAAACCTCCTTCTTTCAGAAATGAAACTACAAAACATGAGAGATGAAAGAACCTTTTTAGGCTGAGCATGAGGATGTTAAACTAGGGATTCCTCATTTTGATAAACGAGGAAACAGGCCCAAAAAGAAAAGTTGACTTCACCTGGTGAATCACTCACAAAATCCGGCCTAGAACTCTGATCTCCTGGTTCCCAGCCAAATTCTTGAGGAGTCCAGCTCCAGACCAAAATCCTATGTTGATCTTTAAGACCTGGCCACAGGCAATTACAAGGCTTTGCTTGGCAGGCGTCATGAATGGAAGCTTCCTTCACCACACTAGACTTGGTGCACAGCCATTGCTTTGCAACTTTCTGGAGGGAGTTACTGTCATGGACTCAGGCTGCCCACTCCAGGCTAGTCATGCTCAGACACATATCTGCATTCCTGGCCCAAGCACCCCCACTTGGAGGCCTTCTTATCATAAGCTTCAGCTAAGGCATTTCCCTCACATCTCCACCGTGGTCTCCTTGTAAGGGGTCTCGGTGGAAGTGCTTTTCTCTGATCTGTCTGAATTCCTTTCCACTACTAGCCCTTCCCTCTCTCCTTATCTCCAGCCCACGGGTCCATAAAGAAGAAAGAGCCTTTTGTTAGGGGCTCCTCAGTAGCAAGATGATTACAAGATGATTACTTGTGCACTGTATCCATCTGACCCTTGCCCAGTGCCATTCCATGGGGGAAAATGGAACACTAGAGAGTTGGCACCAATTTTGCCTCTTGTTTGCAGTATCACAGTAAGTAAATAAAGGCTTGATTATTACTTTCAGTTTGTTTCATTGTCCTAATTGACCACCCTGACATCTGGCAGCTGGAGTCTCCTTTCTAATCCACTGCTCTGTTCTCTGGCCTGAGAATGCCAGGGGTTATTTTGAAGGAAGCCTATTTTGTTGTATTTAAAAAACAACATCTATTTTTTGGGTGGTTGAGTTTGAGAAGTTCTTTATAGATCTTGGATACCAGACCTTTATCTGTAGTGTCATTTGCAAATATCTTCTCCCATTCTGTGGGTCGCCTCTTTGTTTTGTTAACTGTTTCCTTTGCTGTGCAGAAGCTTTTTATCTTGATGAAGTCCCAAAAGTTCATTTTTGCTTTTGTTTCACTACCTTTTGGAGATGTATCTTGAAAGAAGTTGCTGTGGCTGATGTCAAAGAGGTTACTGCCTATAGGATTTTGATGGATTCCTGTCTCACACTGAGGTCTTTCATCCATTTTGAGTTTACCTTTGTGTATGGTGTTAGAGAATGGTCGAGTTTCATTCTTCCGCATGTGGCTGTCCAATTTTCCCAGCACCATTTATCAAAGAGACTGTCTTTTTTCCATTGCATATTTTTTCCTGCTTTGTCAAAGATTATTTAACCATAGAGTTGAGGGTCCATATCTGGGCTCTCTCTTCTGTTCCATTGGTCTATATGTCTGTTTTTGTGCCAGTACCATGCTGTCTTGGTGATCACTGCTTTGTAGTATAGCTTGAAATCGGGCAACATGATACCCTCAGCTTTGTTTTTCTTTTTCAACATTTCCTTGATGATTCAGGGTCTTTTCTCTTCTTTTTTTTATTATGTTATATTAATCACCATACATTACATCATTAGTTTTTGATGTAGTGTTCCATGATTCATTGCTTGCGTATAACACCCAGTGCTCCAGGCAGAGTGTGCCCTCTTTAATACCCATCACCAGGCTAACCCATCCCCCCACCCCCCTCCCCTCTAGAACCCTCAGTGTGCTTTTCAGAGTCCATAGTCTCTCATGGTTCATCTCCCTCTCCGATTTCTCCCTCTTCATTCTTCCCCTCCTATCTTCTTTTTTTTTTAAATATATAATGTATTATTTGTTTCAGAGGTAAAGGTCTGTGATTCAACAGTATATATCTACAGTGGAATATTATGCAGCCATCAAAAGAAATGAAATCTTGCCATTTGCAATGACATGGATGGAATGGGGTCTTTTCTGATTCCATACAAATTTTAGGATTGTTTGTTCCAGCACTTTGAAAAATGTCATTGGAATTTTGATCAGGATGGCATTGAAGGTGTAAATTGCTCTGGGTAGCATAAACATTTTGACAATGTTTATTCTTCCAATCCATGAGCATGGAATGTTTTTCCATCTTTTTGTGTCTTCTTCAATTCCTTTCATAATCAAGTCAAAAAATGGGCAGAAGACATGAACAGACACTTCTCTGAAGACATACAAATGGCTAACAGACACATGAAAAAATGTTCAACATCATTAGCCATCAGGGAAATTCAAATCAAAACCACATTGAGATACCACCTTACACCAGTTAGAATGGCAAAAATGGACAGGGCAAGAAACAGTAAATGTTGGAGAGGTTGTGGAGAAAGGGGAGCCCTCTTACACTGTTGGTGGGAATGCAAGTTGGTACAGCCACTTTGGAAAACAGTGTGGAGGTGCTTCAAAAAATGAAACAGAGCTACCCTATGACCCAACAATTGCACTCCTGGGTATTTACCCCAAAGACATAGATGTAGTGAAAAGAAGGGCCATATGCACCCCAATGTTCATAGCAGCAGTGTCTGCAATAGCCAAACTGTGGAAAGAGATGAGATGCCCTTCAACAGATGAATGAATAAAGAAGATGTAGTCCATATATATAATGGAATATTACTCAGCCATCAGAAAGGATGAATACCCAACTTTTACATCCACATGGATGGGACTGGAGGAGATCTTACTAAGTGAAATAAGTCAAGCAGAGAAAGTCAATTACCATATGGTTTCACTTATTTGTGGAACATAAGGAACAGCATGGAGGACATTAGGAGAAGGAAGGGAACAATGAGGGGGAGGAATCAGAGGGAGAGATGAACCATGAGAGACTATGGACTCTGAGAAACAAACAGGGTTTTAGAGGGGAGGGGGGAGGGGGGATTGGTTAGCCCGGTGATGGGTATTAAGGAGGGCACGTACTGTATGGAGCACTGGGAGTTATATGCAAACAATGGATTGTGGATCATCACATCAAAAACTAATGATGTATTGTATGGTGACTAACATAACATAATAAAATTAAATTAAAAAAATAAAAGAACTAAGTCAAAAAGAAAATAAATAAATAAATAAAAATAAAAAACAACATCATGCAGAGTGGAGTCTGGGATACCTATAAATTAGATATAGCTTTGTGATCTTATTAATCTGTAGAATCCATATTTTGGTGGTTCTCAAACTTTAAATGGCATCAGAATTAGTTGGAGACCTTTATAAAATTCATATCATCAGGCTCTAAACCTACACATTTTGATTCAGTAGATCTGGGATGGGGATCATGAATCCACATTTTGGAAAAGGATCATAGCTGAAGACATACTGAATTAAGGGAAATAGTCTTCAAAACATGACTCTATATAGAAAAAAAATAGCCTATTACTCTGTACACACACACACACACACACACACACACACACACATACACACACACACCAAGCATAATTTTTCTACCTTGAAATAGCCAGATAGGTTGGATAGATTCCCAATTGCCTTTTTAACCAGATATTTGATATCTACCAGGCACTCACTGGAGTTTATTAGAACCATTTCCTTTAATAAAATATAAAGCACTGTCAGACACAGTCTGGGACTCTTAGTGATGATTTTTCCAAGGGGAATCTCAATGTGTGGCATGCTGAGCTAAGCAGAATCAATTCAAGCCTGCTTGATGCCATATCTCAGTGGCAGAAGCTGTTTCTCTATAAAAGAGAAATGGCTGGCAACCTCAAATAATAGCAGGAAGATCCCAAATGGAGCCAAAGCTCCTGGGATGCAAGATTAATGGGAGCCCTTAAAAAGGAGTCATTAAGGTTCACAGCTTAACCTGGTACTACAAAGGGAATTGTAGACGTCCCTTCTGATCTCTTTTGAACGCAATGCCTCATCACCAATTATATATACAGATCTGTGGATGCTACTCCTCTGCTTTAAACTTCCATTGGTTCCTACAGAGTAAAGTCCTTGACTTTGGTGCTGATGAGAACTTAATTTTAGATCTCTTCTCCCACCAATTTCACCATACACGATTTAGCTATTTTGCGCTTCTTACAATTCCCAGACATTCTATGATCTTTCACAGTTCCCTGCTTTTGTTCATGCCATTTCCCCTGCATAGAATGGCTTTCTTATGAATCTTTCTTATGAATCTTATGAATTCTTACTTATTCTTCCAGATCCACCTTAAATGTCACCTCTTTTATTAAGCCTTCCCTGGCACAAAAAAAATGCTGGAGAGTATTGCTGGAATTCTGTCCTCGGGCTCAGTGCACACTTCATGACTACAGAAGAAGCCACTTGAAAGATATGTGTAATTCTGTCATGCTAAACAAATAACAGGCTCTAGAAAAGGAGAAATATTATCTTTTTTTCCATACGTCCTATTGACTATTGAAAATAACACTGCCACTAAATTCATCTTTTCTCTAAGCAGATTCCTCCTTCCAAATTCCCTATTATAAATGATGACATCACCATCTACTCAATATCTCAAACTCAAAAGCACAGATTTTACTCTTTGATTCTTCCCTCTCCTTCCACCCCACTCATGTCTGCTAATCTCTAAATTCTGCAGCCTCTACCTTAGAATTATCATCTCTCAAAATCTATTATCTTCCCATCTCCACTATCATCATCTCTTGACCAGATTATTACAACAGTCTCCTAAACAGTCTTTCTACTTTTTGATTTGTGCTCCAGGCTGCTACCAGAGTGTTTGTTTTTTGTTGTTGTTGTTTTTTTAATGCAAAACTAATCATATTACTCACCAATTCAAAAACCTTTAATGGCTAGAATCACTTCTACCACACAGGCCAAAACTGCTACATGGCATGCAAATGGTCCTTCACAGTCACCAGACTTATTTCCAGGCTCATCTTTCACTATGACTCCATGAAATGTTCATACCAACAAACAGCATTTTGCAGAGATCATGGGGCATACATACAATCTCATCTGAGTTTCTACACATGTGATGTTTTTATGGCTTCACTGCTTTCCCATACTTTCTGCCCAGCTCTTACTGATCCTTCAGTGCTCAGCCTATATTCCTTCATCTTGTGAAGCTTCAAATCCCATTCAAACCCCACAAAGCTGAGTTAGTTCATAGTAACCATTTATTTGGCCCTTCAACCATGCTTTATAAATACTTATATCATGGCACTTAACCGGTTACCAGCCCGTATTCCTCTTTAGTCTATGAGTTGCTCCAGGGAAGTGATCTGACTTCATTCATCCATATTATAGTGAGTACCTATCAAGAACCAAACCAAAGTCATTCTAAAACCATTCACTTAGTGCCTACTGACTGTATTTCTCACAGCTCTTAATGCAGAAGTAGGCACATAAGTTCAGTAAATGCTTATTGAAGAATTAATTCCCCTGGTGGGTTCCAAGAAGCACCTATTTCATTCCAAATTCCTTTCAACAGCAAATAAAGTTATCACACATTTTCAAATTCTTTCTTTTGCCGGAAATCGTTACTGTATATTAAAAATGGTTTTATTTTTGTTTTTGTAATTGAGGCCATGACTATGTACATAAAGCACAACTCTCAAGTCAAGTCAAGCAACCAAATGAAAATGGAAATAAATTGGTTCTGATACCTGGATTTGGTGTGTTCCTGTCCACCTGAGGAAATGGTATTAAAAGGCAGCCTGATAGCCTACCCCTCCCATGTAAGCCAGACAAACAAGATATAATGAAAATAATCCTTATTATGAATTTGTACATGCTGCTTTCTCATCCACTGACTCATTTGATTTTCACAATAATCCTGAGAAATTGGCAGGGAGGTTCTACCATATTTCTTTGTCTCTAGGATGCCATAAATTATAAGATGAACTATCAATTTAATTATAACTTTTCTCAGAAAAAAATAAATGTCTTATGGACATTTATGGACCATAATGGACCATAAGACTTATTCTGATTTCAAAAACTTTAAAGTATGAAAACAAAACTTTTTCTTTTTAAATAGGCTCCACACCCAACGTGGAGCTCAAACTCATGACCCAGAGATCAAGAGTCACACGCTCTACCGACTGAGCCAGCTAGGCACCCCTGAAAACAAAACTATTAAGTAGGAGATCCAGAGAAGAAGTTTATTTTTTTAATAAGGAGGTCAGTCTTCTTTTTATTCCACTAAACTTTTCTAATGTCATTCAATGGAATAATAATCTTGTAAGAATGTTAATGGGGGGAAAGCTTCTGTAATTAACTCAATTTGAGAAATTCAGAGTTAGAAAGAAGTAAGTTTCCTTAACTGTATAACTTCTCAGAGCTTTTACTATGTTAATTAATGTACATCATGAATTTCCAAAATGGGACTATACCATCATACAGTGTTATCGCAAAGTTATTTGAGCATAGAACCTTCTTCTTTCTTTTAAAAAGTATCTTGTGGAACTAGTGCTCTATGTAACACACTTTGGAAAACTACACCATACCAAGATAGAATTTCATCAGCCTCCAAAAGGCATGAATTACAACTTCCAATTTGTTAACCATCAATTTCAAAATGCATATGTGGTAAAGTACTAAGTGGTAGATTCTATTGATCCAATTTGGCTGTTAAGAATGCTGAAGTGAGAAGTTTCATTCAAGAAAACTTGAGGAAGTAGCCATCAACATAGTGACATTGGCCAAAGCGGTACAAGTCTGACATTTGTCATACAACAAATATGACCTAAAACAATCAGGGTTCTCTAAAGTCAGCCTTCCACTAGGAATATAATATTTGCCAACTTCTTGAGAAAAACGATATCCTTGAAAATGGCTGGCAGATTTTTCATGTTGTTTTTCAGTAGTGCATACAGAAATGTCTACTAGTTACTAGAAACTCATTCATTCATCCAACAAATAATCCCAGAGGGCTTAGCATTTACTAGGCACTATCTGAACACTAGGGATATAACAGTAAAAAGGACAGATCAGTCTGGGCTCTCATGATGCCCACAGTCTAGTCTGGGAAAAATTGACATACAAGATACAATCTAATAAACATTTCAATCAAGTCTGAACATGGAAAGTGACACAGAGCACAGGATATTTACCTGCATAATGCATGTCCCCAAAAGTCTGTCTGAAATATCTGAAACAGTAAAGCCCAAGTAGAGCCAAGGGCTTAGCTTGATAGAATGACTGGCCCAGCACTCTGGCTTACATTGTCAACCAAGTGCTGCTCTAACCAATGCCACCCATTTGCAAAGACAAACAAAAATATCCAACGTCTTTACCAATGTCACATTTTTATCTTCACTCACGGTAAAGAGCAAACATTTAAAAATATATTTACAGAAATCTACCTGCCAGGTCCTGATGAATAATTGTTTATTTCAAAGATATTGGAATGTTCTCCAAGTTTAGTAATCCAATGGGTGCACCATAAGGAAATTAGAGATATAAAATACCTGCTAGACTGCTACCAATCTGTCTCTCAGCCGGTGCCAAAAAGCAACAGAAGCAGAGTCCCTCGCAGCATTAAAGCATTAAACACTACTCTGCTGCTTGGAGCTTTTTTTCTTCCTTCTTGTCATTCATATGCCACCTGATACGTTTCTCCATCTTTATACAGAAGGACACATTAATAACTGCCTTCATTGATTGAACATTTTACGTCCTTTTTACCCTTAAATGATCTGCTATAATTTTTTACATATCTATAAACCAAGTGAACTCTCTCTCTCTCTTTTCTATGAAATCCTGGTCTTATTCCTATCTCTGCCTTATTTGCATTCCCCCTTTTACCCCCAGCTTTTGCTTCTGATTCCAGAACTTTGATGACTGCAGTTGTAAAGGAGGATTAAGGACTAATGTATATGTTTGTTCCCAAAGGCCAGAGGGCACTTATTTGTGGGTTAATTCAAAATAATGTTTTCTCGTGTTTCTTCTTTTCAATCTGATGGAGATTTTCTAACTCCACACAGCAGGTTATTGTTGAGTGCTTCTTGCTGAGAGTGCTGGCAGAGGTTGGCTTATCAAGTGATTCATGAGCTTCCCTAAATTCCGGCCCTAACACTGCTTAGGTTTATAAGAATGGCTTTTACAGAGGGACGGCATGGATCAGAATAGTCAGACTCATTCATTTATAGTTACTGTTTGCCAAGACACTTGAACTATGGGCTCCCATTGCTATGAGGCCTTTATTAAACACTATGAACTGGTAATATTGTATATGAGAAAAATAATAATAGTAGGTCTTATTAGTACCTTATTATATCTTAGTACAGTAAGTTCCAACAGGCTTACTATTTGCCAAACACTCTTCTAAACACTTCACATGTAACTACTTATTTAATTCTCACAAATGCCCTCTGGGGAGGTACTATTTTGAAATCCCAACTTTATAGATGGAGAAACTGAGGCATGGGGATACTTACCCATAATGATAGTTAATAAATGATGGAGTTTGGCTTTTGTAGCTGTTAACAGCTTTATATTCACTCCTCTCCTTCCCCTCCCCTGCTCTGCTCTTCATCACAGTAACTACTTTCCTAGGTTCCCCTGTCCTCTGGCTTTGAATAAGTTTGATCCATAGGAGGCACTGGTAAAAAGAAAATTGTAGAACAAGAGTTGGGGAAAGGCCAGTCTCTCTTTCTCTCTCTCTCTCTCTCTTTCTCTACATCTCTATTTCTATCTCTTCCCCTGCCACCTTCCTATAGCATCTCTGGAAGCAGCTGTGTCTCCTCCAGCTAAAGGTGGACACGTCTCCCGCCATAGCCCAAGGTCTGTCTGGGCAGCCTCTGCCTAGGTTCAACCACATAGTCTGGCTTCAACCACATAGTCTGGCTTTAACCACATAGTCTGGCTTCAAGGTTCTGGTAGCACCACCTCCTCTCATTGCCCATCTAGCCCTAGAAGTGAAAGCAGCTTCCTGCTCTTACTAATCTCTTGGTGGTCTCACCATTCTTTGCTTGATTTCTCAGTAAGTCTTCCTCATGTAACCCTTCCCCTATATTAAATCCCCTTTAGCTGAAAGATCTAGTAGTTTCCATTTTCTTGGCAAGACCCTAACAGATAAAACTTTGAACTCAGTCTAGCCCTAGAGTCCATGCACTTAAACACTATGCTATTTTGCACTTCCATAGAAGAGTTTCATTCCGTGGATTTTTCCAAAGGACCTAAGAGTTGAATAATCTAGCTGACTTCTTTGAATTCTGGCTAGTCAAGTGTAGCCTATAACTACCCCCAGGACTTCGCACTAGAACGTAAGCTCTGTGAGGACAGCAACTGTGCCTACTTTGTTCATTGCTGTGTCCCCAGCACACAACACAATGCCTGACACAAAGTAAGGGTACATACAACACGTTTGCTGAATCACCACCTGAAATCTACTTCCTTTTGTTGTCATGTAAGTAAAATTGATAATAAAGTCTGTCTCATAATATTTATTCAGCATTACATATAGATGATAAGACATCATATGTTCATTATATGTATTAATGGGTTTAGGAATCAGACTGTCTGGGCTCAGTCCCAGCTCTGCCATTCCCTAGATATGTGAATTTGGGCATGTAAGTTAATTTCTCGGATCTATTATATGAAGACAATGTTGGGATCTATCTCATAGAGTTATTGTAAGAATTAAATGAGGTAATATAAATAAAGTGCCCACTACAGGCCTGGGGCATGGTAATTACTTATTAAATGGAAGCAGGTGCTGCTTTTACTATTGTTGCTATTTTGTTACTATTATTGTTACTATTACTGCTGTTACTGTTATTTATCTTTTCCCCTTTATGAAATGAATTAATGTTGGAACATTTCCTCAGGAGTCAGAGACCTTTTTTTTTTTTAGAAGGGGGAGGTGGGGGCAGAGGGCGAGGGAGAGAGAGAATCTCAAGCAGGCTCCACACCCAGCTTGATGCAGGGCTTGACACGGGGCTTGATCTCATGACCCTGAGATCATGACCTGAGCTGAAATCAAGAGTTGGAACCTTAACCAACTGAGCCATCCAGGCATCCCAAGTCAGAGACTGATTTTAACTGCTTTGTTCTCCATAAGACCTCTCAGCCTCTGTTTTCTCCATGTGTCCCTGCTGTACAGGCTGAAAACCTTTATAATTGCAGACTTAAGTCCATCAAGTCCTTGAGCCTCACTGCCAGTGGAGAGGATTTTGAATGATTTTCTCTGTCCTAAGTCTGATACCAGCCCAGGGTTACCATTAGTCTCAACTTCCTTACTGCTTTCTGCTAGGTTTAGCTGGTATAGATAACTGGGATTCTGCCTGTTTCCAGATTGCACTGCAGCTTCTCTGGTGGCTCTAGAGCCTGAATCTCTGACTGTGTGATTACCCTTTGCTGATGGGAACATTCTCCTCATTCCTTGCTTTCAAACAAATGGGCCTTATAGAACCACAGTGCTACCATATTTCCCATATAGAGCTAACTATCACTTGGAAACTTCTGCTTATGAGCATCCACATACCATCCTGTTGTCTCTCCCTTGGAAATTTATGCCAGCTTGGCCTGAACTTGCTATGCTGCTTATGGACACTATGACATTAACTGCTAGCTTGCTCCTTTCAAAGCTATTGCTAAACTGATTTAGTTCCACAGCCCTAACTATGTTCTCTCCTGGATTGTTTTCCTCCCCCACTGACCCTCTAAAATCCTAGTGGGTTTTGTAGCTCAGCTTATAAGGATTATAACAGCTTTCATCCCAGCATGCTGTGCAGTTAGGTACATCCCACACATTTTCTAAATTAGAGTGCTGGCTTTATTGGACCCAAAACCATTCAGCTAAATCTGCTCATTTGGTCATTTCTCTGTCTTCCTTCCTTCCTTCCTTCTTTCCTTCCTTCCTTCCTTCCTTCCTTCCTTCCTTCCTTCCTTCCTTCCTTCCTTCTTTGAGCAAATACCTTTGTGTGTACTCTCCTAGAAACAGGAGATACAGTGGTGAATAAAACAAATCTATAACCTCAAGGAGATTACCTTCTGCGGGGTTGGGGCTCAACAAGAAAACTTTCTGGAATATTTCCAGGTCTTTTCCTGTACTTTCTATCCTTCTAGAAAATGATTTCAAGGATCATATATCACTAATTTACTGACTTCTACAATGATTCCCTTGCAAAGAAAGTGAATTTTTTGCTACCAATAACATCAGGAATAAAAGTGAACACCCTTATCCATCACACACCCACAAACCCACACCCACACACTAAGTTGTTAGTACTAAGGGAAAATAATTATTTTCATTTCACCAAAAACTATGCTCCAAAGTGCCAAAGCATCTACAGATTTGGTTCTATTTAAGAATGGAAGAACTGACCAAGTTAATTGGGCTCATCAAGTCAGACATTCAACAACATTCTGTAAGTTGGGAAAATAAAGTGAGTATGATGTCAGACCAGCCTTCAGGTCAGCAGCTGTGCTCTGTAATCGAGCTCACAATCCATTCAGAATGTCCAATCCAATCCAAAATAACTAGAATGACCAGACGAATTTTCCAAGAGCAAAAGATGCTATCACTTCCTCTTGTTTGCATCTTTCACTGTCAATAGGTAATTAATGACTACATTCCACCTCAGTGCTATAGGAATTTTTCTAATGATATATTATATGAATAACTAAAAAGAAAAAAGTCTCCAATGACATAATATGCATAACGTGCATTTTAATTGGAAGGCAATTTAGATATTTATTTAGGCCATGTTCACGTGCAAGTTATTTCTAATGATGGAAAGCTGCTTTTGTGTAACTAATTATAATAAATTACTAACAGTGGTTGCAAACATTAACTATTCAGCCAAAGTGATCAATAGACCAAAAACCAAGCTTAGAGAAAGTTACAAACGCTTTATATGAACTTCTTATGGAATTAAAAAAGGGCCCCCTTTATCTTGTTCTACCAGAGAGTGAGTCCTCCAAGCCAAGTGCATTAAGATCTTCTTAGCATTGGCAAAGCTGCCTTAAGATAGAAATTTAGGAGTCCCTAGATCCCCAGGAAAGGGACTCCTGGTCTTTCCCATAACTCATTCAATTCTCAGAAGAACTGAGGTACTAATACAATGTTGAAACACCCCAACTAAACTTCACTTTTCTGAGAAATCAGTGTTATCTTGGTACAAGAGGTACCAGGCTTGATGGAAACCCACTAGATGAAAATTTAATTTTGCATCGTTCATTTATTCTCACATTTGCTGTCAGTGACAGAAGAAAATAGGGCAATTTCCATATGACCACAAATCAAATGCAATAGAAATGTATTTAGAGCCATGCAAAGTCCATTTAAAAATGGGTTGGACCACCCAAAGAACAAATGATCCAATCAAGAAATGGGCAGAAGACATGAACAGACATTTTTCCAAAGAAAACATCCAAACGGCCAACAGACACATGAAAAAGTGCTCAACGTCACTCGGCATCAGGGAAATCCACATCAAAACCTCAATGAGATACCACCTCACACCAGTCAGAATGGCTAAAATTAACAAGTCAGGAAATGACAGATGTTGGCAAGGATGCGGAGAAAGGGGAACTCTTCTATGGTGTTGGTGGGAATGCAAGCTGGTGCAGCCTCTCTGGAAAACAGTATGGAGGTTCCTCAAAAAGCTGAAAATACAGCTACCATACAACCCAGCAATTGCACTACTGGGTATTTACCCCCAAAATACAAATGTAGTGATCTGAAGGGATACATGCACCCCAATATTTATAGCAGCAATGTCCACAATAGCCAAACTATGGAAAGAGCCAAGATGTCCATCAACAGATGAATGGATAAAGAGGATGTGGTATATATATATATCATATATATATATTGGAATATTATGCAGCCATCAAAAACCCCCCAAAATCTTGCCATTTGCAATGACGTAGATGGAACTAGAGGGTATTATGCTAAGCAAAATAAGTCAATCAGAGAAAGACATATATCATATGATCTCACGGATATGAGGAATTCTTTTTTTTTTTTAAGATTTTATTTATTTGACAAAGAGAGACACAGCGAGAGAGGGAACACAAGCAGGGGGAGTGGGAGAGGGAGAAGCAGGCTTCCCGTGGAGCAGGGAGCCCAATGTGGGGCTCGATCCCAGGACCCTGGGATCATGACCTGAGCAGAAGGCAGATGTTTAATGACTGAACCACCCAGATGCCCCTGATATGAGCAATTCTTAATCTCAGGAAACAAACTGAGGGTTGTTGGAGTGGTAGGAGGTGGGAGGGATGGGGTGGCTGGGTGATAGACACTGGGGAGGGTATGTGCTATGGTGAGCACTGTGGATTGTGTAAGACTGTTGAATCACAGACCTGTACCTCTGAAACAAATAATACATTATATGTTAAAAAAAAAAGATAGTAGGAAGGGAAAAATGAAGGGGGGGAAATCAGAGGGGGAGATGAACCATGAGAGACTATGGACCCTGAAAAGCAAACTGAGGGTTTTAGAGGGGAGAGGGTGGGGGGATGGGTTAGCCTGGTGATGGGTATTAAGGAGGGCACGTATTGAATGGAGCACTGGGTGTTATACGCAAACAATGAATCATGGAACACTACATCAAAAACTAATGATGTAATGTATGGTGATTAACATAATATAATAAAATAAAATTTAAAAAAATAAAAAAAATGGGTTGGACAACTGGAGTCTTTGCTGCCCAAAACAATCTTGCTCAAGTGTGGAGCTACTTTTCTGCTTCAGACTTCATCACAAAAGCACCTGGTTCTGTGCACTGTAAAATGTTCAGTAGGACCTCCCACTCTCGCTTGGTATTTTGAAGCCATGGACCACAATGAATACAGAATACCATGCACAGAAATGCTGGTTCCCAGATTGCCAGAGAATGCCCTGGGTATACAGTTTTTAAATTTATGTCTCCTTATTTAAGAACTGCAAACGGCAAAGCAAATAATTCACTCTCCTATCTACCGTTCAGTTTATGAAATAAAACATCACAGATACAAATGAAGCCACCCGTGTAGTGCATCTCGTCCTGTCCCTATTCCCTTCCTCCCTCCCTAGAAGTAAGCACTATTGTAAATTTGGTGTTAGCTATTTCCATGCATGATTAATACTATGCTTTATACATATATACCCATAAACAACATATAATATCATTTTGTATTTTATGGTATCATGCTGTATGTACTTTTCTATAAATTACATGCTGTTATTCACTCAACATTGTGGTTGTTGAGATTCATCTGTGTTGATGCACATAGCCCTAATTGAATCATTTGTATTTCTGTATCTACTGCTTTGTATTCCTACACCACAAATTTATAACTTTTCTCCATTCACACACGTTCAGGTTATTTCCACCTTTCTGCTATTACAAATAATGCCACTGTGAGCATGTTTCTTGACACTCATGTTCAGGAGTCTTTCTAGGGTGTGTACCTGGGGCGCAGAGTTCCTGGACTGCAGGGTATAGGCACATCTCCAGCTTTACCAAATAAAGCCAAATTGTTTTCCAGAGTGATCGTACCAATTTACATGCCCACTGGCAGTGTAAGAGGGTTTCCACGGGATATTTTTCGAAAGTCCCTTTTTTTTCCTCAAAAAGTTACACCTTTGTTAGCGCAACATTATTTCTTACTTCAGTTCCTATAATATTGAAAAAAAATTGAAAATGTGGTCCCAAGCCAGTCAGCTTGTTTAGCCGGGGTCCACTTGGGGATGGAAATGGATCATTTTAAGCTGCTACTTATCAGTTCAGCCAACTGATTTGATGTCTTACCTTGAGTACAGCCGTGCCATTACCAGTAACTACTTCATGCTCCCTCCAAATCCCATTCTCACAATAGTTTGCCTGTCAATCGCTGGCCCATTCATTTATTCATTTGGTCATCCATTCAATTGTTCAACAACTATGTACTGAGTGCTTAAAATTTGCCAGACGCTATATAATGGGGTTAAAAATAGAAGGGAGGGGTCAGAGTGAACAAGACTGGTACCTCTTCTGCCTATGTTCCAACTCTCTTCTCTTTGTCAGAAAATCTGATCAATTAAATCAAGGTGAATAGGAAAAGGACAAGTCTTAATTGAGCACCTACTATGAGCTAATGTGTCTGCAGCTGAAAATGACAGCATGTTTACTCTTACATGTAACATATGTATACAGTAACATGGCCATCAGTGATCCAAAGGAATGCGAGTAGAAAGAAAGCTGTCATTTATTATCAATGTGTTTCAGGCACAGAGTTATCTCCTTTTAATTCTACAACAGTATTATGACATAAGGAGTATTATTATTCACAGTTAGCAATGAGGAAACTGATCTTTAGAGAAAATCAGTGACTTACCCAAGGTCTCATAGTAAAAGCTTGATCTAAGATTCAAATCCTGGTCCCCACTAGTCCAAGGCCTCTGATGGCTGATGGTAGGAATTTTAAATATCATGAACCAGACAAGAAAAACAGTTTCCCATCTTAAGCCACTATATGCAGCCCAGACAGACAGGATATAATTTGCTGATGTGATTTTTGCCAAGAAAACATCAAAGGAATCTTTAATCACTGTGAGTGAGATGAGGTTCCATTGCGCATTATAGATGGTGCCTCCTTTAGGACAAGGTCTCAGTACACAAGTTTTGATTCACTGCCCAGTCTGGTTTCATGTCATGAGAGCTAAGGAGTGTATCTCTGGCTTCAGGATACCTCCACAAAAAAAAAAAAAAATTCCCTAACATGCCCTAATGAAGGGTAGGGCCAAGACAGAACTGCTGTGAGGCCATCAGCAGTCTTGGAACTTTCTTTTCAATGTGTAGGATCTCCCTAAACTCAGCAACTACAAGGACAACTGGGTGAAGGAAGAAAGTGACATTATGGAGTCAATCCCTGAGGATCAAAAAATGGCAGGTGACAGCAACCTCGTTGCCACCTGGAGGAGCCCAGAGGTCAGATCTCAGTTTACATGTCACCTCTTCAGGGTAGTTTTTCCACACCACTCAAGCCCTGGCTTGGTGTCCATCTTGCATGCTTCCACAGAGCCCTGTGCTGCCCCTACCACTAACACTGACCCTACTGTACTTTGGTTGTTTGATTATAGGTCTGTCTCTTCCATCACGACTGTAAGCTCCATAAGAGAAGAAACCATACTTGTATTCACTCTTCTATTTTTTTATTTTTATTTTTTTATTATGTTATGTTAATCACCATACATTACATCATTAGTTTTTGACTTGTATTCACTCTTCTATTTGTAGTGCCTAACACAGTGGCTGTGTTACACCTGTGTAACACCTGTACAAAACAGGTACTCATTAGGTATTTGTTGAATAAGTTAGTGAATGTACAAGTGAAATTAGGGCTGAAAAATCCATCTCCCTTTTTCCTCAGAGGAATAAACCCAGAAATAATCTGACTGAGGCATTATAAGAAGCTAAAAAGCAGGACCCCATTGACCCACAAAACATCCACAACACTTAATTAGCCCTTGCTATGTGTCAGGCACTGTTCTAAGTGATTTTATATTTTATATTTATTGATTCATGTCATTCAGCTAGGAAGTGCTGGAGCTGGGCTTTGTACCCAAATAGTGTGGATTCAATTTCTGTGCTCTTAATCACCTGGGTAAACCATAAAGTACAAAGTCCTCTTGATTTTTGTCCCAAGATAAAGTACTAATAACTCCAGAGCCACCATATTTTCCTATGTCTAGGCCCTAAAATCCTTATTAAACTAGACTCTGCTCTCCTTGAGAGACACCACCTAATCCTGGGCCTAATCCATTTTCGTTGTTCTGAAAAACTGCCATGCTACACTCTATACAAGAAGACCTGTATTTGAGTCAGACTATTATTGTACCTTGGGTAAATTATCTTAGGTTAGGCTCTGGCACGAGGCAAAACTAGGTTTAAATTCTGGCTCTAACATTTACTAACAAATAGATCTTAAACAAAATACCTACACCCTTTAAATCTTAGTTTCTCATCTGTAAGAGATACCAATAGCATCTATCTCAAAGAATGCTCTGCACAGCAAATGTGGTAAGCTAGGTAAAATGCTTCGTGCAGTGCCTGGCACAGAGAGAATGTTCAACAAACATTAGGAAGTGCTGTCTGTGGGATTTGTTTCTCTCTTTGCAAAACAGGGATCCTACTACATATTTCCTGGGGTTGTTGCAAGGACTAGAGGAGCGGATGCCTAGCAACAAGTCATTTTACCTATTGCCTCCCTCTGCATCCCACTTTCCTCTTTCCTACTTCCTTCCAGCTATAGACTTACCACTATACTAAAACTACTCTTTAAAAGGTCACCTATAGCTTCCAAAATGTCAATTCTAATGTTATTTTCTCAAGTTTCATCCTTACTGGCCCTGTCTGCTATGTGTGTGCATGTGCGTGCGTGCGTGTGTGTGTGTGTGTGTGTGTGTGTGTGTGTGTTATTGACCACTCCTCTGTCTTAAATTTCTCTCCTCTTGGTCACCGTAAAATTGCATTGTTGCTGCTGCCTAGAGAGATATCTCTTATACTACAAGCTCCTCTCTGTCAACCCCTTCAATGGATACTTGCCAAGGTTCTAGCCCTGACACATTCCCCTTCCTACTGAGCCCACTCCTATGAGGCAATCACATCTACTACTGCAGCCACGAGAGCTTGCTCTGTGTGGATGAGCCCCAAATTTATGACTCTGACCTTAACCTCAAGTAAACCCGAGTCCTGAATTTCTATTTGTTGCTGGATGTCAAGCTTGGCGATCTCACCTTTCTCCCTCTTCCTATGTTTCTTGTTTTCAGTTAATGGTCTCACCACCCTCCCAAGACACCAGAGCTTGAAACTGTACTAATGCCTTTCGGTTGTACCCCTTATTATTTCTCGTCCAAACTAGAATAGTAATTACCAAACAAAGCTCATCGGTTCCACTCTCCAACTGTTCTACCTGTCCTTTAGCCTGTTCCAGTTTCATAGATGTAATAGAGCAACTCCCTGGTCTAGAAGTACGCATAGACGCAACAGTGACAAATTGAAAATTTCAAACCCCTTCACCCAGTAATCTTGCCTTCAAAGTCCTTTATCAATTCAACCCCCTTCTAAACCTAAATTATCATTCCCCTTGGTATTTTCCAAAGCTGATCCAACCTTTACCACAGAATGTCATACATTTACATTGTTCTCTCTGCTTAGACTATCCTGTGTAAGTCTCTCTTCCCTCAAAGACATGTTTCAAATGCACACTCATCTTCTAAGCTTCCCTAAAATCCCACCTCAACCACATAGCCACCTTAAAAAGCCTCAGTGTGAATTTCTCTCTTTTCCCCTTATAATCCCATAGCATCTAACTTTTTACCTCTGTTATGGAGCTTTCCGCAGTTCATCTTATGTTACAATTATTTAAATCTAGATCTTCTTCATGGACTGGATTATAAGCTATTTGAGGACAAGGAAGATCCTATATGTTTTTATTTATAAATTGGATGTTTTATTTATAAATTGCCCGCATAGGGTTTTACATATGGTAGGAACTCAGGAGGAGTTGTATGTATGTGTGTGTGTTTGTGTGCAGGTTTTAGTGGAACTGAGCTTTATGTACCCTGAACGTTCGTGATCTCTGCAGTCCTTCTCATCAAAGAAGTCCATGGGAGCCCTCTGTGCTCCCTGGGTGGGTGGACTTTAGAAAGAAACCTTACCTGAGCTCCAGAACCCAGTTCAGCAAATGGCCTGGGTAGGGAACTAAACTCAAACCTCTACCTCACTACCCACAGCCTATAACCAGCAACTAAGACAGCCACATAATTTGACAGTTTGGAGACGCCATCAGCTGAGAAAATCTTAGGATTCCACATGCCTAGCTCACTGCAGCCTTAGACAAATGTATTAACAATGTCTGTATGTAAAGCATAACAGTAGGCAGCCTCTCATCATGGGTTTACCATCATCAATTCACCCTTCAAATTTAAAGTGAGACCATTATGATAAGCATTAATAATTCCCAGCATAATAATAGTGAGAACAGCAGGTAGTTCTTGAAAACTATTACCCATATTTCAGGAACACATCCTGAATGTTGAGCTTAAAGCAGTTTCCTGAGTAGAGTTGGAAATGGAAATATTCCAATAATAACAGTTTATAGTAATAATAGTTTAGAGTTCTAGCTTGAAGTTGGTTGTGGGTGTCTTTTCTTTTTTGAGTCTCTGAGTAACATCACTTATGAAATCTCATTTTTCAAAAGTACAGGCATGAGCTGATCTCACTTGATAATGCTGCAGTCATAGAATGGCTACAGTCCAAAAATTTATAAAAATTATAGACTCTCAGAAATATTAGTGGCACCCAAATACCAAACCATTGGAATTCCTTTTTTGTTATTGTTAAAAGGGTCTGCTCTGTACCAATGGATTATTTAGAAATGGACAATTTGAAAAAAATGCTGAGGTTCAGTGGATAAAAGCAATAGATTTGGAGTATGTCAAAGCTGGGTTTGGAACCTTGGTTTGGCCACTTCCTTTTGGCAAGTCACTTAACATCCCTTCTGTTAAGCTTCTTGTAAGATGGAGCTAATGACACCTCATCTTGTTGGGAAGATTATGTGAGGTAATATGTAGAAAGCACCTGACACACAATAAATAAGCCTGAAGTTGTGAACTCTGATCTTCATACAGGTCAGTTCATATATTCAAGATTTTATTCAACAAACTTTTTCTCTGTGAGCCAGCCACTGGGGAGCCAGTCCTAGGACTCCCTGCCCCTTTGAGGATCACAGCATAGAGGGCCTCAGTGAAAGATGTCTACTACATGGTGTAATAAATGCTGTGATAGAACATACATAGTACAGTAGATCTTAGAGACGGTTTCTCGGAGGAGGCTGGGCCTAAGTTTAGAATAGCTATTTCCAGGATGGAGAGAAGAAGAGAGGCTTTTGCCAGAGGAGACAGCATGAGCAAAGAATAGCTGGTTTTTCTGTCTTAATAGACTGGATTCCCAGTCCCACCCAGTGTCTCACAAGTCCCTTAGACAGAGAAAGAACAGCTGGATCAGAGAAAACCCATCCTATCCCTCGGAGAATAACTCAGACCATCTATCCTTCTGATAGAGTGGGGAGCTTGCAGCATCATCTCTATGAAATTAGGATAGCAAAGTATTTACATAGGGGTCTCAAAATCCTTCAAGATACCAATAAACACAGCACTAAATGGAAACAAAAGACAAAGCCACTTCAGCTAAACTTAGTAAATTGAAGACATTTTCAACTTATTAAAAGTTAGATCTAAGGGGTTTTAAGATGCGTGGCAATAGGAGATGCCTAGGAAAATTACTATGTGTGTCTGAATCAGGAAGATGATCTTTGTTAGCTGTCATTTAGATGAGAGAGATTTCCAACCCATGTGCAAAGGTTACAGGTGTGCTAAGACCACTCCCAACATTCAGCAGACCAGGAGAGGCCTGGGGTAGCCAGAGCCCTGGACTTTTGAGCTATGGCAGTAAGAAGTCCTTTCCTTTTACTCTATGTGAAAATAATATTATTCTATCTGGAATGACAAGACAATAATTGAGAGATATTGCTATGGAGTTCCTTCTCTAAATGAACTTCTCTTAAGAAATGTCAGCCTGAATTATATTGGAGCTAGAGAGTTAAGGACATCATCATCACCACTGTCATCAGTAGTATTTCTGGTTTTTAAATTAACCTAAATTTTTATTTAAATTCCACTATAGTTAACATACAGCATCATATTAGTTTCAGGTGTACAATATAGTGATTCAACAGTTCCACAGATTACTCAGTGCTCATCAAGATAAGTGTACTCTTAATCCCCTTCACCTGTTTCATCCATTCCACCACCACCACCCCCGCCCCCCCCCCGCCCACCTCTCCACTGGTAACCATCTGTATATAAGAGTCTGTTATTTGGTCTGTCTCTTTCTCCCCTTTTGTTTGCTGTTTTGTTTCTTAAATTCCACATATGAGTAAAATCATATGGTATTTGTCTTTCTCTGATGGGCTTATTTTGCCTAGCCTTATACTCTCTAGATTCATCCATGTCCTTGCAAATGGAAAGATATCATTCTTTTTTATGGCTGCATAATATTGCATCGTATGCACCTCTTTTTTATCCATTCATCCACTAATGTGCGTTTGGGCTGTTTCCATAGTTTGGCTTTTGTAAATAATTGTTGCTATAAACCTAGGGGGTGCATGGATCCCTTTGAATTAGTGTTTTTGTATTCTTTGGGTAAATACCCAGTAATGCAATTGCTGGATCTAGGGTACTTCTATTTTTTAACTTTTTCCATACTCTTTTCCAGAGTGGCTGCTCCAGTTTGCATTCCCACCAAGAATACATGAGGCTTCCTTTTTCTCCACATCTTCACCAATACCTATTGTTTCTTGTGTTGTTGATTTTAGCCATTCTGACAGGTGTGAGGTGATATCTCATTGTAGTTTTGATTTGCATTTCCCTGATGGAAAGTGATGTTGAGCATCTTTTCATGTGTCTGTTGGCCATCTGGATGTCTTCTTTGGAGAAATGTCTGTCCATGTCTCCTGCCCATTTTTAAATGGATTGTTTTTTGAGTACTGAGTTTTATAAGTTCTTTATATAGTTTGGATACTGACCCTTTATTAGATATGTCATTTACAGAGATCTTCTCCCATTCCATAGGTTGCTTATTAGTTTTATTGATTGTTTCCTTCTCCGTGCAGAAGATTTTTATTTTGATGTAGTCCCAATAGTTTATTTTTGCTTTTGTTTCCCTTGCCTCAGGAGACATATCTAAAAAGGTGTTGCTGTGGCTAATGTCAGAGAAATTACTGCCCATCCACTCTTCTAGGATTTTTATGGTTTCAGGTCTTATATTTAGGTCTTAAACCCATGTTGAGTTTATTTTGTGTATGGTGTAATAAAGTGATCCAGTTTCTTTCTTTTGCATGTTGCTGTCCAGTTTTCCCAACACCATTTGTTGAAGAGACTGTATTTTTTCCATTGCATATTTTTGCCTCCTTTATCAAAGATTAATTGACCACATAATTGTGGATTTGTTTCTGGGCTTTCTATTCTGTTCTATTGATCTATGTGTCTATTTTTGTGCCAATACCATGCTGTTTTAATTACTACAGCTTTGTAATATAACTTGAAGTCCAGAATAGTGATACCTCCAGTTCTGTTTTTTGTTTTCAAGATTGCTTTGGCTATTTGGAGTCTTTTGTGGTTCCATACAGATTTTAAGATTGTTTGTCCTAGTTCTGTGAAAAATGCTGGTGATATTTTGATAGGGATTGCATAAAATGTGTAGATTGCTTTTTTTTAGATTACTTTTTAACAGTATTTGTTCTTCCAATACTTGAGCATGGAATGTCTTTCCATTTCTCTGTGTCATCTTCAGTTTCTTTCATCAAGTTTTTAAAAGATTTTATTTATTTATTTGACAGAAAGAGAGAGAGAGAGAGCACAAGCAGGCAGAATGGCAGGAAGAGGGAGAGGGAGAAGCAGGCTCCCTGCTGAACAGAGAGCCCAATGTTGGGCTGATCCCAGGGTCCTGGGATCATGACATGAACTGAAGACAGCTGCTCAACTGACTGAGCCACCCAGGTGCCCCACTTTCATCAACATTTTACAGTTTTCAGACTACAGGTCTTTCACCTCTTTAAGTTTATTCCTAGATATTTTATTATTTTTTGGTGGAATTATAATTGGGACTGTTTTCTTAATTTTTTTTTCTGCTGCTTCATTATTAGTGTATAGAAATGCTACAGATTTCTACACATTGATTTGTACCCTGTGACTTTATTGAATTCATTTGTCAGTTCTCGTAGTTTTTTGGTGGAGTTTTTTGGGTTTTCTACATATAGGATCATGTCATCCACAAATAGTGAAAGTTTGACTTCTTCCTTACCGATCTGGATGCCTTTTATTTCTTTTTGTTGTCTGCTTGCTGTGGCTAGGATTTCCAATACTATGTTGAATAGAAGTGGTGAGCGTAGATATCTTTGTCTTGTTCCCAACCTTAGGAGGAAAGCCCTCATTTTTTTCCCCATTGAGGATGATGTTAGCTGTGTGCTTTTCATATATAGCCTTCATTATGTTGAGGTATGTTCCCTCTAAACCTACTTTTTTGAGGGCTTTTATCATGAATGGATGTTGTACTTTGTCAAATGCTTTTTCTGTGTCTATTGAAATGATCTTATGGTTCTTATCCTTTCTCTTATTGATGTTATGTATCACATTAATTGATTTGGGAATATTGAAGCACTTTGTATCCTGGGAATAAATCCCACTTGATCATGGCAAGTGATTTCTTTTAATGTATTGTTGGATTTGGTTTGCCAATATTTTGTTGAGGATTTTTGCATCTATGTTCATCAAAGATATTGGCCTGTAGTTCTCTTTTTTGTAGTGTCTTTATCTGGTTTTGGTATCAGGGTAATGCTGGCCTCATAGAATGAATTTGGAAGTTTTCCTTCATCTTGTGTTTTTTGGAATAGTTTGAGAAGAATAGGTATTAACTCTTCTCTAAATGTTTGGTAAAATTCACCTGTGAAGGCATCTGGTCCTGGACTTTTGTTTGTGGGAAGTTTTTTGAGTACTGATTCAATTTCTTTGCTGGTAATCAGTCTGTTCAAGTTTTGTATTTCTTCCTGATTCAGTTTGCGGAGGTTATATGTTTCTCAGAATTTATCCATTTCTTCTAGGTTGTCCAGTTTTTGGCATATAATTTTTCATAATATTCTCTTGCAATCCTTTGTATTTCTGTGGTGTCAGTTGTTATTTCTCCTCTTTCATTTGTGATTTTGTTTATTTGAGTCCCCCCTCCTCTTTCTTTTTGTGTTTTCTTCTCTGATGAGTCTGGCTTGAGACTTATCAACTTTGTTGATCTTTTCAAAGAACAAGCTTCTGGTTTCATTGATCTGTTCTATTGTTTTTTCAGTTTTATATCATTTATTTCTGCTCTAATCTCTATTATTTCCTCCTTTTTTGTTGGGTTTAGGTTTTGTTTATTGTTCTTTTTCTAGCTCCTTTAGGTGTAAGGTTAAGTTGTTTATTTGAGATTTTTCTTGCTTCTTGAGATAGGTTCAAATTGATATAAACTTCCCTTCTAGAACCACTTTTGCTGCATCCCAGAGATTTTGTACCATGTATTTTCAATTTCATTTTTCTCCATGTAATTTTTAAAAATTTCTTCTTTGATTTCTTGGCTGACCCATTCATTGTTTAGTACCATGTTATTTAAATTCCATGTCTTTGTGCTCTTTCCAGATTTTTTTTCTTGTGGTTGACTTCTAGTTTCATAGCATCATCATCAGAAAAGATGCATGGTATGATTTCAACCTTTTTGAATTTGTTGAGACTTGTTTTATGGGCTAATATGTGATCTGTTCTGGAGAATGTTTCATGTGCATTTGAGAAGAATGTGTATCTGCTATTTCAGGATGGAATGTTCTGAATATATCTGTTAAATTCATCTGGTCTAGTGTGTTATTCAATGTCACAGTTTCCTTGTTGATTTTGTGTTTGTGTCCACTGATGCAAGTGGGGTGTAAAAGTCTCCTGTTATTATAATATTATTGATTAGTTCTTTTATGTTTGTTATTAACTGTTTTATGTATTTGGATGCTCCCATCTTGGGTGCATAAATATTTACAATTGTTATGTTTTCTTGTTGGATTGTTCCCTTTATTATTATATTGTGTCCTTCTTTGTCTCTTGTTCTAGTTTTTGTTTTAAAGTCTATTTTATCCAATGTAAGTATTGCTACCCTCGCTTTCTTTTCACTTCCACTTGCATGTTAAATATTTCTTCATCTCCTCTCTTTCAATCTGCAGGTGTCTTTAGGTCTAAAATGAGTCTCTTATAAGCATTATATAGGTGGGTCTCTTTTTTTTTTTATCCATTTTGTCACCCTGTGTCTTTTGATTGGAGGTTTAGTCCACTTACATTCGGAGTAATTATTGATAGCTATGTACTTATTGCCATTTTGTTACTTGTTTTATGGTTGCTTTTGTAGTTCTTCTCTGTTCCTTTCTTTTCTTCCTCTCTTCTCTCCCAGTTTGCTGGCTTTCTTTAGTGATATACTTGGATTCCTTTCTCTTTCATTGCATCAAGCATATTCCTAATATTGTTTATTGCACTCTTCACCTCTGATTGGTTCTTTTTATTTCTTTATTAAAGATCTCACTGATGTCCTCCACTCTTTTCTCAAGTCCAGTGAGTATCTTTATAATCTTTGCTTTCTCTAACAGGTGTGCACTCTCTCTCTCTCTCTCTCTCTCTCTTGCTCTCTCGAATAAATAAATTTTAAAAATCTTAAAAAAAAAAAGGGGAGAGGGAGGCTGGGTGGCTCAGACGGTTAAGCATCCAGCTCTTGGTTTCCGCTCTGGTCATGATCTCAGGGTTCTCTCCCTCTGCTCCTCCCCACCCTCAAATTAATTAATTAATTAATTAATAAGTTAAAAAAATCTTTAAATTCTCTAACAAGCATGTTGCTTATCTCCATTTCTCTTAGCTATCTTGCTGTAATTTTGTCCTGTCTTTTATTTGGGACATATTCCTCTGTCTCCTCACATTATTTGTATCTGTTTTACTTAGATCTCTGGCCATGGCCTTGTCCCCTTCTTTCATTTGGGATAAATTTCTCTGTCTCCTCATTTCGTCTAACTCTGTGTGTCTGTTTCTGTGTGTTAGAGAGTTCAGTTATGTCTTCTGCTCTTGAAAATAATGACCTTATGAAGAAGAGGTCCTGTAGTGCCCTGCAGTGCAGTGCCTCCTGTTCACCAGAACCTGGCATTTCAGGGCTCTCTCCTATCTGTATTGTGTGCACCCAGCTGTTGTGTCCTGGCTGTTTTTTCCTTCAGTCCAGTCATCTGCAGAGGTTCTCTTTGCCTATTGTGAGCAGTGTTTGGCCCCCAGCCAGGGTGGGGCACACAGTTTTAATAAGGTGTGGGCTGATCTTGCCAAATGGGCCCTGCCACCACCCCCCTCCACCAGGACTGGGGCTGTGTGGGCAGGGCACACAATTTTAACAAGGTGTGCCCTGGGCTTCTGCAGGGCCACCCCCATAGCCAAACCAAGGCACCGTGAAACTTGCGGGTCAGGAGATGCGGTGTTGGCACAGTTTGCACCCATCTCCTGGGGGAGGGGACCCACAGTGCCCGGACTGAGGCATATGTAACTAGGAAGGGTGGATCCACCAAATCACGGGTGCCAAGGCTTGGTGTAAGCAAGTTCAGTAGTGAATATTGCCTGCAAATTGAAAGCGAGGGGATGAAGAAACATTTATCATGCAAGTGGAAGTGAAAAGAAAGCCAGGGTAGCAATACTTACATTGGACTGCCCTGGTTCCTGCAGGTGGTATGTGTTTATGCTGGGAGACAGGGGAGGGACATGATGCTTGCCAGCTCCTTTGTTCCTGGAGAACTCCTTCCGTGAGCCCTGCCCCTCTAGAATTTGCTCTGAAATGAGTCAACTAACTTTCCCTCCCCTAAGCCCCAGGTGTCTTTCAAACTGCTGCTTCTAGGCTGTTCTTCGAGGGCTGTGTCTTTAAGGGCAGGGACTCAGCTTCCTAACACCCTCTGGGCTTTCCCAGAGCTGAGCCCACTGATTCTTAAAATTCCAGGCTTTAAGTCTCATTGGTTGTAAGAACTCAAGAAATTTGGCCCATCTTGCTTTCAAAGCCAAGTGTTAATGAGGATTTGTCTTTTCTGTGAGGGCTCCCCCATGTGACAGTCTGTTTCTCACTCTTCTCTGCACCCCTGGCTCCCTCCCCATGGCAGACAACCTGGGTTTCACTCACCACCACGTCTCCACCTTTCCTACTCTCTTCATTGTCGTCTCCTCTCTACTTTAGTTGCAGAATTTGTTGTGCCAGTCTTTGTGTTGTTTTCTGGATTATTTACACTGATTTGAGTGTTATCTAGTTATATCCGTGGGAAGAAGTGAGCTTAGGGTCCTCCTACTCTGCCATCCTGGCCTCCATCCAGTTGTGTTCCTATTATTAAAGCAAAAGGATTCCCTGTTCTGAGTTACATGGCTTCTCCCAAATATCTTGCTCCACTCCTGGCATAGAGTGATGACCAGAATGAGTGTCATGGGATTATGGTTTATGATATAGAGAAGACAATCAATCTTAATCAAAAGCCATTGTAACTGTGACTAATTCTTGACACTGTCACCCATAAAGTAAGCATGTGTTTGGAGTGGGTATTCATCTGTCACCATCTGAAGGAGCCCTAAATAAGACTGTGCATGTATGTGGCAGCATCATGGAGATGTGGTCTCTCTTTATACAAGAGCAAATAAATATTCCACCTGGAAAGAGGATGATAGAAACAGAGGCAAGAAATCATGAAATCGCCTATTCATTGCCCCTTCTTTTCTACTTAAAATAAAGCAAAAACTAACCAACTGACCTTTCGACATAACAGTTTGGGTTTTTTTCACGCAAAAGCTCATTTCAAGGGCCATTAGGGGAATGTTTCAGCCTGGCCAGGTTACTCTGGATTTGTAGCTCTGCTGTCAATCCAGGGCAGACTCCCAGCAGAAGCCTCCTAATTGGCTGTCAGTGAGTCACTTTTATGCAGAATTTCTTTAAAATCTTTTCCACTCCAGTAACATGGCCTCTCTACATCAGCCCCCAAACACATTGGAAGTGTAGGTGTTGGGAGTGGGAGAAAGGAGGGATGGAAACCACACTGAACTGGTGCTTTGAAATTTGTGAATATTTCCCAAGTGTTTTCACTGTGAATGTATTTCAGTCATGTTAAGACAGTCAAAACAGTTTGACAAGTTTCTCTTTGGCTCTGGTCTCGGCTACTGTGTTCCTGACCTGATTAGCTAGTGCCTAGAAGGGATTGACAAGAGTGGCAAATCCACCGAGACAGCTCTTTGTAAAGGGAATTTATGGCTGTGTAATACAGTGATTAACCCTAAGCACCCACAAGCTGTTACCCAGGGCACAACTTCTTCAGAGCCAAGGAAAGCAGAAGAATGAAATCAAACATTTCCTGCATGTAAATGTGTCCACCCTCCAAATATATTTGCTTGCCTTTGAATCTGACTTTACTGTTGCCAGTTAGAATTTGGAGCTGAATTTGAATCTTGGCTCTGCTACCTAACAGTTATGTGAACCTAAGATATTTAACTTTTCTGAGTCTCATGTTCTTGTTTGTTGATTTCCACCCCTGAGGATGGTTCTTTATATGCAAAACAAGCACAATGCCCGGTTCACAGTAGGCAATCAATATATGTTGATTTCCTTCCTTTCCTTGTTGAGTTAGGACTCGTTCCCATTACTAGCACAAGACTTAAAATCCAGAGAAAACACTTGAGGCCTGAACTGTCTGCCCTTTGCACTATGCCAAAATGATATCCCAAATCTTAAAAGCTCTCTGTTCTGACTAGCTTATGCTGGTTTTCCTGGCCGGATGCAATCTGCCACCTCATTCGTCATCCATAGGAAGTTACCTCTAGGACTTAATATTCTTTTTGGCTGCTCTCGGGCATTGATCTCCAAAGATGAGATATCTGAGCAGAATTCTTTTAACACTATCTTTGCACATGGAGCACTTAGCTTTCTTAAAGGTCTTCCCTCTGCTGCTACTGACTAACTGACCCTCTGGCATATAAGTGCCAGCAAATGCCCTTGCTCTTGAAATATCTTAGACTTTCGGGTCATATTGCCTGGAGAGATAGAGTGCTGAGAAAGGAAATAGGGTATGACAGAAAATTAAGTTGAGCTCATATTTTCTCATTATTAGGATCGTCGTTTGTAAGGTTGAGATGCCACTACCACCCTGCAACTGGGTTGAGCCCCTCTTCTGTCTCCTATTCCTTCTTTTGTTCATCGAAGTACTTACCTTACTACATTGTTATTAATCTCAGAGAGCCTTTGGGTCAGGAACTGTGTCTTGAACTTTGTCATAAACCCAGCAACTTACATAATGCCTGGCACGTGATAGGTGTTCAGCTAATTGTCAGGTGAGAGAATAAATGAATAAAAGAATGAATGTTGGCAAAACTATTAATAAATGTTTTCAAGACCTTTAAGAGTTTCCTAATCTCATCTTCCACTCCCCAATTTTGCCCAAATGTACAGAATCCAATATGGGGAAATAAATCTTTCTCCTCCTCCCTGAGAAAAATAAATGAATTATGACAAGAATCCTAATATGACCCCCAGTTAAATACACAGTCCATTATTTAACACCAGGGAAAAGAGAACAGAAATAACTGAAACCCATACACCTGGCACTCTCTACTCTGTGCCATTTTACCTTTTTGGCCTCCCCTCTCACTCCTCCTCAGCCTGAACATACATTGCAAATGTGCCATTCTTCCCTAGGTCTAATTTGCAATGCCAACCCCCTGAGAATGATTCTCACAAGATATTGGGCCTGCAAATCTGCAGTTGAATGGCAGTACCTTGGATCTGACAGCAGAGGTCCAATGAGAAAGCTGTCTCTATGGGACTATTGAGAACTGTAAATGAGATAGTGTATACAAAGCACCCGGCACAGTGCTTGGCACATAAGTGCTCGATATATGTGAGCTAACTAGCTAATTTTCTGCTCCTCTAAGAGAGAGGCATCAAGTGGTCTTCTTAATCCCTCAACTCACTCTTCAACGCACCTTCAAAGAAAGATCCAGAACAGAGTCACAGACCACATTTCTTTCTACATAATTATTGTTGGTTCAATACAGAAAAGGTTACTAGACAGACCATAACTGTAAAATGCTAATTCATTCACTTTTGGCCAGCCCCTCCCCAATGCCCCTCCTTTTTTAACCAGAGTTTTATTTTCGTTTGAAGAGGTCATTGCCCCTACTACCAGAAACTTTGAACTTTTTTTATAATCCATTAAAGCTTTACTTGTCTTAAAGAAACCAGAATTCCATTTTTTTAAAGAATGCTTAAGATCATATGGAAACAAAACCTTTTAACAAAGCTATATACAGTAATTATTTTCTTGTATGTCATGTGCTTTTTCCTGCTACCCATACTCACTCCACCTGTATTCGCAATGAAGCTGTTCCTGCCAACACCAATTCACACCTATTTTTCCTTCTCTTGGCCTCTTGCAGTGCTTGCAATACAACGCCCACTGCTTAGCCCTTGATTTCAATTCCATAGTTTCTTGGAGATGTCTGGAGTTTCTTCAGATTAAGTGCTCATTTTTCTTCTACTTCTTTTGAATCTCCACTAACATATTGCCTTAGGATAGTTCTTGGCACCAAACAGGGGCTTATTACACCTTGTTGAATGAACATATGGTCTTTAGGTGGGGGTTTTAGCCTGGGAATGGGTAAAGCTCAGGTAACAATGGCTCCATTCTCCTTGTGGTCAATCCCCCACTGCAGCTGTTTCTGTCCCATCTTGTGGCTTTGAGCCTAAGGAAGCATCCTCAGGCCAGACAGAGCTGGAAGAGATGGCTCTCTTAGGTGATTTTCTTTCCAATATGGAAGTTCAGTGAAAAAGCCAAGGAAACAGACGCTCCATCCCTCCAGGTTTTCTTGTTCTCTTGCCTGCAAAAGACAGACTTTCATCAGCTAAATACTCTCTAATATAGCCAGCACCTGGCAACATGGAAACAGAGAAATTTGCTGCCTTAATGGAAAAAGGGGCATTTTTATTTAGCCTAGAAAAACAACTTAGTAGCCAATGAATACATTTGGACCATAAGAGTAAACAAGTGTCTCTATACTAAATGGAAGAAGAAAAGAACCACAATTTAGAGATTAGAAAGCACCATTCAAAATTAGGCCAGTGCTGGATACCATTTCATGTTCAAACTAAGGAGAGGGGACTATTAATAAGGGTATTTGTTTCTCTATGTGTGATGCTCCTCCATACCATCAGTTTACTAGTGAATGGGGAAGGCATTCCACAACTGGATGCCTCCTAGCTGACAGACACTGTTCTAGAAGTTTCTAGGGAATTCTGATGATGTGTTGGATCTATCCAAAGATAAAACTGCTGGAATAAAGAAAAGAGGCTCAAAAAAGATTTGAAAACTGCTTAGTTGCTTCGTGAAGAAGGGGCAGAAAGAAAAACTCCAACAGATGTCTCATTTAATATTCACAAGTCTATGAGAAATGTACTACTATTATCTCCATTTCAGGAATGAGGAAATAGAAGTTAAGAAAATCAAGGATGACTAGAATTATAAGAAAATATTATATTATTTGATTTTCCCATTCATCTTATAAATGCAGAAAGTAAGGATCAGAGAGAGAAGGTGTTTTTATTAAAGTCACACAACTGCTAAGTAGCAGGATCAAAACACAAACACTTCTGACTTTAAATATCGTACTCTACCCACTATTTTAAGCTCATTTCTTTGCCAGCCCAAATCCAATCCCTCCACCCCAAATATACCCCTTTAGTCTTTATCTTCAGTTTGTAGGATGTGATTTAATATTTGTATCTTGTACTCATCCATGTATTCAAATAGTATTTATTGAGTGCCATTTATTGAGTGACATTTGAAATCTAGTGAGCAACACAGACATTAATAAAACGATTAACAAATAGATAACCAACAACCATTAATACAATTAAGGAATACTACAGAGCATATAAGTGTATAACAGGGGGAATAATTTGGTTTGAATGGGATGCATTCAGGAAGGGCCTTTTGAGGAAATGACTATCAAGCAGGGATCAGAAATATAAGTAGAAGTTGGTCCATCAGAGTCCAGTATTATCACTTTGGGGCCTAATGTGTTTAATAATATATTTTATTCACTCAATAAAATATAGTGTTTATCCACTTAAATATTTTGTATGGCAGAGTCATTTCATTTTCAGTATAGAGTTGGATGCTTCAGAAAAGTGTTCTGATGGTAATTATGGAAAAAGAATCAGTCTCATAGAGCACAGATGATTATCTCAAGCATTGATTAGTTAGCCTCACCTAAAGATTTGTTGCCAAAAAGTTTACAAACTGCCTTTAAACTAAGGGCATTACTTGAACAAAGGCACTAAAATGTGCCTTCACAAATCTCAACTGAAATGATCAAACAAGTCTGCCTAATGGGATTATCAACAATCCCAGTTCTCTCACCACCGTATTTCTCATTGTCATTAAGATTGTCCCAAGGTTAGAGGTTACATTTCACAAGTGATAAGACCAATCTTTTAAAGGTAAAATACCTCAGGAGAGTTTTGCACAAACAAATTAGTTAAGAATTCAATGTGATGATGACAAAATACAGATTAAGTATTGATTAAACTTTAGCTGGCCCTTTATCCTACCCTACTCTTTTTGTTCTTCGTACCTGATTTGTAGATATTATCTGGCTAGTCCTTATCTTTACAACAAAGAATGTTATGTGTGGTACAACTCTTTGCACTCTTAAAAACTTTTTTGTCACAACCTAATAGAAAAATTGGAGAGCTATAACAGTTCACACCAAAAAATGCAAATACTCTTTTCTCAAAACATTTGAAACATAAAAATGCAAATTAGACCTGGACTGTGATACCATTTTTCACCTATCAAACTGGCAAAAATCTAAAAGTTTAGTAATATCTATCACTCTGTTGGTGGAACTATGGGTAAACAGGTGCTCTCGTACATGGCTAATGGGATGCAAGATGATACACTTACTATAGAGGGAAATTTGGTAAGATTTAGCAAATTACACATGCATTTACCATTTGATTCAGCAATCTCACCTCTAGGGGTCTATCCCGTGATACATTGTCAAAAATATAAAATGACATATACTGAAATAGCAAAAGACTGGAAACACTCCAAATGCAGATTAGTAAGAAACTATTTTAATAAACTGGGGCATCCATACAATGGAATAACTTGCAGCCATATAAAAGAAATAAGGCAGAGCTCCTTATACTACCATGAAGTGATCTCATATTGTTTTGTACCAAAGTGGGGTACAGAACAGTGTGTTATATTATGCTACTTTTTTTTAAATTTTATTTTATTATGTTATGTTAATCACCATACATTACATCATTAGTTTTTGATGTAGTGTTCCATGATTCATTGTTTTATTATGCTCCTTTTATATAAGGAAGTGTAAAAAGCTATGAATTATAAATAATTATATTTATATTTTCTTATATTTTAAAAAGGAAACAATGGAAGGATAAGCCAAAACTATTTTTAATGGTAATCTATAATAGGGGCGGAGGGAACAGAATGGAAGGGACAGGGATAGAAACTAGACTTCTTTTAACGTACCTTGTTTTTGTTTTCTTTGGAACAATGTGATATTTTACATAACTATAAAACAAAGTTAAATTTAAAAAAGGATTGTTGAAAAACAAAAATAAAATAAATGAACTTAATTATATATCAAGTTGTTGGCATAAGTACAAAAATAATTATTTCAAGGGACTTTAAAACACAGTAGTTTGATTATACATTCTAGCAGGGTATATACCCCAAGGACAAAAAAAATTTTAAAGATCTGCAAAGAATTCTCAAATTACTTTCAGTAATCACTTTATTAGTAATAATATATTTATATTACTGTTTTGAAAGTATACATACCAAAGAAGCAATTATATTAGTGTAATAGGGACCCAAGATTTTCATATAAGAAAAAAGAAATTAAGTAAAACTCATAAATTTGAGTGGAAAATATTAGTATAAAATCATGATATATTTTTCTAGCTCTGGCTACTGAAAATGTTTAAAAGATGATGACTCTGTTCTGAGTACTGGAGATATAAGGACAGACAAGCTAGGATGGGTCCAGAGTAGAGTCTAGTGAGGAAAGCAGAGAGTAAAAATGTACATACAATTGAGCAGTTCAGTTGTAGGTGGACAAGGGCCATGGTAAGTGAACTAGAGTTTCTCTAGAACACAAAGTAAATGGAAATAAAAACAAAAGAATAAATTAAAGATGCACTATATAGAGGATAGAATTGCTGTACATAAAGAAGCAGTGGAACAAATGGAAAAGAAGCAAGAAGCAAGAAGCAAGAAGCAAAGTTATAAGGAAGAAAGCTTTTCTGAGGTGAACAAAGACCTAAGTCAGCAGATGGAAAACATTCACTAGATCCTGGACTAAAATGACCTTCAAGGACTAATTCGTAAACATATTCAAATATCCAAATAATGTGGGGTTTTTTTGTTTTCTGGGTTTTTTTTTACCTCCACAGATAAAGGATAGTATCAGTATCCGGACACATTTTTTTAAAGTTTTTTTAATCTACAAAGAAATAAAATCAGTTTTGTCCTCTGCAAAACTGAACAACTATGAATAGACTACAGGTTTGTCATGAGACAGGTGTGTAAAAACTAAGCAATTCTGAAATATTAAAAGTAAAAGAATAAACAAAGGTTGAATCAGACAAATAACAAAGAAAATGAAATCAGACTTGTCAATATCAACATTCAAGACAAAAAGTAGAATTGAAGGTAAGAACCATTGAAGAAGACAGGGAAAGTCAATGTCTATTGATGATAGTTTCATGACAGATCCTCATTGTAAACTTTATGCTTAATGTGTCAAATAATATAAGACTGGAATAAGTAAATAATGATTAAAATATAAAATAGATCTTATTCTTACTGGTAACCAAAAATATAAATATAAATAATCTTTCAGCCACAAAAAAGTGTGGAAATCTCTAAGAAGAAAAGCATAATTTTTAAATGGAAAATACAAAAAAAAAAATCCATGAAAAGAGGAATGAATCAGGGGAGCCTGGGTGGCTCAGTTGGTTGATTTCTGCTCAGGTCATGATCTCAGGGTCATGGGATCGGCCCCACTTAGGGCTCCACACTCAGCACAGACTCTGCTCCTGATTGTTTCTCTCCCTCTCCCTCTGCCTTGTATTAAAAACATGTTAATTCTTCCCATATATATCAATTTAATGCAATCTGAATCCAAAGCATATTGATTTTTTTGAACCTACTCTAAATGTTTTTGAAGTCTATATAAAGGAAAGTACAGGATGAATTTGCATTATTAGACACTGAAGCATATTATTCTGACAACAGAAACAGTGAAGTACTTGAGCAGAAATAGACATATCAATGAAACAAATTGGAAAGCCCAGGGAAATAAACCAGTATATTTAAATATTTAGTAATTTTGGTATATAATAACAATGGTATTACAGCACAATTGAGAGAGATTATTTATGGTAATGCCATAACTGGTGAACATTTTTCTAAAAATATAGAAGTTAGGAATATATATTGCACAGTGAAATGAAAGTGATTTCAAGAAAATTTTATGAATATCTGTTGTTTGGGTAGGAAGACCTTTCTAAGTCTAAATATGAAAAAAAGAAACTAGAGAGAAACAGAGAAAAGAAAGAGAAAACATGACAGATTTAACCAATTTACAATTTAAAACTTTGGATGTCAAATGGTACCATAAACAAAATTAAAAGGCAAACAATAAATAAGAAAATATAACATATACCAAAAGAATATTGTATTATTATTTTATATTATAATATATATTTTATAGTAGTTTTATATATGTCATCTAATCTAAAATATCTTACAAATCAGTAAGAAATGGAAATTAAATAAACCAGAGGATCATAGGGGAAGGGAAGGTAAAATAAAATGAGATAAAAACAGAGGGAGGTAAACCATAAGAGACTCTTAACTCTAGGAAACAAACTGAGGTTGCTGGAGGGAAGAGGGGGTAACTGGGTGATGGGTATTAAGGAGGGCATTTGTTGTAATGAGCAATGGATGTTATATGCAACTGATGAATCACTAGACTCTACCTCTGAAACTAATAATACACTATATGTCAACTAATTGAATTTAAATAATTTTTAAAAAGATATAAACAAACAATTCATAATGTAGAAGGACAGAAAACCAAGGAAAACATAAATTAAAACAAGACCAATTTGACAGTTGATAAGCAATACCATAATGATTGAGATTATAATATCCTGAAATTGTGAGGATTTAGTGAAATAGGTAATTATACAACTATTGGTAGGAATATAAATCGCACAATATATCTGGGAAAAAATGTGTTATATGTACCCACTCATATACTCTCTACAAAAAAAAAATCACAAAAAGGCACATAGATTTGACCCATTAGTGCAATCACTAGAAATTTATAAATAGTAAATAATGTTACAGTCTTAAGAGTTATGATATAATAGTGATAATAACCCTCACTATTTATTGAGAGCTTTTAATATGCCAAACACTGGGCAGCGGTTTGTATATACAATCTCCTTCAACATCCTTGACAACCCAAAAGGTTGTTAATATTTTCAATTCCATTTTACAAATGAAGAACATGAGAGTTAAAGAAGTTAAGTGACTTGTCAAGATCACAAAGCCAGTGAGCATCAAATCAAGGATTCCAACAGACACTATCCCCCTATTGCTGTAAATAATATAGTGGTTCATAAATTATGATCTATCCCTATGAAAGACTGCCACACAGCCATTAAAATCATAGTGCATCATATTTAGTGACAGGAATATGCTCATAATTTACCAAGTGAAAAAATGTTTTACATTTTGGAGCTGTGTCCACATATTTTCACATGTATGTCATTCTAAGGGTACCAAAAAAATGCCAAATCTGTGCCAACAGAGGACAATGGAAAAAGCAGAGATTGGAGCAAGGCTGCTCTGTCCACATTTCTCATTAGAACCGGCTAGTGCCTCTGATACAATGCAAGCAGTTGAGGTCATGTCCCTTGTGAGCAGGCAGCAGATATCACTGGTGGTGGCTTTGCTGAGATTCTCACACATCCTTGTTTCCCGAAAGCAATCTCCTGACGTTCTTCACCGCACTCCTTCCAATGGAACAAAAGCTTTTAATTCTGTGAATTACTCTCTGTGTACCTCTCTGTATATGTAAAATATCCCAAATGGCTTCTGCCTTTCTGAATGGACAGTGATTGATACAGGATTTAATATCAGAAGATGGTGATACATGCCAGCTAAGAGATGCCAAGGGCAACACAATCTCCTAAAAGGGATTGAGCATTGTTCTGTGGGCTAATGTTCAGTTTTTCTTTAATCTCTACAGTAACAGTACCTCTATTCTTCAGTAATAAGAATATCTGTAAAGAAAACAAATTACCAGCGCTAATCAACCCTATGAACGTCAAAAAATAAAATAAGATAAAATAAAATCCACCCAGCAGACATGTCCCTAAATAGAGATGTTGCATTTGAGTATCTTCAGGACCCCATTCAGGGAAAATTGGTCTTAGACCACTGAGGTTTGCAGTAAACAGATCTGACTTGTTTCTTATAATTAGCATTGTTATTATTTATAGATTGCTCTATTAAAATAGAATTAAATTGAAGATCAGATTAAGCAGAATTCAAACTAAGTCAAGTTGAAAGCCTAGAATAAAGGGCCAAAAGGGAACAGCAGTGAGAGATCGTAATAATAATAACACCTTGGATTTATATAGCTCTCATCCTCCCACAAGCGCACAGTGAATGTGAACAGCATATATAAGTGGATGAGGAAGTAAATGCAGTTTTGGTTTTTCAAGTCTGGATTTAAAAAGATGTGGCAGAAGAGGCTAGCAAATGGAGAATCAAGATCTTAAGACCAATTTGGAAAAGCTCCTCATGGAAACACATGCTTTAAAAATTTGTTTGCTATTCCTGTTAAAGGGGCAGTGTTCTCAAAAGAAAGCCAAAACTTGTATGTCAAGACAGGGGCATCAAAATAAACAAATAAGAGAGGATATATCAGTAATTGTCCCTCAGATATGACAATAAAAATACTATCTTGTCCATGAAATTTCCCTAAATTGCCCCATCTACAAGTGATCTCTGAACTCCTGAAAGGGTTTTGCATCTGTTTCATGGGGCACACACATAAGGTTCTACCTTATGTTGGGATTATTTTTTTAATTCTTTATTTAAATTCAATGTAGTTAACGTATAGTGTATTATTAGTTACCAGGGTAGAATTTTGTGATTCATCAGTTGCCTGTCACACCCAGTGCTCATTCCATCAAGGGCCCTCCCTAATGCCCATCACCAAGTTACCACATCCCCCCACCCACCACCCCTCCAGCAACCCTCAGTTTGTTCCCTAGTGTTAAGAGTCTTTTATGGTTTACTGCCTTCTCTCTTTTTATCTTATTTTATTTTTCCTTCCCTTCCCTATGTTCATCTGATATGTTGGGATTATTTATGTATATTCTTATCTCTTTCACCAGATCACTAGTTCCCAAACTTAATGTTCTTTATAATCACAGTAGGAATGTATTAAGATCTTGATTTGAATGCCTTATTCTCAGATTCTTATTTGGTTGAGTCTTGGGTGGGCCCCGGAACTGACTTGTTTTATATTCGCTTCTGGTAATCTGGTGTGGTGGTTGAGGCCTAGACTGGGACTTCTTGAGGACAGCGACAGTTTTCCATATCATAGATAGCTGGATATCACTGAAGCATTTTATACAATGCTATGCACATAAGAGATTGCTCAGTAAGTATTCGTAAAATGGATGAATGAAGATGAAATAACTAAATGTACCAGATTATCTATTTAGAGGACAAAAGAAGCAGTATAATATTCAAACGCTGTGAAGTTCAGAGAAAGGTAATTTCATGCGCTAAAATACTGGACATTTTCATGGAGGTAGGCATTCTATAAGGTGGACTCTGAAGAAAAGGGGGTGCTGAGAACAGGGGAAAAAAGAGCAGGAAAGGCAGTAGAAAGAGTAAGCAATGGTACCAAAGTAGGAATACATGGGGCATGTTTAGAGAATAGTTATTGGAAATTCCTGTCTCTATTTCTTCCTTTTTCAAAGTCAGAAGTTATAGATTCCACTTAATTTAATGCACAATCCACATATTTTCACCTAGCTCTGCTCCCATAAGAACCAAGTGACTTCCCTTTTTATAACATGACTCCCAAGTGTCTTCAGTTTAAAAATTCCAACTCCTTAGCATGTCATATCTAGACTTTGAGGATCTAGTCCTTTCATATATTTATCCTCCTGAACACACACACACACGCACACACCCTCATTTCCAATTATATCAAACTGCCTGCAGTTTAAGATACAGTGCCTCTATGCCCTTTCTCCCTCCTGCACCCCATCTTTTCAGCCAGAGTTACTCACTTCAAAACAAGGGTCAGATATCACATCTTCCAAGATCAATTCTTTGACCACACATCCAGATCCTTCCAGCATTAGAATACAGTGCCTTCTCGGGGCGCCTGGGTGGCTCAGTTGGTTGGGTGTCTGCCTTTGGCTCAGGTCATGATCTCAGGGTCCTGGGATGGAGCCCCACCTCGGGCTCCCTACTCAGTGGGGAGCCTGCTTCTCCCTCTTTCTCTCCCTTTCCCCCCTGCTCATGCTCTCTCCCTCTCTCTCCCTCAAATAAATAAATAAAATCTTAAAAAAAAAATAAAATGCCTCCTCACTACCTGTGCAATCCCAAGCACATCACATATTATACTGTATTATAACTTACTCTAGCTTTGTTCTATAAATGTATCATCCTCCACAGACATAGTCAGAAAAGAAAAGATAGAATATCTCTAGTCTGAGAAGTTCTCTCTGTGGCAGGCAGCCTCTGAGATGACCCCCAATAATCCCTGCCTCCTGGTATTCATACCCTTCTGTGATCCCCTGCCCTTGAGTGTGGGTGCAATAATTGGCTCTTTGAAATGAAAAGAATACAGCAGAAGTCATGGGATTCCACTTTCAAGATTAGGTTATAAAAAGACTGTGGCTTCCATCTTGGACACTCTTTAGCATATTCTCTCTCTCTCTCCTCATCATCAGTTGCCATATATTGAGAACACTCAGGTCCTTGTAATGAGGAACCAAAGCCTGTCAGCAACCACATAAATGAACTGGAAGCTGATCTTCCCAGTCAACAGATAATGTGAGTGAGATTAGAAGCAAATTCTCCAGTCCAAGCCAAGAGTTGATATGACTACTACTGCTCTGACCAATGGCTTAGCTGTAACTTCATAAGAGACCTGGACTGGGAAGCACCCAGTTAAACTGTGTCCAGGACTCCTGACCCACAGAAACTGAGAGTTAAATCTTTGCTGTTTTAAGCCGCTAAGTTTGGGGAAATTTGTTAAACAGCAATAGATAAGTTTTATATTCTCCTTTATTTCACTAATACTATTCTGGGTGCACTCCAGAAGACAGAATCTGAAGTTTGCTTTCCCTGTTTCTTTCTTAATTTTTAACAGCCTTATTGAGATACGATGTATATGCAATTCAATTTGCCCATTAAAAGTATACCATTCAGGGACACCTGGCTGGCTTGGTAGGTTGTGTCCAACTCTTGATTGTGGCTCAAATCATGATCTCGAGGGCATGAGATGGAGCCCCCAGTCAAGTCCTGCATCAGGCTCCACACTGGGTGTGGAGTCTGCTTAAGATTCTCTCCCTCTCCCTCTGCCCCTCCCCCTCCCTGCTGCTCATGCTTGTGCACTTTCTCTCTAAAAAAAACGTATGCCATTCAGTGGTTCTCAATATATTCAGAGTTATGCATCCATCACTAAAAATTTTAGAACATGTTTCTTCATGTGCTGTATGCCTTTAGGACAATTTCCAGAAACTTTAAATTGTTTTTAAAAAATAATTTTCACCAGTACTCTGAGGAGCAGGTCAAAAGAACTCCTCACTGTCATGCCAGAAGTGGAACCACTCTCTTCTTCTTTCTACAGATAATGAGGACCTAACTCAGCCTGGAGCAGTCTCAAGATAAATGATGCCAGATAAACTAAGTATTACTTTTTGAGATTTCTCTCCTGAGAGATATCCCTTTTTGTATAAGTCAAAATGCTACAAAGAAGAATCGAGGCCCTTCTACAACAAGGATGTGGGGGATATCCTGGTGAATGGAGGGAGGGGAGGCTTGAGTCCTTTTAGGCCAGAGAGGCTGTGTTTAGAGTATTTGTCCAATCACTTGGGAAAAAATAAAGAATTGTTATTTCTTTTCCAGTAACAAAAACAATTCCCAGATTTCTCAGACACCACCGGATTTATGCTCAAAATTTCCAGATATCATGGCCTTTAATAGTTTAGACATTAAATGAGCTTAGCAACTTAGAAAGGCAATCTGCAATTCCAGGAATATTTATTGGGCACCTATTATTTAGAGGACTATCATTGAACATTCTGTTGCTATAAAAAAGAAGTCAATGACTTTTTTGGGGAGCTTGCCAGATAGAAAGAAAATGGATATTCCTGAAATAACCAGAAAGGTCATTTTAAAATAATATTAATAAGTATAAGAACATGGCACTCTTTAAACAGCATGCCCAGTATGAAAATAATGTTGCGAGCATGGCAGCTTAGTGAGGGAAGGCTTTGAAGAGGAGGCATGTTCTGGTATGAGTCTTGAAAGAGGTGATGTGGATTAAGGTTTATATGGTTAAAAGAAGTTACAACACTGTATGGCAATTAAATAATGTAATCCTAATTTATCTATCTGTATTCATAATTATTTGCAGAACAGCAAATACAATGCTTTAGTACAGCATAAATAGCAATTTTGACATATTTTAGACTTTTGAGAAGAGTAGATGAAATGATGGTTTCATTAAGTTACAGGCAGTTATTCAAGTAAACACAGTTGTGTATACACTCATCCACTCTTCCTATCCTGATTATTTGCATACCAACACCTTTGGTATGTAAATTTTGTTTAATGACACTTGCCAGACATTTAATTATTGGATGTCACACAGAATGTGTAGACATTTTTAATTGTAAAAGCTTAAAATCCTGTCATTCTGTCAACAGCCACATTTACAATATGTCTCCTTTTTTTTAAGTCAGAAGCTATAGATCTGCCTCAATTTAATGCATGATCAACAGGTTTTCACAGTTAACAAATAAACAAATTGGAACACATACTGTAAATGCCTAACACCATTACAACAATATTATGAGATTTCAACAGGCCCAATTTACTACACAGTGAAATTGTGAAAATGATAATGGATAAAAGATTTTATTTTTGTAACAGTGAAGGAGAGAGAAACAGGTTTTTTAAGTCCTTGTCTTCATGAAGCTTAAACAACTGTCTGAAATATAAGAAATGCAATCAATTGGTCTGGAATAACACCCAGAATTCATGCTAGCCTTCTTTCTCTATGATCTCCATATGCCTCACCCTCTAGCCCAAGCTAATTTTCATTACAGAATAGTGTGAAAGAGCATGGGGTATGGAATCATAGATCTCAGTTAATATCCCAGATCTGCCACTAAGTGGTTATCTGGCCTTAGGCAAATTATTTAACATCTTTCCATTGTAGTCTTCCATCTGTAAAATGGGAAAATTAATATCTAGTTAATGGGTTTGTTAAGTGGACTGAGTTTATATATATATAAAGAATATAATGTTTATGTACAGTGGTCAAGCACACATTAAATGCTCAATAAATAGCATTAGGTGCTTGATAAATATTTGGTGACTGAATTGAATAAATCTAACTTCCCATAGCAATGTCTTAACTGGAAAAAAATCAGGTGTATGTATTCCCCTTAGAGGGGAGTTACTCATGAGTGGGTGTTACGAACTGAATGTTTGTGTCCCCCCACAATTTATATGTTGAAACCCTACTCCTCAGTGTGAGAGTTAGGAGGTGGGGCCTTTGGGAGGTAATTAGGATTAGATGAACTCAGGAAGGTGGAGCCTCAGGAATGGGATTAGTGTCCTTTTAAGAGTCATCTACTCTCTGCCACATGAGGATACAATAAGAAGCTGGCAGTCTGCAGCTCAGAAGAGGACTCTCACCAGAATTCAACCATGCAGGCACCCTGATCTCTGACTTTCCACCTCCAGAACTGTGAAAAGTAAGTTTCTGTTGTTTATATGCCACCGGGTCTGTGGCACTTAGTTATAGCAGCCTAAACAAAGTGAGTGAGAACTGCGACAGCTATTCAATCAGGTAAGAATTATACCAGACTGAGATTACAGGCAATGTGTAGGGCTTCACAACCAAATAATCAGAGATCGCCACAATATGGTCATTTCAAGAGCTACTGCATCTCACTTTCTTTATGGCCCATGAACTTTGTAATGTAAACTACAAACCACTCCGTGTGGCCCCCATCATAGTTAGCAGGACCATCATCATCTGATCTTCATCCTTTGCTTAGAGAACCTCTCCCTGCTCCAGGTTGAACCTGTTTCTGGGGTAATGGGTTGGAGTTTCCAGAATTGAAGCATTTTTAAAAGACTTTTTAAAATTGAGATAAAATTCACATAATATAAAATTCATCACTTTAATCATCTTAATGTGTACAATTCAGTGTTTTTTTGTATATTCAAAATACCAATATCTAACTCCAGACCATTTTCATCACCTTATGAAGAAATCTTGTGCCCATTCAACACTCATTTTTTAATTCCCCACTCTTTCAACCCCTGGTAACCACTAACCTCCCTTCTGTCTCTATGGATTAACCGACTCTGAATATTTCATATATATGGAATCATATTGTCTTAGTCTACTTGGGCTGCTATAACAAAATACTACAGAGTGGGTAGCTTATAAGCTATAAACATTTATTTCTCACAGTTCTGGGGGACTGGGAAGTCCAAGATCAAAGTGCCAGCATGGTTGAATTCTGATGACAGCCCTCTTCCTGGTTCATAACCTGTGCCTTCTCACTGTGTCCTCAAATAGTGGGAGGGGCTAAGGATCTATCTGGAGCCTCTTTATAAAGCACTAATCCCCTTCATGGGATCTCCACCCTCATGACTTAAGCATCTCCCACAGACCCCACCTCCTAATACTATCATCTTTGGAGGTTAGGATTCCAACATGAATTTTGGGAGGACACAAACATTCACACCATAGCACATAGAATATGTCACCTTTTATGTCTGGCTTCTTTCAGTGTGTTTTCAAAGATCCATCCATGTTGTAGCATGTATCAGTACTTTATTCTTTTATGGCTGAATAATAATACATTTGGATTTACCACATTGTGTTGTTTTTTTTTTTTTAATTACCACATTGTGTTTATCCATTCATCAGATAATGGACATTTGGATTATTTACACTTGGGACTAGTATGAATAATTCTGCTATGAACATTCATGTACAAGTTTTTGTTTGAACATATGTTTTCAATTCTCTAGGTTTACGCTTAGGAGTGAAATTTCTGGGCCACATGGCAACTCTATGCTTAAGTTTTTGAGGAACATCTATACTGTTTTCCACAGTGGTCTCACCATCTTACATTGCCACCAGTGATGTATGAGGGTTCTAATCGCTCCACATCCTCACCAACCATTGTTATTTTCCTTTTTTTTTTTTAATTCTAGCCATCCTAGCAAATGTGAAGTAATAGCTCATTGTGGTTTTGATTTACACTTCCCTGATGACTAATGATGTTGAACATCTTTTCATGGGTTTGTGGGCCATTTGTATACCTTCTTTGGGGATGTGTCTATTCAAGTGTTTTCCCCATTTTTTTTCACAATTTATTTTTTTTTAAAGATTGTATTTATTTATTTGAGAGAGAGAGAATGAGAGATAGCACGAGAGAGAAGAGGGTCAGAGGGAGAAGCAGACTCCCTGCCGAGCAGGGAGCCCGATGTGGGACTCGATCCCGGGACTCCAGGATCATGACCTGAGCCAAAGGCAGTCGCTTAACCAACTGAGCCACCCAGGCGCCCTTCCCCATTTTTTAATTGGGTCATTTGTCTTTTCCTTGTTGAGTTGTAAGAGTTCTTTACATATTCTGAATACTAGACTTTTATCAGATATATGATTTGCATTCTGTTAATTATTTTTTCATTGCCTTGATAGTGTCCTTTAATGCACAATAGTTTTTAATTTTGGTGAATTCATATTTATATGTTTTTCTTTAGTTGCTTGTACTTTTCATGTATTTAAGAAAATGTTGATTAATAAAAGGTCACAAAGATTTATACCTATTTTTCCTTCCAAAGGTTTTATAAGTTTAGCTTTTCATTTAGGTCTTTGATCCATTTTGAGTTAATTTTTTATAGGGTGTGATATAGGGTTCTATATTCATTCTTTTGCATATGGATATCCAGTTGTCCAGGGACCATTTATTGAAAAGACTATTCTTTCCCCCATTGAATGGCTTGGAGCTCTTGTCAAAGATCAATTGATCATCAGTGAATGGCTTATTTCCAAATTCTCAATTCTATTCCATGCATCTCTGTATCTATCTTTATGCCAGGGCCACACTGTTTCGATTACTATAGCTTTGTATTAATTATTGAAATTGAAAAACATGAATTCTCTTGCTTCATTCTTCTTTCTGATTGTTTTTGCTATTTTGTGTCTCTCACAATTCCACGTAAATTTTAAGATAAGCTTGTCTATTTCTTCACCAAAGGAAAAAAAAGGCAATAGAAAGTTTAACAAGGATTGCATTGAATCCATAGATAAATTTGGTGAGTATTGCCGTTTTCCTATCCATGATCATGGGATGTCCTTCCATTTAATTTTTTTCAACAGTGTTTTGTAGTTTTCAGTATTTAAGTCTTGCACATCTTTTGTTAAAGTTATTTTTAAGTATTTTATTCTTTTAGATACTATTGTATTTCATTTCTGGGTTATTTATTGTTAGTGGTATAGAAATACAGCTGGCTTTTTGTAAATTGATCTCGTTTCCTGCAACAATGTTGAACTTGTTTATTACTCTAAGAGTTTTTTTGTGGTTTCGTTAAAATTTTTTGTGTGAAAGATTATATCAACTGCAAATAGATATAATTTTACTATTTCCTTTTTGATTTGGATGCTTTTTATTTCTTTTTCTTGCCTAACTGCCCCAGCTAGAACTTCTATACAATGTTTGAATAGAAGTGGTGAGAGAGCAGACATCATGTCATGTCTAATATTAAGTGGAAGGCTTTCAGTCTTTCAACTCTAAGTATGATGTTAACTGTGGGTATTTCATAGATGCCCTTTATCATTTTGAAGAAGCTTCCCTCTACTCGTAATCTGAGTGTTTTTATCATCAAAGGGTATTAGATTTTGTTAAATGATTTCTGTGCATCTAATGAGATAATCATGTAGCATTTTTCCTTAATTCTACTGATATATTGTGTTGAATTGACTAAACCAAATATGTGGAACCAGCCTTGCACTCTTGGGATAAAGCCCATTTGATCCTGGTACATAATCCTCTTAATGTGTTGCTATATTTGGTTTTCTAGTATCGTGTTGAGAATTTTTGCATTCATATTCCTAAGAGATATTGGTCTATAGTTTTTTTCTTGTAATATCTTTTTCTGGATTTGGTATCATAGAATAGTTAGCCTCATAGAATTAGTTAGGAAATGCTCCTTTCTCTTCTGTTTTAGGAGAATCTGTGAATGATTGGTGTTAATTCTTTAAACATTTAGTAGAATTCAGTAATGAAGCCATCTGGTTCTGGGTTTTGTTGTTGTTGCTGTTGTTGGGAAGTCTTTGATTACTAATTCAATCTCTTTACTTGTTATAGTGCTATTCAGAATTCTACTTCTTGTATCAGTTTTAATAGTTTGTGTGTCATTAGGAATTTTTCATTTCATCTACTTTAATTAGTTGTCATATAATTGTTCTTAGTATTTTCTTATAATCATTTTTTATTTCTGTAAGATCAGTAGTAATGACCACACTTTCTTTTCTGATTTTATTAATTTGAGTATTCTCTCTTTTTTTTCTTCATAAATCTAGCTAGAGATTTTTCAAGTTTGTTGATCTTTTTAAAGAAGCAAATTTAGAGCTTGTTGATTCTTTCTACTATTTTTTATTATCCATTTCATTTATATCTGAACTAATCTTTATTATTTCCTTTTTTCTATACAGACGGAAAGTAGATCAGTGGTTGCCTACTGGTGGCTGGGAATGGGGAATGACTTCAAATAGATACAAGGGATCTTTTTAGAGTAATGAAAATGTTCTAAAACTAGACTATGGTAATAGATGCACAATTCTGTAAATTTACCAAAAATTATTGAATTGTACACTTAAAATGGGTACATTTTATGATATGCAAATTATATCTCAATAAAACTGTTCTTAAAAAAATCTCCATCTCTGCCACTTAGTAATTAGGTGATCTTGGACAAAATATTTAATTTCTTTAAGCTTAATTTTCTTCATCTGTTAGGTGAGAATAATAGTTTCTGTTTCAGAAGTTTATCTTGAGTTAGATATCATGTACATCATGTATATAGAATTAGAGATAATGTATATAAAGTAACACAACTCTTTGCACATCATAAATTTTCAGTAAGTATCAATTACCTTTCTACTTCTCTTTAATTTGTTGGTTGTGATAATACTAATGACGATGAGGAGGAGAATCTTACTCTGCTCAGGAAGATCTCTGAAGCATATACAATTCTCATTCAGCCCAGATTCAGTTGGGAGAACACTAGAGTAGAGCCAAATTGGTACTTGAAAAAAAAGACTTATAAAGTGTATCCTCAAAAATGCTTTGACTTCTCAAAATTATCTGTAATACAAAAACAATTTTGAGATAAAACTGAGTCTTAAAGAGAATGGCATGTTTTATTCTAGTATGGAGTTCATAGTTTGGTTCAAGTATCTAGCTTGGGGAAAGGAAAAATGTTTTGACTTGGGCCTGATTCCATAGGTCTTAAACTGTGGAAGACAATGAAGCCCTCAAAATTTTCACTTTGAGAGTTCTTTGAAGACTTAAATTTCCCCCAAATAGCTATTTGGGGGCTAGGACCCAGACCACTTTTTGCACAAAAAACAGTCTCTGTTTCCTGCTCAAAGTCCATAAAGGGTAGGAGATGGTGGGTTGTTGCAGAGGTTTCCTTTGAGCGGTTTGGAAGCTAGGCAATCACACACACTCAGCCTTGAGACTGAACTATCTTTGGAAATATCTGACATAGAAAACTGCCAAGTATCATCTCAAGTCCCTGGAAGAGTAGCCAAAGCTGCTGACCCTACATTGTTGTAGTTCTAAATAACTTCCCATTCAGAAGTTGTTCCATTCCCCACAGACTACAGAGATACATAGTAAAGGTGGAAGAAAGACAGGAGGCAGGTCAGCACAGAAAAATGGCCCTTTCCTCACTACCTGCTTAGCAAATATGACCACCATTCAAATTCCCTCTACCCTGGGACTAAGCAATAAGGAGAGAAAATAAGATATAAATTCTTATAATTCAAAAGTTGAGGGAGGGAAGGAAAAGGAAGACCTGACACTGTCTGGCAATGTAGGAAGTATATTTTCAGGGTGTCTCTCATTCTCACACTATATGCCTTCTCAAGGACTTGCCTCTTTCCTTACTTGGCATTCAGTCATAGATATACTACTAAGCAGCTGTGGCTTTGAGCACATAACTTGAACCTCTCTGAGTTTCAGTGGCTTCATATAAAGGATGGGGAAAATAATAAAATTTATCTTACAGCATCCTTATGAGTATTCATGAGGTGATAAAGCAACTGGAAAATATCTAGTTCAGTGCTTGGCACATAAAATATACTTACTTAAATTTCTATTGAATCCAGAGTCCATTTGATAAACTTGTCACTCCAGATGATAATGAGCACTGTGTTTGTATGTTCCTTCCTCTATGTAGCATGCATGCATTTTAAGTCTTTCACTGTCTCAAGTTGAAAGATTGACTACTGATAGATATTTCAGAAAAGATACAAAGCAATAATGAGGGAAGCAAAGAGCCTTTCCATTTTTCTTCGGCCCTCAAGAGAAACTGCAGTAAAGTAATTAGCCCCAGGTGACCTGTCAGGGTCAAAGTTCTAAGTCCTTGCAGGGATGTGAATATATGATACCACTTCTTTACTAAGGAGTAAAGAATTATGATCAATAAGTCTATCTAACACAATAGAAGAAAGTAAAAAGGGGCAGTGAAAACTGGAGCCTAGGTCAATAGTATACATGGGGTAAGGGGGTAGAGAGGGGGTAAGAATTATAGGGAGAGGAGTTAACATGAGACATGTAATATAAGGCTATGTTATAGAGGTTTCTGATTTCCAGGACATGGTATTTTGAATAGTTTAGCTCTTCAAGTGTTTACTTAAAAGAAGAATCTGGATCAACACGAGGTAGTGCTATTGCTTATATATGCCCTAACAAATCTTGAAAATTACTAAGTTGGCAAGAAAAGAATGAGTATTTGGTGATTTCAATGTAATTCTTGGGTCCTTCCTAGAACCATCTGTGAGGTGAGTCTTGGCAAAAAAGCAAATTAAATAATGATGTCATTAAGCAACATGCATATTCATGCAGACGCTGTTGTTTACACATTCTTTTCTGTCATGGCTAAATAAAACACAGCACCATTTACTTGCAAATCACTACATAATGATTCTACCACCCTTCTAAATGACTGAAGAGAGTGTTATTGGGTACAGACTTTCCAAGTCTTTAGGAATTATGGTGAGCCATCCAATAAAAATCAGTTGGTGTGCTCCATTGGATCATGAAACGAAGGATAGCAAGATTGTGAGCCCAGGGAAGAAGGACATCTATAAATCAAAAAAGCCTGGGTGAAGATGAATCAGAGAACAGGTAAGCCACAGAAGTCAAGAGGCCCCATTGAGAAGAATAAAGATAAAAGGGAAGAGAACTGGTAGTGTCTACAATATATCAGGTGCTATTCTAGGTGTTTTATACACATTATCTCAAGTACTGTATTCCCATTTTACAGATGAAGAAACTGAGACTCATCAAGGTTTGCTTGGTGACACCAACTAGTATGCCATGAAGCTGAGCTTAGTTCTCTCTGAAGCCAAAGTCTGTATCCTTCTACCACAGCATGTTATCTCCACAGAAACAAGACAAAGATATTTGGAAAATGGCCAAAGAGTATGCAGTAGGTTCACAGGAAATAAGCAATGGATGGAGTAGGGTGAGGTGGAAGTACAAGGCAGCAAATAGGAGAAGCTAATAAAAATGTAGCACAAAGAGCAAAAGAACAACCACAGGTTGTCTTTGCATCTCTCCCTCAGTTAAGAACAAATCCTGCATGAGCTTAGCCTGGAACCTTGAGAAGACAAATAGAAACAAAAGCCTGAATGCTCAGCACCACTGACTGGCCAGCTGAGCCCTGCATTCAAAGGATTCTGTGTCAGAGACTCTTCCCTGATTCAGCCTTTATATAGATATTAGCACAACTGGCTTCTTTGGCCTTTCAAACCAGTGAGTAGCTTGTGTAAATATTAAACTGGAGAGAAATGCCATCGTGTGAACTCTGTGTCTGTTCCTCTGCTGGCCCCCGTGAACATTAATGTTTGCAGAAAAAGCTGTTTACAACTGCTTACTCTGGTCCTCTAAGCAAAGAGCACTGGAAGACTAGTATTTGTATTAGAAAGCCACCATATTGAGACCCTAAGGAGAAGAGCATCAGATAGAGCTCCTCTTTTTCTGGAAAGTTGGGATGCTTTTTGAGAGCACTGGCTAAGGGGAAAAAGAAAGGAAGTCCAGCATAATACCAAAAGATAGAATTTATTGTGCGAGCCAATTTGGTATAGGTTGGGAATATATATATTTTTTGTGTGAGCCAATTTGGTATAGGGTTCAGAATTCTTAAATTACAGGAAATAGCCAGATAAAGCCCTTTCTGCTTACTAGCACAGCTGAACACACATGTTAGGGGCTTATCAATTGATTTTAGGCATTTGTTCAGTAAAACATAAAATTCCACTTTTAAGATTCAGTCTAGCTAATTGAAAAGCATTTTGATCCCTGTTAAAATGTAAACATCCTTGGGCAGGGTAACACTTGTATAAGTTAACTCTTTTATCAGCTGTGCTTTTCTGGACTTTTTCATCTAAAGCAGGGTCAGAAAACTTTTCCTATAAAGGACCAGATAACAAATATTTTTAGTTTTGACATGATTACTCAGCTCTGCGTTTGTAAGGAAAAAAGCAGCCAGAGATCGTGTATAAGCAAATGAGTGCGACAGTATTTCAATAAAACTTTATTTTACATCCCCCCACCACCACCAATTGGCCAAATTTTTGTCAAACATTGATCTAAACACAACTTCTCTGAATAGGAAGGCTAAGATCCCTAAATAGGTGGAACCAGGAGAAAATTGAGAGGCTGCCCTACAAGGCATCTAAATGGGCTAAAGATGTCAGAAGTCATTATTAGTTCTCCACATAACCAAAATGCAAAAGAAAATTCTATCTAGAGAACATGGATTTAAAATGTTGCAGGAATGTACATTTTTCTGAAAAGAAGGTCCTTTTCTTTCATCAGATTTTCAAAAGGATGGATGTCCCAATAAAGGGTGGAACCCCACAGCATAGAAGGGATCGTCTTGCCTTGAAAGCTTACTTTCTTCAAGCCAGCCCCTCCTCCTAGTCTTCCAGGAAAGCCCAGTAACCACTGTTATGTCCACTCTCATGCCTTCTGCAATCGACCCAGAGAAAACATACATTTTACATTTTATTTCCTCTAAACTCCTTTTGCTGGCTATTTATTTATAGTAATTGCCCCAAAAAGTATATATTCATCACTAAAAGGTTGAGTTTAGGATTCTACCTATTCTTAACCTGATCCTGGGTAATAAAAATAAAATTATATACTTACAGTTAATGAGCCAATTAATGTTCTACCAGACATTGAACCTATCTTTCATTCTTTTATTATGAGCATAAACTGATTCTAGACAAACAGAGATATGGTCATCAGAATCAACCTTACTCAAAGTTAGCAATAGTGGAGTGAGTGGGTACGTTGAGGCTATGATTTGGGACATAAAAAGACAAGATTTGGGTTCAGATTATGGAAAGAGCTTGGAAATTGTCACTCTTGTTCTTGAAACAACAAAAAGCTGGACAAAAAAAAAAATCAATGACATTTCTTGGACCCATCACAGAACTGATGTTGCAGAGCAAATATTACCCCAAAATTTGGAGAGATAGTCAAATCCAGAATGATATAACCATTGAAATTTGCTTACCTGGAACAAAAGCCCCTGAAATCCATAAGTTAGTAGGGAGACTTAAATGACTATTTTGATAAATTTCTGAAGGCTAAGTGCAGACTACCTTGAGAGTGACAAACTCCTGGGGGCTGCAGTCAGAGGAGGGCTCCTCACACTTACATGGCCTTTCACTCCCATAATTCACCAGGTACTCACAGTGAGAATCTAGAAGAGGTCTCCTTGTGGTCATGGTTGATAATTATTAATAAATAATTAACAGTATTTGAAATGTTTTTAAAAGAAGTATCTCGAGAGAGAACAAATGAAATCACATAAAATACTCAAAGCCACAGAAGGTAGAAAAAAGGGGAAAAAAGAAATAGAGCAAAGATGTAGCTAATAGAAAGGAGTTGCAAAGATGGTCTCTATAATCCAACTATATAAATAATCAATTTAATTTTAATTTTTCACCAGTTAACAATGTGGTACAGAGGGGAAGTCTGAATATTCCTGCAACTTTTTTTTGTATACCTAAAACTATTCTAAAATTAAAAGTTTATTAAGAGTTATTTTAAAAAGGCACATTTCATCCCCAAATCTATCTTCCCAGCCCACTGCTATGGGATCCGAAGTGCCACCATAGAGAGCCATCATCTTATTTTGTAATTCTTATTCTGTAAAGGATTCTTATTTTGTAAAGGAAACCTTCCTGGGTATCATGTTAAGCATCAATGTTATCTTGATTAGCACTGTGGTAGGTGTTTTTCTCTCCTATAACTAGCTAACTATAACTTCAGGGAACTGAAGGAACTCAACTTTTCACTGAGGAGAAGGGAGGGTAACTATGGAGCTGACATGGCCAGGAATGCAGGCATAAATCGAGTGCCTCCAGCAGGGTTTACCAATCCTGAGGGCCCAGGCTCTGCGTTTGTGAAGACCTATGGAATAAACATGGTAAACAGAGGGGCAAATAGAAGCAGTTCCAACCTGCATGTGGGGAGGAGGGCCTCTTGACTCCTGGTGACTTTTACCTCAATAGCCTTGGCTTAGTGTCATAGAACTTCTAGTGGCACTCTCTCAGAGCACTTCACAGCGTCTTAAATTAAAAGCAGGCTCTCCCTGGTGATGTATTACTTTAGAACTCTACACAAATGGTGAGGGATTCGCAGTAGCACTTGACTGTCTATTTTATCACAAGTTACAGGAAGGCTGGGAAGAAATGGTTAGGGAGTGGGTAATTATGGAAAGGAATACAAACTCGATGCTTTGCCTCCTAGACATGTTCCAACTTGTGTCTGGGTTCAGCTTAGCATAGGTGAAATCTTACTTAGCCAAATCAACATGGTTCTGAAAATATCCAGGCGATGAGGGTGAGAGAATCAAATTTTTATCAAGCAAATGCTGTTTTCTCCTTGGGTTCAACATCACTTCGGAAATGTTTTATAGTCATATCTTCTGGATCTTCAATGTGTTATGATCCCCTGACATGAATTACAAATCCTCTCTGCCTCCTCCTCTAGTTTCTCTGTCACCTACTTAAACGTAATTCTGTAAATAAATAATTAAAAACAGTAGGAAAGCCTCTTCTTTAATGGTTTGCCACTGTGACTCTTTCTCCTTAAACAAAGAATTCTTCTGGCTATGTCAATAACCCCTTCCCTAGGCATCTGCAGGCCTTGGTTTTCTTAGGCAGAGCATGTCTATCATCCTGTGAGTTTTTCACAGAGGAGCCTTTTACAGGCAGAGCTGGACAAAAAGAGAAACAGCCTGGTCCAACAGCCTTTAGACCTAGATTATCATCAGAATCACCTGGAAAGCTGGTTAAATACACAGATTTCCAGGCCATGCCCCTCACCTACTGAATCCCTGGAGGTAGGACCTAGGAAATAGTATGCTAAAAGTGCTACAATTCCAGATTTAATTACCATGCATATTTGCAGTCAACAGTAGAACAGATTTAACTAAATAAGAACCATCCCACCCCCAGGTCATTCTGATGATTAACCAGTTTTCAAAACACTGATCTAGTCCAAATCTCAACTAAAGGTTTAGCAGTCAAGACAACAGAGCCACAGTGAGCAACTCCATGAGCCTGGAATATTTCTGAGAAACTCAGTAGCATATTGATTGAGGAGACCTAAGTTCTTAGGTCCTATTCATTTATGTTCACAATTTTCCTGCCTGGAGAACAGGGCCAAGTTTACTATCTATGATCAATATAAGTATTGTATTTTCCTTTGCTTCAGCTCAAGAAAATTTAACCATCTTAGTTCTTTTATTAAAAAAAATGGTTTATTTACTCCCCAAAAAGTTGAAAATAGAGCTACCATATGACCCAGCAATTGCACTACTGGGTATTTGCCACAAAGATACAAATGTAGGGATCTGAAGGGGTACATGCACCCCGATGTTTATAGCAGCAATGTCCACAATAGCCAAACTATGGAAAGAGCCAAGATGTCCATCGACACATGAATGGATAAGGAAGATGTGGTGTATATATACACAATGGAATATTATGCAGCCATCAAAAGGAACGAGATCTTGCCATTTGCAACAACATGGATAGAACTGGAGGGTATTATGCTGAGCGAAATAAGTCAATCAGAGAAAGACATGTATCATATGACCTCACTGATATGAGGAATTCTTAATCTTAGGAAACAAACTGAGGGCTGCTGGAATGGTGGGGGGTGGGAGGGATGGGGTGGCTGGGTGATAGACACTGGGGGGGGGCTATATGCTATGGTGAGCACTGTGAATTGTGTAAGACTGTTGAATCACAGACCTGTACCTCTGAAACAAATAATACATTATATGTTAAAAAAAAAAAAGAGGAAGATAGTAGGAAGGGAAAAATGAAGGGGGGGAATCGGAGGGGGAGATGAACCATGAGAAACTATGGACTCTGAGAAACAAACTGAGGGTTTTAGAGGGGAGGGGGGTGGGGGGATGGCTTAGCCTGGTGATGGGTATTAAGGAGGGCACGTATTGAATGGAGCACTGGGTGTTATATGCAAACAATGAATCATGGAACACTACATCAAAAACTAATGATGTAATGTAGGGTGATTAACATAACATAATAAAATTTAAAAAAGGTTTATTTACTTATTTGAGAGAGAGAGAGAGAGATTGAGCAGGGGGAGGGGCAGAGGGAGATGGAGGGAGAGAATCTCAAGCAGACTCCCCAATGAGCGTGGAGCTCCACGCAGGGCTTGATCCCAGGACCCTGAGATCATGACCTAGTTGAAATCAAGAATCAGATGCTTAATCAACTGAGCCACCCTGGTGCCCACATCCTAGTTCTTAGCTCAATCTTACTTCAGCCCCTAAAAACCACTCTGGAATCATCCCATTTCTTCACCTTAGTCTGACAGACAATGTGGGGTTAGTACCAGGATTTAAATACCAACTCATAATCTATCAACTATAGACAGAAACATTCACAGGGAAACACTTAGAATTTTCCAGAGGAAATGACTCCAAATTTGGTTGGGCAAATGCCCAAGAGATCAAATTACTAGGCAAAGTGTCATGGTGGCTGAGCCACAGCAATCTTTTCACTCTCAGCTGGAAAAGCTCCAAGAGAATAGGTTCCTCTATTCTATACAATTGTCTGAGTGCAACTTACAAATACAGACCCTAGAATTTCATTTTTTGAGATATATTACAATGAGCACTGCACTTGGAGTTAGGAGACATCTGGTTGGGTAATCTTAGATAAATTACTTTTCCTCTTTGAACCTTTGTTTTCACATCTGTAAAATGAAAGAATTAAACTGAACAAGCTTTTAGAATCATAGCTCTAATATTTCATTGAAACTAGTAGGGGTGTTTGTAGTATGGATCCTGGACTTCTTAGGGCCCCAGCTATGTGTAAGGGATATGAAAAGGAACGCTAACAGTTACTTGCTTGGTATTAAATTCAGCCCCAAAGAACTTCCAACTTTTCATCCCAGCTCACCTTGCACCAGACCTGCCATCTTGGCCTGTAAGCTACCCAGCCTCAAGGCAAGGGAGCCAGGAAAAACAGTCTGTTAACATTGTTGCTCATAGCCTAAGAGGGCCTATCAGGAAACCCATGACTTTCAACATAATTGAGTTCCATGAATGTCAAAGGAAATGGTTTTAAGGTTACTATCGCAATGCAAAATCCCCCAAATGAGATAAAATCCTAAAAAGTCTTTTAGTTAGAACAACGATTGTTCAGTTTTAGCACCTGGTGATAGCAATAAAGACAGCCCCATGCCTATTGTCTGGTCTCTTAAAGTGAAAGGACCAAATTAACATTGGTGGGTGGTCAATAGGCTCACTCAAGCTCTATAGATGGATCTTTCTCGCTTCCCCCTCCTACCTCACCTGTCTTTCTTGGGGGTCCTTATTCTACTTAGTCTCAATCAGATGATTTCTTTGCTGCCAGTTTCCCAGCTACCTTTTTACTGAGATTATCATTTCTGTGGAAACAATCTTCTCTGACCAAACTATGGACACAGATTTCTGCTTGATTTGGGGGTAGTTATTTGAATTTTTTTAAGATTTTATTTATTTATTTGAGAGAGAGAGAAAGAGTGAGAGAGAGACAGAGAGAGAGAGTGCACGGGAGGGGGAGAGTCAGAGGGAGAAGTAGACTCTCCACCAAGCAGGAAGCCTGATGCGGGACTTCATCCTGGGACTCCAGGATCATGACCTGAGCCAAAAGCAGTCATTTAACTGGTAGTGATTTTTTTTTTAATCTTTCTTTCCTTCCTTCCTTCTTTTCTTTCCTTCCTTCCTTCTTTCTTTCTCTCTTTCTTTCTTTCTCTTTCTTTCTTCTTCCTTCCTTCCTTCCTTCCTTTTCTTCTTTCTCTAGTGTGTGTTGGCAGGAGGAAGCGAGGGTATGATTTTGGTCCCAAAAGCATAGCTCAAGTTTCTCACACTATAAAGCTAACCGGCCTCATAAAACATCATGACAACATCCTCGCCTCTTCTACTGAAAGCCCATAAATAACAAAAGAGGCCATTGGAAGTCCATTTCCCCAAAAAACATACAAGTATCTTTTTATAATACTGATTCCAAAGGTTAGGACCTACACCCAAATATATCATACTACTGAATGGTATGGTTATGTTGGGGAGACAAGGTTTGATGGGTAGTAATGCAAATTGCCATCACAGCACACTGTCCTTTACCTGAAAAAGGCATTTCCCATCACCAAATGAAGTTATCTTTCCAGGAAACCATAAAGTCTCCAATCACCCACAGTGTCAGCACAAATTCACCATACCTGTATTCCCAAAATGGATGTACTATTTTTTTTTTCACTGTTTGTGTCACCACTGCCATAATCACAAAAGTCAGCAAAAAAGCCCTGGTATTCAAGGTTCTGCTGGTTCTAATGTACATCCAAAAGGCTAATGGGCCCTGGGAGGGGGTTAGAATGACCCTAAAAATAAACTTTTCTCAGAGGCAGACCTTCCTATACTCTATAACTTCTTTGCATTCTAAGGATCCAAATTAAAGGGCAAAATCTGACATAGAGAACAGATACCCTGTGGAAGATACCTCAATTCTCAGACCAACTGGGTAAGATGTGAATTAACCCACATAACCATTTACCCAACTCCTTGTCCACAAAGACTTTCAATCCTCTCTGGGATCATTTAGTCCCCTGCTTCAGCTTCAGTGTTGTTCTAACCTCTGGATCAATCAGAACCCTAGTTAGGGAGAATTTAAGAAACTCATAACCAGTATACCCTGCTCATAGATCCTCCTCTGACGTGAAACTGGTTTTTTTGGTTTGTTTCTTATGATCAAGTTCTATCTTATTTCCTTGTTCCAGTAACTGGGCTTTTTTTTTTTTTTTTAACATGTCTTTCTGTGACAAGTACCTGAGATTCCCAGGAGTTTCTGCCTATTACCTAAAACTACATCATTGCCATGTTCTATATGCTCATTCTGTGGCCTACTCCTAAGAACTTCCAAGATCAGTTTCTATTTCCCAATAGGGCTGTTTGGACTCTAGGCCTTAGCCCTCTTTGTTCTGGATTATTTCACTACTACCCAAGGCCCACTTGACAGTCCAAAAAAAGTCTCAGATTCACTAGGATCTCAACAGGGAATACCCATGACCCATAGCTAATCCTACTCACCATTAGTAGCCAGTAAGCTAGATTGGCTATCTGGCAACTTCCAAGTGATAGGGGGCAGAGGGGCATGGGGATTGGTTGGGGAAGGGAGCAAGTAAAGCTTCTGTTTGTAGCGAGAAGACAACAATGTTGTCCTTGACTCCCATATCAATATACTAAGGCATGTTTTTCATGACTCCTGGGTATAAACCTGGAGGCCACACCCCACATGTAACATAGTTTGGGTCCCATATACAAGATCCTATCATGTGTTCTTGCATCTTACTATGTACCTCGGGACAGTAGTCATTCTTATGAAGGACCTAACACAAAGGTAATGACAAGTCCTAATTGTTTAGGTTCTGCTTTGGTCTACTCAATCTCCATCCACTCTAGCCAGATTATCACTTCACTCTGCTGCAATAGCACTGCTAGCCTGATGATCACAGTAACCATCAACCTATGAGGATCCTACTCCAGGATGTGAATGTCCAGGGAATTTGTCACATATCTGATGAAAGCCCAGAATTATCAGCAACTCTTTTTTGGCTCAGATCCCGGACACAAGACCCAAAACTTTTCTTTCTGAGAGACTTAGGCATGTCCTCTGGTCCAGAACAAACCCAGCCTTTTGTTTCCCAGAAGCCTGAAATGCTAATATAAAGACTCATAGCCCTTTGGTTCAAATCTGAAACACTGATATTAATTAAATTCATTCATTCAACAAATATTACTAAACACCTAATATGTGCCATTCACCGGGGATTCAGCAAGAAATAAAACAACGTCCCCACTCTCATGAAGCTCAGAGTGTAGCAGCAATAGACAGACATTAAACAAATGAAATTTATTGATTAATATTATATTGTGATTAGGACTATAGAAAAAATGAATCAGGTCAGGGAAGAGGAATGGTATGTTGTGGGAAAGGGTTGCAATTTTAAATACTGTGGTGAGGATAGGCCTCACTAATATGTGGTATTTGAGCAAAGACCTGAGGCATATCGGGGAGAGAACCACATAGGGATCTGAGGGGAAGAATCTTCCAAGCAAAGGTGTAGGCAGGACAGAAAACCTGGAGTAGGTATGTGCTTGGTGTGTTTGAGGAACAGCAAGGAGGCCAGCGTGGCTGAAGTTGCATGAACTAAGGAAACAGTAGCAAAGGGACAAGCTAAGGAACTAGAGGCCCAATCACAGTCCATTGTGAGGACTTTGGATTTACTACAAGTGGGAGGGGAAGCCATGGGGGTTTTGAGTAGAGAAGTGGCAGGAGTTGACTTACATTTAAACAATACCACTCTGGCTGCCATGTGAAAAATAGATTGAAAGGGGCAAGGGGTGAAGCCAGGAGACCAGTAAGGAGACTATTACTCTAGTCCAGGTAAGCAGGGACAGTGGCTTAGACTGGGGAGATAGCCTCAGGAAGGTTGTCAAAGTTTATTGCCTCTGTTGACTAGCCCAGAATCCTTGGGCCTGCCTTTGCTGAACTCACTGCTGCTAAAGTTTATGAAATCCATCCTCTTTTGCTGCTCTCTCCTAGCCCAATCAACTAGCGATGTCATCTATTTGCCAATCGGGTCTCAGCCCAGTTCTAGTCACTTCAGGACTGGTACCTGTTCTGTGCCTGGAGACTGAAAAAATATCCTGCAGTAGTGTTCCTTTAGCCAGGAAACTAGAACTTCACTTGCCTTCATAAACCAGAAACCAACCCATGAGACATTGGGTGTTGGCTCACAGAAACTCAAGAAGCCACTCCCACAGCACAGCTGAGTGTCATTCTCCAATAGCCCTAAGTAGAGAAGTGATATTATTGTAACATTGTTTTGAGTGCTTATTATATGGGAAAGCATCGTGAAGAATTCTCTGCATGGATTATTTCATTTAAGCCTTTTAACAAACCCATGAGACAGATTCTATTATTACTCACTTGAGATGGTTAGTTTTATATGTCAACCTGACTAGACTACAGTACCCAAGTTTTCAATCAAACATTAATCTAGGTGTTACTGTACAGGTATTTTGTAGACATGGTTAACATACACAATCGGTTGACTTTACATAAAGGAAGTTATTCTTAATAACGTGGACGGGCCTCATTCAATCAGTTGGAAGTAAAACTGAGTTTTCTCAGAAAAGAAATTCCGCCTCAAGACTGCAGAATCAACTCCTGCCTGAGTTTCCAGCCTGCCAGCCTGTTCTACAGATTTCAGATGTGCCAGCCCCCACAATCAAGTGAACTGATTCCTTGAAATATATATATCCTAGTGGTTCTGTTCCTCTGGAGAACACTGACTGATAGACCACTTTGACAGATGAATAAGGAGATTCAAAGTAGTTAAGCAAGTTGCTCTAGATCACAACATCTACTAAGTGTAAAGAATTGGACCCAAGTAGACTGACTCCAAACCACACATCCCATCCCCTGCTTCCTCTAAAATGTCTGAATCCATTTTAAAAATTTTCTGATTTTGAGAAATCTCATGGGAATACTTCAAGCCTCTGTGTACTTATAACATTAAAAGCTTATTATTACTTATACTTATTATACTTATTAGTGATAATTATACTTAGTATTTATTAAGTTGTTCCTGTATGCAGGCATTGTGATGAGCATTTTACATACATTATTTATTTTATATAATCTTCACAACAACCATATAAGATAGTTAATGTTACCATCATTTTATAGATGGCAAATATGAGGATCAGAGATATTAAGTAACTAGTCCAAAGTCACACAGCTAGTAAAAGGCAGAGCTGGGATTCAATATCATTGCTCTGGTCTGACTTCTCCCGAACTAGTGTGAGAAGAACCCAATGATTATACAGTTTTAATTCTAAGGAGCCACTGTTAACCCACTGAGCCAGTTTATTATTTGTCCATGGGCCATGTCTCTGCTTGCTTAGGGTCCTTGGTTCCTCACTCACCTCTAGAATCAAGTTTCTAGAACAGTCCCTAAAAGTACCAGATCTGTCATTTCTACTCTGGATTAAGTAGTTACCAGTACAGGGCCTTGCCCTAGGTAGACACAATTTATGAGGTCAATGGCTCTTATAAAGAGGTATTAAGGAATAGAGAGGCCACGTCTTCTGGTTCTATGGAATAAGCTTTGAAGTCAGAACACTTAGGTTCAAATTTCTGCTCTGTGACTTTGAACACATTAACTAACTTTTCTGAGCCTTGATTTCTTCATCTGTAAAATGGAAATGATAATTGCTATAGGGCTGTTTTGAAGATTAAAAAAGGTAATATGAGGAAAACATCAGGCCAGAATATGGGATCACCAAATGTGAACTATATGCAACCAGTTATAGAACCTTAAACTCTAGCTATTGGAGCTTCAGGCTGACCTGAGCACCTCAGCAGGCAACCTGGGAGCTCTGACTGGGCTCCAAACTGAAATAAATTGCTCAAGTACAAACAAAGCCTTGTCTGTATAATTTACTGGGTAGACCTCATACTCAGCAAATGGCATTTTAAAGCCATTTTAAAACATCTATTATCTCACTGTTTCTGTAGGCCAGGAATTTATGCATAGCTTACCTAGGTGCCTTGGGTTCAAGGTCTTTTTTTTTTTAAGATTTTATTTATTTGAGAGAGAGAGAGAGAGAACATGAGTGGTGGGAAGAGGGGGGACAAGCAGATTCCCAGCCGAGCAGGGAGCCTAATGTGCAGCTCCATCCCCAAAGCCCGGGATCATGACCTGAGCCAAAGGCAGAAGCTTAACAGACTGAGCCACCCAGGTGACCCTCAAAGTCTTTTTTGAGGTCACAGTCAAACTGTCTGCCTGGGCTGCAATCTCTTCTTAAGGCTTGACTGAAAGGGAAAAGATTACATAGGACATAAATACCAGGGGTTGGGGATCTTTGGGGGCCATCTTAGAAGCTGTCTAGCATAGTCTCTAATATCATCCAAAGGCAGAAAACTCTGCATTGACCCTCCTAGTAGATCATTAGTCTGACTTGTTGCCCTCAGGTACTAGAGTATACTGCACCATTGAATTCAGAAGAAATCCTAATAAAAACTACATTAAGATTTTACCTGTACTTCTATGATTTTCATTAGTTTCATTTGTGCCCTTATTTCTAGTTTTTGCCAGACAGGCTTCTGAGAAGTGCTATAAAACTAGACTGTTCCTTCCTTAACTTGCCACCATTTCACCTCTTGACTCAGGTCCAGGAAGACTTCCCTAACTGATCTTGCCTGGCACAAGGGGATTTTCTTGCCTGAGACCTAAATGAGTTCCTTTAAGATACACATATAAGCAAATAATAGCAGGTTTTGTGTGGAATTTGGAATAGGCAAGGTTGATGACACTTTTTCCTGCTAAGTAGAATCAGCTATACCCACAGACTTCTAAGCATTTATTATATATAATTAACACTTATAAAAACCAGGTTACACTCACTGGTACAAAGAACAACGTGGGGTGGGTTCTTCTCTGAGACAAGTGCTTACTTCAGTATTTCTTGTTTATTGTTGTCAACATTTCTAATTTTCTGGACTCTTGGGCCTACATAGATCTCCTTAACTCTTCTTTCCTACCTTAGCTGGTCTAACAAGTGTTGTTAGCAGGTGAGCTGATTAACTGTCTAACGCTGCTGTCTTCCGTTAACTAAGCTTGCCTATCAGCAAAATCAACTTGAGTTTTCATAGACAGTTTGTTCCTCCAAGCTACAACTTTATCTAACCAAACCACAAGTTCTAGACCCTCTTAGTCACCCTTTGTCACTTATTCCATATTGTAAAAACTACCCTCTTTCACCTAGAGCAAATTCTTTGCCTCTATAGGAAATTAATGCCTTTGGGCAAAGACACCTTGTTACAATCTTACCCAAGCTTGTCCTGTATAAGCTCTGTATCAAACTTGAAAATATTATTTCCAATTTCTGCATCTCCCATCAAATTTACCTGTTCCCTGATGAGTGCCTTCAGCACCCTCTACCTGAAAAACTAACTCATGTTGTGTTGTTGATCACTGCAAATACCTCAATGAGTTACCCTATACAAAAGAATTCTCACTTTAGTTATTGAAGAAAAAAAATGCCAGAGCACAAACTGAATATTTATAGTAGAATTTCTGGCACTCTGGCAGCATAGTAGGATTATTACTTGGGATATAAGGACATAACAGTTGTACCCTTCAAATTACACTACAAGTACCCTCCCACTCCACTTATGCAAAAGGCTAGTCCTTTATAGAACATACATAAGCTATAAAGAAATTGCTCTAAAAAAGTATCTCATCACATTGACCTGCTGAAGCTGTCTTTACCTACATAGCTCTAAATATTTGGAAATATCCTTAGAAAACCAGGAGTTTTTATGTCTTTTAATTAAAAAAAATGGACAATAGTACATTGCATGGAAAAGTGTACAACTTTAGCTATTGTCTGGACCAACATCTTCTGACTGGCTTTCTTTTTAGGACTTTGAAAGCATAATTACTGCCAGCTATCAAGTTCCTATGGAACATAAGATTACACAAAAGAATCCTAAGTATTCTATCCTCTATTGTAGAGAAAAACCAAGTACCATTTTTATATAGCCTTATTTCCAAGGCACAGTGTGTTCTGAGTTACAAAAAACTGCTTGATAGATGAACTTTTGGAAGTCAACCCATGTGCAAGTTAGGAACTACTTATGTTATGTATGTGGTATTTTCCCAGGTTTTTAAACACTATACTATAGAAGATCCTGTGGGTTTTTTTGGCTGGTTGGTTGGTTTCATTTTGTTTTGTTTTGTTTTGTTTTGTTTGCTAATCAGAAGAAATCCACATCTTTTCCATGGTGATATCTGCTTCATCTTACCAACATATAGTGAGAGACATAGACCAGCATCTCTCAGACTGGGTATCAGGACGTTTTGGTGCATTACAAAAATAACTGTGAGTAAAGTGTCTCCCACATGTACACACTTTCCCAGGGGACCCCTAAACAAGCAAAATCTACCCCCAAACTTCAAACAAATGGCATTATTAATAGCATTCCTTTTCTGAAGAAAGGGAAGAAACAAAACCAAAACCCAAATTAAAGATTTAGTCAGAGACTACTCGAATGAGGTGTCAACACCACACTCCTTGATCCCCATCTCCTCTCCTTGGTGCCTGGGGGACAGAGACTGGTCTCCTCAGCCTACCTTACACAGCCTTTCACAGTCAGGCCCCAGTTTTTTCCACGCTCTTCTCTCTTTATTCCTATACATAAATCCTCTCCATACCAGTCAGATAGCCCCTTCACTGGTCCCTGAACATCAGCTCCTGTGTGCCTTTGCTTGCATCATCTCCTCTGCCTGATTGTCTCAGACTGATTCTCTTCACTAAAAGGAAGCAGTCTAGTATGTTGAAAGGAGAATGAGTTCTGGAGTGTGAAAAGTCCAGGGTTCAGATCCTGACTCTGCCACTTAACAGTTGTATGCCTTTAGGCAAAGTTTCTTAGTTTCTCTAAAACTCAGTTCCTTCACCTGAAAAGTGGTGATAATAATGTTGCCTACCTTGTAGGAATATTAGTGAGTTAAATGAGATAATGCATGTAAGGCACCTAGCCCATGTAAGGTTTCCAACAAATAGGATATATCATCATCATTATTATCCTTTTTCATTTTTTAAGTCATAACTCATAGCTCAACCTCCAGCCCAGCCCACAGGGCATGTACGTTCTCTGAACTCTAATATCTTACTGCATCTATATCACATCTGGTACTTTAATATCATTAGTTTTCTTTTAAAGACTTATTTATTTAAGGCAGGGGAGCAGAGGGAGAGGGAAAGAGAGAATCCTGAAGCGGACTCTGCACTGAGTGCAGAGCCTGACATGGGGTTTGATCCCAGGATCCTGAGATCATGACCTGAGCTGAAATCAAGAGCCAGCCACTAACCAACTGAGCCACCCAGGTGCCGCAATATAATTAGTTTTATTTGTAGGTGTAAATATTTTATCTACCCAAGTACACTGAAAGCTTATTTAGGGCTAGGGTTATGCCAAACTTCACTGTATTCTTCCAGATCATCTTATATAACCCCCAAAATATCTGTTGATTGTCTAAGATTACAGATGTACAATCAGTAAGCACTAATTGGCAGGATGACGACATACAGCTTGAAGAATAATAAAATTGAATAATAATGTCACTTGCAGCTAACATTTTATTGAACACTAAAAGCAACTGCTTACTTAAAAAAAAAATTGCTTACTAAAAGCAACAAATGTAAGTATTTACTGTATTGCAGATACTCTGCCAGGCACTTGACAGATATGTCATATCATCTTCACAACAACACTGTGAGGTAGGTATTATTAGCTCCATTTTACAGATAGGGAAACTGAGTCTCAGAAGTTATGTAACTTTCCTGGGATTACATAGCTAGTAAGTAGAAGAGCCAGGACCTAGATTGTTTGACTCCAGAATCTGAGTCTTAAACCTGTAGGCATCCTGCCTAACTATGGGACAGATACTGTCCTAAGGACTTTACAAACTATCTGTTGTTAATAAAAGTATACCTTGGTGAAAAAGTCTACATAAGAGGAAGATCGTCAGTATTCCTGGTTAAAAAAAAAAAAAAAAAAAAAAACAGAGTTCTGGCTCACCAGATCATCTCCACACTCATCCACTGCATGTAATTCCTGATCATTCTTGAATTGAGGATCCAATCTATGTGGAAGAAGAAGGGAGGGTGATCAAGAGGAGGCACATAGATGGGCAGATGGCTGGAGGAGTGGATGGCCATGTGGGAGAGTACAGGGACTGTCGCCTGCTGTGTCCTAAGAAGGCTCAATGTCCATCAAGGAAAGAAAACGATTGGGAAACACTGCACAGTGCAACACAACAAATGGAACAAGAGCCTATTCATCCACTTGGAGCAAGAAAAAAGTAACAGTGCCCACTGCCTGTGTGGGTGTTCTTGGCCTTTTCCAGCAAGGTGTGTGTTTAAAAAAAGATTAGTACAATAGGGCACGAACAGTCCTATTGAAAACAGCCGCCTGCATAGACTTGGCAGATTTGTACTGTGGAACAGTTCCGTCTGACATTTAAAATGTGGCAAAACTACTTAAATTCAATTTAAAAATAAGTTTTCTATAGCCCCTTATTTTCTTCATATAAGCATGAGTTCAATGAAGATAGCATCATGAGCTTTACAGGATGCACCTCAGAATGAATGCTTGCCAAAGACAAGAATATGTGGCACTAAGGAATGACAAGCTGATTAGGCTGCAATGATTCCCAGGCTCGTGCCCGAGAAGATTACTCTCTCAAGAAAGAAAACTTGTGGGTGGAATTTTGATTGGGGTTTGGACTGGGATGCAGCTCCAAATCACTGCAGCCAAGTTCACAAAAGGAACATGAGATTGAGATATTTTCTTTAGTAAAGAATGATTCATTCTAATCAACAAATGGCAAAGAGTAAAGGGAACAGAGAGGGACATTTTCTGTAATGTCACTAAGGGACGAATGACTTGGGCCTACATCCTGATTTCTTCATAGTAGTTGAGCTTGGTGAAAAGAATTGCAAAACTCTGGTTGAATAGGTCATGTAGCATAGCTATGGGCTTATTCTTATTCTACAGCATAAAGATTTGAAATGCTTCTTGAGAAACTCAAGAGACAGACTTCTTTTTTCTCCAGTGAGATACTGACTCAAAAGCATCTATCTGCATCCTCTGAATTATCCCCCTGCCTTCTTCCTGATGCCTTCTGCTAGAACCATGGCCAGGAATTAGAGAACATACTGTCACCATATAATAACAGTTTCCCTGCTTGGAGTATTGCAGAGGCAAAATCCACTCTTCTCTTGAAACTTCTTCCTCTGTCCCCTTAACAACACGTCCACAAGGGAAAAAGAACTGATATATTTATTGGGCAAAGCCTAAAACATAGATCGTGTTACATTTGAACAGTGGATATAGTTATTGTTCCAGAACCCATTTATGACATTCTCTCACTTGTACCTCTAGAAGGGGTCTATATCGTTGGTACAGATTCAGTCATCCTCTTTTTCTGTACCTTCCTCTTTTTTACCTTCCTGCCTCAGGAACAAACATGGCATTCTTTCTGTCTTCTCTTGGGGCCACTCCATATAGTTGGTGGGGTCAATGGACTCAGGGCCAGGCTCTTCTTGAGATCTGGCTTCTCTCTCTTTCCCACTCACTCTCCACTTATATCCTGCCCCAAACAGGCACGTTTGAGTACATAGATCTCAAGATTAGGATTAGGGAATGGGGTAAGTAAGAGACTACATTAAACCTCCAGCTTAAGTCCCATCATCCCATTCTCTTTTACTAAAGGATTACTGAGTATTGGCTCAGCTATTACTGAAGTGGTAATTAGAGTCCCATTTGGTTATTGTTCTTCCTTGATACAGAACACTGCAAGAAGGAGGGGTCACTGAGAGTGCAGGAACCAAAGATCTCAGCATCCTACGTTATAATGCCAATCTGAGACTCTCAAAATGCTACCTCTAACTACTCTTCTGAATTGGAAATATATCTTGCCTGGATTATTAAAATAGACACTTATTCCTCCCACTTCCATTTTTACCTTTCTTTACCTATCCTTCTCATTATAGCTGGGTGAACTTCCTAATTAGAAAATCTTTTCATATCACTTTTTCCCTTAAAACCATTTGTTTATTTATTTATCCTTAGCATGACTTTGAAGACTCTTGCTAATCTCACCCTGTTCAACTGTAAATGAGGTGTTCTCAAAATATATGTCAATAAGAATCATTTGGTATGTTTGTTCTATCCCAGAAATAGGCTCAGTAAGTCTGGGGAGAAGCCTAGAAACCTGTAATGGAACAAGTGCCTTAGATTCTGACACAGATATTCTGAGTACCATACTTTGAGAAGCACATACAGACTGACCTTCCCTCATCTTCTTGTTCTCCTCATCAGCTGATTTCCTCTACTCTTCCTGAAATACTGCGTTCATAAACTCATAAAATCTTGAGTGGGAGTAAACCTTAAAGATCGCTGAAGGGCCTTTCACACTCTATGCAGGCATCTCCTCCACAGCTCGCCTCACAGGTAGGTCTCCAGCCCCTGCACCTGATCATACTGTTGAATGGCTCTAAAGAGTCCAAATTTCATCCAACAAAAGAAACATCCAGGGATAGTGGAGAGAGCACTGGATGTTTAGTCAGAATTTAGATCTTGACTGCCACTTTTTAGCTATGTGATCGTAAACAAATCACTTGATCTAGCCACAACCCAGTTTCCTCCTCTGTAGAAAGGTGCTAATGTGAAAAGCAATGTAGTATAACAGTTAAGAATGTGGACTGAAGTCCAGACTGAAGGGAATCAAACTTCGGCTCTGCTAGCTGCTAAATGTGTGATCTTGGTCATGTTATGTAACTCCTCCATGCCTTGGCTTAGTTGTCTTGTAAGGTATACCTGAAAATAGGAGTAACTAACTCATCTGATGAAATGTAAATGAGTTTATATATGCAAAATGGTTGGCACACAGTAGGCACAATATAAATGCTAACTTTTACTGTTTTTCATTAAATTGGGATAAAATTTCTGCAGTAACTACCTCATAGGGTTGGTAAAAAAATAAAAATCATATGAAATGATACATGATAAAGTGCTCAATAAACTATAAAGTGCCATACAAATGTTATCAGATTTAGCTGAAATCTGTTCTAAAACTAATCTCATACTGCACAGAATTTCTGATACCTCTTCTACATAACAATATCTGAAGATAGATAATTATGTACCCCCAGGCTTAACAGCTTCAGCATTTTCAACAGTTCCTTATATCACATAGCTTATGGCCTCTTCATCATCTTGGTCATGTTTTATGGATGAGTTATGTTTGGTTATTCATTTTTTCTATTCGTCAAACATTTCCTGAACACCTACTACATTCTAAGCATTATGCTACATACTGGGAATACAACAATGACTAAAACAGTTCCTATCCTCAAAAAATGCCCAGTGGTCAAAAATACTTCTTAAAATAGGATATTACAACCAAATGTTGCCAGGGGCACCTGTCCAGCTCAGTTGGAAGAGCATGCAACTCTTGATCTCATGGTTGTACATTCGAGCCCCACATTGGGCATAGAGTTTACTTAAATACATAAATACATACATACATAAACTTTAGGAATAAAAAGAACCCAAAGTTACCAAAGGACTGGCTGAGCCAACACACCTCTCCTGTTCTGTATACTACATTTCTACCAGTGTAGTCTAAGGCTCCATTAGCATAGTTGATCAGTGGTACAGTCAAATAAACCTCCAGGATTTACACATAGAAACTCCTGTTGGACCACATCTTCTGCACCTTACATTTGTACAGTTGATTTTAAATCTAAGAATTGGGACTTGAAATTTGCACATATTAAGTGAGCTATTATTATTTTCACTCTATCTTTCTAGATCTCTTTTAACATCTAAACATTCAGTCATTTCATTGATAAAAATAATGAACAAAGCACCATCAGAAATTTCCTTTCTTATTGACATAAATTCCTTAATTAGTATGTTTGCACTGGAGTCATTCAACTCGTTATGGAACCACCTAACACTATTGCCATACAGCTCACATTCCAGGCATCCAAATAATAATAGGAAACATTAATGGACCAATTACTAGATATTGCTCTAAAGTCCTTAGATACTGTTCCAAAAATTTTACCTTTATAAACACTTCTTATCTTCACAACAATCCTATGAAATAAGTGCTACTTTTATTTTGATATTATAGATCAGAAAACTGGGGAACCAAGAGATGATTTCAACTGCCTGAGATCTCACAGCTAATAAGGGGTACAGCTATGATTTAAATTGTGATATTCCTTTGTTATTGAACAAGTGAAATGGAATTAACTATACATAACTTAACCCTTGGTGAAGCATACTGGGCCCTCGTGATCACCACCACAACCATTTCTTTATGAATCCACTAGAGATTTCCACTAAGGACTGATGTCAACATCACTGGCCTATAATTTCTAGAATCTGATCCGCTGCTTTTTGAAAAATCACATTAGCATTACGTTTATAATTGCATTCAGTCAGAGACCCCTCTCATTGGATTACTATGGTGTTTCTCTGACCTATGACTAAGCAGCCAGCTTGCATATCATAATTAAAAGTCAACTTCCGGAATTTCATTAAATATTTAATGAATGTCCTTGGCAGAAAAGCAGAAAGTCTAACAAAAATCTCAAAAATGGCTCTTTAAACCCATTCACGGGGAAAGAAAATAAAGCAGAAGACAAGAAAGTTTATATTCCGAGCAGACACTGGTAATTATCACATTGGACCACGCATCTGTCTAGCCACCTTCTGTTCACAAGATGAAATTAAAACTGTTGGTGTGCTCGCTTGCTATTCCTGTTAGTTACAGTCTCCTCTTATGTGCCTGCAGGTAGGGATGCTCTGCATTGCTATTTCATTTCACTGACATTTTGAGAAAGTAGAGTGGCCCCTCTGTTTTTATTTCCTTGTCCCTAATAGGGTCTGTTACCAGATTGCCCCCAGAAAAAAAAGCTATTTGTTGTTATCTCCTTTTAGTGTTTTTCTTTTTATCTTTCTGCTAACTTTCTATGGAGAAACTTTATGTGAGCGCTTGATTGGGTAAGAGATGAGAAAATGGGAAGAAAGAAAATAAATTGCTGGCTTTTATTCTTGGATATACGCTGTGACAGCTTTTTGTCAAAATTGTTCAAGTCTCTATCAATTTTAGGGGAAATTATTAACTGCCAATTAAAAAAGTAAATCCTCAAAAAATTTAGATCATCTTTATCTAACTTGTGTACTGTAGACCATGAGTTCAGGGTTAATTTTTTTAAGTAAGTGTTGAAGGGAGGGGGTTGTATGCTCAAACAGGTTTTGGGAAACTTTTATATCATATATTTTTACATATGTGGACATTATTTATAATTTCAATCAATTTTAATAATTTCCATTATTTACCATTTCAATCATTATTTACAATTTCAATTTAGCAAATGTTTCAGGCACTATTGCAGGATCTGGAGACAGAATGGTGAATAAGGCAAATGTGGTCCCTGCTCTCCTGGAGCTAATATCTTAGTTGGAAAGACAAAATATACAAGTCAATGAATAAATAAATGAGAAAATCATAGTAAGATAATAAATGCTTTGAATTAAATAAAACAGGGGGATGTGATTGAGCATGGCAGGAGGATGTGTTGGAACCACTTTAGATAGAATCAACAGGGAAGGGCTCTTCAAGGAAGTGATATTTGATCTGAAATTTATACGCAGTCCCATTAGAATAGCAAGGGAAAGAGTTGGCATAGAGAACAGTGAATACTGGAAATGCCCTGAGGCAGGAAAGAGTTTAGTGTGTTCAAGGAACAGCAAGTAAGCTGACATGCTAGAGGGTAGTGTTAAGGGGGAGAGGGATACCAGAGGACACTGAAAAGGAAGGCAGGGGCCAGCTCATGTAGGGCCTTGTAAACTGTGGTAGGGATTAAATGGTTTTGAGCAGGAAAGTGGCTTAACTCAATTTACATCAAGACTTTGAGAAGCCCCACCTTAAAGAAATCTGCTTAGCATTTTTAATCCAGTAGTTCCCAAGTACATTTGATCACTAAAGACTTTGATCCCTATAGAACACATTTTAACATCTTGCATAATAGTATCCCATAGCACACCATTTTAGGAAATACTTGAGATAAATTTGTGAGTAAAATATCTGTTTTGCAGTATTATGGGATGTTTGAAGATGTACTGAAAATACAGATATACAGATGAATACAGGCAGACAGATGATGAAGACAAATACTGACCTTTTTGCCTGAGTTTTAAACAGGGTACAGAGTAAATCTCAGAGTTGTGCTGGGTTTGGGGAGGAGGAGGTTAAAATTCTTAATAGTCTTCCAAAATAACCACATTTTCTTTTCTAAAGCACTGACACTGATTGTTGTCAGGAGGACTTCTATTTTACCTGTCCTCTCTCCAAACTTTGTCCACAGTGAGATCTGAAGGAAAAGCAGTTGGACCTACAGCAATGTTGGTGTGGTTTACTTTAAGAAATGCATCAGACATTTTTCCAAAGAAGACATCCAAATGGCCAACAGACACATGAAAAAGTGCTCAGCATTGCTCGGCATCAGGGAAATCCAAATCAAAACCTCAATGAGATACCACCTCACACCAGTCAGAATGGCTAAAATTAACAAGTCAGGAAACGACAGATGTTGGCGGGGATGTGGAGAAAGGGGAACCCTCCTACACTATTGGTGGGAATGCAAGCTGGTGCAGCCACTCTGGAAAACAGTATGGTGGTTCCTCAAACAGTTGACAATAGAGCTACCATACGATCCAGCAATTGCACTACTGAGTATTTATCCCAAAGATACAAATGTAGGGATCCGACGGGGTATGTGCACCCCGATGTTTATAGCAGCAATGTCCACAATAGCCAAACTATGGAAAGAGCCAAGGTGGGCATCACCAGATGAATGGATAAAGAAGATGTGGTATATATATACAATGGAATATTATGCAGCCATCAAAAGGAATGAAATCTTGCCATTTGCAATGACGTGGATGGAACTGGAGGGTATTATGCTGAGCGAAATAAGTCAATCAGAGAAAGACATGTATCATATGACCTCACTGATATGAGGAATTCTTAATCTCAGAAAACAAACTGAGGGCTGCTGGAATGGTGGGGGGTGGGAGGGATGGGGTGGCTGGGTGATAGACACTGGGGAGGGTATGTACTATGGTGAGCACTGTGAATTGTGTAAGACTGTTGAATCACAGACCTGTATCTCTGAAACAAATAATACATTATATGTTTAAAAAAAAGAAGAAGAAATGAATCAGTAATGCACACCATTTTTATAATATGCATATTTCACGATAGGAAAGGAGAGATGGGGAGGTAAATAGGAAAGGACAGCTGGGTGATGGGTGAAAGAAAGGGGAAGTTCAAGTTGACTTTATGGGGCTCAAAACATGATGGATGCTAGGGTTTCTCCAAGCAATGTCATCTCCTCCTTGTGTGATTTCAGAAGGATGATGACAACATGAACTTGAGAGGAAGAAGGGAATTGATGGGAGGCAGTCTAGTTGAGTGTTTAAAAGCATGGGCTTTAAAATTAGGCTTGGGTTCCAGGCCCAGCTCTGCCAGTTACTAGCTATGTGGCTTCAGACAAGTTATTTAATCTCTCTGAGACTTGGGTTCCTCATCTATGAAATGAAGATGATAATAGTTTCTAGCTCATAGAATGTTGAAGGGATTAAATGAGATTATATATGTAAAAATCTGAGCGCAGTGCCTGGATAATATGCATTAAGAAATGTTTCTGTTGTCAAATTTATGAATGTCTACACCTTTGGGAGAGAGGGGAATGGAAATGTAGTTCAGTGTTGTCTAGTGAAACTTTCTGTAATAATAGAAAAATCCTTTATCTGAGCCATAATAGCTTAGCCACTAGTCACATGGCACCATGTGAGCACTTGAAATTTTTCTAGTGCAACTGAGGAACTAAAATATTGATTTCATTTAACTTTAATTAAATTTAAATTTAAGTAGCCATGTGTCTCTACTGGCTACTGTATTGGACAGTGCAGCTCTAGATGCTCAGAATTCTGGGACTGATGGGGAGAGAAAATATTTGAAATGCTTCTGGATTTGGAAGGGGAAGGAGCAAAGAGGGGGGAAAAAGAGGGTAGATTTTAAAAGGGAGACAAAAAGAAAGAATGACACTTCCAAAAGAATTAAGGTGAGAATATAAGAAATGCTATTCTTGATTCTATCATCAAGCCAAATATGAACCTTATGAGGATGTCACCTATGGCATCCCCTTAAGAAGTTGAAAGGTCCATGACATATGTATGTTCCCCTTGGATATAGAATCCAATTTCTCTCAGCCCTTCTTGACCCTTTTTCTATTTTCAGCCTGAATCATTTCCTAAGGTAATGGGTTCCATATGTTTACCGCCTTCTGGATAAAGTGGTATTTCTACTTTATTGCTTTCAAGCTACCTCCTCTAGATCCAAGTAATAGTACTTGTCTTTGATGAGTTCCGAGTGCTTTAAAGATATCCCCAAATAACCTAGTAACAAGTGAGCATGTCAATTCTTCCCCTGAGAGTCTTGGCTAATGTAACTGCATTTGGTTTTCAGGGGACTCAGGGTCAGATGGGCTACACTCAAGTGTCCTGGTTTGTCCTACCCTGCCTTAGCACTTAAAACCCCTCTGATTAGGGTTTTCTTTTTTGGTAAAGGCTTTGCTTTTAAAAACCCATTAAAATGCAAGGATGTCACACTTGAAGACAGAAGCAATCACTTAACACCTTGACTTATTTTTTTTTCCACATTGGTTTTTGACAACCTGGGACTATGTCAGTTTGGATTTTGAAAGAATATATGGGGAAAGGCCCAAATCATAGAGAGTCTACTTCATAACATGGGGTACAGAAGAATAAGTACCATAGCCCTGTGCATATGTACAGGAATAAAAAAGAGAAAAGTGAAGAAAGGCATCAAATAACACCAATGTCAACACAATTTAAGTTTTTACCTCTTCCACAATGGGACTCTTTTTGTTGCTTCATTGTTTCACATGGCTGGACCAAGTCACAGGGTCCAGAAACCACAAGGTGAAGATGTTCTAACTCCCTTCACAAACAACTGATTGAAATGATTCACTGGTGATAAACAGTAAAAACTAATGCTTCATTGGACTGATCATCTTCCTGAGAAGTTTATTTGGCCTTTGAGTGTTTTCCAGTCAATCTTCTTTATGTAGAGATTTTAATTGACTCCATGAAGCCCTCAGTTTGGCCTCTTTTGACTCCATCTTCCCTGAATCTGTCAGTAAAATAGCAATACATCATTTTGCCCCAGACCTACATCTTGTTAATGACACTGGCCCAGTACAAACTGAGTTCAAAGATAATCAGTATTCAAGTAATGACACAGTTTATAGGACACTATGTTTTCCATTAAATTTAACAAATAGTTCTTGAGCATCTACTATGTAGGGCTATAAGAGACACAAGCATAAATTTAGAAAAGAAATTCCTGTCTTCAAGAAGTATATGATATGGAATATGATCTTCTTCTTCTCTAGGTCATTCAATATTTATTTATCACACTTTTATTTAGTACCTACTGTGCCAGAAACTGCTATGAATTGGGCATGCAATGGAGAACAAGATAGAAACATTCCATGTCCTCACAGAGCTCTGCATCCCAGATTTATTTTGTGATTTATTTTGGCGTGAGACTCAGCTCATCTTAGTTTACCTACCATGAAAGCCATCTATTTAGGTATTTGTCTTACATCTCCCTTAGGCAAGGCATGAAAGGAAGAGATGATATTTAACACACGGTTGAACACACGGGATCTTAGCAAACAAGTATGAAAAAGAGGGCATTTGAGTTAGGAGAAACAGCACAACTAGAGTCATGGATGTGTCCTAGATATGCAAGTACTTAAGTTTTGAAGGATAGTGGAGTTCATGGATGGATAATAAAAAGTAAAGCTGGAAAATTAGATTGGTAGAACACCACTGAGAGCTATGAATGTGAGGAGGAGAATTCTATGCATAATTTGGTAGACAGGGTTCAATTATACAGGGCCACATACACCTTGTAGGTCTAGAGTTTTTTGAATGAACAAATTATATGACCAAATATGAACTCTCAGAAGATTAAACTGGCATCCTATGTTGGATGGGTAGGAGGTGAAAAGACAGGATGCAAGGAGACATGTTTAAAATTTTCTATAAAAGACAAAAGGCAATGAGAGCCTTTATTAGGAGAATGTCAGTGGGCATGGAAAGGAGTGGGTGAAACCAAAAATACAAACTGTCTGACTTGGTAAATGACTAGTTTTAGGTTGGAAAAATCAAAGAGGTTACCAAAGGTGGCGTAGAAGAAAGAATCACATTTGCACATTAGTTAAGGATTAGAGGTTTGTAAACAAAATTTCTTTCAATTTTTGGGTGCTTTCTGGAGTGTTTATCATTTCAGAAAGGGCTATGTAATGTTAAAAATAAATTGGGGGTCCATTTAATCTATATTTCTATGGGTATGACTATGTTCAATTCAGGCATGCTTATTGAACATCTACTATATCCTAAGCAGACTTCAAGACACTGGGGCTAAAATGCTGAAGGAAAACAGGCATGGTTCCTGCCCCTAAAAGCTTATAGTCTTTTGAAGTAGATAACAATAAAATAGTTATTAATTCAATATTAATATAAATATAAATAAGAGATGCATATTTTATTTAAGGAGTGTGTACTCTATTCCAGACTCTAAGTGCTGAAGATACAACAATGAGCAAAACAGACAAAAATCTCTACCTTCATAGAGGTTATATTACAGTAGAGGAGACTGACCCTTCAAAAGTAAACAAATAAATAAAATTATTTCAGATAATGATAATTGGTATAAAAATGAAACTAGGTAAATTATATATATATTTGTAAAAAAAAAAAAATATATATATATATATGTAGTGGCAGATGGGGTTTACATTGGACAGGGTGGCCAGTGAAGGGCTCTTTGAGGAGGAAGCAAATCATGCAAAATACCCAGGGAAGAATACTCTAGCCAGAGGCAAGAGCAAGTACCAAGTTCCTCAGAAGAGAAAGAACATGGCAAGTTCAAGAGACAGAAACAAAGCCAGTGTGGCTAGAGTAGAATAAGCAAGAGAAGGAGAGGAAGGCAGGGCAGATTCATGGAAGGTTTTGTAGGTCATGGTAAGGAGTTTGGCCTTAACTTGAGTGTATAGATGGTTTTAGAAGTAACGTGATTTAGTTTACATTTTTAAAAGGATCATTCTGGCTGCTATGCTGAGAATAGACCCTAGAGGAATAGGGGTAGAAGCAGGGAGACCCATTAGGAGGCCATGAATACACATGTATATCTGTATGTCTCTTGCCTTTTTATGGCAAAACACAATGTTTCTCCCTTTAAAAAAAAGAGAACCTATAATATAAAGACTTTCTCATCACTCATCGTTTTTTGTTCCAATATCTATCAACAAAGCAATCCTTTAAAGTAAGTGGTTAAGAAATTGTATCAAATTTTGGCTGTTTAAGCAATTCATTCATTCATTCAACAAATATTTATTGGGTGGCTACTAAGTACCATGCACTGTGCTAGACCCCGAGGATACAAATCTGAGCAACACAGAAGTAATACCTTCCCTCATGGAGTTTTTGATCTTGTATAGAAGATGGATGTCTATGAAATAATTATACGCATACATAATGACAAACCATGATAACTGCCACAAAGGGAAAATAGGCTGCTCTGCAAGGCTTATCTGTTATATGAATTTGTTTTCCAGTGAGCATGTGGTCATCTGCATTGTCATTTAATATTAGGACACATGTGAATGGGGACACATGTGAAAGGGGGTCTTTAGGAAAGACCTTAACTCAGATCTTCAATCTATCATTAGATATTCACTGTTGAGGAGTAATTATAACTGCACTCCCAATATCAAGAAAAGAATGAAGTATAACTGACTACATTTAAATAAGAGAGTAGCTCCAGAAAGGAAATACAACAATGCCAGAGAGAGCCTACTCAGTACACAGAAGAGGGCTGGAGGGTTCAAGCAAGGACTTTGCCCTGAAGAAGTTACAGTGTCAAGTCCTCCAAGAAGGCTTTCCTGATTGTCTCTACCATTCCAAGTCTGGGTAAGGTGCACTTCTCTAGGATCCAATAGCACCTGCTCTTCACTCTAAGACTGTGACTCTAGACCCTATGGCCATTGCTTTTTAACTTGTCTTTCTTCTGTGACTAGACAATGAATCTCATGAGGCCAGTGACATTGGCCAACTTGTTCACTGAGGTATCCCTACATTTCAAATAGAAATGGCAAATGATGGACACTCAATAAATGATAAACCAACCAAACAAGGTAAACAACACAAGGTAAATAGTAATAAGCATGATGAATGACATATAGATAAGTTGCTACAGTCATTTATTGGAGGGAGAGGGCACTTCTAACTGAGATGAATTAGAAAGAGTTGGCAGAAGATTATTTTTGTGCTAGTCTATGAAGATCTGACAAGATTGGATGTGGGCATTAGGGAAGACCTGCCAAGTAAACTGAACTGTGTGAACAAAGTCATGGGAACAAAAATATCCAGGCATGCTTGTCAAACTAAAATAAGCATGGCATTATTAGGCAAAGAGAACATGAGAAGAAGTGTTGGGCAGTGAGGTTGGAAAGGTAGATTCAGGGCTGAAGTGTAAAGGGCCTTGATTATCAGACTCAAGGGTTTGATCATTTGACACCTGGCCCAATCCACTACAATATACAAGATTGAAATCAGAAGATCTGGATTCTAGTCCTAACTGTGCCATTTATCAGCTATGTAATCGAAGAAAAACTTTAAACTCTGATGGTCTGAGCCTGTGAATCATTAATACAATATGCAAAAATGGGAAATACAGTAAGGGAAAGGGGGAAGGTGGTGAGTTCATTTTTATATCTGCCAAATTTGAGGGCCCCATATGACATCCAATTGGATATATCCATTGATCAGTAGAAATATTTGGGGGATTTAAAAGAAGTAGAGGGAGAGTAGAAATATTGGTTTAGTAGTCATTAAACACAGAACTCATAGTTGAATTCATGATTTTTAAATAAAGAGAAATAATAATCAAAGTATCTGAAAAGGATTTTGTTCAAAAATGCCTTTGATCAATTTAGATTTAGTTCAAGAAATATATTTGGAAAGGAAAAAAATCTCAGCCTGTCCTTTCACTATTAGCCTTCTGCTGCTGGATACTCTTGTAGCCATGGAGATACCAGCTCCCCAAACCAATTCCAGACATATGCAACCTTTTTTTAACCACTCAAAACCTGTATTTCCTCTCATCACAGAAGCCAAAAATCTATAGTGAGAGAAGTTATATTATATATATATATCTTATATAAGTTATATCTTATATATATGCTATATATAAGATTATATACACAATTCTTATTTTTCATCATTGTCGCCTGAAGCTCATCCATACTTTTTGAATTCCATCGTAGATTATTTGGATCCAAAAAACTTCTTAAAAATACTCTCAGAAAGTAATAATTTTCTCTCTATAACTCCATTTTTATTAGGGAGTTCATCTTATCAGAAGTACTGAATAAATTTGGGCATGTCAACCCCCATCCCTAACTCTATGCTCTAAATTCTTAGAAGATCATGGCATATAAGTTTTAAGTGTTATCTTCAAGTCATCTAGTCTTTCTGCTTCTGGAATGGGCAGGTGGGTGTTAAATAATACTTTGTAGATACTGTGTTAACCTCAGCCCCATGTGGCTGGGATCCTGATTCCCTGTTGAGCAATTGCCCAACTTCTCATACTTAGGGGCTGAATTTTGTCTTTGTACTTTCAGATAGAGCCTGGAAACCTGTTTCAAATCTGAACGATTTTTAAAACAGCACTGTCTTCTGAATGACTGTAGTTGTCCTACACTAATGCCAAATTCCACCAATGAGATCATCCTTGGATGTAAACGCTGACCACCAAGGGAGCTAAATTCCACCAAACCAGTTCACTTTGGACTTTGGGTCCCCTCCCAAAATGCAGTATTACAGGTGCATCATTCATCATTCAAATGTGGCCTTGACACTGCCACATCCCAAACTTCTCTTTCCCCACTGGTCTGGGCTGCTGAAGTACCATGCATACTCTATAATTCAGCCACTAGAAATTTGTATACAAATGTGTGGATGACTCAGTGCAAATCCATTCCCCACTATTGGGAGAACAACATATATGCCATGTTTATTTTCCACAGTGATGAGGCTAAGCCCAAATGCTTCTTAATCAAATAATCAGTGGCAGATCAGTAATACTGACTTCATGTAGGAGCCTACAATAAACTACCCCAGCCCCACATATATACACAAGTACTTAAAAATGGGGGCAATAAGATTGTCTTCAGGATTATTAGGAAAACACATAATAAATGAGAAGAATAGGCAAAATCATTTTCAACAAACTGAATTTTTGTAGGCCAGCAGAATTAGACTGCAACCTGATTAACTTTATTAATATAGCTAAAGGAAGAATGTGTGCTATGAGAAGGGGGAATTGAGCACAGAGACATAAGAAAAATATAGTCCATGAACAAATATTGACCTTGGACAGTGCCCAGCCAAGCACTGTCCAGGGGAAAAATATCTTAGCCAAAGGATTTGGCATTCTGATTCCATTAGCAAGATTCTCCATCTCTATTGTGTTAATAACCATAGAAAGTTTGAGACAATGGAAATCAAGTATGTTATTCCCATTGCAAGACCTCCTTTATCTGAGATTTATCAGTCTTAGTTTTATGCCACTAAATATTCATTTCATCTAACTAGCTTTAACCTGATTAAAAGCTCATCAAGTTTCATGGCTAATGACTTCCTAAAGGTCCCACAATTTTGACTTGATTTCCCATATCCATCTGTCTAGAAGGAAAGGGTATGTTGGTCATAAAGACTTTATATATTCCAGTTCCTGTGAAATTTATTTCTTATTGTGATTTAATACACTGATACTCTGATCATGATTTGGTTTCCCATGTAGATTGTACCAAAGGCAAGAATTTCTGGTCATGCCAAAACAAGTTTTTTTGGTCTGTGTAACAATCATGTTGTTCATCATTCATTAATACACTGAGATTCTAGTTTTATACATCACTCTTGTGAGAATAGTTAGTATGCATCTGCCTCTAAGTGACAGATCTATTCCAAATATGCTGACAATACCAGATGTTTAAGCAAACAGGCTGAAGGCTAGGTCTCAAACCAAAGTACAAAACCCAGGGTACTAATTGCTACCCTGTGAGATATTTGGGGAACTGGTCAAATGGCCATTACCCAGGCAAAGTACCAGCCATCTCCAATGTCATTTGTGATTACTAGCAAACATTTTGTTGTCTCTATAATTGTTCATATTATAATTTGCCATACTTTAAGTGCATGCATTGAGCAGCATGTCAAGAGTCTTACATAAATTATTTACAATATTTAAGTTACTATGTTATATAGATATTATTGTACTTCTTCCAATTTACAAATGGGGAAACTGAGGCTCAGGGAAGTTAAGTAATTTGTCTTTGGTCCCAAAGAAGGTAAATGGCCAAGCTTGGATTTGATCCCTATTCTCTAACTTAAAAATCTATACTCCATCAAAACCCTTATAATTGTTTTTTGTCATTGATGTTACTTTTGACTTATTCACATATATACTAATTTGCTAAAAAAAAACTGTTTTGCTTCTCATGCCTTCCCTCTCAGTTAATTTTCTTCTTCCTGAAGTACATCCTTTAGTAGCTCTGTCAGTGATGGTCTTTTAGAGGTAAACTCTAAGTTGCTGTTTATTTGAAAATGCCTTTATTTTATTCACACTATGTGTATTAACTGGTATTAGATTCAGCTGCAAATAGCAAAAAATAATGTAAACAAAATGGAAGTGTATTTCTCTCTTATGTTAATGTAGAAAATCAAGGGCCAGTATGGTGACTCCATTATCATCAAGAACCCAGATCCCAGATCTATCTCATTGTTCATAATTCTCAATGTTAGGTTTTTATTATTATTATTATTATTAATGTTCAGTTAGTCACTGTACAGTACATCATTAATTTTAGATGTAGTGTTCAATGACCTTCAATGTTAGGCTTTTATCTCATGATTCAAAATATCTACTGTAGGTCTAGTCACTACAAGACCTTCTCTCCCTGTCCTTATTTCTGCTGGCTGGTATTTGGATGATGGCAGAATTTTTCCATGGAACAACTGGCAGCAAATGCCAGCACTTTTATGTTACTGTTTTTATGTTACTGTATATTTCTGGACTATGCAAGGAGTTTAAATTCAAACTCCAAAGCCACATGAGGGCAGGCCCATGATTACACATCATCAGGAAAGACATTTTTCTCTGCCAGGAATGCAGCCTGAAACAAACTCCCTTGCCATCCTCCCCTGTGAAGAAGAGTTTTCCAAGTACACTCTTTCACTGCACATAAAGCACTTTGAGAGACCCAGTTTTACATGGAAGTCTTGGTCTCAAATCTTATACTGTGTGTAGGTGTTAGAACAAAAACCTTGGTCATTAATATCCAAACTCCCAACATACTCAGGGGAACTACAGTATTAACTCATGGGTACCACTCTAGTTTACAGTTTCCTCATTGTGCTTGGCCCCTGGAAGTATCTTTCTGTCTTGAAAACTCAACCATGCCTTGAAAACTATGTTTGTTCCATTCACCAGAATGTAAACTCCACAAGATCAGGAATTTGTGCCTGTTTAGCTTACTTCTTTTTGCAGTACCTAGAACACTTCCTGGCACATAGGAAAGGTGTTCAATAGCTAACGGGTACAGGATTTCTTTTTGAGGTCATGAAAATATTCTAAAATTGACTGTGGTAAAGACTGCATACATCTGTGAGTATACTAAAAAATATTTACTGGCACACTTTAAATGAGTGAATTGTATAGTATATAAATTACATGTCAATAAATCTCTTATTTAAAAACATACTTGGTGAATGAATAAGTTAACTTTATCCAGTATCTCTGATGTCTTGTAGCTGGGAGTGGGGTGAGAGTTTCCAGAGTATGTAGTATGTGATACTGCTAGAAATGGAAGTCAAATCCATGCTGTTTTCACTTACTATACTATCACTCCTGCTTACAGGTATAGTGAGATTTTCAGAGCACATTTCCAAAGTCAGCCTATGCCAACTATATAGCCTTGTGAGGGTGGACAAGAAAAAAAAATATCCAGAGAGAAGTAGTACTCCGCAGGCTCATCTTAACCACCACATTCTATTAAGAAATTGGATTCTCCAATTGCATAGGGATAGCACAACAAGATTATGCTATAGGTAAATTCTAATCCAGCACCAGATTAGAACTAAGAGCTTGCTAGAAGCTTCCTTGGAAAGTTCTCTAAATACAACTCTCTATCATCAACAAAGCTCCATATATTACCCATGAGCAATAATAGAACCATTTACTGCACACTTACTATGTGCCAGGTACTCCTGCAAATGCTTTACATTTATTAACTTCTTTACAGATATAGAACTGAAGCACAAAGAGGTTAAGTAATTTGCCAAAGGCCACACAGGTAACAACAGAGCCAGGGTTTCTCCAGGCAGACTGGCTCCAAAGCACATAAGCCTAACAACTATGCTATGCTTCCCTATATTTACTTGAATTATCTAGTCTCATTCCCAATCCCATTCCAAAAGGAATTTTAATGCTCAAGTAGTAAAATATAATTACAGGGCCAAATCCCTTTATTCTTTCTTCAGAAAGCCAGAAGTTGCACTCTGTAACATCATCTGCCATCCGCATTGCCACAATAGGGCTTGTCAGAGTAACGAAGGAGGTGTGAACAGTGGTTAAAGCATGCATTTTTGCCTTCCAGCACACAGGATCATTTAGATTTCTATTAAGGACATCGCAAGGAAAAGCAAGAGAAAAAGTATCATATTAACTCTTCAAGACTGGGAGGGAGGATGCAGTGTGAATACATATATAGTATCTATCAAATACCTCACTCAAAAAAAAAGAAAAGAAAATCTGTTTTTAAATATAGGACTCTGGGTTCTTCGGTCAAGAAAATGATTTAGTCTGAAACCCATCAAGGAATGTATTAGACTGGCCTCAACAGCAGCTACAGAAAAGATTTAGAGAACAGTTAGTTTAAAGTTGAAAAATCGCTAAAATATCCAGGCAACATATCAACCTTGCTCTGAGTTTACTAAACCCAATAAATGGAACTGTTTAAAGACATTAAGGATGATGCATGAATAATGCAAATCGATTCAACTTTATTACTTTTTCCGTACTGTTTTCCTAATAGCTGCACATTCACACTGCTCACACATATGAGGGTGCATTTCAGCAGTTGATTCTAAAGTAATTACAGATATTAAGGATTCAGCACACTGAGGAAATATCTCAGTAAGAGAGAGTCCACATGGGACACAATTAGAAAACACTATATATAAACACTGGTTGCATTTTTTAATAAGTTATATGTGATACAGAAGAAGCACTGGACAACAGTGAAATAAAATAGAGATATTGACTGCAGAGAAAAGGAGAATGCTTGTGACAACAAACACTTGCTATGTTCCAGGCACTAGATTTATTATGTGAATTTTATTAGATAGATTGATTGTAGCTAATACACACAAAAACCCTGGGACGTGGTTATTATTACTATTCCTATTTTATAGGTGAGGAAACAGACAAATTCGAGTGACTTTCCTAAAGTTGTTAATAAGTGCCGGAGCTGGAGCCCAGGCAGTCTGGCTCCAGAAGTATGCTTTTAGTCACTCACCTCTACTGCCTTTCATAGCAAAAGGTAAAAAAAAAATCATTCCACACACTTTATCGAGTGCCTGCTATGTATCTCCCGCTGTGATAAGCACTGAGAGGATAAGAAGCATGGAATTGAAGAGGACAGGTACTAATGGTCTTTAAATATCTTGGAGATTGGAAGGGCTTTAAGATGATCTCAATACAAGCTTTTATAAAGGTCATGGAAAAATTAGAAAATGACATTCATTGTATCATAAATTTAGTGAGCCCTCCTTGGGCTCTGCTTCAGCAGCAAACTTCATCTCAAAGTCTGTCAAGATGACATGCAATGAATGCAGTTAAACCAAACAAAAAAACAACAAAAACAAAAACAAAAAACAAAAGAATCTCTGGACAGGCTCTAAAATCCTTAAGATTCCCATGGAGGTTCTCGTGTTTGAGGAGCATTTCAGAATACGTGGTCATTTCCATTTTATTTTCATCAAAGTTGTCTCACTTGAAACCACTCAATTCCATAAGTATGTATGAGCATCTAGCATGATATCAAACATTATAAGGGGTACAATAATATATGAGATATAGTCCTTGCCAACAAAGAATCTACAACCCAGTGAACAGACTAGGAATTCCCATGGGGCAATTATTAGAAAAGACAGTTTATGACAAAATGCTCATTTATGCAGTACAAATGAATGCTTAATGTAGGCAGACAAGGGAGAAATACTGAATTGAATTGTTCAGAGAAGGCCTTTTGGTGACTAGGAATCCAGTGAGGCCTTGAAGGATGGAGGACTTGAAGTGACAGAAGAGAGGACCAAGGGCGTTCCTAAGTCTCAAGGAACAGTCTGACCTGGGTCTTATGGGCAGTGGCATAATACAGGGACCTGAAGAGAAACTAGAGCCATGTCAGATCAGGGCCCCAAATCAACCAATGCAATCTGAGAAGTAAATGTGTTAATTAAAGGTATGAATCAAGCTCACGAGCCCAGAAGCTAAAGACCAGAAAAAGAGGAAAGTACTGGGAACCAGAGAGGGCCAACAGCAAACAGGACCCAGGCTATGTATTTTGTGACCAGACTGACCTAGGTTTAAATTCTGTTTTGCCCCATACTCTCTATGCCAGCTCTATCAAGTTATCTAACACTTCTAAGCCCATTTCCTCATAGGTGGAATAGGGATATCAATACCTACTGTATGGTGCGTTAGAGGGGAATTAAAGATATATGTGAAAGAGTCTTAAAAATGTAAAGTTCTCTGTGAGTGTCAGTTATTATCACCTGTTGTTATATGGTAGATAGAACCGAATCTTGGAGGATCTTGGAGTTAGGAAAGTTGATAGTGATTCTATGTGACATATGGACAGCTGCCCACAGAAGTGAATCAGAATCTTGGGGGGCTTGTTGTTTTTTCTTTGTTCATACATTTCTTCTTTTGTTTGCTTCAAAATACAGCTCCTTTAGATTCTGATAAATTCCTTTCCCCCATACAAGTCCAGAGGATAATCACTAGAATGGGGAACCATTTTACTGATAAGCTGATAAGAACCTGTCATATCCCCATTATGTTGGGGCAATAAAAGGTTAACATCCCATTGATCTAGGAATTTATTTCAGTATATTGAGTATGAAGTGATTAATGGTAGTGGTAGCAATGAAGCAAATTAGAAAGCTATTGTAAAGGAAGATGAAAAAAGAGATAAACAATTTTTGAGTACTTACTACAAGATATTTTACTGTTGAGAAAAATGTACTAGTAAAAGGCAGAGGCAGAATTTGAACCTAGTTATGGCTGACTTAAAAGAAAGAACTTTTCCTTGGATCAGATGTGAAGGAAGAAAGGACAAGATGGAACAATGGCTATAAGGTTTCTTAAACTGAAACTTTGAACAGAACAGAAATCGGCAAGCTGAGAAGATAAACTTATCTAGAAGAGAACTCTGTGTGAGTTCTGAATTGTATGACATGGGAATCTTAGTATTTAAAAATCAGTTTACTCTTGGGGCACCTGGGTGGCTCAGTCATTGAGCGTCTGCCTTCAGCTCAGGTCATGATCCCAGGGTCCTGGGATTGAGCCCTGCATCAGGCTCCCTGCTGAGCAGGGAGCCTGCTTCTCCCTCTCGCCCTGCTCATGCTCTCTCTCTCTTTCTGTATCTGTGTCTCAAATGAATAAAATCTTTTAAAAAATAAAATAAAATAAAAATCACTTTACTCTTATACCTCTGGCGATATTCTCAGCAATTTTTTCCCTAAGTCAGCAACCTCAGGACTCACTTTGTCATCCATCGACCATGTTTTTGCCCTTTTGATCCCCATAAGTAGAGCTTAGGGTTGATTGCTTAGTGGGGAAGTTAACTGTGCTAATCAGGCATGCCCTTTTTAACTGAAGGTGCACATTTGGAGGTCATCCAGATAGGGCAAAGGGTACCATCTTGAATCCTTGAGAATCCACTTTGTAGTCAGCCAATAGAATTATCAATCTGAAATTAGTGAACTAAATGCAAAATGTCTGAATACTAGGTTTAAAATGCACTGGGTGTTATACGCAAACAATGAATCATGGAACACTGCAGCAAAAACTAATGATGTAAGGTATGGTGATTAACATAACATAATAAAATAAAATTAAAAATAAAATGCATATGATTTTTGCAGCACATTATTCGACATTACTTGTCTTTAGTCTGAGTCAAGTTTGGATGAAGATATATAAAGGGCATTCTGTTGTTGTCATTTTAGTTAGAGTTTTTTAAATTGATTGTTTGCTTTTATTTTATTTTACTTATTTTTGCTATTGGTATTGGTTTATTTTTTGTTCCAGAGTTCATAAAGCTGGGAAAGAAAGCTAAGACAGAATTAAGATTCAAATTACTCAATAAGATACAACAAGTATCCCAAATCAACAGAGCCAGATTAAAGAAGATTCTTTTCTTTTTTCATTTATAGACAGCTTTATTGAAGTTGGTTCACCGATTAACAAACAATAATTTTTTATTTAATTTAATTTTATTATGTTATGTTAGTCACCATACAGTACATCATTAGTTTTTGATGTAGTGTTCCATTATATATATTCAAAAATTGAGTCAACAAAGGCAAACTAAGTGAAGACTTTCTAGAGATTCACATCGAAAAAGACTAGAAGTCTGTGTTGACCACCATGTCAATATAAGCCCAAATTATGACATAACAGGTAAAAAGCCCCAAAGAAATCTTAGCTTTATTTACTCAAAAATGTTTGATGTGTACCTACTATGTATCAGGCACAAAGATCACGGGTGCAGGAAACAAGGAAGTACATCATCAGTAAAGAATTTTAAAACAATAATACTGACTTTAGTAGTTCTTTTTTATGATTAACATAAACTGGCACTTCTAAACATGTCAGAGAAATAATTTCTCTCCCTGCCTGGGAGGATCACTCCTACCAATCTTCCTCCCACCTCCAACGCTGGGTATACTTCTGGAAACCAGATTTGTGTAACTGTTAAAATGCATGCTTTTCCCATTAATGTAGTATCTTTCAAACTTTTTTGACCACAGGTCTTAGTAAGAAATATATTTCACATATGACCCAGTAAAAACACACATACATGACCCATACACAATAGATACACACACACACACACACACACACTATGATCACAAAACACACACACACACACACACACACACACACACAAATCGTAAAATAATACTACCAATACTGTGGGCAATGCACTCTAATATTTTCTACCCTATTTTGTTTCACCAAAAAAAGAAAGAAAAGGAAAAATAGGTGAGTTTTATCCCACTCGTTTATTTCACAATTCACTAATGGGCTGTAACCCACAGTTTGAAAACGAGTGCACTATATATTTATGGACCACATCTTCTTTATCCATTCACCTATTGAAGGGCATCTCGGCTCCTTCCACAGTTTGGCTATTGTGGACATTACTGCTATGAACATTGGGATGCATGTGTCCCTTCTTTTCACTACATCTGTAACATAACAAAAAAAAAAGTGCACTATAGTGTAGTGTACCATTCTCCCTTCAGGATGCAGCTGGATAGAATGCAGGATGGCAGGGAGGGGTCAGCCTGGGTTTAAACATTAACCACATGACTCCTCAAAGTAGAAAATTGCAGGACTGCATTTGCACACTCTGCCTCTGAATTTTTTGTCTATATTATACTCGAAATAGCTTTTATTCACGTAACCCCAAAACCCTGGAAAAATGTGGTGTTTTTGTTTTGGTTTGGTTTGGTCTTTTACAGCCTACGTACAGTATCCCACTTATATTCTGACACCATTGTGGACTTCAGTGACGTGGTTAGCTTTTGAGGGAGAAGCAAAAATCTTAATTTGCTTTTCTTTGACGAAAATAAGTCTTTGAAATTTATTCAGGGCAGGAGCCAGGCAATGGGGAAATAATTTATACCGTAATCCTCAAAGGAATAGAACATGAATCGAATTAATGTTTCTTCAGGATATGGGATTCTCTTCTTATGAATAAAATCTTTTGAGATCAGGTAGGAAGTTGTAACCATTTTTCTCTTTTATTACTTTTTCTGATATGTTGCTTTGAATATTTGGTTTTATACTGGCAGTGAAATGACCAACAAACCAGCCTGATTGTGTAATACTATCTTCCTGTATAGATTCTATTCAGCAGGGTCTTTTCCCATTTGGACAACTGAAGGAACCAGATTACACTTGTTACACCATTTGGCTCAATCATGTTATAGTTTCCCTTGACTATCTTAGGGGTTCATAGACCCCTTACATATGTGCTACCTATGTCTATGTTTTTTTATTAATTAGATTTGAAACATGCAGCCCATTCTAAGTGTGTGTCTTTATGAAGTTATGGGATTGGTTGGTTCATTCAGCCAAAGTGATCAAATAATTCAAAATGAATCAAAATGAAAGATGAACTAAACTTACTTATTGTTGGATGAGATATAGTCATAGATTGACAAACCACTGTGACTGCTTTGCTTGATTCAGTCATATCAGCCAAAGCTTGCCCTTTGTGCCTCCCTGATGAAGTTTTATTATACCTCTTAAGTAGCTCATAGAGTTCCTACATAGGATAGAGTAATTTAAACTACTTCCTTGGCTGGTTTTTATTGTCCTGGCCAGCTGAGAAAGGTTCGAGTTAGTTAATAAGAACTAAGATGAATAGTGATTTGATTAAAATAACTAGCTTGCCTGAATTTGTTGATTGTTGCAGTGTAACAAATCAGCTATTTGACCAAATTAGTATTTCCCTAAATTGATTAGTCAATTCAATCTGAAGTTGAAATAACTATGGCAAGTAGGAAAACCTGAAAAAATATTTTTACTGAATTCTTCTAATTATACATAGTCCTACCATTTTTTGAGAAAAGAGTAAATTCTCTGTATTCGACAGGGCTCTCAAGAGAAACAAAACCTATTTTTATAAAGGAATTGGCTCATGCATTTATGGAGGCTAGAAAGCCCCAAGATCTGTAGTCAATAAGCTGGAGATCCAGGAAAGCCAATGTACAGTTCCAGTCTGAGGCCAAAAGCCTAAGAACCAAGGTAGTCAATGGTGTAAGTTCCAGTCTGAAAGCTGATGGGCTCAAGACCCAAGAAAGGCCAATGTTTCAGTCTGAATCTGATGGCTGGAAAAGACCAATGTCCCAGCTCAACTGTCAGCCTGGAGGAGTTCTCTCTTACTCCATCTTTTTGTTGTATTCAGATCTTCAACTGATTGGGTGAGACTCACCCACATATGGGAGGGCAATTTGCTTTACTCAGTCTGCCCATTCAAATATTAGTCACATCCAGAGACATCCTCACAGACACACCCAGAATAATGTTTGTCCAAATGTCTGGGCACCCCATGGCCCAGTCCAGTTGACACATAAAATTAATCACTCCCCCTGATTGTTTTTCTGCTGGCTGACTTTTAAGGGAGTCCCATGACACTGTCCCCTTAAAGGTTTTGTTTACATGATATGAACAGGCTTCATTTATAGCTGGAGTCTGTGACAGCCTAAATGCTATGGTATATGGAGTATTAGGATGCTCCTCAAACTAAAGGTAGTCCCCATCTCTAACCTAACAGAATTCCTGAAATTCCACCATTAGAGTTATTCTTTTGGGATAAGACAGTGTGGGTCACATGCACTAAAATGCAAATATCCATGGAAGGCAAACCACAATAACTCCTTATCAGCATTAACATAAGTTAGCTTGTATAAGTTTTTAGGTGATTTAAAAGAGGTCCCTTTGGATAGTCCAAAATGACCCTGAACTTATCTCCTCCCATGGACATACCAAATCTACAACTACATATAGAATAATTCCTGCTGGAAAAAACCTGAAAACTAGTTGAACAGATTCTTCCAAAACAAGGTATAAAAGGTATCAAGATGGATAGGAGAGGGAGAGATGTAATCTCATCCAAAATCCCACCCCTGGCATGGTAACACACAATAGGGAAGGATCTCATGGCCTGGAGCCACTCCCTGAGGAGCAAGAGGTTTGTACCTTACATTAGGCATCCCAATCCTTGGGACCTGCACCAGAGAGATGAGGCCTCAAAAACATCTAGCTTTGGAAACCAATTAGGCTTACATCCAGGGGACCTACAGGGCTGTAGGAATCTGAGATACTCCTTTTGAGGGGCTCACACATGGACTCACTTGTCCCAGGAACCAGTACAGAGACAGCAGTTTGAGAGGCAATTGGATTATATGTGAAGGAGATTCAGTTGCTAATCTTAAAGCATCTGCTGGACAGGGAGAAATTAGTTGGGATTTTCCTCAGGTGGAGGTGCTGAAGAGTGCCATTTTTTTGTACTCTCCCTTTACCTTGCTAGAGCACATGAGCATGTGCAGACACAACCTTGTTAAAGCTGAGGGTATGCCTCACTCTAAACACTTTTCTCCAGTCTCAGTAAAGCCATGGGTGTGCCCTTCCCCCAGCATTCTTCTTGGATATTGCTAAAACTACCGGCAGGCCTTACTTCCAACACTCTTTCCTAGCCTCCCTAAAGCCACAGGCTGTGCCCCACCCCCAACACTCTCCTGCAGCTTCACTAAAGCCATTGGGTGAGCACAGTCCACACAGGGGATACCTCTTAATTGCCTGGCTCTGGTGGCCAGAGGGGATTGTGCTCCTGGGCCCCACAGGATTGTAACAATCAGAACAACAGGATACCACACCTAGGGCATAACACAGACTGCAACTTTTTTTAATTTAAATTCAATTAATTAACATATAGTGTATTATTAGTTTCAGAGGTAGAGCTCAGTGATTCATCAGTTGTATATAACACCCAGTACTCATTACATCACATGCCCTCCTTAATGCCTGTCACCAAGTTACCTCATCCCCTCACCCTCTCCCCTCCAGCAACCCTCAGTTTGTTTCCTTTGATTAAGAGTCTCTTATGGTTTGCACAGACTGCAACTTAAACATACCCCCAGTCTGTATGTGAAAAGGCTCATTTAAATGTCCTGGAGCTTCAACCTAAGGGACAGAATTCAGATTTACCACACATCTAAAGGCTACTGAGGCACTCTCAGGGGGAACACAGGTAGAGAACCATCTGTGTGCCTTCTGTTGGCCTCATCACGGCTTGTTGGTACTTCCCAGAAATGAGCTTATACACTTATCTGAAGCTTCAATTCTTACAAGTGTCATCCAGGGGATATCTTCTGATCTCCTGAAGTGGAAGTCACCAGGGTCTATGGTTACAGTACCACAGGACTGTATATTTCTGCATACTTTAAAAGCTGCTGCCTGAGGATCTGGTTTTCAATCAGCCTGAATCTTTCAGCCTGAATTCAATCAGCTGACAAAGATCACTCCTTTTGGAGCATTGACAAATCCTGGCACACCCTCAACAACTGGAGCCTGCCAAGAGTAAATCAGGCTACTTAGACAATTACAAAGATTCAAGAGATAACCAAGAGATAGGACAAGGTTGAACAAAAAGTTTCACCTCCTACATAAGACCACTCCTTCAAGACTGGGAGAGGTAGCTGTTTTACCTAATACATGGAAACACAGAGAGTCAAGCAAAATGAGGAAACAGATGAATATATTCCAAATGAAAGAATAAGATGAGATATCAGAGAAAGGTCTTAATGGAGATAAGTAATCTATCAGAAAAAGAGTTCAAAGTTATGGTCATAAAGATGTTCACCGAACTCAGAGGAAAATGGATGAACACATTAAAAACTGCAACGAAGTGATACAAAATATAAGAAAATACAAAACAGAAGACACAGAGCTGAAAAATATAAGTGAACCGATAAATCCACTAGAGGGGTTCCAGACTAGATAAGTAAAAAAACAAATAAGCAACCTAGAAGACAGGGAAGTGGAAGTCACCCAAATAGAAAAGTCAAAAGAAAAAAAATCTTAAAAGCAGAGATAGTTTAAGAGACCTATGGGACAACACCAAGCAGAATAACATTCCCAGAAGAAGAAAAAGAGAAAGGGACCAAAAACTCACTTGAAGAAATAATGGCTGAAAACTTTGCAACCTGGGAAAGGAAGCAGATATCCAGGAAGCAAGAAAGTTCCAAATAAGATGAACCCAAAGAGATCCACACAAAGACATGTTATAATTAAAATATCAAAATTTACAGATAAAGAGAGAATTTTTAAAGTGGCAAGAAAAAAACCAACTTACTATGTACAAGCAGACCCCCATAAAACTATCAGCTGATTTTTCAGCAGAAATTTTGCAGGTCAGAAGAGAGTGGCATGCTATATTCAAAGTGCTGAAGTAAAGAACTTTCAACTAAGAATACTGTACCCAGCAAGGCTATCATTCAGAATTGAAAGAGAGATAAGAAGTTTTTCAGGCAAGTAAAAGCTGTAAGAGTTCATCGCCACTAAATGAGCCCTACAAGAAATGCCAAAGGCTCTTCTTCAAGCTGAAAAGAAAGGCACTAACCAATAATAAGAAAGCATATGAAAGTAAAAAAATCTCACTGGTAAAGGCAAATATATAGTAAGGGTAGTAGATTAACCACTTGTAAAGCTAGTATGAAGGTTAAAAGACAAAAGTAGTAAAAATTAACTATAACTATGATAATTAGTTAAGTGATACACAAAATAAAAAGATATGTATCAAAAACATAAAGCATGAGGAAGAAGTAAAGATGTAGAGTTTTCAGAATACAAATTTAAGTTGCTACCAACTAAAAATAGACTGTGATAGATGACAGATGATAAATAGATAGATGATAGATAGACAGATGATATAGCTAGCTAGCTAGCTAGCTAGTCATATGTGAACCTCATGGTAACCACAATGCAAAACCTACAGAGATACACAAAAGATGAGAAAGGAATCTAAACATAACAGTAAGGAAATTCATCAAACCATAGGGGAAAGGAGCAAGAGAAAAAAGGAGCAGAGAGGAACTACAAAACAGCCATAAAACAATTAACGAGTGGCAATAAGTACATACCTATCAATAATTACTTTAAGTGTAAATGGACTAAATTCTCCAATCAAAACACAAATAGTGGTTGAATGGATAAAAAAAACAAGACTCATCTATATGTTGCCTACAAGAGACTCATTTCAGATCTAAGGACACACATGGACCAAAAGTGAAGGAAAGGAAAAAGATTTTCCATGAAAATGGAAATTAAAAGAAAGCTGGGGTAGCTATACTTATATCAGACAAAATAGACTTTAAAACAAAGACTATAATAAAAGACAAAAAAAGGGCATTACATAGCATTTTTCACAGAACTAGAACAAATAATTATAAAATTTGTATGGGAGCACAAAAGACCCCAAATAGCCAAAGAAATTTTGAGAAAGAAGAGCAAGACTGGAGGTATCATGCTCCCTCATTTCAAGCTATACTACAAAGCTATAGTAATCAAAACAGTATGGTATTGGCATAAAAACAGACAGATAGATCAATGGAATAGAAATAATGAGCCCAGAAACAAATCCACACAAATATGGTCAATTAATCTATTATAAAAGAGGTAACAATATACAATGGGGAAAGACTAGTCTATTCAATAAATGGTATTGGGAAAATTGGACAGCCAAATGCAAAAGAATGAAACTAGACCACTATCTTACACCATACTTAAAAATTAACTCAAAATGGATTACAGGTTTGAATGTAAGGCCAGAAACCATAAAACTCCTAGAAGAAAACATAGGCAGTAACTCCTTAACATTGCTGTTGGCAAATATTTTTTTTGGATCTGACTCCAAAAGCAATGGCAATGAAAGCAAAAATAAACAAATGAGATTACATTAAACTTAGAAGCTTCTGCACAATGAAGGACTCTATCAAAAAATTAAAAAGCAACCTACTGGATGGGAAAAGATACTTGCAAATCATATATTCAATAAGGCTGATATCCAAGATATATGACAAACTCATACAATTCCAAAATAAAACAAACAAAAACAATCTGATTAAAAAATGAGCAGAGGATCTAAATAGACATTTTCCCAAAGACAACTTAACAGGTGGTCAAGAGGTACATGAAGAAATGCTCAATATCAGTAATTATCAGGGAAATGCAAATGAAAACCACAATGAGGTATCTCAGACCTGTCAGAATGGCTATTACCAAAAAGATAAGAAATAAGTATTGGAGAGGTTGTGGAGAAAAGGGAACCCTCATGCACTTTTTGTGGGAATTAAATTGGTGCAGCCACTATTGAAACAGTATTTAGTTTCCTCAAGGAATTAAAAATAGAACTTCCATATTATCCGGCTATTCCACTTCTGAGTATTTATCTGAAGAAAACAAATCACTAATTTGAAAAGATATATGCACTCCTATGTTTGCTGCAGCATTGTCTACAATAGCCAAGATATGTAAATGACTTAAGTGTCTATCCATGGATGAATGAATAAAGACAATGTGGTAAATGTACACAACAGAATATTAGCCATAAAAAAAGAAGGAAATCTTGCCATTTGTGACAACATGGATGGACCTTGAGGGTATTATGCTAAATGAAGTAAGTCAGAGAAAGACAAATACTGTATGATTTAACTTACATGTGGAATATGAAAAATAAAATAAATGAACAAACAAAACAAAACTTACAGATACATAAAACAGATTGGTGGTTATCAGAGGGGAAGGGGAGGGGGTGGGCACAAAGGGTGAAAGGGGTCAATTCTATGGTGACAAATAGTAACTAGAATTACTGTGGTGATCCCTTTGTAACACATACATATACTGAATCATTATGTTGTATACCTGAAACTAATATAAGGTTATATTACAATTTTGCTTCAGTAAAAAATAAATTAAACATCTCTTTGTAAGTGTGAAATGGAAAAGGAAGATCTGGAGACATAAGATCTAGGTTGGACAAATGGGAGGGAACCAAAAAAGTATACCATTTTATCATTTCTCTCTGAACCTGTTTTGATGGTATTAGTAGGTAGATAAAAAATGACCAAGTGATATATATATATATATATATATATATATATATATATATATATGTAAAGGAATATTAGCCATAAAAAAGAATGAGATCTTGCCATTTGTGACAACATGGATGGACCTAGAGGGTATAATGCTAAGTGAAGTAAGTCACAGAGAAAGACAAATACTATATGATTTCACTTATATATGGAACCTAAAAAACAAAACAAGTTTATAAACAAACAAACAAAAGCAGAAAGAGAGAACAAACTGATGGTTGCCAGAGGGGAGGGTGGTGGATGGGCAAAATGAATGAAGGGGAGTGGGAGATACAGGCTTCCAGTTATGGAAATGAGTAAGTCATGGGTATGAAAGGTACAGCATAGGGAATACAGTCAATGGTGTAATCAAACTCAGGTCTGTCTGTCTGATACACAGCAAAGCCAATCACTGAGATAGCAGGTATGCTGCGAGGAAAGCATTTATTTGAGAGGCAGCCAAACAAGGAGATGGGAGGGCAAGCCTCAAATCCACCTCTCCAAAGGAGAGAAAAAATTTTTTTCCTCAAGATTTATTTATTTGAAAGAGAGAGAGAGAAAGAAAGAGAGTGCAGCGGGGGTGAGCAGAGGGAGATGGAGAGAGTCTCAAGCTGACTCCTCACTGAGGGCAGAACCCAACAAGGGGCTCAATCTCATGACCCTGAGATCATGACCTGAGCTGAAACCAAGAGTCAGCTGCTTAACCGGGTGAGCCACCCAGGGGGCCCAGACAAGTTTTTTATAATCACAGCGGTTGAGATTACAAACACATTGATGAAAAGGATAAGGAAATTTACGACTATTCATGAGGAAAGATGGAGCATGCGCACTGAGCAAACATATATGTAACATATATCCCATGTCCACTTTGGGATGGACACTTACAGAACAAGGCAAAATTTAGCTCCTGATGTCAGGAGATTATCTCAGGACAAGGAGAAGGGGCTATGGGCATGCTCTGAATGGGGTCTTGAGCTTGTTATCTTGGGTAAGGAATGCAGGGCCTTGTTTGTTTCTAGGTTAGATCTTGAGTTGATCTTGAGCTCAGCCTTCTGCAGAGACAGATAGTGAGTTTGTTAGTGGGGTCTGAAAAGACACAATAGCTGATTGGGGGAAACAGTTCTCTGAGAAACAAGCTTTAAACTTTCTGCTACCTCATTAACCTTATGGGGCATAGTTTTAACAGTATTGTAATAGCATTGTTTTTTGTTGTTTTTGTTGTTGTTCTTTTTTAATTTTCTTATGTTGTGTTAGTCACCATACAATACATCATTAGTTTTTGATGTAGTGATCCACAATCCATTGTTTTCATACAACACCCAGTGCTCCATGCAGTACGTGCCCTCTGGGCTAACCCAACCCCCCACCCTCCTCCCCTCTAAAACCCTGTTTTTTTCTCAAAGTCCATAGTCTCTCATGGTTCATCTCTCCCTCCGATTCCCCCCCTTCATTTTTCCCTTCCTTCTCCTAATGGCCTCCATGCTATTCCTTATGTTCCACAAATAAGTGAAACCATATGATAATTCAATTTCTCTGCTTGACTTATTTCACTTAGCATCATCTCCTCCAGTCCCATCCATGTGGATGTAAAAGTTGGGTATTCATCCTTTCTGATGGCTGAGTAATATTCCATTGTATATATGGACCACATCTTCTTTATCCATTCATCTGTTGAAGGGCATCTCGGCTCTTTCCACAGTTTGGCTATTGTGGACATTGCTGCTATGAACATTGGGGTGCATATGGCCCTTCTTTTCACTACATCTGTGTCTTTGGGGTAAGTACCCAGGAGTGAAATTCCTGGGTCATAGGGTAGCTCTATTTTTAATTTTTTGAGAAACCTCCACACTGTTTTCCAAAGTGGCTGTACCAACTTGCATTCCCACCAACAGTGTAAGAGGGTTCCCCTTTCTCCACAACTGCTCCAACATTTGTTGTTTCTTTCCCTGTCCATTTTTGCCATTCTAACTGGTGTAAGGTGGTATCTCAATGTGGTTTTGATTTGAATTTCCCTGATGGCTAATGATGAGGAACATTTTTTCATGTGTCTGTCAGCCATTTGTATGTCTTCTTCAGAGAAGTATCTTTTCATATCTTCTACTGACTTTTTGACCTGATTATTTGTTTTTTGGGTGTTGAGTTTGAGAAGTTCTTTATAGATCTTGGATACCAGACCTTTATCTGTAGTGTCATTTGCAAATATCTTCTCCCATTCTGTGGGTTGCCTCTTTGTTTTGACCGTTTCCTTTGCTGTGCAGAAGCTTTTTATCTTGATGAAGTCCCAAAAGTTCATTCTTGCTTTTGTTTCACTAGCTTTCGGAGATGTATCTTGAAAGAAGTTGCTGTGGGCGATGTCAAAGGTTACTGCCTATGTTGTCCTCTAGGATTTTGATGGATTCCTGTCTCCCATTGAGGTCTTTCATCCACTTTGAGTTTATCTTTGTGAACGGTGTTAGAGAATGGTCAAGTTTCATTCTTCTGCATGTGGCTGTCCAATTTTCCCAGCACCATTGATTGAAGAGACTGTCTTTTTCCCATTGCATGTTTTTTCCTGCTTTGTCAAAGATTATTTGACCATAGAGTTGAGGGTCCATATCTGGGTTCTCTATTCTGTTCCATTGGTCTATATGTCTGTTTTTGTGCCAGTACCATGCTGTCTTGGTGATCACTGCTTTGTAATATAGCTTGAAATCGGGCAACGTGATGCCCCCAGCTTTGCTTTTCTTTTTCAACATTTCCTTAGTGATTCAGGGTCTTTTCTGATTCCATACAAATTTTAGGATTGTTTGTTCCAGCACTTTGAAAAATGTCATTGGAATTTTGATCGGAATGGCATTGAAGGTATAGATTGCTCTGGGTAGCATTGACATGTTAACAATATTTATTCTTCCAATCCATGAGCATGGAATATTTTTCCATCTTTTTGTGTCCTCAATTTCTTTCATGAGTGTTCTGTAGTTCCTAGAGTATAGATCCTTTACCTCTTTGGTTAGGTTTATTCTGAGGTATCCTGTGGTTTTGGGTGCTATTGTAAATGGAATCGTTTCTCTAATTTCTCTTTGACAGTTGCGTTGTTAGTGTATAAGAAAGCAACTAATTTCTGTGCTTTGATCTTGTATCCTGCCACATTACTGAATTGCTGGATGAGTTCTAGTAATTTGGGGGTGGAGTCTTTTGGGTTTTCCTCATAAAGTATCATGTCATCTGCAAAAAGAGAGAGTTTGACTTCTTCTTTGCCAATCTGAATACCTTTTATTTCTTTCTGTTGTCTGATTGCTGTTGCTAGGACTTCTAGTACTATGTTGAACAATAGTGGCGAGAGTGGGCATCCTTGACGTGTTCCTTAACTTAAGGGAAAGGCTCTCAGCTTTTCCCCATTGAGGATGATATTCGCTGTAGGTTTTTCATAGACGGATTTTATGAACTTGAGGAATGTTCCCTCTATCTCTATACTCTGAAGAGTTTTAATCAGGGAAGGATGTTGTATTTTGTCAAATGCTTTTTCTGCATCAATTGAGAGGACCATATGATTCTTCCGCCTCCTCTTATTAATGTGTTCTATCACATTGATTGATTTTCGAATGTTGAACCACCCTTGCATCCCGGGGATAAATCCCACTTGGTCGTGGTGGATGATCCTTTGAATGTATTGTTGGATCCTATTAGCTAGGATTTTGTTGAGGATTTTGGAATCCATATTCATCAGGGATATCGGTCTGAAATTCTCCTTTTTGATGGGGTCTTTGCCTGGTTTGGGGATTAAGGTAATGCTGGCCTCCTAGAATGAGTTTGGAAGTTTTCCTTCTGTTTCTATTTTTGGAACCAGCTTCAGTAGGTTCAAACATTCTTTGAATGGTTGGTAGAATTCCCCAAGGAATCCATCAGGCCCTGGACTCTTGTTTTTTGGGAGGTTTTGGATCACTGCTTCAATCTCGTTACTGGTTATTGGCCTATTCAGGTTGTCAATTTCTTCCTATTTCAGTCTTGGCAGCTTATAGGTTTCCAGGAAGTCCTCCATTTCATCCAGATTGCTCAGTTTATTGACATACAGTTGTTGATAATAATTTCTAATAAATATTTCTATTTCCTTGGTGTTAGTCGTGATCTCTCCCCTTTCATTCATAATTTTACTAATTTGGGTCCTTTCTCTTTTCTTTTGGATAAGTCTGGCCAGTGGATTATTGATCTTATTAATTCTTTCAAAGAACCAACTTCTAGTTTCGCTGATCTGATCTACTGTGTTTCTGGTTTCTAATTCATTGATCTCTGCTCTAATTTTAATTACTTCTCTTCTAATGCGTGGCTTAGGCATCGTTTGTTGCTTTTTCTCTAGTTCTTTAAGGTGTAGAGTTAGTTGGTGAATTCGGGATTTTTCTATTTTATTGAGTGAGGCTTGGATGGCTATGTATTTCCCCCTTAGGACCACCTTTGCAGTATCCCATAGGTTTTGGACCGATGTGTTTTCGTTCTCATTGATTTCCATGAATTGTTTAAGTTCTTCTTTGATTTCCTGGCTGACCCAAACATTCTTGAGCAGAGTGGTCTTTAGCTTCCAAGTGTTTGAATTTCTGCCAAATTTTTTCTTGTGATTGAGTTCCAGTTTTAAAGCATTGTGGTCTGAGAATATGCAAGAAATAATCTCAATCTTTTGGTATCAGTTGAGACCTGATTTGTGACCCAGTATGTGGTCTATTCTGGAGAAAGTTCCATGTGCACTCGAGAAGAATGAGTATTCTGTTGTTTTAGGGTGGAATGTTCTGTATATATCTATGAGGTCCATCTGGTCCAGTGTGTCATTCAAAGCTCTTGTTTCTTTGTAGATTTTCTGCTTAGATGACCTGTCCATTGCTGAGAGTGGAGTATTGAGGTCTCCTACAATTAACGTATTGTTATCAATAGGACTCTTTATTTTGGTTAACAGTTGGCTTATGTAGGTGGCTGCTCAAATGTTGGGGGCATAGATATTTACAATTGTTAGATCTTCTTGTTGGATAGACCCTTTAAGAATGATATAGTGTCCTTCTGTGTCTCTAATTACAGACTTCAGTTTAAAATCTAATTTGTCTGGGGCGCCTGGGTGGCTCAGTTGGTTAAGCGACTGCCTTCGGCTCAGGTCATGATCCTGGAGTCCCAGGATCGAGTCCCACATCAGGCTCCCTGCTCGGCAGGGAGTCTGCTCCTCCCTCTGACCCTCTGCCCTCTCATGTTCTCTATCTCTCTCATTCTCTCTCTCTCAAATAAATAAATAAATAAATCTTTAAAAAAAAAACCTAATTTGTCTGATATAAGAATTGCTACCCCAGCTTTCTTTTGAGGTCCGCTGGCATGGAAGATGGATCTCCATCCCTTCACTTTCAGTCTGGATGAATCTTTAGGTTCAAAATGAGTCTCTTGTAGGCAGCATATGGATGGGTCCTGTCTTTTTATCCAATCTGCAACCCTGTGCCATTTTATGGGAGCATTTAGGCCATTCACGTTGAGAGTGATTATTGAAAGATATGAATTAATTGTCACCATGTTGCCTGTGAAGATGTTGTTTTTATAGATGGTCCCTGTAAATTTCTGTTGTATATCACTCTTAGCGTCTTTCTCCTTTTATAGAACTCTCCTTAATATTTCTTGCAGGGCCAGCTTAGTGGTCACATATTCTTTCAGTTTCTGCTGGTTGTGGAAGCTCTTCATCTCTCCATCCATTCTAAATGACAGCCTTGCCAGATAAAGTATTCTTGGCTGCATGTTCTTCTCACTTAGGACCGTGAATATGTCTTGCCAGGCCTTTCTGGCTTGCCAGGCCTCTGTGGATAGGTCTGACGTTATTCTGATGTTCCTCCCTCTGTACGTAAGGAATCTCTTCCCCCTAACTGCCCTTAAGAAGGTTTCCTTGGTTCTAAGATTTGCGAGTTTTACTATTACATGCCAGGGTGTTGGCCTGTTTTCCTTGATCTTGGGAGGGGTCCCCTCTGCCTCTAGGACGCAAATGTTTGTTTCATTCCCCAGATTAGGGAAGTTCTCAGCTACGATTTGCTCAAATACATCTTCTAGTCCTCTCTCTCTCTCCAATCCCTCCGGGATTCCAATTATTCTGACATTGGAACGCTTCATGGTGTCACTTATTTCTCTGATTCTATTTTCATGGATTCTGAGTGGTTTTTCCCTGGCCTCCTCTTTTCCCTTTTTATCTATTATATTGTCTTCCAGGTCACTTATTTGTTCTTCTGCCTCACTTACCCTAGCTGTTAGATTATCTAGATTGGATTGCATCTCATTGATAGCATTTTTAAATTCTGCCAATTCAGCTGTCATTTCTGCCCTTAGAGACTCTATGTTGCCATTAATTGATTTCTCCATTCTAGCTATTGTCTTCACAATTGCTAGCCTGAATTCCATTTCTGACATCTTGGTTATATCTGCATCCATTTGTAAATCTGCAGCATAAGTCATAATCTCTGAGTCTTTCCTATTTTGGGGGTTCCTCCTCCTAGTCATTCTGTTGATAGGTGGTATGTATAGAATGTACAGAGTCCAAATTATTGACCAGAACCCAAGCAAGATGCACCTGTTTTCTAGGGACCTTAGGGTTGCTGGTCTTTTGTTTTCCCAGCCTGTCTTCTGGGGAAGGGGCCTGCCGCGCGCTGTTACTCAGGCAACCCTGTTTGGGCAGAGTTGCCCTGCCCCCCAGTGGCGGGGGATGGGCTCAGTGGGAATCAGTTTTGGGGGCTTTTGTTCTCTGGCGGCTTTCCCTGGAGGCTTTCCACGTCTCTTCCGTGAGTCAGAGCAGAAGAGACCGTTTCCAACCCTCTGCCTCAGAGCAGAGAGATTGCAGTCTGTTCTTCATTGAGCTCTCCAGGCCACACTGTCTGCATTTCTGTCTGTGCTGCTATAAACTGCAGCGGCCTGGGTTGTGTGCCCCTCCACAGTTCTCCCAGTCCTGCCACCAGGTCGGGGCACGTCTCTGCCCTTTGTGCTTCTAAAACCGCCAGCCAGCCCCAGTTCGCCTGCGTGACCCCACTGCTCAGGTTTCCACCCCAGGGGCTACCCTAAAGTCCTTTCCCCACTGCTACGGGTCTGCGAGTCTGTGCCCCATCCCCAGCGTGCGAGGCTGTCACTCATTGGCAGTGCAGGATCCCCACGGCCTGGCAACCTCCCACTGCCATTTATCCTCCAATATCTGCCCGCCGAATCATGGCTCCCTGCTTCGTGCCTCGAAACCAACCACCTGCGATATTCTGTTTGTAGAGATCCAGATCTTCTTACATCTCAGGCTGATTTCGTGGGTGCTCAGAGTGGTCTGGTAGATATGCCGCTCAATTCCGGGGACCAGTTGAAATAGGGTCCCCTACTCCTCTACCATCTTTCCTCTTGAATCATAATAGCATTGTTATGGTGACAGATTGTAGCTACACTTGTGGTGAGCACAGCACAGCCTATAGAGTAGTTGAATCACCATGTTGTACACCTGAAACTAATGTAACATTGTGTGTCAATTATACTTCAATTTTTAAAAATGACCAAGTGATTTTCTGTGGCCCATTTCTATGGTCTGGTGACAGGTAAAAACAGAGATAGTTTGCTCTTCATTCAGATGCTGCAATGGAATCAATCTGGCCACTCAATGCAAATCAACTCTTCTTTCCCAAGACCTGGTCTGCAACTTCCAGCAACTCTGTCACCTCACCCATCATCTCTCCATTGTTACAGATCTTTCTAAGGCTCAATTATGTTTGTGAGGCCTGTATTTCTGGAAACATATCAACCTATGTACATGAGAATCAGAAGATTCCCTGTACTTAACATAGAGTCCTAGCATTGGAAAGCTCATTCTTCATAGGAGGAGCACAGAGTGAAATTGTCCAATGTTCCTCAAATCATGAAACATTAGGGAAGCAAGAGGAGGTTGTTCCGCCGGATATATTTTCTGTTCTCTTTAATCAATCATTGTCCAAATAATAGCACTATACAAGACCCAGAAAGTCTTGCTCAGAAGACCTACCATGAATAAAAATTAATTGTTCTTTCTGCCTCTTTACTGGCTGGTTTACAATGTTTTGCAGGTGGTCAAATGATATTAATTATCTACAACAAAGGGAGGACATTCCTAAATGAACCAAAAGGTAGAACATGGCCTAATATATTACGCAGAATGAATTCCCAGTGAGCCCTAATAGTCTTTACACTTGCAGCAGCAAAGGCTATGTAGGTACACACGACAATTCATTTGTGCTCAGTGGGAGGGAGCCCAGTGTGTGGAGTGGAAAGTATTTGTATCTTTTGCATTCAAAAATGATTGAGATGAAGAGCAAAACTTGGGACAGTGAACAGGAAGAGAGCAGCCACATTGAGCAATTCTGTGAATGCGCTTCAAAATGATCTTGGCGACTACAGATAGACTATGACAAAATATTGTAGTAGCACCTGTGCATGTCTATGGACCCTGTAAAGAACAAAAATTAACCAACGAGATCAAGATTATACATTGGCAAAACCCTCTGGGCAAGACTCTCCCTTAGTTGAGTGTAGGGTCAGTGCCTGGTGAATGATTCACTTGGAGAAGAGTAAATATTGCCACGGTAGGAGTCACCTTCAACTTCCATGCTTTTCTTTCTAAGAAAGCCCTGATTTGCAGGAACAGGTCTGACACTTTGGCTTTGGTACTGTTAGAAGCTGGCCTGGCACTCATGGGTAGGCCATGTTTTTTCCCTGTTGGGCATAAACAATCTCACCGAATACTAACATGAGACAACATCAGTCTGTGACCAAAATAAAGTAAGGAAACAGATCACTTTATAATTTTCATCTAAGCACAAACAAAAACATGAGTATTTTCCAAACCACAAAAATATCTGGCTAATATAAGGAGCCAAGGCTTCTTTGCCATTTACTGCTTTAGCCTGAACTCTAGCCTGCCCTCTCTGTAGATAAGATTTATGGAGCTATCCAATGATAGAATTGTCCCCACTTCCTGACGACACCCAATTCAGAGAGAATCCCTCTTCCTTGGGCCCTCCATCAAATCACCTGATCAAAGCCCAAATCCTGTAATAAGTGCTTTCTAATGTTCTCTCACTGAGGAACCCATGGTTCTCCATGGTTTCTGTTCTTCCTCATTGCAATGAGTATGAAATCCAACTTACTCAGTTACAGGTATGCTCCTGGCGGTCTTTGGCTAAACAAGACACTACCTTCAGGAAGAAGTGGAGAACATTAAGGGGCAAATGTTGGTAGGATGGCTAAAGCAACAAACTCTGATCCCCCTACCTTCCTTTTGCTCCTCTTTCATAATTTCATAATCAGTAAGAATCTGTACAAAATGGAAATGAATACCAAAACCATAATAAATGATTTGGTTATTCTCCCTTGGAGACTTCCAACAGATAAGGTCTTTCGGCAAACTTTACAGCCATTAGTTTGCATACTGTATAAGTGTACACTTTCCAGGGTGCTTGGTTCTTTCAGCTGTTGTACTTACATCCATTCTTCCCTACATGCAGCAAGCCTATCCCAGTAAGTATCTTTTCACACAGTGGTTTTAAATTTATGGTTTATATGCTGGTAAGATAGGCCACAGACACTTTCCTCAAGTGATTTTCTCCAAATCATCCCATTTTTATTGAGCTCCCACCATTTACCAAGCACAATCTTAGGTTCTGGGAATACAATGATAAATAAGACAAAGTCCTTGCCCTCATGGAGCTTAAATTCTAGGAAGAGAGACAGAAAATAGACAACTAAATAATTCAAGTACCACCTCCTCATTTTCCTCAAAAACCTAGCCCTTTCTCTGAACTTCTATGTTAATGACTCTTTGTGTCACAAAATAATACGCTTATTCATTGTCTTAAAATAGAATTGTTGAAGGAACAAGATATGTTTTTTGAAAAATTAGAAGATTCCATGATGCATAGCTCCTACTTTCACTATCACGTGAAAGAAGGAAGTGTACTTATGATGAGTGGTCTCAAGGAGAAGAATATGATGGCTACTCCAGGAAAGCCGATTTGGGCCTTAAATAAGCAACTCACCTCCTAACCTTCTAAAAGTCAGCAGTCTGGGGCACCTGAGGGGCTCAGGTGGTTAAGCATCTGACTCTTGATTTCAGCTCAGGTCATGATCTAAGCGTCATGAGATCGAGCCCCACATCAGGCTCTGTGCTCAGTGGGGAGAGTGCTTCTCTCCCTCTCCCTCTCACTCTGTCCCTCCCCACTGTGCTTTCACTTTCATTCTCTCTCCCTCTCTCCCCTCTCTCTCAAATAAATAAATAAATCTTTTAAAAAAATAAAAGTCAGCTGTCTGAATACCAAGTAGATGACCTCCAGAATTAATGAGGTCCCTATTACTATGGGTATTCAAACAGATACGAGGCAAGCTCTTAACTGATATGATTTAAGAATATTTAAGCATCAGAATGTTAGTTGACTTAGATGCTTTTTAAGGTTCCTTAAGATTCTAAGACTCAATGATTTTGTGCATTGTTCTCTACTTTATGTATATAAAGCTCCCACCCTCCTCTCCATTATACTGGAAGCTAATTGTGAGCAAGAATCTTGCCTTTCTTATTATTTTATTCCCCAGATCCCTACTGTTTATAACACGGTTCTGGGCCTACAATGAGAGCATAATAATTACTTCCTCACTTCAATATTCCCACTAGAAGAAGGCCACTGCTAACTAACTGGGCCATGACCCTCTGGCAAGATCTGAGTTGAAAATATAGTGCTGAGGTCATTATGCCATACTTTTTTTTTCTTTTAAGATTATATTTTTTAAGGAGCCAGGGTCCCAAGATAATTGGCCACGTGTGTTTTCACAGATTCATTGCTATGTTCACACAAGTTGTGAAGATCTCCAAGTATCCCTATCTTACCTACCAACCATAACCTTGACCCTGACAATAAGCAGCCTTATTATTTTTTTCTATACCTGATTTCTTTCCATCCTATATTCAGATTTTGTCTTGTCCCCTCCTTATTCCACCAGAATAAATAGAGAAGCAGGCATGGTGGTTAGATTGATATTAACCCAAAGTAACATGAGGCTACAGAGGCTAGATCCTCCTCTGGGCTGAGCAAGCACGCAAGTGTCTATCTACCAGCTGATTGATGAGGTGCCCATTAATTAGCATCTTAAGGCGAACACCCGGGAAAAACCACAGCCTGTGAACAAAGCTTGTGATTCATGATTCCCCTCCTTTTAACTTTATTGCTATTACCTCACAGGAGACCACTGTAGTAAGCTCGTTAAGCACTGAAAAGCCATTTGAGGAGGTAGATTGAAGAGTCCGTTATGAAGGGAGACCTAAAAACTTGCTTGAGAAACAAATTATGATTAACTGAATGCAAACCTGAAGCCAAACATAACAATCACGACACAATTAAATGCAGCCCTGTTCCTTTCCTTCCGCCTCAGAGCACCAGCTACAATCGCTCTCTTTCCCTCTTATTTATTGACCTGTAATAAAATCTTGTTGGATGGGCATAATGGGAATTTGCAAAGTTGAGGGACTGTATAGTGTCTGGGTATACAGATGGTAATCATCTTTATTTATCTATGACCCTGAAGTCACACCTACCCCAAGATAACTACCAAAGAGACTATTAGTTTCTGTTCTGCCTTGAAATCTCAATAGCAATAAAAAGCGCCTTCCCACACTTGATCAGTCCTCAAAATGATCCTCTTACACTGTGTTTTATCTAGCCTCATATTTTATCAGGGTTGATAGTGTCTGGGAGTTCAATCCTTAAGTTGAATGAGCCAAGGCGAGGTTTTTCCTGTTTTCAGTCTGGCTTGTTGAGAGTGACTCGAGCAATTCAATTGAAGTTGGGTAGTATGGAATATTCTGTTAAGCATATTTTTTTGAATACCAAATTCTATGTCTACATGCACAAATTAGGCTGACCAAATTCAGAATGCCTACAGGTTAAGTTCAACTGAACAAAGGCAATGAGTAGAAAGGAGTGGAAGTAATTTTAATAAATGCCAAAAACACAATTTGACTGAATTGTTGAATCCATTGAACATTTGGTTCAGGTGCGTTATAGGCAAAGCTAATGTCTGCATCATTTCTTCCTTTTTGAGAGAAAAATGCAAAAAAGAGTAAATTGGGGGTGATCTTAATATAGCATTTGCCACAATAATGGACACACTAGAGATACTTAGTAAATAACCTTTCACTGACTAAACAGCCAAGGTACTTCTTCAAAACAATAGCCTATGGGCACCTGGGTGGCTCAGTCAGTTAAGCATCTGACTTCATTTCAGGTCATGATCTCAGGGTTCTGGGATTGATCCCCGTGTCTGGCTCCCCACTCGGCGAGGAGTCTGCTTGTCCCTCTCCTTCTCCCTCTGTCCCTCCCTCTGCTTATGCTCTCTCTCTCTCAAATAAATAAATAAAACCTTGAAAAAAAAATAGCCTAACCTCTCAGTGTCCCTCCAACCACGATCCCAGCAGCTTTAGGAGCTAAGGGGATTAGTCATATTTCTAGGGACAGAGCCAAAGTAAAATGGTCTTTTAGGGTTTTGTTTGTTTGTTTGTTTCTCTTTCTAGAAACATTTCATTATCTCTGCCTGGGGTCTGCCACTTAGCATTTCATAATATCTGGACTGTTCTGTTAGCCTCTTAGACTCCCTGAAAAAGCAAATAAAATGATCAAGAATTTTCTTTAGAGAAAAAAAACCCAGAACATAATAACAATATTTCACTTCAGTAATGTCGTAATTTACCGGGTCTTTAATAATGTAACTTTTGCAGAATGAAGAAAGGTCAGACTTCTATCCCTAAAACACCTTTATGATAATGGCAGTTTTTGTTCTTCCCCACTATTGTAAGATCAATCCTAGCCATCCAGAGGTCAATGTTTTCATTATTTAGTACTTGGGTATGATTTAGATGCCTTTTTCCCTAATTCTAGTGCTTTCTCCCAGATAGTTCCCCAAATTTCAAATAACATGATTATGGAAGAAAAGAAATTTGGAGTGCATTTCCCCAGCTTTCCTTCTTTGCATCTTATACAAAAATAAGATGAAACTGGTATTCTGCCTGTGCTCACAGGGACTATGCTACGGTAAATGAATTTTAGATCCAGTAAAAAACAAAAGATTTAAAAAAAAAAAAGTCCACTACTCTGACCTCTGCACTCAGATCATACTCAGGGTGAAAATGGGATCCAAAGGTATGTGAAAATTGTTTAAAAGTATCTAAAAAATAAGTCAGAGAAAGACATGTATCATATGACCTCACTGATAGGAGGAATTCTTAATCTCAGGAAACAAACTGAGGGTTGCTGGAGTGGAGGGGGGTGGGAGGGATGGGGTGGCTGGGTGATAGACATTGGGGAGGGTACGTGCTATGGTGAGCGCTGTGAATTGTGTAAGACTGTTGAATCACAGACCTGTACCCCTGAAACAAATAATACATTATATGTTAAAAAAAAAAAAAAGAAGATAGCAGGAGGGGAAGAATGAAGGGGGGGAAATCGGAGGGGGAGATGAACCATGAGAGACGATGGACTCTGAGAAACAAACTGAGGGTTCTAGAGGGGAGGGAGGTTGGGGGATGGGTTAGCCCAGTGATGGGTGCACGGAGCACTGGCTGTTACACGCAAACAATGCATCATGCAACACTACGTCAAAAACCAATATGTATGGGTGCCTGGGTGGCTCAGTCGGTTAAGCGACTGCCTTTGGCTCAGGTCATGATCCTGGAGTCCCAGGATCGAGTCCCGCATCGGGCTCCCCGCTCAGCAGGGAGTCTGCTTCTCCCTCTGACCCTCCCCCCTCTCATGCTCTATCTCATTCTCTCTCTCAAATAAATAAATAAAATCTTTAAAAAAACCAATATGTAATGTATGGTGATTAACATAACATAATAATAATAAAAAAAGGACATCATCCAGTAGAGTCAATCTGCACTCATTTGGGGTTAAATAAGTAAACTGTATTTAGGATGTCACATACGTATACTATCCACTCCAGGGAAGGAGTTTTTCACATCTCAAGCCTAGCCTAAACAATTGAGTGGATGACTTCACACATCAGTTCTTAAACTTGTGGATAAATGTCACCTGGTAGGTATGTTAAAATGCAGATTCCCAGATTTTGTCCTCAAATATTCTGAATCGGCTAATTTGGTAGAGAGTCAGTTAATCCACACTTTTAATAGAGTCATTCAAGTGAGTTAAATGTAGTTGGTCAGTAGGCCACCCTTTGAAAAGCACCAGCAAACACAGTGTGTTTGATGATTCTAAAAAGGTCACTGACCTATCAGTGATGCTAGAAAGTTGAGGTGTAAGATCAGATCCCCTTGGAGTACCACCGCAGACATTATGCAAAGTATACAAGATTCTTTCCACTTGACAGCGGATTTCGGTGGGAAAGGAGCATTGGATGCCTGAAAAGCAAACTCTATAAATTGTATTTGTTGCTTAGCTCCTGTCCTATTTTTTCTAGTAGACTACATGATCCCTGAAGGCATGGTCACATCTAAGGCAAAATTTTCAAAGGCAATGCTTCATAGTGTGTTCACTGGACAAAGAATGATAACATGTCAGAACTACAGAGACACTCAGTGATCGTGGGGGCCAACCTAATTCTTTGATCTCTACCCCTACTCCCCACTGGGCTGCTCCTTGGGTTACTTTCCCCTTTGTCCAAGAATGTGATCCCTTTTGTCTCATTTTGATAATCTCATTTCTTGATCACTGCCTTTGATACCATTTTTGGCCCTAGCCACTTTCCAGCCCTGGCTTCTAGTAGCATGATTTAACTGCTTTTCAAGAACTTGCCTGATCACTGACCCATCTGATTTACCAGCCACTGATCTTCTGCCACTCTGTCTAATCCTCTAGTTGCTCTGGTATGACATTCCACCAGGATTTTTTTCTTTAATTAACATCTTGTAGAAAGTCCATAAGGTTTGTTTTCCCTCTTCCAGTAAATGAGAGAAAGTAAAAGGACTTAATCCCCACAGAGAACAGGATGCCAGAAGCCAGGAAGGTTACTCCTTCATCTCTGGTTTCTTGATTTTATCTATGGCTTCTGATAGATGGCTTCATGGCATCTCATTGATCAGACACTTGGGCTCCTGCCCCCAACACCTTGGGCCATGGCCATAAAGTCACCACTGCTTAGGATTCCTGCTTTCTCTACAAATGCCAATGAACTTTTGAAGCTTCACATTCTCTTCAGAGGCTATTTGAATGCTCCTAGCATTGGAAATGGTTGATCAGTTCCTCCTCCTTGAAACACTTTCTTTCCTTGGCTCCTAGCACAAAACTTCTGTGCTTTTCTGGTAAAAAAAAGAAGTTTCTCTGATTGAAGCAGAAGTAGGAATAGGGTCCCTGACCCATGTCCCCAATATTATCCCCAAAGCCTCTAGAAGTTTCAAAATTACAAACTGTGAGAAGATGTGTTCCAAGAACAATTCTAGGTGATACACATATAGTGTTTACATTTTATATCGCTCAGAACTAAATTAAATATTGTTACAATAATCAGAATGACCATCACTAATCAAAGACTTAGATGTGTTTTACACACACACACACACACACACACATCTGTGCATCAAGTTAGGAAGCATATATTTTCAATAGGAGAAGTTAGTAATAATAAAAACAATAATAACAACATTTGTAAGGCAAAGACTATGTGTCAGGCACCATAGTTAGTGCTTTACCTTCTATGCATCTTTTATTGTTCATGGCAACAATGCAAGATAACTATGACCACTCCCATTGTACAAATGATGAAAGTGGGGTTGGGGAGGTAAAGCAGTTTGCCCATTTAAGTGACAAATTTTCACACAAGCCTTGCTGACCTTAAAGTCTTTTTTCTTTTCAACATACCATGCAGCACAGAAATCCTGGCTCAATAGAATGTCTAAAAAGCATTTCCTTTCAATTCTGTATCTATCACCAATAGAGACAATACAGCAGTAAAGCAGAAAGATTTAAAAATAAAAGCTGAGCCAAGTAGCATTGGGAAACAAACTCATAACAAGTTGGGTGTTTCAAAGCAAAGGAGTCCAATGTGCCACAAATCTTTTCAATATTGAACAACTCAAATGCTCTCTCTAATCAGCAGCAGTGCAGACATTTTGGGTTTCACTTTTGATATGAATATGAAAACTCTGTGTCTAGTATCTCAACACAGCTGTTCCAAGGTCCCTAGGGAAGGGCACTGAGAAAGAAGGCAGTGTGGGCATAGTGGAGATTTTTGCCAGATGGTTCCTCTCCACATTAGACTCTCCTCAGCATATTTTATTTATTTAACCCTATTCTATCTGGTCCCTCACAAAAAAAAAAAAAAAACAATAGTTATTCTCCAAAGGCAATTTCTCCCCAGATCCTTGTGGGACTTGACATTTTAACAGGCACCATTGTGTATTCTCATTTCATAAATAAGTCAGCTTTTTTTTTAAAGATTTTATTTACTTATTAGAGAGAGAGAGAGAGAGAGATCACAAGCAGGGGAGAAGGATAGAGGGAGAAGCAGGCTCCCCGCTGAGCAGTGAGCCCGATGCGGGGCTCGATCCCAAGACCCCGGGATCATGACCTGAGTCAAAGGCAGACACTTAACCAACTGAGCCACACAGGTGCCCCAATAAGTCAGCTTTTTTATACCCTCAGTCATTTAACTCCTGCTTTCCCAGCAGGATATTTTTTTCCTGTAGTCTATCCCTTATTTGTTTATATAAGTTCTCAACCTGAGGTTGGCACCTCACTCACTTCTCTCTCTCTCTCTTCTCCCCTCCACCTCCCTACTTGTTTCTATCTGTTCCTTAGCTCTTGGGATATAGCTTCTGGTTTCTTTTTTTTTTTTTTTTTTATGTTCAGTTAGCCACTGTATAGTACATAATTAGTTTTTGATGTAGTGTTCAATGATTCATTAGTTAAGTATAACATTTATAACCTTCTAATGACCTGCCTTTCTCTCCTTTCTGCATGTCCTTCTTTCTGTTTGCCTGGTCTTGAAAGTACCACTTACCTTAACCTTCCCTCTTTGTGGGAAGCTATGATTTAACTGCCTGCATGGGTCTGACTCCTAGCCATGTCCATACTTTTCCTCAATACTTGTATGAGTTTCCATTCCAGAGTTCTCCCATTGTTCCTTTCCCCAGCTCCATCCTTGACCATAGGTTTCTGAGCTCTGCCTTGAGTGCTGTATGCCTATGTGCTAATCCTATACTCTTATGATTTTCAAACTACTAGAAGCCTTGGGGGTTCTACTGAATTACTTCAAGGCCACTGTGGCATAAGGAGGAGACTCAGGGGACATAGCTCAGGGACCCCCACCAACGAGAGCTTTAACCAGAACAATGCTGTTATCTTTTTAAAAATATATTGAGTCTCACAGAAAGTTTCATTTGAAACAAATAATCTACTAAAAAGATTTGAAATCTATATAACATTAGCCTAGACTCAGTAACTCTACCTTTAATTTATCACTCAATTAATCCACAATTCTGGTGCTGAGAGGTAACAAACTACAAATTATTCTGTAAGGAAAGACAGGACATCAGCTCAAAACAGAAGATGGATTTGAACTCCACCTTGTCATAATTTGACACTGTTGAATTTTGTTTCTTTTTAAAAAAACACATAGGGATAGATGTGAGAATTCCAATAAATGCTGCATCATTGGACAAGGGGTAAGCTTCAGGTACGTCTACAAGAAATAATATGAATGCAATAATAGTATTAAAGATTTATTTCTGTAACCAGCTAAGGCACTGAGGCTTGAAATATTACAGAAAGGAACTGCGAGTGGTAACAGCGTCCTCACCACACCATAATTTAAATCTCCTTTAATGAGCACAGTTTCTCCTTGAAGCCCAGGAGAAAGGAAGATGGTGAACTGGATGCCAATGGAGTCACTGTGGCTTTCTAATTTCCTCCATAATGCAAAGTGAGGGAAGGCAGGAATGGCTTCAGGGAAGAAAATGCGTGTGGCATTTGGCTATATGAGTCTGAGATAACTGGATTTGGCTCCCTAAATATAATCTCTTCCTGTCAATATTCAAGAGGTCTTTAGACCTGAGTAAAGTGGATGCCACCATGGGGGGAGAGGGTTCCACTGAATACACAGATGTGATGTTACTATAGGTGTTTGTGGAAGTCTGATTCTCCTCCAGGAGAAACCAATGGGACTTGAGGAATTCATCGAGCTGCAAAAAGCACAGCTTCTTTCAATCCAGTTCAGAGAAAATATTTTATAAAACTTCACATACAGTGATAATGATTTTATCTATGCAGCACAAATAGTAGTTGATTTGCCTGTATCTTCCCAAGGCCCTCCTCAGAGTTTGTTCTCCTAGCCCCTGCTGAGAGTGACCTTTCTTCCAAGCACCATAATTGCTTGTAGATAGGATAGAAAATTGATCACAAACTGGGTTCAAGACTCAGCTCTGACTTCTACTGGTGGTATGACATTGAGCAGGCTGCTTAAGCTCTCTGAACTTCATTTACCTCATCTATAAAATGAAAATAATAATAAACAAATACATCACATTGTAACAGTGGAATTTAAGTGAGATAATATAGGTAAAATACCAAACATCAATTATCTTTAATATTGATTTTTTTCTAGAGAGAAAAAATATTTCATTTTATCAATGTTAGGAAACTGACTTAGCTGATATTTTTATTGAAATGGATTGCTCCTATTTCTGTGTTTTGTTAAATTGAACTGAATGGGATACATTTAGAAATGTGAAGTATTTTAGTTTTTTAAGATTTTTATTTATTTATTTGAGAGAGAGAGTGAGATAGAGAGCACAAAGAGAGGGGAGGGGCTGACAGAGAAGGAGAAGTAGACGCCCTGCTGAGCAGGGAGCCTGAAGTGGGGCTCAATCCCAGGATCCTGGGATCATGACCTGAGCCGAAGGTGGACGCCCAACTGACTGAGCCACCAAGCCATCCCCAAAATAGACTTTAAAACACTGGTCCTCTTCTAAACCATACAGCATTCAAATTCAGGGTGTATGTGTACGAGTATACACACACACGTACTTTCTCTCTCTCTCTCTCTCCCTCTCTCTGTCTCCTTTCTCATGTTGGGGCTAGAGCTATCCAATCGTCAAGCTCTGCTGAGGAGGCTGAGCAGAAATCAGCTTAACTGTGTCTGTTACTTTTTCACTCTTATTTTTATATCCTCAAGGCACACCCTTGCCTGAAGCCCCAAGAATTAAATGGTACTGCAAATGAATGCTAGTGTCGGAGGGAATTGCTCCTTGTTTTCCTTCTACTTCATTGGCTGCTTTGTCTCAGTCTCTTTTGCTGGTGTCTCCCCTTCTCCCCTACTTCCAAATGAGATGTCCCACAGCTCAGTTCTCAGACCTCCCTTTTCCACATTCTCTCTGTAGGTGATATCATCCAGTCTTATGACATTAAATACTCTTTATGCTGATGTTACCCAAATTTATATATCCAGCCTGGACTTTTCCCTGAACAACAGACTTATATGTTCAACTTCCTACTTGACATTGTCTAGTAAAGCATCTCAAAATTACTGTGTCCAAAACCAAAAATCTTGATTTTTTTCTCTAAACCTGCTTCTCCTACAGCATTCCTCATCTCAATTAATGCTTATTTTATTCATTCAGTTGCTCAGATTAGAAACTTGGGAGTCATCCTTGACTCTTCTCTTTCACACTGCATATCCAGAAAATATCCAGAATATCCAACCTCCACTGGCACTACCAAACACCAAGCCATCCTCATATCTTGCCCTGATTATTACAATAGTCTCCTAAACTGTTTTTTCCTATTTTCGCCCTTGCTCTCATATAGTCCATTCTCCCAAAAGCAGCCAGGGTGATTCTTTTAAAGTCAGATCCATACAAGGGCCTGTAAGACTGTACATGATCATACATTTCCTGACCTCATTTCCTTTCACTATATCCCCTCATTCTGTTCAGCCACAGTGACCTCCGTACTAAAGTCTTTTTTTTTTTAAGATTTTATTTATTTGACAGAGAGAGACACAGAGAGAGAGGGAACACAAGCAGGGGGAGTAGGAGAGGGAGAAGCAGGGTTCCCGCCAAGCAGGGAGCCCAATATGGGGCTCGATCCCAGGACCCTGGGACCACGACCTGAGCCGAAGGCAGAAGCTCAACGACTGAGCCACCCAGGCGCCCCCTAAGAGTCTTTTTTAAATGGCCCCCAATGAGCCTTACTGCCTAATATTCTCATCCTTGTGTAATTTCCTCTCCTGTGAAGACTGGACTTAGTGACTTGCTTTTAAGAAATACAATATGATAGGGGCTCCTGGGTGGCTCAGTAGGTTAAGCATCTGCCTTCGGCTCAGGTCATGATCTCAGGGCCTGGGGTCAAGCCCCATGTTGGGCTCTCCGCTTGGCAGGGAGTCTGCTTCTCCCTCTCCTTCTGTGTGGTATCTCTCGCTCTCACTCTCTCTCTCTATCTCAAATAAATAAATAAAATCTTTTTTAAAAAAGAAATAGACTATGAAAGAAGTGATGGGATACTACTTCAGAGATTAGGTTATGGAAAGAATCTGGATCCCATCTTCACCCTCTCTTGTTTGCTTACTCTGAGGGAAGCCAGCTGCCACATGGTGAGCTTCCCCAAGGAAAGGGCCTCGTGAAAAAGTACTGATGGAGGAAGGCTTCTGACCAACAGCCAGCAAGAAACCGAGGCCTTTAGTCCAACATCTTGCAAGAACTGAAGCCTTCCAGAAGCCATATGAATAAGATAAGTGGATCCTCCCCAAGTCAAGCCTTGAGATGAAAGCATGCTAGCTAATACCTTGATTGCAGCCTTGGGAGACAGAGGTACACCGTTAAGTCACATCTAAATATTTTACCTACAGATACTGTGAGATAATAAATAATTTTTTCTTAAGCCACTAGGTTTTGGGGTAATGTATTACACAGTAATAGATAACTAACACAGCCTCATGGAACACACCAGGACACTCTTACTTTAGGGCTTTGGTACTAACTATTCTCTTTACCTGGAACACTCATGAGATAGGTGCATGGCTCTCTCCCTCCAGCTTTGCTCAAATGTCACCTTCTCAGAGTAGCCTTCTTTAACCACCGTTTATAAAAATAGCAAACACTCCCCAGTGCTTCTGATACCCCCATACTTGTTTTTATTTTCCTGTCAATTACCCCACATGACAAATTATATATTAATTAATTTATTGTCTGTCTTCCTCCATTAGAACATAAGTTCTATAGAGGGCTGTGACAAATATTTTGTTCACGTTATACCCCGTTACCTAGAACTATTCATTATACATGGGGGCACTCTATAAATGTTTGTTGAATGAATGAATGAGTTGCCAACTGCATAGTGCAGAGCCACAGGAAATTTTAAAAAATAGTGTTCAGGGGTGAGGTTTGAATCAAGAGCCAAGCAGATATGTCAACCGGAGCACCAGTTTTAAAGCATGGGAAGAGGAATGCAAAGATGCAAAAGTCTAGAAACACCAGGACAAAATAATAGCATTCTATTAGGAGGGTAAAAATGGAGCCTGCAGCAGTATTTTGGAACTATGGTGGTAGAGGTGGAGGAGTTTAGAAATAGTCATATGAGGGCATATTTTGAAACAAAGTTGACAGAATTTGGTGATAAATTAAATATTGCAGTGTGAGAAAAAGAGAAGACTTAGAGATAACTCCAAGTCCTTTGGCTTGAATAATTAATGAATGGTTTTGTTGTCTTTTATGGAATTAGGTAACATTGTGGAAGGAGAAGTTTTGTGGGTTGTGGGACAGTAGAAAATCAGTAATTCCTGTTTGGATATGTTAATTTTGAGGCATTTTTTTAGTTGTCCAAGTATAGGAGTTGTAAATTATAGTCTAAATCCGTATATCATCCATCAGACTGGGTGAATTCCACTAAGTAGTACGCATAGATAACAGAGAGGGTGGAGGGCTTTGTCCTGGAAATACTCCAATCATTATAGTTTAGAAAGAGGAGAAGGATCAACAAGAAATACTGAGAAGGTGGAAAATCAAGAGAATATGGCATCCCAGAAACCAAGTAAAGAATGTGTTTCAAAAAGAAAGGAGTGTATGTGGCCATATTAATGCTCCACCTAGACATACCTGCAGGGGTATAGTTGACCAGTAACCCCAGCTTCCATCTTCCTGTATCCACCATGCCACTTGTGTTGAGGCCAGGCTTCCCTTGCCAGCCAATGGCTGAACACAGTGCAGAGTTCTACTGTGGGATGTGGGAGTCCAAATGGGCAACTGTGGTTCATTGACTCCTCTGAGCCTCTTTCTACTTTATACTATTTTCCTTCTCTTTTTTCACATGTCTCTGATTTACATCACAGGCTGAGGCTTTCCCTACCTTCTCCTACTCCCTTCTATTACTCATAGGTTTTGCCCTCAATAATTCTCTTATCCCTTTCATCCCATTAAAGGACCCAAGTTTACACACAGAATTAATTGTATCAATGATATTGAGAGGCAGCTTAAAATGAGGAAAGATATTTGACCATTGGATTGAACAAGATAATGGTCATTTTTGATGTTAACAGAAGCCATTTTAGTTAAAGGATGGGAAAGAGAGTCTGATTAGAGTTTGTTCAAAAAAGAATGGGTGGGCGCCTGGGTGGCTCAGTTGGTTAAGCAACTGCCTTCGGCTCAGGTCATGATCCTGGAGTCGCAGGATCAAGTCCCACATCGGGCTCCCTGCTCAGCAGGGAGTCTGTTTCTCCCTCTGACCCTCCCCCCTCTCATGCGCTCTCTCTCTCTCATTCTCTCTCTCAAGTAAATAAATAAAATCTTTAAAAAAAAAGAATCTGTGATAGAGACAGGAGGTACAGATGTCTATTTTTAGAATTTTTGTTATAAAAGAAAGCAGAGAATGGGGTGGAGGCTAGAGGTCAATGAAGGAATTTTTTTTAAGATGAAAAAAATTACGTGCTTGTGCACTGATGATAATGATCCCCGAGAGGGAGAAATCTTGTTTTGCAAGAGAAAGAGACGATAACTGTTGGGGCAAAATAGTTGAGAAGGTGAGAGACTGAGAGGGGATGAGATCCAGTATATGCAGAAGACTGGCCTTAGATGAAACCATGGGCAGTTTATCAATTGTAAGAAGACATCAGAGGTGGGTTGATAGATATGGAGGTGGGAGGATGAAATAGTTTCATTCTGACTGCTTTTATTTTTTCAGTGAAATAAGATTATCAGTTCAGGTTGAGGAGTAAAGAAGCTGTTGGGATTTTATAAGGGAAGCAAGTGAAAATATTTTCTGGGAACATGGGAGTGCAAATGATTTGAGAAGTATGTTAGGACAGTGAGATTTATAGATTAAAATTTTAAACTTAATCCAGTCAGGAGAGCTGTGATTTTTTTTTTCCAGTCAGGTCTGACTGCTTATGTGTAGACTCTGAGTTGGTGGAGTATTAGAATGAACCAGGGTTAAAGGTTTTCCAGGTGAGTATGATGGAGGTAGAGAGAAACAAAGGAGTTCAATATTTTTGCAAAGCTGAGATTATGGTGATAGAACATGAAATCTACATTTGGTAAGGAGGAAATGAGGATATGAAGTGAATCATGGACAGCTAAGCAAGGTGAGGAGTCAATGGATTGGAGATCCCAGACTATTTAAAGAATCGAGTTAGAGTTACCAAATGAAGTAAGCTAGAAAGATAGGCAGTGTTCAGAGAGTCAAATGCTCTAAGTCAAGTTTCTGGAGGGAGGGCAGTTTATTAGTAATGACAAGTTCTAAATGATGACCATGAAAAGTGTTGCCTAAGGTGGGGTGAATGTCAAGATAATTCAAAGAGAAGATGTGAAGAAATAGAGAAGCCAGAGAGTTGGAAGGATACCTACATGGACACTTGAGTCATCAAGAATAATGAAAGGAAAAAGAATAGGGAGAAAGCAGTGAGTCGAAAGCTAAAATTTTCAGTGAATGTGGGTAGTAGCCAGGAATTCAGTAGATGACCTTTAACAAGGAGGAGCGGTTGGTCAAATGGCTGGAGTTTCAATAAACTTTCTAAAGGCCTCCTTTGCAGACTGTAGGAGTAATGTTGGAAAGGGCCTTACCAGAAATTTTGGAACTTCTCTAAAATCCTTTTGCTGTTTTTAGGTACTACACTGAAAAAAGGAGAGAAATCATATGGTCAAATAAGTTTGGGAACTGCTAGGTTCAACAAGGTTAAAGAGATTTCTGTAGAACATAGCAGAATCCTTAATATGGTAATATGCAATGTGAATTGTCTAAAAAGGAGATAGAATATTTGGGTAAGCAGGTATGTAAGCCATGAAGGTCCTCCAGAATCACCAACCAAACCCAGGTTGAGGAAGTGGAAGGGAGAGCCTTGGACTCTAATCCTGTGCTCAAGAGAGGAGACACGATCTATGTATAGGCTTGTAATATAATGTGGTACCAAAAATGCATAAGTAAATGGGACTTTTGTCAATTCAGTCATATTTCCCATTGGTCTGCACAATCATTTAGAGTTATTTTCTCTTTTCTAAAGGACTTTCAAAGCACAGTAGTTTCTAACACTTGAGTTTTTAGCTTGAGTTGGGAAACATTTGAGTTTCCAAGAGTGAATCACTAAACACCTAAATGTATTTGTTGTTGTAAAGTAAATGATCCTTTTTTTAACATGTAAGGTAAATAACTCTCCTTAATTCATGTGGTAGATATGTAAAACCATAAATCAGAATACAGGAATAACAATTAGTCTGGGACAAAATTACAGAGAGGAAAAATACTGACTGCCTATCACTGTCGACTTTGCTCATTTACACATCCTATCAGCTTGACCTATTCTTTAGACTGAAGTCATGAAGAAAGGTTGATATTCTATAGTTATACAACATAATGTAATGAGGCCTCTACAATAAAAAAATAATTAAAATCACCGTCATTACCAGTCAGTGTCTTCAAGCTTCATTTTTATAGCACAAAGCGAAAATCATATTTGGAGAATAAATCACATGTCATTTTAAGGTACCATTTTCTTTCTATCCTTTTCATAAAACAATGACATAAAATATGGGTTACATATTTTAATGTGTAGTCCCTAAAGAGAGATGGAGCTGTGTTTCTTTAAAGTGGCCTTTAATTAATGTCCTGTAACTGGCAGGTGGAATGGAAATAAAAATTCAAAATACATGATGCTATTTGCTGGTTATGGCCCTATCTCCATTCTATCAGACCTAGCAACCTTACGGCTCTTGTGTTTAATGGAAGAGTTTAATACAATGGAGAACATGGAGCTGGCCTATCTGAAATTATTTTTATTCCAAGCAAAAAAAAAAATGAAGTATGAGCTTGGAGTTAAACAATTACATTAAGTAGTAATAATAAAACAAAGGTTCATTAGACAAATTCTGTACAAACACAGGGAATCTTGTTATTGGAATTTTCAAGTTTTCAGAAGGTAATAACCAAAAACCTATTTTGGATTCTGCATCATTGTTAAACATCTTTTTTAAAAACACACTCCCTACTTTCCTGCCTGAAGAAATCCAGTCCAGAAACAATTTGGAACATGTGGGTGATGAGTGAGTACCCTATAGGGACTCAGGACCATCAATTTCCCAAAGCCTGGGATAAAGACTAAGAGAGTGAGAGAAAGGGATCACTTTTATCATGTTTCAGGAGTTGTGCTAGGCACCTTACATATTTTGTCTCATTGGATTATCAAGCAACCCTATGAATTAGGAGATATTAAGTGACTTTGCAGAGGCAGAACCAGGATGCAATCCCATATCTGTGTCACACTGGTTGAATGAATACTCATTGTAGAACATGCTGCAAAAAGTTGTTTCCCTTTTTACAAAATCCTAAATATAAGTTTACCTTCCAGTCATTTATCTTCTTTTCTAAAAAGCAAAATGTAGCAAGGAAAAAAAGAAGAAGAAAATCTGGTTCATTGAGGGTCCTTGTCATCTAAATTCTGTTTAAATGAGTTTCTACTGAACTTAAATTTTAAGGAGCAAATGAAGCATAAACTCCAAATGAGATAACAAAATGCATACATTTGAAGAATGTATTACACAGGACTTTGTCTATAATGATAAACATTTATTTAGAATGTACTATGTGCAGGGAACTGTGCTAAGCGTTCAATATGTAGTACCTGTCAGAGTCCAACTAAACAGATGGCACACTCAAATGGGATAATTAAAAGTTTAGTGAAGAGATTATCTGCAAAAGGGTGAGCAAGGTTCAAGGATGATGCAGTACTCCAGGGATAGCAATAGCCAGAAACCCTTTATCACCTATGCTGAAGGGACAAGGAGGTAGGGATTTACCTGGATTGAGAAAATATTACAGCTTTAGCTGTAGCTCTAGGAAACATCTGACAGGAGCTGTGACTTTAGGTTAGAAGAACACACCCACTGCCAACTCATGACAAACCATCAGAGGGAACCACCCACACTCTCCTCTTGACCTCTGACCTCCTGCTGGCTGAACCCAACCAGAAGCTGGAAGGCAAGGGAGCCCCTTGTTGAAGGCACTACAAGCCAGCCTCTTAGAACGGAGAACAGAAAAGAGCTGGGATTTAGAGGGGACATGGGAGACTATTCAGCACACATGTGTTTTGAATCTCTACAACATTGGCAAAGGTAGGTATACCATAATCCTTATTATAGATTAATAAACTGAGGTTTAGCGAGATTAATTTGCCCAAGATAGCAATGTCAGTAACTGGAGCCAAGACTCATACCACAGTCTATCTGAATCCAGAGCTGATGCTCATAACTACTACCCTTACAGAACAACCGAATCAACTGTGGAACACTGTAAAATTGCATCACCTAGGGCCACACCAAAAAGCTACTGAATTGAAATCTCCTGGGGAGCCCTAGAATGTGCATTTTTTGAAGTTTCACAGATGGAACACAGTTCCCAACACCACGGTGAAGAAATGCTGGCTTTTATTATACCTTTCCTCAAAAGTGACTTGAGGTTTAGTCACTTAACCTCTTTGATCTTCAGTTATATTATCTGTAAACTCTGGGTAAAATACTAACATTATAGATCTATTGTTACAATTAAATAGGGTAATATATATTTAACACCTAACATTATTCCTGACACATGGAAGGTGCTTGATAAAATGTCTGTTCCCTTTTCTTTTAAGATTTATTTACTTATTTGAGAGAGAGAGAGAGAGAGTGGCGTGCATGCAGGGGGGAGGGGCAGAGGGAGAGGAAGAGAGAGTCTCAAGTAGACTCCCTGCCGAGTGCAGAGCCCTGTGCAGGGCTTGATCTCAAGACCCTGAGATCATGACCTGAGTCAAAACCAAGAGTTGGACGCCTAACAGACTGCACCACCCAGGCACCCCTGTTCTCTTTTCTTTCCCATGTCTTTTGCCTTGCCTGCCTTCAGAGTAGCCGGCCCAGTCACCTGAAGATACTAAGGTTTTACATTTTCTTAGTGCTATATCTTTTTAAAATCCTAACCCCTGGGGCGCCTGGGTGGCTCAGTTGGTTAAGCGACTGCCTTCGGCTCAGGTCATGATCCTGGAGTCCCGGGATCGAGTCCCACATCGGGCTCCCTGCTTGGCGGGGAGTCTGCTTCTCCCTCTGACCCTCTTCCTTCTCGTGCTCTCTATCTCTCATTCTCTCTCAAATAAATAAATAAAATCTTTAAAAAATAAAATAAAATAAAAAAATAAAATCCTAACCCCTGGCCCCAGTAGAGTATAACCCTCATCCAGCACCAACTAGTCACAAATTACTGTCTTTATGTTAAACCCAGAATAATGAAAATGTACAAAACATCTAAGAAATAAAATAGAAACCAGTAAGAACATTAAAACTGCTGGGGCACCTGGGTGGCTCAGTTTGTTCAGTGACTGCCTTCGGCTCAGGTCGTGGTCCTGGAGTCCCAGGATCGAGTCCCACATCGGGCTCCCTGCTCAGCGGGGAGTCTGCTTCTCCCTCTGACCCTCTTCCCTCTCGTGCTCTCTATCTCTCATTCTCTCTCTCTCTCAAATAAATAAATAAAATCTTAAAAAAAAAAAAAAACTGCTAGTGACCGGGTCCCTGGGTGGCTCAGTCCGTTAAGCATCTGACCTCAGCTCAGGTCATGATCTCAGGGTCCTGGGATCAAGTCTGCTTGCCCCTCTCCCTCTGCCTCTCCCCCATCTCGCAGGCTCTCTTTCTCTCTCTTTCAAATAAATAAATAAAATCTTTTAACAACAACAAAAACTGCTAGTGACCTTATAAATCATGTATGATTTTACAAAATAATATAGATTATTTTCTTTGCTCCATGAAAGTAATAAGTCTTCAGTGATAAAAGACGCCTTTAATCCCTCTTCTCTCCTTGAATATCACCCTATGTATGTGGTTTTAACTACCACTTTTATGCTGAGAGTTCACACATTTATAAATTCAGTCTGAACTCTCTTCTGAATTCCAGACTCAGATATTCAAATGCCTACTACACAACTCTACCTAGATGTTCCACAAACACCTCCTACACATGTCCACCGAACTGAAAAAAAAAAAGCCAAACTCACAACCACACCTCCTCTATTCCCTTTCTTAGCTAAATGGTACCAGCACCCACCCAAGCGAGAAATCTGGTAGTCATATCTTCTATTCAAATGGTTACCAAATGCTATCAATTCTTTGACTACATTATAATTTATCCTTCTCCATTTAATGAATATTTAGGTTTTCCCAATTTTTTATTCATAAAAATGATGATACTGGAATAGACATTCTTTTATGTTTCTTTACTTTTTTTAAGTCATAAAATCATGAACTTGCTTTTTTTTTAATTTAGTTTTTGAATAAGTAAAACATTGACATGGCTCAAAATTCCTTCCTATTCCATCCATCATCCACATAGAAACCACTCCACCCTTATCCCCAGGTAACCACTCTTAGTAATTATTTGTGTATCCTTCCAGAATGTTTTTATTCATTTAAAAAGGAATATGGATATCTATTATTACACCACCTTTTTATAAAAGATTGCATATGTTTTCAAGTTAAAATCAATTTTTAAATTAAATAATGCGTTATCAAAGTTTTATATGAGTTGACCACTAAAACTTGATTCTAGAGAAATTAAAACCTGGAGATAAGTAAGAAAAATGAAAAAAAAAGATGGATATGACTGGGCCAATTTCATTGGTTCTCGTTAAGTGAATGTAAATATCTTCGATCATCTACATTGAAAACTTTTACAGACCTTTTTAGGTGTAAACTAGTTAATGACCTTAGCATTTGATAGGAATATATATGGGATTTTTATTAGATTGGTAGTCTACAATTTATGACTGAAAAAGGTAAAAGTGGTGTAAAACCACCTAAATCATTCTACATTAAATCACACACTACTGCCATGTGCGCTGATTGGTCATATCTCTTAATTATGCTCGTTAAAATGTTTTGTGGGAAAATGGTAACCCAGGGAGATGGAAAACTAAAGACAACCTTCATTTATTGCAGGAGTCACTTTGCTCAATAACTGTGGAACATCCTATCCACAAAGGTAAAAGCAAACTACAACAACTTTTAGGGAAAGTCATTTGGTAAATGGATCAAAAGCTTTTTAAATGATGTACATAACTTTTAACCTAGTAAACTCATTCAAAAGGGTATAAGCTGAAGTACAAAAAATTTTGATAGAAATTATTATTTTATAAGGGTAATATTTGGGAACAAATATCTATGAATGAGGTAATATATTTTGATACATCTCTAAAAAATATTGTCATTAAAAATAGTTTCTGTGAAAAGAAACATGAAGAACTCATCAAATGATTTTAGTGAAGAAAAGCAGATACTTGAGAGAATTGTGTTCTCATGGCTGAGAACTGTGTTCTCAGCATTCATGAAGAATGCTGGCAAATTGATATATGCAGTTCCCAATTTTATGATAAACACAGGAAAACTAATGGAAATGCGTACAAACAATAAATGGGTTATTCTCAGATGTTAGCATTATGAGTAATTTTTATTTTAATAAGTTATACTTTTTGATTTGTTCAAATTTTACAAAAAAATAATGTATTATTTTACAATCACAACAAAGTTATTTTTAAGTACAAATTGCACACTCCTAGGAGGAAGTACTTTGCAATAGTCAAATAAAAAACAAAAGACTTCTACTTCTGGCTGTTATGAACTAGTTTGTAGCAGACCAATTCCCCATCCTAGAACAAATAGAAAAGTTGCTTCTCTTCTACATTTGGCACTCTAGACCAACCACTTCCTCCTTCATTGTCTCCTGTTCATTCTTTTGGTTCTACTCTTACCTCAATTACTGTTCCTTCTGTCTCCTTGCCTGTTTTCCTTACCCAAGGTTTGGCCCATCTCTCTCCGCACACTCTCTTTCTTGAAGTGTTTTCCCACTCCCTCGGCTTAACTATCACTTTTATGAAGATGAATGTAATCTTTATTTCTAAATCCAACCATTCTCCCTAGCTCTACACTTATATATCCGCCTATCTACTGCCTATCTGCCTATCTACATCTCCACCTGGATTCTAGAGAAACTTCAAACTAAACAAATTAAACTCACTGTTCATTCCACCACCAACCCAATGATTGCTCATTTCTGTTGAGAATACCATATGTCACCCAGATTTAAAAACTCGATGACTATGTCATGTTAGTCACCATACAATACATAATAAAAAAAAAGAAAACTTAAAAAAATAAAAATAAAAAAATAAAAACTCAATGACTATGAATTCTTCATTACGTCTCTCTCGCAATATCCAGTCAGTTGCCTCAAACTATAAGTTGGCTATAATGTTTCTTTTTGTGTTCTCTTCCTTGGCATTCTCAATGTCATCTGTGTAGTGTAGGCCCCAATCCTCGTATGGCCAGATGATTGCTTTAGGCTCCTAGTTAACCTGCCTACTTCCAGAATCTCCTCCCTAAATCATCCAGCAAATGTCCACTTGTTTAATCTTATTGATAACTCTATTCAAAAACATTTTACCTAATCACCCCTTCTTAAAGTAGTAAAGTTTCATCCTTGACACATCATCTATTATTGCTCATATGACATCTACCTTATACTGCATTGTTTTGTATTTATATAAGTATATATCTAATATGCCCACACTAAACTATAATTTCTTTGAGCTTATAATGACCTAGCAAAGTACTTGAGACAGGGTAGGACTTTAGGACATATGTATTGAATGAATGAAGTAATTTACTAAAAGCCATAAGGTGGTTTTGATCTAGAAAATTCCCCTCCACAAGATACAACTTTTATGGGGAAATTTATCTGGCCACATAAGCCACTTGTTCAATCTTTATCAAAGCACTAATTTAATGTCACATGATCTGATCCCCTAAGATTTTTCAGGGAATTTGGCAAGAATCCCATCTGATGATTTATAGAGATTTGGGTGAGGTTTCTCAATATTTATATTTTCCCCAGAGTTTCCCAGAAATAAATAGCTACAATCATACAATAATATTTTCAAATGTTTACATGCCTAATGGGCATGGGGGCTACAAACATGAGGCCTTACTCGGCCTGTCTTGTTCTTAGGCAACAGTAACAGTAGGTTGATTCTTGCCAAAGGCTCCTGTACAATGGAGTGCATATATCAATCCTCACAAGCCCTGGCAGTCCTTCTTAAGAGCCTTCTTCCTAGGCAGAACTGAGCATTTATAATGCCAGTTACGTGAGTATGTTATTGTTAGAAGTACCATTCCCATGGATTTCTGGGAAACCAATACTAAATAATCTTCTAAAATGTTATGACCTCATAGCAATATACAAATTACAAAAGCACAATAGCCCAAAGGAACATAGATGAATCTCAAATCATGAACCAGGGATGATATCAATGGTAAGAATTAGCAATACATCAGAATAACAGGTGTTTAAATGTCAACTCCTCTGCTCAGCACGGTCCTTTACTTTCTCCCAAGGGGCAGGTCAAGGGCTATTTCTCTGCCTTGGAAGAAAACAAGATGAAGGACTACTTCACAAACAATATTTGCCCAGATGAAAAAGGTTTGAAGTGAGAATACCATTAAAATTAGAGTACTATTAAATTAAAATTTGTGCAGTGGAAAAAAATCACATCACTGCACCTATGACCAGAATTTAAGTGTTTGGTTTATTTGTTTGGAAGCTTCATAAGGAAGTGATGCTAAAATTTAACATTAACTAATATTACTGATAAAATTTTCAGATAAAGCTTGAAACAACTCAAATGAAAAAGTTTCTATTTAAAAGCTCATGGGGGTGGGACAATTTCCTAAACGTAGTTGATTAATTATAATCTCTTCCTAAAACCCAGCTATAATTATAGTAAACAAATTTTAGAAGTAGATAAACTCACAGGGACAGAGTAAACAGAAACAGTGGACTAGAGATTTTGATGAAATTTTTGAAGACTGAAAGCATATGGGAGCGAGGTAATTAATTTAGCAGAGCATGTTACAATCTAAGAACCTACATAGATTATATTCTTTGGAGAAAAATCTGTTTTCCCTACAGAACAAAGGAAATGTCATGTCTTGGAGGCACGAGTTACCATGAAAGGCAGGAATGTGCATAGTACAGGAAACAGTGAGATTTGTTCAAAGTCTTTCTACTGAGCAATTGGACCTCCAGGTCTCAAACCTCTACCCCGAGCAGCCAAATCACTACCCTCCCTCCCAAAGGAGACAAGAGGTTTATTTTTTAAAGATATTGAACTTGAGAGGTGTTAAATGTGGTAACACCAGACAGGAGTGAGGTTTAAGTCTGAAAACAGGGAACTTAAGTGAAAGTCTAGTCTCCTACTGAATAGTGAAATCTGAGTGCAGGAAACAGAAGTTGATATTAATTCCCCAAGAATGGTTGAGCAGATCTCTGAGGAAGAAGCAATCAAGGAAACTTGTACCCAGCAACACTATCTTGTAAACACCTTTTGAATCACACATAGGTTGACTGACCCCCACTTGCTCAACCAGGTACCTGGTAAGCCTTACCATTAGATATCAATTTACAGTCTTACTTTCCTAGTCACTTTATAAATGTAAGTCAGTAATTGAAGAAAGATAAAGTTCATGAGATCTGGATTCAACTTAACCCAGATTCTATTTCTCCCTCTACCTTTCTCCAGGTATATGATAGAGGGCAACTTAGCCTCCCTAGGTGTCAGTTCCCACCTGAAAATGGGAATGATAATAACAGTCTTATATCCATAACATGGTAGTGAAAATTAAGATACTTATCACAGTGTTATCACATAACCAACTCACTAATATAAGCTACGAGAATTATTATTGGCATATTTGAATTTATTCGTTAGCATTTTATGTCAAGATGGTGTGCTGATCCACAAACCATATTTTCTGTGTATCTTCCTACATTTTAGGCTTGCCCTTTTGATTAGAGATATAAATTGCAGTGTTTTTCTGGCTATAGCCCCCTTCCGAGAAGACCTGCCTTCTTTGAGCAACCCCTCAGACCGTGTGACATTGTTGTCTTTCACCACTACCACCACCTCAACCATGGCTGATTGGACCTGGTAGACACCTGACGCAAAGTAAACCAATTCAATGGCTTTCCTCAGGCCAATCAGAGTTTTTCCTATGTCAAGAATTTGAACGAAGAGACTGTAGTTGATGATGTGCACTGGACAAAGGTTAGGCAGACAAAGGTCTGGCAGTGATACTGGGCAATGGTACAAGCTGGGCCTTGATGGCAGGGAGGGAGGGAGAAACAGAGATGAAAGGTAATTTAAACTTTGTTTCCATTATTTTTTTTTTGCCACAATATTGCTGTACAATAAACAACAAAGAAAATATAGTAGCATTCAACAATAAACATCTATTTTTGTTCTAGAGTCTGAGTTGGCTAGGCCATTCTTTTGATCTGACCTAGGCTCCATGGGATCTCTCTCTTTTTTTAAGATTTTATTTATTTATTTATTTATTTATTTATTTATTCGACAGAGAGAGAGCACAAGCAGGGGGAGCTGCAGAGGGAGAGGGAGCAGGGAGCCTGATGTGGGGCTTGATCCCAGGACGCTGGGATCATGACCTGAGCCAAAGGCAGATGTTAACCAACTGAGCCACCCAGACGCCCCTCCATGGGATCTCTTATGCAGCTATGGCCAAATGTGCATTTGCTAGGTAACTTTGTTAATATTAGCTGGACTTTCTCACATATTTAGAGCTTCAGCTGAGACAACTGAGCTGACTTGGCTCTGCTCCATACTTATCATTGTCCAGCAGGCTAACCTGGGCATGTTCTCATGGCAAAGTCAGAGAGTGGGACAGGAAATGTGTGCACACATTCCAAGTCCCTGCTTACATCATGTATGCTAATATCCTATTGGCCAAAGTAAGTCAAATGACTGAGCCCACAGCCAGAATGGGAGAGGGCTTCAAAGTTACAGGGCATGGGATGAAGATATAGGAAGACCATTAATTAGAACTATATGCAATAAATCATCCACAACCCCTGACCAAAAAAAGAATGTTTGGTTTAGTACCTTCCCAACTCCACTTCCCAAGAGCTGTGACTGAAATCTGGTTCCCAGGTCTGTGACATCGGTTAGTTTTCTTATAACAAATCCTCCTTACCTGAACTTTCCTGAGTGAGGGCCTTTTCTTTGCAATCAAGAGATCTTTCATTAAAAGAGTCCTAAATTTAGCACAAATAATTTAGGGACAAACAATATTTGCCCAGATGAAAAAGTTTTGAAGTGAGAGTACCATTAAAATTAGAGTACGGGGCGCCTGGGTGGCTCAGTTGGTTAAGCGACTGCCTTCGGCTCAGGTCATGATCCTGGAGTCCCAGAATCGAGTCCTGCATCGGGCTCCCTGCTCAGCGGGGAGTCTGCTTCTCCCTCTGAATCTCCCCCCTCTCATGCTCTCATTCTCTCTCTCAAATAAATAAATAAAATCTTTAAAAAAATTAGAGTACTATTAAATTAAAATTTGTGCAGTGGAAAAAAATCACATCACTGCACTTAGGACCAGAATTTAAGTGTTTGGAAGCTTCATAAGGAAGTGAAATCTTCTTCACCAAATACAAACACACCAGGCACATGGCCTGGTTTAAAATGGCAAGAAGTTGGATTAAAACAGAAACCTCTATTCCGTTGGTCAACTAAATCAAGTACTTTAATCATTAAGCACTGAACAAACAGTTATTTAAAGATGCCTCTTTTTCTTTTTAATTTTGCTTTGCTTTCTGTTTTCCTAATCTGTTGGATTTCAGAAGAATTCACTAATTTTATGGTAAATCACCAAGACATGGCACATTTGATGATTCCTGTGTGATTTTTTTTTTAAATGTATGCTGCCCTACACAGACAAACCCAGTACTGCCAGTTATCTATTTCCAAGCTGCCTGTTTCAGCTTCAAGAGATATCTGGGAATATTTCACTCGCTTCAGAACTTCCATAAATATTCAATGAGACTGAGTGACCAGAATAGATCTGCACATTTCTTCTCTTTGCAGAACATGTAAAGAGTGGGGAGACGTTGTGCTGATTTCCAGCTTTGATTCAGAAAAATCTTGGCTCTCAGAGCCCTGAGCATCTGTAGCTCCACACCCACCTGAGCTAATCTTGAATCAGCTGCTAAGACACATCCAATGCTTTGAACACTCACACAGGCTCAATAAAAGCTCTTCACATGGACCCTCTCACCATCAGCTCTAATGTATCATGTAATAGAGACTGTTATAGGGCTTCTAAACAGCCTCCACTGCTGTGAGGTATCTAAGTATGATAAAGCGAACCTTCCAAGGGGTCTAAATCCTGGGAAATTTTATACAATTACCATTAATGAGACAATCTCAAGTAATTGGTTTGGATTGTGCCCCTTCCCAAACTTAAGTTCCAATGGGTATCATAAAGCCTACATGAAATTAGCCTGGCTGTGACACAACATTCTTCACCAAGCCTAGGGTTCTCTCACACAAGAATTCCAGATTTGCTAATGACTCTAGCTCTAATATCTGAAACTCCAGAATCATGGAATGCTGTAGATTATTGCATTTTCTGCTTGGCAGGCATCCTACTGATTTAAGATTTGTTACCCAGAGCCTCGGCAACATATTTCTATGGTGAAGAGGAAGTGCAAACTACACAGCGCTAGGCAGAGTATGTGTTTTCCTAAGTGATCTATTGACAATTATTTCAAGCCATATGCAAACACAGCCCTTTCCTCTAATTCACAGACTGTCTATTTCAGTAACTTTGATCAGGGAGACAATAAATGAAATCTCCGCAGTTACAATCACACAATCATAAGACTTTGAAAGAAGTTTTAATAGTATTAATCAAGTCCTTTGATCGTATATCAAATCTTCTCTTGTCAAGATTAAAGAATGCAAAAGAGAAAAGGTACAAAGATTGAGGGAACATTAGAATCTTTTTATTATTATTATTTGGTTTTTTTTTTCTCATGCAGAAAGAAGATGAGAGGATTCAAAGCAGCCACTTGGAAAAAGCCTAGGATCCCCAAGTTCCAAGACTTGCCTGAAAACCTGTGTGAGCAGCCATTTCCTACTGCAATAATAGTGGAAGTGAAGCCCAAATGTTTGGATGTTCTAACTGGCTTACAGTAAACACCTGTGTCAGATGCAATGAATGAAACTAACGTTTCTGTTTAATAAGCAATAGATTGAAGGCAAATCGTGGGCAACGCTAGCCCCACTTAAAGTTTTTATTGGCTGAAACAAAAGCTTTATTTTGAAATATACATGAGTGTTATATCAGCAAATGGCACTACTGAGGCACCGTAAGTCCCATTGCTTAAAAAAAAAAAATCTTCAGTGGCTCCAAACACAATTCAGGATGTAGTTCTTCTTACAACATATAAGGCCCTTTGCAATCTTGCTCCTTCCTAATTTTACAGCCTCATCTGCTGCCATTCCCCCACGCCTCCCTGAAAATACCTCTCTCCCAACACCTTGAAATACTTGCCACCCCTCCAACACACCAGGCACTTTCAGGTCTCTTTCCCTTCATACCTGCTCTTGCCCTCATTTTTACCCTCTTCTCAACTCATCATTTAAGACCTAGCCTTGGGAAACCATCCTAGCATCACCATGTATAGTCATTCTTTTAACCTTGTTTACCAAGCTCTGTAGAGATTCCAGCATATTCTGACACTGTGTTTATTTGCCATGTACAATAGTGAGCACACCTGTGAGTTCAGCCATATGCATACACATGCACGTACAGACACACACATATACACACCTCTTGGAACCTGGAACCCTTTTCATACGCATTTCATACTCTCAAGTGTCCAGCAAAATGCCTGGCAAAGAGTAAAGATTCAGAAGGATAGTGGAATTTATGATGTTTGTGGGTAGGTATGGATTCGCACTGAGTACACAGAATCTCTTGCCTAGACTTCCTTGTGAGTGTACTGATAACTTATGTTTGCCAGTTGGTGTATCTATATTAGAAGCAGGCAATGGACAAAATAAGAAAAGAAAAAAATATATAGTGAACTGGCCCAGTTGGGAAAGGACGCCTTCACCATAACGTAAGTCTTATACACTAATCATGTTAGCCACGCCATGGACAAAGTTTTTCAATAAGAGAACCTACTCAGATGCAAGCTAACTGTCATTATTCCCCCACCCCCACACTTCCTTGTTCTTGGGACACGAACCATGATTTTCATTAGTTTCCTTTTTTTAGGTCTTTTTCTGAGCTCCTTAATCCTTCCCCCATTTATAGAGTTATTTATGATGATTTGGCAGACACAAAGCTCTTTGCCATGACTCAATTGGCATTTTAAATTATTTTAATTTCAAGAGAGGCAGCAGTGATGCAACCATTTTTAACCACTAACTACTTAGAAACTTCCTTACTTAGGCAAACCCATTCCTGCAAGTAGAATTGATTTCATGATGAATTGAATCACCAGCCCACATGTCAAACCAAAGAGACTTTTATTTCCACCACACTGCATTGATATTTGGAAAAGAGTTCTCAGGTAGCCTTGAAATATCTACTACTGCTGTTAAAAGAAAAAACCCTAAGTCAATATTCAGCCCAAAGATAGCTTAATATATATATATTTATATATATAAATTTATATACATATATTTATATTTTATTATATTTAATATATAAAATATATATTAAATATATAAATATATAAAATGTATAAATAAATATTTATATACTATATATATATATAAAATGAACCTGTAGTTGGGATGATTGCCCTTCTCTCAAAAGATCACCCTACAACCCATGAACACACCCTGGAGAGCAAAAGACAGCCTGAGGTTTCTTGGGATCTCGTTTAAAAGCTGAGCCCCAGAGAAGTGAAAAGATAGCAGGAACTAACCATAAAACCCACTGGACTATAAGATGATTGTTTATAGTGACTTCAACTGAAATAGAAACAACTTCCCATTCCTACCCCTACCCCATGAAGACAACTTCATCAATTGATACATGTGTCGAAAATGTATGTAAAGTCATCTTTAAAAAAAATATTAGGCACACATTCATCCAAAATGCACAAGTGCATACAGGCGTGTGCACACACATACCCCTACACACACACACACACACACACACACACACACACACACACACACACACACACGCCTCACAAAAAGGAAAGGATTTCTCAGTCCAGAAGCCTCAGTACAGAAACAAAAAGCAAAACATCATGACATGTTAAACTGTAAAGGACTGGCCTCCTCCTTTCCCTGTACTTAGAAATTCATTTAAAAACATAATGGGAGGGGGCGGTGCTGGGGGCGGCAGCGCGCGGCTCACACTCATGAGGAGCCGGAAGCTCACAGGTGCAGTGCGGTCCTCAGCGCGCCTCCGAGCACGCTGTTGCTCAGCCAGGTTGGCCTCTGCTAGGGAAGCCGGCACCGCCACGTCTGCCAGGACGGTATGTCAGACCTCGTCACACAAAGCTGCCGACAGGCGAACTTCTAAGAAGTTCAAGTATGACAAAGGTCATCTCGTTAAGGCAGAATTACAGAAACTGGTCCCTAAGAGCGATAGTGCTGCTTTGCCCAAAATACCACCCGAGAGCCCTTGTAACAACGAGCCTCTGGGGTTTGCTGAAGACCACGTGCCGCCTGCAGGAAAGGGAACTGGTGCTCCCGCACAGCCGGAGACCGCGGGGCCCCTCCTCGGGCCCCGCACAGCTGTGGGCGACCCTGGCCCGGCAGAGACTGAAGACGGCCTGTGCCTGCCCGCCCTCGGGGCTCTTACAGGGGAGGAGCCGCAGGGCAGCCGCGCGGCGCGGGGCGGCTCAGCGCTGCAGGGGGAGCAGGCCCCGAGGCCCCCGCTGCAGACAGATGACAGCGTCTTTCTGGACGAGGACAGCAACCAGCCGATGCCGGTGGGCCGGTTCTTCGGGAATGTGGAGCTCATGCAGAACCTCCCACCGGCGTCTTCGTCTTGTCCTTTCGATGAGCAGGCGAGAATTCAGGAAAATGCATTTCAGAGCCAAAGATGATGAAGATGACGATGACGGCGCAGAAATGTAGAGAATAAAGTACGTGGTGATTTCCTTGCATATTTAATACAGTTAATAGTTTGACAGTTTAGCAAGTGACGAGATTTATATCAAGTTTATCTCCCAAGAAAATGTATTCTGAACCAGACGTTGGAACGGACCCAGGAAAGTCCTCGTGCACAACACCAAGTACCTGGAGCGTTGACACTCGCTCCCCAGAACCATCTCTGAGTCTGCGCAGCCGCTGCTACACGCTCATGCATTTTCCTGTGTCTGTGTGTCCATGATGACGGTTTGAGTCCCCCGAGGGGCGCGGGGTTCAGTGGGAGAGACCTTTCTGAAGAAAACTCACTTAAGCCATTTGGTTTTGATAATACACGAGTTTATTTTCCATTATCAAAATTTGATCATTCTTGTGATTGAGTCAATGCCAGTTCTTAAAGAACTCTCCTTTATTTCTGTATATGAAGCTAATGTTTACCTTGAAAATTTTGCAAGGTACATATGAGAAAGAAATAAAATATATTTTGAAAATAAAAAAAAACCATAATGGGAAATATAAACAAATTCTAGTTAACAATGTTTATTTTATAGAGGGGAGTGGGATTGGGTGAGAAGTTGAAGGTAGACTTTCATCTTTTACTATGTATTCTTCTATGTCTTTGATTGTTTTACAAGTATGTATTCATATATTATTTGCACAATAAAAAAATAAGAAAAATAATGAAGGGGACAAAAATAGTGTGACCTAAGCTACTGATATATGTGGCACATGTCAGAGATAGATTGTGCCAAAATTTCCCTTCTTTGTTCAAAATTTTTCATACCTGTAGCTCTGCTAAGACCCATTTTTTGATGCAAGAAATTCCTTTGATCAACCCATCAGACGCCCACTACCATGGGTGGATATGCTGCCATTTTCCTCAAATACATTCTAACATACAGACACATGGCATGTGCACACATTCCCACATGCACCTGCCCTCTCACCATCACTTCCAAGTCACTTACGAAAATCATCAGAGAGTGAGAAAATTCAGAACTTCATAAAAATCCAAGGTCAGTGCCACAACAAAACAAACATCTGAGTTAGAATAAAGTGAGTTAGCCAGTTGGAATCATTGAGTATATTTCAAAACCTAAGTTTCACTGTTTTGTGTACTCTGTGTTTATGTGTGTTTGTGTGTGTGTTTACTTCATTTTCCAAATTAGGTTTTCCCAGATTCTTTATAGATACATTCTCTTTCTGCAATATACATAACAGATAGATAGGTACATACATACATATGTACATACATACATACATAAATGTGTGGGAGTGGGAGAGCTCTAAAATTTTTTGACTCTGAGATTCTAGAATTCATAAGAAGTCTAAAGCAAGTTCCATGCACAAAGATTGGTCACAAAAAGGACATATCTTTAAAAAACTTAATTTGACATTCCAGAAGTACTGAGACAAGTGCATTTGATGTTACATACACCTACCATCCTCCACAGTGGAGCAGCAGTTTTCATATTTCAATCTTGCAGATTCTTATGTGTAACAACTCACACTGGGAAAGCCTTCCTGGATTATAACAGCATAATTTCCTTCAAAGATGACTGTTTCTTTTCCTAAATTACATTAAAAAGAAGCTCCCAATACAAAGAGCATCTCGCAGTGCTCTTTGGATGGGTGGATAATGATGACTGTAATATCAATGGGAATTATGCAAATTAAATGAGGTCTGGGGAGGCAGAGATGGTCTCATGTACTTCAGCAAGAATGCCTTGGGAACTCTTTGAGAGTGAATTTTGGTCATCCCAATGCCAAACAACACACACACACACACACACACACACACACACACACTCATGCAAATATGTTGGCATATTTACTGCATACTATATTTGTTCATCTAGAGATGAGAAAGAAGAGTAAATTATAACTGAATACACAAAAACAAGAGAATGAATAATGAGATGAGGGAATCAAGTCAACAAGTATTTACTGTAGGCTCCTAAAGGGATTGGCCGTGAAGGAGAAAGTATAAAGGCATTTGAAGATGAGCCCTGTCTTCAAGGAACTTCCATCCAGATCCAAAGGAAATATTAATCTATGTGAAACATGCAGAGCAGTTAATTGCCAGAATTAATTTAGGCCCTCATAAAAATTCAGACTCTTGGGCCCACCACCAACTTACTGAATCAAAATCTCTGGTGATAGAGATCAGAAATCTATATTTTTAACAAGCTCTTCCAGTAATTCTGATAATCAGTCCATTTGGGGGAACCACTAAAAGAGAGATAACACAAAGAGTACACAAAGGAGTGCTAGATTAATCTGCAGGGGGAGGAAGAATCAAAATGCTCTGGGAAGTAAGAAAATAATAGGATCGATGGGACAGGAGCCATCAGTTAAGGCTTCCCAGGAAAGGTGAGAACAGAGCTGTACCCTGAAGGATGGGTAAGATTTGGATTGGCAAAAAGGAAAAGGGATCATATTTCAAGATGGATGATATAACATGATCAAAAGGATGGAAGGGAAAATGAACAGCTTCAGAGCACAGGAAGAGACCAGCAGTTGCAGAGGGACCACTGTTGAGAAATCGCGTGAGAGAAGACTGGATCTATGAGCGGAGATTAGGATACTAAAACCAGTACGCCAATGATGTCTACAGCAAAAATGGTACCATTTAGTACCTCTGTGTACCACAATTATGATGGTCTTTGCAACCAGACATTCCCTCAATTGCAGGAAAGACAATGAGATATGGCATTGACAAGGGACGTGGGAATAAATGGTAAAAGCAGTATCTTCTCTAAAGGCACAAAGTTACCCCAGACTCCACAATAATTCTCCAAAACCATCAGGTGATAGTTCCAAACCAGATGCTTAAAATTATTCAGTGGTTTCCCATTTCCCTTAGGGCAAAGTTCAAACTTTTGAACATAGTTTACAAGGTGCTTTACGATCTGCCCCTGCTTATTTCTTTCATCATGTGTATTATCACTCCCCTCACTGCACTCTATGCCCCAGTTCTATTGAACTATTTTCCAAGCTTCTCCCCTCATCTCTCTCCACATATCCGTTCCCCTACTCTACCAACTTGCTTAGCTAATTTTTACTTACTTTCAAATTTTCTCTTATAATTGATCTCATCTAGGAAGCCTTCCCTTACCTGCTCTTCACCACATAGCCCAACACACAAATTTGTTCCTTCAAATATTAATGATCGGTCAGGTGCTATCATCACACCTTCTACACAGAAGGCTGTGGAGCCTGTCTTCATAATGTAAGTGAAACCAACACTCTTCCAAGACTTGATTATTTTATACTCAGATATTACAACATTCATCTGGCTCTGGTAATTGGGTTTCAGTCTTTGGCCAAATCGAGCCCCATTGCCTCCCATTTGATGTACAATGCAACTGAGACAAAGCAGAAGTCATGCTGTTTAGCAGTTTTAGCTTCCTATTAGAGATTCAATGACCGCTAACATCAAATGAGGAGTCATTTGATATCATAGATGTGCCCTGATTAGGCTAAGGCAATACACAAAACATTCCAATCATTCCAAAGACCAATTTAAAAGTGAGGGATTGTTTGCTTCCCCAAAAAAAGTTTAAAAAGACACCAAAAAAAAAAAACAGATTTTCATTGTTTCTCAGACTCACAATAGGATGCTTAGATAGTGAGCGTCCCTTGTGCTTTGGAAACAGCACTGTATTTTACAGCTGTCCTACTTAAATGTCAGTTCTTGGTAATACTGTTCAGGAAGGTGGAAAGAGCACAGGCTTTAAATCCCCACTCTTCCATTTCCCTCTCTGCCACTTACATGTGTGCAGCCTGAGGTTCAAAACAGGTGAAATAACTTGCCCGGTTTCCTCACATATAAAATTGGGATAATACCAATGCCTACTTCATAGAGCTGCTGGGATAATTACATGGGATGAAAAGGGTAAAGGATTTGGTAAATGTGAGGTTCTCCATGGGTTCCACCTTTTGTGACTGGCACTTCATAGTAATTATTATTTCACTCATCTTTTAATATCTTAATTATTTTTTTCCAGCAGCACAATGCTGTAGAATACATGAGCTTTGGCATCGGATAGGCCTGGATTCAAATCCCAGTTCCGCTACTAATTACTTTCCATTAGGCAAGCTATTCGACATCACTGAGCTTTCACTTACTTATCTACAAAATGGATTTAGTAAAACCTACCTCCTGGAGGGTAATAGGAAGAATGAGGAGACATCGAAAGTATCTATTATAACAATGCCTGGTACATTGCAAATCTTCAATAAATGGTAGCTATTATGATTCTCTAACTACCATTATTCCTTATTCCATAATGAGGTACACTTGTGTTGAATTACAAAAGGAAATCTCAGTCAGGCCAAAAAAGGAAAAACAAACCTGGGGCTATTTCAACAGCTGATATAAGCCATCTGATTTTTGTAAAAAGTCAATGTAGTAAGGGGCGCCTGGGTGGCTCAGTCGGTGAAGTGTCTGCCTTCGGCTCAGGTCATGATCCCAGGGTCCTGGGATCAAGCCCCACATCAGGCTCCCTGCTCAGTGGGGAGCCTGCTTCTCCCTCTCCCACTCCCCCTGCTTGTGTTCCCTCTCTCACTATCTCTCTCTCAAATAAATAAGATCTTTAAAAAAAAAAGTAGTAAAACCAGTATGAAGTAAAGTGAAACAAAACTGTCTCTTCAGCCCATGATATTTGAGCAGCACAGACCAAAAAAGTTGTTGAAGAAATTATTCCAGTTTGGCTGATTGTGTTATTACAGTGTATACCTAGCCTCACATTGGTTCCAATTGACCTGAACCAGTTATTTGATATCGTCCTACCTACCTCAAAGCAAGAATCCACATTCCTTTTTAGGGTTGCCAGTTCCAATGAACAAAGAAGTCAGCACGACGTATAAGAAGAAGCCATATGCAGGAATGGTATGGAGGGAATATCTGCACTGGGTTGGAGTCAGCCGACGAAACTTCTGAATTCCCTTCACATTGAGACTCTGTGAATCTCTGGACTCTCACTTGCTATGTGACCATGACCAAGCAACTTCACCTCTCTGGGTCTAGGATTTTCTATCTGTAAAATGAGGGAGATGGCTCTAATATTCTGTGGTGCTCCTTTAAAATTATAATCATTCGGCAACAGCCACGAGTGCAGAAAAGCTGAGACTCCTGCAACCATTGCTCTGAGCAAAATCAACTCCAAAGCCATGGAAAAAGTTCTCTCCTTTACCTTTTTTATTGCCCTCACTTTGTCCAGGCCCTGTGTGATTTGTTATAACATCATTGTAACGTGATTACTAATAAACTCACCAAAATGCAGAGAAGAATAAAAACAAACCAGGATCTTCAATAAATGCCCTTCACTTCAGAGAAGGAGTTAATTTAGTAAAAACAAAAACCCTCTTTTCAAGAAGCCTACGCTGATAAAGCAGGTAAGAACAGTTACCTTTGGAAACATTTTCAAATACCATACAATTCAACTCCTCCTGATAATCCAGGCAGAAAAGAACTGGAGACATACTTCATAAGGATGGTTGGGGGTAGAAAAATATATGTATTGTATCTATTGAAATTTCTACATTAAATATGAACCAAGCTCTTTGCAGGAGATGAGTGGGTACTAGATTTTTTGTTCAGTACTTTCAGTGATGTCCAGCAAAACTTTGATTAACCAGGACTCTATAAATACAAACTTCAAATTTCCAGAATTTTCCAGCTACACTCTGCTCTAAGGAAAATACAGCCAATTTCAGGATCTCTGATCAGCCCTGAGAGGGTGACAACTGTGATGACAACAGATGGCCAGGCCCACAGCATTCACATGCCTCTCTGGGCTTCTTTATCTAGTCAGAGAAGATAATATATAGATAATATTCCTGTAGATAATATTTATACCATTTACATAATATGTATATTATGTTCATATTATAATATTTTATTGATAATATTTATTGACTGCTTACCCTATGCCAGGCTCTATGCTAAGTGTTTATTAAGCCTGAGCTTACTTAGGAGACTGGTAATGAAGGAACCCTATCGGAAGCCAGCAAGGGTTCTTTAAACCCAGAGGGGCTAGCCAGGAGGCACGGGGTGAAGCCATGAGGTGTAGCTGCTGTGGCAGAAAGGACTAGAGAGGCTTTCAGACAGCTGACCAACAACTATGGCCTTAGACCTCCTGGTCGCTGCTCGAACAGGTTCCAGAGAAGGCTGTACAGCAATCCTTTAAGCTTGGCTGCTGCAAGTGTCCCACGGAGCTCCTGGACCTTCAGTCAGCCACTTGGACTTAAAATTTAGAGTTCTTGGATCTTGCACTGACCCCCAGTTTCACAATATCTAGATCCAGCCTGGCATTTGCCCTGTACTGAACAAGAAAGGAAACTAGGAGACCCAACAGGAGACTCTTACAATAGTCCACGCAATAGAGGCTTCAAAGAGGGTGGTAGCCATGGAGTGGGATAGAAAGGAACATATTTGAGCTATCTTTTGAGGACAGTAAAATTGGCATGTCTTTCTCTGGGTTTTATGTTCACAATGAATGCTTAATTGTTCCATCTGATTTGGCTGCTTTCTTTGTCAAACTGGCGTATTTGTTTCAACACACTAACCAAAATAAATCCTGGTTTAGAGACTGGATTTCTCACGTTTAAATACTTTCGGTGATATGTGGATACAACCTAAGACTTAACAATTCCAAGAAAAGTGAAGAAGAGAGCATAAATATAAGTGATAATTCAATCCAAAAGAGCAGACTATTGTGTGCCTTGATCCAAAACCTTCTTTCATAAAATATTAATATTCTCAAATGGAAATATTACCTCTGATGCACACGGAGTGCTACTCAAGTGGCAACTGGCCAAGAAGAGAAAGAATTTTTAACACCAATACATTAAGCTCTGTAAAAAATTGTTTACTGCTGAAACTTGTGCACAAAGAATTAGAAATAGAATCAATGAAGCATATGCCTCAGCATATCTTTTTAATCAGTCTCTTCCATGCATTAATTTAACTCCCATTGTTGTATTTTCATCCCTGCTGGAATGGGTTTTACTTTACCTTGTTTGAGCCCCAAAAGCCAGACATTTAGGAGTAATCTAAATCACCAGCAAATGGCCAAACCCATGAAGCCCACCACCTATTTTGATACCCAAACTTTATCTCTTAAGCCAAAGGACATCCAGAAGAAAAGTAGAAAATCCATGCAATCATTTAGATAGATAATCAAAAATGGGGGTATTTAGGAGATTTGGATGCTTCAGGACTTGTGGGGTTTTTTTGTTTTTTTCATTTTAATCCAGATGTTTGCTGTTTCCAGCAATGCTCTTAGATATTTGCCCTTTGGGGCTGGCATGTTTTGGTTTACCTTATAGCCTCTTCAGAAATACCTGTAAATACTTGACATGTCACCAGGAGATTTCTGGCAGATGAATGAACAACAAATTCAATAGTTTTTTTTTTTAAGATATACTCTTATATACCTTGATGGTTATTTATCAGACAATTTATTAGGAAGTCATTAATTTAGAAGGTGACATTTCCAGACTCTTTTGACTGAACTCTGAACTTAACTTGTTAGTTTAGTCAAGCAACTGTTTTGACACATACTTTCTAACAAATTTCCCAGTTGTTTTGATGCCCATTCTGAAAGAAGACCCCCTAGGGGCAAGCTGGCACAATTATTATAACCAGTTGACATGATTAGACCTAAGGACTGTCTTTCAGGGAGATTTCATTTGCAGATTTCATTAAACTAGCTGAAAGACTCACATCTTTTTATGTTCTAATGTTCGCCTACAAACCCGTAGTTATAGTAACCAAGAGCAAATGCTCAGCCTCAAAGGATTATCAGATTTGAAGCAATGGACTAGATTTGGCAGCTTCTCTGCTGTCCAAGACGCTTAGGGACTTAGAGGCAAAATAGTCTCTTACTCTTTCTCTTCTTTACTTTGAAATGACAGTTGAAATGCCCACTTTCCGGGGGACGCCAGTCTATCTTCCAGGTACCCCACACCCCCCAAAGTAGGCAGCAGAGAGAAGTAAAATGTCAGATAAGAAGATGTACAGGGTTGATGGTTCCTATAAAAAAACATTAAGGGAAGACTCCACATAGAAGCTGGGCCTGGAGCTAAAACATGAAGGATAGGGAGAACCTGAACTGGCAGAAAGGGACACACAGTGAATTCAAAGGATGAGCAAAGGCCTGGAGGAGAGAATGAATATCATGTAAATGTAGAGCCAGGCCAGGTAAAGATCCTTACTGCTTCAAGCTGCAAATGGCGGTGTTGAAGATTTCTCCAAGAGAAAGCCAAGCTTCCCAAACACCTTTACACATGAATCTGGCTTTCCCTTTCCTTCTGATTCAGCCACTGGGATATGGATTTTGATTGAGGCAGTACGGTAAACAGAATAATGGCCCCCAAAGATTTCCAAGTCCTAATACCCAGAACTTCTGATTATGTTACCTCACATGTTAAAAGGGACTTGAAATGAGGAAATTATCCTGAATTTTCCGGCTGGACCCAAAGTAATCACAAGCATCCTTATAAGTGAAAGAGAAGGCAGGAGAATCAGAGAAGGAGATGTGATGATGGAAGCAAAGGTCACTGTAACAGGAATGCTGGCTTTGGGCCTGGAGAGTTCTTATGGGCCAAGAAATGCAAGCAACCCGGAATAGGCTAGAAACTGGAATAGGCAAGGAAATGGGTGCTCCCCTAGCACCTCCAAAGGGAATACAGCCTGACACCTTGGTTTTAGTGCAGCGAGACCCATTTTGAACTTCTGACCTCTAGAACTGTACGATAACAACTCTGCGGTTTTTAGCCATGAAGTTGGTAGTATTTGGTATAGCAGCAATAGGAAACTAATACAAGTAATCTAATAAATAATATCCAAAGGAGCATAACCAATCCAGGATTTATGTGGGCCGATATTCCTCTCCCAAAGGCCCATGGGTGGGGCATGACAAGAATAGTCACCAAAGGTAGCATCTTAGGACTGGCTGATCACTGTATTAGGAACCAAGACCCCACTAAGTGACCAGGAGCTAAAAGTACAAACTTAAGTAGTATTAATAATAATTAAAATAACAATGAAAACACCTACCAGATGTTCTATAGCTACTCCATGCCAGCACTTATGACTATTTTAGTCATAAGAAGTCTATATAAAATATGTTATCATTATCCCTATTTTACATAATCCTGTTTTATAGATGAGGAAACTCAGTGCAAGGGAAGGCATGGAAAGAACCAGAGATAAGTCAGGGGCCCAGGAAAGTAGGCTGAAAATCAGGGCAAGGCTCCAGTCCCAGCAAGGGACTGTAGCACTAAATAGAAAACTGACAGAAAAATCCAGTGGGGGATTGCAAGTGTGGGAGGAAAGAAGGGCTGCAATTCAGCAGACCTGTGTGTGCCCAGGACTCATGCCAAAAAGGCTGGGTCCAGGTATGCAGGGCAGAATGAGTCATGCTAGGCCTTGCCTGTTGGCCGGTTGAAAGTTCAGGGTCAGGGTAAGTGCACTTGTCTATAGGCAAGGCCCACTAATCTTCAAGTGTTCCAGTCCATCGGGCTTACCGAGGCTCACTACAGCGTCTGTCCATCATGTCAGAAACACTCTCCCGCACTGAGCTCAGGGTGCTCTCACAAGGGCTTCGACCGCCTTCAGCCTCATGGCTTGTCATTTTCCCAAAACAGACTCTCTGCTCTGGGCAAACCAACTGCTTTGCCTTCTTTTAAGGATTTGTACCCAGAAAGAAGCAGAGTATTCTCTAGTGAGCAGGGGATAAATTCTGGAAGGAAATCTCTGAGGGGTAATGGATAATTGTTCTTGTAGACCCCACACCACCTCTACTGAGTTTTTGTTCCTCCCTCAAGTTTTTTTTCTTCCTTTTATTCCCTTTCAGAAGCAGTCCTGGTCCCCAGGGGGAGTGTGTCACCTCATTTAAGAATTAAAACCAAAGCCAACACACACACACACACACAAGAAAAGGAAAAGAAAAACCCACAAACTAAACTTTTTCCAAACCTGCCTCACCCACACACAATCCTTCTCTGAGTTCCAGCCTGAGGGCCATGAGCTAATTCCAAGCTGACAGGAAAGGCTGTAGAGACTGGCCCCCCTGAGCCCAAATGCATCCAGCCTTCCTGCCTCCCTTCGGCAACACCACTTACCCCAGGAGAATTCTGTGTGGTGACCCATGCAGTTGCTTCCTCCCTCACCCTGCAAAACAGTCTTGTAGAAGTCTACCCATTATAATCTGATAATGTAACAACTTCATGCCATGTAAATAACTAAACACATGTGAAACTCTTTCCAATCAGCACTAATTCTAAGAAGCCCTTCCTGACCTTCATAAACTGGGTCAAATGTCCCTCAGTGCTCACAGCACCCAGAGGGGTCTCAATTGAGACAATACATGGTCACAGAGGTACAGTGCAGGATTGGAGAAAACAGAATTCTTCACACAATTTTAAATAGTATCCAGTTACCGAACTATACTGCCTGTAGAGTACTCTGAAATAAACTTATCAATTCTGTGTAATTATCTTATGAATAACACAATTATATTACATTGTATTCTTTGTGTATGTAAAAAGGATCCATTTGTTAAATTTAAGTAAAAATTTTAATTTTGTTTTGGCATTTCTTCATCTCTTTAATATACGAGGTGCCTCAAAACATGGAAGATGCTTAGGTCTCTCTCAGGCTCTGAGAGACCCTGCTAGCATTTACCTGTGTGGATTGTAATATCTTGTCTACTTGCCTGACTGCCTTGACCCTGGCTGCACTTCAGAGTCACCTGGGCAACTCTGAAAACCTCTGGGGACTTGCCACCACACTCAACAACTGAAATTAAAATGCTGAGGGAAGGCGGTGGCAGCTGACAGGTGAACTATCCCCCAGGTGATTCTGATCCACATGGAGGGCCTCAAACCACTGGTATTGACTGGTAACTCCTTTTAAGGATGGAAGGAAATCTGTCCTGTTCCCGCCTCTAGCTAATAAACATTCAGGAAATGTTTGCCAAAATAACGAACTGTCCTTCTCTCCATGCTTCTCTGCCCTGGTTTTCTCATTTCCTTGGGCGATTCATTCCCCCCGTCAGGCACTTTCCCCTTCCTCCAGTGTTCTGCTAAAAGTCCACATTCCCAGACTCTGCTCCAGACCATTGAATCATAACCTCTGAAGAGGAACCCAGGAAGCTTATTTTCTGAAAGTGTTCCAGATGATTCTAACATGCAGCTTCCTTCTATTGTATAAACTACCCACCCATTCCCACCACCCAACCCAATTACGAGCCTTTTGGAAATGCCACTGACGAGTAATTAGACCTAACAATTCACAGGTGGTAACACTCAAGCTTGTCCCCTACTTGTCTCAGCCCCTTCCCATCTATCCAACTTAGGACATTTATGCCTTTATGCCTGAAATTAAACTAGGCTCACCAGTCTTTTTTTTTCTAAATCTCTGGTTTATTTTTAAACTACTTTTTCTTCTCTTTTGTGCTAAAATTAAACACCTCTGATAAATCTTGACTACCATTCAAAACAGTGGCAATAGACTGAATGCAATTTTCTTTTAACTCTCTACCAGAAATCCTTTGGCCCTGTGGATTACTTTCACAGGTTGGTTTGTTTGCTTTATCTCCTGACTCCTTTACCCCTAAGGAAAGAGGCTGCTTTCCCAGGGATCTTTTCTAGCTAGGCCCCCTGGGAGACTGTCACATCACCAAGGCTAATGAGCACCCCATTTTTACACTTTTACACTTTTCCTAATTATCACAACAAACACCTATTTAGGAAAACAAGAACGGTCTCAGGCCTGTGATTAGATGGCTACAGCAAGGAGAGGGATTTAGAGCCTCTTGACTAAGTAGAGAGGAGTACCAGGCTGGGGAGCCTCCTCAAGAAACTCCACGCACTCCGTGCTGCCTAAAATCCTACCACTGTGGATTTATTCCTCCAGCTTAAGGGTATCAGTGCTCTTTTCTATGGAGGGGGCTGTTATATGATCTGTCATTTGTAACTCAGAGAATGACTTTATCAGCAATTGTGCTCTATAATCAACCGAATAAATTGAGAGCAGGGGACCATGAGATACATAGGATTTAGGAGGAGGAAGAACAAGGTGCAGGGTTGGAGAAAAGCTGAGTGTTCCAGAGATAGTTTTACTACCCTCTTCATTTTGAGTAGGCTGGATCCCAACCAAACCCTTAGGTTAACAGTAAAAACTAGTTCTGCCTTGAGATGCCACCCTACCAGCCAATCCTCTAATCAATAGCTCTATTGTCCTATTTCCATATGTTTTGGAACACACGAGTCCCACCCACTCTTGAAAATTCTTGTCTACAAGGAGGAATGTTGAGAAGGGATATGAGCTAGATGCTGCCGTTGCTTTTCTCCTGCTAAGCACCTCACTACTCAGTACCCCCTTCCACATCAGCAAGGCATACAGCCGCATAAGGTACACGAAACAAAAAGGAAAGTCACAAAGGGGTATGCTCTCTCTCCCCTTCCCACCCTAGGGTTCAATATTTAAAACTGAAAAACAATGAATTTGCCTCCCCTTCTTGGGATAATATATAGATTTCTTGCCACAGGTCATTAGAGACATCGTCTTACAACTGCCTCAAAATACTGTACCAGGCTTCAAAGAGCCCTTGACCACCAGGGAACTCTCCCCCTGCTGATTCGCTTTGCAGTTCCATACAAACCCAAGCTAATCCATTCCGCTGACTGCACAGTCCTGTGTCTGCAACACTGCATACGGCCTCGTAGGCAGGAAGGGACTGTTTCTTGGCACCAAGCATGTTATCCAAAATTTAATATAAAACTACACAAATTTAGACCAATTCAGGAGAGGGCTTCAGGGAATTTGTGAAAAGCCTAAAGAACAGGATCTGTCAAAGCTAGAAGGAGCTTTGGAGATCATCTACCCCAGTGATTTTCAAACTTCAATCTCTCTCTCTCTCTGATACACACACACACACACATGCATACATAAACTCATATACATATATACTCTCACATATATATCTCACATATATATGTGTCTACTCATATATATACATACGCACATATATATACTTACATATGTATATACATACATATATATGAGTAATCTGAAAGACCTACACCCCACCTGTTTAGCCCCCTCCTCTCTCTCCCTTAGCAGTCCCTGAGGCATCATCACAGAACCCTAGGGCTTCCCAAAATAGTGCTGGAAAACCACTGATCCAGCCTAACCCCCTGTTGAGAAAACTGAGCCCAAGAGCAGGAAATGTGCTTTGTCCAAGGTCATGTAACAATTCAGTGACAAAACTGGTTGTGGAACACAGGTCTCCTGGTGACCAAGCCAATATGCTTTCCAAATACCATAAAGCATTTTTAATAGCATGTATTGAATTTTTCAGGTGACAAAAAAACACATTAGTCTTCTGCAACATCATTTTAGGAATTCAATAGTATTCTATCTTACAGATATATCATAATTTACTAATTGTGTTCATGCTTTTGAAAACAGTTTGGAACAGGAACGTAACATCTCCCTTAAATTATGCACGCCATTAAATATGCAGTCTCTTAGAATGCATGCTTTTAAGTTGGCTAACTTGAAGAAACCATAAAATTCACCCACTAATAGGTATGTGTCTCCCAATGAGGTCATATTGGCATAATTAGAAGAGAAGCTAAGTTTTCAACACTTGTAAGTTTTAAGATCCAATTGCCTTCGAAGCACATTCTCCAAGCACTCCTTCCCCATGCATGCATTCACCATGCCCTTCTGGGGAGGACCCAGCTGTCTCAATACTGCCTCCACAATCTAAACTGGTCACAGTCTTATAAAATAATCCACCATTGCAAATACCATCCCTCACCACCAAAGCACAATCCAACCATGCTGGTTGATTTTTCTCTTGATTCTTTGGCTTCAAAACCTTACTTAGGTAAACTAATGGGAACTGAAGGTGAATGATGCACTGAGGCCTGATCCTGACCTACTTCACATTCATCCTCAGAATATCTGCCCAGACTAGTACACAAAAATCTCACTTCAGCCCCTTTCTCAAATAAGAACCACTGACTCCTTGCACCCCTCCCACTCCCTTAATCCTACCAAATGCTCCTACTTGAAAGCTACGGCTTGCCCAAGCTCTGAGTCTAAGGACTGTTTCTGGATATCAGGTATACACTTGGTTCAATCATAGTGCTATTGCCCATACCTGTTACCTAGACCTAGGAGCTCATCTTTGCCCGCCTAGAACTTCCAGCCTAGGTTCCAGATACCTGCTTCACTGTTGCCCAGATCTTTTTACTAAGCTCACTCCGTGATTTCCAGTCTTCAGTCCAATGCTTATGATCCACTTAAATTCCCTGGATTCTGGACCCTGCTTTCCTTCTTTAGTCGAAATCTCTCAACTGCTGGCACCTACTTGTTCCTCTTTGCCTAAAGATTTTCCAGGCCTGCCTGGTTTGGGAAACCTAATAGCCCCTTTCCTGTGAAGCTGAACCTCAGCATCTTTGCCCTACCCCACTCCCAGGTTTTTCTGTCTTCTTATCACCCAAGTCCCAATGTGACACCTATATTTCCATTCTCCATCAGGCATCATGCTTTAGTAAAAGCTGGAAAGCTACATCTGGCCTAGACATTCATTGGCTCTCTTTTAGAACCAATCCTGACCTCCATATGCCTAGTGTCCTCAGGCAGCCCTATGTTCACTTATATCTACACACTTAGGTGTCCTATCCATATCTGCTCCCCCTAGACAAGACTTTGTGCCATTGCTCAACACACATTTGGAGTTTCTCTTTGGGAACTAGTTTCAGAGCTGTATCAAATTTGTCTGGAAAAGCTCATCATAAGTCTCTCTTTTAAGAGTATGGATGTTATTTGAGGAAGAAGCTAAAAGGAATTTGGGGACAAGCCTGATGAATAAACTGGAAAATTCATTTCCTGGTAAGTACCTGAGGACCAGGAGCAGACATTATGAGCTAGGTCATAAAGGCAAAGAAGCCAGTCACATCATTTAATTGTCCTTCCAAAATAAATATATATTTTTCTTGATATAAAGTAATGTATCCTGATTTTAGCTGCATGTAAAATAATATGCACTCAATATATAAGTGCATAAAGTAGGAAGTTAATGTTTCTTTTGATAATCCCACTACCTCAGAAACAACCATTTTTAACTGCTTATAGCAACACTGTCCAGAAGAAATAATGAGAGAACATATATAATTTTAGATTTTCTTTTTTTTAATAATTTAAAATTTTCTAGTAACCACACTGAAATGTAAAACAAAACGAAAACAACCAAAAGAAAGTAAATTTTTTAAAGATTTTATTTATTTGAGAGAGAGCACACGCAAGAGCACGAGCAAGAGGGAGGGGCAGAGGGAAAAAGAGAAGCAGACTCCCCACTGAGCAGGAGCCCAAAAGGGGACTCGATCCCAGGACTCCAGGATCATGACTTGGGCCAAAGGCAGGTGCTTAACTGACTGAACCACCCAGGCATTCCAGAAAGTAAATTTAATAATATTTTAATTTAATCCAATAGATCCAAAATATTGTCACTTCAACATGTAAAAGTTAAAATATAAAAATTATTAATGAAATATTGTACATACTTTTTTGTGCTGAATCTTCAAACTCTAGTAGGTACTTTTACATTTACAACACATCTCAATTCTGAGTAGCCACAAGTTGCCCAACTGCCACACGTAGCTCCTGGCTACCGTATTAGACCAAGCATGTTAACAGTACAGTTGACCCTTGAACAACACAGGTTTGAACTGCACAGGTCCACTTAATATGCGGATTTTTTTCAATGAGTATGGTAGAGGACTGTAAACGTATTTTCTCTTCCTTATGATTTTCTCTTTCTTTTTAAAGATTTTATTTATTTATTTGTCAGAGAGAGAGAGTGCGCCCACACACAAGCTGGGGAGAGAGGCAGGCAGAGGGAGAAGCAGGCTCCCCGCTGAGCAGGGAGTCCGATGTGGGGCTCAATCCCAGGACCCTGGGATCATGACCTGAGCCAAAGGCAGATGCTTAACTGACTGAGCCACCCAGGCGTCCCTCCTTATGATTTTCTTAATAACATTTTCTTTTCTCCAGCTTACTTTATTGTAAGAATACAGTATGTCATACAGATAACATACAAAATATGAGTTAACTGTTTCTGTTATCAGTAAGGCTTCCAGCCAACAGTAGGCTGTTAGTAGTTAAATTTTTTGGGTGGTCAAAAGTTATATGCAGATTTTTGACTGCACGAGGGTCAGTATCTCTAATTCCTCCATTGTTCAAGGGTCAACTGTATATCCTTCTAGATTTTTGTATATAAATATAATTTATTTATGTATTTATTGCTTCACATAAATGGAAACATACTATTCATATCTTCATACTTTGCTTTTTTCTCCTATCAATATATCACAGACACACATCCATATCAGCATCTATAAATTGCCCTAATCCTTTTAAACCACTGTATTGTCCATTATTGGTGAGGCTGAATGTCTTTTCTTGATTACTGGCTTGAATTTCTTATTTCTTTCTTCTGCTCCTTTTTTTCCTGTTTTTTTCTATTTGAGTTGGTTTTATCTCTTATAACTGAATTATATCTCTTATAAGTGTTCTGCCTAGCAATTTGCAATAGTTCTTTAATATATTAAAAACATTATCTTTTTGTGTCATAAATGTCACAAATAGTTTTCCTAATTTGTTTCTCTTTCAAACATTATTATGTTGGCCTTTTATATTTAAAAAAAGGTGTACATGGGGACATGTGTGTGTGTTTTAATAATGTTTTAAACAATTTCTTTCATTTTTTTCCCCTGGCCTTGATGTCATGCATAGAAAATCCCCATCAACCTTCAAGGTTATATAAACATTCACTTATATTTTCTTCTAAACCCATTATCTAAATATTTAATCCTTCTGGAATATTCTTTTGTAGGAGCTGTCAGTAGATATATAATTTTTTTACACATTGCCCCCAAACTCTTTACAGAATAATATAGTCTTTTGAAATGCTTTAATATATATTAAATCAGTATGTTATTAGGTAGGTAGGTAGGTAGGTAGACAGATAATGCATTTGTTTCTGAACCTTCTGTTCAACTGCATCGATCTACATGGCTGTTCCCATGCTACTCACACACTTTAACCACTTTATTTTTATAGGATGTTTTATCATCTGGTAGGACAATTCCCCTCCCCCAGAATTAGTTTTTTTCCAATTGTCTAAGATATGCTCTTCTATTTTTTCAAGATAAACTAGAATATAAACTTGTCAAATTTCCTCAAAATCTTTGGAAATGTTTTATTTGAAATTCATTTGGAATTACATGAGGATAATTGACATTTAAAAACTATTGAGTCTTAACTGCGTGATGGGCATTAAGGAGGGCACGTGATTTGATGAGCACTGGGTATTATACACAACTAACGAATCATTGAACACTACATCAAAAAAAAAAAAATCTATTGTGGCACCTGGGTGGCTCAGTCGTTAAGCGTTGCCTTGGGCTCAGGTCATGATCCCAGGGTCCTGGGATCGAGCCCCACAGAGCAGGGAGTCTGCTTCTCCCTCTGCCTCTTCCCCTGGCTTATGCTCTCTCTCTCTCTCTCTCTCTCTCAAATAAATAAATAAAATCTTTAAAAAAAATCTGTTGAGTCTTTCCATCCAATTCCTCCCAAGGAATGTGAGGGTGTCCCTCCATTTATTCTTTGTGACTTAGCATATGTTAAATTGTTATAAAGTATCCATGGCTATTCTAAAATACTGTGCATAATACAAGTGTATCTATATAAAACCAAGCTTGTTAAAAATGCTATTCAAATCTTTCTATTTTTTTTGTCTACTTGAACTACCAAGTTTCAAATGAGATAAGTTAAAATTCCCCACGATAATTGTGTATTGTTATGTATTCCTGACTTTGCCGAATTAACCACGTGTATGTTCTGCTTTTCTATCTCTCTAATTATTTGGAAAGGCCATATTATAGGTCCACTCTACTAATAAATTCTCTTACTTTTTAATATAAAATGCCTTTTTAAGTGCAGAGAAATAAAAAAAAACAAAAATTAAAAGACTCTCAGAATCTCCTCTTCCTTAAGAACTGATAAAAATATTTTTAAAATGAAAAGTAATACACATTAAGTTTTAAAAATCAAATAGTATGAAAAGATACAAAAGGAGAATTAAAAGCCTCCCTTATTTGGCCCTGCACCTGTTAACTACAAGTTCTTGTGATTCTATAAATACAAAGCCCTGTATGTCCACATATATATTTATTTATACATAGTACATGAGGAAATACTAAACCATGCTTGTATTTTTCAGTTAGTAACATATCTCAGAGCTCTTCCACATGTGCACTTCGAGACCTACCTAATTCTTTCAACAATACATAGCATTTCACCATATGAACTAATCACAGTTAGGCTGTTCCCACTTTTTTGTTATGTGTGGACACACATGCACAAGCCCACACATGCACACACAAATGCTACGATGGACATCTAGGTTAACATTTCCAAGAATATTTCCTAAAATTTTGTTAAAAATCAAATTGTTGAATCAAAATGCATAAGTACTTTAATTTGTTAAAAATATTATAAATTGTTTTCCTGAAGGTTTGCATAAACTTACAGTCCAATCAACAATGTACAAATTGCTCATTTCCCAACATTTTTACCCACACTGGGTTTCATCTAACTTTTTAGTTTTTGCTGATCTGATAATTAAAAGTGAAATCTCACTGTTTTGATCTTTATTTCTTTGATTATGTGTGAAATTGAGAATTATAACGCATATTTTTGGTCATTTTTTTATTTCTTTCTTTGGTAAACTGCCTATTTATATCTTCTATGCATTTTTGTACTGGGTCATTCATCATTCTCTTACTGATTCATAAAGACTTTCTCTAAATTAAGGAAAGAAGCCCTTTGTCTAATATGTTATATGTTTCCCAGTTTTCACTGGTTCTATTTTTATTTTTGTTTATTGTAGAATTTTAGTCACATAGAAGTTTTGATTATTAGGTAGCCAACAATATAAATCTTTTGTTTCATGGTTTCTGAGTTTCCCTTTATATTTCAAAACCTCATTTTTGGGCGCCTGAATGGCTCAGTTGGTTAAGCGACTGCCTTCGGCTCAGGTCATGATCCTGGAGTCCCGGGATCGAGTCCCGCATCGGGCTCCCTGCTCAGCAGGGAGTCTGCTTCTCCCTCTGACCCTCTTCCCTCTCGTGCTATCTCTCATTCTCTGTCTCTCAAATAAATAAATAAATAAATAAATAATCTTTTAAAAAATAAAAAAAACTCATTTTTAACCTACATCTCTTTATCAATAATAGCATCATTTAAGCATCATCTACTACCTCCCACAAATTGGTAAGTTAAAACCCATCATTTCCAAGACTATCTTTTCTCTTCTGTTTTATCCCCATCCTAATTTTCTGGGGAGAGTTGGTGAGTAGAGTGCTTTAATTCAGTACTTTGGGCTGAGGCAGTGTTTTTTCTTCTATTTGCTCCCTCTATTGAGTCATTTTGTTTATTTTGTATTAGTAATAGGCTTTGTAAATTCTAATTCATCCAGCAAATATTTTCTGATTGCTTACTCGTTAAGCGTCTGCCTTTGGCTCAGGTCATGATCCCAGGATCCTGGGATCTAGCCCCACATCGGGCTCCCCGCTCTGCGGGAAGCCTGCTTCTCCCTCCCCCACTCCCCCTGCTTGTGTTCCCTCTCTCGCTGTGTCTCTCTCTGTCAAATAAATAAAAAAAATCTTTAAAAAAAAAGTGCTATACAATATAAAATTGGGATGGGGACAAAAAAAAGTTGAATAAAACCAATCTTAGAGCTGTTCTTATGGAAGTGTATTTTAGTAGATTGTGGAGAAGGAGGTGGAGGAAAAGTAAACTGAAAAATAAATAAAATGCTTGCAAACTTTAGTAAGTGCTGGGAAGAATACAAATAAGGTACTGAGATAAACTTTAGCAGAAGATAGGTGGAGGAGGCCAGGGAAGGTGATTTTTTTCCTCCAATTCCTCTTTGTCATGGCAGCTTGGTCTTATTTTATTGATGCTATAACCTCTCAAATGTTATTAAGAAACTGGATTGTAATTTTCTCTAAGTTATTTCCTATTTCCTATGGGGCCAAATGTACTGATTGTTCAATTACTCTCTATCAAACCGTGGATTCTGTCCATACGTCTAGTGGCTTTTCCTTTTCTGTTCATATTTATAAAGCAAGTCATAAATTGATCAGTATCAATAGCCGGTGTGGATTTTGTACCAGTTGGATGGGTCACCAATTACCCATGATAAGTGCCCCCATCTTGGAGCAGGGGCCTCCAGAGGACTGTGGCAGAAAATGCTCTAAACAGCTGCTCAAAGGACATAGTTTGGGTGGCATTCTTGAAAAACATGTATTTGTGCCCCCCTGATACTCCCTAACAACTACTCTGCCAACTAAGTCCTCTTTCCGTTTCTGCTGGTAGGACTTTATAGCTGGCTATATTCTGCCAGCATGGCAGTTGCCCATGGAGAGGGGGGAGAAGATACTAGGGAGATTTAGCCTGTTAGGAAAAGAAATACCCTCCACACACTAATCTAGGGTTAGCAAAAGATGGGGAGAAAATATGCCAGTTAGATCTGGCCACATTAGCGATGTCCACTCATATTACCCTGAGCACTGTCCATACCAAGGGAAGCCTAGAGACTGATGTGCTCAGATGCTGGAATCAGGGAGCCTAAGTTCAAAACTCGACTGCCAATTACTAGTTGTATGACCTTGAGTGAATTATTTGACCTCTTTGTGATCTTATTTTCTCATTTTAAAGAAAAGGGCATTAAGGAGGGCACTTGATATAATGAGCACTGGGTGTTGGATCACCTGATGAATCACTAAATGCTACCCCTGAAATTAATACTGCACTATATGTGAACTAACTTGAATTTAAATAAAATTTTGAATAAAAAAAATAAAGGAACAGCCATAATACTATTCGACTCATAAGGTTGGTGTGGCTATCTAGCTTTGATGAGAAAATACACACAAAGTACATTAAAATTCCCCAAGCCCTTTGATCCCCTTCCTTTGCTCCATTATCAGTATGTGATAATCCAAACTGAACACTTGACTCTCTAGGATGACTACAGGCAAGAAAAGCACAGCAATCCAGTTTTCACATGTTGTTTAGTCTTGTTGCCTTTCGAGGACTTAAAGATGTTGGTTTTGCCATGACAGTCCATTAGCTCGGACTGAAAATGACATGTTTTATCCCGAGTTACTCTTTTTCTCTAAGGCATGTTATTTGGTCCTTTTTTTCCCCTTGAAAAGTCATAATAAATGTCAAATGTTCAGAGTTTCTATTTATCAAATCAGAACGCATGGCATAATCTTCACAGAATCTTCTTCTGTGTTCATTTTTTTTCTCTCAGATGAATCTAATTGCTGCTATATTTAAAGTTATCTTGCTAGCCGGTACTCTCAAAATTCATCATTTGGTTGAATGAATAAAAATATCGGAATTCTTCAACATCATTTTGAGTCCTTATTTAAATGTCCAAATAATCTTTTTAAATTTTCCTTATTTTAAAATTTGTTATAGGAAATACTATAAATGTAAACAAAAACTTAAAAAGAAAGAAAAACATGAAGTATATTATTGGAGAGAGGAGTGTTCTTCCCCGTTGCCAATGTTCCCTTCCATATGGATGGATCTGCATTATCAAACTTGTCAAAATATAGCTGATTTTCAAATAAAGTATGACCCCACCATACTTTTATGTAAGAATAACCCCCCAAATTAATTACAGCCAAAAACAGGAAGGAAAGTTGGTAAAAGTTTGAACATTTACTTTAAAAAAAAAGCACTTGGTGATTTTATAGGCATGTTATTTCACACATTCAAAGCATAGGTATTTATGCTACTTAAATCATTACAATCACTGAAAAGGGTATAAAATATTCTGACTCGCTTTATAAACTTATAATAACCCTAATGCTATGTAGTGTTTTCACATTTCCCCAACATGCAGGAGAGGTCTGTGGCTTGAAAAGTAAAAAACAGAGCACCCCATGCCTAGCATAGTGCCCGATTGTCAAATGAAAGCACAAGAAAAGAAAACTGAGAGGTCAAACTCATTTATCATTATAAAAGCAAAACTACTACATAAACTACTAATTGAATTAAAAGTTGTTACAAAAGTCATTACCAAGAGCACCTGGGTGGCTCAGTCAGTTGAGCAATGGACTCTTGGTTTCAGCTCAGGTGGTGATCTCAGGGTCATGAGATCGAGCCCCAAGGTGGGCTCCACGCTCAGTTCAGAGTCTGCTTGGGATGTTCTTTCCCCTCTTCCTCTGCCCTTCCCCCCACCCCTGCATGCTCTCTCTCTCTCTCAAATTAAAAAAAAATGTTATTGCCAAATTTGCCTCTTCCTAATAATTCACCAATGGTTTAAAATCTTCACACTTCATACCAATAATGTGCTATTTTACTGATGTGTGATAAATGTATTTATCCTATCAATAGGTCAAAAAGGAAAAAAGATCATTTGATAGGAATTGAACATCCATTCCTAAATAAAAGTAAATAAGGACTTTGCATATGTTATCTTAACATGATAAAAAAATAACATACCTGATCATAAATCTCTAAAGCATTACCATCATAGAAAAGATGAGGACAATGCAGACAGTATCACCACTATCACTTAATATTCTTTCCAGAAATTCTAGATATTGCAATGAGATAGAAAGAAATATTGGAAAAGAAACAAAAGTTTTATTTATCATAGATGCTACCGATTATCTGGAAAATCAACTGAAAATTTATTGGAATTTATAATAAACATGACTAGTTATAAAATAATTACTTAAAAACTGTATCTTCTTTATGTACAAACACAAAATCATCAGAAATATTCAAAAGATACGATTAACAGTGGCAATAAATGTTGTAAAAGATACAGGATGAATTTCTTTTGTTTTTTTTATTTTATTTTATTATGTTATGTTAGTCACCATACAATACATCATTAGTTTTTGATGTAGTGATCCACGCTTCACTGTTTTCCTATAACACCCAGTGCTCCATGCAGTACGAGCCCTCCTTAATACCCATCACTGGGCTAACCCATCCCCCCCACCCCCCGCCCCTCTGAAACCCTTAGTTTGTTTCTCAGAGTCCATAGTCTCTCATGGTTCATCTCCCCCTCTGATTCCCCCCCTTCATTTTTCCCTTCCTTCTCCTAATGTCCTCCCTGCTATTCCTGATGTTCCACAAGTAAGTGAAACCATATGATAATTGACTTTCTCTGCTTGACTTACTCCACTTAGCATAATCTCCTCCAGTCCCATCCATGTTGATGTAAAAGTTGGGTATTCAGATACAGGATGAATGTTTTAAAAGACTTTTTAGGGGCACTTGGGTGGCACAGTCGGTTAAGCATCCATTTCTTGGTTTCTGCTCAGGTCATGATCTCAGGGTCTTGAGATCAACCCCCGTGCGGGGCCTTGCACTCAGTGCAGAGTCTGCTAAAACTCTCTTCCTCTGCCCCTCCCCCCTGCACTATCTCTCTCTCCCTCAGATAAATAAATAAATCTTTAAAATAAATAAATAAATAAATAAATAAATAAATAAATAAAAGACTTTTAAAAATTATTCAGGGACTTAAAAGAAGATTTTATCAAGTGGAGATGCATACCATGTTCTTGAATGGAAAGACTCAACAGTATATGAATGTCAATTCGTTCCCAAATTAAATCTATAAGCTGAAGGAAATCCCAATCAAAATTTTCAACAAATTTCTTTTTGGAACTTGTGCCAGAATGATTATAATGTTTATCTGAAAAAAATAAATAGGTAAAAATAGCCAATTTCTTTTTAAAAGAGGATCAATGAGATGTTATATTAGATATCAAAACCATTCATTCGGGGCACCTGGGTGGCTCAGTTGGTTAAGCGTCTACCTTTGGCTCAGGTCATGATCTCAGGGTCCTGGGATCAAGCCCCACATCTGGCTCCCTGCTTATCAGGGAGTCTGCTTCTCCCTCTGCCCCTCCCCCCATTCATGCTCTCTCTCTCTCTCTCTCTCTCTCTCAAATAAATAAATCAAATCTTTTTAAAAAACCCATTCATTCATTCATTTGGTCCTTTAATTATCAATGCAATACCACTTAGAATAAAACAAGCAGAAATCTAGGACTTAGTTTAAAAAGAAAATAAGTTACAGCATATTTTCTGAGTTGAAGAGGCATTAGCTCTACCCCTTATATAGTTTTTCTTCTCTTCCTCCATGTCCATCCCCAGACCTATATATAAATCATTAACATATCATTAACATTAGCCCCAATTTATATATGAGAAAACCAATGGAGAGTGAGGTGAAATAATTTGCCTACAGGCTATACAACTAGTAAAGTGTTGTATAATGTCTATACTTTTTACCACTACACTATACTGTCTCTCAAAAGAAGCTTTCTAGAAAAATATAGGATCAGTCAGACTCCTCTGGCACACAAACTTGAGCATACTCATGAATCAGGATTTCACTATATTAAATTCAATAATTCAGCAAAATGAAGCAAGTGTTTATTAGGTACCAGACACTATGCCAGACATTGGCTTTAAAAGATGGTGAAAAAACAAATATGGTTCCTTCACTCATGGAACTTAGAGTCTACTGAAGGAAGGTGTCTAGGCAGGCACTGAGCATATAAACAAACAAACACGTATATTTATTGTGATGAATAATTTGAAGGTAAAAAAAATAGGATGCTATGAGAAAGAAAAATGGGGGAGGATACATGATTTAAATTAGAACATCAAGGAAGGCTCCTCTGAGGCAAGAATATGTAAGCTAAGTCATAAGAATGAGAGAAGTTGAAGCAGGCTGAGTGAGCAAAAGTTATTTTCTATGTAATCAAATATATTCATCTATTCCCTTCCAAGTGGGAAGTGCCTTTTCTATTTATTATCCCTTGACAGTCTTTCATCACCTCACGATGCTATAAAGATTTGCCTATACTTTTTCTAACGGTAACAAAATACAACATTGATAAAGTGTGTACTATGTGCCAAACACTCTTCTAATTGCTTTACATGCATTAATTCACTTAATCCTCACAATAACCTTACCAAGTAACTACTTTTATTACCTCCATTTTATAGATGAGGAACCTAAGGCATGAATGGATTAGGTGACTTGGCCAAGGTCACAGAGCTAGTATCTGATGGAGTTGGAGTTTGAAGCCAGGCATGCTTAGCTTCAATCTATACTGTCTTGCAAATGTTACTATTTAATTTTTACATTTAGATCTTTAATCCACCTGTAACTCCTCAGTGCATGCTATGAAAGTTTTTCTTCTAAATGGCTAGTCGACTGTCCCAATACCATTTGCTGAATAAGTATTATTAATGCCTGCTTTAAGAAATACTAAATTCTTACATAATCTTGAACTGCTCTCTTGGCTTTTTATTATTATGTCTGATTGATTTGACTATCTCTGTACTGATACCAGTCTGTCTTAAATACTCTATCTTCTTTAAACAAAACAAGACTTCAACTTAGATTTTTTTTCAACTTCATCTAAAATATCCTGTTTTTTCTTACTACAAAATAGTGATTCACTTTTATGTTAACACACAATAATACTTCTATTCATGAGGACTTGTGGCATGATAACTAGAATTCTGCTGTTTACTCCAAATTAGATGAAGTTGCAGCATCAAACATATTTTGAACACCTACTCTGTTCCAGGTAGTATGGTAGGTGATGGGAACACAAATGAATAAGATGGGTCCCTGCCCTCAAAGGAGTTCATGTTCTAGAGAAGGGGACAGAGAAGTAACTCAGACATGATGGTGCTGTAGGCTGATAGGGGTTAAGTATAGGGAGCATCTAAATCAGATGGGGAGAGGGCGCACAATGAAGTCTTCCACAGAGACACTGTAGCTTGAGTTGAGTTTTAAATGGCATGTGGGAGCTCACAGGATGAAAAGGTGAGGAAAAGTCATTGCAGGCAGCAGAAATAGCTTGTGTGAAAGCCAGGGACGCTCAAGGAATTGCCATAGGTTTGACCTGCCTGAAGCATGGAGTTTGTATTGGAACATAGCAAGGTATGAAGCTTGTAAAGTAGACAGAAGCCATTTCATGACGGCCTTTATACGTAATAGTAAAATGCTTGGATTTTGTTCTAAAAGTAATGAGAAGCTAAAGGGTTTTAAGGAGAGAAATGGCATGATCTGCTTCCACTAGTCATACTCATCTAATTAACTAATGGGGAAGTGTCCAAAGATAATAGTTTTGGGGTACCTGAATGGCTTAGTCAGTTAAGCATCTGGATTTCACTGTATTAAATTCAATAATTCAGCAGAATGAACCAAGTGTTTATTAGGTACCAGACACTATGCCAGACAGGGTTGTGAGATGGACCCTCATGTCCTCAAGCACTGGGCATGGCACTTGCTTGGGATTCTCCATCTCCCTCTCCCTCTGCCCTTCCCCACCCCTCTCTCTCGCTCGCTAACTCTTAAAAAAATAAAATAATAGTTTTATATAGAAGTATGGAAAATTAAAAATGAATAAAGAATATATTTATGTGAGTCTGTGATCACAGAAGCTCACCAGCTGTGATCAGAAGCAGAGCTATACTTCTTCTCCCTGATCTTGGTATATATAAGCCATCAATCATTTCATCTATGCCCAGGACTTGAAGTGGACCTTTGTTTATATATAGCTTCTGTATGAAGAGAAATGAAAGTCTACTTCAGCATTTGGGCATTGCTGAGGATTCACTGACATGGTCTATGGCTTGTGTACAAAGATCAGGGAAAGAAAGTGTTAGAACTCAGCTGCTTGGCACTGCTGAATGACCCTCACCTCTTCCTATGCAAAGCTCTGCTAAGTCACACAGAGACGCAAATGATATTGCTGGAATTAAACAGTAGGCTCCTATTGGACCCAGACCCAAGGGATCCTACTGAAGGGAGAGAAAGGATAAGCTTCATAGACCCTTAGAGGTTAGGTTCTGTACCAAGGCATTTTTTTAAACATTTCATTGAACCCTTATGGTCAAAGCATTAATAGATTGTATAACAATTGGGACTCTCTTGATTTCAATGGATAGAGAAGCCCACTTAAACTGGTCTTTTGAAAAGGAGAATTTTTTAAGAGGGGAAGGGAAACACTGATTCACATAAACGAAAATCTCAAGGATGAATCTTGCTAACTTTGGGCAGAGCTTGATGCAGTGACTCAAATGTCACCAGGACCTGAAACTCTCAGACTCATGGTTTAGATCTGGTTTATTCTGAGACAGTCTCTCTCTTGGCAATTTTAAAATGGCCACAGCAATGCCAGACTTACATAACCTCAGTTTCACATTCAGGGGAAATTAGTTTCTCTTCCCCAAAAGTCTTGGGTACAACTCTGATCTGATTATATATCCATCCAAGAACCCATCCATGTGTGACCGGATAGATTAAAAAAACAAGACCCATCTATATTCTGCCTACAAAAGACTAATTTTAGACCTAAAGACACATTCAGATTGAAAGTGAGGGGATGAAGAAACATCTATCATGCAAATGGATGTCAAAAGAAAGCCAGAGTAGGGGCACCTGGGTGGCCCAGTCGGTTACATGTCCAATTCTTGGTTTCAGCTTAGGTCTTGATCTCAAGGTCATGAGCTAAAGCCCTGTGTCGGGCTCTGTGTTCAGTGTGAAGTCTGCTTGAGATTCTCTCTCCTTTTCCCTCTGTCCCTCCCACTTGTGCACTCTCATTCTCTCTCTTAAAATTAATAAATAGATCTTTAAAAGAAAAAAAAAGCTGTGGTAGCACTACTTATACCAGACAAAATAGACTTTAAAACAAAGACTGTAACAAGAGACGAGGAAGACACCATAAAGTAATAAGCAGAACAATCCAACAAGAAGATATAACAATTATAAATATTTATGCACCCAAGATGGGAGCACTCAAATACGTAAAACAGTTAATAACAAACATAAAGGAACTAATCGATAATAAATACAATAATAGTAGGGGACTTTAACACCCCACTTATATCAGTGGACACATCATCTAAACAGAACATCAATAAGGCTTTGAATGACACACTGGGACAGATGAATTTAACAGATATATTAAGAACATTCCATCCCAAAAAAGCAGAATACACATTCTTTTCAAGTGCACACAGAACATTCTCCAGAATACATCACATATTAGCCCACAAAACAAGCCTCAGCAAATTCAAGACCAAAGTCATACCATGCATCTTTTCTGACCACAACACTATGAAAATAGAAGTCAACCATAAGAAAAAAATCTGGAAAGACCACAAATACATCGAGGTTAAATAATATATTACTAAACAATGAATGGGTCAACCAGGAAATAAAAGAAGAAATTAAGAAGTACACAGAAACAAATGAAAATGAAAACATAATCATCCAGAACCTTTGGGATGCAGCAAAAGTGGTTCTATGAGGGAAGCTTATAGCAATACGGGCCTACCTCAAGAAGCAAGAAAAATCTTAAACAACCTAATCTTACACTTAAAGGACCTAAAAAAAGAATAACCAATGAGGCCTAAAGCTAGCAGAAGAAAGGAAATAATAAAGATTAGAGCAGAAATAAATGTTATAAAACCAAGAAAAAAAACAATAGAACAGATCAAAGAAACCAGGAGCTGGTTCTTCGAAAAAAATCAATACAATTGATAAACCTCTAGCCAGACTTATCAAGAAAAAAGAGAAAGGACTCAAATAAAATCACAAATGAGAGAGGAGAAATAACAACCAACACCACAGAAATACAAATAATTTAAGGGAGTATTATGAAAAACCATATGTCAACAAACTGGACAACCTAAAGGAAATGGATAGGTTTTTAGAAACATATAAACTAACAAAACTGAAACAGGAAGAAATAGAAAATTTGAACAGACTGATAACCAGTAAAGAAATTGAATCAGTAATCAAAAATCTCCCAACAAACAAGAGGCCAGGGCCAGATGGCTTATAGGCGAATTCTACCAAACATTTAAAGGAGAGTTAATACCTATTCTTCTAAAACTTCTCCATAAAAAGAAAGAAAAGGAAGAAAAATTTCTAAATTTATTGTATGAAGCCAGCATGACCTTGATATCAAAACCAGATAAAGACACCACTAAAAAAGAAAATTATAGGCCCATATTCGTGATGAACATAGATATAAAATCCTCAACAAAATACTAGCAAACCGAATCCAACAACACATTAAAAAAAATTCATTCACCACAATCAAGTGGGATTTATTCCTGAGTTTCAAGGGTGGTTCAATATTCCCAAATCAATCAACATGATACATCACATCAATAAGAGAAAGGATAAGAACCATATGATCGTTTCAATAGACACAGAAAAAGCATTTGACAAAGCACAACATCCATTCATGATAAAAACCCTCAACAAAGTAAGTTTAAAGGGAATATATCTCAACATAATAAAGGCCATATATGAAAAACCCACACCTAACATCATCCTTAATGGGGAAAAACTGACAGCTTCTCCCCTAAGGTCAGGAATAAGACAGGGATGCCTACCCTCACCACTTCTACTCAACATTGTACTGGAAGTTCTAGCCACAGCAATCAGACAACAAAAAGAAATAAAAGGCATCCAAATCAGAAGGAAGGAAGGAAGAAGTCAAACTGTCACTATTTGTGAATGACATGATACTCTATATAGAAAACCCAAAAGACTCCACCAAAAAACCGCTAGAATTGCTAAATGAATTCAGTAAAGTCGCAGGATACAAAATCAATGTACAGAAATCTGTTGCATTTCTATATACCAATAATGAAGCAGCAGAAAGAGAAATTAAGAAAACGATCCCATTTATAATTGCACCAAAAATAATAAGATGCCTAAGAATAACATAACCAAAGAGGTGAAAGACCTGTACTCTAAAAACTATAAAACACTGATCAAAGAAATTGAGGATGACACCAAAACATGGAAATACATTCAATGCTCATGGATTGGAAGAACAAATATTGTTAAAATGTCTATACTACTCAAAGCAATCTACACATTTAATGCAATCCCTATCAAACTACCGACAACATATTTTTTAAAGATTTTATTTATTCATTTGACAGAGAGAGAGGGATAGCAGAGCAGGAACACAAGAAGGGGGAGTGGGAGAGGGAGAAGCAGGCTTCCTGCCAAGCAGGGAGCCTGATATGGGGCTCGATCTCAGGACTCTGGGATCATGACCTGAGCTGAAGGCAGACGCTTAATGACTGAGCCACCCAGGTGCCCCCCCAACAGCATTTTTCACAGACCTAGAACAAACAATCTTAAAATTTGTATGGAAACACAAAAGACCCCACATTAAAAAAAAAAAAGACCCTAAATAGCCAAAGCACTCTAGAAAAAGAAAAGCAAAGCTGGAGGCATCACTATTCCAGACTTCGGATGATATTACAAAACTGTACTCATCAAAACAGTATGGTATTGGCACAAAATAGACACATAGGTCAATGGGACAGCATAGAAAACCCAGAAAAAAACCCACAACTGTATGGTCAATTAAGCTTTGACAAAGCAGGAAAGAATAAGCAATGGGAAATAGTCTCTTCAACAAATGGTGTTGGGAAAACTGGACAGCAGCATGCAAAAGAAAGAAACTGGACCACTCTTTACACCATACACAAAAATAAACTCAAAATGGATGAAAGACCTAAATGTGAGACTTACAACCATAAAAATCCTAGAGGAGAACACAGGGAGTAACCTCTTTGACATTGGCTGTAGCAACTTTTTTCTAGATATGTCTCCTGAGGTAACAGAAACAAAAGAAAAAAAAAACTATTGGGACTACATCAAAATAAGATTCTGCATAGCAAATGAAACAATCCACAAAACTTATAAGCAACCTATAGAATGGGAGAAGATATTTGCAAGTGACATATCTGATAAAGGGCTAGTATCCAAAATATATAAAGAACTTATAAAATTCAGTACCCAAAAAACAAATAATCCAATTTAAAAATGGACAGAAGACATGAACAGACATTTCACCAAAGAAGACATACAGATGGTCCACAGACACATGAAAAAATGTTCCACATCACTCGGCATCAGGGAAATACAAATCAAAACCACAATGAGATACCACTTTACACCAGTTAGAATGGGAAAAATAAACAATACAGGAAACAACTGTTGGTGAGGATGTGGAGAAAGGGGAACCCTCTCACACTGTTGGTGGGAATGCAAACTGTTGCAGCCACTCTGGAAAATGGAATAGAGGTTCCTCAAAAAGTGAAAAATAGAACTACCCTATGATCTAGCAAGTGGACTACTGGGTATTTACCCAAAGAATATAAAAACACTAATTCAAAGGGATACCTGTACCTCAATGTTTATAGCAGCATTATTTACAATAGCCAAGATATGGAAGCACCCCAAGTGTCCATCAACTGATGAATGGATAACAAAGATATCCATTCCAATGTGGAATATTACTGAGCCATAAAAAGAATGAAATCTTGCCATTTGCAGCAACATGGTTGGACCTAAATATAACATTAAGTAAGTCAGTCAAAGGAAGACAAATACCATACGATTCACTCATATGTGAAATTTAAGAAACAAAACAATTGATCAAAGCAGGGAGGAAAGAGACAAACCAAGAAACAGACTCTTAACTATAGAGAACAAATTGATAATTACTAGAGGGGAGGTGGATGGGGGGATGGGGGAATTAGGTGATGGAGATTAAGGAGTGCACTCGTGATGAGCAGTGGGTGACATATGGAATTGTTGAATTTTGTACACCTGAAACTAATAAACTACTCTATGTCAAAAAAAAAAAAAAGAACTCATCCATATGATTAGGAAGGTGATTGACAGCAACTCTCCTATGACTGGGAATGAAAGCAGAGAGCAAGGAAATTTGATTTTTTTTTTTTAAGAAAATGGCTAGATGAGGAAACTGAGGCCCAGAGAGGTTAAGTGATTTCACCAAGGTTTCACTGGCAATGACTAGGAAAAGAGGAATTAGAACCTACTCTTGTTTAACTCCAATGTTCATGTTCCTTTTACCACACCACATTGTCTTAAGAAATGCATCTTTTTTTAAGATTTATTTATTTTAGAAAGAGAGAGAGAGGAGGAGCTGAGGGAGAGAGAATCTCAAGCAGACTCCTTGCTGAGCACAGAGCTTGACACAGGGCTCGATCTCACAACCCTGAGATCATGACCTGAGCGGAAGCCAAGAGTCAGGCACTCAACTGACTGAGCCACCCAGGAGCCCCAAGAAATGTATCTTAATTGGACTTGTCAAGAAACCTCAAAACCTGACATTGTACATGATACAGTCACTCTAATGGAAGGGAAATGCAACACAGATCGTTCCAATCAGAGGCAAATTCAGAAACCTTCTCTGTCTGGCTTTGAAATGTCTTTTAAGATCACTGTCATAGCAGATGTACCTTCCTAACAAAGAAATTTCTTGGAGACCATACTGAATGAACAAGAGAAAGAATCTCAGGCTATTTACTGAATGATTTCTAATGATTTAAAACCAGATTTATCCATACATGTGTCCTTTGCTGTATGTATTAATTTTGGGTGTGGAAAAAGCGCACATTTCCTAAATCAATTCCATTGGCTTATAATGTATAAAGAGTACAATCCCTGAAGACAGAAATGAATTTGACTCAGTTTCACCACTTACATGCTGTATAACACTAAGCAAGCTATGGTCAGTCCATCTGTAAAGCTGGTTTACAATTCATAGAGTTGATGTGATAGTTTGATGACATAATATGTATAAAGTGCCTGGAACATAGTAAGGGCTCAAGAGATGGAAATTTAATGGACCCTTGTTTTTCCCATTGGCTTATACACTAATTTTAGAAACAAGGTGACTTGTGTAGGTAAATCTTCCACAGGTAGTAATTCCTTTACTTTCGTTTTCTCTTTGCTTGTGTCCACAGTGAATGCCAAATAGGCAATAATTTGTCAAATGCCCTAAGAAGTGCTCTCCATTTTAGGAACCTTATGGTAAGTCTCTTTGCAGAAGGAAAATTCCTCTTGTGATGTAGTAAATCAATCACTAATTGATATGCTTTCTATGTTCATACATTTCTATGTTCAGGCAAGTTGTGCTTGCTTTAAATCCTGGATAAAGGGTTATCCTGCATAATGATTTACAGACCCTTCTCTTTCAGAGACCTTTTGAACAGAAATGACTCCATTTTCTCAACCCCGTCGTTTAAGGGAAGTGTTCTAAATGCATTTCTACCACCTCTTTAAACAAAAACACACTATTTGAGGGGGAAGAGGCCAGAGGTCTGAGATTGGGTCAGCCACTAATGTACTGAAGTCACAGAGACAGCCCAGAAAGAGCAAATAATTCAAGAAGGGAGAAATACTGGTAATTAGAGCATCCCAGCTTTATGGCATTAATAATACTTAAGGGACGCTGAGATTTACACACACAATTCAACAGTCTAGTTAAGGAACAGTACAGCATTTAATCATGAGTGGGGGGAGGACAAGGTTCCCTGATACATTAGACTTGTGATTGCATAGCACAGGGCCAAAATACATCTGAAAGTCATTTCTTTCTATTTCATTACAGTTTACAAAATCCATGCCTAATTTTAGACATTAGCACTCCAGACTAGATGTATAATAGCCTCTATCTAATCCTATGAACCATTACAACACAGTTTATAGTATCATCCACAAGAGCCTGGTGGAGCCACATCCTGGTTATGAAATACAGGGCTATAAAGCAGATGGGAATCCAGGGAAGGCTGCCGACAAGCTGAACTGAGTAAGTAGCACTGAAGCATCGCATTAGTGGAAAGTTCATGACAGAAAGGACATAGGTTTACAAACTGAGGCATCACCATGACCTGTAAGGGGGAGGGCACTAAAACTGAATTTAAGGGATTAATGACCAAGAGAGAGATGGCAAAGTGATTTTTTAATCCTCTGATTGAATAATAAAACATTGAGAAACAAATATCGTTTTTTAAAAAAACAGGATATTCCTAATTATCGAATGCTCTGGGACCCGTTAACAGCTACATTTTTCTAATACATACATGCAATTAAATAAAATGTGTCGATGTGTTAGGTGTTTTAAAATCTGGTTGGAATATCAAAATAATCCCTCCAAATAACTGAAACATTAACAATCAAGGAATACTGACCAGAAAAAGATCAATGTGATGATCATTAAAAAGAAAAAAAAAAACAGTGAGTGATGAAAAATTCTCTTCCTAAATAAACTTGCTAATACTGAAAATCATCTTTGATCTGGAACACACTAACTTGGAATTTTTGAAAATCTGGACAGAAATAAAATTAGGGATTAATATTATACTAATATGTTTTAAATATTAGTGAGCTAACTATGGAAGAAATATGACAGAGCAGCATGTTGAACTGACTTACAAAAAGTATACACCATAGCAGCACTAACTAATGAAATAATTGGCATTCTAACTACAAATAATTCATATATTTACTAAGGTAGGCTTAGCAGGACCTCTGCTTGATGACATTGTAAACTTATTGTTTCTTCTTAAAAGTAACACAATTCCCCTTTTTAAAACAGAGTTTTCAATTCATTTGAATGGCCTGATAATTGTTCCTGATATATGAAGAACCAGATGATCGACAATACCATTAAAAACTGAGTGCAAGAGATACATGACAATGTAAAAAATGGGTAACACTAGATGATGAAATCACAGGTAATTTTTTTTCTTTGTGCTTCTCTTTATGTTCTGGAGTTTCTATAATGAGCTTGCATTACGGCTGTAATCAGAGGAAAAAGATTTTATTAGTTATTTCAAATTGGCTTTCCCCTTTCAGTCCAGCCTACTGTTAGATTATTCCCCCTGCAAAAGCATGTCACTCCCTGTTATAAATAAATAATAAACAAGTCCCATGTATGTATGTTTTTAAATCTTTATTGCTACACCAACACTGCCCACAGAATGAACTAGAAATGCCTTAGCTCAAAATGCTCAGTTCCTCCTCAATATGATTGCAGATTCTCTTCCCAGTCTTATCTCCCACCACCCCCAACAGGAATCCTGCATTGCACACAAACACTCCCTGTGTGTTTCCATCCCACATTTTTGCCCTCACTCCTTTTGCTTGGACCTTCTGTGCATCCCTGCTTATTAAATCATCCCTATTCTCCAAAGGCCATCTCAAACATCACAACCTCCAGGAAACCTTTTCAGATGATTCCAGTTGCATATACTTTCTCCCTCCTTCAAATCACTATAGTATTTTGTTCATTCCTCTGTTATAGCATTTCTCATATCCTGCCTTATTATAATTACGTGCATAATCATCTTCTCCCCAGCCCAAACTAGGAGAGCCTGAAGGACAGGACTGGATCTTATTTGTTGTATCGCCCACAGGACCAAGCAGAGTGCTTTTGTAAAATGGCAGTGTTGGTTGGATTAAATTAAATCCATTGCTGTTGCAACAAATATATTATTAGGTTAAATTACGAGGAGCCTAAGCCAAATATCTTGAGCCAATAAGGCAAGGTGAGAATTGTAAAAATAAGAAGCTAATCCAATACAAGTTCAGAGAAGTAAAATGATTTGTCACCCCCCTGACTTTTAGTTATCCATAAAGCTAGGATAAGAACTTGCCACATACTTTGTCCTCGAGGCAAACTGGTGAGGATCAAAAACAAAAACAAAAAAAGTCAACAATCCCCCAACCTAAGATTCTAGACCAGAAGTTTTCACACATTTTTCTGACTTCAGAAGGAATGAAGGAAGGAAGGAAGGGAGGAAGGAAGGAAGGAAGAAAGGAAGGAAGGAAGGAAGGAAGGAAGGAAGGAAGGAAGGAAGGAAGGAAGGAAGGAAGGAAGGAAGGAAGGAAGGAAGGAAGTGCAAGCTCCTGTGACCAAGAAAACAGAATTAAGAAGAAAAAAGGATGGGACACCTGTTGCCATATCATATTCTCTGAATTTCCAGTCCTGAGCACAAAACCTATCACGTAAGGACTTAATTAACGTGTTGAACTAAGCTGAACTCCCTACACTGACAAAAAAAAAAAAAAAGCATATTAGGAGAAACAATTGTTAAATACTCTTGTTGGAACTAGCGTTTATTATTCTTTGTATTTAGCATTTACTTAACATTTAGTATCTGCCATTATTATTCATGTAGTTCCATCATTTTATAGATGACTACCTGTTCATTTGTGTAAAACCAACCAAAAACCTTAAAACCCAAGGAATGAATCAGGCCTAAGACTCCATCTATCAATTAAATTTTCTCTAGGCAGGCTCTTTTCAAAGCCGGCAGTCTCAAAGCATGATTTCCCTCATGCATTTCTTCTTTAAGTTAACAGTATTTCAAAACTGACTCCAGACCCAAAACAAATATCTGAAAATAATGCCTAAAGGAAGACTGCAACTCTGTGTGTGCATGTATGTGTGCATGGAAATGTGCACGTGTGTGTGTGCGCGTGTGTGTGTGTGAGAGAGAGAGAGAGAGAGTTTTTAAAGTGGGTTATAATTTTTAATGAATTTTTTGGATAATGAAAAGGAAAAGGTGATTTTTCTCTCTAATGAAAAAAGGAAAAATAATATTTTCTGTAGCAAGGTATGAAATGACTCAATAGACCCAAAGTGACATGTAGAACATGATTGGGTTACATATCTCTGAAGCTAAATTCAGTTCTTGAGTACAGGAAGCCAAATATTTCAGTCCGAAGTTCTCTTACATCTGTCTTCAGAAGCCAACATTTACACTTCATCATAAAAATGCTTTTGTGCCACAAGTAACTGAGTTTGAAATCAGATGAATAGCATTATTGCTTATGTATCATACATGTAAAACAAATTAGCTTTCTTGATTTATTGTAGACAAAAAATGATAGTTTTTTAAAAACAAGACTGCTGAAAAATTGACCTTTCAGTCTACAAACATACCATTTAATTTACAAGAGAAGTAAACCCTTTTGAATTGTATTTACCCAGTTACTTTAATAAAGGTTAGACCTTTCAAAAACAATTGTAAATGTGGCATTTAGCTTCTCATATTTTCCAAAGCATTACTTGAATCTTGAGATTCAAAAGAAACAACTAAGAAAATAACAATAAAGCAACATTGGGGTTCCCCCCAGAGTAAAATAAAACGCACAATCTCCAGATTAAAATCACAGATTTAAAAATTTTACATTTCGGAGACTCAGTAGACTCATCAGGTTTCAGGAAATTCCATTAACATCTCCTGTGGGGAAAAGATGGCCGATACATTCATTAATTCATTCATAAAGCAAAGCTTATTACTGATACACACTGGTATTAGTTACTGAAAGCTGATGATTATTAAAATACAGAAGCACCATCGGGTAATGAAAAATACAGTAATTAAAATCCAGGAGGTGAAATCTCACATTAAAATTCAGAAAGGTTTTATTTTACTCATGGTTTTGTACAAAAGAAGTTAAATGTGAGCGTTCCTGTTAAACCACTGTATTTTGAAGTATTCAGCTTTTTACTAATGTGACAAAATTTATCATGTCTACTGATAGTGCATAGTGCCCTCTTACAAAATGAGTTGCACTTCTATTTTCCTTGGATGGGATTCATATTGTCTGAATATAACAAAATCTGCTCAGGGACACAGTGTATGGCAAAAAAAATGTGGACTTTGGAGACAGATAGATACAGTGGAGTTCTGATTTTGGCTGCCCTTTACTAGCTGTGTGACTTTAGACAAGTTACGTAAACTCTCTGAGACTCAGTTGCCTTATTTCTAAAATGAAGATAACAATTTCTGCCTGACCAGGTTACGTACAATGATGTCGGTAAACCGTATAATGCTTAGTACTTCGTAAATGCTCAATAAATGTTAAGGTTCTTTTTTTCCTTCCATACTTGTACAAAGATAGCAAATCAAACCGGTGTGACTGAACAAAGTAAAAAGAATTTAAAAAATTGAATTCAGTGGAAAAATAAAACCTAAGTATGTCATTTGGATTCTGTAATATGTAAGTTTATTTCCATTCCCCTGGAAAACTGTTAAAATATATAGGAGTTTTCAATGCCTGCCATTCCTTCACAATCAATGGCAAGATGCCACGACAACTGGATAATTTCCAGGAGTTATGTTCTGGAATGCCTATAAGAAGCTCACTCAACGTCACTGCCTAAATCTGGTAAACTTCTTTCATTTCTGGGAAGACATCAGCATTAGCCAACTTACATCTACATATAAAGCTGTCCCAGGTCCATTTTGCAATAACTGTCTTATAGGACAGATAGGCAATTTGAGAACCAGGTTTTCATTCTGGGTTGTCCATGGTATTATCTAAGATATATAGGGTAGGAAACCAGATATAAAAAGTATCTAATGATCCTATAGGTCTTTGACTACCTGATCACCAGCAGAATAGCTTTGTGGATTTACAAATGCTTCAAGATAGCAGAGTACCATCAGTCTCAGGATTGACATATCTAAGCATTCATATTGTGAGACCCCCTAAGACCGTGGACCTTGCCTGTCACCCCATGGCTTAAGTTGGCCTTTGTGGACTTGATCCCATTTGTGCATTAATTTATGGTGTCTGCCAGACTCCACTATTTGGCTGTGCCCAACATCTAAGTCTTTCCTGGCCAGCCCCATTTCCAAATTCTGACAAACCTGTCCTGGTTTCTTCTATATTCATCTTCCTTAAAGTACTTTAACTACAAAACACTTCCAGGGGTTTTCAGAATAGAAATGATTTAACAAATGTCTTGTGAGGGTGGGGGTGGGTGGGTAGCCATACATTTGGTCAAAGAGAGCATATTAAAGAGTAAGGTGGAAAGTTTGGTCTAACAAAATTAACAGAGAATTGGAGAACTCAATACATTACTGTCAGATTAATGCTAATCTTATGATTTGTTAACATAAAGGTAGCTTAGAAGAATAAATATTGCACTAAATTTTAAAGTAATACTAATACCTAACTCACAAATTATATTCTCTAAGAATTTATATGGATCTTAAAAATAATAGTCATGAAAAATAACTTAAGCTATCTCCTGCTTGGTTAGACCCAACGTTCCCTAAAGCTTTCCCATGTGAGAGCCAGTGAGAAAAGAGTATATTGTCCATTAATAAACTGTTCCCAGAAGCCCAGCAGTGAACAAGGTACTACAGACTGGCCCTAGGGTAGCATCAGAATCCCCTAACAACATTCCAATCATCTCTGAGAATATTTTCCTGAGTCTTTCTTCAAATGAATATTAAGAATCTCTCCCCACCTTTCAGCTCTCTTATCCCATTTTCCCCATTCTTAAACTTAGCCACTGATCACCCTCACAGTTATCGGCCAGGCAGAATTCAGAAGTCATAAAATGTAGACCTGAAGGCCAGATGCTGCCCTCAGACATGTTTTGTCTTGCACAGTACTGTTCTAAATTGTGTATATGAATACCTTTAGATGGATGGCTGCCCTCTGATTAGAACAGTTGCCACAAATTCCAAATGTAGAACCAGCCAACATCTAACATCACATTGTGTATTAGTCCAGTCAGTATTTGTTTCACCAGGGCCTGATGCTAGTAACCTTGTTGCTGGTTTACTCTCAGTACAGGCTTAGTAGCAGTCTCAGTCCTATAGCAGGGCAATCATAGACCCTTCTAACAAAACCTTAGTGATTTCATCCCAATGGGCTCCATGCTCCTATTGCTGTTCACTCCCATTGCTCAATGCTTCCCTATATCTCAACACATAGTGAGCAGGAAAAAAGGAATGAATGAACCAGATCTCCCAAGGATACTCATGAATGCATATTTGTATTAGGAGTCCATACAGGACAGAGTCATGTCCCAGAGTTCATGCAACACCAGAAAGACTGGTGTCCACTAATCACAAGCTTTTAGGGAGTATTTCATTTATTAATTCACTTATTCATTCATCATCTATCCAATTTCTCACCCATTGAACAAATTTCACTGAGCACATGAAAAACCTTGAGATGAATACTTGGAAAATTGATTCGAGGGAGACATAGTTCTTGTCCTCAGATTTTTTAGAAGGAAAATGGCAAAAGAAAATTCAAGAAAGATGGGTATTTCAATAATCCTCGCAGCTGACTTTCTATAGACATGTTATAAGTGGACCCAGACATGGGGCTGAAATTCAGGGAGTCTTCACAGTGCGGTGGGGGGGGGGGGGGGCAGTAGTGATGACAAAATCAAGATACGGGTCAGTCCTATGGGAATGAGGATGTTGGGCAGGCTACCAAGATAAGGTCTCCAGCACAGGAAACAAGACATTAATCAGAGCCAAGATATAAAGTAAGGACTGGCTCTCAGAATAAGACAGTTGGCCAATTATCAGAATGAAAGGAAAAGGTCAGGGCTAGCCTGGCAATAAAGAGAATTGAGGATGAGTATGAGAATATTGGTCTGGAACTGCTGAAAGCCTCTGGCAAAGATACATCCTAGAGTCAAAATGGACTGTCCTGCTGCTGCTGCTGGAATGGTGGAGGGAAGGAAAGAAAAAAAGGAAAGAGGGATGCAAAACCTTACCAGTCAGCATCACATCCACATGGATGACTGGCTAGCTGGTAACCTACCTCTCAGAAGATAAGAATAGATGAGACAGCCGCAAAAATGCCTTCTTTCCTGGGGACCCAGTACTTTGTAAGATCAGAGATGCATCAACTCCATAGAAAGAATTCAAATGTCATACATTCAATTAATCGTAACACTTATCACCATAAAGGTCCTTGAAAACTGTAAATTTCTCTTTCAAAAGTCAAATCATTTTAAATCCGCTATGGGGTCTTGCTATTTAAGTAAACCACGAAGTTAAACCTTTTGTAAAGTTGAGAATCTCTTGTGTTATGTGCTAATTTCTCCTCTGATTATGTTTGTTTGTTTGTGTATTAGATCCCTTCAAGTGGGAACCTTTCAGGATGAGGGGTGATGTTGAACTGAGGCACCACCCGTGAGAGTTAAACATGCCTCATATTGCCAAGCTCAGGATGTGACATTTAAAGGGCAGTGATTCAAGGTTGTTTCCATGGCCTCACAGTCCAAGCGAGAGTGACACAACTTTGCAGACACATTCATAGATATTCCAAAGCAAAACAAGGTTGTTCCAACCCAGAGCAACACAGGGCAACAGAAAGACCAAGACCAGGGAGGGAGTGTGGGGATTGGAGGAGTAGGTATCATCAGAGAACGCACAGCAGCCACCATTCGAAGCAAAGCAAAGTGACTCAGGGTAAGGCCAGGAACAGTGTTGGAAGTACTAAGGGAAGTCACCCATGTCAAGCTGAGTTGGTGCCAAAATTGAAAGTGAAAAATGGGAACAGATTAGGAACATAAACAACAGAGGAGGTCTTAGACAAAGGCCCTACAACCAAGACTGATAAAAGTCTGGAAAATTGAGAACATGTGGAATGACCAGTTGGTTCCTGTTTGCCTGGGATTGAGGGGTTTCATGGAAGGCAGGGCTCTCCGTGCTCAACAGGATAAACTGGGATGGTTGGTCACTCCAGGTGCATCTGGTCCCAGGTAGTAGTTAACAAGCCAGGTGGAGTTAAAGATGTAGAGAGCACTTAATATAGGTGCCCCTAGAATCTATAAATACTATGTGATCACTGGTCCAACCTAGTGCATTCATTTCCTACGGCTGCTATAACAAAATATGACAACTTAGTGGATTAAACAACACAAATGTATTACAATTCTGGAGGACAGATGTCAGAAATGGAGATCACTGGGCTGAAACCAAGGTGGCAGCAGAGCTATGCTCCCTCCAGAGGTTCTGGGGAGAATCTGTTTTCCTTGCCTTTTCTAACTTCTAGAGCTGCATTCTTTACATTCCTTGACTTGGGGTCCCTTCTTCCAGCTTCAAAGCCAGCAGTGTAGCATCTTCAATCTCTACTTCCATCTTCTTATCGCCTTCTGTCTATCTCTGGCTCCTCTTACATCTCTCTTATAAAATCCTTATGGTTATGCTGGCCCACACAGGTAATCCAGGATAATCTCTCCAGTTTGAGAGCCTTACCTTGATCACATTTGCAAAGCACCTTTTGTCATCTAAGGTAACATTCACCGGTTCTGGGGATTGGGGCATGGACATACTTGGGGGGTGCAAAGGACCAGTTTGGGGGCTGGGGTTGGCAAGCGTGCAGAGATGCAGGATGACAGTGAGTGTTGAGTTAGCATGGCTCAGTTCTCCTTCAGCTCTACCCAACCCTACCCATATTTCTCCAACACTGACAACCCTTAAGTGTGGGGGCAACAAACAGGAGAAAGCAAGAAGAGAAGGTAAATGGGAGAATGACCACAAGGGGAATAGATCTAGGAACTAGCTACACCCTAAGATCTAGCTACACTCACCACTCTCAGAACATGCCCATCATGTCCCACCTCTAAGTTTTTCTTCAGTTCTCTCCTACGATCATGTTTGTACGGTGCTTTCTAGTATATTGATTATTTTAATTACTTTTTAACAATCCTCACAATAGTCCTGCCATGTACTTAATATTCCTCACATCTTGCAGATGGGAAAACTGAGGCTTAAAAGTCAAGCAGTTGGGAAAGGTCACCCAGCTCCAAAGTATAGATCCAGAACGCAGAAGAAGAAAGTGAAGAGAGGGGCGGTCTGGGTGGCTTAGTCAGTTAAGCGTCTGCCTTCAGCTCAGGTCATGATCTCAGAGTCCTGAGATTGAGCCCTGCGTTGGGCTCCCTGCTCAGCGGGGAATCTGCTTCTCCCTCTCCCTCTGTCCTTCCTCCGCTCATGCACGCACTCTCTCAAATAAATAAAATCTTTAGAAAGAGAAAAAGAAAGTGAAGAAAAAATCCTTAGAAGATCTGGAGTGGAATTCTCTAGACTTCCCACTCAGAAAAATGCTGACAGAGGAGACACACTTGCTAATGGGTAAATAGCTAATGGGTAAACACAGAGGACACACAACAAACAGGCCAAGGGAATGGAGGGCAGGAATATGCTTCCTATTCTAATGGGCCCAATCAAAGGGAGCATGGAGTTAACACTTAATTTGTTCATTCCTCATGTTTGGAAGGTGAATAGTATTATTATTTAGCCTAAGCTATAGAAAATTTGAAAAATTCAGTGTGGTAACCAACTTCTTGCTAACAAATCAGTTACCCTGCATTTCTAGAAGCCAATAAACAGTACATGCACATAGCGATTCCACAAAGTCAAATATTCCTTAATACGGAAAGAAGGTAAGGAGAATAAATGGTTCAAAGGAGATAAAGAGGGATATGAGGTACAGGCATGGGAAGTGAATGACAACCCAGTTGTGTTGAGGCTGAATCTGTATAAATTGGGAACATATCCAAGGGGGTTGGGGTCTGTTAGCATCAAAAGTTTTGGTTAGTTTTCACTGTTTGTGTTCCAGAAAGAAATTAATCTGGCAAACATTTGTTGAGGTCCCACTGCCTCCTAGGCACTGGATTAAGCTTTTACATGTTTGTTCATTCAATCCTCCTAGAAGTTCTACAAGGCAAGTGTTATTATTTCTAGTTGGAAGATGAAGAATAGGTGGGGAAATGTTGACTAGCTCACCCCAATGTCATATGGTTAATAAGTGACAAAGCTGGACGTTAAACCCAGGTCTTCTGCCCCAAAGTCCTATGTCCATACAGAGCAAGTCCTTAATCACACTGCCTACTTTTGAAACTATTAAGCTGCCTCAGTTTCCACCAATGTTACTGAGAAGGATGGGGGCTGGGTAAACAGATTGAAATAAGCACAAAATTTATTAGGTTGCTTTATGCATAGGAGTGAATTCTCGTCACCCAAGACCCAACCCATAAAGAAACACTTCTGATAGATACACAACTGAATTACAGGCATACTGCAGATAGAAAGGACTGGAAAAGAATACTTCTGGAAAATTGCTATTCAGAGCCTTACACCCATACCTCAGTTAATGCTTACAGATATATTTGCCAGTGTATGGACTGAAAGTCAAGACCAAATCACTCTGAGAAATTAAGCTATCCTACTGATATTTGTAGTTCTCTGGTGCTTATTTTCTGAATGGCTTCTTCATTCTTTTCTCCAAATGGGAAAAATGGCTGACATCATTCCAGAGGTGGGTACAGTAATGAGGATTAAGAGGAAAGACTGGATTCTCTGTGGGCCAGCAGACCACTCTGAGCAACTTTCAGAATTTGATCCAGGTTGAACAGTAGCAAGGCTAATATACCAAGAATATTCCTTTCCACCTATTCCTATTCCCTTTATAGAAATCAACCAGACTATTTTAGCTTTCAGGAAAATAACCCCAAAAGCTGCAGGACAAATGCATGATTTGCCTAGAAAAGAGAGGAATTTGGAGTGGCACACTTAGTATGGAGAAATAGGTAATTTCAAACAATTTGAAGGAGAAAAAAAACAGTCAAATTCAAGAAACAGAAATGGTCAAAGCAGTTTTCTCTCTGGACTCTTCACACCACATTAAAAAAAAGAAAGAAAAAGAAAAAACCTTAGTCTGAATAAGTAAGAACAAGTTAAGCGATGGTTAAGAAATCAAGCGGACTCCTGGAGTAGAATGCAGAATGGTCCCAGTCAGCAGCCAAGAACAGAATACAGTGGAGGTTCCCTCTGTGGCTTCTCCCCAGGACAAGGTCAGCCCTAGCCACTCCTTTGAATCTTTCATCAGCCTTCTTCTAGCACTCCTCCCCCCTCACACAGAGTTCCCGCTGGCCCCACTAGGCCCAGAGCTGCAGCATTCAACAGGATTGAAACTGCCTCATGGGGCCAATCTCCTTGCCCCAACACAGTTTTCAATGGCAATGTTTAACTCGTCAGTATCCAGCATTCATATATCTTATCTAGTAAATTCTTCTGCTTTCGCCCAAAGGACTGTCACTAATGGGGACATGTCAGACAATGAGATTGACTGGCTCAGAGCTGAGTTTCTAAGATGCAGTTTAAATAGTGATAGCCACTAACTAGCTAAATGAAAATCCCTCCGACATTTTAATGTTAGACTATTGACTGGAGGGAATTCCAATGCTTCACCAAAGAAAAGAGCAAAGCAAACACTTTTGCTGATAAAAGTGATGAAACTTTTCAAACACTGGCTTCGTTTTGGCACAGCCTTCAGTTCCTCTTGCAAGGTCAGACATTGGACTGGTGGGAAAGCGATGTTGCGCCATCCCCAGAGCCCTGAGGCAGACCTGATTTAAGAAGAACTTGGAAAGGGGGCGGAGCAAGATGGCGGAGGAGTAGGAGACCTGGATTTCGTCTGGTCTCAGGAATTCAGCTGGATAGGGATCAAACCATTCTGAACACCTACGAACTCAACAGGAGATCGAAGACAAGAAGAGTAACAATACTCTGAACAGAAAAGCGACCACTTTCTGGAAGGTAGGACGTGCGGAGAAGTGAAACCGAGGCGATATTCGGGAGGATAGACGGCGGGGGAGGGGGCCTCCGTCGGCCGCTTCTGGCAAGTGCTAGAGCCGCGGAGCACAAAATCGGAACTTTTAGAAGTCGGCTCCGCTGAGGGATGTCGCTCCAGTGGCTAAGTGGGGGGTGGAACCCTCGTGGGACAGTGTGGTCTCAGGACCCTTGGGGTCACAGAAAGACCGGGGGTGCCTGAGTGTGGCAGAGCTCCCAGGTATCGGAGCGGGGAAGCCGGCTGCAGAGACGGAGCCAAGGCGCGGGCTCTCAGCTCGGGGTGGCCATAAACTGTGATCCGCGGCCCAGTCGGGCCACTGCTCCTCCAGCAGGGACCCAACAAGCAGCAGAGCCGGAGAGACTCCCCTTCCTCCCCCGGGAGGAGCGGCGCGGGAGCGCACCACAGGGATCTGCTGGGTTTGGAGACTCCACACGGGGTCGGGTGCCAGAGATAGAAACGCTCGGTCACAGGCCAGGTGAGCACAGAGTGCGGCCGGAGACCGGGGAGACAGGAGTGACTGCTTTTCTCTGGGGGCGCACTGAGGAGCGGGGCCCCGAGTTCTCAGCTCCTCCGGGCGGAGATTGGGAGGCCACCATTTTTGCCCTGGTCCTCCAAAGCTGTACCAAGAGCTTGCAGGGAACAAAAGCTCCTGAGAGCAAACCCCAGCAGCTTGCTTAGCCCAGACTCACAAGGGCGGGGCAATTCCGCCTCCAGCAAAGACATTTGGGAACCACGGCAACAGGCCCCTCCCCCAGAAGATCAGCACGAACAGCCAGCAAGCCAAGACCAAGTTTACCCATCAAGGAGAACGGGAGAACTCCAGCGCTAGGGGAATACTGCGCATAGAATTCATGGCTTTTTTACCATAATTCATTAGTTTTTCAAAGTTAATTTTTTAACGGTTTTTTTTAATTTTTCTTTTTCCCTTTTTCAAACAACATCTTATCAATCCCTTTTTTAAAAAAACATTTTTTATTTTTCATTTTTAGAGTCATATTTTTATCCCTTCATAGTAGTTACCCTTATTTTTGGCATATATATATATATAAGTTGTTCTCTCTTTAAAATTTTGAGATACAATTTCTTCTAACAGATCAAAATATACCCTAAATCACTAGTGTATGGCTTTGTTCTAGTCTTCTGCCTGATCACATTCTCTCCCTTTTTTTTCTTTTTTCTTTTTCTTTTTAAATCTTCTTTCTTTTTAAAAACAACTTCTTATCAATTCCTTTTATAAAATCTTTTATAATTTTAATCTTTACAGTCATCTGCCATCCCTTCATTGTATCAACCCTTATTTGTACATATGTAAGTCTTTCTTCCTTTAAAATTTTAGCAGGCACTTTCTTCTAACAGACCAACATTATGCCCAAAAGCTAGTGTGTGGCACTGATCTATGCACTAGCCTGATCATATTTGATCATATTCTGGTTTTTTTTTTGTTCTGTTTTTGTTTGTTTTTATCTTTTTCTTTTTCCTTTTTTTTTTTTCCTCTTCTTTCTTTCCCTTTCTTGTCCCCTGGTTTCAGGTCTTTTCTGATTTGTATAGAGTATATTTGCTGGAGACATTGTTAACCTGTTAGCATTCTGTTCTCTCATTCATCTGTTCTCCTCTGGACAAAATGACAAGATCAAAAAAATCACCTCAGCAAAAAGAACAAGAGGTAGTACCGTCTGCCAGGGACCTACTCAATACTGACATTAGTACAATGTTGGACCTAGAGTTCAGAATCATGACTTTAAAGATACTCGCTGGGCTTGAAAAAAGTGTGGAAGTTATTAGAGAAACCCTTTCTGGAGAAATAAAAGAACTAAAATCTAACCAAGTCGAAATCAAAAAGGCTATTAATGAGGTGCAATCAAAAATGGGGGCACTAACTGCTAGGATAAATGAGGCAGAAGAAAGAATCAGCGATATAGAAGACCAAATGATGGAAAATAAAGAGGCTGAGAAAAAGAGAGATAAACAACTACAGGATCACGAGGGCAGAATTCAAGAGATAAGCGATACGATAAGATGAAACAACATTAGAATAATTGGGATCCCAGAAGAAGAAGAAGAAAGAGAGAGAGGGGCAGAAGGTATATTGGAACAAATAATAGCAGAGAACTTCCCTAATGTGGGGAAGGAAACAGGCATCAAAATCCAGGAGGCACAGAGAACCCCTCTCAAAATCAATAAAAATAGGTCAATACCCCGACATCTAATAGTAAAACTTACGAGTCTCAGAGAAAAGAGAAAATCCTGAAAGCAGCTCGGGAGAAGAGATATGTAACCTACAATGGTAGAAACATTAGATTGGCAACAGACCTATCCACAGAGACCTGGCAGGCCAGAAAGGACTGGCATGATATCTTCAGAGCACTAAATGAGAAAAATATGGAGCCAAGAATACTATATCCAGCTAGGCTATCATTGAAAATAGAAGGAGAGATAAAAAGCTTCCAGGACAAACAAAAACTAAAGGAATTTGCAAACATGAAACCAGCCCTACAAGAAATATTGAAAGGGGTCCTCTAAACAAAAAGAGAGCCTAAAAGCAGCATAGATCAGAAAGGAACACAGACAATAAACAGTCACAGTCACCTTACAGGCAATACAATGGCACTAAATTCATACCTTTCAATAGTTACCCTGAATGTAAATGGGCTCAATGCCCCAATCAAAAGACACAGGCTATCAGATTGGATTAAAAAACAAGACCCATCAATATGCTGTCTGCAAGAGACTCATTTTAGACCCAAAGACACCCCCAGATTGAAAGTGAGGGGGTGGAAAACCATTTACCATGCTAATGGACACCAAAAGAAAGCTGGGGTGGCAATCCTTATATCAGACAAATTAGATTTTCAACCAAAGACTGTATAAGAGATGAGGAAGGACACCATATCCTACTTAAAGGGTCTATCCAACAAGAAGATCTAACAATTGTAAATATCTATGCCCCTAACATGGGAGCAACCAATTATAAAAAACAATAACAAAAGCAAAGAAACACATTGACAACAATACAATAATAGTGGGGGACGTTAACACCCCCCTAAATGAAATGGACAGATCATCTAAGCAAAAGATCAACAAGGAAATCAAGACTTTAAATGAAACACTGGACCAAATGGACTTCACAGACATATTCAGAACATTCCATCCCAAAGCAACAGAATACACATTCTTCTCTGGTGCCCATGGAACATTCTCCAGAATTGATCACATCCTAGGTCACAAATCAGGTCTCAACCGATACCAAAAGATTGGGATTATTCCCTGCATATTTTCAGACCACAGTGCTTTGAAACTAGAACTCAATCAAAAGAGGAGAGTCGAAAAGAACTCAAATACATGGAGGCTAAAGAGCATCCTACTGAAGAAGGAATGGGTCAACCAGGAAATTAAAGAAGAATGAAAAAAATTCATGGAAACCAATGAAAATGAAAACACAACTGTTCAAAATCTTTAGGATACAGCAAAGGCAGTCCTGAGAGAAAAGTATATAGCACAACAAGCCTTTCTCAAGAAACAAGAAAGGTCTCAAATACACAACCTAACCCTACACCTAAAGGAGCTGGAGAAAGAACAGCAAATAAAGCCTAAACCCAGCAGGAGAAGAGAAATAATAAAGATCAGAGCAGAAATCAATGAAATAGAAACCAAAAGAACAGTAGAACAGATCAACGAAACTAGGAGCTGGTTCTTTGAAAGAATTCACAAGCTTGATAAACCCCTGGCCAGACTTATCAAAAAGAAAAGAGAAATGACCCAAATCAACAAAATCATGAATGAAAGAGGAGAGATCACAACCAACACCAAAGAAATACAAACAATTATAAGAACATATTATGAGCAACTCTATGCCAGCAAATTAGACAACCTGGAAGAAATGGGTGCATTCCTAGAGATGTATCAACTACTAAAAGTGAACCAGGAAGAAATAGAAAATCTGAACAGACCTATAACCGCTAAGGAAATTGAAGCAGTCATCAAAAATGTCCCAACAAACAAAAGCCCAGGGCCAGATGGATTCCCAGGGGAATTCTACCAAACATTTAAAAAAGAATTAATACCTATTCTCCTGAAACTGTTCCAAAAAATAGAAATGGAAGGAAAACTTCCAAACTCATTTTATGAGGCCACCATTACCTTGATCCCCCAAAGCAGACAAAGACCCCATCAAAAAGGAGAATTACAGACCAATATCCTTGATGAACATGGATGCAAAACTTCTCACCAAAATACTAGCCAATAGGATCCAACAGTACATTAAAAGGATTATTCACCATGACCAAGTGGGATTTATCCCTGGGCTGCAAGGCTGGTTCAACATCCGCAAATCAATCAATGTGATACAATACATTAACAAAAGAAAGAACAAGAATCATATGATCCTCTCAATAGATACAGAAAAAGCATTTGACAAAGTACAGCATCCTTTCTTGATCAAAACTCTTCAGAGTATAGGCATAGAGGGTACATACCTCAATATCATAAAAGCCATCTATGAAAAACCTACAGCGAATACCATTCTCAATGGGGAAAAGCTGAGAGCTTTTCCCCTAAGGTCAGGAACGCGGCAGGGATGTCCACTCTCACCACTGCTATTCAACATAGTATTAGAAGTCCTAGCCACAGCAATCAGACAACAAAAAGAAATCAAAGGCATCCAAATCGGCAAAGAGGAAGTCAAACTCTCACTGTTTGCAGATGATATGATACTGTATGTGGAAAACCCAAAAGACTCCACCCCAAAACTGCTAGAACTCATACAGGAATTCAGTCAAGTAGCAGGCTATAAAATCAATGCACAGAAATCAGTGGCATTCCTATACACCAACAACAAGACAGAAGAGAGACAAATCAAGGAGTTGATCCCATTTACAATTGCACCCAAAACCATAAGATACCTAGGAATAAATCTAACCAAAGAGGCAAAGGATCTGTACTCAGAAAACTATAAAATACTCATGAAAGAAATTGAAGAAGACACAACGAAATGGAAAAACGTTCCATGCTCATGGATTGGAAGAACAAACATTGTGAAGATGTCAGTGCTACCTAGAGCAATCTACACATTCAATGCAATCCCCATCAAAATACCATCCACCTTTTTCAAAGAAATGGAACAAATAATCCTAAAATTTGTATGGAACCGGAAGAGACCCCGAATAGCCAGAGGAATATTGAAAAAGAAAAGCAAAGCTGGCGGCATCACAATTCCGGACTTCCAGCTCTATTACAAAGCTGTCATCATCAAGACAGTATGGTACTGGCACAAAAACAGACACATAGATCAATGGAACAGAATAGAGAGCCCAGAAATGGACCCTCAACTCTATGGTCAACTCATCTTTGACAAAGCAGGAAAGAATGTCCAATGGCAAAAAGACAGTCTCTTCAACCAATGGTGTTGGGAAAATTGGACAGCCACATGCAGAAGAATGAAACTGGACCATTTCCTTACACCATACACAAAAATAGACTCCAAATGGTTGAAAGACCTAAACGTGAGACAGGAGTCCATCAACATCCTAAAGGAGAACACAGGCAGCAACCTCTTCGACCTCAGCCACAGCAACTTCTTCCTAGAAACATCGCCAAAGGCAAGGGAAGCCAGGGCAAAAATGAACTATTGGGATTTCATCAAGATAAAAAGCTTTTGCACAGCAAAAGAAACAGTCCACAAAACCAAAAGACAACCGACAGAATGGGAGAAAATATTTGCAAATGACACATCAGATAAAGGGCTAGTATCCAAAATCTATAAAGAACTTATCAAACTCAACACCCAAAGAACAAATAATCCAATCAAGAAATGGGCAGAAGACATGAACAGACATTTTTCCAAAGAAGACATCCAAATGGCCAACAGACACATGAAAAAGTGCTCAACGTCGCTTGGCATCAGGGAAATCCAAATCAAAACCTCAATGAGATACCACCTCACACCCATCAGAAGGGCTAAAATTAACAAGTCAGGAAACGACAGATGTTGGCGGGGATGTGGAGAAAGGGGAACCCTCCTACACTGTCGGTGGGAATGCAAGCTGGTGCAGCCACTCTGGAAAACAGTATGGAGGTTCCTGAAAAAGTCGACAATAGAGCTACCATACGATCCAGCAATTGCACTACTGGGTATTTACCCCAAAGATACACATGTAGGGATCTGAAGGGGTACGTGCACCCCTATGTTTATAGCAGCAATGTCCACAATAGCCAAACTGTGGAAAGAGCCAAGATGTCCATCGACAGATGAATGGATAAAGAAGAAGTGGTATATATACACAATGGAATATTATGCAGCCATCAAAAGGAATGAGATCTTGCCATTTGCAACGATGTGGATGGAACTGGAGGGTGTTATGCTAAGTGAAATAAGTCAATCAGAGAAAGACATGTATCATATGACCTCACTGATATGAGGAATTCTTAATCTCAGGAAACAAACTGAGTGTTGCTGAGTGGTGAGGGGTGGGAGGGATGGGGTGGCTGGGTGATAGACATTGGGTAGGGTATGTGCTATGGTGAGCGCTGTGAATTGTGCAAGACTGTTGAATCACAGATCTGTACTTCTGAAACAAATAATGCAAGATATGTTAAAAAAGAAAAAGAAGAAGATAGCAGGAGGGGAAGAATGAAGGGGAGTAAGTCGGAGGGGGAGAGGAACCATGAGAGATGATGGACTCTGAAAAACAAACTGAGGGTTCTAGAGGGGAGGAGGGTAGGGGGATGGGTTAGCCTGGTGATGGGTATTAAGGACGGCACGTTCTGCGTGGAGCACTGGGTGTTATGCACAAACAATGAATCATGGAACACTATATCAAGAACTAATGATGTAATGTATGGTGATTAACATAAAAATAAAAAATTAAAGAAAAAAGAATTTGGAAAGAAAAAAAAGAAACAAACAAAACAAAACTCCCTGCAGGACCTCTAGATCATTGTTCTCCATCCCTTTGCCTTTATGAACTGAAGACCCCTACCATATACAAAATGCTTGAGAAAGAGATGGCATTAAAACACTTGCAGGCATTTCTAAAACAGAATTTTAAATCTCAGATTGTGGTGGAGAGTAATCCCCAAGGGAAAAGGCCCAGCACCTGAACATCACGATGGGCAAGGAGAAAGAGTCTTGTTTACCTACTGGGATGAGTGCCCTGAGTTCCTTGGGGTTCTGGACAAGGACCGTGGGTATATGTGCTTGCATTTTATGGGAAGGGTGGATAAAGAAGGTTGAGAGAAATGAAGTGTTGCTAAAAGTGGAGGGAGCATTCAAGAAAAAGGTCATTGACTTCCCAGTCTTCCTGGGTCTAGTCTAGGTGCCAGTGGAGGAAAGAGGTGTTGACAAACTTCCTAAAGCCCCCTCCTTAGGCTTGAGGGCTCCCTCTACTAGGCTGCCACTAAAAATTCTATTTCAATCAAGTCACTTGCTGCCTGTTTATGGAAGTCAGTAATAAATCTCCAAGCCAACTGAAAAGGGGTTTGTGCTATATTTTAAACCAAGCTTCTGCCACATCATGTGTCACCTGGAAAGAATGACAGCCTCCAACATGAGACTAGCAAATTCCAGCTGAGTCAGGTATCTTATAAAACTTCTGCCAATCACTGTACCCACCCCAACTATCAGCCCCCAAATAAAACAGCTTTAATTATGCATAGGGAGTGAGGGATGTTGTACTTAATTTTCATAAACTCCCAGGCAAAAAGATTCTGAACAAGTCAAGCCAATCTCAACTATATTCCCAGGATGAAGGACTAGTTGGCTTTCTGCTGATTTGTTCTTTAATAATGGCAAGTTCTTTTTAAAGCAAGATCTATCATTTATAGGTGATGCCTTTGTTTAGAAAATTGTCTCAGTTCCATGAGGAAAAAATGACAATATTCGGTAATGAAGGAAAATTGGCAATTATTATCTTCATATCCTGTCATTACAAATCCCTATATTCTTAAATGTGTCCTGAAAAACTCAACATGACATTTGCCTTAAGCCATTAAAACCATTTTTCTCTCCCTCCTTCCTTATGTCTTCCCCCCATCTTTTGCTCCTCGCTGCATTTCCTCTTGTGTCCCTCTTCCTCCTAGCTTTCCCTTTCTCCCTCTTTCCTGCCCTGTGCCTTTTCTTCTCTCCCTCCCTGCATTCATCCTTCCCATTCCTCTCAGTGACTTGAAGGAAGCTCAGATCTAGACTGACAGTATGACCTTAGGCACTTCTCTCTGCAGAGGTCTAGGCCTTAAAAAAGTCGACAGCACTAGAGTTGACATAACTAGAAGAAATAAAACTGGAAAAATAGAATACTGTTCTAAGGGTAGAGTGGGATGACCCTGAGGAATTAAGAAACCTAAAAGATATTTCCACTGGGCTCGCAAAGGACTAGCTCTGTAATGAACACCTCAATGTATAACATCAATGGCTAGCTAGAAGGTAATAGAACAAACTCTTGTCAATTTGGGGTCTCATAAGGTACAGATGGAGACTCTTTGGGAAACGGAAATATGATTTTGTTGAGTAAATATTTTAAAGCTGTTTTTTTCTGCCAAAGATTTTCCAAGTCTTGAGAGAGAATCATAAATCTGTGATATTTTCAAACCAAGAGGGAAGAGTATACACTTTTGAGTCTTAATCACCTCTTAGCCCAACCAGGAAACCAGAAACTATTTTTGATATAGTCATTGAAGTAGAGGGTATTTAAGACAAGAAATGCATTATACAATTGATGGAGGAGCTGAGAAGCCAAATAAAGGGAAGGGATTAGCAACAGCAGGAGATCACCACCACCCCTACAACTGCAGAGGCAAAGAAGGGAAATGTTTTTTTCTGGAGCCCAGGGGCCAGAGATACCCAGAAGAAGCTAGAACCCCATCAAGCCTGTCTGGTGGGAGCTGGAGCCACAGAGGAAAGGCAGTCACTTCCTAAAGGTGCTGCCCCAGGCTGGAGGGTTGGGGAGAGTGGTAAGAAATATCATGGCTTCTTCCCTCCTCCTGCTCTCCAGTCTCCTACCTGCATCTCTCTTTGGCTGAACACAGCCAGAAGCTAGTTTTCACTGGAGCCTGAGATATGTAGTCTGCAGAGGTTAGCATTCCTGTGCTACTAAGCAGGGTAGGGGAAAGGCAAGGAATGAATCTGGGGGCAAACAGGTCCAGAATTGGCATACTCATTTCCCTTTCTATAAATTAGGAACAATAGTACCTACCTCCTGGATTGTTGAGACTATTTAATTAGGGAGTCTACGTAAAGTGCCTAACATACTGCCTGGTACAAAGCAGCACTCAATACATGTTAATTTCCTTTCTTAGTTCCAAGAGCTCAAGAAATTCCTACTTTTTTCAAAATGCCTGGATCCACCTGGAACTAAATACTGTTTATATATTCAGAGCCCTTTGTTTCTAAGACAAAATTAGGTAATGTGGAAAAATTTTGCTTATATTTTCATCTGTGCTAATTTCTAACATTCCCTTTGAAAGGAATAAAATTATTTCTTCCCAAATGGTCATTTCAGATTTTTTACTTTCACACCAGATCAGTGTCCTAGTTTACCACATAAGCTATGTTCTTGCCTGATTTTGATGTCTGATAGGGTCCTATAAATTGATTGCTCTTACGCTATCAGTTTGCAATAGCAATGGTCCAGATCCAAAGGAGTTAACGAAGTCTACTAGTGAATACTAAAAGGGGGCTTTTGTGATGAGGAAAGTCCCTCAACAAAAAGCTAACTGAAGATAAACATCCCCACTGTCAAACACCAGCTGAGCCCAAAGCCTCCTGTTTATGTTAGAGAGACCTCTGTCTTATCAATGTGTCCTTCAGCCTCATAGACCAGCCATGAATATTTCAGCAAAGAAATTTTGGAAAACCTTTGCTCGCTTTTCAGAAAATAAAAATGCAAAGGCTGAGACAGAGGGAATATTTAAGCCTCATGCATTGTCATTTGAGATGTTGATCATGAAAAGAAATTTGTGTTTCAATTGCCTATGCTGCCACTTAGGAAATCCCATCCCTAAGGGACTGGAAAATTGTGGAACTTGGAGCTGCCATTGACATTTAAGCTAGACATAGAGGAATGGCGACCGCAGAAGCTGTTTGTGAGGGAAATGCAATTTGCAGCAACAGAGAGCCTTTAAAACTATCTGTGGCTCTCCCTCCATCCCCCAACTCTCCAGCTAACAGATGAATTCCCAAAGTCAGGAAAATTACACAAGGAAACAAAGATCAAAAATGATGGAAGCCATTTTTTCAAAAGCTGAAGGTATTTTGTAAATAATGTTATTAATAATAACAAAGGTAGGAGAAATAGAGTTTCTGCTATGACTCCTGGATTCAAAAGGAAAAGAAGAAGACCCTCATAGAATATCAGCATTGAATGGGAGATCAGGGAATTTTTCATTTTACCATTAACTAAATAACTAGCTGGAAGGCTCTGTGCAGGTCGCATCAGTTCTCTTGGTTTCTGTTTTCAATCTGTGCATAAATGATGGTGTTAGCCAATGATTTCGAAAGTTTCTAATAATGCCAAGATGTGAGGGCCAATAGGCAGAAACTTTATTTTAGAATTCTAATATGTAATGAGGAGGTCAGCCTGAAGGCAAAAGGAGGGGTGGGAAAGGGGAGGGGACAGTGCTGTTTGTATTCCTGCTGAGCCAGAATAAATAATGATCTTCATTCTGTCAACAAAAGGCTTAAATCAGCAGACTAGGTAGACAGTGTCAGTAAGGACTTACAAAGATTTGTCCTTGGGGTTGGCCAAAAGTTGACTCTAGTAATACAGTCATTGTCCACATGGAATATCCGATTCCCAACCACTTAGCCCTGCCTTGCTTCAAAATTGTTTTTGTGAAGATGGTAAAATAAGATAAAATAATAAATGAATCTAAGTGTTACAACTCTTTAGTATCCTTGCCATGTTAGAAACTTGTCAGCGCTGAACACTAAGATGTAACTGATCCTGTCAGGAGGGTACATTTTGATGGAAGAATGGGGAATGACACTGACAAATAACTTGGTGACCTATCAGGTAAGGTTTCAAGATCTACTAATAGATAGTATTCTCTTTGTTGAGGTTATTCCTGCTACCCCTGCAGAAGGCCCTTGTTGAAATTGTTCTTATTTCCCAATATACCAGTAAGATAAATATGGTTTAGATCTCTTGCTTTGGACTATGCTTCCCTTCTTTAAATCACCCTTTAAAACTCCCTTTCCCTGTGTATCATAAACTCAGACCCATGCAAGATGAATTCTAGCTAATCGGATAAATCAATGAAATTGGTTAGTGAGCATTTAAGGCCTAATAGTAACATGAAAATATATTTATATTGCTTTCGTGGTTTAAAATATCAGCCCTGGGGTAAAACAAATATGGTCTCTGATCCCAGCTCTGCCACTTTTATAAGCTGTGTAACCTTGAATAAATCATTTAACCCCCCTGTGCCTCAGTTTCCCCTTCCTGAGCAACTGAGTAGCTCTTACCTCACAGAGTTTTGTGTTACATTAGATAAAGCATCAAACAGAACACCTGGTACAAAGAAGGTATTCAGTATCTTGCCCCATCCCTTCCTTCCTAATTTTTTTTTTTTTTGCCAGAACAATTTTTTTTTTTTTTGCCAGAACAATTTACTTGTACTAGCTCTCCATGGTATTCTGTTCTGATTCCACCTGTGCAATTAACCAGTGATCATGATAAGGAACCAAAGCCCAATATGTTGGCACCAAATATGCCCTGGAAGGCTATTAACCAAGATTGCAACATGGTTCCATCTCCTATTCCAGAGATTCTACTGGCTTTTGATGCCTCAATTTATCCAGAGTAGATGGCAATTTAACATTTCCTGGTTTGTGGAACCCTTTGCCAAAGCCTTTTAGTGAAGCTAATCAACATTTAAGGAACTGCAACAAGAGACAGTAAAGGGAGGGTCCAGAGTTTAGAATCAAGTCGTTCCAGGACAAAGCCATTCTTTGTTAGTGCTCAGGAAATATGTAGGCTGTCTTCTGCAGAGTGATAATAGCACAGCTCTCCTACTTTTTTTTTTTCCAACTATTGCACAAGGGCCTTCACCCTCTCAGAATAGCTACTCCAGACATTTTCAAACAAACTCACCCAAACCCTTGGACACTAATACATCTAAAGGGCAGGGGATAGAGAGGGCCAGGCATTAGCTTAGAAACACCTTTGTTCATCAGGTCATTACTAAGACAGCTAGCTGATTCCTCTGGGGTTTAATTCACAGAAGAGCAAATTGTAATTTTCCGACAGGAGTTGAGGAGCTGGCTGTGGCCATCACCTTTATTACTCTAGACAGCCAGGCACTCACAATTGTCAGCATGCCCTCATGCCACTGCAGGGGAGGTCCATCCCAATGGGCAGCATGGGGAGAACGGACAACATTTTTGATGGCTGCTTATTAAAGACATACAACAGAATCATCCCACAGCATAATGTTGACCTTTTGGTCTTTAGAGCATGACTTTGCAAATAAATCTGGTGCCTTGATAAAATTCATGTGACATCAGGCCTCATCTGAGTGCCACAGCTGTTAAGACACTAGAAGGTCAGGTGCCAAATAAAGCCCTATCAGGACCTCTCTTGATAACAAGGAAGACCAGATGTGAGGTTGGGCTGACAATCTTACCTCACTAATTTGAATAATGTGGAGAAGACTGTTCATTAGTGTAAGTCTAAATTCCATATTTATGAATCTTTAGAGCTTTAGGACATTCAAACATATCCAGTGACTCAGGAGTCTATAAGTAAGGGTTCTTTAATGCAGAAATAAATATTTTAAATTAACCGCTAAGGGCCAAATACATAGTTAAGCCAGTAAGTGCTATAGGTGTTTTCCAGTCCTAAAGCGGTCGAAGTGGGTTTTATTGGAACAACAGGATTTGAGTTAGGTCACAAGGGAAGGGCAGGACTTAGAAAAGCAAAGAGGAGAGGCAATGATTTTTCAAGTGTGTTAGTCCCTTGAAGTTCAAGGGAACAAAGGCACAATCAGGGCACTTGGGTGACGAGAGAAGTAACCCTCCAGTGTAAGACTATGTGGGGAAGTAGGGAAGTACAGGAAATGGTCTCAGTGTTTTCACAGTCAGGCACTGTGTGGACCTTAAAGATCTTTTAGGATGTGCAGTTTTAGTAACTGAATTGCAACCCTAAAGATCCAGCAAGTAACCAGGCAAGTAGATATCTATTACTTTCAACTCTAATCATTATTTCACATCTTCAACTTTTCACTTTTTCTCTGTTTTTCTCTTTCTAGTTACATCTTTCTCTGTTCCCACTCTCCTACAAATGACTTGATAATCTCTCTCTCTCTCTCTCTCAACTATCTCTCTGCTTATTTGTAGCTTCTGATTATTATAATATCCTGTGTCTCTAGGTTCTTGCCCACTCTTCCATCTACTGACACTCAGACTGACATCTCCTGACTTCCATCTACTGACACTCATGTGTGTGTTTTTCATACATGTGCCACAACACAAAGAATCGAAATGGGCTGGACTATCACTGTCAAGTTCAGAGTACCCCTTTTAGGAGAATGCTTATGCTAAGCCACCCACAGATCACTGACCTGTCTAGATGACTGATTTTGGGTAAGGCCCAATCAGTCATGGCTGAGATGGTACAGTCATCTGGCATAAAGCATGGTGGTGACCCGTGGGGAAGTTCTCAGAAGGAGTCATGAGAGTGACGTCTCACAGTGGGTAGTATATCTGGTTTCACCTTTCATGGTCTGTCCACCAAGCTGGAGCTAAAAAGGTTGTAGTTTACACACATTTGGGAAATAATGAGTAAATCAGTATATTGGTTTGCTAGGGCTGCCATAGCAAAATACCATAGACTGGATGGCTTAAACCACAAATAGTAATTTTCTCACAGTTCTGGGGGCTAGAGGTCCAAGATCAAGGTATCAGCAGATTTGGTTTCTCCTGAACTTCTCTCCTTGGCTTGCAGATGGCTGCCCTCTCACTATGTCCTCACATGGTCTTTCTTCTGTGTGTCCACATCCCTGGTTTTTCTCCATGTGTCCAATTTCCTCTTCTTATAAGAACAGTCAGATTGGATTAGGACTCACCCTAATGACCTCATTTCAACTTAATTCCCTCTTCGAAGGCACTATCTCCAAATACAGTCATATTCTGAGGTACTGGAGGTCTGGGCTTTACCATATGAATTTGTGGGGGGACACAATTAAGCCCATAACAATCATCATGACTGAAGAGGAATTGAGGGAATGGGAGAAGGAAATAAGTTTTGTTAAGCACCTGCTATGGGAGGTACTATGCTAGGGGCTTCTATAAGGCCTTTCTTATATGATTCTCCAAAGAACTCCCATGAGAATGGCACTTGTCATTTGAATTTTACAGAAAAAGAAACTGAAGACCAACCAGCTTAAGATTATACAGTAACTGAGTTGAAATTCAACCTCAGCTGTGAATGACTCCCAAGCCAGTATCTTTGCCACTACACACTGCCACCTCCCAGGGCTACTTAGAGGGGTCCCTTCAGAAATGTAAGAATTGACTCTATATTGACACTTATTGCATGGCATATTGCTACATATTGACATTCAGAGAAGACCCTAAACATCAAGGCAAAGAGTATGATAGAGAATCATTGAAGTATTTGAATCGAGAAGAGAAAATAGTGGTACAGAAAGTGATGTTTTAGGGAATCTAGTAAGAGCTGACTTACATTCAGTGTTTGTGTCAGACATTGTAATAAGAGCTTTACATGAATTAACTTATTTACTCATCACAACCTTATGAAATAGATATTATTATCTCCATTTTACAGAGGAAGAGATTGAGACAGAAATGGTCAGTAACTTGCCCAAAGGTCACACAATTTGTGAGTGGCAGAGCTGAGATTTAAACAAAAGTAGTCTGGCTCAGAGTTAACCTGATACAATGTATGAAAGATGAAATATAGGAAAAAGTCTGGACAGAGTGAGACCAATTTAGAGGTTATCATAAAGTCTTGGTTCGAGATAAGGACTGGATCAGGGAGACGGGTGGAAAAGAAAGGAAGGGATGGATTTGGGAGACACTAGTGAAGGATCTCTGCCTCTCACTGTTAGGAATGGGACATCTGCAGGGAAGGAGAAAGACAGAGTTGCTTGTCTGCCAGGTCTTTCTAAAAACTACTCCTAGGTTCCCTGCTTATTCATCCATGACTAAAACAGAAGGAGAAGCAGAACAGAATCCTGCAGGTGTGTTTCTCTAAAGCAGTAGCCTAAACCCACATGACTTCTTTTTCCAATCAAAAGATAGTAATTTTCTAATCTCAAAGGAGAGGCACTTGCCCCCACCAAACAAGAGTCTAACTACCATCTATTGTGTTTACTGGTGATTTATACACAATGGTTTCCTTAGCAACGAGAAACTAACAACTTGGTTGTCTGGAGTTAAAATGAAATTTCTAACATCTCAGAAATTATATTCTAAAAGGATTGCAATATCTCATACAGAATCATGCATTTTACCTAGGATTAAAGAAAATTGAATGTACTTGAACAAAGATATTAGAAGTGGCTTTTATGAACACTGACAATCTCCAGACTAACCAAAGGGCACACATTTCAAAAAATTATGGAGATTTCATGGAAAAAGGTGGAAACTAGATTAATTGTTGACAAACAATCTTCAAAATAGCTCAGTTTCTCATAACAAAATCACCTCTATTTTTTTTCCCACATCATATTCATTCATTTGAAAATGAAGGGGAAAAGAGAATGAAACAAAGGTTTGATGCCTCCTACCTATGTGCTTCCACATACATGATATCTTTTTAGTCTAAAGGTGGCATTTCACCCATTCATTCAACCCAATCATTTTGTTTCCTGCCTCCGGGAAAGATATTTCCTAATGAACACACTTGACTTTCAGAGACCAAACTGGGAGCCAAGTGTAGCCAGTCCATCGGGTGGCTATGTATTGATTGGCATTCAAGGATGGAGGCAGGTCTGGCAGCAGTCAGGGTAGTTGGGGCTCCAGCGACCTAATGGCCAAAATGGTCATTGCTTCAAGGCAAAGCCATGTGGCTCTCTAGCACAGACTGCAAGAATGTCAGAATAGCACTGAGGCAAACAGCTCTGCCAAAGCTTGGTGCCACACTGATGATACCCTCAGATAGAATGGATAGAAAGCAAAGGGCCTTCTATCTTCCAAGGCCTCTGTGGGAACCTGGGAGTGATGATTGAGAGATGTGAAGACCATGATACATAGCAAATTATCTCAGATGAGAATCTCTTGACCTGCAAATATTTCATTTTTTAAATTAGTGATTATAGGTGGAAAATCACAATCAGGACACATTTTATCAAATATACCAATTTCTAAATGCTGGGAATTAGTACTGACCTGGATATTGGGGGAGGCCTGAAGACCAGTTGTGCTTTCTCTATTTTCTTTACAAGAAAGCTATTATCAGGACAACTCATTGTGGAGCACTATTACTTTAAAGAGAAAAACTTGGTCAGCCTTTCCTTCCCCTGGCCAAATTCAATACGAATCATCACCATCATCTCTGTCTGTGTGGAGCCCCTTGAGCAAGATCATTCATCCAAAAGCAACAAAGTGGCCCCTCTCTCAACTTTGCTCTGCCCAATGTCCTGAGTCCCCCTATGAAACTGTACCTAGTTCTTCAGCACTTAATATTCCTCTCTAGTCCTTCTCAATACTTGTTTTCTCTTGCAAGAAAACTCATTGCTAGCAATAAATTTCAAGATGCTACCATGCATTCAAGAGGCAGTGTTTGGCTAAAATGAAATCACATTCTCTGGAGATGGACAGTTCTGGATTTCAGCCATTTTATTCATTACATGAACTTAAGTAATTTTATCTGTGAGTCTCAGTTTCTTTGCCTATGTAATGGGGGAAATAATGTATTACCTCATAGGTTGTTGCAAGGATTAAATGAGGCAATGCACATAAAGAGTGTAGCAGAGTGCTGAGTAAGTATTTGATCTAATGTTAGGTGTTAAAATATTAAAATTAATAAATGTAACCTATGGAAAATATTTATCTTTTTCTTTCCTATTTTGCTTTCCATTATAACAAACCTAAAGGAATAATGAGAATCCATTACAGGAATCCATATTTTTTTCATGTTTCTCCCACTCACAGCAAGTCAGCCCCTTTCCTGTACCTTGGGAAGTAACTCAAAACTGATTTTGACTCAGGTCTTTTTTTTTTAAAGACTGTATTTATCTATTTGTGGGGGGGGGGCAGAGGGAGAAGCGGGCTCCCCGCTGAGCATGGAGCCAGATGCTGGGCTCAGTCCCAGGACTCTGGGATCATGACCTGATCCAAAGGCAGACACCTAATCGACTGAACCATACAGGCGCCCCTTGATGCAGGTCTTCATAGTTGTACATGAGTGTGATGCATGGCTCTGGGTTTAATCATTCAGATATATCAGGTTCAGTCTAGGGCATTAATACCGAAATGCCAAGTACAGCAAGCATAGATTTCCCTGGTCACAGGCTCAGACATGCTTTAAAAAAGTATCTTCCTCTGAGCCACCACCATTCTGCCTAATACAGAGAATTCCAGCCAGTTATGTCCAGGTAAGTTCAGCAATTTCCCAGTCAGTTTAAGTCGGATACTCAGTCATAATCACTCTTTTCCCCCTTGGTTCAATCCCTTCCTCAGGATCAGTGATCAGCTCTGGGGATGTTTGGGAAGGAGGCAGCAGCTAAAGGGAATGCCCCTGTATTGGCCTTGCTTTCTTGGTGCTGCAGATGTAACTCATCCCATCTGTTCCTAGGCATACATTTTGCACGATGCTCCCTTGAATTCTCTATCAGTTGATGTTTGCTGTTTAACAAGCTACCTCAAAACTTAGTAGATTAAAATAACAACCTTTTATTTAGCTCACAACTCTGTGGGTAAGCAATTTGGGCTGGACTCAGCTGGACTCATTTACACATCTACAGTCAGCTGGCAGTCAAGGACCTCATTCACATGTCTGGAGATTGGCTGGCTGTCAGCTGGGATGAGAGAGTAAGCTGGACCACATGTCTTTCATAATCCAACAAGCTGATCACAGAGTGATCTGGAATCCTAACGGAAGCAAGAGAAGGCAAACCCTAATATGTAAGCACTCCTTTAAGTTTCTACTAGCCATCATGTTTTGTTGCCTTGTTGGCCAAATCAAGCGACATGGTCAAGCTTACAGTCAATGTGAAGGATGATATCAAAGAGTATAGAAACAGAAAGTCATGAATAAATGAGAATTAGGGGCACCTGAGTGGTGCAGTCAGTTGAGCATACGTCTCTTGGTTTCAGCTCAGGTAGTGATCTCAGGGTCACGCTCTCAGGGTCGTGAAATCAAGCCCTGCATCAGGCTCCATGCTGAGCCCAGAGTCTGCTCAGGACTCTCTCACCTGCTCCCTTTGCCCCTCCCCCTATAATCATGTGCTCACTCTCTCTAAAATAAATAAATCTTTAAAAAAATTAAAAATAAAAAAATTAGAATTACTACATTAACCTGCCACAAATGGAAATTGCTTGTTTTATTTATTTATTTTTTTAGAGGGAGAAAAGGTGCACACCCAGGTGCGTATGAGCAGTGGTGGGGGAGGGGGAGAAGGAGAGAGTGAATCTTAAGCAGCTGACACAGGGCTCGATCTCACGACCCTGAGATCATGACCTGAGCTGAAATCAAGAGTCAGATGCATAACCAACTGAACTACCCAGGTGCTCCAGAAATTGCTTGTTTTATAATCATTTAGCTCCCACCTAGCTCTCTTGCGTTGATGAGCCAGTGAAAGGTATTTTATATCTCAATTCATGGCAGAGACTATTGAAATCATACACGGAATCTTCTTATCCTGGATAAAAGCACCTTAGAAACATATTGGTTCTCTTTCCCTCATATAACCTCCCCCAGTCGATTCAGGGAACCACAAGACATTTTCATATGGTCTCCCACATTTGTGGAGGGTTCATAGAACTTAGAGGATGGGAGTTGGCAGGTAGTGAGAGTAGTGGAGACTTATCTTTGACCTTTTCTTGCCTAGACCCGTCACACAGTACAGCTGCACCATAAGACTGCTGCACTAGATTGAAAGGAAGTGGATTGCTCAACCAGGCTTCCCAGTTCACTGGTCCTCACCTAGGATATAAAATTCAAATCCTTCCTCCTTTGATTTCTTCAACCTTTAACTGGGATTTTCATCATGTTTTACTACCCTTCATATTTGGCCCAACAGGATGGGGGGATAGAATACAAGAACCTCCAAGTACATGTCTAACTGTCTTTCTACCTCTCCAAAGCTCTTTGTTCTTATTGCTCCCTGCTTGAAAAGTCTTTTTCATGTGTGCATGCATGCACATGCACACACATGTTGCACATGTGATGGACATGGGGAGAGTATGAAAAGGCAGGAGAAAATGTTCACATTGATCTTGTCTTCTTTCTAACTTTTTTCTCAATTATATTTAAAAAGTGGCTTTTTTTCTTTTTGAGTTTAGGAGCTAAAAATTGGTCACCTTTATTTTTGGAACGTAGCCTAATAACTACCCCTATGAATTCTGGAGGCTGTTATTCTGGATGCACAGATCCCGGTCAGAGACTTAGTTCCCATCTGAATTCTGCCATAACTGAAGGCAGAGCCTCCACAGAGATCAGATAAGTCTTGCAATGGCCTTGCATACCTTGGTAGGGAGCAGTAGGGAGGGGAGACCTGTGTTGAGGAATCGAAATGCAATGATTTACTATGGAGAAAAATGTAGAGGCATAATATCTTCAAGTATTAACGGATGGGTTTTTATTCTCTTTTTACCCCTCATTACCCCTCAACATTTCCCATTAAAATTAGACCTTGAGCCTGAGACATTACCTCAGGCAAGGTCCCAATGCATAAAACAAAGAGTCGCATTCTTGGAGTTTACTTTGGAATTGGACCTCTGAAACCCTTGGCAGAGCCACTGTCTCAATAGATAAAGCTGGGGATTACAAAACCCAACATTTTTGAAAGAGAAAAAGGTTTTGAGTTTCAAAAGTTTAGACTTAGTGCAAAGACTTAGAGCACAAAGGTTATCTCATAAACAAGGGAGCTGGGAAGAACTTATGGTGAAAGAAGAGCTGATTTTCCACATCCAAAATGAAATTAAGTTCAATTGGCTAATGAAGGGAGGAGAGTTGAAAGTCATTTCTGGGAAGAGGGGTGATAGAAACCCCTGAAATATTTGGGGAATATTGAGAGCAGAGACCTGTGCTTAACTTCCCTGATGAAGCTCAAGAAAGCAGCAAGTTTTGCAAAAATGGTGGCCAGACAGGTCTAGATATAGAGGACCAAAATGTCTTCCAAATCTCCTAAGACCCCAGAGAGTGATGGGAAGATATGTCAAAGTTATCTGTGCCCTCAAGAAGGGTACAGATGACTGAGAGATGGGTAGGGGCCTTGTAATTTTAATAAGGAAACAGTGAATTCCGTATCAGCAGAGCAATGTACATCTGGTCAGACTGTGGACATTAGGAGACACTGCAATAGGGATAAAGACCAACAATTCAAATATAAACAGGAGCTAAATTCCCCTCCTCAGACACCAAAAGAAAACAGAGAATGATCACTGACAAAATACCGTGCTTTCCACTTTGGTACTTAGATGTTACCCCATAGGAAAAAAAAAATGGAGAACAAAACCTTGATTTTTACTAGATTATTACTTGAAAAAAAATGTTTAATCATACATTTGACTAGTAGTAACTTTTTTTAATTGTCAACATTAAGATTTCCGAGACCAAACAGAATATGGGCTACAAACAATATTGGTGAAGGAGAATCACACTTTTACATCCTTGAATTTGACTATGAAAATCATACCTACGACAGGTTTTCTATTGCTGCTGTAGTAAGTCACCACAAATTTAGTGGCTTAAAACAACACAAATTTATTATCTGATAGTTCTGGAGATCAGAAGTTCTAAAATAAAGATGTCAGTAAGGCTGGATTCCTTCTTGAGGCTCTAGAGGAGAATCTGTAGCTGTTTCCTTAACTTTTCTGTCTTCTAGAGACAAATTTTGGTCCTTGGCTCATAGCCCCTTCCTTCCATCTTCCAGCAGCATAGCATCTTTCCCCACTTCCCCTCCCCTCCCCTTATCATATCCCTTGCTTTGACTCAGACTCTCCTTTCTCTTATAAGGACCCTTGTGTTATATTGGGCCCACCCACATAATCCAGGATAATCTCCCCAACTCAAGATGCTTAACTTAATCACATCTGCAAAGTCCACTTTGCCATCTAAGCTAACATTCACAGGTTTCAGGGATTAGGATCTGGATATCTTTAAAGGGCCATTATTCTCACCTGTCACACAGGATAATCTGAGCTATGACCCAAGACCCAGGAAGATCCACCCTTTTATAGATCATTTTTGGTAAGGACCCATAAAGCCAAATGCTTAGGAGCACATTCTTCTCTACAAGGCTAATGATCAAAGCTGATCTTCAGGCATTATGGATTGATAAGACCCTCCCAGTTGTTCATAGTCAGAATCTGTACCGATTGGTTGGTGCCTGCACAATAGCAGTTGTTAAATACTTTGACTCTCACCCCTGGTGACAATGACAAGTTGAGAAGTGCCACCCTGACAGTGTGAGCAATTAGAGTAAATCCCTAGAGCAAGACAGCCGACAGAGCTAAATGGGCTGCATAAGGCAGAGATTTGGAGGATTAGGTGGATGAAGGAGGTAAATAAAAATGATTCTGTTTTCTATATATATGTCTTGGATAACATCCAAAACAGGCTAGTGTTTTCAGCAATTAAAAAGCATGTATTACATATCTTCATGTCCTCTTCCTTGTGATTTCCAAAGAAGATATAGGTGACTAATTCCCAGACCCCAAGGGACATATTCATTCATTCAACCATCTTCAGTGTCTACTCAGTGTTCGGAGTTATTCTAAGTGCTAGAGATGCTGTGGTAAACAGGACCAGATAGTCTGCCACAAGGCTTTCAAACTTCAGTGTACATCAGGATTGTTTAATAAAATATAGCTTCAAGAGCTGTCCTAAAAAGACAGGTCCCTGAGCCCCTCTCTTAGAGAGGCCTTTTCAGAGGGCTTGGGGCAACTCAGGAATTATCATATTATAAATTACTGACAGTTGTAAGTGGGAATGTTCTTGTGAAAAGGGCTTACAGAGAGGAACTCATCACAATGGCAATGGCATAAAAGAATCCTCAAGGCTAATCACTTACCATCTGTCTTCATTTCTGCTGAACCATACTATGTGTTGGGTCATACAAATACAATGAGACTCAGTTTATGTAAATGCTAACGTGTCTACAGCCTCTCATCTTCATTTGGAATTCCCATGTGGTCATTTGTTACTTTTGGTCAAAACCATAAATCTTGTATCATTGTCTGCTTATTTACTGCAATAACTCTTGGAATAGTCTAGACCAAAAAGTAGTGAGTCTCTAGATCAGAAGATACTCCTCATGGTTTTACTTAGAAGGCAGACTGATCATTTTGACTTTCAACTATTACATCAAAGACAGGCTGTGCTTTATTGTGCTAGAAGTCTTATTTGTACTGATGGCTAGGACACTCAGGAAGTTTGACATCTCTAGGAAAAACATGTTCCACTGACAGATTCTTCTAGAGGAAATTGGCCCACACACAGCCTTTGTTAAGTTGACAGTGAAACACATGATTCTACTTTCCTAGCTATAGTTCTTTTTAGACTACAGATGGACACTGAAACCAAAGAAGTTCAGCCACAGACTTAGAACTGACCTATGGCATGGCCTGGCATAAAGAGATCTGCCCTGAAAGAGGTGAACTGAGTCACTTATTTCCTTTCTTGGTAGTTTAAACAAAAAGCCACAGAAAAAGTCACAGGGTAATTGCAAGTTAGCTATAAGAACTGAATTGAAATGTCATTAACAAGGCAAATCCAGGTTTTGTGCAGCATAGATCTTATACCGTTAGGGCAGGGCAGAAGAATTTGTAGAAAAAGAAACAAAATTTGAAACTAGGTACAAGGCCTGGGAAGGGACTCATGGAAGTGAGGAGCCTTGAAGCTTGCATTCTTTAAGTAGTAGTGTACTAGAGCCAACTCATACCCATTTGTGAAGAATAAAAGTTAAATTTTCAGAATTTAGCAAGCTCATCGATGTCATATTGGTAGCTTGAAATCAGCTGTGGAAATATTCAACCACATAAATTGGAAAATGTGACATATCAGGACATTTCCCTCTCCTCTACTCCAAGAGCCAGCTATTAAACACCAGTACATTATTGCATTTGCTTCTTGATAGGAAAGAACCTATGGCCATCAGGTTGATTCAGTTGGTGGGATAGTTATTAGGAACCATGTGTAAAATGAGTAAGCAGAAGATGCCAGAAGAAAGGAGAAAATAGAGCAAATTCACAGAGAGAAGCAAAGAGATCATGAGAGAGACTCCATCCCTGAGAATCTCCTTTCTGGATGGTATTTTAGTTTAGTTACCAGTCCCAATGAGGCCTAGCTACATTTCATTTTCTCTATTTGGATTTGAATGCCACTTTCCTTTGTCAAATCATCCTCCCTTTACTTGAATTAGCCTGAGTGGGCCTCTATTCCTTGCGAACAACATAACTTTAACCCACAATATTAATGAGACGAGGGAAAATCAAAGATTCTTTATGAAATTGGCTCTTCAGTCACAGACTAGAGCTCTTCCGCAAGCCAAGAATCTTACAAATATGTTTCATTGGGTGGGAAGTTATGGATTACTTGAAGGAAACTCAACCCTTTCTTGATAAATAACTATTTTGAATATATGAAGTTTGAGATGCCTATTAGATATGAAAATGGAGATTTCAAGTTAACAGTTATAAATCTTGAGGTTGGAGGAGAAATCGGGGTTGGATATGCAAATTTGGGGTCATCAGCATATAGACAGTACTGAAAGGGGACTAAATAAAATCATTTGGAGAGAGTGTATAGATAGAGAAGAAAAGGTGGGCCAGCCCTGAGTCCTGGGGCATTTCTACATTTAGAAATAGGGCAGAGGAAAGGAGCCAGCAAAGCAGATTAAGAATGAACAGCCACTAGTTTTGAAGGAAATATGGTGTCCTAGAAACCAAAAAAAGAAGTGGTTCAAGAATAAGGTAGTGGTCAATTGTGTCGGATGTTTACAAGAGATCTATTAACTGTGCCGGAACTGACGATGCAGAACAGAGAGAAGACAATGGCAGGTGAAAAGTCCTTGAGAAGTCAAGAGCAGATGGGATCCAGAGCACAAATGGAGGGACTGCCTTTGATAGAAACAAAGAATATACAGAAGTAGGTTAGATAGATTTAATAGTAGAAAGGTGAGGGGAACCCCCAAATGATAATGTGGGTTTTGAGGGGAGTGGAGTGTTTTAGAAGTTTCGGCAGAGAGGAAAATGAATGAAGTGACTGTTTCAAAGAGGAAAAGGCAAATATGCAAAGACAGTATAACAGAATTCCCAGGTTGTTAAGTTTGAAATTTGAGGACACGAATTTAAAGGGAGACCAGGTAGCACATGGACTAGTTTTCTATTGATGCCGTGACAAATGGCCACAAACTTAATGGTTTAAAACAACACAAATTTATCTCACAGCTCTGTAAGTCAGAAATCCACTGTGGGTCCCATTGTGATAAAAGTCAAAATATCTGCAGGACTGGCTTTCTTTCTGGAGGCTCTAGGATTTTTCCCTTTCCAGCATGCTGTGGGATACCCACATTCATGGCCCCCTTTCTCCATCTTCAAAACCAGCAACAGCAGGAGTCCTTATTCTACGTCTCTCTCTAACCACAGCTGAGAACACTGCTCCATTTTTAAGGACGCATGGATTTAGATTGGGCCCACCTGGATAATCCAAATTAATCTCCCCCGTCTCAAGGTCTTAATCACATCTGCAAAGCCCTTTTGCCATATAAGGTAACATTTACAGGTTACTGGGATTAGGACATGGCTATCTTTGGGGGGCCAGTTTTCTGATGAGCACAGAATGATTGTATATTTTTCCCAGTAGTGTCTGGCTGCTCATGTACAGACCTGAAATAGGCAGAGAGCAGGGTATTAACAGGGTTCGGATTGTGCAAGGAAAGAACAGCTGAAGGAGAGGGAGAGATGGGCAACAGTTGAAGAGGTATGCAAGGAAAGGACTCTATGATAATCAAAATCAAGATTTTGGAGGTGGTTCAGTTTTTGGTGAGGATAAGTTCCAGGATATGACCCTGAGATTAGGTTGGTCAGGCAGGATAAAGAAAAACACCATTGGAAGTGAAAAGGTCAAAGAACTGAAGAGCCAGAAGATTGGATGATTCTTCCATGTGAATGTTGAAGTCACCAAGAATATTATCAACATTAGGGGGGAGAGGAAGAAAGGGGGTCAAGTATTAAGTGTTTATTTTTTTTTCAAGTTTTTATCTAAATTCCAGTTAATGTACAGTGTAATATTAGTTTCAGGTATAGAATTTAATGATTCATCACTTTCACACAACACCCAGGGCTCATCACAAGTGTACTTCTTAATCCCCATCACCTGTTTAACCCAACACCCTCCCCCCCACACCCACCTCCCTTCTGGTAACCATTGGTTCATTCTCTACAGTTGAGAGCCTGTTTCTTGGGTTGTCTCTCTCTCTCTCTCTTTTTTTTTTTCCCTTTATTTGTTTCTAAATTCCATATAAGACTGAAATCATATGGTATTTGTCTTTCTCTGACTGACTTATTTCGCTTAGCATCATACCCTCTAGTTCCATCCACAGTGTTACAAATGGCAAGATTTCATTCTTTTTGATGGCTGAGTAATATTCCATTATATATATATGTGTGTGTGTGTGTGTGTGTGTGTGTGTGTGTGTGTATACCACATCTTCTTGATCCATTCATCAGTCAATGGGCCTTTGGGCTCTTTCCATAATTTGGCTATTGTTGATAATGCTGCTATAAACATTGGGGTGCATGTATCCCTTCAAATTAGTATTTTTATATCCTGAAGTGTTTACTGAATGAAAGGAAGTGACTGGTTTAAAAGATAACAAGGAGAGGTAGCAGGTAGTAGATTAGGATGGCATGACATGTAAAGGACCAGGGTTGTCTAAAGGAAAAAGGAGAGATCAAAGCAAGGAGGGTACCTACCCCACTTCTACTGAGAACCAATCCTATAAACAGATGAGGAGTTCTACCATACAAAGGGCAGAGGTATGAAATAAACCTACCACCTAAAAGCTAGCATTTAATATCCTTGGGATGAGCTTCAAGAACCTACATACTAGAATTGCATCAAGGGCGCCTGGGTGGCTCAGTTGGTTAAGCGACTGCCTTCGGCTCAGGTCACGATCCCAGAGTCCCTGGATCGAGTCCCACATCTGGCTCCCTGCTCAGTGGGGAGTCTGCTTCTCCCTCTGACCGTCTCTCTTCTCAAGCTCTCTCTCACTCTCTCTCTCTCTCTCAAAATAAATTTAAAAAAAATTTTTTAAAAAAAGAATTGCAACAAAATCCAGCTTCATGTTGTAGCATGTAGCATGTATCAGTCTCCATATTCAGGAAAATTATATCTGGCTTGAGCTTCAACCCCAGCCTTCACAAGGCCAAATGGCCAACTACATACTTCAACAATATATTTAGCATTCTTGAATTTGTGTAAGATTATTATCCATGAGTCCATGATGTTAACCATCATATCTAATTTGCACACCAATATCAGTAATAGAAACAAAGCACGCTATTTAGACTTATTGTCAATATCTGAATATTCACTTGTAAAATATGTGAGCATTCTTGTTGAACCCTGGAGTAAAAATCTTCTTTTGTGCTTTATATTTTGAAATTCTCATTAACCAGTTGAAGAGTAAATATATACATATTATTGCAATAATAAAATCTTTTAATAATTAGTGAAGATTGTGAAAACTATTCTTACACACAAAAGCAATTATTAAAGACTTCCAGGTGGTTAAATAAATTGGGAAACAGATTGGCAATTAATGCAAACATTAAAAGAATCCTGCATCCAGATAAATTTAGAAAGAATATACTTTTCAGCCTTCAAATGCTTATAAATATTTATAATTACAAAGGCAAATACTTATATAATAATTATTATAAAATGATTATAAATATTATAATCATTACAAACACTGAATAATGGATATTAGATGTTATAATTTTCATCTTTATAAAATTATTTGGTATACTAGTTAAATAAAATGATATTTAAAACCTCTATTTGATTTAAAGCTATTTAATCCCATTTATAAAAAGAAAAAGTCATAATTAAACATTATGCACATCTTAAGAGAAAGAATTAAAAACAATATCAATTTTGCCATCTCAAAATTTCATGAGGAAAAGAACTCCAAAATCACATACAAAACCTCCATGATAAATTGTCTTTGATCCAGACAGAATAAAGAATACAGAGTAAAAATTAATAAGGAAGTGTTAGAAAAAAATGGGTTACCCTATAACTATCTTACTCTTGCATAAACCTCAGTTTAAGATGTGTGTCTACTTAGGATCACCAATATGCAGTAGAATGATGCCAGGAATACTCCAGCATCAATCAGTACCAAGAAATTATGATTTCTACACTACAATGTCAAATTTTTTATTTGACTACAAAATGTATAAAATAAAATTATAAAAAATTAATTTGGGGAGAGATTTTACATTTATCCTTGGGTCTCATGAGTTCATTCTATTTTGGTGACATTTGGTTTTGGTTAAGTTTCATATTGAACTTGTATTGTCGTTTATTTTTTATTTTTTTTAAAGATTTTATTTATTTATCAGAGAGAGAGAGAGAGGCAGGCAGAGGGAGAGGCAGACTCCCCACTGAGCAGGGAGCCTGATGCGGGACTCGATCCCAGGACCCTGGGATCATGACCTGAGCCAAAGGCAGATGTTTAACCAACTGAGCCAACCAGGCACCCCTGTCGTTTATTTTTTAAATTGAAATATAATTCAGGTACCATAATATTCACTCTTTTAAAGTGTACAAATCAACGGTTTATAGTGTATTCGCCTAGCTGTGCTACCCTCTCTATGGATAGCTGCTGAGACTACACAGGATTTCATCACCTTCTCCTGGAATATTCTACTTAGCCTACCGGCCACCATTTTCTGGGGCCAGGTCCAGTAGATTCCGTGCCCACTAGGTCTCATCCTGCCTCCAAGTCCTAGCTTACCGCTGTCTCCCCAATGACAACCTTCTACTGAGACCCTCACCACATGCTTCGTATCCAAATCCATATAATTACGATATATTTCAGATGGCTTCATTATTCAGGTTCATAAGACACATTGTTTCATTTATTCTTTAACAACATGACAATAAGTACCATTATTCTTATTTCAGAGATAAAGAAAATAAGCTCAGAGAAGTTAAATTACTTGCCCAATGTCAGAGAGCACAACTGAAGAAAAGGATAATCTCTTTACCTCCTTCTGATGATAAAATTGAGAGTAATATAATTATTGACAGTGTCACAATTAGTAGTAAAACCAGGACCCAAACTTGAACTGCAAAGCTTATTCTATCCATGGACTACCTAATACAGATATCCCCCACTTTTCAAAAGTTCGAGTTAAGGCCACTTAGCTTTTACCAGAGACCACATTAGTACATTTTTTCACTAACTGAAAGCAATCCAAAGAAGATTGTCACTTCTACAAAAAAAAAAAAAAAAAAAAAGTGGAAAGCAAAAATAGTGCTTAGCATTTGTTTTGCAGCTAGCCCTTATAGAGGCACCCGGAGCGGGGAGAGCGGCCCTGCCCAACTCTTACCCCTCTAACAATACTCAGCATCTCCACATCCAGCCACCTTTTTAGCTTTTAGCTGTGTCTGTGAGCATCTGTGCTTTATCTAGATCTATTCTGTGCGTCTGTTAGCAAGATGTGTCCTAAGGTATTAGAAAAGCCTAAGAGCGCTTATTTTTGGGGTGTGAGTATGCTCAAATTTTTTCCATATAAATTAATGGTAATTGCTTCTTTGCTTTACACCATTTCAGCTTACAAAAGGCTTCGTACGTAGGAATGCTCTACTTTGAGATAGCAAATAGTGTGGGGGGGGGTGAGATCCTGTACTGCTTCTCTACCATTAAATAATTTGTATAAATTTTATTATGAGGACATTTTCCCAAATTATTTTTGGCAGCCTCCAAGTTCTCAAAAAGCTTTAAAAGAATTTTTCTAGCTTGTCTGTGATGTAGCATTGTCTGTCTTCCCCGCCTATCACCAAACTCATTTAATTAATTGTGTTCTGAAAGAATCAGTTTAGTCTATATGTGGCAACAGACGAAGCGACAAAAGCCTAAAAGTGTTGTTAATTTTTATGATGTTCAACTAGTAATTGTTATAGATTCCTCCATAATACTTCAATTCTTAATCAGTCTTTTTTCCTCAATGTTTGTAACACCTGCTTTTCTATCCTAATTGGTTCAAACCGAGATTCCTCAAATTTAGTTTTCAAAATTTTCATCACATACTTTCATCTTCACCCTACTCTCAGCCAAAATTTATTTGCCTATATGAACCCTGCCCTCAGGTCAACCCTCAAACAAGTCTCATTATTACCCTCTTTATACCTCATGCTCACAACCACCTCAACAGTTTTGTTCATGCTGTTCCCTTAACTGGAAATACCCTCTTCTTTCCCCCTACAATGGGATATCTACCTCCCCTTTATGCCTAACACAAATCCTACCTCATCCATAGAGCTTCCCCCGCGCCCCCCCCCCCCACAACACACACCTGCAATCCTCAGTGGCCTGTCTTTGGACTGCGACTGCACCATGAGAGGGAATAATCAGAGGAAACATTAATGGGATTGCAGTCCATGGGTTAGAAAATGCTATCTTTCTGAGAAACCCCAGCTTCATTACTTTCACTACCTCTAGTATTCTTGATAACTTTAATTAAATCATCAAGATAATCTCCATCTCCTTCTGATGATAAAATTTAAAGTAATATGATCATTTACAGTGAAAAAAATCTATTTGAAACCAAACAAAACCCTTAATTAAGTAGAATTCCTCTGCATAAAACTTTTAAAATAATGAGGCAAAACAAACAAAAAAATAAGCTAATTTAATTTTTAATTACCTTCCGGGTGGTGTCTTGGTCTTGGTAGATACTCAGTCTCATGCCCAACATCTGTTCCATCCAACATCTGTTCCATCCATTCTTGGAGACTGATCACTGATTCTTGAGACGATGAGCCTGTGAATTGGCAAAAGTAAAGATGTTCACTAGATTTTATTTGCTAAGGCAGGAAAGTAGACTCAGACTAAAAAATTTCCAAGAACATGAGGAAAAACAAAATAGGATTGTACTTTGCCAAGGCAATTAAGACAGACTATTTAAAAAAAAAAAGTGTAAAGTCCTCAAAGACAAGGGCCAAGTCTTAATCCTCTTTGTCTCCCTGACATAGAGTTGAGTCTCAGGAAAGTTTTCCAGATGGAGCATTTCACTAGAAATCCCCCTACCCAGAGCTTTTCAACAGATTAATTTGGATGTTTTATTTAAAATTTCCTCAAAGGCTGAAAATATCCACTGTGAATATTCGATTTAACAGCTTCATTTACACTGACCTTTTAACTTTTTTTTTTTTTTGGCTAATTTCTTCCTCTTGTCCTCTCTCTCATTGGTAGGCTTTGTTTTCTTTTTCAGAGGCCTATTGAGCATGGCACACTTTCAGTAATGTTCCATTTTCTACTTGTTTTTAAATCAACCATATGTGCCTCCATTAAGAAGTGAAGCTCTGATGATTCTGGCTTCCCTCTTTAAGAGTTCTGTTATAAAGAACAAGAAACCTCACTCGTAGATCCAGGACTCTCCTAAGAATGAAGATCCTCTATGTTGGTATTTATTAGATGCAATATTGCAAATTGGAATAGTGCGCACCTTCTCCAAAATTTCACCAGGCAAAAGCCCCAGTTTGGAATGCTTTTACATTAATCAGCTTTCCCGGCAGCATAATGATGCTGGAAATTAGGAAAGCAATGGAGGATTCTTAGTCGGATTTAATAGGCTCGGGCACTTTGCTAACACACTGCAGTGGATCAATTGAAGTTAATTATTATACAAGATTAAACCCCAAGTAACTACAGTACATCAAACCAATGCAAAAAGCTCTGGCTTGGGAAGGAGAAAAAACAAACATGAATTCTAGAGGAAAGACTTTTCAATTGAGTTCTTAACTCACTACATTTTGCATATAAATACAATAGACTAATACAATATGAAATACAGCATATTAAATTCTAAAAGTGAGATATAAACTTCACCTACTGTCTCTATGGAATAGTTAACCCGGAGACCTAAAGGAATAGCTGTGAATTTTCCTAATGTTTCTATTTATTTTTGGATAGTTGATTTGTCTTCTGCTGCTTGCCCAGATTTACATTTCCAGCCACCGGGGACTCAACCTTTTATGATCATTGACCATTCCAAGAAAAATAAGTATCTGAAGAAGCCACAAAAGCAAATAAATGGGATTTCACATTTATTCACTGCCTGAGTCACTTAAAGGAAGCATGGCTAAGCCTGGAATAGGTGCTTAATAAATAACTCTTGAAAGAGAGTTCTTTATGTTCTTTAGGGACCTAACTGGGAGAGACAAAGGAACACACCAGGAAGGAGAAAAAAAAATGACAAGGTACATTTATGCTAATTCGTGGTCATTAAGTGATAGTAATGTACCTTTTTGGCAGGATATTTTTAAATTATCAACATTTCTTCCTGATAGTTGCTTTTTCTTGCCCTTCCCCTCACTGAACAGCTAAACAGTTCTGTGCTCATTTGCTTTGGCAGACAGCAAACAGCAGAAATGGCATAAAGCAGTGGGGGAGCAAAAGGCATCTCATCTTGGCATTTGGGTTTCAAAAGCTTAGCAAAGGGCTCACAACATAGACAAGACTGGTGAGAAGTAAAAAGTAAACATTACCCCAACCATCCCCCACTGGACCAGGAAAAGATTTCCTAGGATGAGAGAATTCTTGAAAGGTAGAGAGGAAGCAAGGAGAATATAGATATCAAGTGGTCCAAGAGAGGGGACCAGAAATAAAAAGCCACAGAGGTTTTTGGTTTCTAAGAGATAGGGAATTTAGGCCCCTTTTTCAGAAAAAGCCTTTGGGAGACAATAAGATACACGAGGGACAAATGGCTCTTAAATGTGTCTAGGCAGAAGGGGACTTCACCTCACAGCACTTTACTACATCTCGTCATGGAGCAGGAACAGCTGAGTGATTGCTGTGTGCACAAGAGTGACATGGAAGGAGCATTAAAAAACAATCAACTAAAGGGAGCCATGAAGATAAGAGCAAGGATCATTCCTCCTGGTGCTGTTTATGAACCCTTGATGTGCACTCAGATGGGGCCATGGGTATCTCAACAAATACCTAAATGAGCAGGTGATATTGAAGATACAATAAATCATCTCCCAATATCTTGGTACTATATGAGATCTCTACCGACCCCTCAATAATTTAGACACAACCCAAAGTAAAGAAGCATGAAATCCCTAAACTGACTACAATTATGTTTCCAAAAGCTGTTGGAATAAAAATTCCAAGTGGAAATTTATTAGAAAAATAGGTTCATTTTTTGGATACATGAGTTTATGGACTGAGATTCACACCTATATACCTGTAAGCATATATACAACAAAATACAGGCTAAAGAAGTCTTAAAATAGGAATGGGCAAGTGATTTATTCTATAAACATTGATTCACTGATCACCAGGGCTTTGATTAGGAGTTGGTAAGAACATAATGGCAGGACAGGGGGATCTGGTAGAAATTCATAGAGCCCCAACTACAAGGTTGGAGGTTCAAGGTCAGGACTGGGTAGTAGACCAGGAAACAGAAAGGAAACTGGCATAGAAAGAAAAATGACAATCACCTAGTTTTTTAACTTTGTGTGGAAATATTGGCTCTCAAACCTTAGTACAAATAAGGACCAGCTTTGATGGATTTTTTTTTTCTTCCACAATACATACACCAAGGCCTCAGTAACAGATTTTGATTCCATGGATATAGAGCAAGGATCACCATACTTGTTCTGTAAAGGTCTAGACAGTAAATGATTTAGGATTTCCTGGACATGTGGACTCTGTCACGACTACCCAACTCTGCACTGTGGTGCAAAAGCAGCCATAGACTATACATATGTGAAAAGATGTATCTGTGTTTCAATAAACTTTTATTTACAAAGACAGTTGGTAGCTTGGATTTGGCCCATAGGCCACAGTTTTCTTTTTTCTTTTTTTTTTATTATGTTATGTTAATCACCATATATTACATCATTAGTTTTTGATGTAGTGATCCATGATTCATTGTTTGCATATAACACCCAGTGCTCCATGCAGAACGTGCCCTCTTTAATACCCATCACCAAGCTAACCCATCCGCCCCACCCTCCTCCCCTCTAGAACCCTCAGTTTGTTTTTCAGAGTCCATTGTCTCTCATGCTTCGTCTCCCCCTCTGATTTCCCCCCCTTCATTCTTCCCCTCCTGCTATCTTCTTCTTCTTTTTTTAAACATATAATGTATTATTTGCTTCAGAGGTACAGATCTGTGATTCAACAGTCTTGCACAATTCACAGCACTCACCATAGCACATACCCTCCCCAATGTCTATCACCCAGCCGCCCCATCCCTCCCACCCTCAACCACGCCAGCAACCCTCGGTTTGTTTCCTGAGATTAAGAATTCTTCATATCAGTGAGGTCATACGATACATGTCTTTCTCTGATTGACTTATTTTGCTCAGCATAATACCCTCCTGTTCCATCCACATCGTTGCAAATGGCAAGATTTCATTCTTTTTGATGGCTGCATAATATTCCATTGTGTATATATACCACTTCTTCTTTATCCATTCATCTGTTGATGGACATCTTGGCTCTTTCCACAGTTTGGTTATTGGAGACATTGCTGCTATAAAAATCAGGGTGCACATACCCCTTCAGAACCCTACATTTGTATCTTTGTGGTAAATACCCAGTAGTGCAATTGCTGGATCGTATGGTAGCTCTATTTTCAACTTTTTGAAGAACCTCCATACTGTTTTCCGGAGTGGCTGCACCAGCTTGCATTCCCACCAACAGTGTAGGAGGGTTCCCCTTTCTCCACATCCCGGCCAACATCTGTCGTTTCCTGACTTGTTAATTTTAGCCATTCTGAGTGGTGTGAAGTGATAATCTCATTGAGGTTTTGATTTGGATTTCCCTGATACCAAGCAATGTTGAGCACTTTTTCATGTGTCTGTTGGCCTTTTGGATGTCTTCTCTGGAAAAATGTCTGTTCATGTCTTCTGCCCATTTCTTGATTGGATCATTTATTCTTTGGGTATTGAGTTTAAGAAGTTCTTTATAGATTTTGGATACTAGCCCTTTATCTGATATGTCATTTGCAAATATCTTCTCCCATTCTGTCGGTTGTCTCTTGGTTTTGTGGACTGTTTCTTTTGCTGTGCAAAAGCTTTTTATCTTGATGAGGTCCCAAAAGTTCATTTTTGCCCTTGCTTCCCTTGCCTTTAGCAATGTGTCTAGGAAGAAGTTGCTGCGGCTGAGGTTGAAGAGGTTGCTGCCCGTGTTGTCCTTTAGGATGTTGATGGACTCCTGTCTCACATTTAGGTCTTTCAACCATTTGGAGTCTATTTTTGTGTGTGGTGTAAGGAAATGGTCCAGTTTCATTCTTCTGCATGTGGCTGTCCAATTTTCCCAACACCATTTGTTGAAGAGACTGTCTTTTTGCCATTGGACATTCTTTCCTGCTTTGTCGAAGATTAGTTGACCATAGAGTTGAGGGTCCATTTCTGGGCTCTCTATTCTGTTCCATTGATCTATGTGTCTATGTTTGTGCCAGTACCATACTGTCTTGATGATGACAGCTTTGTAATAGAGCTGGAAGTCCGGAATTGTGATGCCGCCAGCTTTGCTTTTCTTTTTCAACATTCCTCCAGCTATTCGAGGTCTTTTCTGCTTCCGTACAAATTTTAGGATTATTTGTTCCATTTCTTTGAAAAAAGTGGATGGTATTTTGATGGGGATTGCATTGAATGTGTAGATTGCTCTAGGTAGCATTGACATCTTCACAATATTTGTTCTTCCAATCCATGAGCATGGAACGTTTTTCCATTTCTTTGTGTCTTCCTCAATTTCTTTCATGAGTATTTTATAGTTTTCTGAGTACAGATTCTTTGCCTCTTTGGTTAGATTTATTCCTAGGTATCTTATGGTTTTGGGTGCAATTGTAAATGGGATCGACTCCTTAATTTCTCTTTCTACTGTCTTGTTGTTGGTGTATAGGAATGCCACTGATTTCTGTGCATTGATTTTATATTCTGCCACTTTACTGAATTCCTTTATGAGTTCTAGCAGTTTGGGGGTGGAGTCTTTTGGGTTTTCCACATAAAGTATCATATCATCTGCAAACAGTGAAAGTTTGACTTCCTCTTTGCCGATTTGGATGCCTTTGATTTCTTTTTGTTGTCTGATTGCTGTAGCTAGGACTTCTAATACTATGTTGAATAGCAGTGGTGAGAGTGGACATCCCTGCCGTGTTCCTGACCTTAGGGGAAAAGCTCTCAGTTTTTCTCCATTGAGAATGATATTCGCTGTAGGTTTTTCATAGATGGCTTTTATGATATTGAGGTATGTACCCTCTATGCCTATACTCTGAAGAGTTTTGATCAAGAAAGGATGCTGTACTTTGTCAAATGCTTTTTCTGCATCTATTGAGAGGATCATATGATTCTTGTTCTTTCTTTTGTTAATGTATTGTATCACGTTGATTGATTTGCGGATGTTGAACCAGGTTTGCAGCACAGGGATAAATCCCAATTGGTCGTGGTGAACAATCCTTTTAATGTACTGTTGGATCCTATTGGCTAGTATTTTGGTGAGAATTTTTGCACCCGTGTTCATCAAGGATATTGGTCTGTAATTCTCCTTTTTGATGGGGTCTTTGTCTGCTTTGGGGGATCAAGGTAATAGTGGCATCATAAAATGAGTTTGGAAGTTTTCCTTCCATTTCTACTTTTTGGAACAGTTTCAGGAGAATAGGTATTAATTCTTCTTTAAATGTTTGGTAGAATTCCCCTGGGAAGCCATCTGGCCCTGGGCTTTTGTTTGTTGGGAGATTTTTGATGACTGCATCAATTTCCTTAGTGGTTTATAGGTCTGTTTAGGTTTTCTATTTCTTCCTGGTTCAGTTTTGGTAGTTGATACATCTCTAGGAATGCACCCATTTCTTCCAGGTTATCTAATTTGCTGGCATAGAGTTGCTCATAATATGTTCTTATAATTGTTTGTATTTCTTTGGTGTTGGTTGTGATCTCTCCTCTTTATTCATGATTTTGTTGATTTGGGTCATTTCTCTTTTCTTTTTGATAAGTCTGGCCAGGGGTTTATCAAGCTTGTGAATTCTTTCAAAGAACCAGCTCCTAGTTTCATTGATCTGTTCTCCTGTTCTTTTGGTTTCTATTTCATTGATTTCTGCTCTGATCTTTATTATTTCTCTTCTGCTGGGTTTAGGCTTTATTTGCTGTTCTTTCTCCAGCTCCTTTAGGTGTAGGGTTAGGTTGTGTATTTGAGACCTTTCTTGTTTCTTGAGAAAGGCTTGTTGTGCTATATACTTTTCTCTCAGGACTGCCTTTGCTGTATCCCAAAGATTTTGAACAGTTGTGTTTTCATTTTCATTTGTTTCCATGAATTTTTTTCATTCTTCTTTAATTTCCTGGTTGACCCATTCCTTCTTTAGTAGGATGCTCTTTAGCCTCCATGTATTTGAGTTCTTTTCTACTCTCCTCTTTTGATTGAGTTCTAGTTTCAAAGCACTGTGGTCTGAAAATATGCAGGGAATGATCCCAGTCTTTTGGTACCGGTTGAGACCTGATTTGTGACCTAGGATGTGATCTATTCTGGAGAATGTTCCATGGGCACCAGAGAAGAATGTGTATTCTGTTGCTTTGGGATGGAATGTTCTGAATATATCTGTGAAGTCCATTTGGTCCAGTGTGTCATTTAAAGTCTTGATTTCCTTGTTGATCTTTTGCTTAGATGATCTGTCCATTTCAGTGAGGGGGGTGTTAACGTCCCCCACTATTATTGTATTGTTGTCAATGTGTTTCTTTGCTTTTGTTATTAATTGCCTTATATAATTGGCTGCTGTCACGTTAGGGGCATAGATATTTACAATTGTTAGATCTTCTTGTTGGATAGACCCTTTAAGTAGGATATGGTGTCCTTCCTCATCTCTTATACAGTCTTTGGTTGAAAATCTAATTTGTCTGATATAAGGATTGCCACCCCAGCTTTCTTTTGGTGTCCATTAGCATGGTAAATGGTTTTCCACCCCCTCACTTTCAATCTGGGGGTGTCTTTGGGTCTAAAATGAGTCTCTTGCAGACAGCATATTGATGGGTCTTATTTTTTTATCCAGGCTGATACCCTGTGTCTTTTGATTGGGGCATTTAGCCCATTTACATTCAGGATAACTATTGAAAGATTATGAATATAATGCCATTGTATTGCCTGTAAGGTGACTGTTACTGTATACTGTCTGTGTTCCTTTCTGGTCTATGTTGCCTTTAGGCTCTCTCTTTGATTAGAGGACCCCTTTCAATAATTCTTGTAGGGCTGGTTTCGTGTTTGCTAATTCCTTTAGTTTTTGTTTGTCCTGGAAGCTTTTTCTCTCTCCTTCTATTTTCAATGATAGCCTAGCTGGATATCGGATTGCTGGCTGCATATTTTTCTCATTTAGTGCTCTGAATATGTCATGCCAGTCCTTTCTGGCCTGCTAGGTCTCTGTGGATAGGTCTGTTGCCAATCTAATGTTTCTACCATTGTAGGTTACATATCTCTTCTTCCGAGCTGCTTTCAGGATTTTCTCTTTGTCTCTGAGACTTGTAAGTTTTACTATTAGATGCCAGGGTGTTGACCTATTTTTATTGATTTTGAGAGGGGTTCTCTGTGCCTCCTGGATTTTGATGCCTGTTTCCTTCCCCACATTAGGGAAGTTCTCTGCTATTATTTGCTCCAATATACCTTCTGCCCCTCTCTCTCTTTCTTCTTCTTCTGGGATCCCAATTATTCTAATGTTGTTTTGTCTTATGGTATCGCTTGTCTCTCGAATTCTGCCCTCGTGATCCAGTAGTTGTTTATCTCTCTTTTTCTCAGCTTCTTTATTTTCTATCATTTGGTCTTCTATATCACTAATTCTCTCTTCTGCCTCATTTACCCTAGCAGTTAGAGCCCCCATTTTTTATTGCACCTCATTAATAGCCTTTTTGATTTCAACTTGGTTAGATTTTAGTTCTTTTACTTCTCCAGAAAGGGTTTCTCTAATAACTTCCATGCTTTTTTCAAGCCCAGCTAGTATCTTTAAAATCAACATTCTGAACTCTAGTTCCGACATCGTACTAATGTCCATATTGAGTAGGTCCCTGGCAGTCAGTACTGCCTCTTGTTCTTTTTTTTGAGGTGATTTTTTCCGTCTTGTCATTTTGTCCAGAGAAGAATAGATGAATGAGAGAACAAAATGCTAACAGGGTAACAATGTCCCCAGAATACATACTCCAAACAAATCAGAAAAGACCTGAAACCGGGGGAAAAGAAAGGGAAAGAAAGAAAAAAGAAAAAGATGAAAACAAACAAAAACAGAACAAAACAAAACAAAACAGAATATGATCAAATATGATCAGGCTGGTGCATAGATCAGTGCCACACACTAGATTTTGGGTGTATTTTGGTCTGTTAGAAGAAAGTGCCTCCCAACATTTTAAAGAAAGAAAAACTTATGTTTTTAGTTATATATGTACAAAAATAAGGGTTAATACGATGAAGGGATGGAATATGGCTGTAAAGATGGAAATTATAAAAGATTTTATAAAAGGAATTGATAAGAAGTTGTTTGAAAAAAGAAAGAAGAGGATTTCAAAAAAAAAAGAAAAAAAGGGGAGAGAATGTGATCAGGCAGGAGACTAGAACAAAGCCATACACTAGAGATTTAGGGTATATTTTGATCTGTTAGAAGAAACTGTATCTCAAAATTTTAAAGAGAGAACAACTTATATATATATGCCAAAAATAAGGGTAACTACTATGAAGGGATAGAATATGACTCTAAAAATGAAAAATAAAAATGATTTTTAAAAAAGGGATTGATAAGATGTTGGCTGAAAAAGGGAAAAAGAAAAATTCAAAAAAAAAAAAAGACAGTTAAAAAAATTAACTTTGAGGGGCACCTGGGTGGCTCAGATGGTTGAGCGTCTGCCTTCGGCTCAGGTCATGACCCCAGGGTCCTGGGATCGAGTCCCACATCGGGCTCCCTGCTCAGTGCAGAGCCTGCTTCTCCCTCTCCCTCTGCCAGTCCCTCTGCTTGTGCTCTTCTATCTCTCTGTCAAGTAAATAAAATCTTCTAAAAAAAAAAAGATTAAAAAATTAACTTTGAAAGACTAAAGAATCAGGGTGGGGAAAGCCATGAATTCTATGTGCAGTATTCCCCTAGCGCTGGAGTTCTGCCTTTCTCATTGGTCGGTAAACTTGGTCTTGGCTGGGGGTTCTTGATGATCTGGGGGAGGGGCCTGTCGCCGTGGTTCCCAAATGTCTTTGCTGGAGGCGGAATTGCCCCGCCCTTGCCTGTCAGGCTAAGTAACGTGCTTGGGTTTGCTCTCGGGAGCTTTTGTTCCCTGCAAGCTTTCCGTACAGCTTTGGAGGACGAGAGTGAAAATGGTAGCCTCCCAATCTCCACCCCGGAGAAGCCGAGAACTCGGGGCCCGCTCCTCAGTGCGCCCCCAGAGAAAAGCAGTCAATCAGTCCCATCTCCCCGGTCTCCGGCCGCACTCCGTGCTCACCCGGCCTGTGACCTAGCGTTTCTATCTCTGGCACCCGACCCCGTGCGGAGTCTCCAAACCCAGCAGATCCCTGCGGTGCGTTCCCGCGCCGCTCCTCCCGGGGGAGGAAGGGGAGTCTCCCCGGATCTGCCGCTTGTTGGGTCCCTGCCACTTGTTGGGTCTCTGCTGGAGGAGCAGTGGCCCGACTGGGCCGTGGATCACAGTTTATGGCCACCCCGAGCTGAGAGCCCGCGCCTCGGCTCCGTCTCTGCAGCCGGCTTCCCCGCTCCGATACCGGGGAGCTCTGCTGCACTCAGGCACCCCCGGTCTTTCTGTGACCCCAAGGGTCCTGAGACCACACTGTCCCGCGAGGGTTCCACCCCCCGCTTAGCCACTGGAGCGATGTCCCTCCGCGGAGCCGACTTCTAAAAGTTCCGATTTTGTGCTCCGCGGCTCTAGCACTTGCCAGAAGCGGCCGACGGAGGCCCCCTCCCCCGCCGTCTATCCTCCCGAATATCGCCTCGGATTCACTTCTCCGCACGTCCTGCCTTCCAGAAAGTGATCGCTTTTCTGTTCAGAGAGTTGTTGCTATTCTTTTCTTGGATCTCCTGTTGAGTTCGTAGGTGTTCAGAATGGTTTGATCCCTATCCAGCTGAATTCCTGAGACCAGACGAAATCCAGGTCTCCTACTCCTCCGCCATCTTGCTCCACCCCCTAGGCCACCATTTTCTGACCCCTGTTCTCAAGGCCTGAAACCTGTAATTTTTAAAAATTCTACAAGTGATTCAAATGCACAGCAAGAGTATTGGGAAAACACTAAATTAGAATATTTTCCAGAAAGGTTTGGTTTGAATATAAATACATTACTTGTGAGGGGTAACATATTGATACTTTATCCTTACCAAAGTTTTATGTAATTAAAAAAGGAAATTGGTGCAAAAGACACATGGGTCTCATTCATGAATGGCTATGTAAAAGTTATACAAAACATCTAAATTAAATATTGTCAGGTAGAATCCTATAGTATAGTAAAACAATAAATTTTCATAACTAAGTAGGGCTGATTCTGGGAATAGAAGGACATTTCATACCCTTGAGCCTAATAATTTAATTTCTAGGAATCATACAGATACACACATTAAGAGATTTAGGTAAGAAAAGTATTGATTCATTGCAGCATTGTTTGTAATAGCAACAGATGGAAAACCATATAAAGGTCCATTAACAGGAAACTGGTTGATACTATATGCTTAAATACGCATAGACTGTCTCCAGAATATATAGGAAACTAGCAACAAGTGGTTTCTTCTAGAGAGAGGAACTGGTTGAATTAGAAATAGGGCTAAAGGGAGACTTGCTGTATTTTGGGGCTTTAGGGGCTTATACAATGTGCAAATACTATATATTCAAATGACTATAATTTTTTAAATTACATTGCAGTAATTGATTCATTTAGCAAACCCTTATTGACCTCTTACCTCAGGGTAGAGCAATAAACATGAATATCTAGCAGAGGGAAAAACCAAGCAAAAAATTTGGAAAATGGTGGCCTGAGTGTCCAGGTGCCACTACCAAAAATTGATTCAATTGTCTTAAGAGAGGAGAGGGAAGCAGGTAATCAGCATTTAGTTATATGCCCCCAAAGTGATTCTAATATCTAGCATAACATATCTAATACGTTTGAGGGCTACTTAGTTTAAATAAGTATTAGTTGATGGTGAAAAAAACCTAGAGAAAATCTTAATTGCATCTGAGAATGCCACATCTCCTGAGGACATAACAAGTGCATGATGTCATTTCTCAGAACAATACAGGAGCGGTCAAGAAATGAGTGAATGTCATTGACCAGTTCTTCCACCTTCTAGAGAAATCCTCAATGAGGATAATTCACCAGCCCAACCCCAGGCATTCCAGAAGAGCAATAGCCGCATCGCTCCCATTTTGTACACTTTTCTACTTGCACCCAAAGAAGACTGAGAAAAGAACCTCCTCTCCCTCCAACACACACACACCCCATAGAGAGGTTCCACTTTTTTTCCTCGACATGCTAAGGGACTATTGGAGTAAAAAGTCTTGCTCTATCTTCCAGCATCTTCCAGGTTCACTATTGCCAGAGACCCCTAATAAGCTGATGTTTATGTGTGCTGAAGGAACCCATCCACGAGCAAGTATTGACAATTCATGAGCCAACTAAGGAGACTCAGCAACTTGAGAAAATGGCCTAGCTGAACAACCACAATTTGTGACCGCAATGGAGGGAGAAATAATTATAAGGGAAAGGACAGAACTTTAAATGAAAATAGTGAGGACCCTCAAAGAGACATAATTAGAATGCAAAAAAAAGGGGGGAGACCAGAAAACATTTTTTTCACAATTTAAAAATTCAATAATGAAAAAGGCAAATAGGATGGCCAATGCTGAAAATTGGAAGATCAAATAAAAAATCTCTTAAAACATAGGGAAAAATACATTGAAATGGGATTTATTAATGAAAAGATAAGATATATTGAGAGCAGGTCCATAAAACTAATAACTAAATAATAGTTGTACAGGAAGAGAAAAAAATAGAGAAATCAATGATCAAAGAAATAATAAAACAAAACTTCCCCAAACTAGAAAAACTTTAGTTTTCAGATTAAAAGTGATCTCCAAATCTCATGAACTGTTAATGAAAAAAGATGCACACCTAGAAGGCCTATGGAAACATCTAAGCTACAAAGAGAGTAAAATCTTAGACACCCAGATAAATAAAACAGGTTGTTTATAACTAAAAGAGAATTAGACTAGCATTTAACTTCTCTTCTTCAATATTGGAAGTTGGAGGACACTGGAACAATATGTATAAATTTGGGGGGGAAGGATTTAATCAAAGTAATATTCACATGTGAGTAAAAAAAATTGTGAACATGAGTAAATTCAGAAACTATAGCACTATTGATATAGCCACTGGTAAATCAGTATGGAGGTTCCTCAAAAATTAAAAATAGAAATAACATATGATCCAATAATTTACTATTGGGTATTTATCCAAAGAAAACAAAACACTAATTCAAGAAGATACATACACCCCTATGTTGATTGCAGCCTTATTTACAATAGCCAAGATGAATGGAAGCAACCTAGGGATCCATCAATAAATGAATGGATAAAGAAGATGTGGTGTGTGTGTGTGTGTGTTATATATATATATGTGACACAGTGATAATAAAGGATGAGATCATGCCACCTGAGACAACATGAATGGACTAGAGGTTATTATGTTAAGTGAAATAACTTAGACTGAGAAGGACAAATACCATATGATTTCACTCACAAGTGGAATCAAAAAAAAAAAAAAGAATAAACAAAAAGTAGAATCAGACCTATAAATACGGAGAACAAACTGATGATTGCCAGAGGGGAGGTGGGGTGGGCAAAATGAGTGAAGGGGAGTGAGAGATACAGACTTCCAGTTATAGAATGAATAAGTCACAGGAATAAAAGGCACGGCATAAGGGATATAGCCAATGATACTGTAATAGAGATGTATGGGGACAGATGGGAGCTACACTTGTGAACATGGCATAATGTATAGAGTTGTCAAATCACTATGTTGTATGCCTGAAACTAATGTAACATTGTTGTGTCAACTATACTTAAAAAAAATATTAAGTCAGTAATAGCATAAGTGGTACAAAAATAACAAAAATCATAAAAGTGGGGAGAAAGAAAGTATACTACTCATATACTCTTTATAAGTAAATTACTCAAAAACTGTTTCCAAGTGAAAATTATAGCAGATGAAAGAACTCAAGATGAGGGAAGATAAAAATGTATACAAAAGAGTAGTGAGTGGTGTTTCTTACAAAATGTATTGTTAAAATCTAAATGAATAATAACATGAGCACAAATTGTAACATAAATGTTAGGAAAGGTGTGTTGAACTATAATTTACATTTTGTAAAGTAAAATATATAGTCATAAACTGAAAATAAATTATTTTAACAAAGTTCAGGATTTGGTGGAGAAAATAGGGAGTGAGGCATTTAAAGCTTTGTAAGAAATTTGTTTGAACTTAGTAGTAAAACATTTTGGGGATTGCAAAGCACAATTTATTTAACTTTGGTACTTTGATAGAGGAATATAGCTTTAAATACCACAAAAATGTAGAAATATATCACTAGAAAAATAGAGAATTTATGAATTAACAGAGGACAAAAGAGAAATTTTCTCACTCTGAGAAATCTAGATATAATAAAAGGTAAATGAGCAAATAATAACAGGTATAATAAGTAATAAGCATAAAATAAGAAAAAAAGGAAAAACGTAAATTTATCAATTATCCCAACAAATGTGAATGGATTGAACTCCGAAAGAAAGAAAGATTCCAAACTAAATTAAGAAATAAATGTTGAAAATAAAGTAATAAGCAAAAATGTATCAGGTAAATATTAACAAAAAGAATGCAAGAATTGTGATATTGGTATCAGAAAATGAAAATCAAAGTGAAAAGTATTAAATGGCACAAAGAGAAACATTGATAATTGATTTCTTCATTGAGTAGCTACTATGTGTCAAGCATTGTTTTGGCTACAAAGAAAAAACAATGACCAAACAGAATAAAAGAACTGCTTTTGTGGACCTTGCATTATAATAGCAGAGGATAGATATTAACAAAAAAATTAAATTACTTGGCATATTAGAATCTGATAAATGCTGTGGAGAGAAAAAAAGCAGGAGAGAATAGTGGGGAAGGCCCTAGGTAAGGTGGGAGAAGGCTGAGAAGGTAACACTTGAGCAAGGACTTAAAACAGGTGTAATGGTAAAAAGATATTAAGATACTAAGAAGATATATAAGTCACAAGTACTTATGCACCAAACAATATAAGAGCAAAAGCTCCCAGAATTAGAAAGAGAAAGCAATATAACTACACAGAGTGAAGAATCTTAATAGATGTCTTTCAGAAAAAGTAAGGCTATGGAGGATGGGAGTCATTCAATCAAAAAATTCTGTCCCCTTCAAAGAAAGAATACACATTTTCCTCTCTGGCTATGGAAGATCTATAAAAATCAATCATGTACTTGATACAAAGGAACCTTAAAAAATTCATAAAGTTTTAAAAAGCCATATTACCTAACAATGGTACAGAAAATTAGAAACAACAGCAAAAATATAGTAATATCTTAGCCATCTGGAAATTAAGGAATGCTTGGATAAAAGAAGAAATTAAAATAGAAATCATGACTTATCTAAAATTTATCCCAAAATGTACTTTTCACTTTGTATTAAAAGCTGTGGGCAAGCCAGGAACAGAAGGAAATGGACTCAACATAATAAAAACCATCTATGACAAACTGGCTGCTAACATCATACTCTATGGTGAAAGGCTGAAAGCTTCTCCTCTAAGATCAGGAAACGGGCAAAGAGGCCCACTTCTATTGAACATAATACTGGATGTCTTAGCCGCAGCAGTTAGGTTATTAGAAGCTATTAGGCTATTAGGCTAATTAGGCTGTTATTGCTTATTAGAAAAAGAAATAAAAGGCATCCAGATTGGAAAGAAAGAAGTAAAATTATCTCTGTTTGCAGGGCGCCTGGGTGGCTCAGTCAGTTAAGCGGCTGACTCTTGATTTCAGCTCAGATTATGATCTCAGGGCCCTGGGATTGAGGCCCATGTCAGGCTCTGAGCTGAGTGTGAAGTCTGCTTGAGATTTTCTCTCTCCCTCTCTCTCTGCCCCTCCCCCTTGCCCTCTCTCTCTCAAATAATTTTTTAAAGATTTATTTTTTTAAAGATTTTATTTATTTACTTGACAGAGAGAGACACAGCGAGAGAGGGAACACAAGCAGGGGGAGTGGGAGAAGGAGAAGCAGGCTTCCCGCTGAGCAGGGAGCCCGATGCGGGGCTCGATCCCAGGACCCTGGGATCATGACCTGAGCCGAAGGCAGACGCTTAACGACTGAGCCACCCGGGCGTCCCTAAAGATTTACTTATTTATCTCTGTTTGCAAATGACATGATTTTACATATACAAAACCCTAAAGGTTCCACGTAGAAAAAAACTATTTGAACTAATTAGAATTTAAATAAAAAATTGAATTCCAAAAAAAAAACCCCACTATTTGAACTAATAAATGAATTCAGCAAAGGAGCAGAACACAAAGTCAACACACAAAAATCAGTTACATTTCTATACACTAACAATGAACGATCTGAAAAGGAAATAAAGAAAACAATTCCATTTACAGTAGCACCAGAAAATCAAATACTTAGAAATTAATTTAACCAAGAAAGTGAAAGACTAATATAATGAAAACCATATAGCATTGCTGAAGGAAAGTAAAGAAGACATAAATCAATAGAAGGATGTCCCATGTTCATGTATTGGAAGAGTTAATATTGTTAAGATTTCAAGACTACCCAAAGCAATCTACAGATTCAGTGCAATCTCTGTCAAAATCCCAATGACCTATTTTGCAGAAATAGAAAAATTCATCCTAAAATTTACATGGAATCTCAAAGTACCTGGAATAACCAAAGCAATCTTTTTTTAATGGTTGATCAAAAATGGTACCATTTTTTGCATAAACAAGTATGTGTATGTAGAGATACATAGAAAATCATTTGAAAAAAATGTACATAAAGCTATTAAGAGTAGTTATGTATGGGTGATGACAGAAGTACTTTGAAAAATATTAATTGGCTTTACAGAGGTATAATTTACCTACAATAAAATATAACCATTTTAAGTCTACAATTCAAATTTTGACAGTGTATACACATTGGCAATCACTACCATAATCAAGACAAAACATTTGCATCTCCCCCAAGAAGTTTCTTCTTGTCCCTTTAATCAATTCTACCTCCCCCAACCTCTAGCCCCAGACAATCACTGATCTGCTCTTTTGCAGAAGTACTTTGCATGTTTTAATTTTGCTTATCTATATATTGTAATATTCTCCAGTGAATATATCTCTTTTTTAATAAAGAAAAAAAGATATTTTAATATTTAAAAATAATTTTAAAACTATGTTAAAAACAGGGAAGAAATGAAAAAAAATTAATCTATGATAGTCGTTTCAAAATTGATTTACATATATCTCCCCCATAACATATGCACCAAAGGGTGGAATTTCCATTCTCCTGCTTTGCTTCCTAACTCTAATGGACCTCCTCCCATTTCCCCCCACACACACACTCCAGTCATTTAGCTGACCCAAAGTTGTTCAGACCAACCCTGTCCCCAAAGTCAACAGCTCCCTAAGCCCTCATGAATCAGTAGCTTCTAGGGGTTATGGCAATCTTCTCATCCAAAATGGAAAGAGGAGAGACAGTCCCCTTTACAGAGGGTCGTATATATATGACTAATGTAACATTGTGTGTCATCCATACTCAAATAAAAACAAGAAATAAAATAAATTGATATGAATGTCATATATCTATAACCAAAGCAATCTTGAAGAAGAACAAAGTTGGAGGACTCACATTTCCTGATTTCAAAACTTACTACAAAGCTACAGTAATTAAAACAGTGTAGTATTGGTATAAAGACAGATTTATAAATCAATGAAATAGAATAGAGAGACCAGAAATAAACCTTCGTATATATGGTCAAGTGATTTTTTGGTAAGAGTTCCAAGACTGTTCAATGGGGAAAGGACAGTCTTTTCAACAAATGGTGCTGGGAAAACTGGAGATTCGCATGTAAGAGAATGAAGTAGGTCCCTTACCTTATAGCATATACAAAAATTACCTCAAAATGGATCGAAGACTTTAAAGTAAGAGGTAAAACTATGAAACTCTTAGAAGAAAACATAGAGCAAAAGCTTCATGACATTGGATTTAGCAATGATTTCTTGGATATGACACCAAAGGCACAGGTAACAGAGGCAAAAATAGACAAACTGGATTTCATAAAAATTAAAACTTTTGTGCATCAAAAGAACTGTCAACGAAGTAAAAAGGCAACCTACAGAATGGGAGAAAATCTTTGTAAACCATATATCTAATGGGAAATTAATATTCAGAATATACGGAGAACTCCTAAAACTCAATGATAAAAAAAAAACCAATTCAAAATTGGGCAAAGGACTTAAATAAATATTTCTCCCAAGAAGATATCAGAATGTCCAATAAGCATATGAAAAGATGCTCAAAATCACTAATTATTAGGGAAATACAAATCATAACCATAGTGAGATAGTAACTCATATCCATTAGGATAGCTACTATCAAAAAAATAGAAAGAAAGAAAAGAAAGAGAACAGGTGTTGGTGAGGATGTGGAGAAATTGGAGCTCTTGTGCACTGTTGGTGGGTAATGGTACAACCACTGTGGACAACAGTATGGCTGTTGTGCAAAAAAATTAAAAATAAAATTATCATATGATCCAGCAAATCCACTTCTGGGTATACACCCAAAAAATACTGAAGGCAAGCTCACTACTGTGAGCTGTGTGACTTTGAGAAAGTTACTTAACCTGTCTGTGCCTCCATTTTTCCTTTGTCTACAAAAAGGAATAATAAAAAAGCTACATCTGTCAAATGGGGATAATAATAAATTATAGATTTTGTGGATTACTGTGAGAATTAAATAAAAGCTATGGGGCACCTGGGTGACATAGTTGGTTAAGCGTCTGGCTCTTGGTTTTGGCTCAGGGTAGTGATCTCAGGGTCATGAGATAGAGCCCCCCCATCAGGCCCCACGCTCGTTGCAGAGCCTACTTAGAACTCTTTCTCCCTCTGCCCCTCCCCCTTGCACTCTCTCTCAAAAATAAATAAATCTCTCTCAAAAATAAATAAATCTTTAAAAAAATGAATTAAATTAAAGCTAAAAGCACTTAGGCTACGGCTTGGCACATGTTAGGAATAACTATGACAACATTCAGCCCTCTCGGGTTACTTCTCCATGTCTCTAATCTCTCTGGCAACCCGCTCACGAATTCCAACCCCTGGAGTAGTCCCAAAACTGTGATCTCTGCCTCTTCTGCCTACCATTCTCTGCTTGGGTTCTGCCATCCTGGGAAATACACCCAGGGAGAACATTCACCCTGGGTAAATGTTGGGCTTGAATCATATACTTGCTGTCTCTCTCAAGGATTGCAGTCCCATTTTGATCACTGCCAAATACCCGTAAATAGTTGTTTTATATATTTTGTGAAGTTTTGTTTGGTTTGGTTTTTAGAGAAAGAGAGAAGGGCAGAGGGAGAGGTGGGGAGAGAATCTTAAGTAGGCTCCATGTCCAGCACAGAATCCAATATGGGGCTCACTCTCACCAGCTGGAGATCATGACCTGAGCTCAAAACAAGAGTCGGATGCTTAACTGACTGAGCCACCCAGGCGCCCCTATTTTGTCAAGTTCTTATAGCTGTTCATGGCAAGAGGGTGAGCCTGATACCAGGTACTCTGTCATGGTCAGAACTGGAAAGCATGGCAACTTCTTAAAAAATTGATTAACATAGAGTGCTGTTGAGTTTGTGAGAGAAATATGTATTCTTTGATGCTGTGGGTGGAATATAAATAAATACCAGGTTTTTAACAATAATAACAAATTATACTTATTGAGTTCATTGTATGTTTCAAAATTTCTAAGCCGTTTATTTAAATCTGTTATTTCTGTAATCCTCACAACAGCCATATGAGATCCATACTTCCTAATTACAGAAGAGGAAACTGAGTAAAGCAGAGGAGATTAAATAACTTGTCCATGGTGGGGTGCCTGGGTCAGTCAGTTAAGAGTCTGCCTTCAGCTCAGGTCAGGATCTCAGGGTCCTGGGATTGAGCCCCACATCTGGCTTCCTGCTCAGCGGGGAGTCTGCCTCTTCCTCTCCCTCTGCCCCTCCCCCGCCACTTGTGCACATGCTCTCTCTCTCTCTCTCTCAAATAAATAAATAAAATCTTTTAAAAAAATGACTTGTCCATGGTTATAAAGCTAGTAAGTATGAGGTGGAGTCAAATTTGAAACCTGACGTTTTTATTCTGGAACTTATGCTCTCAACCAGTGTAGTCAAAAACTGCCAACCTGGAAATATTTATTAAAATTAAAATGTGCGCAGCTTCTGACTCAGCAATCTCACTTCCGAGAATTTATCCATCAGATGTAAAAGCACTAGTATATCAAGATATATATGTAAGTTTATTTATTACAGAATTCGTAATACTTTAAAAAATGCTGAAGCCAATCTGAATTTGATAAAAGAAGTGATAAGGGAATGGTTGAATAAATTACAGGGCCTTTGTACATACTACGGAATATTACATAACTATTAAATGAGATTAATGTGTATTGAATTGAGGATGTACAGGACATATTAAAGATGAAAAGCAAATCAGAATAATATGTATAGTGTGACTCATAAATGACTCACCTAATTTATGTCTTCAGGCTTCCCACTCAACATTTCCTCTTAAAGTCTCAAAAGCAGTGCCAATTCAATATGTCCAAAACTGAACTCAGAGTTCTCTATCCCCAAACCTAATTGTCTCCAGTGTCCTCCCTCCTAGTTAATGCACCATCGTACATCCGAATGTGTGAGCCGGAAGCCCAGGATTTATACCTTTGACATCTCCCTCCCACTCATGTCACCTTCCCACCAGTGCACCTTTCCCACACTACACACGTGTCCAACTCATCATCAAGTTCTGTTGATTTTATAACCAAGACTTATCTGCAATCTATCTCTTTTCATTGTTTCCATTACCACCACTCCCAGGTGAATGGCTAGTGTCTCTCACTTGCATTGCTACAACACTCTCTAGTCCAACTACAGGTAGACTCTCCCTATCAACTCTAGCCCACCCTAATTCATCCTCTACCCTGCATTGTGAGAGCAAAAAACCGTCAATTTGGAAAGCTTTTGCCCTAATCTCTCTTGATCAGACAGAAAACAATGCAGCATTATCATCATCACAGTCTAAAGAATTCAATTGCCTTTTGTTGTTAAAAATAACAAACGCTTTAGTATCTGGGAAACATTTTGAGTCACAAATCCCCTTCCCCTAATACACTGCAACTGAGCACAGGAAATGTAACAATAAAATGCATTTTAAATTCTTTCCAAAGAGATATCCTTTGGTGGGGGCGGGTATTGAAAAAGTTTCTTTCTAGGGAATTCTTCTTGCAACCAGGTCCCGTTTATTCTCTCTCAATTTTGGCTACTACCTCATAAGTATTGCAGTAGAAAAAAAATGCTACTTTTTTAAAGATTTTATTTATTTATTCGAGAGACAGTGAGCAAGAGAGAGAGAGAGAGAGAGCACAAGTGGGGGGTGGGGGGCAGAGGCAGCGGCAAGAAGCAGACTCCCCACTGAGCAGGGAGCCAGCTGCAGGGCTGGATCCAGGGACCCTGTTCCGGCAGACGAAGGCAGATGCTCAACTGACTGAGCCACCCAGGCACCCCCCAAAAATTCTTCTTGCATGCTACTTAGCTCATGTAAATTTATAGCCTGGAAGACACTAAGAACCCAAAGGTCACCTCTAATTAGCCTGCGCTTCTGACCAGGTTCCTACTTCCAAGTTCCTCTGATTAGGGCCCCAATACTCCTGCTAGGCTCAGCTCCCTCCCCTGGATCTCCATCCATTGGTAAGGATTCTGCTACCAATAGATGGAGCTCCCAAATGCACCTGTCTGCCTACGAAGCCCTGAAGACCTACTGCCATGTGTTGCATCTACCTTTCTAACACACTAACATAAGAATGTACACTCTAGTGTCAACTGTTGCTTTAATCCTACTAAGAGGGCTGTACCTCCAAACCCAGCCCAGTCTCTGAATCCTGGAAAGTTTCCTCGGTGACTGCCCTTTCCCCATACGTGGGTTTCACGCCGAGTCGCAGGAAGGTAGTTCCAGATGGGAAGCTTTTCTCATGACTCTTTGAAATACTGGGGAGCTCTGGAGATGTGGGCAGGATGCTACTACCACGTCTCAATTGACTAGTTCAAGCTCTATAGAGCAGCCTCATTTACCTTTAAGGAAGCTCCCGCCCTCGGATGTACTCAATAAAATATTAATGGTAGTTCAATATGTATAATACCGTTTTGCATTTGTGTGATTTTTCACTTCTTCCAAGCATTTTCACATTGTTATCCTCATATGCACCTGCTATTTTATTGGATCTCATAGGCCTCTTAGAAGATCAGTAAAGTAGGTATTAAGTGAATTATAAACCTCTTAAGGGCAAGGACCGACTAGCTCTATTTGAACCCTCCCTAGTATTCAGTAGGGTGATTCTATACAAAGTAAGTGCTCAATATGTAAGTGCCAACTTAATATTCTCTCCATTTCATAGATTCAGAAAGTAAGGCTCAGAAATGTTGAGCAACACATCTAAAGTCCCACAGCCTGTTAGTTCCACTCCTCATTCCAGGCCCAGTGCCCATCAATTAGACCAATCGTTTTCCAACTGTGCTCCGTGGGAATCCTGAGTTGTGCAGGGAGTATGAGGGTGGGGCCAAGTAGAGAACACACAACTGCTCCAATCAGAGCATCTTCACTTTCATCTATTTTAGATTTTGAGGGTGTGTGTCAGATTTTACTCAAGTCAATTATTGTGCTACTATTTTTTTCTTAAGAGCAAGCAGTCCTTTACCCGTGCTAACTTATAATGTCCTTTATGATGAAAAATATTCACTTGATGGTTAGAAATGAAATGAGGGAGAGGAGATGAAGTAGAAAATGATAGAATCAGGTGGAGCTAAGAGTTAGGAACAAGACCTCGGTTCTCAGACCTTCAGGCCCTCGGCAAGGCGAGCACATCACACAAGTTCAGGTGACACCATTCACGTAGAACATGGCAACCTTGCCCTCAGGATAGGGACTCCATATACCTAGAAAAGCACTCATGAAAAACGTCTCTGTATCCCTGACAGACACTCAGAATGTACAAGACTATTTTGTTTAGACCAGAAATAGTTAATAAAAGTTACCGCTGAGTGTTTCAATATGATTACCGCTACTATTTTGGAGTTCAACCACCTAACAGGTTTTGTTGCCTTAGTTACTATTAAGCATCTTAAGCTCAAGAGGGAAAGAGAGAAGAGAAGTATGCTCATGAGTGGGGGCTGTGTAAAAGTCAAGTATGGATATTGGTATAAGGGTCACTCCAAAAACAAGTGCAGAGGACACGAATAGGCAATTCACAAAATAAGAATGGCCAGAAAGCATATAAAAATGCTCATTCTCACCATTAATCCATGAAAACATAAGCAAAAACAATGTGGTTTTTTATTGAGAAAATTAGCAAATGTTAAAAAAAAAAAAAAGGATAACAGCCAGAATTAGGGACATCCAGGGAAATGTAGACTCTTGCATATTGCTTGTAAGAGCATAAATTGATAAAACTTTTCTGGAGGAAAATTCAACAATAAGTAGCAAAAGTCTTAACAGTTTGAATATCTTTTGATTCTGCAACACCAAATAGGAGTTTATTCTATAGAAAGAATCATAAATGAAAACAAAGATATATGTTAATTGGGCTTCACTACAGCATAATTTGCCATAGTGAAATATTGGAAACAGTTGAAATAGCCAATAATAAGGGACTGATTAAATAAATTACTGTATTATACCTATATATGTGGCTATTAGAAAGCAAATTATAGAAGATTCAATGGCATAGAAAATGTTTAAAGATATATTTTTCAAACACACTGAGTTAAAAAGCTGGTTGCAAAATAGTATGTAGAGTATGACATTATATATATATATATATATATATATATATATACACACACACACGTTTATAGTAATCCTTAGGACTGTTCATAAATATTTTCATATTCTCCTTCAAGGCATGTAGTATGATTGTGCTTCCCAATCCTTTTGATGTTACGTATGGTCACGTTATACAACTGGAATGTGAAATGTAGTGGAACATTTAAGGGCCAGTGAGCAATGTGCCACGTGCCCTTTTCCCGCCTTGACAATTGTGGAAGCATGTGTTGAAAAGAGTCTTCTAGCAGCCTGGGTCTCTAAGTGACCATGATGTGCAGAGGCTCCCTGCCCACATATGTTGGATATGTAAAAAGCTTTTATTGTATGAAGCCATTGAGATTTGGGGGGGGGGGGTGGTTAACGCAACATAGCCTAGCCCATCCTTGCTTATCCTGTGTTCGTGTGCGTGCGTGTGTGTGTGTGTGTGTGTGTGTGTGTGTGTGTGTGTGTTGTGGGCAGAGAGAGAGAGAGAGAATGGAGGGGAGGTGAAGGAGGGGAAGACTAGATAGTTTTACATGAAAATAATAACAAATGGAGTGATTTTCATTTCCATATTTTTATATGTCTTCTAAATCTTCAACAATGAATACAATTTTTATATTAGGAAGAAAGCAATGTTTTTTAATTTGTGTAAAATTACCTCTTCCTATTCTCATCTACCTTGTCCCTTCAAAGACTTCTACACCATCTTCCTGAGTACCCAAGAGAGGAATGTGAGCTGTGGGACCCTAGGTAAGGCATGTAGTCTCTCTTGGGTTTCCTCCTATCTCAATGGCCTCCATTTCACAATTTGCTTTGCAGACCCCTCTTCATCTCCCTGATGTTTCAGTGTTCATGGACTTTAGGACTTTGTCCTAAGCCTTTGTCTTATCTCTCTCTACTCCTTTTCCCTAAGTGAGTTCATCCAGCCCTCTGGCTTTGAATGCTGACTTCCAAATATGTATCTCTAGTCCAGACCTTTCCTCTGAGCTACAGTCTCCTACACAATTATCTACATTACCATTCCACTTGGATATCTCACAAACATCTGAAACTTAACATGGTTAAGCAGAACCCTTGGATCAACACTTTCACTTCTGCCAAAGCCTATTCTTTCCACCTACGTTGTTACCGCCCTATTCCAAGTTCCCATCATTTGTTGCCTAGACCATTGCAAAAATCTCCTAATTGGTCTGCAAATTCTACTCCTGCCCACCCTTCAACTCCTTCTCTATATAGCAGCAAGAGTGGCCTAAAATAGAGGTCATGTCCCACACCTACTTAAAACCCTCAGTGGCTCCCTACTGTAGTTAGAATAAATCTTAGATCTATACCATGCCCTACCAGCCCCTGTCTTGTTCCCAAACCTCACTTCATGGACTTCTCCCCTCACTTGCTACATTTTAGTCACACTTGTCTTCTTCAAGGTCCTCAAAGATGCCAAACTCTTTCAGTCTCCAGTACTTTGCATAGGCTCTTCCCTCTGCCCACAAGCCCTATCTCCCCCACTTCGTTTGACTTATCTCATCCTTAAAGTCTAGTTAACATGTCATTCCAGCAAGTGGGCCTTTCCTCACCACTCTGAGGCAGAAAATATGGACTGTCCCCACGGCAACAACCCCCACCTACCTTCTTCTTGGCTAGCACAATGATGATTTTGTTCAGATATGTCTCACATAGTCAGGGGATCCTGGCCCTTTCCCAGTCACAAATAGTAGGTAACAACTTGTCTTAGACAGTCATGATCATATCTTGCCCTCTTGTCAGTGATTGGTTTAGAGATGAGTAAGTGATGTGGATCTGACCAAAACAACACAAAGAGAAGTCTGCTTTGGAAAGGTCCTTGCTAAGAAAAGAAAGACAGAAAGAGAGAGAATACCAATTTTCTTTAACTAGCTGTCATGTGTCTACATGTGATGTTTGCAAGTGTGTAAAACATCTTGCAATTATAAGTGAAGCATTACCCATATGCTAAGGATGGTAGAATAGAAAGATGGAATGTGCCTGGGTCCCTCATAAGAATTATGTTGTATATCTGAATTGACCCTGGATGCCTTGCCTCCAAACTTCTTATTCAGTGAGATAATAAATTCCATATTACTTGACCTAATTTTTTTATTTATTTATTTTACAGCAGGAGGGACAGAGGCACAGAGGGAAAGGGAGAGGGGCTTGATCTCACAGCCCTGAGATCATGACCTGAGCCGATATCAAGAGTCAGATGCTTAGCCTACTGAGCCACCCAGGCGCCCCAACTTGACCTAATTTTAGTTTGGTTTTCCATTACTGGCTGTCAAAAGTTGGTCCTCATCTTCTATTCATATTGCAACATCCTATTGGCTTTCTTTGTTAAGCAAATCCAAATGGATTGTTACTTGTTTGCTTTTTGTTTAACTAACATGAGAGCAGAATTATGTCTATCCTGTTCACCAGTGTCTGCCACAGTATCCAATACATAGTAGGTGCTCAAGAAATATTTGTAAATGAATGACCAAATATCACATCCACAGGGAGAACCGACTAGCTGGTTTAAATGGCAATTGGTAGGGCAGAGGATATGTACAAACACTAAGAAATAAATTATAATTGTCCTTGGAAAATGATTTCCCAAAGAATTCTGATGCCTGATGTTTTAAACTTTAGTTTCAAAGGAATGCAGATGGGTAAGATACTAAAATGGAGGGCTCTAAGAGCTCTTGTCCATCCTCTAGGCAACCTATGTCTCATCATCCCAAGAAGACAAGACAAAAGATAATCATTCCAAATCTCTACCACACCAAAGTGAGCTCATGTTTCTGCCTGGAGCAGATCAGGCACATAACCTGGATTATTTTGCTTCTTTACTCTTTCATCAACTTCTGCTGTTATGAAAAGCATTGTTACTGTCTTTTCACAAATTCAAGTAAATCTAAAATGATGGCACAATCCCATAGAGCATGTCATTCAGATGACTGCAGGAGTCTTGTCCAGAGGCATTGCAGTTTATCCAACTTTGAGAGCCCTGTCCAAGACAGGCCTTGTGTGGTATATTTCAGGTCACACTGAGACTGTATCCTCTAACCAAAACAATGTCCCTAGTTTGCCAGGGTTCCTGAATTCCCACCATTATCATTGCTTCACTGGACTAATACAGTTATGTTTCCAGAAGTCCCCTATTAAAATGTGAATATACTGTCTAGAGAGACTAATACGTGAATTGTTCGCCATTCGGTTTTGAACAGAGGGCAAAGTCCTGAGGGAATGGAATACTGTAGAGGATAGTTAAGCTCTAATGAATGTGAGAAAAGGAAGAAAGTTCTGGACATGGGAGGGAACATAGGCACTGGAAAGCTGGAGGAAGAGAAAAGATAAAGGAGACTGGAAAATACCAAAAGAGAAAGCTAGTAAAGACTCAAAGAGCGCAGATTCACCCCAGAGCCCCCAGTGATCTTTATGCTACCTGATCGCTTACTTCTGATGGAAACATACGGGGGAAAACACCACTTAAGCCTCTTATCTATCTCTTCATCTGTAAAATGGAGGCTGAAAAAAACAAACATAATAGCAGTGATAGCAGCTGTATAAACAGAAAGGCAGATAAAGAAATGGGCTAATTGAGGAAACCAGAAAAGCATACATTTCAAAGGTCTGGTATCAGCAGGGCCAGTCTGGAAAACTAACCTGGGTCAAGGTGTCATTGACTAGGGTGAACACATTTCCTAGATTATACCATTTGTCTGATGTCCTGGTTTAATTATTAAGTGTCCTCTTTCACTCTCAAAAGTGTCCCAGCTTGGACTAAATAAACGATGCAGTGACCCTTATGAAGGACAGGTGACAGTGTCATGCGGATAGATGAGAGCTGTGTTGAGTTACTAAGTGCCTTCGGGTTTCAAGGCCTTGAAGTGGACTGAGTCCCCCAAATTCCTGACTCCAGTTCAGAGGAGCTGCCTGTTTGCCATGATGCAGAAATGTTGGGAAGCCATGCACCAAATGCGGGAAGTACCGCCATTTTAACAGAGGGCGTCCCAAAGGACAGGGTGAAAACAGAAATTTCAGAAAGTAGAACAAGGCCAATGGGAAGGACACAAAGAAGGTGAAATGGAAGCCCTAGAAGCCCCTCAAATCACACTTGGAGGAAGAACTCACTCCTAGACACAGGGCTAGACCTGATCCAGGTATACAAACTGTTGCCATACTCTCCATTTTCACCCATAATGCAAATAGTGCTTGCTCTAGACAGGATCCCTCAGTCCTGGGCTGGGCTAATATTCATAGATGCATTTGGCCATTTACTTTAGCCCTCAACTTGTGAGAAACAGATCGGTCCTCATGCAATGCCAAATCCAGAACAGCAGTGACAATGACGAAAAAGAAAAAACATTAATAGCCTGTGCACAGAGAAAACGCATGAAAAAAATCCACTATATATGATGTGAAGAAAGAAGAATCATTTGATTATAAACACTGGATTTCAGTTCTCACCTTACAGCACCAGAGAGAAAATTGTTCCAAAATTGATAACTTGTGTTTTTCCTTCCCAAAGTTTGTGTTCCCATCCAAATTGCACTAAATCTTCAGAGACATTGCCTTCTGAGCCTAAAACCTATTTCCCCACCTAATTCTCATTTCTGGGTAAATACTTGGAATGTATCTAGGAAATCAAAGACATAATTTCTTTTTCAATATATGCAAAGACATTCGTCTCCTGTGGTTGAGGGGATGAGTTACACACTACGAGGAAATCAGAGGAGAGCTCTGGATGGGGGCTTCTGTGTAGCTCCTTGCCCCTCTGGCTCTAGTTTTATTACCCTGCAACAGCATCAATGTGTGGGGAAAAAAAAAAAGCAAGGTTCTGGCCTCTTAGCTGCTGCCAGGAAAAGCCAGCATTATCTCAACGTACACTGAGGAGGAGGTGAGGAGAGAAAAATAAAAAAAGATAATCAAAGCCCTCCTGCCGCCCCCTCTTGCCTTGAAAGTCTTCACCAAGAGCCCCAGACTCGGCTATTCTATCTTGTGCTGTGTGCACAGAGAGCAGGTAATCAGCAAAACTAATCAAAAATGCATTCATTACCGCACAGCGGCAGTGGGTGAGAGTGACTGCAGCTTTCACTGGCAAGTGGTTTCTGCACTGGCACAATCCAATCTCCGGGGCTCTTTGGCAAAACCTTTGCATCCCCCTGCCCTCCCCCTCTCCCCCGCCATCCCAGCTAGCTCTGCCATGCTCAGCTCCGCTTCTCCATTAAAGGCAATCTGATTCAGACATTTGACAATGTTTTCCCCTCCATCACCACAACGTTGCTCTGTAAAAGCTGTTTTCTGTCTAATAAGTCTTCTGAGTATTTTTAAAAAGGTGTTTCTTCACTCTAAAATACATGTTCTTCTTTGTTTTTAAAGCAGGAAGCCATTTTCTGCCAGGGCTAAACAAACTCAAATGCTGACAGATTCTGCAAATGCACAAGCCTTTCCTGCTTTGTCCAGCTTAGCAAAATGGACTCTCTCGGAGCCCCCCAGAACCAAAGAAGCTCAGGGGGATCTATGCTAAAATATGCTGTCAGGTCTGGGGCTAATAACAATAATAACTAATGTTACTGAGCATTTATTACGTGTCAGGTGTTATTCTCTGCACTTTAATTACCACATTCCACCCTCACAATAGCCTTGTGGGGTATGGGTTACTCTCATCATCCCCATTGTACTGACAAGGGCTGTAAGACCCAAGGAAGTCAAATCACCCTAACACTAGGTGTGGACGGAGGATTTTGAACCCAGGGAGAGTGGTCCTTGCTCTAAACCACCCACCATGGTTCTGATGGAAGAAGACAAGTACGGCCCTCTGCACATTTGCCCATTCCCTCTCAGACTATAAGGTTAACCCTTCCAGGGCATGTGATTACCACGCAGTAAAATAACTGTTTTCTAGGACGAACAAACAGTACTTCCTCCATCCCCTGGAAAAATCAATCTGCTCTAGCGAAGGTGGAGAGAGAGATTCATAAAAACAAAATAAAACTCTTTCCCAAGTCTTTGTTTGCTCCAGTCTACAATGCTGGTTGAGTGGTCCCTGAGTTTGTGTGGTACAGAGGCAGCTATCTGCTCCCTGCCCTTTGAGAACACACAAAGTAGCTGGGATGTCAGAACATACACACACACACGCACGTGCACGCACACATACAGGCACGCACGCCCATACACACACGCACGCCCATACGCACACGCACACATACACACACGCGCATGCACGCATGCCCATACACACACACACACAGTGTGATTTGGAGGCAGGGTAGCATAGAGGCTTCCTGGATCTCATTTCACCTCTGCAACTTAGAGCTGTGTGAACTTGGGCAAGTCACTTAATCTCTGTGTATGTGTGTATTAGTTATACTGGCTGTAAAATTGAAATAATAGCAGTACCTACCTCACAGGGGCTATGCAGAGTAGATGAACTAATGTGTTAAATCTCTTAGCACATACTTGGCACATAGTAAGCACCTGATAAATAATAGCTCATACTATAATTCCTCTCCCACTGACCTGAACTTTACAGCGTATGTTATATATCCAAGGCTTAAGCAAAGAAATGAATGGTGGCAATTTGAGGCATGGGAGGGTGGTACCAAATGTATTTCATTAACGCTTTGACTTGACCCAGATAATCTGGCAAGTTACTGACCTTGCTTCAGAAGTATACTTGGAAAACATACCAGATTGGAATACTGGGGTTTTGGGGAAGCCAGATATTTCCAGATTTAAGCCTCGGTAACAGAAGCCTTGAAAAATAAACAGCCCCAAACTACATCTTTTTATCTAAAGGAATCTGCCCTCTAAATTATAGGGGACTGTGGGGTGATTTTTTTTTTAAGTACATATAGGAAACCACAAAAATGACAAAACAGCCAATTTTTTCACTTGAGAAGATGATTTGCTCCAGAGTTCCTTTAAGTGACAAGCGTGTGTCCTGGATTTAAAATAGAATTCAATTTACCTAAATTCATTTTCCACACAAATTTTTAGATGCACGCCCATTTCATAAAGCAAGATTTGCCCATATTATAAGGTATAGCAGTAAATTGCTGATGTCCATTTCCATTTTGTCGGCGTTCACCACCCAGCCTCTTATCATGCTGTGGCCAGCTACAGACACACTCAGCCAATTTCCATGTTCTTAAGAAACCGGAAACGTTAGGGGCACCTGGGTGGCTCAGTCGTTAAGCGTCTGCCTTCGGCTCAGGTCATGATCCCAGGGTCCTGGGATCGAGCCCCGCGTCAGGCTCCCTGCTCAGTGGGAAGCCTGCTTCTCCCTCTGCCGCTCCCCCTGCTTGTGTTCTCTCTCGCGCCGTGTCTCTCTCTGTCAAATAAATAAAATCTTTAAAAAAAAAAAAAAGAAAGAAACCGGAAATGTTATACTAACTCAAACCTCCAATTCTTCTCAACTGCCATCCGTTCCTTAAGGGTAACACAAGGACTGCTTTCTGCCAAGTACCTTGTAGACGGTACCAACCACTTAGCTGACAGAATCCCGAAAAGAAGTCAGAAAGGATGGGTAAGTTTTGACGGCAAGGAGGCAAGAAGAAAAAGGTTATTCTCCTTTTGTCCCACCACATCTTTCCTCTACTCTTCTCCACAGTGCTCTGCACCTCAAAAGGCCTTGTCCTAAGCACAAACTATGGCCGCTACTCTCTGAGTTTGCCAAATCTACCACCCAGATGAAAGGGCATTTGGTCTCTTCATTTTAGTCTGTCCATGAAATCAGAAACTTTTTCTCCCTTGGATTCCTCCTGACTTATGACCCATAATGTTAAACAGAGCACCATTGGATCTTGCTTTAGGTTAATTCATGCATTCATTCACTCATTTGACAAAAGTTATTTAGCATCAATTACATTCCACACATTTTTTTCTGGGTCCTGGGATTACAGTAATAAACAAAACAGACCAAAAAAAAAAAAGTCCCCATACTCACAGAACTCACCATCTTAAATAAAACAAGTTAGTAAATATCTAGTTAGAGTTAAGATATAGAACTACAGTATATTCCAATACCAAGGAAGTTGGTTCCCTCAAGTCTCCCTCTAGTTAGAAAAACAATAAAGTGTGGGGCGCCTGGGTGGCTCAGTGAGTTAGGCATCTGACTCTTTATTTTGGCTCAGGTCATGATTTCAGGGTCATGAGATCAAACTCCAAGTCAGGTTCCATGCTGGGCATGGAGCCTGCTTAAGATTCTCTCTCCCCCTCTCCTGCTGCCCCTTGCTCATGAGCTCTCTCTCTCTCTCTCTCTCTCTCTAAAAAACAAACAAAACCAATAAAGTGTTAATAATTTTCAAAAAAATGATTAGTTTGGGAATGTAAACATTCCATCCATTTATGTACTTATTAATCACACTGTTCCTAATTCCAAAAAGACTTGGAAATAACCTATAACATAAGACTTAGAAACTTCTTGCTTTAATTTGTTTGCCATGAATCTAACTTAAGCAAAAGTCAAGTATTGTACTGACGGAGAAGTGTAAGATTTCAATAGTCAAGATGCTATGGCTTTGTGCTTGGATAATTGGTTTGCAATTATTGGAAACACTCACAAGGTGGTGGTAATGATGTCTTAGTTTATAACCACATCAGAAGGGCAGGTTGATAATACAGGTATGATATACCTGAAATGAAGGTACAGTGTACTTCTCCAACCACAAAATTTTGTTTCTCAAAACCCTTGTGGCAGAATTCATGATTAAAGAGCTTAGGATGTTTTCAAGAAACTTTTTTTTAAAAAGATTTTATTTATTTATTTATTTGACCGAGAGACACAGTGAGAGAGGGAAGTACAAGCAGGGGGAGTGGGAAAGGGAGAAACAGGCTTCCCGCCGAGCAGGACTCTGGGATCATGACCCGAGCCGAAGGCAGACACTTAATGACTGAGCCACCCAGGCGCCCCTTCAAGAAACTTCTTAAGAAGGGTGAGATCTTGAGTGAACTCATGGAAGCCCTCATTAACTCATCCAGCACACCTTTACTGAGAAGCTTCTGGGTACCAAGCATTATGAAAAGCATGTAAAAATGAATTTCTGTGTTCACAAAATATACCATAAAGGAAGCATCCTAAATAAAAGGAAAAGGCAATGACACTTCTCGCATTCTAACTTACGCAATTACTCTCCATTTACCATTCCTTGTTTAATAGACGCTTCTCGGGGTCTCTTTCCTTTCAAGTTTGTATGAAATGCTTCTAATTTTGATTTGCATTAAATATGGGGATAGTAACGGTACTTACCTCAAAGAGTTAAGGATTCAGTGAGACAATACACTTAAATCATTTAGCAAGTACCTGGTTCCTGGCAAGAAATATATGTTAGTCATCATCATTGTCATCATCACCATGATCATTGACCTCGTTGTCATCATCATCATCATCAGGGGAAAAATCAAGTTAATCTGTATATACCAGAAATTTGAGTGAAGGCAGTTCAGAACTGGAGAGGAGTCACTTCCCTTTTACTAGCAAAACATGACAATGTTCTAAACTTTTAGCCGGACCTTTAAGGGGGACAGGGTGTGTGTTTGTTTTTGCTTTGTCTTCTGTTGTTTTGAATTTCAAGGCATTGCCTCACAGGGACTTTCTTAGTGTGGTGCCTCTAGATGTAAAATGATCTTCCCCTTAGGGAACTCAATGTGAGTTTGGATAGCAGGGTAGGTAAGATTGTAAGACCACTCTTTGGCCTCCTGCCAAGATACAGTGATTTTAAGTGATATTTTTTTTCTCTTCCTTTGTAACACGGAACTTCTCTTGGGACCAGGGCTACCCACTGGGGAGGCCAGAAGAAGTGTTGAGGAACTGTTTGCTGCCTCCCTGGAAGACCTTTCATTTCCTTTAGACCCTGTAAGACCCTTAGTGAATGAGTTTCTCCCTGGTGCCTGGAGTCAAGAGCCCAGGGAACTGAGAAGGGAGGCATTCCTCCTCCAGAGCAGGCTGCCCTCAGGGCCGGCTTTGTCAGGCTGACCTGTGCAGTCTCACAGGGCCCCATGCTAGAAGGGCCCAGTGCTTGCTACCATGCTCTGTCGTCCCTGTCTTGAAAGCCTTTACGATTGAACAAGGGGCCCAGCATTTTCATTTAGCACTGGACCCCACAAATTATACAGCCAATCCTCTCTGCCCTGAAGAGTTTCTAAACACTGGGTGGACCTCATTAGTCTCTCTCCCTGCTGCTACTCAGCAGACTCCAAGCCATTCCCCACCCTTGAGTCCCACTAAGTGTGGCGGCTCAGTGAAAACTAGCTTTCTAACGAAACCTGCACTCTGAGGATCACTCTAGAGATATTTTCGTACCCTGAAGCACTGATGTCTAGTAACAGGAACTACAGGTAGCTTGCAATGAATTAAGGCAAAAGTAGCATAGGAAGTCAGAAAGCCTTGGTGTCAGGTGTGGGGAAGTGATGGGCATTCTGACCTGTCTCAGTTTCTTCACCAAAGAGCTATTGCTATAGAATGTCTAGAAAAGTAAAAGCAGTAGAAATTCTCTGAGAAAGTTCACATTTCCTTATTTAACTTGAGCTAATCAACTTTACCAATCTGAATGTCACAATATTGTGTGCGTTCTTAATGATCTCTCTCTCTCTCTCTCTCTGTCTCTCTTTCTCTCATCAGTGCCTTATATGAAGAGGAAGGTAAGATATATCCCCAATTCACAGCTCAAAACACTGAGGCTCCAAAAGAATAATTTGTGCCTAACTGCAATTAGAATCCAGGTTTTCAGATACCTGGTACAATATTCACATTTCTGGAAAGGTGTGTGGAAAACATTTGTTTTTTTAAACTCCTGGTCTGAGTACATAGAAACAGGGTTTCTTAACAGTGGCCCTATTGGTCTCTGGGACTGTATAATACTTTGTTGTTGGGGGCTGTCCTGTGCTTTATAGGAAGTTTAGCAGCATCCCTGGTTTCTACCTACTAAGTGTAAGTAGAAATCTGCCCCCAACCCCCCACTGCCATGTGTGATGATCAAAAAGTTCTCCAGATATTGCTACTTGTCCCCTGGGGAACAAACAACATCCAATTATAACCACTTCAGGAGAGCACTTCACTATTTAAAGGAACATGTGATGAATCCTTTAGTAAACTACTCTCTGGGCTCTCCAAATTTGTATTTCCACATACTAGATTCTCTTAAATTAGAAGATACCTCCTTTTCAAAGGAGAAAACCACCAATTTGGGCTGTGTGGGGGCAATCACCTAGAAAAATGTGATGCTTTTCTTTTCCCTCAAAATATTATGTTCATGGAAGTGATGTCACAAAGATTCAACAGAATATGCTCACAGCATACAGATTAGAAACATTTAACTTTAGCAAATCCAGCAATTCCTCTTTAAGAATTAGCTACAGTCAAATATCTGAAAATATAACTGTTTCCAGTTACGTTTTCATTCCCCTAAATACGCGGAATTCACTTTTAGAGCGGGAAACACAGACCTTCCTCTATCTAAGGGAGTGTGGAAAAAATACCTCATTCCTAAAGATAGCTAGGGTCAAACCCCCTAATCAAACAGATCAGAAACAGAAATTAAGTGGCAGATGTGGCAAACAAACAGATAGCAAGTCTTCCATCTGGCAATTGAAGCAACCCATAAGTCACCCATTGTTTCAGCTAGACAAACCAGACAGTTTAGCATCTAAACTAGGATACTTGTGAGAGCGAAAGGGGGCATTGGTAATAATTGTGCTGGGACGATGGGCATAAATTGAATTGTCCTGGGCAAACCAGGATGCCTGGTTAACCCTAGCCTTAGTTTGCTCATAGAAACACACCACTGCCAGACACTTGTCATATTAGAGAGCCCCAAATCTTAGTAGCTTAAAACAAAACCATTTATCATTTCTCACCCATCTGTAGGTTGGCTGTGGTTCAGCTGATCTAGACTGATCTCAATTGCGCAGCTCTGCTACAGACTGTAATAACAACGGAAATGGCTCTGTTTCTCACTTCAGGCCTGTGAGTCAACCGAGCCAGTTCTGCTCCACGTGTCATTCATCCTTCTTGGACCAGAAAACTATCTGGTATGTGTTCTTCTCATGACACCCACAGAGGTGAATATGGCAAGCAGAACTGCCATGAGTTTCCTTAAGACATAGGCCAGAACTGGCACACTGCCACTTCTAACCATGCACCACTGGCCAAAGCAAGTCACATTACCCAGCCCAAAATTAAGGAGCAAAGAAATAAACTGCCCCCAATGAGGCCATGATAAAGGTATGAATGCAGGAAGGAGTGAACAATTAGAGCACTCATTCAATCTAACACATATGCTTCACCCGTCCCAACCTCATCACCGCCACCCCCACACATACACATACCTCAGGAAGGGTGGGGGGAGTCTGTTTGCCTTTATACAGTGTGACATAATGCTGACTCAGTTCTTGACATACAGTCATGTAAGCTTCAGAATCCAGAGTCAGTTTCTAGTTTTCATAAGTACTCTGAAAAATGGAAATTTTTTTCCAGGAGAGTATAAAAGCATAACACCTCAGCCAACTGGCATCCAGAATTCCTCAATAAAATTCTCAAATCTGCTCAAACATGCACCCCGTCCCCAACTTGGGCTGGGAGGCAGGGCCAGTTTTAGGTTGGGGGTTAATTTCCCCCAGACTTGCCTGTGCTATATGACAATGACAGTTCCTAACCTTCCCAGAGGAGTAAAAAAAAAAAAAAAAAAAAAAATTAATAAAAATGTCAACAATAACATCTTTGGGAGGTAACCTGGAATAATTCACAATAAATCAACACTTCCCATCAGAGAGACATTGCAGCTTCTAAGAATGTCACTTTGTGAGAAGCAGGAGTCCCAAAGCCATGTGACTTCCATCTGCAGTTTGCAAGCCCATTCAGAGCCCACCAGGGGATAATTACTTGCTAAGATGTACCCATCCCAGCAGAATATATTTGTTATGATTCAATTCTCTCACAGCATGAAGGAGACTCTGGTCTGGTGGATGAAGCCCTAGAGGGATAAGAAACTCCATTCCCCACCACTTGGCTGTGTGACCTTGAGCTGTTCACTAAGCCTCTCTGATTCCTCGGTTCCACAGTCTATGGAGTAACACCCCAGACCTCTGCTTACCCTGAGAAGGATATGAAGAAGAGTCATTAGGTCCCTATCTGTAAAGATCTGAAAGCCTGTTTGCCTCTACCCGCAGGAAAAGGAATTACTTCTACATTCATTTCTCACCCCGAACACTCAATATAAAATTACTTTCTTAGGAGCAGAATTAAATATCAGGCAGATGTATCACAAACTGAATTTAGGGCGATGAGTTACTAAAATCACAGAAGGATCTCACCACCGAGCAGCCTACCTCTAAAGGACGAAAGACAAGACCATTCAGCAAATTACCATGGGCCTGTAGAGATTTCAAGAGTAAAATGATTACCACCCACATTCATGAGGAGTAGACCTTTGGCAAGGTAGGGATCTTAGTGGTTATTGTGGGACACTGCAGATAGGATATAATCCTGTTCCCCCATGCCAAGGTGATTGGTTCAGGTAGCTCAGGTCTAAGCATGACATTACTTGACCACAGGATTCGAGTCATGAATGTTCATGTGATTCATTTTGAACCAGTGATGCAGATGTGAAGATAAGACATGCTACAGACATTTTGCCATCATATGGTAGGCAAAAAAGGGGGGGGGTGAGAAAAGAAAAGAAGTTAGGTCTTTGATAAAATTTTTGAACTACTGAGTCTAATCAATTCTCAAGTAGTCTTACCTCTATCTCTTCCAAAGATGTGAGTCAATGCATCTCCCTTATTATTTAGACCAGTTTTAGTGGGTTTTGTCTTATCTGAAGCACGAAGCATCCTAACTGATATAGGAACTGAAGGCGTCAAGAGCATGGTCACTAGCCCTGAGAGTCCCTAAAGAAGACAATGTGAAAGGCCTCTGCATGGCTGCCCTCCCGGGTGGCCAAGCTGCTGTCGACGCTCTTCTACGGGACCTGCTCCTTCCTCATCGTGCTGGTCAACAAGATTCCCATCACCAATTTTTCTTGGAATTGGACAGATGGCAGCTATCATAATGATACTGTATGTATCCAAACTAAATAAAATAATTCACTTCCCTGATTTTGACAAGAAAATTCCTGTGAAGCTGTTTCCTCTGCCTCTCCTCTACGTTGGAAACCACATAAGTGGATTATCAAGCACAAGTAAATTGAGCTTGCCGATGTTCACCCTGCTCAGGAAATTTACCATTCCACTCACTTTACTCCTGGAAACCATCATACTTGGGAAACAGTATTCCTTGAACATCATCGTCAGTGTTTTTACCATCATACTTGGGGCTTTCCTAGCAGCTGGTTCTGACCTTGCCTTTAACTTGGAAGGCTATATTTTTGTATTCCTGAATGATATCTTCACAGCAGCAAATGGAGTTTATACCAAACAGAAAATGGACCCAAAGGAGTTGGGTAAATATGGAGTGCTTTTCTACAATGCCTGCTTCATGATTATACCAACTCTTATCATTAGGGTCTCTACTAGAGACCTTCAACAGGCTACTGAATTTAATGAATGGAAGAATGTTCTATTTATCATACAGTTTCTTCTTTCCTGTTTTTTGGGGTTTCTGTTGATGTACTCCACAGTTTTGTGCAGCTATTACAATTTGGCCCTCATAACAGCAGTGGTTGGAGCCATCAAGAATGTTTCCATTGCCTACATTGGAATGTTAGTTGGTGGAGACTACATTTTCTCTGTGTTAAACTTTGTAGGGTTAAATATTTGCATGGCAGGGGGCTTGAGATATTCCTTTTTAACTCTGAGTGGCCAATTAAACCCTAAACAACCTGTGGACAAAGAAAACATTCCTCTGGATTTGAAGAGTTAGAATCTGAGGCAGGATTGCCAACTGGGAACTTGGGGGTTGGGGGTACATTCCCCGCTGTAGGAATGTGAAGCCAGATGTTCTGGTCACTGACAACACTCACCCCCCTGGTTATAGCACAACAGGAATGTCTGCCAACTACGAAGAGAACCTACCTCACATACTACTGCACAGTGAGCCATCCTCAGCCCCGAGAAGCGTATTTGGGCAAAGCCTTATCATCTGAAAGTGAATCTTTCAAAGGAGACCATTGATTAAAGGGATTGTAACCGAGTGTGGGCAGAGCACTGACCGTTTGGTCACCTAGCCACATCTCTGAGCTGTTGTTCACCAGTACCAGGTGCGTTTAAGAGGACAGAAACGGCTTATGGTGTGAGAGTGGTTATTATCAGCACATTTGCTTTCATTTCAAGGATCCCAGCCAAAGCGAAGTGCCAGTGAGAACAATTTTCTTTTCAATTTAAACAAACATGTCTTTATTTTAATAAAATTAGCCAATTAACTGCAAGTTATTTGTTAGCTCTGATTTGATCATATATGTTGGTATCTTTTCCAAATCATCAAAGTAAAATAAAAAATAACTTATATATATAAAAAAAAAGAAGAAGGCAGGGGCGCCTGGGTGGCTCAGTTGGTTAAGCGACTGCCTTCGGCTCAGGTCATGATCCTGGAGTCCCGGGATCGAGTCCCACATCGGGCTCCCTGCTCAGCGGGGAGTCTGCTTCTCCCTCTGACCCTCTTCCCTCTCGTGCTCTCTATCTCTCATTCTCTCTCTCTCAAATAAATAAATAAAATCTTTAAAAAAAAAAAAAAAAGAAGAAGGCAATGTGAAAGTGCTTAGTCCAGAGAGAAAAAGTTGGAACAGAGGTACTAAAGGGGAAAGATCATCTCCGTAATTATGCCCCTGCAAATACTTCCTGGAGATATCCTTAGGGCAAAACAAATGAGTTGTAAACACCCTTCCCATCTACAAAAAGCAAGCCAATCTGAAAATAATTCAAGATAAACAATTGCTTCCATGGCCATGCTCACCTGGTGAGACTGTCTCCTCCTGGAAATTGCTATGGATCCATTTCTGGGCATATCAAACCCAAGCTCATAAGACCTCTCCTCTGAGCTACACATAAACTCCCACCAGAAGCAGGGCTGACTAGGCCCATGCCTAGAATTTCAGCTCTGCAGGGCTGTGGATTTATTCAGCAACACCAAGGATGACATCTACATAGAGGACTTCTACAGAGGTTCCTGGAGGGGGAGTAGAGAGAAGACTGAACGACAGAGAAGGTAGATGGAAGACCCAGGCTTTCTTATTTGTCACACCCAACCTGGGTCTCCAGATATGACCGACTCTATTCTTGCCAAAGAATCCAGGAATGAAAGTGCAAGAGCCTGCCATAAAGAATCGGGAGTACCTAAAGTAGTTTCTTGATTAGAATTGTAGGCTACAGTTTTTCTGACCCTAAGATAATCTTGCCTCCTGGAACCATAGGACCATAGAACAGGAGAGAAGTAAGGGTCTTTAGAAATCACCTTGTTCTACTTCTTTTTTTGATGGCATGGGACTGAATCTGGAATAAGGAAAGTACCTTGTTTCAGTTCTTTGAACACCTTCCTCTGTACTCCCATGGTACCTGGTGCTTACTGTTTTCACAGCACTTACCATGTTACATTGTCATTGCCACTGAATACATCTGCTCCTTCTCGGAACTTGAAATTCACTGAAAGCAGAAATTCTCTTGCTCCCTTACCTCCCTGGTACCTACCAGAGTTTGTCAAATAGACTAGACATTTGTAGGTGGTCCAACATTTGCTGAGGATATCAAAGTTTCAAGTCCAACAGTGAAGAAGTTATCTTTCTATTAGGCAAAGGATATAGAATCTTGGTTTCCTTACTTTTAAAGGGTACAGCAGTTTCCTTCCAGTGAATCAGGATGATTTTTGTCATTATTTTCCTTATTTCACTTACATGTCAAGTGAACAAGTATGAGGATCAATGTCTAGTTAGATCTTCTCCCCCAAATCCACTGGCCGACATTTCTTTCTGCTTACCCAAGTGCCCCTATCCCAAGCCTGAAACGAACAGAAACCTCATGAAGAGAAGCACTGTTTTCCCTTTTGTATTGTAAATGTTAAAACTTCGTATTTTCAAAAAAAAATAATAATTGTATCTTCCTTCTGCCTCAACATCCCCACAAACCAAAAGGGCTGGGAGCACCCTGCCCAGGTGACAGGGCGCCCCACTGTGATAAGGATGGCCCCTGCCACAAGTCCCCCTTCTTGCCCTCCCCTGACTGTGATCTACTGTCATTCAAATGTACCAATGAAACCCCCTCATGCCTTTTGCTTGTGTGTTCCATCCTGATAAAAGCACTTGCCTATGGGTCAATCTCTCTCTCTCTTTCTCTCTTTCTCTCTCTCTCTCTCCCCCCATCTGCGTGCTTGAGCCCACTCCTTTGGTGCTCCCCTGCCCTGTGTGGCCTTCCTTCATGGCATACAGTGACTCCGTTTCTCTGAAACTTGTGAGTATAATAAACTTTTTTTTCTGGTGCCTCTCTTGTGTCCCCTCCTGTGGCTACACCTGACTCAACGATTTCATGAGTGAATACAAACAACTTCTCCATAAGAACTGCAATGAATTCTTGCTGCTTCAACTGTCTCATAGAGCTCATTTAGAAGTGCCGACAATGGGTCCTAAGACTACCAGGTAATTCCGAATCCAGCAGAGATCCCTCTTAACCGCAGAGAGAGAGCTAGATGTGGGGCTTTGTGGGCAACTTCAGGCAGCTATGATGCTGCTAGAACAATCTCTGGCTCCTCACTGGAAAAACAAAGCTGAAGTTCAAAAAGCATCTCACTGCTTTCTTGCGTGAGGGATTGAATGCAAAAGAATTTGCATGTATTACACGGACTTTTCAACCAACAGCAATATGTCTAGTTCAGCACTGGGTCCCTGATGGCTCAGAGGAGACTAATTCAATTCTGCCAACAGCTGCCACTGGCAGCTAAAAGTTAAAAGAGTGGCAGCAGATGCAAGAGAGGAAAACAGGTAGTGGGCAGGGGAGACTGAAAACGGGAAGGAGAGGTGCCATTTACAGTGATGAATCCAATGGAGGAATTTCAAGTGCAGAGGCATTGAAATGCCTTTCTTCTGCTCTTTTCTTACTGATCCACCCCGTTACTCTTCAAGCCAAATGACAGTGAAGATGGCCACAGATTTCTTCATCTACCTCTTCTAATGGCTAGCCAAGCACGGATGGGGACCCGGCTGCTTTCAGGAGTGAAGTGAGGTGTGCTCCATCCAAAATGTATTGTCTCCGCACCTGAAATCAAAACTGAAACTCTGCATTAGCGTTAGTCCTTTGGGTCAAGGTACTGAAGGCTCCTATTACAATACAACTATGTTATCTAAAAGGAGGACCACATAGTGCCTGGCACAGAGTAGAGGTTCTCTAAATGTCACTTTTCATAGCAAATTGGCACTGCCTGCCATTAGAACCTTAGTAAAGATTCATCTACCAGATTCTCTCCTGTCTCCAAGGCCTCTTGAGGAACCCTGATGGGAAGATTTTGATGGAACACTGGCAAGGCCTTGGTAGTAGGGTGTGAGGTCTGGGGATGGTGGAGAAAGGGAAGGCTAACAGCCTGAGGCACTCTGGGGAAGAAAGGGCACTTTTAAAAGGTGAGAAAGAGGGAAGGGAGTTTGGAAATTAACATTTATTGATTCTTCTATGAGTCAGGCATTTGAATTAGATGCTTTTGTATCCACTATTTTATTTAATCCTTATTTAATCCACAACCACTTTATAGGGAAAGAAGTAGTAATATTCCCATTTTGCAGATGGCAAAACTGGAGTTCATATTAAGAAAGTCGCTCAAGGTCACACACTGCCTATAAGTAATAGAATATAGACTTGAACCTAAATCTGTCTCCTAAGCCTGTATTCCTGAACCATGCCATGTCACTCTCCATACTCGTCAAGGGGTGGCCAACATGGTCTCTGCTACCTCCTTTGCCCTAATGCTCCAATCACTTGCAAATTCAGTCTCCTGTGACAGCCAGGTTTCTCCCTCATTCTTAGCCATGGACTATCCAAATGGAGATAAAAAGATTTCCATGAGTGGTGGGATAGAAAGAGATTTTGCATTATCAAACTGGATATAAAGTTGGGGAGAGCCTAGAACCATTTTTCTGGTTGCTCAAGGGTTTGGAAATTTTCTATTCCAGGCTCCAATCTGTGTCATGCCAAATCCAAAGTTCTGGAGTCACTGGTGGACCAGTTGGGCCCCTGCCCCAAATCCCCTGCCCCACACATACTGTGCATCCTGTACACTGGCCGGAAAGTTCATTTTTCCCATAGACCAGGAGGAGAGGATATGAAGAGGAGAGTAGCTGGCACCGAGAGGAATAAAACTCGTCTCTTCCAGAGTAGCTGGGGTAGGAGTGAAAGACTTGGTAGATAAGGAAGCTTCTTTTCTCCCACCACTGGAGAACGGGGCTAGGGAGAAGCATCTATAGTCCCACACAAGATCTTGTGGAGGGGACCATCCCCCAACGGAGATCCAGACCAAAATGCCTGACTTGGAAGGTTCTTTCCTCCCCTTAGAACAGGGAATAAAAGAGGACTGGAGGAGAATCGATAGCCCCTGGGGTCATCAGTCAGGGGCCCAGGCGGCTTCGTCCAGAGTCTACAGCAACGGAGCAAAGCAGCTAGGGACAGTTTCCTCCAACCTTAACTTTCAATCCCCACCCTTATCCCAGCACATTCCCACACCTCTCTCCTCCTTCCTCTGTGGGACTGAGCGTCCTTTTCCTTAACCTTTTAGTTACCACTTCCATGCACATACTTTTCTAAGCCCTCCAGAACAGTCAGCCCCACACTGCCCATCACTGCCTTCTCCCTCGCCGCAAGCCCGGCTCTGCACTTGGGTAAGGGGAGGTACTGGCCTCGCAGAGCCATGGGGGTGTGCGGGGAGGGGGGGGGGTCAGTTGTTCACCGGCCCTCGGATCTCTGCTGTAAAAACTGAGCGGCAGGGACCAGGCATGCGCAGCATCTTCGGGCGCATTGTGATGGGAACTGCTTCTCCGAGTCTCTACAAAGACTCCGGAGTAACCGCTAACCGCCCCCTCAAGACCCCCGTTCTTTAAGACAGACACACAAACGCAGAGGCAATGCAGCTTTTCTTTCTTTTTTTCAAAGGGCCAGTTGCCGCTTGAAAGGCTAGCCCACGTGAAGACTAGTGTATTTCTATCGATCCCATCTCCGGTGTTGACAAACGCCAGCGCCGAGGCTTTGCAGTCCGGGGCTGCAGTTTGCAGTGGAGCTAGGCGGTGTGCGGCTTTAATTCCACGTCAGATCAACTTTGATCAATATCCCCCTACCGGCCCAATTGGAAAAGCCCAATTCACCGGCGGCGCTGAGCCTTTCCGCTCTTTCCTTCTTTTTTCCCCTTTTTAGACCCACCATCTTCTGGGGGAAGAAAAGTCTCGGATTTTCTTTATAATTTCTTTCTTTTTCTCTCTCTCTTTTGTTTCTTTGGGTTTTTTTGTTTGTTTTGTTTCTCGGTGTTTTGTCTTTTTTTTCCCGGTATTTTAGGTTTTTATTCTCTCTCTCTCTCTCTCTCTCTCTCATTCTCTCTCTCGTAGTGATAGGGAGAGATCGCTTTGGCGAACCGAGCTTGCAGCCAATGAACCCGCCTTCCAGATTGGTGTGAAGACAGAAGTGAGGTGGGGGGCGGGGAGGGGGTGTGAGAGAGCCTGGAGAGGGAACAAGAAAGGGAGAGAGAGAGAGAGAGAGACTGAGAGAGAGAGAGAGAGAGAGAGAGAGAGAGAGAGAGGAGGCGGTGGAGGAGGAGGACTAGTGTGGGGTGGAAAGGAAGAGTGAGCGAGAGCAAGTTGAGGGGAGGGGGTGTAAGAGCCGGCGAATTCTTTTTCTTTTTCTATTATTATTTTGACGACTCCTGAGTTGCGCCCATGCTCTTGTCAGCTTCGTTTTAGGCGTAGCATGGCCAGGCAGAAGAAAATGGGGCAAAACGTGCTCCGGGCGGTCTTCCTTTTAGTCCTGGGGCTTTTGGGTCATTCTCACGGAGGATTCCCCAACACCATCAGCATAGGTAAGCGCGAGCAAGCAGCCAGTCGGGCCGGGCTCCCCTGCGCCCGAGACCACTGCCCCGGCGGGGCTGCTGCGGCCGCGGGGCCCCATCCTGCATGGCCAGGGGAGGCGACCGGGGACGGGGACCCGGCAGGAGCCTCGGGGATCTAAGCCCCAGGAAGCCGGCTGGTCTGGGGAGCGGCGGGGACGCGAGAGGGGTCTCCTGGGGCTGGGGGTGGGAGCGGTGGGCTCCCGGGCGTTTCGGAGAGGAGCGGAGCAGGGGAGGCGTGCGGGAGGCCGGGAGACTGCAAAGGGGCGAAGAGTCGCGGCTTTTCGGCTGGCTGCTCTGGACTTTGCCATGGCGTGCGTGCCGCGGCTGGAAGTTGTCCCAGGGTGATGCCGCCTGTCTGGCCGCGCCAGGGCGCCCCGTCCCGCGTGTCCGTCTGCCGGAGACCGGCTGGAGCTGGGGGAGCTGGAAGCCACCCCCCCCCGGGTCCCCCAGACCCGGGCGGCAGCCAGGGTCGGTGGCGGATGGGGCAGGAGACGGGTGTGAGGCAGGGAGCCGTCCGAGCGAGCGGGCGGGCGGCGAAGTCACGCAGACCACGAATTCATGAATTACCGCTGTGTCTGTCTGGAGCCCGGCTCCCGGGCGCTGGGAGAGAGTTCTCTCAGCTTCTGTCTTGTATTTTCGAGTCGAGAAGTTAGAATTGTTGCCGTTACTGAACCAAACCCCCGTATTGTCCAGGGGGGATGGGGGGATGGGGGGATGGCTGCCAGGAACAGGATGGGGCAGCAGGGGGAACGGAATTGTTTTTCTTGCCAACCCTTCCCTTTGCACCAGGAAAAGATGAACCAGCTTGTGGAGATGGGCGTCGGGGTGAGGGTGGGGGGAGAAGTGGAGAGGAAGCTACTGCCGGAGAAAGAACCGAGTCCCCAAAGCAGCCCCCTCTTCCCCCTCTCCCCTTTCCCCCTTGTCTCTGGCCTCTTCTCTTCCTCTTCAGTCAGGAGGAAAACCAGGTTTCTCTTGGCCAAAATTTGAGTTCACAAGAGTCTAAAAAGACACACAGGTTGAAAATCAATAATCACCGCACACCCCAGTGCCATCGAGAGATATCCCCTATCTGTAGTGCTCCCCAGTTTCTAGCGGGTGCTGGGAGGGGACACGAACCAAATCTCGGTTCCTTTTGCTTATAGGTGGACTTTTCATGAGAAACACGGTGCAGGAGCACAGCGCTTTCCGCTTTGCCGTGCAGTTATACAACACCAACCAGAACACCACGGAGAAGCCCTTCCATTTGAATTACCACGTAGATCACTTGGATTCTTCCAATAGTTTTTCTGTGACTAATGCTTGTAAGTAGACCTGCTTTTCCTCCCTTTTGGGACCTTCGGGACCTCACTTGCATTTTGCTTGTGGGACTTGGGGTCTGCGTGTGTGCTGGAGGGGGGGGTGATTGCCTCAGTAGACATATCAGGGGCTCTCCTTCAATCCAGGTTTCATGCGGCATAAATCAACTCCGTAGGTTTCTGCTGAGGGACTTAAGGCAGTGCACAAAACTCTGTTGTGAATAATGTTAGATGCAAAAGTTTTATTCTCCTCCTTGCTAAACTGGCGTTCCCTCCCCCACACTCCCCTCTTTTGGCTGGAAAAAAAAAAGAAAGAAAAAATAGCATGGTGGTTCAGGGAAATTTCTTCAGATGGGATGAAAAAAAAGAAAACTCTTAATTGAGTCAATTCAGGATGTACATTACTTGATTGTTAAAGCTCGCGCCTGGCTGTAGAAATGAGGTGGATTTGACAATCACCTAATATTTAGGAGCCAAATATGAGAAATTCTGCAAACAAGTGACCTTGAGGCACAGATCAGGCTGGGGTTTCCTGGCCTCTTTCTGTCCTACGATATCACCTTTCTTACTAAGAGAGCTCTGATAAGAACTGATAAGACAACAAACTCATTACAAGTGATGAACGCCTGGCAAACTGAAGGGAAGGGAGAAGACAGTGCTCCGGTTACTATTTGGGAAGCTACTTCTGCCTCCCCCAGTATTGTTCACTGCCCCCCCCACCCTGATTCTTCTTAGAACAAAAGGTGGAGGGGAGGGGGGAGGCTTGCAGCAGAAAACCTGAATTTCAAAAGGGAGGAATTTCATCAGCCCCAAAGCCATTTCTGAAATACCTAGTTGTGCTCTGTGATTGTTCCTCTGGAAAGGGGACATTTTGAGAAGTAAAACCACGGAAACCCAAATGACCAATAGCCTGTTGGACACAGGTTTTTCTTGAATGGAATGTTTTATGAGAAAGACTGGTAATTCTTCATCTAAGCTTATTTTACTAAAAGTTTTCACAACAGTGAGGCTGATGATGGCATAAATATGTTTTGCTTTTACGGCTGGTGTAGTTTGGCATTTTGGGTTTTTTTTATTTTATTTCAAGAGAGAAATGATATTTATGTTTCATTGGGGGAAACTTTGTATATAACTTCCTTCAGATTCTTCTGCCTCAAAGGATATGTGACTTCCAAAAACTGTTGAAAGGGTCACCAAGGGCACAGGTTCCTTGGATTTGAAGGCTGAGGTCAAGGGGATGGGGGTGAAGTACTTTGCAAGAGATGTGACACTTCAGCAGGTTTAAGAAAATTTTAGCTGAAGGTACAGATCCTTATATGAACATGTTCTGAGATACTCTGTATTTGACATTCATTGGCTTTCCGACATTGACAAAAATAGGAACTTATTAATTCCAGCTAAGTGTGAAAGTTACAAAATGTCTGTCTATACTTTGCATCTTATTTCAGTAATCCCAGCCTGTCGCTACAGCACTTACAACACACATCTGACTCTTAATCCTGCAGCACTGTGATCTTGTCAAGAGGCTGAATCTCAAATGCAGCTTCCTAAGTATCAATTAGAACAGATTTAAAACCAAATACATCAAACTAGCAGGATTTATTAATAATAATGAATAATATTTATTTCAACTCACTTTAGTGTCTTTCCACTGATGAGGACTGGGATAAGAGTGCCAATTAACTTCTTAGGAATGATTGATTGATTTCCAAACTCTTTGGTCCTGTTCTTCTATGGTCAAATCGGATTGACACCCATCTGCTAAGGGCTATCGGAACCCTACCAAGTAGGAAGAAGGAAATGATCCTTGCCCTGTGAAAAGCTCAGGCTTGAGAACAATTGAGGCAATAAGTCATTCATATTGGTGTTGAGTTGCCTTAATGTCTTAACCTCCCAGGACAATAAAAGAACAACCTTGGGAAAGGAAAAGAAATTGATCAGCTCCCATACCCCTGATCCACAGCACTTCTGTTTAAAAGCTTACAAGGCTAGGTTATGGTTGGGGGCTTGAAAATGTGGGATAATGGGTGTGGCTCACTGGGCAACGAGAAAGACAAAACAAAAAAGTGACCCTGCTTTTAGTTATGCCAAATACACATATATGCCCACAAAGACACGCACAGGAGAAATATCCAGAAACCAGTGATGTGTACCCAGCTGCCTGTTGCACTCTCAGACTTTACAGCTCAGAAGACAGAGGAGGAAAGCTACCATCTTCTCTGGTCCCCGAAACAGTTCCTCTCTGAATGTCACAATCATTGAATGGGGGCCAGATCCCAAAGCTGTCTCCGGGCAGCTGCTGCTTAGAAGCTTAGTATGAGAAAGATGACTAGTCCAACCACAATCTGATAGTCTCTGAATGCAGAAAACAGCATTTCTAGGGTCCATGGGAGCCCTGGAGGTGTAACTCATCCCCCCCCCCCAGGCTTAACTGTTCTTTTTCCTAGAGAAATAGAGATCATATATCTCAGATGCTAACATAATAATACTAGTTCAGGACTAAAGCCTGGCAGGTGATCCCAGGTTCCATTCTTCCAACTGATTGCACTATTGTGCAGAGAAGAAACCCCTGGATCCTCTTTCCTGCCCCTTCCTGGAGACCTAGGGAGAACTGGAGAAAACCCCTGATGAGTCCAAATCTGGCCACCCACCTCTCCTATCTGGTTCAGTATGGAACAGGAAGGCAAAAATTAAAAGAAACTTTTCCCTGTTTCCATTCAGAATTCCTAGTTTCAGCCCTAGAATTGATTTCTTCCCGTGATATTCCCTGCATCCCCAATCCTTGGGCGGGCACACACTTTCCAAGGCTTAGGTATGCAGGTAAACTCCTGAAGAATAAACAAAGGGTAATGCTTTCTGTGTGTGTACCTGCTCCGCATCCCCTCCCCCAATGTATTCAGAAGGTTTCCTCACAATGAATCCCGGGCAGCATATTTAAAGACTCTTCTTCACCAGCAACCAATTTTTTTTTTTTTTTTTTTTTTTTTGCACAACCCCCAAGAGGTTTACTTAAGATAGACTCCAACTTCGTTCTGTGTCTTAAGAGGCCAATAAAAGCCTCTTTGGCTTTGAAACGTGGCTCATTTGGGACCTCGGTTCAGAGGTGAATTAAAGTTTATTGAAGAGACTCATCTGATTTGAAGCACATGTTCCCATTTCATAGAAATTAATTGTTTGCTATCTGACTTTTCAGTTTGGCTAGATGACCCCAGAAAGGAGGATGGTGTGAATATATGGTTTCAGGATCCATGCGTTCACACACACAACCAGGGTGTATAAAAAGAGATGTACACACATGTTTTTAAGTTACATGTCTGTTCTTGAAAAACCCCATCTGATCCGTCCCCGGGCTTTGGGGGTTGTGGAAACACCGAGGGAGGGCCGGGTCTCATTTGCATGGCTTTGCTGCCCTGGTTCCTCCGGAGGCGCCTCGGATTCCCTTGAAGTCCCCTCCCCTGTCTTGCTGCTGTGCACTTGTAGTGCACTCCACACTACATCGCCCCAGCCTCTGCAGTGTCAGCTCATTAGCACACAGATCTCATATTCCCTCTCCGCACTGTCATTGCAAAAATTGCTGTTGTACACCTTTACAGCCAACAAATGTGCTCGTGGATTACGCACTGTTTGCAAGAAGCAAGGAAAAGGCAAATGTAACCTTAAAGGTTATTCACCACGGAATTGTGCTCTAAACGCGTTGGCTTAAATAAAAATCTGTTGATGGAGGCGCAGTAGTGATGGTGGGACTTCGGAGTGCAGGCTCTAATGGAGCCCCAGGCAAAATCCCTTTGGCTGCCTAAATCTAACTCATCAGCTGCACATTTTTATTCCATTATTTTTTTTTCGAGCCCCGTGAAATATACCTGCTGAGAGCACGCTCCCTTTATAACTGAGCGCATTTTGCTACCAAGTGTACTTAGCTGAGACAGGTTTCCATCTCTTTGCCCACAGAGTCACAATCTAATTATCTAATTATTCTAATTGCCAGGATCCATTTAACCGTTTAGGTCCATTTGGAAAGGAAATGTCTCCCCTGATCTGCCTCTCTGCTCTTGGGTGGGTTTGGTTTTGGTTTCGTGTTGGTCTCTTTCACGGAGTCTTTGGACCCAGGGTGAAGACCTGCAGTATCACTGCTCCTGCCCTCAAACAGATCTGCGTTATGCTAACGAGTGTCGACTGCTCCAGCCCCACCTCCCACCCCCAGCTCCCCATCTTTGTGCCTCGGCTGCTGTCCCTCTCTGTCTGCTGCCCGGTCTTCAATAAGCTGCCTGGCTTAGCTCACTTCTTGGTCCCTCTGGCCAGCTGGCTTAGCCCACTGAAGCACGAAGAGGTCGCCTCTGTGGTGCCAAAGACTTAAGTCACCTTCTCACAAGGTTTATTATGGGTTTTTTTAAATCTGTTTTTTATGTGGAGAGGAGGGAGGAAGGTGATGCTGTTCATTTGGGCCGTAAAAATAGATGGCAATCAGCAGGCTGTAAAGGTGAGCTTCTAGCAAAGTGTACTGCCTCCCCTAGAAGGCAGCTTCCTGTTATCTACTAAGTGGGGGTGGGGGGGGGGATGGGGGGCGGTGGGGGGAGCGGCCAGGAAGGGTTTGAGTGGAAGGAACAAAGAGAACTATTGTTCTTTCTCTGTGCTTACAGCCAAATGAGCCACGGGTTTTCTTCCTTTCCGCAATTTTAACTTTTTCCCCCTAAAATGAAACTAGTTTTCTACATCCCCCCACTTCGACCTCTACCCGAGGTTTCTGTAACTCTGCCTTTTCCTCCCTACTCCACAAGACGGAAAGAGAATAGTGGGGGCTGGTTGAGATTTTTATGTTCTGGTTTTGGCTCCTGGTGGATTTATTTTGAAATGTCATTATGAGGGGTAGTCAGAAGTGATTGGCTGGTTTCATTTTAAGAGACTGGAAAATAAATAAGGCTCCCGAGGCGTTGTTGTTAGTCTTCCTTTGTGGGTAGAGATTTGTCATTTTTATACGGTGGGTTAAAGGATTAACAGACAGCATGGATTTTCAGAGAGGGCCAGAATTTGAGAAGGAAGCGTCCTTAACTTTGGGGGAGTAAACATGCTTATTCGGATGCTTTAGCTTTGAGCTCCTCAGATTGAGACCGCAAACAGATTTGAAGGACCTTTCACAAAACTTTCTACCTTCTCTGCGGGTCAGGAATATTATCTGCATACCTTACCTGATCCATTAAAAGAAATCACATTTTGACTTTGTTCCTTTGGCTTTGATACTTCGGGTCTAATTAGATAAAATGTCCACAGGAGGGTGCAATTAAAACCCTAGGTGGGGGCGATGGGTGTTCTTCAGCACGAGTGTGGGAGTTGTGCAGACGCACAAGGAACTCCCTCCCGGCTCGGGAAATGTCTGGGCTCCAGACGTAGAGCTACAAATAGCCTCAGCCTGTGTGTGGGATGAGTCTTGAGCTAGGGCAGCAGCCCCCCAAAAGGGGTCAGTACTTGGCAAAAGGTGAACACAGGCAGAATGTGTCCTCTTTCAAACTTCTACCTTCTTCTCTTGCCATAATTTGCCCCTCCGGCTCTGCCTGCCCAGCCCACGGCTTTTTGCTGGTCTCTGAGTGACCCCCGACTCTGGTATCCCATTCACGATAAACTGACCTCGGCACTGTTCTCCGCTCTGGACTTTTCTGCTCCTTCTCTGTCAGAATATCCCCGTTCTTGATCTATCCTCTTGAGGGCCTGCACTCTACTTTGGGGTGACAGTATTTTACCCTAATACAGGAATCTAGCTGAAAGTGGCTGATAAGGGGTTAGTATACCTAATGTGAATATTTGCTTTAAAACCAGAGATTGTGGGAACCATAATGGTTCAGTTTCAAGGAAGGAAAGATACTCAAGTGGGTGTGTTTCTGGTCGTGATGCACAGAGTGGCTGTTCGCTCTACCCAAAACAAAGATCAGCTGGCCCTGGTCATGGAAGACCTCTACAGGCCAAAGTAAAAAGTTACCTGCACGTGGGTGGTTCGGTGGAAGTACACCCAAGGCACAGGGCAGGTACAACTTCACCATGTTGAACTTGGCCTTTGTGGTAATTGGGAGAGTAGCCACAGTTCCTAGGGATTCATTTTATTCAGAAGGCAAGTATGTACGGCTTTTTTTTTTTTATGTCAACCATACCTCGATTAAATGGTCTAAAAAAGTGTGAACTTTTCATATGTTCTACCAAAAGAAAAAAAAAAAGAGGCTGTTGTAGAATTGGAAGGTGCCTCCGTGGGCATCAGCGGGAGATACACCAGCATGGGACGGAGGTCATAGGGGGGAGTAAGGTAGTGAGGAAGCTGACACACAGAATGCAGGGATTACAAGGCAGCATTCCCCCCTCATGGACACTAAATGGTAGCTCCGGAGTGCTAAGGAGAGGAAACAGAGCTGGCAAGGACCCCTTCACCCCATGGGACACAGTTTAGTCTAGAACAGCACCTCTCAACCTTTTATGGGCACACTGATCACCCGGGAATCTTGTTAAAATGAAGTTCCTGATTCAATAGGTCCGCAGTAGCATCCAAGAATTTGCATCTCTGGCAAACTCCGAGGTGATGCCGATGCTGCTGGTTCTCAAACCACTTCGATAAAGAGTCCAGAGCAGGGAGACCGTGATTACCAAAGAAAAAGGCTCTCCCAGACAAGCTCTTCCCCCTATCTGTACCTCTTGGCCTTCCAAGGAAGTTTCTGTAAGAGACACATTTGGCTCATTCTGATTCAAGGATGTCCCTATCACATTCCCAGGAACCCTGTGCCCAGTTCAGCCATGTCTGTAGGTGATATGATTAGATGTCTGATGAGAGCATCTACTTAAGGTTGCTTTTCGTAGGGATTTGGAAGAGACTGGAAAGCAGGCTGAGAGAGGAGGTAGCTCATGAGCCAGGATGACAGAGTCTTGGCTCCTTGCCACACCCTAAAGTGTCCCTTTTAGAAACAACCTGCCCGAGAGAGTTAAGGTTGGCATGCAGTGGCATCTGCCTTCCCACTTTGCTTCTCAGCTGTCTGACCCCCCCCTTAAACAGGGTGAGAATCAAGAGGTACAACACAACTCGAATTCTGTCTGGTTCCCTAACAACTGAAAAATCGACTCCATTTTCAAGGCTGGTGCCAAGAACACACTGTGAGGTAGAGGGGAGGAAAGGGAGGTAAGGTCACTCTCGAACGTATCTGAGCTGAGGACTGCTCCAGAGAAGTCATTAGAAGCTCACCCAGTGTCATTCGAAGGCTGCCCAATGGCACCCTATTACCCTAAATATTGCCCCCTTTTGGCAGTCGGCCATTAGAAATGCCACACTGTATTTATTTGTGGTATGGCACTTCAAGGCCTGTGCTAAAATGCAAGCATACCATCTGAAAGTGAATGAATTAAATCCTTATCAGCCATTAAGGTTCCAACCAGAATTCTTTGACCAGGTTACCACCTATTACCTTGCAGAATCCTTAGAGGAGTTTTCCAAGACAGGTAAGTGCCCCCAAACAAGGCACCTTCCCAAGAAAATGGGGGCAATAGACGGTGGGCAGTCAGGGAGCACAGGGAGACTCTTGAAGATGAGGAAGAGTCCCTCAAATACATTTCACCTATTTGGCAACATTCGACTTTCTCCCTGGATAAATTCTGGGAGTTTCTTCACTAAGATGTTAGTTGCCTTTGACCCTGCAAGTCCCACCTTTTTGATAGTGGTGAGTGTATCCTCTCTGCCATGCATGGTTGTTTGCTGCAACAGATGATCTCAGCCTCTAGATTCCCCACAATTACTGTGGGATATTTTCGGAAGTAAAACCAGTTTGTGATGAGGGATGGTGAGGATTTTTTAAACCTTTTTAAAAATGTTGCAATCAAAACTAGTTCCCTTTCAATTATCCATGATTGGCTGATGTACCTTGCCAATCAGTTATTTATTGCGACAGGGACCTCATTCTTGCAGCTGCCCAGAAAGGGATCAGGCTACCGGCAATGACCGAGACAGGAGGCAACAGGACCCAGCCTGCACAGCAGTAATTGTGTGGATGTGGTTGTGGGTCTCTGTGTGGGTGAACACCTTTACACATTTAAGATAGAAAGGCTGCCAACATCTACAGTCAGCCAGAACCTGTTACAGAGTCTCAAATATTCTTATATTTCATTGTTATCTCCAAAGCTACTTGTTCGTTAGTTTAAAACAGTATTTCTTGAATTGGACCACTTGCATCAAAATCGCCAGAGATGTTTGTTAAACATACAATTTCCTAGGTCACATTCCAGATGTTTTAAATCAGAAAATATAAGGATAGGCCTCTTTTTTTTTTTTTAAACAAGCTCTATGGGTGATTCTAATGCACACTCACGTTGGGAATCACTAGTTTAATTAGCCCTGGTACTGCAAACAGAGATCTATGGATTCAAACTGAACATTTGTTGAGCACCCACTAAGCTCCGGGCATTGTACCAGGCACTTTCATATACGTGACTTCTGTAAGCAAGCGAGGTGCTTTTGGCCCATGCGAGCATTAGTGAGTGGCTCTTAGGTTGGAAATCCAAGACTTGAGAGAACTAAGACTAACCTCAAGTCACAGTCTCTGAGGTAAACAAAGCAAAACTGCTCTTTGCAATGGTAAGTAGAGATGAGGCAATGACTTGATTTTTGACTTCTCTTCTTTGCTTGTTAGCTAATGATCAGTCCTTAGCCATGCTATAAACTAGGTGGTATGGCAAATGCCAGCCCATTTGTTAAAAAAACAGATGCACTGCACTCACTTTATATGGTATTCATTGTGCCATCCTTGCTATCAACAAAGTCTGAAATAATATTGACTATCATTCATTGAACCCATACTTTGTAGAAGACATGGCACTAAGACTTCTACATGCCTTATCTCATGGAATCAGCCCAACATTGCTAGAAAGGAGGTACTCTCATCTTCATTTTATAAAAGAGGAATCGGGGGTGGTTCAAAACATACATGAGCAACTACCTCCAGGTCACACAGCTGGCTAATTTGTGAGGCCAGGATTCTAGCTGAGGTATTGCTGCCTCTAGAGCCTGGACTCAATTTCAACTGGGGTTGAAGTCTCCAATGATTACAGGGGCCAGGTGGATCGCATAAATGTGTCAGTTGGGCCAGGTGTGGAGTGGTGGGGCTTGCGGCCATCTGGAGAGTCCATGCCCCTCACCCGAAGACACCTAAATCCATTTTTTTTAAAAACCACTGTGGGACAAACAGAACATCTGCAACAGGCCTTGGGGAAGGTGTGAGTCTCTGCCGTCTGCACTGCATTATCCCCCTTCCTCTAGCAGCTAAGTTGCTAGTTGAGGGAAGTTCTATTAACTTGTCGTTAAAAGTACTGAGAGGATCAGAAAATCTCTCCTGCACAAAAGAACTATTTGACCTTCTCCTCCTGGTGTGCCATCAAGGTACCTCAATATGGCAGAACTTTCTCCCCTTGGTGCACACACTTATGGTCCTGTATGCATACACTGTATATCCAGTGGCCTTTCGTGGTTGATTAACCATGACTAACCTTCCTCCAGGCAATGCTGAGGCGTGCAGCAAGAGCTGAATGCTGGCACAGGGTCATTTACAAGTGCCCAGCAGGTCAGAAGAGGTACTACCGGGGGTGCTGTAGGAGAAACTGCTTAGATTCTGGTAAATGCAAATCCCAGCTCCACAAATGGGAGGCCACCAGGTCAAGTACAGCCCTGCCAACATTCACCCAGGGTGGGAGCTTCCCAAACACCCCAAGACAAAGGCTTATTAACTTTAGACCTGGGTCCAAAATAGAGACGTATAGTTAGTTGTGTGGAGCTGTATAAACTGACCTAAGGCAGTTTGGTCATTCAGATGATTGGGTATGTTTTGTTGGATATCAGTAACTTGCCATTGTTAAAGGGAGGACTATAGGTCTTCTCCCCATAACCTCACTATCAGATTTAAAAGTAAGCCTTAGACAAAACTCTGTTTCTCATTAAAATAGCAAGCAGGCATAAAAATAATTGGACAGCCTGTTCTGTAGGCTCAGTCAAGTCCAGCTGCCTTTCCTTTTAGGTGCTCCAACAGCACCTTGCCTGAAGTTTCACTTGGGGCAGACAAACAATATTCTAGTGGTGGGTTGCAGGTAACCAAGAATCCTCTTTAGTGGCTGCCCACAGGACTATTTACAAATTAACTCTAGGGTACCAGTTCTAAGGGATAACACTGTAGAGCTTATTAGATCCTTATATCTTCTTTCTGCTAGTTTGGGACCACCTCTACCATACTTCTAGCCAATCAACATATATTGAACACTACCGAGGTCACCAATGAGAAATTTAATGTTAATTTTAAAAGCCTGTGGTGTTCACTAGAGATAAAGATACCCGAAGTGCTTGTAGGACCACTTCTTGGTTGGAATTTTTAAATGCTAGATAACCACTCCTGCACTGTGTATTTCCCAGTAAGAGTAACTGGACCCCGCCCCCTCACCAGGGTGTAGATTCAGACTAAATAACCCACATCTATACCACACAATTTATGTTGAAGTCTTATAAAGTAAATTACAGAATATATAACACTTGAGCTACCATGTTTCTTATGGCCTTGGAAAGCAGTATAAACTGTAGGGGATTAGGGGCATGGTGAAATGAACAATGGAGCAGGATTAGGAGACCTACCTGGATGACCTCAGCCAAGTCACTCTTGTTCTCTGTTGAAGTTTTTATCTTTGGTAAAATGGGAAGGTTCTTCCGGATGATCTCTAAGGAGGCTTCCATTTTTGACACCTACCATTCCCTCTTGTCTAATCCCTCCCATCTCCTCTTCTAGTAACAGTCTCACTTCGTTTCTTACTGAGGAAAGATCATCTAAAATGAAAGCCCCTCAAATTCTTCATCTACATCTAGAAACTTCTCTTTATATCCATCTATTCTCTGGCTTTACAAGACTATGATCCAACTAATAAATCCTTGAAACCAATGGACAGGGCTTCTAGCCAGTTGTGGCTTATCCTGGCTCGCATCTCACCTCTTCCACTTGCTAGCTGTGAGAGCTTGGGGCAAGTTTACTTAACTTCATTGTGCCTCAGATTTCCCAATTATAAAGTGGGGATAATAATAGTCTTCACCTCATAGGGCTGTGGAGAGTTTCAAAATGAGACAATTTGCAAATCCACATAAAGCACTGAGAATAGTGCCTGGCACATATTGGATATTATTATTATCAACATAATCATTAGTTTAAAATCCTTTGAGCTTTTTGTCCTAAAAACAGAAACCTCATTTCATTTGGAAAGTAAAATCTCTTGTCACTTTAGGGACCAGATTTCCTTCCTGAACAGCTGCCCTCTGAGCCTTTCTATAGTTTTCGGCTCTTCCCCAAACCCAAGGTTATTTTTTCCTGCCAAGAAAACCATCCCAGCATCCTTTCAGATCACCAGCCTACCACCATGACCTTCTATATCCCTCACCCGTGCATCCAAATTTCCAAACCCATCCAGTTTGCTTCTTGGGAACGACAGCTATTCAGATACACTCTGTGGTCAAAGAACTCAGAGATGCAGTTTTCTGCATCATCTAAGGACTACAGATTCAAGGGAAGACCTCAAGTCTTCTCTCCCAAATAAATGGTCTTCTTTATCCCTAAGTCCAACTACTTCCAATCCCCAAAATGAATCATCCTTTCTGTTCTTTTGTGACAAGCCATTATGCAAACAGTACACAAGTAGCCCCCTGACTTCCCAAAGGCCCAGGAGGCATCCACGTGTCTCTCTGATGGTTGATTCGGAAGAAAACAGTTGGGCCAGGCTCCCAGGGGACTGGCTCTTCAGCCCTAGAGCTTCTCTCAGACATAGGGCTGCCTGCTGAGGGATGCAAGGAAAAGAAGCAAGGAGGTGCTCCGGGCCTCCCAGGAGGAAGCCCCTTCATTTTGGGGGGGCACCGTTGGCCCATTAGGGAGGGAGATTCCTCCATGGGCCACACAGACAAGAGCCCAGGGAACTGAGGAGACAGGCACTTCGTACCCCCCTTTCTTTCCTAGAGCACGCAGTGCCCTGGCGTGCACACTTGCATTCATCTTCCCCTAGTCCTTCCGCTGCCTAGTGACACTGAGCATTTGCTAATCCTTTTAGTCTAATCCTTTTAGGCTCTTGCCATCCAGATGATGACAGCTCAACAGAGACCCACTTCTGGCACATCTCTGAGTCCAGTCAACCCTTTGAGTAAATATCACAGCCTCTTCCAAGAGTTCAGTCCACTTCGTGCAAGGGTTACTAACGGTGTCCTTTGACCTCCTGGTTTCTGTCAGTCCCAACTCTTCCTGTGCCCCATTCTTCCTTCGGCTGCCTGTAGATCTGGAGACCGAGAGGATTGAAAGACAATGAGGAAAGTTGAGCTTGCCCCTGGGCGGAGAGACCCAGAGCTGCCAAGCTCTGTGTGCACTCACTGCTGGCCCTTAGGTTCCGCACCTAACTCTCCAGAGCCAGGGGCTACTCTTTCGCCTACTTAGTTTGGGAGCAACTGGAGGACAAAGGATGGCTCTAAATTGGACTGCCTGCATTTGAATCTTGGCTCTGCCTCTTCCTGGTCACGTGACCTGGGGCAAATGACCTAGCCTCTCTGAGCCTCGGGTTCCTCATCTGCAGAGTGCAGATGAATATAATCATAACTGACTTATAAAGTGGCTGTGAAGATTGACTCAGATCATCCATGTGAAATATTTAACGTCACTCTTGGCATAGAGTAAGCGTTCAATAAATGGTAGTTGGCATTAACATGGAGTGTTGAGGCGGTTGGTGAGTGGAGGAGAGGAATAGAATTAGTCAAAACCAAACTGTGGAAGAGATTCTTCCCATCTCTGGCCATCCCTCAAGCCCTCCAAACTAGTGTGTACCCTCTGTGCGTCTGTAGCTGAAACCAGGCCAGATGGGGTCACTTTTGAGTACTCACGGTGCTGCCTCGGGCATAAGGGATTTGCTTTAGGGCAAAGCAAAGGAGAAAGAATTGACTTGATGATCCCAAAAGCCAGTGCATACACACCACTAGGTTCAATCATGTCACTGTTGAGTGGGATTGTCTAAAAGGACATGCTCCCTTCTGGGTGTTTTTTTTTTTAATCTGAACTAGATATGCTTGGGGAAAAGCAGCATGGATAGTAATACGATAACCTTGGCACTTGCTGGCTCGAAGGAAAGAACAACCTTTCGTCAAATGTAAAGTCTATTTTCATGTGTGGAGAGTGGGAGAGTGGAAAAGTGGATCCTGGAATCTCCACTTAGACAAGGAAGAATGTGGTGCCAGTTGAGCTCTCCCAGCTGTGATTTTTCTGAGTTCTTTTAATTAAGGGTGATGTGTGGATGGAAGTTGAGAGCATATCAGTTTGAGTGGATGGATTTTCTTCTTTTGATGTTGCTTGCCTAAGTCAGACCAAAAATAGCAAAGGAAGGAGATAACAGAAGAGGTTAAAAGAGAAATTTTGCTAATGTGATTTTCCAGCATTCCAGCCTCCTTTCTCCCCAGAGCAAAGGTTAACTAGCTAATTCCACAACCACAGACTCACTAGAAAGGATCCTGCTGAGGACCACAGGGCCATGCAGTCCTTTTCCTACCCTCTCTTCCTTTGTATTCTGGGGCTGATCTGCCAGCATGGTGTCTCCAGCAGGCCCAAACCTGGGTGATGACCAAAAGCAGTTTTTTTTCCTTCCTACCCCAGGGTGCCCTTGCTCTGCCTGCATCACCTCCTCTTCTCATTTCCTATCCAAGCCAACTGCTGTACATCCTCAAGGGATCACTGATCTTTTTTCCCCTCTCAGATGAGGAAACTGAGGAACAGAGAGGCTAAGTCACTTTCTCAGAGTCACACAGCCAGTGGATGGCTGAACCGAGATTATAGTGCGGGTCTTCTCCTTCTTAGCACTTCTCTGTGTTGTCTTCCCAACATAATCCCTTTTGTTTTAACTTTCACGGCGATGCCATGACGTTACGTATGAAAATAATAACAGCCTGGTCTTTTATAAATAGGTAGCAGAGAGGAAGAATAAATCCACAGCAAGTGAATTAGAAATGCAGGAAAGCACGAGTTTCGGGCGCCACACGTAATGGTATCTTCTATTTAGTGCCTCCGATGTTAGCCTGTCATCTTACCACCCTCTGATTTATAGTCACAAATGAGCCAAACTAAGTCTTGAAGTCCTGTCATAGATCACAGACTGTTGGAGATAGAGCAAGTAGTTCTAGTCCAACTACCTCATTTTGTGGATAAGGGTAGTGAGGCCAAGGAAGGGGCAGAGATTTGCCAGAGTCGATGCGTGGCAGCTCCCTAGTGGCAGAAGCAAGCTGAGGGTCTAGACGGCCAGATTCCCAGAGTGGGCTCTTAGCCCACCACGGTTTGCAACCTTACCAGCAGAGTGTTGTACCAAAGCAGCACCACAAGGTTTATTACACTCCCATTTGCTGCTATCTTTTTTCTCTAATTGTTTTATGAGTATAAGTCATAGTACCCCAACCAGATTTTTAAAGCATAGGGTATTTTGCTATGATTATACAAGTTAAAATGGAAAATTAACTCATGTTCATCATTAAAAAAAAAAACACTTCAAAAATATAGATAAGAAAAACCATCCAAGTAAAGTAAAAAATCGCCCCAAACTTGGGTTTTAGCGTATGTAGAGAGATGCGTATCCTGCCTTTTTACTTTGTATTATATAGGGACCATTTTTCCAGAGTCCTTAAATGTTCTCTAAAAATTTGTTTTTTTAATGTCTATAAATTATTGTGTCACATAGTGTCACTTTATGGCATATATATATGCCATGATTTTATATAACCGTTACCCAATTTTATGCATTTAGCCAGATTCCCAATTCACTGAGGTTTATAATTACACCTTCGCCTCCTGTAATATCTCCATCCTAGCACAGGTCTGAACACACAGCAAATACTTAATAAATATTTGCTGACTGATGAGTTGCCTTGGCCTTTCTGGAGTGATCATTATTCCTCCCTCAGATAGGGCAACCAAAGCCAGAGCTTGACCTTCCATCCTCTCTTAAGGTACATGTTAAATAGCTCAAGACAGGCTGTATAGCAATGGTGGTTATGCTCAGAAGTCAGGCTGTCTGGGCTCAAGTCATGGACCCATCGCTTTCTGGGGGTAGGTGAGGCACTTAACCCCTCCAAGCCTCAGTTTTCCTGTCTGACAAATGGGGAAAATAGTAGCATCCACCTCATAAGATGGCAGTAAAAATTAAACAAGAAAATATGAAGAAAGCACCTGGTATATAGTGAGCACTCAACAAATGTTAAGTCGCCATTATGAATATTATATCTGTCAAAGGAATAAAGCACCAGACTTGGAGTCAGAACGCCCTGGTTCTTTGTTCCATCTCTGCTCTTATGTGGCCCTATGGCCTTGCAGAAGTCAGTTTACTTGTCTAGGTCATAGTTGCTTCATCTACAAGACAGGAATACTAATCCCTGAGCTGGGTACCTTACAGGGAGTTTATGAAGATCGAGTGAGAGAATGAATGTGAAAGTGTTTTGAAAACCATGAAGTAAAGTATGATTGTGAAGTATGTCAAGTCAGACGTCACGTCAGTAGGCCTGGAGATGCAGAAGGTGCAGGAGACTAGGAGGAATATACTGCGCCTAGAGAGAGGTTTCTAGAACTAAACCCCCGCTATTGGAAATATAGACTGTTATAGACAGATGGGACCTTAGAGATCACCTAGCCCGACATCTGACTATTATGCGGAAGAGAAGGGTTGCAGAGAGGAGAGAGCTTGAGATCACAGAGCCAGTCACAGAACTGAGACCAGAACTCAGGTCTCCAGATTTCCTGAGCAGAGTCCTAAAGCGATCACAGCAGCTCTTTATTTGTTGGCCTTTCTCTCAAAGGGGATGAGGAAAAGATGTAGTTATTTGTGGAATCCTTGTAGGTAGGAGCTGATCAATTGGAGTTTTGTTGCAAGGACAAGCCGCATCTAGCAGAGCTCTGCTATATTTTTAAATGCCAACCTCATTCCAGGAAAGGGAGAGTAAAGGGGCAGGAAGGTGGTGGGGGGGGGGCGTCTCAGTCAGGTGGGATGAGTGTGCCCTCAGACTTGGCCAGATTGCCAAGGGACTTCTGTTGTTCCCAGCATTGACCACTGCAGCAGATGGCCTTTCTTTGATTGTTAATATTTATCTTTGCAATTGGTCCTCAGTTGTGTGTTTTTGGAGAACTTGGTAAAGCAGATGAAATTGCCAGTTGCTTGAAAATACAATTGCCAATTGTTGGAATGAAGTAAATTGATTACAGCCAGAGGACCATTCATTTTGCCCTGGCACGCATACAGCTGACGTCAAGCATAGAGCTACATCACTGACGGCAGCTCAGATATCACTGCATCCCCTGAATTATATCCCTCCAGGTACTCAGTAAATATATGTGTTGGATACTTTCATCTTTACTCTATTTTAGCTGAGATGAGAGCACATAAACACTTCCATCTGACAACCTTTTCAAGTTCAACACCAACAGAAGGTTATTTTAAAAAGAAACAAGAAAGGGGTTTTTCAATAGCAGACTCCAAAGGTGACTAAAAACGCTATCCAACGAGGCGGCCCGTTAGGAAATGTAGTGTGAAATGTGTCAATACGATGAACCCGAAAGAGGTCTCACTATTCTTAGCTCCAGATTTGTGGCTGCCTTACCCAGCTGCCCCTGTGGCCCAGACAGAGTCCATCAAGTTTCACCCTCCACCCCCAATCCTGAAGCTCTCCCCCCCCCCCGCCCCCGCTTCCTCCCTTCAGCTGAAGGAGACCCTGTTGCCAGAGGCAACTCGCTTTCACCTTGTCCTCTGCATGGCTCCCATGCGCGTGGAGAGGGACTCCCTGCCTTGGCGGGAGGGGAGGAGAAAGCCCTTAGAAAGTTCTCTATCATGCTACAGAGATCACTGGTTGCTGTGCCTCAAATAAGGCAGTGAGGGCGAGCCGAAATCAGGCCTCTTGCAACCGCAGGAAGTGGCCCTAGTCTGAAATCAACAATAAGGGTGGAAAGGTGAACTGACCTTGTTCGCCAAGCCCTGTTCGTGGAGAACGAGGGGCTCCCCGCCCCCGGAAGCTGGAAAGGAACCAATATCAGGCAAGTCAAAGGCAGGTCTACTTTACCAAGTGGGAAGTAAATATACGGAACCCTTCGCCCAGAGCTGATGCCGGCTGAGAATGTAAATACAGTCTGAGAAGTTTCAGTCCATTCATGCTGTGGGGACATCTTTACTCTCTGAACTCAAAATCAGTGAGGACAACTAGGTCCTCTGACAGCCTCCCTCAGTGAGCCTGAAGACATGGTCTTAGGATTGTGATCGTGTATTCCAATTAAGCTAGCAAAAAAAAAAAAAAAAAAAAAAGAGGGGCTATTTAGAGGTGGTTGGCTCGAACTGAGCTGCTGAAGTATCTGGTTTGTTCAGAGTTCAAGTCTTGCACACATATAAGGGAGGCGATACGTTACGGAAGATACAACCTTGCCCTTGCCCTGCCGCTATGAACTAGCCATATGACCACCCCTCTCCAGGCCTCCCCTTTTCCTAGTTGTAAAATAAGGGCACTAGACTAGGTGACCCCAAAGATCCTTTCTAGCTTCAAGTTGGTTTAATTCAAATGATATCAGAAAGTTCCGTTGGAGAGTTTGGGGGTGCTTTGCACCTTTCCTTGCCCTCCCTTGCTCAGCAGTGCAAGCCCTTCAGTATGCTCAGAGGATGCCCCGGACTCCACCAAGATGTCCCACCCGAGACCCGCCTCCACAGCAGAATTTATATTTCGTGGCCTGTTCCTCGACTCCCCCAAGCCCCCTGCTGCCTTGCACGGAGGTAGAACAGGTTCTCTGTGCAGGGTTGGTTTTGTTCAGTGCAGTAGGCAAGTTTGGGCTCTGAATATTAGAGGCAGCACTGTGTGGGCTCCAAAGGTTGAGCCTGCCACTTCCAGCTGTGGGACCTTCAGCAAGTGACCTCAACACTGTGTCTCGGTTTCTTTCTGTGGAAAGACAGTCACAAACCTGCCTCCCTTCTAGAGTGGCAATGAGGACTGATAGGGAGAATTCACATCAAACGCTCAGCGTAACGCCTGGTGTGCAGTAAATGCTACCACCAGTGGGCACACTTCTCTGCTCTTCACTAAACAGAATCAAGCTACAAATCAAAACCACCAAATCAATCAATATTGAGCTAATGAGCAAGACGGTCACTTTTAAGAGTGGCGAGTCATTCAGCTTCTCAGTGCCCCTCCTCCCCCCGCGCCATTTTGGTCCCAATAACAGCATATTCACAATTCAGTAGGGGCCTTCTGGAAACGACACAGGCCCACAAGAAAGTTATTTCTGGTGGCATTTGGGTCACCCTCCAAATCACACTGCTTGGATGGATGCTACTTTCACTCCCCTGTGGAGCCAGCCTGGCCCGTGGGGATCCTATAGGGAGGCTGACAGAGAGGTGGGATCCAAAAGGTAACTCCTTGACGTGGCTCATCCCCTCGTAGTGCTGACCAGTATGTCCCCTCCCTGTCCAGGGTGTGAAGTTAGACTGTGTGGCGAGAACAAGACCCCTACAGTGGTCCCTAGCTCCTCCCTTGTCGGGTTCTCACTGAGTGAGCACCACGGGGTGCGGGTGGGGGTCGACGAAGAGAGAGGCTCAGCCTCAGTGTGCGCAACTGGAAGGAGGCAGGTTGAGCCCAAACTCTCTTTCGAGATAGGAGGAAGTGCCTTTTGGAGATAAAATAACAAGACAAAGCTGAGATGGAACGGCATCAAAGTTGATGAAATTGCAAGAAAGGCTAATAAAGGATCATTACTTTGTTCCGCAAGCCCTGTGTTCTGCTGCGTGGGGGTGTGTTCGGGGGTGTGGGGGGGGGAGATGAGAGCAGCTAGCATGGGGACTCAGCTTCTCTTAATGCAAATCCGGTTGACCAGAGGGTCCGCTTTGACTTGGGGTCCCCATAGCTCATCTTACACAGGTTACCTAAAGATAGTTTCTCTTCTTAGGCTTTTCTGAGAAGCCCTCCAAGCCCTTTTGGAGGAAAGACCCCAGTAATTAATTGGCATACATGCATGAACATAAACGTGCCTTCAGAGTTTAATGGATCAAGGAAGGAAGGAAGGAAGGGAAGATCATTCCTGAAGGTATGTGCCAGGTCCAGTGTGAGGAGGGTGAAAGAGACAGTGACCTGTGCACTTTACTGGGAGCATGCGTGGATGCAGGCTGGTGTAATACCCACTTCACAGTAAGGGAGGCAAGGCAATACCCATTTCATGGCTAAAGAAACTGAGGCCCAGAGAACTAAATGTGTCGTTCCCAGTAAGTGGCAGGGATAGGACCCAAATCTGCCTCCTAATACTGAGCTCTTTCCATTCACCATGCTGTCTCCATGTAACTAGCACTGGAGAGGAATGAGTGGTTCCACATTAGCTAATTTTCCAGATAATTGAAGCACACATCTCTCAGCAGTGAGAGAGTGCTATTTTTATTTTAGCCATTTTTGAAGGAAAACTTTCTACAATGCATCCCACACCTCCATGCCTTATTATGCAGAAGATACAGATTACTGTGCTTTTAATCTTCTATTTTCATAGCCTTCTATCTCTTCTCTCACTGCGAGGCTGACAACGTTCAATACTTCCTAGGTTACTGAAGATAGCATATTAGAAATGGGGTGCTCCTAGAAGCAGGTGTCCTGAAATGTGACAGTTGACAGTGAGGCAACAGCCTGCAGAATCAGCAGCTATGAAGGTACGGCAGTCCAGGACTATTTAGTGCAGGGACAGAGAGGCCCGAGAGGCCAAATAGCCTCACGGACGACACAGCCAGTCCTGGGACTGGAGATCCCGATAAAGACCCAGAATCCCCCAATAGAAAATGGAATTGTGTTGATTTAATTACACTGGCCTACCACGGGGAAGGGGTGATCGGGAGAGGTCCTTCCCAGCTGGGAGGAGTATTTTTTTTTTTCACTGATACTGTTTAGAGTGGCTCATGCCCGGTGGTAATAAGAGGCAGACTTTTAGACAGTTTATTACTGTCTTTAAATCCTATACGTATAACACACCCTCTTCTTGTTGGCACCCCAGGCCGACCGCCCCCACCCCTGCCTTGGTGTGCTAGTGCTCTACTGTGTTTAAAAAGGCAGGGAGAGGGGGATTGGTTCATTTTAGAAAGATTTCCATCTCAAATGGCTCAAGAGTGCATGTGTTGAAAGGGGCAAATCTTCACTGATCTGGAAAACGAATCCCATGTGATCAAAAAAAAAAAAAAAAATCCCTTTGAGCAAACCCACCACAGAGCACCATCCTATGGGCTTGCTGCCATTACTCGGATCTTTTCAAGTTCCAATCCGAGTGGGCTCTGCTCTGCCTTCTCCATCTTTGTCTCCTCTGACCCGGCAAAGTTTCCCATCTTTCATCCTGTCACTTAGCTAATGGTGTGTGTCCCTCTTGCATACATTCCAGAGTCACTGGCTTCTTTCGCTAGTGGAGTCGTCAGTGAGATGCTCGGCAGATGGCTCACTGGCTGTCGTTCTTGTCCCCTCACTGCAGCAATCTGTTGTTCTAAATCAAAATGTTAATGAAAAATAAAAGAACACAGTGCCAATGTCTGTCTGATTTAAATTAATATAGAGTCATACCTTTTGAGGCAGGTTTTACTGGCACGAGGTTCTCTGTACAGGCTACCCATACATATTGTATATTTTCCTCTCTCTCTAATTAAAATTAAGCGCTTTCATTGATCTGAGAGTCTCTTGGTACCCCCCCCCCCGTTCTTTTTAATAATAAAAAGGCTGAACAAACAGCCGATTTCAGCGTTCCAGGGAACGGCATCTTACCTGGCGGAACCTAATTTTGAGAGATTAATATTATATGTGATGTCTAATTATAAGCATGCTTTGATTAGATGCTGTTTTCAATACTGGAATGACATGTTTACTAAATGCTTCGAGTGCAGCTCCAAGTTAGGCATGTAGTCATTGAAATCTCTTTCAATCCATTTGTTTTAAAACTGCTAGCAAGATCATCTCTAATTTGCTACTTTAGTTACAAGGGCCCTTCACTTCCTCTGCACTCAGCGCAGTATTCGCTTCTGCTGCAGCAACAGGACCGCTCCCCTCTTCGGAGAAAACACGTGTGAATGCAAGGTTATCTGCGCAAGACAGATTTTCAGCTTGAGCTTGAAGAAGGGATCACTATGATGTTAACATACCCGGTTGAGGGGGAATTACCTCAGTGTTTTAATTGGCCCCAAATTCCAGAAGCCAAAAGAACAGCGGTTTCAAACAACTGCAGAGGAACCCACCTTTGTTTGTTCTTCCTAAGACTCCTTTGGTATGAGGAGAGCTAACACGGTGGTGCTTTTAACGTACCAGGCATCCTCCTAGGTGATTTACATGTATTTACTCTTTCAATCATCAGAACAGCCCTCTGACTTAGGTCTATTTCACAGATGAGAAAGCTGAGGCACCGAGGGGTTAAGTAACTTGCCCAAGGCTACACAATTAGTAAGCGGCAGGGCTGAAGGTGAGCACAGCTCCTGGCCCCGGGGCCTTCGAGCCTTCGCTTTGAACCACAAGTCCCTGTGGGACTGTGCTGGAAGAGCCACACATCCCAAGCTCCTTGGAGGTGACCTATTGTTTCCTTGCAGATCTGTAGGAGGTTTTCTTTGTTCAAACTGCTGTGCGGGTTAGAATTAGGCTTCGTCTTCAGCAGGGCTTGCTCCTTGCTAAGTGCATGTTGTCTGCACGTGTCACTGCCATGAAGACTAAGCTGAAGCAGGCAAATCAAGCCAAGGCTGTAGCCAGGCAGGAGAAAAGCCTGGATTTTCAGGTGGGAGGTGGGGTGCTAGTCGTTGGATCAGTCACCTCAGTGCTGTGCACCAGTCCACCCAACCGTGCTGACAAGAGAAGGCCAAAAAGGGGGTAAGGGCCCCAGAGCCCCCCATCCACACCAGTAATCCAGGTAGGGACTCTGCTGGGACACACCCTCCGGTCACGCTGCTTCGGGCTCAGCGCTCCCCTCAACCCACAGGCCAAGCCACCACACAAACGAATCACCATTGAAGTCCAGCCTCTCTCCTGCTGCTCAGAGCCGGTTCCATTGGAAAAGCAAACAGTAAGAGCTGATTCCCTCTAATTAAATATATGCATCCCAAGCCTAGGGCTTTACTGGGGTATCAAGTTGTTCAAAAGAAAAGGCCCCTAGTGGGACGGGATAGAGTGAAGAGGGAGTTGTTTCCCTTGCTAAACTTCACTTTGGTGGTTATATCTTTCTGGCTTTACCAGCGACTGAATGAAAACATGAGTTTGGAAAAGGATATTACCAGACAGTGGAGTACGTTAAACACAACTCTGGGCTGGGAGCCAGGAGACCTGGGTTCCGGCTCCAGCTCTGTCTCTAACAGACCATGGCCTCTCTGGGTCTCAGTTCGACCCTTTCTAAAATGAAAGGGTTGGAGTGAATAAGCTCTGAGAGCTTTTCCAACATTAAATCTTGCCTGATTTTAGCCCCCCCCCCAACTTTTAATGAAAGTTGATTCTCCCTAGAGCAGCAAGGATACTCAGAGGATGATCTGACCAAATGAAGCAAAGATTTGAGCTATTTTGGGGTGTTTCTGAGCAACCAACACCGACCACTGGAGTCAGAAAGTAGATTTCTTTTTGGTCTGGTCTCTCCCAGTTGATATCGCTAGATAATTGCTCACCCCTCTGAGTCATCGAATCATAGGCTTATTGAATCTCTGGGATGGGAAGGACCTTAAAGGGCATCTTTTCCCATCTCCCTCCAGGGCCGGGCTTCCCTTTGTCCAAACATAGCCAGTCTAAGCATGGGATTGGTGCCAGCTTTATATATAAGCAGAAGAGGTGCTGCTTCCTTGGCTGCAAGTCACAGGTGCTGGGATGGGTCCTCTGACCCTCGCCCCCAAATAGCTCTTTCCTCCTGCTCACTCATGCCAGAAGCCCCTTTGACAGAAGGCCTAGACTTTCATTTTGCATTGAAAATATATAAGATACAAATCCCTTTGGAAGAGGTGGCACTGTGTAAATTCATATCATGATGCACGTGACTCATAGCAGAGCCTACCATGAAAGCAGATTTTAATAGGAAAGAGAGCTCAAATATACAGAATTCTTGAAAAGAGTGAAATAGGCTTCAGTGACAGGGAAGAATTATACAGAATGGGAATGGAGGGCAGGGCGAAGCACCTATAATGGGAGCCTCATAGAATGTGTGGCAACTTGGAGTCGGACTTGGGTTTCTGTCTCACCTCTGCCACTTAACTGCTCTTTTTACCACGTCTCTTAACCTGAGTCTCAGTTTTCCAAACTGTAATATGGGCATAATAATGTCTACTACACAGGGATCTTGTTGAGAATTAAATGCGATTGTCATGCAAAGCCATAATGGCCGCATACTTGATTTCAATATGCTTTCAGCCCCAGATCCACGGGGTTGCCCTGGATTGATGGCCTTTGATGTGTCCTTGCTTGGTTACGCCTCTGCTGCACCCACACGTATGAATGGTGTTGATGCACACGTCTGCAGCCACCAGTAATACCTTCAAGATGCCTTAACCATCCATGGAGCTAGCCCAATATCTGACTCAAGCACCAGCCAGAATATCAACTAATAAGCAACTGAAATGCCAACCCAGACCTTGATCGAGATTTACAACCACAAAGAGACCAGTTCTATGTTCATAATTTGAGAGGGACCGTGATTTCAAGCCCGTCCAACTTAGCCCAGTTAATAGGAATTCAGAGTGGTTTCCCTAATTAATTAGCTCCAATTAGGAGTCAACACACCCAGTGGCTTTCTTGAACAAATGTCCCCAACATATATTTCAATCTTACTATGTGAGAAGAGTGTTATTAACAAGTGAAATGTTATGGGTTTAGTACAAGTTTGAGGCTTAGGGAAAGGTAGAGAGTCCATATGCTCATCAAAGATAATTAGAGGAAGGTTGGGGCTGGCAAGTCTCCGCCACTTAAATTCTGGCCTGGGCCCCTCCTTCTGCACAATTAGCCTGAATGTGGCAGGGTTCGGGTTTGGGGCTTACTCTGTTCTTTGCTTTGGGAGGCAGTGCTGGTTTGGAGGGACCAATCAACTCTACAATTTTTTATTTTCTATCATAGAAACATGGTAAATTTGGGGCTCAGGGCTCATTTTCTACCTTTTTCAAAACATGCTCAAAGCTCCATATAAAAATAACATCACTCTTTCACCCTGCCATGTTTTTGGCCATCTTCCTCCTTTTGCTTTCTCAATTCTCCTCATCTGAATTGCCTCCATTTTCTATCCCACAGTCTGCTTCTATTCTCACCAATCTACCAATATTTCTCTTTTGAGTTCACCAGTGATCTCCTTCTTGCCAAATCCAAGGGCAGTTTTTCAGTGGTTCATCCTCAACCTCTTTGTGATGACACACCGGTTTTATCTGCTCTTAAAATTCTCTCCTTAGCTTCTATGACACTGCACTTTCTGGATTTTTCTGATTTTTCCCTATTCCCTCTGTGGCATCAGGAAACTCACCTCTCCCTTCTGGGCTTGAGTTTCTTCATCAGTAAAATGAGGGGTTTAAACAGGATGATATTTGAAGTTTCTTCCATATCTAACATTCTGTGGCTCTCAGAGTCAAGGGGATATACCCAAGATCCTTTATTTGACTTCAACACGTCGTGATATTTTTAATATTGAAGGTTTTGTAGCTACTCCTGTCTATTTTAGTGTTCCAGTAATTGATATGCATGTACAAACTTCATAAAGCTGGGCCTTTGCTGATTTATACATATTTAATCTGTGTTTGCTTTCAGTCTTTATCTGAGAATACATATGTTTGACATGCTTGTATACTACACTGTGCCTTTCTTGAAAACAGATACAAGGTACATTCTAGAACGATATCCTGTTGCTTGTGCTTAATATTAGTCTTTCAAAAATGTATACGGGTCAGAAATCATTCACCTTGTTCTGTTTAACTTGGATATTTAGAAAATTAAACAATTTTTAAAGCCAAGTGAAGGCATTATGATCAACCATAAGAATTCCCCAACATCATCAACAAAGAGCTACAAATAATACATAACAGTTTAATGCTGAATTCATACTTTACACAGAAATAGACTGTGGGGTGTATTTAACCCTGGGAGTCTCCATATAACATCACTTGAAGACATTCAAGAGGGCCTAATATTACAACACAATTTCTACTCATATTTTTTCCTTCACACACACCTCAGGTACTATACAGGACACCTTCAGGAGAGTTGCCTGAGACCCCAGGGCAATAGATTGACAATCCATGCCTTAAAAACCATGTCCTCAAATCCTGTGAATAAGAACTTTCCCTTTCCTGGGACACCAGGGGGGCTCAGTCAGTTATGTGTCCAACTCTTGATTTCTGCCAGGTCATGATCTCAGGGTCTTGAGATTGAGCCCCTCATTGGCCTCCACACTGGGCGTGAAGTCGGCTTGAGATTCTCTCTCTCCCTCTCCCTCTACTCCTCCCCCACCCACTCACTTATGCATGTGAGTGTGCACTCTCTCCCTCTCTCCCAATAAACAAATAAATAAGTTTCCCTTTCCCTAATGAAAAGGAAGTGATGCATTGCCTGCATCCAAGGGGTACACAATAAATGTATGTTGGTAGTGAGAAGGGCAAAAGAAGGAAACTGTGAGTGTACAAGGTAGAAAACGCCTGTCCCTGCGAAGGAAGCCAGTCAAGAGTGAGGATAAGGATCCTCAAGCCTCTCCCAAAGCAAGCCACATAAAAAAGCAGCCGAGGTTTTGTATTTTTGCTTATCACCAAAGAATATCTGAATTTGAAAGACCTTGCACGCAAAGGAGTTCTCTTGCTCCATGGAACATAAACATGTCCGTGTCTCAGCAAGGTGTGATATGTTATCATCCCTCCTCTCATAGGAGAAATTCAGTGACTCGCCCAAAGCTCTAAGAGTCAGTGGCTAAGTCAACAGGCCCCCAAATCTCGGTCAAAAATTCAAAAACTCTTCATTTACATACAGCAGGACAACAGCTGACTGCCACTCTTCCTCCTCCTCCTCCCCTGCCTCCTCTTGTCTCTCTCTCACACACACACAAGCACCACGTACCACTTTAGTGTTCAGAAGTCTGCTCGGTGGGCTGATTTTCACTGTATCATATAGTTTTGTTTTCCAGTGTTGTCAGGGACTGGAACACTCAAATTAATAGACTTGGGTATTCAAGTTGCTAGAGAACTGCTAAACCCTCCATGTAAGGTTTACCAATTTTTAAGAGAAGAAAATGAAATTTACTCATGACTAACAATACACTGTACCTAAAGTTATCTCTCATTGATGATTCAGCACTGCCCTGGAAGGACTTCAGGTAGTTAAGGGAAAGGTACCAGCTTAGGAATGATGGGACCGTGAAAGTCTGTTCTAGGTAAAACAACTGATCCTAAGGTCCCTGGGAAAGGAAACAACCTAGATTATTTTTAAAGTGAGTAAACATCACCAGAATTGTTATATAAAAAGCAAAAAAAAAAAAAAAAAATTCTACCTTGAGATTGCAGACTACCCTGTCTTCCATTTATTTTCAAATGAGAAATCCCAGTGCTCTGTTCTTACAAGGAATAATGTGATATCTCATTTTGAAACTCAGAATGTTTACTTCTCTAGAAACATCTTTATCTTTTGGGCCTTTAAGACACTACCCTGAGAGGTCATTTTCACTATGTTGCGTTGTCATAACTTCGGGCTTAAATACATTCGACAAAGTATCAATTTATTTGTCAAGAGTTCCAGGTGGTATGGTGCCAGTGACAAAGAGTTTGCTATTATGTGCCAAAAGTTATATTTAGGTTTCTGGCACAAACTAATAATTACTTATAACATTTTATAAAAATAAGAAATCATCCCGACAGTCTTCTATCCAAAGCAACACCACCATTTGTTCTATTAGAATGTGGAGTTTTTGCAGTGCCAAGGAGAGAATGCGGAGTAATAATAAAACAGTAATAATACCTACAAACATTCACTTCTCATGCTGTGCCAGGCGTTTGCCAAATGCTTTTCCATGCATTATGTCATTTAAATCCATACAATGGACCTATGCCATAGGTATCTTTGTTAGCCTCATTTTACCAATAAGGAAACTGAAGCCTAGAGAAGTGGAGGCGTCTCCAGACAAAGGGCCATTTGCTCAGACAAATGACCGGGTAGAGAAACACATTCAGAACTGCATTAGTTGTTTCCTGTGGAGGAGCATTAATATTTAGTGAGCATCTACCATGTGCCAGGAACTGGGCCAAGTGCTTTACATAAGTTGCCTCATTTAATACTCCCATCAACCTTATGAGATTGTTATTTTTTTTTTTTAAGATTTTATTTCTTTGACAGAGACAGCGAGAGAGAGAACACAAGCAGGGGGTGTGGGAGAGGGAGAAGCAGGCCCCCCGCCGAGCAGGAGCCCGATGTGGCACTCTCGATCCCAGAACCCTGGGACCAGGGCCCCAGCCGAAGGCAGACGCTTAACGACTGAGCCACCCAGGCGCCCCATGAGATTATTTTTAAACACACTTTACAGATAAAGGGCCGAGAAGATCAAAGAAGTTAAGGAATTTCCCCCAAGGTCATGCCACTAAGGAGGGCAAAGCTGGGATGTTAAGATAGGTTTGACCCTAAAGGTCATGCTCTTTCTACTATGAAGTAAAAATCAAGCCAGCAAAGGAGACAAACCACAGTTTAATAATGAATTCCATATTCTGTTTCCTCGGATCTAAAACCTTAGTCACGAAAGCCAATCCCAAAGCCAATGCCAACAGTAAATTCTCCATCCCTCCTGTACACAGAGCTTTTTATCCTATGGAACACAGGGTTACAGCATTCTGCTTTCAGAGCAGTGAATGAGAACTGGTTGAAGCCATTCTCCAGAATATTCTCAGGACAAATGAAGAGAAAATAGACACCAAAAGCCGAAATTCTCTAAACTTTCCATATGCGGCCAGATTGCTCTGTCTGAGATGATGAATTAACTCCTTCATGCCAATAGATCTACAGCTTCGCACAAGAAGCCAGGCCCTCTACTCTTAGTGGCCTGACAGCTGTAACAGCCTCTCCAAATAGAAACACTTCATCAGCATTTCTCCAAGGAATCCCTTGGAGTGCTTATTAAAAATGCAGATACCGAAGCCCAACCCCTGAGAGCGGGACCTATGAATGTGCATTTTCACAAATGCCTCAGATCACCTAGACATACAGTAAGGTTTTGAATTACTGTACAAAGTGATAAAATGCTCCTCTCTCGGGCCTTACTAGTTCTGAATTTGGGATGCTCAGACACAGATGAGCTGAATTTCTTTTTACCCCAAGGAGGGAAAGGCTCCCTTGAATTAATTAATACTAACAAACCATTTCACGTGAGCTTTTAAGGTACTTTAGGAGCACTCCTCGGCAGAGAGAAGATTAAGGTTAGTTGACATCCATCCACCCAGTCCTTAGAGCAGGACACAGGCGCTGGAACATGTCTATGCAAAATACCTTAGTAGCTTTCCTTTAGCTTTTTGAAGGTCCCTATATAAAGTTTAATGTTCACCTAAGAACATTCTGTAACTTAGACTTTACCCTAATTAAGACCGATCTTAATGTCAATTTAGCCCTAAATAATGAAGTTGAACTGTATTTCTGTTCTAAGTCTAAAGCAAGAATAGAAGCCTCGGTAATGAATAGCAACTAATTGAGTGCTTACTGTGTACCAGGTACTATTACAAGACCTAAAATACTGGATTAAAAACATTCCACCATGAGATAATTTGGCCTACTGTCTGTAACCTCCTCTGGAACATTCACAAGGCCCATGAACCTATTAAGTGCTCCAAGAAAGCCTTGCAGGAATGAAATCAATTTTGGTAACTCAGAGTTACCAAAACCTATCTGATCATATGCCCCTTTTATGAGGAAAACCTTCCGATGTACACTTTGAGGACGTGCCGTTCTGCAGCAGTGTTTTTCAAAATGTTGTTAGTGGCATCAAAATGCCGTCACCTCAGACCTGTAGGATCCATCTCTGCGGGGCAGGGGTTGGCTAGTAAGGAATCTGCATTCTTGGGTAACTCTTAGAGACAATGCTCTATCCTATAGCAGAAGAGTCCATAGTTGCTCCAAAGGTGAGGGGAATCTTTCTAGCTACATTGACTGAAAATTAAACAAATTCCAAAGATGGAAAATATGACATGACTACATTTTGATGCTTGAAATTTCACCACCTGACCGGTCCAAAAAAAATGGGGCTGTTCACAGGGGAAATGCTTGTCCTTAAGTAACTGGGATCCGGAAATGGTGCACAGAACAAGCCCAGCTAAATATTCCCCGAAGCTCTGCTGCTACTTCAGGGTACAATGGGAGAACATAGGTGGGCAGATCTGTTCTACCATTTGCTAAGCTGTAGAGTTTTAGGACAGTCACTTACCTCTCTGTTTCCTCATCTGTAAAATGAGAATGGTTTTCTCTACCTCAGAGCGCCACTGTAAGAACTAAAGAGGCAGTATGTATATAGACATTTTCTGTTACAAACAGGAAGCTTAAAAAAATGTTAGTTCTTTTCTCCTCTTTTATTGTTCCCCTCCTCCTCTGGTGTAGCACCCTGATGTCATCTTAATTGCGAGAGGGAGGAGTTTGGGGGAGGGGACAGGAAATTTCGCTGTTGGTTTTGGAGGAGCTGTGCTTTTCCAAGGGCAGTTTTCTTTAGTGAGCCCCTATGTCAGTGGTACAATGTCAAATGCAAGGTACCAGCGGACCCACTCAATTCCATCCAGTTAACTAGGAGTCAACATGCGCTGGCGTACACAGAGATGAACAGACAAGTCCTGCCCTTAAGTTGCTCATGGCACAGTAGTGAAAATACCCTGTGTGCCTATTGTGGCATAAAACGGGAACCCTTTAAATGGGGGCCAGAGCGAGGAGTGCAGCTGGTCATAGAGGCAAATCAAATTAATGCAAAGCGCATTCTGGCTGAGTTAAATCAGAGAGTCCAAGGACACCCAATGTCATCGTGATCTACCCCGAAGAGCCAAGCGCTGACCTAACCCAGGGCTGCAGTTCCAGGGCTCCATTCCAGCAGCCAGCACAAGCCCAGTCACAGGCTGCAGTGTGCTTTGAGCCTAGTGTCGTACTACATACAGGACGAAGCCAATAAAGCAGAGGTGACCCCTGCCCTTTAGGAGGAAAACTACTGATGAAGGCCAACCTTTAGAGCACCTGAATACAGTCGAAGAGTTAGCACTGAGCAAACAGATAAATACCACATTCACTCACATCATTCTCTTCTCAGATTTCTGTTCATTTTTCTCAAAGATTGAAAAGCCTAGATCCTCTGCAATCTGTCAAGAGAGTTGGAGATACTTGCCACTACGTTTGTTTGTTTTTTTTAAACATTGATTTCACCGGAGTTGCATGATAATCAGTGGTCAAACTAATTGGAATTCGGCTTTCTTAACAGTTCTTTCTCTCTTTAGCGATTCTTCAGGCTTTGTCTGTGAGAGAGAGGTGAGGTTCCAGTGATCCTTGCATGGAATATTTCCTAGTAATGCTCCCATCTGGGCCTTAAGCTTCTTTGGACAGTGGAACAAACGACAGGCGGCTCCTGCCACGTCCCTCTTCACTTGCACCTCCTCCCATACCTAGCAGGGCTTTCCGGGTGACAAGGTTGGCACCTCTCAGAGATGGAGGGGAGGGGGCAGCCGTGGTTGAGGCAGGACTAGAGGGTGAAGTGCGCCCTTGGTCAGCAATCTCTTGCACCTTCCACTTAACCCTATGCCAAGCCCTTCCCCCACCGCTGAGGGGAAAACATACCCTGATTAAAGAAGCCTCTATGAGTGGCACAGGTGTTCCTAAATAGGAAAATGAGTGATGGGGGAAGGGATTAAATTAAGCAAACATTTTTTGCCCCTGATTTTCTTCCAGAAAGGTCTGTAGGAAGAGACTACATTGAGAAGCCATATCTGAAGAGCCATATCTGAATACTTGGGCTTTCCTCTGAGATGGCTTACATAGTTAAGTCTAAGTGAGGTTTTAAAGCTCTGGTCTAGTCTCAGCTGTTCAGCCTAGATTCCACTGAACAGTTGTGCTTCATTCCTAACATCCAACTCCTCAACTAGTTTTCAGTACTATCTGATACTGCTAAAGGGCAAAAGGTGCTGACAGGAACCATGGACATTTCCGCAAGGCCTTTTTTCCCCCAGCAGAACAAACAGTGTTCAGATCTTGCAAAGCCAACAAAACCACAGCATAGGTCAGCTGCAAACTCCCCCTCATCAGAGACCTCCCTGAGCCAGCAAAGTCAAGGCCATGAGCTCAGGGCCCACAGAAGGTCGCTAGAGAGGACAATGAGTCTGCAGGATGAGTCAGGAGAATTGAGGAAGCCCGGCCGGTCCCCAGAGCCAGGCCTGTCGTCAGGCAGCCAAGGAAAAAGCTCTGTAAGAACCTGGAACACCCTGATAATGGAGGAGAGGGTGAAAGAAAGAAGTAACAAAAAGGCAAAACTACCTGTCCTCAGCATCGGCAAAAGAAGAGAGCAGGCCAGACTTATCCTTGACATGTTCATATCCCACTACATCTTCTCCCTTCCCAAAGCATCTGAGCCCCCCATGCGGATGCCAGCTGACCAGGCATTTCCTACCACCCTCAGATCTCTCCCTCCCCCAGCAGACCCACATTCCCCAGACGTTCCCCGGGATCCCACTGTCTCTCAAAGCAGTGTCTTGTTCCCTCAGCACTGCTCTGACCTGTCCCTTCATGATAACTGATCTAGGCCAATGCACCAATGGCTATTCGTGAGTTAGCGTGGTCCCCACCAGGGTCACGTATTGGTAATGAAACAGCTGTCTCTTGGCAACAGAATACCGTCACTCCAAAGAGTATATGTAGGGAAAGGATTTCCAGTGAAGCGGGGGCCTCAAGCAAAGAGATCCCCACCATCAATTCCGTGTGAAAGAATACCCACCTACCTCCTCATTTAAGCATAAGCCAGCCCAAAAGATAGCCACCTGGTCAAAAGCCTAAACCAAATTAGGGCCCAATATCAAGATACCTCCTTATATGGGCCCCCAAAATACAAGAACTTCATCTGAGCTATTTCCAACAGATTGCAAACTGCTAATTTGTGATATCATTGCTTAGGGGAAAAAGCAAATACAGGAGTTAAGAGAATTTGTCCTAATAGGAAAATTGGACATGAGGAAGACAATTTTTTTTAAAGATTTATTTGTTTATTTAAGATAGAGTGCACACGCACAGGGGGCAGCAGAGGGAGAGGGAGAGAGAGAATCTCAAGCAGACTCCCTGCTGAGTGTGGACCCTGAGATCATGACCTGAGCCAAAATCAAGAGTCTGACACTTAACCGACTGAGCCACCCAGGCGCCCCCGTAAGGAAGAAAATTTTTAAAGTAACCCACAGTGTGACAAAAATTGTCTGCTTAGAAGTTTTGAAATCCAAGGTTCTAAATGAGACAATGTAGAACCTGGAAGGCCTGCCCATGGCATCGGCTTGTGTGCCTGACAGCTGGGAGTGAGGATGGGGTGGGGAGGTTTCTGGAAGGAAGATAAACACCTGGCATTTAGGTCACCCATTTTATTAGAGGCTGTAGATTACTGAGGACTCAGTAGTCTGAGTCTGGAGTTATGGCTGAGTTTTCAGAATAAAAGCATATAGTACAGAATTCTGAGTTCCAGAGTATCTAAGAAAGCATCTAGTGATGCTGATTCCAAATGAGCATTGCTGTCTAATAATGAGACTTCTCTGGGCGAAGAATGCTGTGATCTCAGATCACTTGTTGCAAGTGGACTTACCTGAGCGGTCCGAGCAAACGGAGCAAGCTTCTCTGATTTCCTTCTCCTTCCTTTTCCATAGCTCACTCTCCCCACACCCCTACCATTGGGACCCACTTCTTCCTGGCAGCTTAGGGCCCCCCATGGCCTACTCAGTCCAGGTTGCTCACCATGCCTCTATAGTCTCCAGTACGTTCTGTCCCTCCTCCCTCCCATCCCAAAGTTCTATCCTGAGTCCTTCCTCTGAGACCTCTGTTGCCCACCTCCCAAAGAGACATCTGGGGGCTAATGAGTTGTTATGTGCTAAAGTGGTCATGGCAGATAATGAGTTAAGTTCTTGCCCCTTCTAATTACAGGAGACTGGTTGACAAGGAATGAATTTCTTTTTTTAAAAGATTTCATTTATTTATTTGACACGGGGTAGGGGGAGAGAGCAAGCACAAGCAGGGGGAGCGGCAGGCAGAGGGAAAAGCAGGCTCCCCACTGAGCAAGGAGTCCGATGTGGGGTTTGATCCCAGGACCCCTGGGATCATGACCTGAGCCAAAGGCAGCCGCCCAACTGACTGAGCCACGCCCCAACAATGAATGAATTTTCTAATGATAGCATTTCAGGCTAGTGGGGACGGTTCTCGGGAACAAGGACACCATTTGACACACCTCCCATCACACAATGGAAATGGCTGCCTTCTTTGCCCTAAACATAGGACAGAGGAAGTGCTTTGGCTGCTTTAGGGGATGAAAGCAATCAGCTTAATTCACAAATAACGTATTAATGTTGCCAAAAATCCAGGCACAGGCAGGTGTCCATTCCTAACAGGAGGTGTATTTTGCCCATGATTTTTGCTTTGTCTTTTGCACTGCTGCCTTTTTTTTTTTTACCTGAATCCACCTGAGGCAAAGTAAGGTTGCTAAATTGGTATTGCATTTTTTTCCTGAGCCATCTAAAAACTTTTCTTTCTTACTACTATTTTGAAATGAGCCTACCCCTAATCCCCATCCTTCTCCTTCTGTTAAGACTCTAGAAGTAGACCTCCCTTGAACCAACAACTGCACTATTGAAAAGATGTGTATATAGGAAGGGCCATACCCACAAGCACACATCACTGAACTGATCTATGATAGAAAGAATTCCAAAAAATCTGATCCATTCATTCAATAAAAAGGTGCAAGGCTAATCTTTGACCAGAGGGCACACCTGTTGTTAAAATGGTAAATACTCCCATAGCAGCTGGTAAATAGCCACTACCCCTTGCCTTGACTGCCTCAGACCCTACTCTGAGATTCCCCAGACCTCCACAAGATCTAACAGCTAACACGTAACGTCTGGCATGGCAGAGGACCTCCAGGACCATAGCTGGAACCTATTCTGATCTGTTGTTTCATGTGCCTTGCCCTGGGAATATCATCTGTAGTCTCGGAGCCGCTTGTGCACCAGATACTGCGGTTGACCCTGAATGTACACCGTGGTCACTTTGCTTAAAGCTGTAGCAGTGACACTGAGGTTTGTTTCAGTCTACTCTGCCACATGCATTCCCATGGAGCAGAATGTCCACGACCTTCAAAAGACGGACAACTTGAGCCATTTCCAAAATAGCACTTGGCAGGCAGCCTAGACTCGGATGGGGACAGCAGACACAGACTGTGGGCATGATGGGCCTGCCCCCTGTCACATCACCTCAGGGGATCCTCAGCCCCATGGGACTCACTAGAAAATCCTTTACATTGGAAAAGCAGAAATTATCTAGTCCACCTGAGCAGCCTGGGAGTGGGTCTGTATTCTTAGCCTCATGCTTCAAGTGCTGAGTTTAGAACAAAAGCCTCTGTTCAAGGTCATATGATGAGTCAGCTACTGAGTGGGGAACAAAAAGAGGTGGAGAATAAACAACCCACAACAGGGTTAACCTGAGCTGCTTCCACCTATGAGAAAGGCCTGGCCAAGCCTTTCATAGTCTTTATTTATAGATAGCTTGAGGAATTGTCCTGGAAGGATGTTAATGCACATAGGTAAGGAAGAAGGATGATAGTGGTAGGTCTCTCTTTAATCAGCTGTCCCGGAGACCCAGACTTGCTCTAGCCTCATGATCTAAGTGAATGTACACCGAGCTGCCGCTTGCTGTCTTTATTTGTAACTCAGGAAGAATCTAATTCATTCTGCCTCTGACAAAATCTCCCTCTTTCTCCCAATGCATGTTGGCTACTGTTAACCTTACAAGAATGTAAATGGTCAGCTTCCAATTAATTCTGCTTGCTGTGCCCTAACTAATGAGTTAATGCTGTCCGTCATTATAACAGCAAAAAGCTGACTTGTGATAAAGGGAAGCAGAGAGAGCCCCGTGTCTGAGTTTTTTGGGAGGGTCTGAGTTCTAATCTTGATGCTAACTCCCTTGGTAACATTAAGGGAGGCAGCTTCCTCATTTTTATTTTCTTCACTTATAAAATAAGGATAACACTATTACTTGCCTCGTGGCTTGGCCTAGGAAGAAAATATGATTATAGACAAGAAAATGATCTGAACATTTCAATACCCTCCAAACACGTAAGGAAATATGACTGTTTTAAGAAATACTCAAGGGATATGTGGAAACGAGCATTTATCAAACACCTACTATATACCCAGCCCTTTCACATCCATTAATTTTTCTTGACAACGATCCTATGAAGTAGATGTTTGTTGTTACATATAAAATAGCGAGGGATTAAAAAATGACAATATGTCAGTATGTTCAAATTCTAACTTTTAGGATCAAGTAGATTTGACCTTAAGGAAAACCAGGCTTACACACATACACACAAATAGAATCTGAAATACAGATAACAATGACACAACAGGTCAGTTTGGCATCAACGTGCATCTCTCAGATAAAATTGAAAGTAAACAGGTGACACTTTCCATAATTTATGTCACTAAAGTATAATATGGTTCACAGAAACTGGAAAACACATTTAGGATAAGGATTATCTCCCTGGAAGGAAGGCAAGGGTGCTCAAAATGTAGCCAGTTGGTCCAAACAACTACATGGGTACTGTCCAGGGTACTGCAGACTTGTAGTTTTTTGTTTGTTTTTTCATCTTTTTTTTTTATTATTATTATGTTTCTTCCCTGACCAGTGGCAGGCTACTGCTGTAGCCAGACCTTGTTCTTTATAATTAGCAAAGCAGGGATGAGACCCCCAAGGGTAGGGAACAGAAAGATGAGAATCGTCAACATTTTTGTCCTCACCTTAGACAACGAAAATGGGACCCAGAAAGTTGTTTTCCCAGTCATGCAGCTAATAATGGGGGAAGTTGGGTTTCAAGCCAAAGTATATATGATTTTCCCATACCCACGCTGTTTACAAGAAAAGCCACCACTTCCCCAGACCACATTCCCTCTCTCAGAAATGGTGCCAAAACCTTGGGTGGTAGTGAGACACTGCTCCTGGCCCTTTCTGACATAAGCAACCCCTTACCATGACCACCCCACTGGTAATCCATGACTAAGTTCCACAGGCATGCCTACAAGTGTTATCACTGTTTCCCTGTTCAAATGGGGTAGAATATATGACCAAGAAACGAGCTGTTCTCTATTAAGAAAGCTAACTTACCCTCCTGGGGGATCAGCCTCATCCATGGCCATATCCTTCTTTGCTCAGCCTCCCAGTCACAGAGAAGCTTGAAGGCCAAGACCTTCTCTGAGACATTCTATCCAAATGGTCCCCATAGCATCCAACACAGGATTTGACCCATAGTAGACACTCCAAATACTTGATGAATCAATAACGACCATGTGCAATGATGAGGATGTGTCCTAGATGTCTTAGTTTTATTAGGGTCCTTGGGAAATTTTATCAGAGATCATACACACACACAAGATATAAAATTGAGAGGAATCTAATGATTAGCTTCCACCAAGAAACTCTCCTTTTCCTCAATCACTAACCTAATGACACTTGTTCTAGTCTCAAATCTATCATCACCAGCCAGAGGAACTAACAGAAGATGTCTCCCCTGTTTAAGCCTCAGTTTCCCCATTTTTAAACTAACAGTATTGAGCAAGCTCAGTGGTTCTCATCTCTGACTTTACACTAGAATCATCTGGGGAGCTTTCAAAACTACTGGTATTGGATCCTCTCCCCAGGGTTTCTGATTTAATTGCTGTGGGGTGAGGCCTGAACACTGTTATTTTCTAAAAGCTCCCCAGTGAGCCTGATACGCTGCCAGCCAAGTTGAGAACCACTAGGCTAGATGACCCATAAGGCCCCTTCTTACTCTGAAGATCCATATGCTGACTACAGCTGGGTCTCTCTTGATATCAGGGTTGCCTTGCCTATTATCTACTTTCCTAATACCACACACCACAAAATCTATCAATGGATTGTTCAACAACCTAACATCTCACTTCCCCTCATTTATCTGTTGGTTTAAAACTTCACGCATAGTCTTGGGGCTCCTCAGCACTGCTGTTGAGATCTTGCTTTTTAATGCTAAATGGGTTATTTTGCCATCAGAGAAGCTCCTCTGATCCCAGGATGTATCTTTAAAGCACTAGCCACTCCGCCCTGCTTCCAGGCTGGGAAAGCCCAACAAACAAATATGAGCAGCCTGGAGTCCTCCTGCTGATCTGGAAGGAATCCATAAACACAATGCACAACTTTCCATTTCACTGGACTTTTTCATGGCACCGAGCCTGCCCATTCCATTCGGCCCTTTGTCAAGAATGTCCTTGACACTTATGGAATTGATTTGTTCTTCCTTTGCTTTAAATAATAAGCCAACAGTTACACCGGAGTTTTATAAGGTATCAATTTAACACACAAACTACATAATGGCCCTTGAATGCTACAGCGAGAACCAGTGCCTCATCGGCCAGGAAGACCAATATAGTGACATCTTAGCATTTTCATAACCTGTCAAAACATCCTTGAGCTCTGGGCTTGCTGAAGAACAGACATGCCAAGGATTTAGAAATGTCAAATTAAAATATTCTGGGCTATTTTCAAAAAGACATGAGCCTTTTTAACTGCTAGCATTCTATCAACAATGCTTTTTCAGAACATAGGGCTTCTAAAGGAAGGCGGGCTCTCAGATGAACAGTGTGAACACTATACAGGGAACAGAGGGTCCCTCAAGGTCATAAGACAGCTTTATTCTAGAGGCACTCCATCAGAAACATTTGCCTACTCTGTGTGTAGATAGAAAAGGCTGAAAGGCTGAATCAGGGTGAAAGGAAACACAGGGCAGGAACCTTAATGAAAAAGTCCCCAACTATAAGATCCTAAAATACAGATATGAAAAATTAGAATCTGGCATGGCCTTTTAGTGATATACAGCTTAGGTGCCCTTCAAGGATAGGAAAGTACAGAGGTGCTTTGTTGTAGACCCTTGGACAAATTGCCAAAAGTACATGAGATCATTCTCCCCTTCATTGCCAAATGCCTTGCAAGAGTAATTATCTATTCACCTTGCCTCTACTTCTGCATCTTCCATTCATCCTTCAAATTTGCCTCCAATATTCACCACTCTGCTGTAACTGCTCTCATTAAGATATCCATGATCTCCAATGGCCAAATCCTGTGGTCAGCTCTCAGTCCTCATCCTCTACATTATTTGACACTGTTGACCATTCTTTCCTGCTTCGACCTTTGCGACACAATCTCTCTCCAGATTCTCCTCCTATTTCTCGACTTTTATTTTCAGTTGTCTTCTTAGGCTATGCTTCCTATTTCCGACCCTTAAATCACGGACATTTTTCTTGGCCCTTTTCACGCTTTATAAGTGCTCCTGTGATATGACTTACAGGACTCTCAAATCTTTATCTCTTGTCCCAAACGTTCTTCCAGACTCTAAACCCATATGGTCAACTCTTTTGAACATCTTCGCCAGGCCCTATAGCCCATACTCACCCTCATCCCCAATCTGCTCTTCCTCTTGTATTGTTCCATTTGTCACAATAACTTTTTGATTGGTCTCTTCATCTGCAATCTCCTTCTTACCTCCATTTTATCATCCTCATTATCTCCAGAACCTCCTCTTGAAAAAACAGACATATCTGATTTTGTCGCTCTGTTTAAGAACTTTTGGGGGGGGCTCCCCTGTACCTCTAGAATAACTCTAATATTTGCCCCATAATATTCAAAGTATCTAATGAGCTGGCCCTGCTTTACCTTTCTAGTTTTACTTCTGATATTCTGACCACTCCCCAACACCTCAATCCCACCTCTCCTATATTCTACCACTCCTTAAGTATGCTATGCCAGCTCGTGTCTCAATTTCTTGGTTCATACTACTTCCTCTAGCTAGAAGAACCTTCTCTCCTTCCCATTTCCAATTCATATTCTTAAAATGTCACCTTGCCCAACCATAATGTCATCTCCTGTGTAAAATCTCCAGGCAGAATTCACTGTAGTCTTGTCTGAACTCTGAACTTTCTACAGACCATAATGCTAGCACTCATGCGCATTATTTTACAATGAGATATGTGAGAGTTCTTTAAGAGCTGGGATTCTACCTCAGCCTTCATGTTTAATATTTCAGAGTCTGGAATCAGACAGACCTGGATTTGAGTACCAGCTCTCGTGCTTACTAGCTGTGGGTGATCGTGGACAAGTTCATTAATGTCTCTAAGCTTCAGTGTTCTCATCTGCAAAACAATAGTGTTTCAGGAAGAATAAAGGAGATAATGCATATAAAACATTTATAGTGCCTGACACGTAATAAACACAATAAATGTTAGCTATAATTTTTTTCTATGCTACCGGCACATGGTGGTGTGGAGAACAAATACTCAATAAATGGTTACTGAATAAATTCATCATAGCATGGAAGACTGAAAAACACTTGCAAAATGGACAGGTTCTTCCTTTGTTGGATCTTGGGATCCCTGTCAGAGGCATAAAAATTGAGTTATGTAATGAATCGCCCTCTCTGGAGCCAGATCATTACAGTAGCAGTTGGGGAAACCACAAGCTTTGTATGTGCATTTTATCTTTTGAATCTGAACCTATCACATCTTTATTCCCAGCAAATATAAGTTTTGACATATGCATTTCAAACTTCTTTCCTCAGACTTTTTTTTTCAACTTTAACATTTGACAAATAGGATGATTCAATTAATGTGATAATTATTTAATACAGCAAGCAATAACTTTTAAGATGTAATGATAATTGAGTCTGGCATGTTTGAAAATACCATTCTCTGAGTCAGGTTCAGCAACATGTCTTGAAGTTGGGACCTTAGAGGTTTAACTCATTCCAAACTCCTCTACCACCAAAAATTTAAATTAATGGCATTTCTGATTCTTGCCCCCTCTTACCTGTAATCCATCCTAATCTCTTGACCTCCATTTTAGTCATGAAATCCTAAAAGATTACCTTTCATATTCAACCCAGAACAATCTGTTTAATATCCCTTGATAAGGAATATCCTTTAAAAAGTCCAAATTCTGGCATGCTCTCTCTTTTTTTTTTTTTTTAAAGAGAGTGTGCACATGCATGGGGAGGCAGAAGGGGCAGAGAGAAAGAGAGAGAATCTTAAGCAGGCTCCACACCTGGCGAAGAGCCTGACTCAGGGCTTGATCTCGATCTGATGACCCTGAGATCATGACCTGAGCTGAAATCAGGAGTGGGACACTTAACCGACTGAGCCACCCAGTCACCCCATGGCATGCTTTCAATAGAAGCCCTATCCTTTGGGAAAAGATAAACCCTGTAGTCTTTCCCCTTACTTGGTCCTAGAGAAGGTCCAGAGGAAAACACTTATGTCAAGTCTATTGTAAACCAGACATTAGAAGTATCATTATTATTATAAAAACAATATAAGAAAAACACAGGAAGTTTGGAAAGTGAGAGTGAGGCAGGGATCTTCCAAACCTCCATTATCCACATACAACCAGAATTATTTTTGTATATTTTTCCATTTGTTTTCATTTGCCTGCATTTTTTTCAAAGCTTGCTTCTTAGCATTCTGGGTACACTAAGAAGATTTTAAGAACTTCAGAAAAATGGTAATTCTAATCATATGACTGCCTGGAAGGTTTTCTCATGGCTTCAGTTTTTCAGAGAAAAACAAGAGTCCAGATGGCATAATGACCAGCCCTTTTTACTTCAATTTGGACTCTGAAAGAGAAATGGCATGAGGAGAGAAGGGGATTCTCTAATGACAATGACTTCAATCTTAATGATATTAAAAAATAAAAATTAAAAGCCAGAGAACATTGAAAAAGTTCATTCCGATCCAAAAAGAACAATATGCAAATAGTCATTCTTGTATGCAGTTAATCCTTGATTATCCATTAGAGCAGAAGAGAGCTGATGCTATGAGGTGTGTTAAATCATACTTATCTGCAACTTGTAGCTTCCTGTCCCTCTTCCCCAGTATGCGTGCACACACACCCCTGAGGGCAATAATTGTTTTAGATTGCATTTTGTATGTTCATGAAAACCTAATGTTGGAATTAATGAAAGCTCGGATTTCGGGCCTTTTACCTTTGTTTCTCAAACTGGCCTTCCTTTAGTAAGGTCTTCCACATCCCCCAAAACCCATACAGTTTCCCCCTGCTTAATTACCTAGGCTGCATGTTTTAATGCTGGACTTCATCATATCTTATGCTGTTCTTGAATTATTTAATATGGTTAAGGCTTGTCTCCTCAACTAGATCATGAGTTATGCGACAGTTCATACTGAGTACTTCCCTTCTATCTGCTGTGGTTTTTATCATGTAGACCATGAGCTACTTGAGGCGGGGAGTGTGCTTTGTTCACCTTTGTCTCCCCAGCTACCCTTACTGTAGTGCCTGATAGTGAAGATCCTCAATAGAGTAAATATTGAGGGAAGAAAGAAAGAAATGGTTTAACGAATACATAGATGAAAAGACAGCACCCAAGAATGTCACCTCACTGATTAATGGATTTCATAGCACCTGCCAGCAAGAAGGATGGCCTGCAAGTGTTAAATCAGTCCATAGTTACAACTATTGAGCACCTTCTATCTGCCAGACACAGATATTCTGGGGGAAAAAGAGAAGGGAGGCCTAGAATTGGAAATCCACTGTGTCTAAGTCACGAAGTGAAACACAATTGCCCAATTGCCTGACTTTTTGTCACTGTTGTCCATGTGTAGCATGGCCAATTTTTTTCTCCACCACACGGGGTGAAATAATTTAGGGGGCAGAATATTTCTGTCTTTTGCATGATTCCCTTAGGTTGAGCTGAAAGGTTCAAGCATTGGGATGTGTAATCACTGTTATGATGTCTCCTTTGCTCCATCATCATCCCTTTCAGCCAGTGGGAACATAAGTTGGAGAGACATTCTGTATTGCAGAGAAGTTGCGGAAGCCGTAGGAGGGTGAGGAAGGAGTGGTTTCCCAGGTGTTTGTACCTTGCTTCCACTTTAGAGCCTGGAGCCTTTCAGTCTCTCCTGCTGTCTCTCTGGAACCTCTTAGGAAAAATCTGCTTTAATAACAATAACAGAGCACAAAAAGGAAAAATGGAAATGATCATAATAGCGTGGGCTTGTTGCCCTAATACTGTCAGCCTTTCAGCGGTCAACCTCATGGAGCTGCCCTACGCTCGTCAAGGAGGAGATAAAAAGGCTATGGAAGAGACATTTCATGGAACCATTTCAGCTGTTCGTTTTAAATATACCCTCCATCAAATATAGTGAGCTGGGACTTGGAGATCACGGACAGCTGGGTTGCTTGAAAAGGGAAAGGATATTATAGTAAATTGTATTATTGGACATTTACAGAATTCCAGGGTGTCTGGGAAAGCCTCAAAGGGCCACAGGAGCATTTCCAACCAGTAGCTTGAAACACCACTGTGCTAGGAGTGAGCCCAAGGCTGGCTAATGGGTCCAACGATGAGAGCATGACTTTGGTAGTTGGGAATTTGGTTAGGGGCTAGCACGGATGATTTTTTCAGAGTTGAAGTACTTGGCAGGCGAGCCAAAAATGAATATTTTTTATGAAGAGATTTAACAACAACAATGAGTTCCCTGCCTGGCCTCAGTGATGCCTTCTGGTATTAAGGATCCATTCAAAAGCAGGTGTCTGAATCTGAGGTTTTATGACCATGCCTCACCATGTCCAACATCATTCCCTTTCACTCGCATTCAGCACTTAGGCAAGCACACATAAAATATATCCAATCCAAAGGCACAAATCAGGTAATTGTCCTAGCAGAGCTGGGAAAGGGAGGAGGCTCCTTTGGATTTCTAGAGACCTGGGAAAATCAGGATGTACCTGATGGAGGGAAGTTAGAGTTGCCAGAGAAGGAGGACAGTTCAACACAGAGGTCAGCAAAGTAGCTGGTTTGATTATATAACATATTGTTATGAAATGGGGCACACGGTTCACTGAAGCCTGATCACCAAAGGCAACATACTTGTTTAATTCAAAAGGAGGAGTGTCTCACTGAGGGTAAAACGCTGGAAACTCTAGGTTCAGGCAGTCAACTCACCAGGACCTTGCCCATCTCCATGCTGTGTAGTGAAAATTAGCAGAGGAAAAATCTGAGAGCTGAAAGACACCTTAGAAATTAGAGACTGACCTCTCCCCTTTGCAGATGGAGAAACTGAAGCCCAGGGGTATACCCAAGGTTGCATTGCTAGGACTATAGCTCAGGTTCTCTGACTCCCCAGATGGATGCACTTTCCACTATACCATACTACCTCTCTCTGTTTATAATATATTCATCATGATGACACTGAAACTGCAAAAGACCTTAAGGTACCTTCTGAATTAATTAGCGAAAATCATCCTGTTTCTTCTATTGCCAGTGTGCCGTGAATTGCATTGCATTTACTTTTCTGCCCTTTTGTATCTATAGGAACTCACCATTAAACACAACTTTGAATTAATCTGAATAGCCCATTCCCTAACCCTGCCAGATAGCATATTGTGTTAGGAAATGGAATGTGTTCATTCCCTTGCATCCTTCCCCTGGCTTCCTTAGGGAACCCATGACTCTGTCTAAGAACTAGACAAAGGAAACCAGAGTGAAGGACAGAGGCCAGCTTTCAGAGCGAGGTGTGTGGCTGGGACACTATTTTCTGTTTCCTCCACAGCACTTGGCATGGTGTGGAGCACACGGTAATGTCCATAAGTGCTCATTGGTGGATCACAGAGGTCTCCAGCCCTTGATGCTTTACTGAGGATGGGGGAGAGGGCCATGGGCTTAGTAAGATGAGTCATTATAGATTCACAGAAAGATCACGCATTTTGTACTTAAATGGGCCTGACCGTTGAGATAACACATGTAGGGACCTAGCGTGATGTCTGGCAAATAGTGAGTACTCGTCAAATAGTACTCATTATTACTATTATTTTAAGAAAAAAAATGTGTGCCCTAAGGACTCAAGCTGTCCAGGGGGTCTGGATTACCACCTGGATGCTGAGAGAGAAGTGGGGATGCTAAAATAGGAGTCTTTGTCAAATGCATGAAGCTGGGGGGTGAGGAGGGAGCGTTAAGAAAGCTAAAGAAGTCCCAGTTCTTGGGGCACCTGGGTGGCTCAGTTGAGTGACTCTTTTTTTTATATTTAAAGACATTATTTATTTATTGAGAGAGAGAGTGCGCATGTGAGTTGGGGGGAGGAGCAGAGGGAGAGAGAGAATCCCAAGCAGACTCTCCACTGAGTGCTGAGCCCTACACAGGGCTCGATCCCATGACCTGAGCTGAAATCAAGAGTCCGATGCTTAACTGACTGAGCTACCCAGGAGCCGGGTCCAACTCTTGATCTCAGCTCAGGTCTTGATCTGAGGTGCTCAAGCTTTCTCAAGACCAGATGCAAGGTCTCTTGCCACTGTGGAATAGTCCCAGATGGTTTTCAGTGCCCCACTGGACTTTTGGTGCCACTCCCAAGTGGGAGAGGCCAGTGCCCTGCCCTCGGGACACTGGCATTAGCTGATACAAAAACTAATTCATTCCAAGGTGTTAATGATCACCAATACCTCATTTATCCCCTCTGATCCAAATGTAATACTTTTATGTTAATGAACCCACCATGCCCACCTAAAACAACTTGGTAGAAATTGCTGGCACCTGAGTAGGCTGGTAGGGAAGCGATTCAGAGACATATAGGAGCATTTTGGTAGTGCTCAAACCACACTATGTAGGCAACTGTGCTTCAGATCATTCTGGAAATACAACTGGGTACAAATTGTAAAAATAACAAAAATATGGGAAAATTGCCTACTCAACCTATATGTAGGGCCTCCCAGCTGTCACCTTATCTAATTCTGTAGACATTTCGAACACCTACTCTGAACCTGGCACTGTGCGAGCTGCTGTGGATACAAAGCCGGCTGTGACACATCTTGGAGCTCTTAGTTCTTTGGTCCAGCTGGGGTCTCTAACACAACTTCAAGCTGCGTATTTGATTGACAGCAGAAAAAGCCTGGCAGCTGTTTGCTTATAACCACTTAGCATCCGAGAGTTCCCTCCCTCCTTTAAATACTTCTTTGTATTTCAAACACAAAGAAGAGGAAGATCTCCCTGTGAAAGCACCTAATCTTAGAGGTAAAAGCTAAACAAAGAGCAAGTGATCAGAGAAGTGAAGTCTGCAGTGGGCACATTGCTAGTCTTTTCCCAAACAAACCAACACTGTCCCCGCCACACGGCCTTTGAAGAAGAATCCACTAATTAAACCTGTTTTTACCATGACAATTCAAAGCATTTAGCATACTGGAGATCCCTGGAAATAAGAGGCAGCAAACCCTGGGTAGTTTAACTGGGTAATTTTCCCCCACTAATAAGAATCCGAATCCTGACTTTAGTAGAATGGTTAACTATTCAAGCCAGAAAGAACCTTAGAGATCATTGAATCCTCATTTTTTTTTTAGGTAAGGAGACTGAGGCCCAAATAGGTCAATACCTCTTTGACCACACATCCAGAAAATAACAAGGCTGGGACCAGAATCCAGAACTCTTGAAGGCTATTTATTCATTCGTCTAGTCAGTCAACTAAATTTCTTGAGCACCTACTGTGAGCCAGGCACTGTGCTAAGTTCGGGGTGGGGGCGGGCTATACAAGTGTCTCTACCTCTGTCCTTATAAAGCTGAGGAAGACAGACATTGAACAAGTGACTCATTGCCTATAAATATGATCCATGCTGTGAGGGATAAGTACCGGATGCTAGGAGAGCGATCTAGGCTTGTAGGGGAAGTTCTAAGAGAACTCTCCCTGAGGAGGTCATGGTTTAGTCTAAGAAACAGAGGATGAGGGCGAGTCCACCAGCAGGGTAAAACTGTCCTTGTGGTTGGGGGAAGAGATGTGTGGAGAGATAACATTCTAGAGAGCATATGGGAAAGTGCAGTCAGCTCAAAGCTATCCCAGCTCCTCTCTCAGAGTCCAGACATCCTGCACTTTTTATAAGGCAGCAGGATCTCCAGTATATTTTATTTCCTCAGAAGCATGGGTGCAGTGGAGAGAAAGGAATTGTAGCCATCTGGACCTATTAAAATAATTATTAAATCACTTCTCTGATTAAACAGTTATTTTTACTTACCAGTGCCATACACCTAGGCAGATAATCACTTTTTCCAGCTTCTGAAAAGGTCACATCCTCATTCTTTGGCAAGGCACCTGAAAATAAAATAAACCTATATTCAAAGAGTAGATTTTAAGTGACACTCACTGAAATCAAGTCCACAGCTTGAAGTAGAAATAAGGAATGGTGGCATTTTCACATATGTATGCATAAAAGGATATACATAGCAATATGTCAGCAGTCAGAGACCAGGCCTTAACCCCTTCCAGCTCTCACTAGAAGTGCCTTGTCCACAAGGGCGAGCAACAAAACTATGCAGCGGGTGCTGCATAGGGGTTTGGCGTCCTGCACCCCAGATGTGGAAGGACAATTCTGATGCTCTCGGAGGTCCCCATTTCTGCCGCGTCACTTTGAATGGGCTTAAAATTCTGCCCTCCCCCCACCAATTGCATCTCAGGTGAAAATTAACTTAATATTAACTGTGATCAGTCATATGCAGCATGATAATAATAAAAGCTACCGTTTCGGGCACTCTGTGGTGTAGACGCATTATATCATTTTGATCCTCACTGCAGCCCTTTGACCTGAGCTCCATTCTTGCCATTTTGCAGCTGAGAGAGCTGAGCCTCTGAGAAGCTGAACAATTTGGCCAAGGTCACACAGAAAATCAACCCCCCCCCCCAAATAAGAATAGGAGCTACACGAGAGTGGGGATTTGTGTCTGCCTTGCTCACTGATATATTCCCAACATTGAGAACCGTGATTGACACAGAACGAGTGTTCAGTAAATATTTGGTAGAGCTGGAATCTTCTAGGTTGTACTCACCCATTGAACACACTGCCTCCAAGGTTGCTATCCCTTTACACCTCATCTATTTCGATCCTTATAATCTCTTATCTGGAAACCACACTGTGCTCTCAACTGCTCATCTTCGCTGCCATTCCCGGGCTCCCTGAGTCTTGTAACTCTTCCTGACATAACACCTAAGCTTAGGTCCACCCCCTTAGTGAAGAGCCTTCCAGATAGCACAGGCCTTGCTTAGCTACCATGAGGGTATTTCAGATAGTCCCAGGCTCACATTCTAACCCTGATATTTGCTACCATGTGATGTTACTTGTTTGGGTCTCAATTTCTTTATCTGTGAAATGGGGAAGCCCTTGGAAAATCACTTGCCTTCTCTGAGCCTCAGTTTCTTGTTTGTCTCCCAGGTTCCTTCTAGCTTTCCAGCCTTCCTGACTAACACACTGGCACTAGATCTCTAGCTGCCCACCCTTAATGGCTTACGTCCCCTTGCTGAAGTCCTATAAATAGGTCTGGTGCCCTGAGAATTTGCTGGACCTTCACTTACTAAAGAACCTGCCTGCATTTACCAAATATGCAGAATTCAGTGATTCTTACCTGTTCTGAAGAGCCATTCCTACTATTTCTGCCTTTATCCCTACTTAAGTCCTTTTATGCTTAAGATCTAGAAATGAAAGAACGAGTAGGATGTCTTCTGCCAGGGAATCTGATGATCAGGGGTTGAAGCCATGAATAGTAAGTATTTGAGGAAAAGTATTAGCTATATAAAGCCGTTAGCTAGTTGATAGGAGCTAAAAGCACTCCTGTGAATAATTCCCACGTACTTACCTTTTGTCATGTTTTCCTCTCCTGCAAGGAAAAGACTACACTAAAATTAGGAAAATAACAGCCCCTGTTTTATGGCCAGAACCATTCCACTCATTTTCTTCCTGCTTCCTTCCATTTGCCTGAGTAACATCACAAGACCCTAGAAAAAGAATGCTGTCCTTGTAGATGAAAATGGTGCTTTTGTCTCAGGCTCTCTTTCTTATGAGCTCTCACCCTCACAGGGGCTTCCACCTGGATGTCGGGGGTCCATCCAGTGATGAAAGTCCCAACTGGTTCCCTTACCAGTTCTGGCCTCAGCAGGGCAGGGAATTTCCAGCCACTTCCTTCCAGGGGGCTTGAGTCTATGGCTTCCACGAACAGCCACAGTCATCCCCATGACAAGCACCTTCCCGGTCTTCACGCCACTCCCCAAGGCTTCTAGCCTCAAAGGGTTTGTACTTTCTCTCCTGGAATCCAATTCACAAATGTTTCTGACTCTGGACTACCGATAGTATTATTATAACTAGAGTGGCAAAGTGATATGTAGAGGCAATAATGATCTGCAGGATGGGCCAGTTCAGGGGGAGCTTCTTAGAGGAAAGTGCATTCTAAGCAGGCAAGTAGTGCTAACCCAGCTCCCTGACATTGATTGGGTGACAATCCAATTACAACATGTATCCGATCCTTTCATGCATCATGGCAACATACTGGGATTCAGGAGACCCCTCAGTTCAAGGGAGTGGAATATTCTCAGTGCCTGGCCCACTCCTAATGGGAGCTTAAAACAGAAATAAGGCAATGGCAGGTAAAGAAATCATAACTCTGCATTAAAGGGTAAGGTCTTCATTGACAAACGCGTGATGTCTAAGCAACAATATACCGGGAAATAAGGCAAGAGGATGCAAGTGGCAAAATCTCTTCTAGAGATATATAACTGGATTATAAGCTCAAATAGCAAATATGCATTGAGGGCCAGGATAATTGGTCCTTCATCTTCTCCTTATAAAAGGAAAGGTTTATTTGCCCTTTAAATGGGCCAATAAAATTAGATTGGCATCCTGTGGTGTGTGCTGAATACATAATCAGAAATCTGAAGCAATAAAAAAAAAAAGAGGGAAAGAGCAAAAAGTAGAAAAATCTAAAATTCTGAACGGTGTAGAAAAACAATGTAGGAAAATAATACATTTCCAAATAGACCTCCTCACTGTGTGGCAGACTCCAGAGCAGTCACTTCTGCTCCTGGAAGCTGGGGGATCACCAGCTCGATCCACAGTTCCTCAGCAACAGAGGGTGCTTGGCTCTGGGGTGGCCCCAGCGGAAGGGAGGAAGGGATGGGGCAGGGCAGGGCCAGAAAGTAGGGGACTCTCCACCAAAGAGGGATTCACAAAACTTTGAAAGCAAAAGCAGTACTCAGGGAAATGAATGTTTTAAATCTTTTAAAGTATACTCTCTATAATCCTCCCAAAGCTGCTCACGTTGAGATCTTCAGAGAAAAAGCACAACAAAAACTTTCTAATACATGAGAATACAGCAATCCAACCTCCAGAAAAAAAGACAGTCGGTGCTTGCTAACTGATGAACATGAAGCACAGTAAATTAAAAAAAAAAAAAAAAAAAAACCCATCTTCCAACTGATTTCTAATTTCGATGGCCAGACACATAAATATTTGTTTAATGAGTGACAGCACATTGATAATACTTTTCTGTATTAGCTGGGCAGATGAAAAAGAAGGGAAATTGTGTTATCATTCAATTATTTTTGTATCAAATATATTCACATGCTCTACTCAGAGAAATTATTAATTATGCACAAAAGAATTTTGACTTAGAAATCTCAGAACACTTTATAGAAAGTCATTGTGTAGAATGATTCAGGTGGTCAGATAAATGAGGATAAAGATGGGGATGCAGAATGAGTCCCAAAGAATACTTCTTTTAAAATATTTTACAGTTGGAGGTTCTTAGCGAAGGTGGAACTATCTAGAGGTCATCTCTCTGCCTCCAACCAGGAATACATGGAAGCCTTTCTGAATAAATTAAGTGCATCTGCTTTCCAGAGGGAAAGATTCTTCGATTTTTCTAAGGGCTCTTCTTAGTTTTTTCAAGCCTCTTATAGACCAAGAGACCCTTTCACGGCTAAGGGAATGCATATTTTGCTTCCTCTGTGTCTCTCCCAGGCACCCGTCAAAGGACTCTGTACTCAGTGTACCTTCGGACGCCATTGCTGCCTGGCCAACACTTATGTTCAGTGCTCTCGGAGCTGCACCTCCTTCTCAGGGACAGATGAAAACCAACATGGGAAGGAACATTGGCCAAAGCAGGAGCCTCCAGGGCCCCATAAAGACTGATCTCTAACCAGCTTCACCAGAGATTCCCTTTAAAAGGCAAAAGAGGTTGGGGCACCTGGCTGGCTCAGTTGGGTAGAACATGCTCCTCTTGATCTTGGGCTTGTAAGTTTAAGCCCCATATTGGGTATAGAGATGCCTTAAAAGTAAAATCTTAAAACAAATACATAAGAGGCAACTAGACTCCTATTGTGCATAGAAACATAAATCACAAGCAATGAAATAAAGTTAAATACTCATAATTGACTAATTGCTGGTACAGTTGGCGGCTTTTCCCCCCAGGGAAGGCGTCTTCTATATGATTTCTGGAGCATTTAACCAAGTGTAGCTGTAATTATTATTATTCCTATAATAATAGGGTTTCTACAGATCTTCATATTTTTACGTTTTATGCTCATTATGGCTAATCCACAAAACATCTCTTTAGGATATATAAATATTGTCCTTGCCATTACGCTGGAGAGGAGTGAGAGCTCAGAAGAAGGTAAAGAGGAGATCGCAGGTTGAGTCAGCAGCAACATAGAGACAGAACTGGAGAATTCTGCTTTTCGGTACCAGTTTATGCCATGGGCTCCTTAAGTACTTACAGTATGAACCAGATTACACCGAACTGGACACACAACTAACGGAACATGGGTTTTGTGTTTCCTGCCATGGGTGAAAGTTCCCATTCACACATACGAGGCAAGCAGGCCACCGCTTGGTTGAGGCATGCTATGGTCAAGTGCCCAAATGGGGGCTTCCCTCCAAGTGCTTTGGACACTCGGAGAAGAAATAGGTCTCCTGGGGGATGAAATGTGCACCAAAAGCTCCATGGAGGAGGGAGCTTCAGGCCAGTTTTGAAAGGTGGGCAAGAACTGGAGTGGTAAAGATTTGGGAAATGGCATTCCAGGATGGGAACACAACATGAAAAATGCTGAGCAGCAGAAATGAGTAAGAAGTGTGTTGAGCACAGAAAGACCAACTAGGTTGGAGCAGAAAGTTGCTACTGGAGAATTATGGGAGACTATTTTGGATCAATCATAAGCCCTAATGATGTTGGCCCATGGGGTAGAAAACAAAGATGCACATTAACTGAGTACTTACCATGCCCAGCTTTGTGCATCATGTTTTTTCTAATATGAATTCCAGGCTGAAGGGTTAGGACTCTGTGATGCAATAGGGGAGCCGAGGGTCCAGTCACTGGGTCCCAATACCTAAAATAAGACAGTGTGTTCAGTTACCTCACTCACGTGTCCTTGGTCAACCTCTGAGGACTTCACTGGGGTATTTCTCTGACTAAATATGTAGCTTCTCTCAGGCAACACCATTGTTATCTGAAAATATGAAGCCTTTAATTTTGCATGGCACTGCACAAAGAGAATTACAGAGGCCTAACTCCTCTTCCTCTTGGAGCAAATGGACAACTCTGACATGGTCAGATGTGTTCATTGGTAGCACGTAGTTACAAGTTGAATACATGACTGAGCAGCAAAGCGCTAGCGGGGGCTACTTATTCTGTCTGTGGCTGAAACTGCATGTGTTTACTTCATTCTAGCTATTTCTAGCTATTTTTAGTCAGATTCTTCCCTGCGGATCAAGTTAGGCACTTTGGGAGACACAGTCTCACTTTCAAACCACTGAAGGACCATCCGCAGGGTCCTTGGAAGACGACTCAGCTGTTCTGTTTTGCTGCAAGAAGTTAAAGTAGGAATCCATTTGAATGATGCTCTGCACCAGTGGTTTCACAGCTTCCAAATGGATTGAGTTCTGAAAGAAGTTGTGTCATCTGGCTGGCATACAGGTGGCCTGGGCACCAGAGCTGTCCACTGGAGTGCATAGGCTGCAGGCTGGAACTGAAGGACTGTATGTATGGTGCTGAACCCAGCCCCCTTGGCGCACTCAGGTTTTTGTGGGAAGATGCATTCACAGTCCCAGTGTGAAAGCTGAGTAAGGCAAGTTCCCTAATCACTCCCATCTGAGCTAGAGGGAACAGAGAGTCCTCCAGCCCCCAGCCCCAGGCGGAAGCTCAATGGGACTCCAGCTGGATGGGAGGAAGACGAGTCCAGATGGGGGCTGGGAGGATCTAGGGAGGAGGAATGGATTGGGAAAACAGGAGAAGGAATAAGACAGGATTTCTGCAGGAGGTGATAAACAGTGAGGACACAAACGTAGACCAGACCAGTGCTAGGCCCGGGACGGGCCATGGGGCTACAGTGGTGTATGGTGGTAAAGAGAATACCATTTTATTTAACGACCCACAATACACATGCATATATTTGATAACCAAAAGTTTCACGAAACAATATTTACTCTTACTACACGGATACACATGGCATTTTTCTATTGTATTTTTTTTTTAAAGGCTAGGTCATGACTCACATTGATTTTATAACCCATTAGTGAGCTGTGCCCTGCAATTTACAGAACACTTACTGTAAGGAAAGGGAGGGAGGGTTCATTTTCCTTTATCCTTTCCTTGTTAGTCGTAGACTCTGGTCTGCAACAAGTCAGCAGTGAGGGTGAAACACTGGGGCATGGGATAAGAATGGGGAAGGTGGGTTCCAGGTAAATGAGGAGAGGGAGCAGAGAAAAGTAGGGATGAGGAAAGGTGAGGTGTGGCTGTCCCTGGGCCAGCTCTGAATGCCCTAGGAGGAGGTCATAGGAAAGGGAACTGGAAAGTAGCACTCTATCTACATCCCCACCATCCCGCCTAGTACTTCGTACCGTCCAATAAATGTTGAATGAAAAATACCTGCTGAATTGACACACACAAGTTAGAGGATGTTTGAACAGCCTCGATCGGTTCAAATAGATCTGTGTCTGATCAAAATACAGGGAAGATCAGAACCCATCTTTAGCAAACAGCAGTGCTGACGCGGTGTATTGTCACCAACTTTACCCCTCCCCCACGTTTCTGCCCTCATAACACCCAGCACTGCCTTCACGTGGCGGAAGGGCCCCAGACTGTGGTGCCCCCAAATGGAGAGGCACTGCGGTAGGAGATCATGGACTCAGATCTTTCCTCCCACCACTGGCTCTCAAAATGTACCTGATCTGTGTCCTCTTCCCTCAGTGCCTGGTTCTCAGAGTTCATCTGGCAAACCACTCCATATTGACATGATCATGAGTGACACCAACCGAATGTTGCCCTTCCGGGCCACATTTGTCACCTGACAGGGGATATCACCATCCTGGCCAACAGAGGTGGGTGTTTCAAACCTCAGAGTAGTCAGTGGAGAAGACAATTGAAGGCAAGAAGGCTTTCCAGGGGCCCTCAAACCACACTACAAGGCAACTACTTACTCTGCCAACCCATTAGCGTTTCCATGAACCATTAAACAACACCATCCCCAACCCCCCAAAAAAGTGTGAAAGTAGCTAGTACAAGGGCTAGAAGAGAGTAATAAAGAAGTGCTGGTTGACTTAAAATCAAACATATTTAGTTGGGTAGGCGCAGGAGGTAACTTGAATAGGAGTAACGAAGAAGTGCTGGATGACTTAAAATCAAACATATTTAGTTGGGTAAGCACAGGAGGTAACTTGAATAGGACCTACTTAGACCAGCACTCTCTGTGATGATGGAAATGTACCATGTTGCACTTCCCGATGCATGTGACACTTGAAATGCGGACAGTGTCACTGAGAAATTGAATCTTTAATTTTATTTAACTTCAACTAATTTTAATTCAAATAGTCACATGTGGCCAGTGGCTACCAGATCAGACGACCCGGATCTAGGCAATCACTAAACGGAGCAAACGCATTTTGAGGAAGTACCTCTTGTTGGCGCCCTTGTTAAAAAGCTGGATCTTTTTCTAAATAAGCCTCAAGATCTGAAATTCCTCTCTTTTGAGAGATATCCTTATTTATTTTAAGGCAAAGGAGTATGGGAGGACTTTCAGAAGCTGGTTTTGAAGGGTCTTGTTCTCAGATTTGAGCTAGCGTAGCTGTAGTTCCTGATCAAAGTACTTTTAAAATAAAGGGTAGCTGGGGCGCCTGGGTGGCTTAGTCAGTTAAGTGTCTGACTCTTGGTTTCGGCTCAGGTCATGAACTCAGGGCCCCGCGTCGGGCTCCACGCTCAGTGGGGAGTCTGCTTGAGGATTCTCTGTCTCCCTCTGCCTCTGGCCCTCCCCCCTCAAGTAAATAAATAAATCTTAAAAAAAAAATAGAGGGTAGCTGGACCCTGCAATGTCCTCCGAGGGCCATTGACGTTTGCCTGAATGTAAGCTCTATGCTCGACAAGCCAAACACCTCTGAATGGACATCTTTGGCACAAAGTTCTGCACAGACCCTGAATGCCTCCCAAACCTAGAATGGGGAATTGCTTTCAGAACTCCAACCAGTTGAATTTGACTTAGAAAAAAAATATATCTTTAATTTAAACTTGCCTTTTTTTTCCTAAAGGAAAAACGGGTTCTTTGTTCTCCAGGCTGGTAGAACATATTTGAGGGAACTGAGGTTGTATAGATTTTTCAAATAGCAATAGGGTGAAATTTTTGTATAACCACCAATCCTGGGTACCGTGAAGATGGCTTTTCAATAGTTGCTTCCCATCAGGATTGCATTTGAGCAATTTTGTAAGGCTGCTTATAGTTTCTTTGAAGTCTACCGGCAAGTGGGGATGCTAAGGACCACGGACTCCAGGAGCTAATCAGATATCAATTATTCCACTTGTAAAATGGGTAGGCCATTTGTTTCCTGACTGCAAAGGGCAATGAATCAGTTTTTTGACCTTAGGTAACGACAGACTGAGTTGGAGGGTAGAAAGGAACAGTTTCCCAGTTCTTCTGGTAGTTCGTTCTTTACCAGAAGGCACTTTTCTGTTTCCTCTCAGCATCCTCTTCTTTTTTCACTTCTTCCCTATAAGACTCAGTGATAAAGATACAGGATCAGGGATGATGATACCAGGAAAGAAGAAAATCATTCCAGTTACTTTTTTTTTTTTCCCTGAAAGGCAGACCTGTGAACATGTCTGAAGAACCAAGGTCAATATTAAGGATCATTTGTATTACCTAAACCAGAAGTGTATTAAAGATACATTTGGAGCAGACCAAAGAACTCTAGCCAGAGTATTTATTACCTAATTGTTGTCATCCTGGAAAGTCTCGGGATGAAAAATGAATTAGCCTACCAAATAATTCTGTCCTTGACCTTGTCCTCTTTAGCACTTTTGTCAATAATTTGGATAATGCTACCCAAAGCAGGCTGGTCAAATTTGTAGATGACAAGTAACTGGGAGTGATAGCTAATAAACTTGTTAACCAAATCCAGATTTAAAAGGCCAGATCAAAATCATGAGGACATTTTAAAAGGGTAAAAGGTACCAAAAAGGCATTTAGCTACAAAAAAAAAAAAAAATACACACACACACACATTCATATATATATATATATATATATATATATATATATATATATATATATATATAAATACATACTCAACAGCACATATCCAAGGTTGGGAGAAACCTGGCTCAGCAGAAGTCTTTAACAAGATATCTGGGATATAAATTCAAGACCACAAAGTATGAGTATACCCCAATTCGATAGTAGAAAGGTAAAAAAAAAAAAAAATCAATGCCATCCTAGGCAGCACTGATAGATATATAAGATGTCTAGTTCAAAATGGGAGTCTCCTGCCTTCTGGGTGGGTTCAACCTCACTTACAGTGCAGTGCTCAGTCCTGGACACCAAATTCTTTTTTTTTTTTTTTTTTTTTTTAAAGATTTTCTTTATTTATTCATGAGAGAGAGAGGGAGAGAGAGAGAGAGAAGCAGGCTCCCAAGGAGCAGGAGGCCCGATGCGGGACTCGATCCCAGGACCCTGGGATCACGACCTGAGCCGAAGGCAGATGCTTAACCATCTGAGCCACCCAGGCGCCCCTGGACACCAAATTCTTAAGAGTGACATTTAACAAACTGAAACACGTCAAGGGGAAGCTGGCCAGAGTTGAAAGCCTGGGATCTATGACATACATCTGATGTGCTAGTGGTGATTAGCCTGAAGAAGAGAAGGCACAGACAGGTAGAATGTATATCTTCAGATGGTTTCAATCTGCCATTAGAAGAGGGAACAGACATTTTCTGTGAGCTTCAGGGAAAAAAGAAGGAACCACAGGTGGTGAAATTTACAGAGGCAGATTTGCGCTCACTGTAATAAAGACATTTCTAATCATTAGAGCTGCCCCAAAGTAGAATGAACTGCTTTGGGAAGCGGTGAGCTCGCCATCATCCAAAAGTGTTCAAGAGGAGATGGAATGCCTACCTGTAAGTCAAATTACAGAGGAGATTGTGGCACTGTTAAGAAGCTGGAGGGGGTGACCCAGGCCATTACACTCAATAAAAAGCATAGGATGCTAAGGAATTCAAACACAGTGGGAAATAAAAGTATATCTTCCCAACTGACAATGGGCCTAAACATTTTATTATGTTTATATGGTTCTGTTTTGCATTGTGAAGTCTTTCAAGCATACGCGAGACAAGTCAACCATTAATTAACTTTTAAGAATAATTTTTGTTTAGGGACTCGGCTCACCCTCCTCCCCTGCACAGGCTGCAAAATTAAGGAAAATGGCTTTCAAATGCTATATGGTACAATATCAAACTTGAAGCTCTTACCGGTCTATGACAAATCTTAGGGCTGATTCGAAGGCATCGTAAGAGTTCATCAGTTTCCTGCCCAGCTTTAGAAATTGTTTCATTGTCTGACTGGATCACTGGATCAGTTAGTTTTTCAATTAAGAATTGTGCTAAATCCCATGTAAAATGAGTTGCAAGTCAAGACAGGCCCCTGACTACTTTAGATGTTTGGTAGAGATATGCGGGTGAATGCCAGAGACTGGGGCTGGGAAGAATGAGGATTCTGTTGAGTTCTTTGTTGTTGGGATAATGATTACTGAGAGTCAAGAACCAACTACTTCCTCACTGACACTCAGATAGCAGCTTTTATAATTTTTCAAAGGAGAGTCTCAACTATTATTTCCATTTATTCTCAGCACATGCCTTTGATGTGGGCAGGGCAGTTGTTAGTTCTGCTGGCTTACAAATGACAGGCCTGAAGCCTAGTGAGGTAACTGACCCAAGGTCACACAGCAAGTTAGTGCCTGAACCATATAAAAACCCGTCTCAGTGCAGAAGCACTGAGGAATAATTTTAAAAAATGATATTAGGGGTGCGCCTGCGTGGCGCAGTCAGTTGAGTAGCCAACTCTTGATTTGGGCTCCGGGTCATGCTACCGAGCACTGCTTTGGGATCTGCGCTCAGCGGGGAGTCTGCTTAAGACTCTCTCTCCCTCTTCCTCTACCCCTCCTCCGCATGTGCTCTCTCTCTAAAATAAATAAATAAATCTTTAAAAATAATAACAACATTAGTAGCAGATACCACTTTATCAATTGAGCAGAGTCTTATATGAGAGTCCTGAGCACTTTGAACATACTCATTTAACAGGCACAACAATGTTATGGGGCAGAATCATTATCCCAATTGTTACAGGTATAGTAGTGAGGTTTGGAGAGTTTAAGTAACTAGTTCAAGGCTGTTCAACCATTAATTTGAACTCAGAAATAAACTCCAAATCACTCCACCTTCACTGCCACAACTCAAATCCAACTACTGTTCCCTCTCACCGAGACTACAGAAATAACATTCCAAATGTTCTCCCTGCTTTCACGGATGACCCCTTACTTAAATCCACTGTCAATATAGCAGCCAGATAAATCTTTCTAAAATATAAATCAACTCATGGAACACCCATGATCCTTCCAAGATTTCCTCTCATGGTCCTTAGAATGAAATCTAAATTCCTTCCCAGGGTCCTCAAAGGTCTTCCACGGTTGGGTCCCTGCCTCCTACCAGACTCACCCTGTACCCTCCTCTTCACTGGGCATACTGCGGCCAGGCTAATCTTCTTTCAGTGCCTGCAGGGCATCCAGTGTTGCCCTCCCTCAGAGCCTTAGCAAGTGCTATTCTCTCGGCATCGGATGCTCTTCTACTATCTGAGGTGTCAGCTCAAATGTCAAGTCCTCAGCTAATGTTTCCCTGACCTAAAGTCACCTTGGCACATAGTCTCATAGCACCCTAATACCTTCCCTTCTTAGTACTTAGACCATGATAAACACACACTGGTATAATTATCTTATTAATATTTGCTGCCAATACTAAACCATAAGTGCCGTGAGGACAAAGAGCCTGTTTTGCTCACTACTGTATCCCAGCACCTAGACCATGTTTGTCACACAGTAGGAACTCAAAACTTTATTTGGTGAATGAGTAATTAATGAACAAGCAGAAAAATTTAAAACTCCTGAGCTCCAATGCTTAATCATATTGTGTTGCTATAGAAGGGCCTAAAAAGCACGCCTTTATCCCAACCCACCTCAACGTCTCTCCTGCCATTTCTGATGCTGCTATGGAAGGGTGGATTGCACTTAACAGTTGCAAAACGAATTTTCCAAAATACATGTGTTCATATGTTAATGCCTGCATTTGCAAGCCGTTATATTCAAGTAGGATCAAATGTTGATAATGAATGTTTTCTTTGCCAGCGTTTAGATACATGCCATGTAATTGCAAAAATAACTAGTTAGACTGTCGGATGGCAGTGTACTCCTGAGAGCTGAACAAAATGTTCAAGGGAATTAACCCAAAGATGGTAATTAAACCATGGAATCATCAGCTGGAGAATGGGGCTGACACCTTATTCTGACTCTGGTACCTTATAAGCACCCACTGTGGTTACTAGAACCCAAGACCAAAGGGTATTTGGTTGGGAGGAGGAGGCTGATCTGTATGAACCGAGGGAAGGTATGAGTTGGCTACTATCCCACACCTACCCCACCATCTCCATCTTTTATCTAGCTCGCCCGCTCCTACATCCCCAAGTTAAACACAAATAGCCAGTTTAAGAGCAAGACCAGGGAGGTATCTGCTTGTATGGTAGGCTTTGAAGAGCCCAAAATATCCACCCTTCCTGACTTTCTACCACTAAAATAACTCCTTTGGGATGTTCTAGATGTGTATGCATTTTCATTAGTCTAAGGCCTTATTCTCTGTGGAGAGTAAGTCATAAGCTAACCCTGTGGTTCTCATATGGGGGAGGCAGGGAGGGAGGAAGGAACAGGTAGTGATGGTGCCCCCCCAGGGGGTATTTGATGATGTTTTGAGGCATTTGGAGTTTCACAACTGGAGAGCAACGGCAGTGCTATGGCCCTCTAATATTAGAGTAGCGTCCAGGGCTGCTAAACATCCTACAATATACAGGACAGTCTATCACAATAAAGAATTATCCAACCCCAAATATCAATAGTACCCGCCGAGGTTGAGATACCCTGAACTGACTCGTGAAGATTCATTTATTAGTCCATTAACAACTCATACACAGGGCAGATTCTTGCCAAAATGGGAGTTGGGATGGGTATATTTTGATTGGACAGTTGGGAGAGAAAGAAGGAAGAGTGATGTGATAGCAGTGCCAGAGATGGATTGTGGAAAAGACTGGAAGCAGGTGACCAGTTATAACACTACTCTCATAGTCTGAGAGAGGAGGAATGAGAACCTGAACTAAAGATAAACGGGAAATAGATCCCCCACATGCTGTAGAGGTGGAATGGACAGAACATCACCAGAGAATGGCACATGGATGAGGTTGAGAGAGAAAAGCCAAAGATGGCCCTGAAGACTCCAGCTTGGGTAACTGGAAGAAGAGCAATGCATTAGGAGAAACAGGGACAAGAGAAGCAGATCCACGGGGTTGGGGGGGGGTGGTAAGAGGAGAGAGATAATATGCCCAGTATGAGAATATGAAGGCCTAATAATATGAAGTCCTCCAGGTGAGGTTGTTCTATGAGCAGTCATAAATGTGGATCTGGAGCCCAGGAATGTGTCTGAAGCTAGAGGTATCTACTTGGAAGCCATCCACATGGAGAGGGTGAGCTAAGACCCCTGCTTGGCACATAGTAGGAACTCTATAAATATTTGTTGAATGAAAAAAAATATCATTTGGAGTAAGAAGAAAAGAGGGCCAAGGACAGAATCTTTGGACACATCTTCATCGAGGGGGTGGAGCAACAGGAAAGTGAGCAGGAACAATAAAGGAGGTAGAGCCAGCAGAGTCTGGTGCTCTTGAAACAGAAGAGAGTTTCAAGAGGATAGATTTGGCCAACAAAATCAAATGCTGCTCAGCAGTCAAGTCGAATGAGGTCTGTGAATAAAGTTGGGTTTGACAGTGAGCAGGTCATCATCAAACTTGAGAGAGCAGGTTCAGCAGAATGATGGGAGCAGAAACTAGGCTGCAGATGCAGAGGGCTGCAAGGTCCTCATCACCCCATCATGAGTGACGACGGTAAAGAAGGAGTTAGGAAGATCGTTTATGGATGCGGCAGGGATCAGGGGGGAGGTGAGGTCTTTTAGCAAATTTTTAGCCTGACAGGAAGAAGGCAGCATAGAGAGACTAAATGCACAAACTTGAATAGCTAATAGCCATTATGTATCTCCTGAGTACCTCAGTTGTATTTTTGAGCTTCCTGTAAAAAAAGTTGAGGTCATGCAGAATTGGAGTTCAGTGTATCATTTAACACTCAAGAACCCCAACAGGTAGAGTTAGGTTCAATTTAAGGAAGAGCTCCATAGTCATCAGAGCTACCCTGCAAGGGAAGGGCTACTTATGAGTGGTGAGCCCCCTTGTCACTAGAGATATTCAGGGCACAGTAACACGACCTCACGGCAGGTGGTTCCTGTCCTGAATCAGAAATTGGACTAGATAGTTTCCAAACTTTTGGACTTCTCATATCAGTAATATTTTAAGGGGGGGGGAGGGCGAGTGGAATATAGGTTGATCTAGAGTCTCTGGCTTTTAACTTTTGCTCTGTTAAGTGTATTAATTTTCTACTTACTGCTGTAACAAATGACCACAAATTTCGTGGCTTAAAATAGCACACGTTTATTATCTTCCAGTTCTGTAGCTCAGCAGTCTGGTAGGGGGTCTCACCAGACTGCAGTCAGCAGGGCTGCATTCCTGTCTGGAGGCTCGAAGGGAGAATGCGTTTTCTTGCCTTTCCCAACTTCTAGACTCTGCCCACATTCCTTAGCTCACAGTCCCCTCCAACTTCAAAGCTAGCAATGGCTGGTCAAGTCTTTCTCATATAACATCACTCTGATATTGACTCTTTTTTTTCCCCCTGTTCTTCTACATTTAAGGACCCTCGTGATTATCTTGAGTCACCCAGATAATCCGGGATAATCTCACTATTTTAAGGTCAGCTGATTAACAAGCTTAATTCCATCTGTAGCCTTAATTCCCCTTCACCATGTAACCTAATTCATAGATTTGGAGGATTAAGACATGGACATCTTTTGGGAGGACATTATTCAGTCTATCACACAGACCAAATATATATGTACATATGTATGCACACACACATGCACAAACACACACACCATTTCTCATTAACATGATCATCATCATTTCAGAAGAGAAAGGACTACATACAGGAATGGAAAACAGAAATGATACAAAGAAAAGGACTGTCTTTCCTAAAAAAGGACAGTTGTCAACCTTACTCTAACCACCGCCCCCCCCCCACCCACACACACAAACGCGTGTGAACATATTTCACCAGACTGGAAACTCACCATGGACCAACACTACAGCTTTAGAAAGCACTACTAGGGGCGCCTGCGTGGCTCAGTCAGTTAAGCGTCTGCCTTCGGCTCAGGTCATGATCCCGGGGTCCTGGGATCGAGCCCCACATGGGGCTCCAGGCTCAGCAGGGAATCTGCTTCTCCCTCTCCCTCTGCCCCTTCCCCTGCTCATTCTCTCTCTCTCTCAAATAAATAAAACCTTAAAAAAAAAAAGCGCACAACTTTATGATCTCTTAAGGTCCCTCGCAGCTCTAAATTTCTTTGTTCCCCTGGAATTCATGGTACTATGGTATTACCTGGAGAACTTTCTTGTGATATATCTCTATCGGTTCCTTCAGAGCTATATTTTTCTTCTTCCTGCTTGCTTCAAATGTGATCATTAAGTCAGCAAGAGACTTCAGTTTCCTTTTTTCCCCCTGATTCAGAAGGCTATGAAAAGTGTTCTGTAAATGATATGCAATATTGCTATTCTGATCTTTGGGGTAATCAAGTTGTTTGACATTTTTGTAATGATGCCTTTTGGAATATGGGTGGTGTAATTAGCTGCTACATTGTACATTAACAATACCTGTCCCGACCCTATAGACTTGGGGACTATAAATAAAAGCGTGACAGCTGGCTCCAGCGTTGCTTGTCACTCACCATTGAAGGGAACACAGCCGGGAGCTACACTAGAGTCCCCAGGAATCCAGGATGTAGTCAGAAACAGCATCTTCAACAAGAATTTGGTGTTTTGCTAGTAGGAAGAGATGGAGACAGGCACCATTAGGAAGCAGACAACCAAGATATTTCCTACTGGGAAGGCACAGGGGTGCCAAGGAGAGACAGCATTTTAGCAGCACAAAGGCATTATATAGGGAGGGAAAGAGTCAGAGGACAACAGTGCATTCTCAAGCCAGATTAGCAGGGTTTCTTTATTAAACCATTACTCCCTAGGAATTAGAATAGGAAAGAACACTGAAGAAATATATAGGGCAAGGGAAAGAGAAGAAAAGCTATGCTTACCTGGGTACTCAGTGTGACATTGCAGGCAGTGGTTTCTGTGGGGAGGCTAACCTGATGGGGTTAACAGGACAAAGTATGCTAGAAAGAGCTGGAAAGAGGAAAGAAACAGAGAAAGAACTATTTGGTTCCTAAGTTATATGTTAGGCACTGTAAATATTTTTCATGTACCATTTCATTTGTTCCTTACCTCATGACAGTAACCCAAACCAACACTTACAACTGAGACATCATTTTTACTTGTCTCATCCATTATGGTCTTTCGCCCTCACTAGTATGTAAGTTCCAAGAGGACAGGAACTTTTTTTTTCACTCTCCTGTGTCTCCCAATACCTATAACAATGCCTGGCACATAATAGATGCTCAGTAAATATTTGTTGCATGAATAAATAGCTAGCATTAATTGAGTATCTATTTTGTGCCAGGCACTGTTATAGATGGCTTCGCATGACTAAACTCATTTTAACTTTCACAGCCAATGCTGAGACAAGAACTATTATTATCCCAATTTCACAGATGAAGAAACTGGGTTGGAGGCCCAGAGACATTAAGTCACATGTCCAATAAGGGATCGCCTGAGTATTTCAAACTATACAGTCTAACTGCAGGACCTGCCTGTGTAATCACTATCCTATACTGAGGCTCAGAGAGGTTAAGTAACTTGCACAAAGCCATGCAGTTTAAGACTGGCAGGGCTGTGGGCACCTGGGTGGCTCAGTTGGTTAAGCAACTGCCTTCGGCTCAGGTCATGATCCTGGAGTCCCGGGATCGAGTCCCGCATCGGGCTCCCTGCTTGGTGGGGAGTCTGCTTCTCCCTCTGACCCCCTCTCATGCTCTCTATCTCATTCTCTCTCTCAAATAAATAAATAAAATCTTTAAAAAAAAAAAAAAAGAAAGAAAGAAAGACTGGCAGGGCTGTGACTGAAACCAAGGTCTGCCAGAAACTGCTGCCCTTTCTTCTTCTGTACTTTGCTGCTGCTTCCAAAGATCATCGCCAAGATAATGATTTCTTCCATTATCATTTTACCAAGGGCTCATCTTCTGAGATAAACAAGTGGGTGTGGTTCATTAAGGACTCAGATAAAGGTAACAGACATCACCCAAGAGAATCCTGAGTCCCAAAGATCACCAACCTGCCACCTGATCTCACTGTTGGTATTTGGGGCTGGAGGGAGGTGACAGCAGTGGCCGGCAGATCAATCATGGGAAACTCCTGGTGGAGCCATCTATGCTGAGAGCTAGGCATTGAGGGCAAGTCACTTTCATGCCAGGCAAATCCTGACCCATGCTGCCCTACATAGCTCCAGAGTAGGGATGGTGTAGAGATGCTGATACAGCTTTTCTAAGAAACTAGTTCATAATTCATTGCGTGACCTTGTGCAAGACACTTCCTCTCTTTGTGTCACAGTTTCTTTATGATAGGGAGGCACCAGTGGAACTCTGTTGAATCAGAAGAGCTTTACTTTATCCCTTTTATATATTGGAGTTTTCCACATAAAATTTCATTTGGAGAAATGATTCCACATGAAAAACTATGCTTAAAAAAAAATCACTGAATAAAATAGTCTTTAGTTCCTTTTAGCTCAAACCTTCTCGGAGTCTAAAGACATGAACACTGTCCTTTGGGTCAGCACAGCGTTCCATTCTGCCTTACTTTCTACAGCCAGGAATGGGCCCAGGGATCTGCTGTGAGAGGCCTTTCACAGGTCCCCTGTGCCCCGGCTTCTCTCAGAGGTGGTTAACCCTGTCTTCCCTATTGGACCCTCTTTTCCTTTGTTATTAAGTTTTTTATTTTAGTTCCAATATAGTTAACATGCAGTGTTACATTAGTTTCAGGGGTACAATACAGTGATTTAATAATTCTATACATTACTCAGTGCTCATCATGTTACGTGTACTCTTTAATCCCCACCATTGGGCTTTCTACTTACGTTACTTATATATGTTGAGATAGAGCAAAGGTAACTCTGCACAACTGTATGTGCAGAGCAGCTGCACCTCTGTTTTATATGAAGGGAATAGAACATTTACTGATTTTCTCTTAACATTCTTTTTGTTGATGTTCACCACCATGTGTCTGCCTGTTGGACCACAGTAGCCTAGTAGGGTTCTCTGAGGATTACTGCTGATCTGTAATACTTCTAAATCCTTTTAAATGAGCCACAACTGGCTTCCCTCACACCTGCTCACTCACACATTTGTATAAGGTCTTCCTTTGCGTCATTCTGTTTACCATGATATGTAGGCTGAAGGACTTCACCGGGCGTTCCTTCCTGGAGTCTGGTTTTCACATATGTAGTATGATTCCCTTTTTATAAAGGTTTAAAACAAAAATAACAAGGGGCGCCTGGGTGGCTCAGTCATTGAGCATCTGCCTTCGGCTCAGGTCATGATCCCAGGGCCCTGGGATTGAGCCCCACATCGGGCTCCCTGCTCCGCGGGAAGCCTGCTTCTCCCTCTCCCACTCCCCTCTGCTTGTGGTCCCTCTCTCGCTGTGTCTCTCTCTGTCAAATAAATAAATAAAATCTTTAAAAAAATATTATATCACTTAGGGGTGTGTGTGTGTGTGTGTGTGTGTGTGTGTGTGTGTGTGTGTGTGTGTGTGTGTGTGTGTTTTAAAAGACCAAGGTAATGATAAACACAAAATTCAGGAGAGTAGTTATGGAGGGAGGGCCAGGAGGATGTCCAAACAGGGGGATAGAAAAGAGGGGGAAGACGAAGGTAAAAATAAGTTCTCAGTAATGTTATAGTTTTTGGGTTGGGTGATGGTTTTATGGGTGTTCACTACCAGTGTTCATAAATAAATAAATGTCATAAAAGTCCATATCTGATCTAGTAATGATTAATTCTGTTCCCCTGAGTTTCAAAAACAATGATTCTAAGAGCAAGGATGCAACATTTTTTTATTAACAAAATCTCACTTCCATAGCATATTTTTATTTTGTTTCCTTCCAATGTCAAGGGCTTTTTAAAATTCTAAGTGGATCACAGCTGTAAGTTTGCCTCTCTTCAAGTTAATTTCCCCCTCAATTATTGTCCATAATTTAGTCAGATTGGGGTTTTCCTCATTGGAAATATGTTGCATTTCCCCACAAGACTATTTTTGTCTGGGATTCATGGATCCTCATCTTGGGCCTTGCATGCCAGTTGATATGGGTCCAAGAATTACCAGCTACCTCCTGAATAATGTTCGCTGAAGGGCCATGATTGCTTGTTGCCAGAAAAAATACATGATCCTTAAATCTGAATTTCAGGTCAACAACAAATAATTCTTGGGGACACCTGGGTGGCTCAGTCAGTTAAGTGTCTGCCTTTGGCTCGGATCCTGATCCCAGGGTCCTGGGATCGAGTCCCGAATCGGGCTCCTTGCTCAGCGGGGTACCTGCTTCTCCCTCTACTTGACTCTCTCTCTGACAAATAAGTAAAATCTTAAAAAAAAAAATAATTATTTAGTATATGTATGAACTTGAGGCATACAGAATCTCTATTTTACTTGCTAAATCTTGCCCTATCTCATTTGGGCCAGTAACTACTCTTTAATGTCATTACTGGATTTGCGTCCCTGGGAGTATGAGTTTTAGAGTTAGACTGACTCCAGTTCAAATCCTGGCTCCTCCACTCAAGACACCGAACATTTTTGTCTCAGAATTCTCATCTATTAAATAGAAATATTAGCAATACACCATGAGGTTGTTGGGAATATTGGATATTTGTGTAGTACTTAGCATAGTGCCTGGTACATACTAAGCACTCAATGGCTAGTATCATTATTATTGTCAGTTTTATATAGAACATTATGCGCACCAGCTAAGATCTGACCTGGTACTGCAAAACTCTCCACTTACAGGATTAATTTGGGAACCGACCTTCCTTAGCATCTTCCTTGGTGATAACCAAGGTAAAGTGGCATCCTGCTTCTTCTTTTTTGCTTCTGAATACTTCTTTTGGCCCCCTGTCATGAAGTGCCCCAGATTCATTTCTCTAATTGGTTTTCTCCTTTTAATATAAAGACCTTTTTTATGCCTGTGTTTGGGGGTCACTTAGAATTCCTCAAGTTGGAGGCTATGGCCTTCCCTGATGGAGATGCCTGCATGACCTTTGAAATGCTACCCTTAAGCCAATGACTAATGAGTTTGGCTAACAAAGGAGAACAGCCCTGATCAATAACAGGTTTAAATAGAATGCAGGGAAAGCGAAATCCCACAGATACTGAGAACTCTCTGTTTCTCACAATCGGGTCAAGAAATGAATTAAATTGGTTTTCCACTTGTCATCCTCCTACTTTCAACACCTTCCTTCTTTTTGGTGCCCAATGCCTTCACTGTTTCTCCTCTCAGGAAAGACTCCAGACCCTTTACATTCTCTTCTCTGACTCACCCTTCTGTCTCAAAACTTACCTGTTTACACACGCTCCCTGGTGTCTAATTGGACATAGGACATATTAATTCATTTTTATTTTGAGAGAGAGAGAGAGAGAGGAGGGGGAAGGAGAGGCTGAGGGAGAGGGAGAGAGAGAATCTTAAGCAGGCTCCACACCCAGCGCAGAGCCTGCCACGGGACTTGATCTCATGACCCTGAGATCATGACCTGAGCCACAATCAAGAGTCAGATGCTTAACCACTGAGCCACCCAGGTGTCCCAGATGTATTAATTCATCTTAATATGCTAACAGCTCTAAAAGATTCTATTTAATCCCCCTCCCAAACCACAGAGTTTTTTTCAAGACCCTAAACCTGAAGAAGCAAGCCTAATAGTGGCTTCCTAGCAGATAAGGGAGACCATGCAGGATTCCTTAAATCACATCACATCATCAGCTGCCTGTTCTGTCCGCTGCGCATGACTGGAAGGGAGCAGTAGAGCAGATAATCTAAAGGTCATTCCCACTTGGTTTGGGAATGCACCGCACGGTGTTGTTGTAGCTGATTTGCTTTGGTAATTATGTTCTTCTTAAGCTAATATTGAAATTGGTTCACATTTTTTAAGCTCATCTGGGCCAGAAGAGGGAAAATGTGGTGGTATGGCCCACTTTGAAATGAAGGACATAAAAGTTCTATGTGTGAGCTGATCCAGAAGGAAAATGCAAAAGGAGCAAAATAGAACTTTGCCAGTTACACCTACCCCATGTGACTCCCTGGACACTGAAAGGCCAGTCTTTCCAATGGCCTGCCCAGAATCTGAAATCTTCATTAATAGCCTCCATTAAGGGTCTTAATCATGACACAGCTATTGTTAAAGCAGTATGTGACCTGAGAGGAGTAACACGTTTCCTAGCAGACACGTTAGCAATTTGTCTAAGTCATCAGTCCTTATTGTCATCTAGTGGAAAAAGCACTGAAGGGGTGGGACACAAGATAGTTGTACCTTGATGGGGGCATGCATACACGAAGAGACTGCTGGGAAGCTATGATGGAAGTACAAGAACACCAAATGCCTTGTGCGTGAGCTGGGAGGGTTGCAGAAAGAGGGTAAGGCAATCTTCACCTCTTTCCTTCGCACATTTTCTTAGTTTCTTGCTCATGGTAGACATAGAAAACATGCAACTCTATCAAATAAATTCTTCCCTTCCTTACACTTCTCTTCCTGAACAACTTTCAAGGGCTTTCAAGGGCTTCTAGAGATTTCAGAGATCTTGGTTTTCCTTTGAGGCATGTCCTTTAGAGCCAAAGCCTAACTATCCATGTCTTTCCAACCCTACAAGCTGCAGCAAGGGACCATGGGGCTATTGAAATATCTTGCTCTCTTTCTCATTGCAGTCTGCTCCCAGTTCTCGAGAGGGGTGTATGCCATCTTTGGATTCTATGACCAGATGTCAATGAACACTCTGACCTCCTTCTGTGGGGCCCTGCACACATCCTTTGTGACGCCCAGCTTCCCCACTGATGCAGATGTGCAGTTTGTCATCCAGATGCGCCCAGCCTTGAAGGGCGCCATTCTGAGTCTGCTGGGTCACTACAAGTGGGAGAAGTTCGTGTACCTCTACGACACAGAAAGAGGTAAGAAGAGGCATCTGCTCTCCTCTTTGAATATTCATGTAACAGTGGTGGTCAACCCTCTTCAACTCATGTTTGTTCCCTTCTCTTTCAATAAATACAATCTAATACTCTTTTAAAACTGTATTTAAATTCAAGATGAATTTAAATTAAGACCCTCCCAAAATATCAATGCAATGGTGATTTTAGAATCTAATTTTTCAAACTAAATACGTCCTCCCCACCCCCAGCCATGGAAAGGGGTTTCGGACTCTCCTGGCTGAGTCACTCTTGTTGAAAAAGGACCCTCTCCCCCCAAAATAATTTAGGTGGTCTAAAATGCATGAAGTAAAAGCAGCTCCGTCCAAAATAGAGAAAGGCCTAAGCTGGAAAGTTTCAGAAAATTAATCCTATTGGAGAGTGTAATTATCCCCATTTCAAAAATTAGAAAACTAAAGCCCAAAGAAGAAGTGTGCTTTTTTCACTCAGCCATTTAACCACGGAGCTGGGACTGGTGTCAATATCTCCTGCTTCTAGGGCTTGTTCTACTAGATCACATTAAGTCTTCAGCTTACAGGGCCTCAACAATTACGCAATGGAAATAATGAGTGAAGAGTAGCTGAACTGGGCTTTGGGAATGGATGTTTTCCTAACAGTGGGGTAATATATTGAGGACACATTCTATTGAAAAAGTCTCAGAAATTAAGGGTCTGATCTTAAATAGTATACAGTTAGGTGTATTTGTTAATTATATAACACATTATAATTCAGCCAAATAGACTCCTCTAAAGGCCAGTTATCTTTGAGGGGCTCCTCAGTAAAACCAAGGGATCCTTCCAAAAAACAATGTTACTTTATCATTTGTTTGCCTGCAACTCTGGCTGTAGGCTGGGGATGGTTCTTTCTGACTCAGAGAAGGAAGGAACAAATGGAAGGCCTGTCTGCCTCAGTGGCACCTGGAAACCCAAAGAACTCCCTGTATTTGCCTACGGTACTTACTTCTATAATATTATCAGATTTCATGAACACAAAGCAAGAGACCTGAGTTCTAGTTCAAGGTCTGCCATTTAACGAGCACTCTGACCTTGACTAATACACTGAAGCTCTCTTGGCCTTGTCTCCTCCCCTAAGGTGCCTCTCTTCTTAATGCAACATTCTACGATTTTTAAGATATTATACCAGACACAGGACACTTTATATCTTGCTACTAACCCTAACTCATATGTTATCAGTTAATTAGTCAAGCAATTCTACAAGTTGTTACCAACCCCCAGTGGTGTGTTCCAGTCTTGTGGTAGATGCTTATATAATACGGTTCCAATGGGAGTAGACAGAAAAGGACATTCATGAAGCCATTCATGAACAACATGGAACACTATCAAGTTGAATGTTACACTATAGACTCTGATTGCTTTAAGAATTGTGAAAAGGTAGCACCCCAGGAAAGTAGAGTTTTCAGAGAAGGCTGGCTAGATGATCTAGGCTTTAAAGGATGTGGAAGTTGTAGATTGCAAGAGAAGAGGGAGGTGTGGTTTGGAGAAGGGCAAAAGAGATGAACCAGGGGCAGAATCAGGAAGGAGTGTTGTGTGTTCGTGCAGAGCCTTGCCTGACAAGGGTACAAAAATAGTTTCAACATTCTAATTCACAATTTGCTAAATTCTAATGCATTTCATTTCTTTCAAACACTGAGGATGAATTAGCCTATTTCCATGTACAATATATGGTGTATTTCAGTGCATAACAACCTAAATTTCAGAACAGAAGTTTGTAAATCAGGCAGCTTCTCTCCTGAAACCCTTTGTAAACTACTTACCAGTTTTACTAATACTGTACCTCTCATTTATTCAAAAGCAGAAGATACAGTTCATGTATTTTCTCCTCATCTCCCATGGCCCTTCTTTGCCCATTAGCTGTCAAATGGAGGAAAGGAAGCAAAAGTCCATCTAGGTCTATTTCTTATCCTTGCCTCTTTTCTCAAATCATCTCACTAAGTAGTTTGGACAAATCTGTGGTCTTGGAGCTAAAAGAAACCTTTCTTACTCATGTGTATTCATATTTTTTTCTCTATAGCCATTTAGCCAATAGGACTGATCTGGTCTGCTTAAGAACTACTTTCTATAAACTTTTACACTAACTTCCTCCTTGGAAAACCTTCTTAAAACACTGAGCCATGACCCTGTTCCAGTATTTCCAATGGCTTTTATTGCCCACACTGGGGGAGAGGGGAAAGTAGTCTATTCGTCAAGACTCAACATAATTATGCCTCAGCCAACTAACAAACCTGTTGTGCCTGTGTTACCTAATGAGCACCTTCCACTGCAGGCAGCTCCCGTTTTCCACCATTGCCCAAATGCGCCAGAATTATGCTTGGTCTCAGCAACTTCACTTCTACTACTACCTAGAATTCTCTCCATCTTGATTATGAAAATCCTGTCAGTGCTTCCACTTTTCAAAACCCACCTCAAACTCTACCGCTCCAAGGTAGCCTTCCCTGGCCACTCCAGCTCATAGTCATTCATTCATTCAGTCAGTCAGTGCTAGGGTTACAATGGTGAACAAGATAGACATGGTTTCTGCACCTATCCTAATGGATAGGACCTAATTTTAAAAAGATTCTCAGTGATAGCCTCATTGAGAAGGGGCATTTAAGCTGAGAAGTAAAGGATCAGAAGGAGACAGCCATGTGAAGAATAGAGGGAAAGAGTTTCAAGCAGTGGAAATAGCAAGTGAAAAGGCCCTGTGGCAGGGAAGAGTTTGGCATGTTTGAGGAAGTGAAAGAAGACAAGTGTGGGTAAAGGGGAGTGAGGATGTTGAGAGTGGCCTGAGATGAAACTGTAGAGGTAGACAGGAGGCAGAGCATAGCCGTGGAGAATGAACTGGAGCCATGGTAAGGAGTATGAATTTTATTCTAACTTCAATGAGAAGTCTTCGGAAAATTCTGAACAGGGGAGTCACATAACCTAAGTTTCTGTAGAGAAGGGAATGTGGTGCAAGAGCGAAAGAAGGGAAACCAATTAAAAGGCCACCGTGGTTATCTAGGTGAGAAATGATGGGGGCTTAGACTAGGCTGGAGATGGAGACCAGTGGATGGAGTTGAAATACATTTTGGACACAGAATCAACAGAAATTGGGGACAGGTTGACTGTGGGGTATGAGGGAGAGAAAGGCTTCGTGGATGACTGCTAGGCTTTTGGCTTGAGAGACTGGGCAAAATGATAACACTGTTTACTAAGGTGACTGGGCAAGGAGGAGAACCAGTTTTGAGGAGCAGAGATCCTGCCTACCTCTGAACAACCACAGAATCCTTTGGTCCATGCCATTCACTTGGCACTTAACATAAGTGTTCTCCATTGTTATTTCACTGGGTCTGCCATATACCTTCCCAAGCCCCTCATCTCCAGTGTAATAATAAACAATTGGTTAACCCCTAGATGTATACTTTGTGCCTACAGGGGTACATAGCACAGGCCTGGGGACACATTTAGTGTTTTCCCAATGCCATTACTGATTCATCAAGAGTAAGCCCATGTCCTTTTTTGTTGTTGGACTGAAAGAGAGAGAGAGACAAGGGAGAGAGGGAGGGAAGGAGAGAGGGAGAGAGGGAGGGAAGGAGGGAAGGAGGGAAGGAGAGAGGGAGGGAAGGAGGGAAGGAGGGAAGGAGGGAAGGAGGGAAGGAAGGAAGGAAGGAAGGAAGGAAGGAAAGTGGGAAAGAGGGAAGGCGGGAAGGGAGGAAAGAGGAGAGAGAGAACCCAGTTTGTAAATCAAACCATGAGGTACAGTTCTTTAAAATATTCAATAAAGTATCTATTGTGTATTTCCTCATTTTCTACAATCATCTATTGCTTTCATAATAAAAATTATAGGGAGAAATTACAACTGTGAAATCAAATTTTAGAATATTTTAAATTACACAAGAGAGAAATGGAAGACAGAGAGACAGAAGGGAACACCTCTAATTACATTCAAATAACCTAAATACACAAATGATGTGACTCTACTGTATAAAGGCAGGGGTAAGTGAGAAGCTGAGAAATGGGTTACACTGTTGAGGTCGTTTAAAAGATTTGTGGTGCAATCAGGGTAACATTGCCTCTGAAGTTATGAAAAAGCGAATGGATTTCAAGGCTTTGTTGGCTACACATGGATTTCTGTCTGCCAAGAAAGGTCTGGTTTTGTGTTTGCAGTCTTCACTTTGCTTTGTTACCAAAATACCATGTTGTTTCATTAATACAAAGTTGAAAATTCTGCTCTTGTTGCTATATACAGAGAAATTCATTTCTTGGAAAAATTACGAGGTTGACTAAGTGAGGTATCTGCCCCTCTGTACCCTCTCCTCTTCACCGACACCCCTTTTTTATTTACCCAGGGCTCCCCACTGTGTCACTTCTCTACCCTGCCCTCCCTGGCGGGAGCAAAGCCTTAATCTCTCTGTCCCAACCTGCCTCTACACCTCCACAGAAACTTTCCTGTCCCCCATTTCGTTTCCACTGATTAATAGACTTTCTCTGCAAGTGACAGTTCAGCTGACCAATGTGCTCATGCTAATTACTCTATGGCTGTTAATGATGTGATGTGTTAGTGCATCCAGGGAAGAAATTTCTAGTCAGGTAAGGGCCTTCTGTGGCATAGAACCCTAGTCCAAAGTGTGGTTTTCTGATGCTGGGATCCCAGGCACCAGAAGTCCAGCTGGGGAGGCCTCTTGCCCACATACCTTCCCACACCAAAAGTCCTAAAGCCATGCCAGGCAGGTGGCCACCTCTCCCAGTTTTCTGTTAGACCTGTCTTTTGGGTATAAGTGACCTAGTTATCTGTGGTGCGAACATTTCCACCAGAACAGCAACATACTTGAGAACTGCAGCCAGACTCTCTCGTGCCCCTGACAACTCTCCTTGCCTTCAATGGGCACAGCCCACAGAGATGAAAGGTTCTGGCCCAGGCTGTGGCTCTCAGCTTAGATAATGAGATAATAGCTCTAAGTGCCCTTTGAGGCAACTAGTCCCTACCTTCTTGCCAGTGTTCAATAAACTCCTGCTGTTTCCCATTCTCAACCTGAAACTCCCTACTCAGTTCCCAAGTCACTCTCTGGAAGTCAACAGCCTTCTAACGGACCTTTCTATTTGCTCTAGAAAGTTGGGGCAGAAACATGGGCGGTGGCAACAGGTAGTCCATCAGTCACCAAACAATTATTGGGCATTTTCTAGTACTAGCTTGTGCCGGGCCACTGGCAGTGTTTAAGAGAGACAGAATTAGCTTCTGCCTTTGAAGAATTCACAATCCTGTTGCTGAAGTGGTGATTTATCTCAGGGGCCTGGAAAAAATTAATTTTTAACCCAACTGTTCCCTCATTCAATAATGACATGTGCATTCATTAGAGCAGACACCTTGTGAAAAGATGAAAAGTGTTGCCAGATAGCGAGGAAGATGGGAAAATGTTGGAAGAGCCTGAGGGCTTAAGAGGTAAAGAGATTTCCCCCCAGACAAGGAGAAAGGGGCCTTTCCTCAGAGAAGTGTTTTCGGATTGACTGGATTCAGTGCCACACAACTTCCTGCATGTTGTCGTTTACCATCTACTTACACAACCTGGCTTCATCCCTCCCATCCAGTTCTCCATTCCCAAATAAAGCACAGAATCTGTCTCCCCTCTGTGTTTCTGTCTTTGTTTCTGTCTGTCTCTTGCTCTCCCTCCCTCCCTCCTTCCTGCTTCCCTCTCCCTTCACATACACACACACACACACACACACATGCACACACAGGCGTGCACGCACACATGTACACATCCCAGTACCAATCAGTGGCACAAATGAATAAATCCCTATTATTGGCATCATTTCATCATAAGATAAAGCAGTTTGATAAGAGCAGCAGCCATTTTTTATAAGGACTTACTGCGCACTAGGCCGTGAGTTTCTGGATTACCACACTGAATCCACATGGCATCCTCACATCTTTCCAACTGAGGAAACCAAGGCACAAAAAGGCTGAATTATGGCTCCTAGGATCACACAGCTCGGTGTGCCAAAGTAGCAAAACCAGGATTTCAACCCAGGTCTGCCGCACTCACAGTCCATGCATGCTTTCACTGCACCAACACTGCTTCCCACACTTCTAACATTTGAAAACTTCTACTACCTCTTCCCTTAGTCCTTCCTTCAGCCATTCATCGAAGGACCTGGTACCTCGACCCTCCCTATCGCAGGTGTCCTCCTGGGGATGTACTCCAGGGGTCGATTTCCTTCATAAAGCCTGGTGTCCACAAATGAACACCACAAGTCATGGTCCCAGAGTTCCAGGAATCCAGATAGGCAGATCAAAAATCCAGGTTAAGGGGCAAATGAGTAGCGACAGCAGCAAATGCAGCCAGACTGGAGGTGGCGGGGGGTGGGGGGGGGTTGTCTGTGGTGCAAACTCATGGAATGCTGTGGTGGGGACCTGGCTCTGAGGTAAAGTGAACTCAGAGATTCCTCTCTGGGGCAGAAACAGTTCCCAGAGCAGAAAAAGATCTGAACCTGCAGATCCTCATCACTACGGCACCATTTTTGGTTGGAGAAGAAGAAAGCAAGGAGAGACAGATGATAGGTTCTACCATGGCTACTTGGCAGAAACTTGAGAAAAAAAAAAAGTAGCAGGTACCTTGACGTAAAAGAAGAAGAAGAAGAAGAAGCAGCAGCAGCAGCAGCAGCAGCAGCAGCAGCAGCAGCAGCAGCAGCAGTAAAAGGACCGACTATCGTGGACTTTTTTTTTCTCCTCCACTTTAAGAGCGGAGTAAAGGATGTGCGAAGGTAACAGATGGCTCTAATTCTAGTCATGTCCATTTGCCTTCTGGGAAAAGCAAAGCCAAGAGAGTTTTTATTGAAATTCAAGCTACTTTTTACATCCGAATAAATTAGGAAGGCCCAGAGAGTACATTATGCTGTGAGAGACAGATACTAAATTCCCTTGTTTGAGCGGCCATAATCGGGGTTGACAGTACCTGAGACATTTGGTAGCTTCTGCGGCCTGCTTAATCCATTGTGATGAGTCCTCAACTATGAGAGCATCTTGAGAGCCTGTGCAATAATAACAGGGAATGACTATTTGGACTGGACTGTGAATAAAAGACCGCACATATGTCTATAATGAGAATTTCATTGAAAATGAAAATACCGAAGCTGTCATATTTTTTAATACTTCGATTTGCACATCCTTGACTGCTTTGGGGCATAAAAAGAGAAAGCGCAGAGCAATTTGTTGTCAGCTCTGGAAATAAATTATCATTTAAACACTTCCCCTCCACAAAGGTTATTAGCTTAGTAGCTTGTTCCTGGGGTTGGACCATCAGTAGGGGGAAAAAAATCGCAAGACATTAAACTACCCTTTCAAAAGCTGAACATTAGTTACTGTGGAAATTGTTCTCTCAGTGGCTTCACATATTTTGCTGTAACTCTCCGGTGCTACAGATTAGACTGCAGCGACTATTAATAAATACTGTCATATTTTACAGCTGTCACGCAAAGCTGAAAAAAGGCTTCGCTGTGATTAGATCCTGTTTACTGTAATATTTCCAGCTCAGCCTCAGAAAGGCAGTTTTCCTATAAAGGTATTTTCCATAAGTAGAATATTTCTCCATCAGACAACATGACTCATTTTAATGTATCATTAACTCCATGGTGGCAGTGAATTTGAGGTTGAGTTGACTTCACAGCCAGAGATCCATGCCTCTCCAGAGACACAGTAAGCTAAACTGTCAAATGTGCTCTCTTGGGTTGTCCTTCATATTCCAAGATGGTGTGACCATCGGGAGATGTGCTTCAAGTCGTCACCCCTGCCCCCAACACACACACACACACAGGAGGACAAATTGGCACCGGTTTATCCACCTTCTTTTGCCCTGTCCCTCTTGTGACCGATTGCATTGTTTGCAAGACAGCTGGCCAGGATTTAGGACAGGAGTGACACTTCCGTGGGCTAGCTCGAAATTCTGCTTCCTGAGCTAAAATGCCATCATAAGAGCAAAAGAAATAAATCTCCAGCCCCCCTACCATGCATTAGCTGTTTGGAATGGGATTCACATCTCTGGAAAAAAAGGAGGTGACAGCTGGTAGGGTTGCTTTTGCTCTGACCTTCCATTGCTTTTCATCCAGCTCCTTGAGGAATTAACCCTCACTAAGCTGAATATCTAGTTTTCGATGAGTGTGTGGTCCTGACACTGTTGAGGGTTAGCTGGTATGTTCTGGTAAATTCAGAGTGGAGCCCTAGAGGTCCTTGAGAAGGCTCTTCTAAATGTTCCTTGGGAGAAGAGAGAGACTGTGGTGTAGACCCACAACTGTGGCTTTAAGATTTGTCCCCTGGAGCCCCTTTAGAAAACAATTAAAGCCAGGGCAGGAGTGCTGTGGAGGTTAAACAAAAGAATGCATGTACTGTCTTTAGCACCAAGCTGGACATAGTAATGTGCTCAATAAGTTTTACCTCTCACTATTTTATTATCATAATGGAACAGTGGTCCTCAGTGGGGAGGGAAGGTGATTTGGCCCCCCCACAGGGACATTTGGCGCTATCTGGAGACATTTTCAGTAGTGGGGAGAGGCCAGGAATGCTGCTAAACATCTTACAGCGCACAGGACAGTACCCACCCCCGAAAGAATTATCTGGAACAAAATATCAATAGTGCCAAAGTAGCAGCAGGGTCAAAGGACAGATGGTTGCACGACCTCCTCAACGGGTTGTCAGTGAACCAATCTAGCATTTACTGAGTGTCTCTTACTGTGCTTAGATTGGTGTTAAAAGCCAGTAGGTTCAATAGGAGGTAGAGCCTTCAGCTTTGAAGAGCTTCTATTATGGTCAGTGAGACAGGATAAGATTAATGCACATGAAATAAAGATAAGTGTAAAACAGCATAAGGCAAGAGCTAGATTGTGTAGTACAGATTTGAAGTACCGTGGGAATCCAAATAAGAGAGAGTTCACAATAGACAAGCTGGACCCATCAGGGAAGGCTCAACAGAAGAAGTTAGATATTTTTCTAAGCTCACCACCCAACTAGCAGTGACCTTCCTTGATTGCTAAGGCCAAGTTGGTATCCAGAACCAAAACAACATGGCATTCCCATCCACGCTCCCAAACGTCTGAGCTCAGGGCAAGAAACACAATTAAAAGAAAAACCAAAAAAAAGGAACAATGTTCCTTTTACTAAATGGAAAGCAATTACAGAGCTGTTTGAAAATAGGCAGTAAACAAAAGAAGGGAGGAAAATACTGGCAAAATTCCATCCCCCTCCCCCCCCACCAACTAATCCTGTAGCAAAAGTGCAATTTGCAACAAAATCAACAGTGCTCTGGCCCTCTCTCCTGCAGTCAAACACACTGTTTGGCATCAGCACCACTGCACATGATGCCTTAGCAGAAAAGCGGACGGAAGCAAGGAAGACAGGATATGAGTGGGAGGTTAAGGCGGAGCTCGGCTCGCTCCACCCCGCCCTTCCCTCTCCCCACCCCCCACCCCCGCTTCCCCCCTGCTCCAGTCTCTAGGGAGCACCTTCATTCAGGGGGAAAGTGGGAGCCCTAACAGAGACTACATCCCTCCCCATCTTCCTGGATCCTTTCCCATCAATAAGTTGCCAGTGTCGACTGCTTTCCTGCTTTGTCAACTCCACAAACGTCTGATTAATTCTCTGGTGCTAACTGCCTCAGCGGGCTTTCTCAGCAGTAGAACAGAGGCTAATTAAGATCATGTCAGGCGAGGAGGCTGACAGGTTATGTTCCTGGGCCACACAGAACTTTGGCCAAGCACTGGCTCCATAGTAGGCTTTGCATTTATTTCTACCAATTCCTGCATCAATGGGCCTCCCTTTTGTCAAAGATTTACATCCTTCTCCTTGGGGTAATGAGCTGCCACTGTGTTCGCTCTCGATTGCACTATTTCGGCTCCCTTTCATTTGAATTTTTAATATGCTTGTAAACAAAGATAACAATTAATAGTGCGGTCATTTTCCCTCCTAAATCATGTGTGTGAGTGTGTGTGTGAGAGACAGAGAGAGAGAGGGAGAAAGAGACTGTGAGAGTGTGTGTGTGTGTCTTACTAGCATATAGCCCATAGAGGTGAGTTTAGGACAAGTAAAGGAAGCCCTACTTCTCACAGCAGGTAGAAAATGGAGGAAACATATGGAACTCATTGCACCAAGTGGTGGATTAGACCAAAAATAAAAATAGCTTCTCCCTCCCCCCCCAATAAAAGCTTAGGTGAATTCATGGATGACAGACCCATAGTGAGTTATTAAGGGAAAGAGATGTTTGGAGATTTCTCGAAACTGAGGTCACCACAAACTGCACAGTAGACTTCAGGGGCCATATTTGCCTTCTTGTGGGCAAATGGTCACACAGGGTGCTGGCATTCGGTGCCCCGGGTTTTCAAAGATAATCTCACGATTATCAAGAGTCCACTACGCACCTAGGAGGTGGAGAGGAATGCTGAGAAATAGGGCAACGTTCTTCAGGACGATTCTGTCTACTCTCATGGAATCAGAGCCTCCAACCACACAGCAAGAACAACACCCTATTGTGTGAGGTGATCAGCCCAGCTAAGGATGTTGAAGAAAACCATCATCAAACCAGAACTAGTCCCATGCCTAACTCTGCCACTAAGTAGCATGTGTGATCCTGCGCAAGTCACAGAGCCTTTCTGGTCCTCAGATCCCACATCTGCAAAGTGAGGGAGTGAAACTCAATCATTCTTCAACCAACAATTGCTGAGTGCGGCAGTTGTGTGTCAAGGGCGTTATTGGGGTTATAAAAGCGAATGGAACGGAGTGCCTACCCTTAAGCAGCTCACAGTTTCAAAGGGGAGCAAAGACATGTAAATAAGTAGAATCTACAGCGATTCTTTTAGGTTCTAAAATTCTGTGGGCTATCATAGCACTTCCATTTCTTTCTCTTCTTTTCCTCATAATGAAACCAGAACTCCTTTTCAAATGACCACTCTTAGGGAGGGTTACAGAGACCTAAATATTCGCCCACATCGGCTTTGGAAATTAGCCAGACAACTTCACGCTCACATTTCCTTCTGGCTCACCCTTTAGTGCCCAGCCCTTAACCCTTCCTGGATCCTGCTGGGCAGAGGAGTAAAGGAAACAAGGCCACCTTGGTAGATTAGGATGTCCAGTAGATCTTAAAACCCTTCATGATCTCATAGGTTTTCTTCTAACGAGGTTTGCTGGAATTTTCAGCAGTTCTCCCTCCCCCTACCTAAGGCCTTTACTGCCAGGACCCTTCGAATTCTTAAACCATAGCCCCACACAGCCCTTTCTAATCTCAAGGCTTCTGTGAAATGAGTGCATTCCTACCAAATATGATACAGATTTCTAGGATAATAATGCAGCTTTGTTTCTTGCCTACATTCAAATTCTGTAAAGATTCAGAATGCTTCACTAGGCAAGACAGTTACAGTTTCACACGGGCTTTCCAGAGGATCTCCCCAAGTCTAGATCTGCATGTCTTGTCTCCCCCTAAAACCTTTACCTTGATGCCCCACTGAGACCTCAAACTCAACATGCTGAATTCTCTGAATTTATCATCTTCCCAGAAAATTCTCTCCTCCACCTGTGTTCCCAGGCCCCATGAATGGTACTGCCTGGCTGCCCGAAGCAAAAATTTCATCCTTGAATCTTCCCTCTTCATCGTTCCTCACACACATCACCAAGACCCTCTTCTGCATTCCCACCACCACTGACTCAAGTGCAGTCTGCCATCACCTCCTGCACCATCCTCCTAACGGATCTCCCTCGTTACCCCCTCCACTGCCACCGGGCCGCAGTCTTCCCTTCCCGTCATTCACTTGCCTAAAGGCTTTCAGTGGTGGCCCGTGACTCCTCCCATTGCATCCTAGCTTCTTAGCAGGGCACAGAAGGCCCTCCCTGATCTGACTCCAACCTGTTTTCCTAGCCTCATCTCCTCTCATCTCTTACCTGCTAGCTCTCTACACTCCTTTCAACAGGCCACAGATGCTATACACTTCTTGTTTTGCCTCCATGCCTTTGCATATACTGTTCCGACTTTCTGGCACTCAGCCCCCTCAGCCCACTCCCCGCACCTTCTCACACACTCACACACTCACACAATCTGCTAAATGACATGGCCTTCAAAACTCTGCTCAAATATTCACTTCCCCAGACCTAGGTGTCCCATGTTGCTTGTCCTGTGTCCTCATAGTACTTAGTATATGCCTCTAGTATAGATCTGACCATACTATAGTATTATTATCTGTTTATGCTTTTATCCTCCTCAAAAAACAGTGAACTTATTGATGATTGTTGTCTTACTCATCTCTGCCAGCACTGTGCTAAGTGCTAAGTATAATAGTGCCTGGATGATTATTATTATTTGTAAATTGAACAAATGAATGAATGAATAACAGAACCTTCACTGAAAACAAAATGGGAGATCTGAGGGGCCTTGAGGAGCTGGTGAAGGAGAAGGACTTGGGTGGGTTGTATCTCCTCAGGTCATACATTAGATGTTGCCCACCTACCTCTTATACATTGGGCTAATCCTCACTTTGAGTCCTTCTGTGACCCAACCTCTTCACCAAAGATGTCACCTTCCTTTAAAGAAATTTTTTTTAAAAAGATATCACCTTCCTGGTCAAATCAACTTGGAAGCAGAATGAACATTTTAGTGCTGGGAACTTTAGTTATAGGTCTCCGGCTGAAGGACAACCCTCCAGGGCCGTAGATGGTCCCTGAGTCTGAGCCAATACAGAGTCATTAACACTTGAGGAATCTCAAGAACTAGGGTCGAGATACTGTACTATTTTATACAAACCAATGGTATGTAGAGATCCACATGAATTCTCTAAAGACAAGAGGAGGAGCATGATATTAATTTCCACAGCTCCCAGTGAAAAAGTAAATAAAGCGAATGATTTCAAAATGTCTGTGTAGACAATGTGACAAGAATGAGAGGTGACCTGAGAACCAGTGCAGTCAGTTCTCAGTTATTCATACAAGATGAAGTGAGCCAGGCACAGATAAGCCAAAGGGCATTCCTGTGGGCCTGAAACAGTGCCTTTTTATAACAGATTTTCCTTCTTGTTTCTATACTACTTAGGCTTGGCTGAACATGGGAATAAAGGGAGGTGCCCTAGGGGAAGGGAACCTTAAAGATGGTCCTTTCAATTATAAATTCTCCCAAATATAGGAAGCACCGTTTTGAGGAACTAGCTGGAACAGGAAATAAAATAGTCGTATGGAGAAATAGAAGTGGATAAGGGAGACACAAAAGAAAAGAGAGGGAGGGCCGTGAATCCAGAGAGTAAAGGGGTGATGCCAAGGCCCCCAAAACAAACTTTGCTGATCTTAAAATGACCAGCCTTATTCCTGAATCCGTAATGACTGACAGACATAAATCATGAACAAAGACCATCGACAGTAAACATCGTAAGCCTGGTAACTTTTGCTAAAGAAATTTGAAGTGGGGCTTTATATTGATTAAGAAATTCAAAAGAATTGCATCAGCTATAAAATTTCCAGGTTTCAACAAGCAAACTACAGAATTATTACACAGAAGCATCGTAAACCTCTGAGAGGCTGAGAAAAAGCCTCTAAAGATTAGTCAGGTCTCTTCCTCTCTTGGGAAGCTCTTGGTAGAGGTGTATTCCTCCTGAAAATCCTGAAGAGGAAATAACTGGTTTCCATTTGACACAGGATAGCAGGAAGCTGTACAATATTATTTGCCAAAACTAGCCATTGTCTTTCATTTTTTTACTCTTTTCAACAATGTAAGTGTATTATGGCTTGTCAATAAGATGGTGACTTTCAAGAGTAAGCACTAAGGCTTATCTAAGTGATTTTTTTTTTTATCCCACCACTTTTATATAGCATAGTGCCGGATGGTAACACACACAAAAAAATTTACTTGTCAAGCTGGAAAGGTCTTTAAAGTTCCTAAGTCTAAGGTTTCAGGTTCTGAAAGATGGATTGGCCCCATATTTTGTCAAGTCGGTAAGTCTCCTAATCTGTAATTCCACTTAAAATGAGGGATTCCAAAAATCTAAAGGCTAGCCACAGATTTATCATATTAAGCCTCTTCTACGCTGTCTCGATGCTTTTATCTACATAATGGCAGTAATATACTTTACACCCTATCTCGCAGGAGTAAAGAGGAATGGCATAATGACGTAAGGTAAAATCAAATGCTGAGCATGACTGCGCAATTGCCTACAGCTCAAAGAACTCTGTAGATAAGATGCCAGACAGGCTCATCGTCTGTGCCCACAGAGTTACAGAGCTGTCTGCAAGGCTTTACCGGACAGAATTGAAAGAGCACGCACCTTTCCACCTTCCACGTGTACTCACCCACTCGGAGGATCCAGCCAGTTCTATCCCTTCTTTGCATCCGTTAGCAAGTCAACGAGCCACCGCATTAAATGGGAATAGTCCACAAATGCTCATCAGACCAGTGGCTCCCATGAGACACTCGCTGGGGCCATACCATGGCCAGCAGGAATGGCCACAGGCTCTAGGCTCTGAGTTGCACGTCCGCTTCCACGCCCTTAGAGTGAGAGACTCCTTGTACCTAATTCATAAGACTGTTGTGCAGATCACATCCAAGAAAGGCACCTAGACAAGTTCCTGACACCTAGTCAGCATTCTGTCAGCATCAGCCGTCATTATTAGGCGCTTACTAGGGTCACAGGGAAGGGGTGAGGACTGAGACACCACACAAAGATCCTAGGCTGCCCTATGTGGTCTCTTCTGTACCTTTCGGGCGACCCTGCTAGCCTCTCCAGGATGCTAATTTTGGTTCTCCTCCATCGGAATCAGAACCTATTCCTAGGAAAGGAGCAAGGAAGCTTATTTACATGGCATGGGGGCAGAAAGGACTGATGCACAACCTCACACAGACATCTTCTGTTTTTGGTAAGTGCAGAAAGCCTCAGGTCCCAGGAAGGAAGGCTTGCCTCTGGAGTTGCGATACTCGTGGTAAAGGAGGGGGATCTCCATCCAGTACTAGGGATGGAGGATGACTTCCTGCAATCCTAACTGCATAGCCAGCCCTCCGTCTGTTCCACATATATTGCTAAGGCTAGGCCCATTGCTGGAGAGAAGGGAAGGATTAGAAGAGTTGGACCAGCGCATTTTGGTTGTTCTCCTGGGCACATGTTCTGGAGAAGAATAAAACAGACAATGGCATTCTCTTCGTTCACAAGCAAATCGAAATACCTAAAGGCAACTGAAGCTGAACAGACAACCTCTTTGGAAAATCTTGAAGCCAGCGGCTCCACCAAAAATATATCCATATTTTCATTTTTTAATAAGCTGACAGAAAGTGGAGCATGTATCTTTTCTGACATATTTTAGGCTCTCTTGGATTCATAGTATGCATATGGAATCCTAGAATCGTGAAGCAAAGCTCGGTTTATGGTCTTATATTTGTTTGGCTTAAAGTCGGCCACTGTCGGGAAAGGGAGGGATGGCCAGGTTCTTTCTGCAGGTTCCCTTCCAGTCTCTCCCTTACCTGCAGGCACATTCCCTGCAGCCACGGCCATGGGACTGGATGGACCTGGTCATTTGTGTGCATCACCCACAAGGGAGGGGCGTGAAAAGAAAGTGAAGAACAACAGAAAGCAGGCGGTGGGGAGGGGGGGATCTCTGGTCATTGGGGGAGAGATAGTGCGAAGGATTCTTTCTGTGGCCTTAGAGATGAACAGATAAGATAGAACAACTACCTTCACTGACAAATCTAAAATCAGCATCTTCCAAATCCCAGCTTCCTCATCACTTTATCTTAGGCGTTGTCCCCACCAAGCAGACGTTCAAGAGTCCATGGTACAGTGTGCATATCTTCTGAAACAGGAAATAGGAACAGAAATAGGACACGTGGTCTGACAGTATGTTTTCTTTTCCTTCTGGTTTTTCCAAGGCAGGCCTAAGGATTTCAGTCCCAGTTCTGACATCGATCAGCTGCACAACCTTGGGCAAAAACCACTCTGAGCATCTATAAAGCAGCAATGGTTAAAATATCTGCCTAATTGGACTGTTAACAAAAACTAAATGAGATATGGTAGAAATGCTTAGCAGTGTCCAATAAACAGAAATGCACCCAATAAATGGTAGTTATTATTACCTATGGTAATGGTCGCAATTTTGCAAAAACATCGACCTGAAACTGCATTTAGCTACTAACTTCAAGAAAAGGAGATACATGAAATTTGGTCCGCCCCAGAAAATCCGAGATGGCTTATCACTGTATCTGTAGGTACTGCTTCCCCTTGAGTTTAACAAGGCATATAAAGAAGGCAACCTCACTGACCTCATCATTCCTCGTAGCTACGGATAAGCAATTTAGAGCTCTGTGAATCTGATTTCTCTCCCGGCCCCTACCTTTTGTGCTCTTTGAATATTCCAATTTGAAATTAGAGAAGTATCGCCATAAGCTATTTGCTTGTATGAGCTCACCTAATATGTTGTTGAGAGATCGAGATTATTACTTAACTGGAACCCACCAAAATGGAAGAGCAGTTATTTTCATTAATATTGTTCAAAAGAAAACCTGCCATTTTACACTTCCAAGCATTTTTTCCCATGTCTTTTGTCATCATTCACACCCTGTGAGGAGGGTAGTGCAGCCGTATCATTGCTGGTTTACAGGTGCAAAGAAGTCTATATTCCCCGCAAAGGGAAGTGACTTGTCCAAGGTCACACAGCTAATGCGTAATGAAAACAGGACTCAGGTCCAATTTTCCTAACACCCAGTCCCACGATCTTTCCATTCCACCAGCCTGCTGCATGATTTTAGGTCAAAAGATTGTTTCCTTACTGACAATGATAGACTCTGGCTTTAGGGGGGAGGTTTGGAGGCTAATGAATAATTAGTTCTTTGGACCAATATCCTCCCTTGACTGAGCATTCGCTAAGTGCCAGGCTCTGCCTTCTAAATGCACCGTCTCCTTTCACCTCCCTACACTTCTACGGGGAGGTCCTCGTGATCCTCATTTTACAGATAAGACAGCAGAGGCATGGCAGAGTGGAGTGATTTGCTTAACGCCACGCTCCTTGTGAGTGCTGAAGCTTGTTCTAGATGCTCTGTTCCCTAACTCCCAGTCAAGTGTTCTTTCTACGACTCCACACTGACAGGAACTTCCAGCTCTCTTATTAACAAGGAAAGGATGTTATTTTTAAAGATGCTTCAGGGCAAAAAGATAAGCCGGTCCTCTCTCAATTCCTCAGACTGATAGAGAAGTACAGAAAGCAGGCAAATCATGCCTAATCCCAAAGCCCTGACTGCACAGCTGTGGAAGGACAGCTAGGGACATGGAATCCAGCAGAGAGGACTCGGGGTAGGGGTACAACGCCTCTTACCTGCTCAAGCCCTGGGCTCCAGTCCCAGATGGTTCTCAACCAAATAGAAGGGTGGAGTCGGGGTAGTCAGTCTGTGGCTCCCTTCCTCCTGTGGGGAGCTTAGGGCCCTGCTCTCGTTCCAATCTATCCCACGTCCCTCACCACAGTCAGCCTGGCTCCCCTTTCCCTAGAACTCCGCTACGTGCCTGGAGCCAAGTCCCACGTTCTCGTGGCTGGGGAGGACAGCAGTTGCACACCTCAGTAAAATTTGCTTTTTTAAGAAGTGCCTTCTAGGCCTTCACCTTCCCAGCGTCTGAATTGGGGGATGCAGAACTGGCTCCGCCCATGGCCCTCTCCCATCCCAATCAGAGGTGGGGATAACCAGTTAGGAGGCGGAGACAGTATGGGTTGCTATGGTTAACTAACTCGCTGTTAATTGGAGCTTGACCAGCCTCATTTTCTTGCTTCCAGAAATTTTTTCTCTGAGGATACAAATGAGTGCAAATCACCCTAAAGACGGGAAAGGTGAAGTTCCACGTGCACATTTCGACCAGGAAGGGGAAAAATCAGTTCATTATTTCAAGACCTCTTGAGATGCTGTAAATACACAGTCAACACAGAACAAAGATCTCTTTTTCCCCCCCTTACATTATTTATGTGCCATCTAAAAATTACATGCCCGTTCTCTTTCCAGCGCGGAGAGAGAGAAACATGCATATTCATGATCTGATAAATATTTAAGTGGGATTTATTTAAATGAGAGAGTCCATTTACAAACATTCCCTGGCTCTGAGATTTTATCCTGAGCACACAGAGAGAGGATAATTTCCTCTGGTAGATTCAAAACCTCCACTGGCCACCTGCCCCCCTAAACTTGGAGCTCTTCCTTGAGAACTGGTGAATGCCACCTGCATTATTTCAAGGGAGTCTTCCGTACCTCCTCCCTCCAGGCCTGCCTTCCTGCTCTGAGCTCATACCCATGCCCTAGGATCAGTCGTTGGCAAAATGCTAGAACTGGCAGTTTATTTGGGGGCGGGGGTGGGGGAGAGGCAGTCCCAGCTTTCTTTGCCTAGGCACTTCCTCCTCGCCTCTCTAGCCCCACAGCCGCTACCGTCACTGATACCCCCGGCCTTCCTCGGGTCCACCTCTCCGGCTGAGGGAGGATAGTTCTGTGATACGCCAAGTAACCAGGACTGCGCTACCTTTCCCAGGAGGACATGCATTTTAACACTAAAGCATTGTGTCAGCACTCATTTCCAAAGTGTGTATACATACAGTGTTTTCTTTGCTCCTCAGAACAATCCTATGAGACTCCCGATGCAGGACTCCTTTCCTCCGTCTTAGAGATGAAGAAATAAAAGGACACCCTGCTTGCCCAACCTAAGTCACACGGCTAGTGAGTTGCAGATTTAGGACTCGAACTCAGGTCTGACTCTTAGCGCTGGGCGCTTTTCATTACATACAGCTGCCTCTCATCTAGGAAGGATACCCGGAGAGAAAGCAATGGCAACTCAAATGGAAGACTCATGGTGACCTCTCCGGCATCGCGGCTGTCGGAGGGGGATGTATTTGGGGATGCGTGGGACTGTACTCAACACCTCTTCAGTCCTACCGTATTAGTGTGCGTGAGCTTAACTCGGGGTTCTTGGGCACCACCCTGGCTCTAGGTCTAGCTAGTTCTATCCCACCCATCTTCCTCGCTCCCAAATTCTAGTCCCCTGTTTTGTATCTCATTTTATCTAAACGTCATGAGCTGATCAGTGAGTTCACCTGTAGAGTGAATCTGGGCTAGGGAGCAAGTACTGGTTAACGGCTCAATGTAAAACCTCTCCTGGGTCTTACACACGTTTCGCCAGAAGTTTCTAATGCCTTAAGTGAAGGACCCTGTGTATGGCAAAGTCCTCAAGCAATGAGCCAGGCCAGCGAGGGCAATATCATTGTGCAAATGAACTTCACAGTTCTCTAACTTACACTACCGAAGTGATCATCTATATTCTGCCTAATTTACAGTTGCCAGATAAAAAACAGGATGTCCAGCTAAATTTGATTTTCAGATAAATAATCTTTTTTTTAGTGTAAGTATGTCCCAAATATTGCATTGGATGTACTCACACTTACAATTATACATTGTTTACTCTACATTCAAATCTCCTGGGCTTCCCCTTTTTTTATTTGCTAAATCTGTCAACCCCGTCTTAACTATAAGACCTGGCCTGCTGAGAATTATCATCAAAACAGTGCCAAGTGGGCATTTGCTGGCTTGTGACACTTGGTTGTGATTGATCCTATAGCACATGACACTGTGCTGGAGGGCTGAGAGCTGGTGAGGGAGGACGAGCGAAAGCAGCTATGGGAGAAAGAAACATGTCCCAGCCAGCCCATCATGACACTGGTCTTAGTCACTTGTACATGACATAAAAGTAATGTCACCAGGCCTTCTTAGGAAATATAGTCAGTACTATTTGCCTCTCATCCCCAGCTCCTCCCCGCCACAGCCATCTGCTGTGCTATTCTGCTCTTTGAAAAAGGGAACAAGTTTTGGCAAATGTCAAGCCTTGCGTTTTCCGAGGGTGATCTGGGCCTCAGAAGGCACATTGCGAGCAAACAGCAAGGCGGGCGGGAGGGGCGTGGCCAGGCTGCTGTACAGCCCGCAGGGCTGCCCAAATGTAATTAAACACCAGGCGCGGACCCCAGGAGTAACAGTGGGAAGAGTTCCATGGCCAAAAAATATTAGGGTGGTGAAGTGGAGAATGTTTTCAAGCCTAATTAGCAATTTGCACAACTGCAGAGTTAAAAAATTCTGCTAGTGTCAGGCAGGTTTGTGGACTGACGATGGAAGTTGAACTGGACCCAAGGGAGGGGGGGCACTGGGATCTTGCCAAGTCCAGTGACGAGGGCACCTACTAAGAAGTTCAAACTGAGGAAATGACCAAATTAGGGCATGAACAGTATAGGGACTCACTTTCCAGACAATACTAGAGGCAAAAGAAGGCACACTCTGGAAATTATGCTTTTGAGTAGTAATAATAATGACAGAATAGTGATGATAATAATGATAGCAAGCCTTTAAAGCATCCATTTCCCCCAAACACACACATTGAGTGTGTGAAACAAAGAAAGCTAGTCGAAACCTTCATTTTAGAGATGAGAGACAAAAGGCCCAGAGAGGGGAAGTGACTTGCGTAAGGTCACACAGCAGGTCAGCAGCAGTCTCCTCACTCCCAATCCAGTGCTGCATCCACTGTCCAAGGATGCTTTTCTGGAGATTCTAAACCAGTTCAGTTTTTCTCCTCCACATTCTTTTTTTTTTTTTCCTAATCCATTTAGTTTAGCTTAATTTTGTTTTTATTAGGGTAAGAACACTTCATATGAGATCTACGCTCTTAAAAAATTTGAAGTGCACAATACAGTATTGTTACCTATAGGCACAGTATTAGCAGAATTCTAGAACTTAACTTGTCTTGTGTAACTTCATACCCTTGAACAGCAACTCCCGATCTCCCCTTCTCTCCAGCCCCTGGCAACCACCATTCTACTCTGTTTCTGTGAGTTTGATTCTTTTAGTTTCGTTACATAAGTGGGATCATGCAGTATTCGTCCTTTGGAGACTGGCTAGTTTCACTTAGTGCAATGTCCGACAGGTTCATCCGTGTTGTCACGTATGGCAGAATTTCCTTGTCTTTAAAGGCTGAATAACATTCCATTGTAAGAACATAACACATTTTGTTTATCCATTCATCTGTCAATGGACATTTAGGTTGTTTCCATATCTTGACTGTTGTGAATAATACTGCAGTGAACACGGGCGTGCAGATATCTCTGAGATCCTGCCTTCACTTTGTTTGGATATGTACCCACGAGTTAAGATTGCCAAATCATCTGGTAGTTCTATTTTTCATTTTTTGAACCTCCATACTGTTTTCCATAACATCTGCATCATTTTTAAATTCCCGCCAACGGTGTATAAGGGTCCCAATTGCTCCACATCCTCACGAACATTTATCTTTTCAGTTTGTTGTTGTTGTTTTCTTTGTTTTTTTAATAATAGCCATCCCAAAGGTATGAGCTGATATCTCATTGTGGTATGGATTTGCATTTTCCTGAGGACCTGTGATAATTAGCATCTTTTTATATACCTGTTGGGCATTTGTATATCTTTTTTGGAGAAATATCTATTCAAGTCCTCGGCCCATTTTTTAAAAGATTTTATTTATTTATTTATTTATTTATTTATTTATTTAGCGTGAGCGGGGGTCAGGGGGCAGGGGAGAGGTACAGAGGCAGAGGGAGAGAGAATCTTCAAGCAGACTCTGCACTGAGTGTGGAGACCGACACAGGGCTCGATCCCACGACCCTGAGATCATGTGACCTGAGCTGAAATTAAGAGTTGGATGCTCAACTGGCTGAGTCACCCAGGTGCCCCCCCTCTGCCCATTTTTTAATCAAGTTGTTTGGTTGCTTTATTATTGAGTTTGAAGGAGTTTCTTGTACATATTGGATATTAACCTCTTATCAGATATATGGTTTGCAAATATTTTCTCTCCTCCCGCAGATTGTCTTTTCACTCTATTGATTGTTTCCTTTGCTGTGGAGAAGCTTTTTTAGTTTGATGTAGTCCCCCTTAGTGCTTTCAGTGTCATATCCAAGAAATCATTGCTTAGGATTCACAGATTCAGTGCAATCCGTATCCATCCCTATTTTTTTCAGAAATAGAAAAATCTCCTAAAATTCATATGGAACAACAAAAGACTCGAAATAGTCAAAGCAGTCTTGAGAAAGAAGAACAAAGCTGAAGGCATTACACTTCCTGATTTCAAAATATATTACAAAGCTATAGTAAGTGAAACCAGTATGGTACTGGCATAAAAACAGACACAGAGACCAATGGAACAGAATAGAGAGCCCAGAAATAAACCCATGTATATATAGTCAACTGATCTTCGACATGGGTGCCAAGAACACACAATAGGAAAAGAATAGTTTCTTCAACAAATGATGTTGAAAAAACTAGATATCCACATGCAGAAGACTGAAGTGGAGGCCCTTATCTTGCACCATGTATAAAAATCAACTCAAAATGGATTAAAGATTTAAATGTAAGATCCCAAGCTGTGAAACTCCTAGAAGAAAACATAGAGAAAAAGTTTCATGACATTGGTCTATGCAATGATTTCTCCTCTATGTTCTTGCTCTTTTAGTGCTTTTTTTTTTTTTTTTTTTTTAACTCCCTGAACCTTCTGGTTCCCTGCTTTTGAAGTTCACTTGGAAAACAGTCACTCTGTTCCCTCTCCCCACCACCTACTCCTCTGCCTTAGGGTCACGTTTTCCATCCTCTCCATAAATTCCCATAGCGAGGTGATGATTTTCCATATATTACATTCTTTAATTGATAGAGACTCAGCTGGGTCCTGTAAAACAGCTGAGAAACATGGGACCTCTTCCCATTTCTCCCCCACTCAGCCATGAGCAGATGAAGATTCTAAAATTCTGCTGAGGTCTGCCTACTGTGGGCCAGGCACTGTGCTGAAACAGTGCATGAATTTTATCTCATTTCACAGTGTAGCACTCTCTCGTGTAGGCACTACACTCCCTCGTGTAGGCACTATGATAGTTCCCATTTTGCAAGCAAGGATCCTGAGGCTCAGAGAGCTTCAGTGATATTCCTAAGGTGACACAGCTAGTACGTGACGCAAGCAGTCTACTGTTAGTGTCCATGCTCTTAGTCTTTATGTGATCCCCTTGAGAGCAGCTGACATACTGCTGCCACAGTACGTTTCCTCAACTGTGTCATTATTGTGTTCTTCCCTACTGCCTCTCGATATGTGCTTTCCAGCATGGAAGCTACTAGACACATGTGGCTATTTAAATGTAACTTACATTAATTACAATTAAATGAAATTTAAAATGCGGTTCCTGAGTCCCACCAGCCACATTTCAAGTGCTCAAAAGCCACACGCAGTTAGTAGCTACCATATTGAACCGCACAAATAAGAGACCATTTCCCTCACTGTGGAAAGTTCTATCGGACAGCCCTTCTCTAGAGGCTAAACTTTGAACTCCTCAGCCTGGTATTTCAAGTGTTCTGCAGTCTGGGTCCTACCAACTTTTTAGCACAAAGACAGAAAATGAGGAGGAAAAAATGAGGCTGGAGAAAGGAGCAGGAGCCTGAGGATGAAGGGCCTGCTGTACCACACCATGGAAGTGAGACCTCATCCTGTAGAGCACGATGGATTTCTTCTGATAGAACCAGTGCAGGTTGAGACCTGAATCAAACTCACCTCTTTGAGGAAGTCTGAGTAAATAACCAGAGAGGTCTGAAGATCATGCCACCCAGGGGCCTGGGTGCCCCCCCCCAAGCAGTGACAAGAAGTGTTCCAATGCTTACAAAAAAGAAAGATCTCACTTCTAAAATGGAGTCAAGGACCTGTGTTCAAATCACAGCTCTGCTACTTAATTAGCTATGTAATATTGGGCACTGCCACTTAACATCATTGAGCATCTGTTTGCCTCTCTGTAAATAGAGCCAATAATACCTACTCTCCAGATACGTGTGACAATCAGGTGGGGTAATGAGGATGGTGAGCTCAGGGTCTGGAGTAGGACCTGGGCTTTAAACTCCCGCGTGTGATTCTAGGGAGTAAGTAGGGTTGAAAATCATTGCACTACCTGCCCACTGAGGTCCCTTCCGGCTTTGAACTTCAAGCCCTGACCCACAGTAAAATAAAATAAAAAAAAGATTAACAGTCGGTTTGGACAAAATACTTACCTGGCTCCTCACAGCAGGCTGCAGGCTTCAGGGGCACTCAGTGTGGCAGCCATCACGGACAGCCCCGGTTTCCAGCCCTAGGACAGCCTCTTTAGTGAGAGTGTAGGGTCCCTGTTGGCTGCTTGGCAGAGTCGCTCCCCACCAAGTGACAGATGCACCCAGAACCTCCAGCCCAGGACTGTAATACCATGTGTCTTTATTGCCATGACAGAGTCGTTAACGGGTCATTATAGAGTGGCAATGGATTTAGCGTTCGGATGTTGGTTCAAAGGTTTCTCCCATCACACAAAATTGCTTTATTTCAAGGAAATAGAAGTTTCAAAACAACAGGCAGGGGAGGTGGGGGGGGATGGGTGGATGGGGGAAAGGTGAAGGGGATTAAGAGTACACCTGAAACTAATGTAACGCTGTATGTTAACTCTACTGGAATTAAAAGAAAAACTTCATGAAAAAGGTACATTTTAGAACAGAAAAAAACATATAACACTGTATGTTAAGCTTACTGGAATTAAAATTTAAAAAAAGAAACAGCAGGGGATTGCAAGGTGAGGAGGGAGGGCTGAGAGAAGCTGGCCGAGGGAGAGGGAAGTGGGAGGGGACTCTTCCAACTAATGCTTTGAGAGCATCCTGTGCGGCCCCAGCAGAATAGCACAGCAAAGGCTCATTTCCCAGCACTTCAGTGCTCCAACAACCTCTCTGTTAGCCAGCCCTTCTGCATGTCAACAAAACGCAAGGAAATTTGACGTTCCACCTCACAGCTCAGGAACCCTTCAAGGCCTTGAAGTACCTCCTTAAATTACTAAAGAAAGATAAAATTATGTTCAACCTGATGCAATATTATTAATGATATTTTGCTTTACATAAATTCACTCTTTGAAAATCAGAAATCCCTAAGGATTTCTAGGGAAGTATTTTATTAAACTAGAATATTTGATGAATCAAGGCACCCCATTCCCAACAGCATAAGACAAAATCTGCAGGACTGTGGGTGTTTGTAACTCCATCCAACCAGAGAAAAAGAACCAAATGGAGATTGGTAGCTCTCACTTCACAAACGAGTGTCATAGCTCCAAAAAGGGCTCCCAGGGCAAACCAATCATCACTGTATCACTTATCAATCACAGCCATATTGCTGAGTCAATCTGGAAAAGACGCCCCAAGGTTTTGGACACCAAACCCCAAACGGGTCATACAGATGCTTCTTCTTTCCATGTAGTCTCACCTTATTTCTTGTTCAGCTATTGGCCATAAACTGTACAGAAAACATTTCATCTTTGTGGTGCTTCTGGGTTGGGCTGTCGAACCAGTTTTGTGGCAGAAAGCCAAATTAAATAACTCACTTTTTTATTATTATTACAAATAAGGAAGCTGAGGATTAATCAAAATTGTCAGGGAACGGACTGTTCTAATTAGCAGAATCTTCTGATAAACTGTTGAGCTAACATTAGAAGAATATTGAAACAACCCATTTAGTTTGGTCTATTTTGGGCAAATCTTCTAAAATGTCTGGTTTCACATCCCTGCCTTGAAAATACCATTGAATCTTTGGTATCTGAGGCTCTGGCAGGGCTTTGGAGTTCTCGATCATGCATTCTCGATGTCTAGGGGGAGAAATGAAGACACATACAGCACCGACAGAGACAGAACTCAGGACACAACTTTGGTGGCATCTCCAGTTTCAGAGATTGATTGTCTATTGTCTCTTAAATCAAAGGCATAGGGAGAGAACAGTGCTGTTGAGTGACAGTTCTGGTTAAAATTTAATGTGACAGTACCTTCAACTTGTCCATACATTGTCACGCCTAGATCTTATTTGATCTTTATTATGCTCTTGTGAGGCAGATTCCTCACTTTATGAACTGAGGCCTGGAGATGCTAAGAGGCTTGCCCAAGGCTGAGACCACACCAAGTGTCTGGAGTCTCAGTCTCGTGTCCTTTCACAAGAAAGCCCACTGTGATACCCATGGTGATTCTAATTTCCCTGTATTTGGGTTGACTTCCAACCCCCCTCCCCCCGCCAGGCCACACTGGGCTCAGCTAATACCACCACAGTCAGAGAAATATCTGAGTGTGTGCTCAACTTTTGTAGCACTCAGAATAAATAGCTTAGGTGAAAGTCATATATAATAGCGGTTGCCATGATAATAGTGTCTTTAAGCACCCCAGTTGAGAACTATTTATTTTGCATAATATGATCTTGGTGTACTAAATGCTCATTTGCACCCTTGTGTTGAGGACACTTGTCTGTGGCATCGCTGTAGGGGGGAATGAATGTTTTCCAGAAAGGTTTTGGTCTTTCCCCAGATACGCTGCTGGACTTCTGAGAAGCCAGAGAATACTAATGTTTGTTTGTGCCATTGTGACAGGTGTGAGGTGGTATCTCACCATGGTTTTGATTTGTATTTCCCTGATGATGAGTGATGTTGAGCATCTTTTCATGTGTCTGTTAGCCATCTGGACGTCTTCTTTGGAAAAGTGTCTATTCATGTCTTCTGCCCATTTTTTAACTGGATGGATTATTTGGCTTTGGGTTGTTGAGTTTGATAAGTTCTTTATAGACTTTGGATGCTAACCCTTTATCAGATGTGGATGCTAACCCTTTATCAGGTGTGTCATTTGTAAATATCTTCTCCTTATCTGCCTTTTAGTTTTCTTGATTGTTTCCTTTGCTGTGCAGAAGCTTCTTATCTTGATGAAGTCCTAATAGTTCAGTTTTGCTTTTATTTCCCTTCCTTTTGGAGCCGTGTCTAGTAAGAAGTTGCTATGGCCGAGATCAAAGAGGTTGCAGCCTGTGTTCTCCTCTAGGATTTTGATGGTTTCCTGTCTCACACTTAGGTCTTTCATCCATTTGGAATTTATTTTGGTGTATGGTGTAAGAAAGTGGTCCAGTTTCATTCTTCTGCATGTGGCTGTCCAGTTTTCCCAAAACCATTTGTTGAAGAGACTCTCTTTTTTCCCATTGGATATTCTTTCCTGCTTTGTCAAAGATTAGTTGACCATACAGTTGTGGGTCTATTTCTGGGTTCTCTATTCTCTATTGATCTATGTGTCTGTTTTTGTGCCAGTACCATACTGCCTTGATGACTACAGCTTTGTAATAGAGCTTGAAGTCTGGAATTGTGATGCCTCCTGCTTTGCTTTTCTTTTTCAAGATTGCTTTGGCTATTTGGGGTCTTTGGTGGTTCCATACAAATTTTAGGATTGTTTGTTCTAGCTCTGTGCAAAATGCTGGTGGTATTTTAATAGGGATTTCGCTAAATGTGTAGATTGCTTTGGGAAGTATGGACATTTTAACAATGTTTGTTCTTCCAAATCATGAGCATGGGATGCTTTTCCATTTCTCTGTGTCCTCTTCAATTTCTTTCATAAGTGTTCTATAGTTTTCAGAGCACAGATCTTTTACCTCGTTAGTTAGGTTTATTCTTAGGTATCTTATGGTTTTTGGTGCAATTACAAATGGGATCGATTCTTTGATTTCTTTTTCTGCTGCTTCATTATTGGCATATAGAAATGCAACAGATTTCTGCAGATTGATTTTTATATCCTGCAACTTTGCTGAATTCATGTATTAGTTCTAGCAATTTTTTGGTGGAGTCCCCCGGGTTTTCTACAAAGAGTATCATGTCATCTGCAAATAGTGAAAGTTTAACTTCTTCCTTGCCAATTTGGATGCCTTTTATTTCTTTTTGTTGTCTGACTGCTGAGTAGTACTTCCAGTGCTATGCTAAATAGTAATGGTGACAGTGGACATCCTTGTCTTGTTCGTGACCATAGGGGAAAGGCTCTCAGAGAATGCTAATATTTGAAACAAAGGGAGAATGTGTGATCTGAGATTTCTTGTATGTTTTTAGGTAATAAAAATAAATCATCTCCATTGATCTTTAATCTTATGAAGTTGGTAGAGCAGGTGTCATGGTCCCATTTTGCAGAAGTGGGTCCTGAGGTTCAGCTTGGTTGCTATGGTAACCTAAACCCGGCTACACAAATTTTTTCTCCTATGGTGCTTATCAAAGCCCACTTTTCATCAGAATGCCCCAGAAGTTTGTTACAAATACACCTTCCCCAGCTCCATCCCAGGCATACTGAATCAGAATTTTCAGAGATGAGACTCAAAAAATACATATATATGTAAAATTGCCTGCCCTATCAACCTCATAAGATTATTAAGATCAACTGATACCATTTTAATTTTATTACTGAAAATGAAGGAATTAAGATACTAGAGAATGGCAGCTGCTTAGAGCAACAATTTCATGATCATACTCTTGTGATCAGCACCATACGCCATGGTAGAAGTGGACACACAAGATGCAAAAGACTCAGACTTTTGCCTTGGGGAATTTTTAAGGTAGTTTGCTGCTAAGTCAATGGTTCTCAAATTCTAGCATGCATCCGAATCATCTGAACGGCTTTTTAAACATGAATTCCTGGGCCCCAGCCCCAGAATTTCTGCCTCAATAGGTCTAGAGATGGAGGCCAAGAATCTGCATTTTTAACAAATTCCCAGGTGATGCTGATGCTGCTATTCCCAGGGCCACACTTTTTAGAACCACTAGCCTAGGTAGCATTTTATTTATTTATTTTTTAGAGATTTACTTATTTATTTTAGAGAGAGAGTGTACACGCAAGTGCACAAGTGGGGGTAGGGGTAGAGGGAGACGGAAAGGAAGAAAGAATCTCAAGCAGATTCCCCACTGAGAGCAGAGCCCAATATGGGGCTCGATCGCATGACTCTGAGATCACAACCTGAGCCGAAATGAAGAGTTGGGCACTTAACCAACTGAGCCACCCAAGCACCCCTGAAATATCTCTTTTAAACCCTAAGACCACCATAAGATTTAAAATGATGCCTAGTGGGACACCTAGGTGGCTCAATCGGTTAAGCACCCAAGTTTTGATTTTGACTCGGGTCAGGGTCTCAAGGTTGTGATCTCAGGGTCATGAGATCAATCCCCGAGTTGGGCTATGCACTCAGTCGGGAGTCTGCTTGAGAGTCTCTCTCTTTCTCCCTCTGCCCCTCTCCACTGCATTCTCTCTTTCTGTCTCTAAAATAAATAAATCTTTATTTTTAAAGATTTTATTTATTTATTTGAGAGAGAGAGAATGAGAGATAGAGAGCACGAGAGGGAAGAGGGTCAGAGGGAGAAGCCGACTCCCTGCCGAGCAGGGAGCCTGATGTGGGACTCGACCCCGGGACTCCAGGATCATGACCTGAGCCGAAGGCAGTCACTTAACCAACTGAGCCACCCAGGCGCCCTAAATAAATCTTTAAAAAAAAAATAAAAGAGATATATGTGTGAAAGAAAATTAAAACAAAATTACCTGTGCATCCTTGCACCTCGGTCACAGAAAGACATCTTCCTGACCTGTGAAAACAATGCCACTTTCTTACCACAAATGCACTGGCCAGCACCATTTCTAATGGAAACATTTGCTTCCTTCATGCCCTGGTTTCTCTAGAAATAGAAGAGCCCCCGGCTTTGGAGTCTTGAAGGAAGTGACAGAGGGAATGGTCTCTCTCCCCACTGCAGAAGGCAGTGCTTCTCAAAGTCTAATTCCCCAAATGAACAGTGGCAGACTCGCCCAGGGTGTTTAGTAGGAATGAAAATGAGGGGACCCACTGTAGACCTAGTGAATCAGAATTTCCAGAAGTGAGATGGGAATGTGGGTGCTTCAGGTGCTTAAGTGCTTCAGGTTATTTGTGTTTCTGGTACACACTAAATTGGAGAACCCCTAGAGGAAGGATTTACCAAATGTTAGGTTTAGTCAAGGACCTTGAGGAAGTCTCATTTCTCTTAACGGACCACCACTCCCTCTTTCGTGGATCTACGTGTCCCACAAGAAACCTCGGGAGACTAGGAGAGACACCAGGCTCCTCCCTCCCCCTTCACCTTTCCACATGACACCACCGCCTCCCTCCTCCCACGCCCCTCCCTTGCCCACCCCCGCAAACAATATGAATCCATTTGCCTAGAACATTTCTCAGGTTGCTTAAAGCACACACACCTAAGTCCCTGAAAAATTCCACCCAGTGAGGAAAAGATTTGGTTTTTTTTTAAGATGCTTTTATTTTATGTTTATACCTTCTCTCCCTTTAAATTTTTATCTCCCTGCTTCTTTATGACACATTCTGGAGATGTTTCAAAGCTATTTATATTCCATACTGACTTAAGTCTTTTTAATGTTCTGAGAAATGCCATAGCTTATATTGAAATGATGCACTAAGATACAAGAGAAAAAGGCGGGGGGAGGGGGAGATGGTGAGGAAAGTACCTGAGAGCAACGTCGGTTAGAAAGCTAGTCAGACACAAGGGTTGGCACTATCCTGCCACGGCACCGAAATATCGTCAGTTCATTACCTGGCATGCTCCTCTTCCTATCTTTCAAGAGTGGGGAAGATCTTGGAAGTCTGAGGATGAAATGCAATCCTTTCCCTTGCTGTGGCAACTATAAGTCTGCCAGTGTTTTTGCTTTTTGGTTCACTGTCCAGTTAGAGCAAGTATATATTTTGTGTCTTCTGGCGAGTCACTGTATAACTTTTGTTTATTTTCATTACGAGCTCCTCAATACAATTCCACACACAGTGGATTAACTAATAAAGTTCGGAAAACACCACGGGGGCATAGGTTGCTAGAACACAGAGACAGAGAACCAAACAAGTGAGTCTCCTGCATGGGAGGGACACCCAGCATGTGCTTTAATGAGCTTCTGAATTCTGTTTCTTTTGCTCCTTCTCTTCAAGGGTGAGAGAGAGAGAGAGAGTCTGTCTGAAAAAAATGTGTTAGCATTAGACATCATAATCATGTTCTCAATTTATAGAGCACAGTAACTTTTACAATTCTGCAGAGGATCATATCCAGTGCCTTTTTTTTTTTTTTTTTTTTTTTTTGCATTACTTTTCGGGATCATGCAAATGTTACTGACAACTAAATAAAATCTGTGAAAAGGATAAAAAGTCATCCCACAATAGTCCCAAATAGAGCCAGACCTTTTGAAGGTGACTGCTTCCAACATGGCGTTGATGGACACCCAAAATCTTTGGCTAAAAATCTGTCCTTTGATGTCCCTGCCACAGCTATCAAACCCCAGTTGTTGGAACGGAAAGAGCCACCCTTGGAGATTAACAGTTTGGAGAACTCTTCTATGAGTCAAAGCTTTCACACACAGGCACTTATTCAAATTAGCCCCTATCACTTCACCAGGCCCTGAGGAAGTACAGCATAGAACAGGTTACACTTTGATTTTATTGGTGGTGGTGGATGGAGGTCAGGAAAGAACCGAAACTTTTCTCAAATCGCATTCTGTGGGTAGTTTTGCTAGCCTGCAGAAAGGTTAATTTTGAAGAGTCTATGCATTGCACTGGCACAGCAGCCTGACTTGGGCAAAGTGCCCTAGTGAGACACGCTGAATAGCCAGGAGCTAACTTTAAGGTCCTGGAAACCCGGTGGCAGGGAGATAGGTATCTGTTGGGATCACGTGAGGCTGCAAGTAACAAAATCCTGACTAGCAGCCGTTTAAACAAATAGGGCTTTTCAAAATATGTACCAGAAGCCTCCAAGTAGGTCGTTGTAGGCACGGATTCCACTGTTCAAGAATGCCATCAAAGACCTAAGTTCTTCCTCTCTGTTTCGCCATCCTTAGAATGCTGGCTTTCACCTTCATGGGTGTTACCTCATGGTCACAAGATGGCTGAGACATCGGTGCTCCCAAGAGGCAGGAAGATGAAGAAAGGGCAGTACCAACCACATCTATCACCTTTTATCGGGAAAACAGAATCTTTGCCAGTTTCCCCAATAGGCTTCCATTTACATCTCCTTGGCTAGCACTATATACATGCCCCACCCACTCAACACCAGTTGCAAGGGAGACTGGGAAAGAGAGTATTTAGCTGGGCACATTGCCACCTTACACAAAACCAGGATTATGTGAGCAAAGAAGAGGGAAATTGATCTTGGGTAGACAACAAACAGTGCCTGCCAAAGACGAAAGGAGAGCATTGGTCACTCATTCAGTTCAGCGAATATTCACTGGGCACCTACTAGGTGCCAAACACTGTGCCATGTGCTTTGACATCTGGCTTTTGCCTCAGGCTATCTAGAATTCAAAGAATGAAGCTTCTTCACTAGGGTAAATTACCGAAACTAGCCTCTAGCTGTGTGTCAGGTTTTATTTTGTTCCTCGCCACCAAGCTGCCCTGAGCTTTGAGAATGTAATTTCATCCAATCTTTCAGATACTTTGGGGCAGAGACTCAAACATCAGCTAACCCGCTCCAGATATGGACCTTCAACAAAGAAAGGCCTTTGAATTTTAGCTATCAGGGTCATTTTTTAAAACCGTGCATCAGAGTTATTTTATGCATGCAAATCCCTTTCTGCTTTTTAATTGGATTTGTGCCTGGATGTACTGCAAATTGCTTTTAACGATGGGCTGCAGAATAGGTTCCAGCTATGGACAGCAATGCAATGGCCTCCCTACCTTTATTCCCATGCAGACCCCAATCTCATCCTACTTGCTGACTGGTCAGTACAAAGGACTTCTTATAACCCGAAAACAAGCTTTGAAGACCTCTGCCCTGCAAAATAGCAAAGGCAAAATGATTAAGAGCTCCTAGACAATTTCTATTGAGGGTTTGTTCCTGGGAATTCTCTCTCCAAGGAAAGATGAATGAATGGCTCCCAGGAAAGAAAGGATCTTTGCTGCTTTGATGTGGATGGGGCCAGCCACATATTCCCTAGAGTTTGAAACCCAAGCTCAGTAACACTTTGTTTTTAGGAAAGGCAGAATGGAAAAGGACTTTGGGGAAGTCTGGGAGTGGCCAGTAGGATCACAACGCGTAGACTCTTCAAAATTAACCTTTCTGCAGGCTGGCAAAACCACCCACAGAATGTGATTTGAGAAGGAATTTCTTGCCCACGGATTGTTTTCCCTTGACCTGTCAAGAGTGAAAGTCCCATTAATGTTGTTTCTTAAGGGCCTTCTGGTGACAGGTGCATTCCATTCCCAGGGAAGGATGACATGCTACATGGTATTAGTTTATTTGGTTGACCCATTGTCACCCAGATGAGATCAGGGCCCTAAAGATATGGTACATAAAATGGGCATTTTTTTGAGGGATAGGAAAAGGATGGTTTGTAGTTTAGGGCCCAGGCAGAACTAAGTGAGGGGTCCCCAGAGAAAGTCCAGGGTAGGCAAGGAAGAGCAGGAGGCCACTGGGAGGAGCAGGAGAGTGGCAGTGTCTCATGGATACTTAGAGACAGTATCTGATAAATCTTCATCATCAAAGACTGCATGAAGCAATTTAAGGGGGGGAGGATATGGCTGATGGAAGGGTGGAACATCAGGGGATTAAATGGAAGTGTTCATATCTACTCTGTGCCATCTAGGGCATCCCCTGTACTTTTGCTTGCCCATACCCGATAGGAAACCCTGCCCGCCATAACATCTCCATAGATCAGAGGCATTGGAATTGGCAGGGTGCGGGGAGGGTAATAATAACTCACGGAGCAGGGTAAATAGAATAGGTATGGAAGGGACATAGGAAGGAGACTAAAAGAAGCAGTTGAAGGCAGAAGCAGAATGGAGACGGGGTGTCAAGACATAAAGGGAAAACACGGGGAGAAAAGATGCTGCATATTCAAATAACAACAACAAAAATAATTATAATAGCTAACACACTAGTACCAAGCCCTGTGGGAGGCACCGCATATGCGTGAACTCACTGAATTTTTACAATAATCCTATGAAGTAGATTTATTATTATTATCCCATTTTACATACTAAGAAATGGAGGTACAGAGTTTATGTCAAAATTTGATATTTGTAAAGCAGGGACAAGCAACGAAGAAACTGAGTCCTGATACCATCTGATCTCTAAACTTTTCAGTTATGTAAGCCAATGATGTCTTCTTTAAAGGCAGTTTCAGTCAGGTGTCTGCCCCTCGTAACCCAAAGAGCCCTTACCAATAATTTAAGAAACGACAACATCCATTGGCTGCTTATTATGGACAAGGCACTGAGTTAAGTGCTTCATATACATTATTTTCTTTAATCCTGACAAATAACTTACCCAGAGTTGCGCAACTAATAGGAAGCAGAGCGGAGAAATAAAGTCCTACAGTCTGGTTCCGGACTCTGTGCTCATAAGCTGTGGTAGACAGACAAACAGACACGTAGAAGAGAATGTCACCAGTCAGCAGTGAATAGCAGAAACTGAAGGCAGCTGAATTCCAAGGGTTCCCTTTAATGAGTAACCTGATAAAGTTTTAGCCACCCTCTCACAGTTGTAAGAAATCAGCTGCTACACAGGTGAGCATCTATTTGGAGGCTCCTTAATCTTGGGAAACTGTTACTTCTGGTGCCCTGCAGTCTTGATTCTCCAGTGAGGAGTCACTTAGCACTAACAGAAGCAAGTTCTAGGATCTGCTGTGCCCAAGAGACTCCCTTCCACACAGGAAAGGGAAGAGGCCATGTTGAAGGCATCTATCTGTGTGGCCATGGCTGGGAATACTTCGTGGAATGGAAGCCCAGTAGCATCACACTCTGGGAAGCACCATACTGAAAAGATTCAGGAAGCCAGCATCAATTGAGTGAAGCCAGTTTCTGTTCTTACATGCCTGCAGCCTCTCCCTATAATGGGGCCTGGCACCATCCTTAGGGCTCTCAGTCAGTCCCTATGAGCATTCCTTCTTCTGTGAGGACCCTACAAACAATGAATTGCTGTAGCTTCACTGCAGAGGAAGGAATTGTGTGTATGTTTTTAGTGTTTTTGTTGTTTGATGTTTAATGTACATGAAAGCCTGTCTTCTGAGAATAAATATGGGCCAAAGAATGATAGCCTATTCAACTGGGATTCAAACAGTTAAAGATTACGAATGGCTTTCATTGTTTTTATAACTATTAGGTGGCTCTCTTGATAATTCCTGGCTGATTTATATCTTTGGTCTCTATTTCTGCATAGACCCCATAAAAAAATGCTATGTTAAATAATTTCATATTAAAAACAAAACCGGAACTTAATCTTCACTTAAGAGGCAAACAATAATTTGTATCAGCCTTTGCAAATGGGCCTTGCTTCCCATTCATTAAATGTCTATAAATGTTTGCTAGTTCTTAGAGGTTGAATGATTAAAAGGATAGGAGAAACATGAATTTTAAAAAATCAATCACTGTTTGTAGCTCTATTCCCAAATATATCCTGCATGGCACAGCAGATCTTCTCCATGAGACTAGTTAATAACAAGCATTCTGCATATTTTATAATTATGTGCACTGCCAGCAGAGTGTAGTCGGATTTATTGTACATTTGAGTCCCAGGAATCAGAGTCGTGCCTCACAGCACCTATCATAACAAATGGCATGGAGGGGTTCTTTATATCGCAGGATGCTGAGTTGGATATTTAAATAGCATACCCAGGAAGTGTTCTGAGTTATGGTCACCCTGCAAGAGGGGCACCATCCAAAGTACACTATGATTTAAGTGTCGTGGCCCGTAGCTGCTGCCAGACGCTCACTGAGTCAGAATTAGGATCTATAAGAAAGGGAATGAGTAACTGTTGCAATAAAACCCAAGTCGACTGGGAGCAGATTGATCAGAAACATTTATTAGTTCTGATTGGGGTTTTGGCACACTCCAATTTTTAGATGTAAGAGGGACAGATAGCACACAGACACATGCAAGGCTCATGTTACAATTTTTTCCAATGAAGGACACATTTGGTGGAAGTGTGGGAGAGGGTCCAACCTCTTAACCCTCTTTTCTATCTCCATTCTTAAAAACGTTGGAATGTGTCACTAAGTTAGATGATACGTGAGAAGAGACTCTTTGTCTGGTGGAAAAGGTATTCTGTGAGTGGAACAGAGTTTCTCCCACTCCCATTTAGAATGGAGAGAGGATGAGCTTTGGTTTTCTATTATATATCTGGGAGGTTTGAAGAACATACATATCTAATGTGTGTAAATAGTTGCTCATGCTACCTTGACTTTTTAATATCACTTTGCTTGTCAACCTACCGTTCCCAGATAATGTCTTTGGGTCTCACGGCTAGGACTGCCATACTTAGCTCTAGTTCGGCAGGTTTGGAGAGATGGGGCAACTTATCCAAGGTCCCACACCGAGATCAATAGAGGAGATAGACTGGATTGCAGGTCTCCTGACTTCTGGCCCAGCATTCTTACTACAGCCTGTGCTGCCCCCGGTTCATTTACTTTGAGAAGAGTCTGTAAATAAATGTCCAGGATGTCATTTGCTTACCCCATGCTCATGAATCAAACTGGTTCATCTCCCCGCTCCTGTTACCAGCACCCTTCCCATCTCCCACCCTACTTCCACATGCCACTTAAAAACCTACGTCTCCTGCTACTATTCAAGAGGCTGAAATATCAAGATCATCTAACTGGGGCTTGAGATAAATTACGCTATGTTCCCTCAGAAATTACTTTGACACAAATAATTACTCCAGTGATAAATGGTGGAAAATACAGTGTTAAGTACAATCAGCAAATCTAAATGGCCTTAATCGGCATTACTAATTCTTGCACACAAATAATTATACTCCTCTCCTTCCAGATTTCAATTTTGGACATGCAAAGTCCACTTAGTTCACTGAAGCAGAAAGCAGAAGCCTTTACCGAAGTTGACAATCCACATAGCAACGTGTAGCCTACTCTACCTTAAATTCATCTTCACACTGCCCATATTGACTGTTAGCACAAAGCTCTGCATGTGGTAGGGTTTTTATGAGGGCTTGTTAAATGAATGGCTGTTCATGACCAGTCTCAGATTTCCATAGTATTGTTTATTCCATGAGAATAAAATGTCTGATTTCACCTTCTGTTGTGATATGTAAGTCCTTATATACCTTAGTTTATTAAATGGATTCAAGTCTGCCTCTCCCAAAACATACCAATTCTGCAAAAGCCCCTAAAGACGCTGTACCCTATTATAACCTTGCTACTTAAAGTGTGGTTCATAGACCAGAAGCATCAGCATCACCTGGGAGCTTGTCCAAAGCGCAGACCCTCAGGCCCCGCGGCAGACATCTAGACCCAGAATCCACATTCCCAAGATCCCCATGTGATTTGTGTGCACATAAAAGCTTGAGAAGCAATACATAAACAAACAAACAAACAAACAAACAAACAAATAAATAAATAAATAACTTGAGAAGCGCTGTGCTGGGGGAACAGCTGTCATTCCTGTCACCAGGCACTAATAGTCACACTGCAGATTCCAGTCTACAAACATGTTGAGTCCCTGTGGGTCTATTAGGCACTGTGGAAAATACAAAAAAGGAAAATACATGTGTTTTTTTTTTCTTTTACCCAGGACAATATGTAATCTAATCCTAAATTGTGTGCTTTATACTGCAATAATGCAATCATAAGGAAGATCAGGTGGGTTGAGTTATTCAAGAAAGGCTTTTCAGAAATGGGAGTTATGTACAGGTTACCAATCAATATTTTGGGAAGTAGGGAAAACTGGTAACAACAGCTAATGTTTATCAAGTGCTTCCATTAGTCAAGGCCCTAGGTTTCACTTTTTAATATATTATGCCACTTAATCCTTGCATTAACTCAGTGAGTTAGATATAGTGCTGTGGCTAAGTGCGCCAGCTCTGAAAGCGGACAGTCTGGGTTTAATCCCACCTTTACTGTTTACTAGCTGTGTGATCATGGGCAAGATATTGAAACTCTCTGTGCCTCAGTTTCTTCCTCTATAAAATGGAAATAGTAGCACCTACCTCAGAGGATAGCTACCCATGAGAATTAAAGGTGTTGAAATGTATGAACACTGAGAACGATGTCTAGTGCATAGCGACCATCTAATAAATATCAGATATTACTGTTTTCATTTTATGAATGGGGACACTGATGCACAGAGAGGTTGAATAGCTTTTCCAGAGGCACACAGCTTACAGGTGGTAGAGTTAGAACTTGAACACTGCTTTGCATGACTACAGAGCCCATACTCTAATTTAAAAAACGATTTTATTTATTTGAGAGAGAGTGAGTTGGGGGGCAAGGCAGAGGGAGAGGGAGAAAGAGAATCTCAAGCAGACTCCATGCTGAGTGCAGAGCCTGACGTGGAGCTCGATCCCACAATCGGGAGATCCTGACCTGAGCCAAAATTAAGAGTCAGACGCTCAACTGACTGAGCCACCAAGGCGCCCCTAGAGCCCACACTCTTAAATCCATTACATAACTTAAAATGTGCCGGAGAAGGGAGAAGGAGAAAACAGCTCTAAATCTAAATTTCTCAAATTACTGTGAGCCCAATCTTACTGTTGAGGCTGGGCCTACACAAGAATTAGACAGTTAAGGGGGCCTGGGTGGCTCAGTCTGTTAAGCATCTACCTTCAGCTTAGGTCATGATTTCAGGGTCCTGGGATCAAGCCCCGTGTCAGACTCCCTGCTCAGTGGAAGGTCTGCTTCTCCCTCTCACTCTGCCTCTCCCCGCTGCTTGTGCTCTCTCTTTCTCTCAAATAAATAAATAAAATCTTTGAAAGAAAAAAAAAAAAGAATTAGACGGTTAGCTGAAAATGTTTGTGGTAATGTCTTCATATAAGATTTCAAGCAGATTTCATTGTTTGAAACAAAGTTCATAAAAACTTTTGTTTTTCAAAGAGTGGGTCTTGCTTTATCCAGTAATTCCCACTCTTCTGCCTGGATAACTTCATGGCCAGTGGCAGAGACATCCTAGATAGCTTACAAGAGTAAGGGGTTCAGGTTTTTCCCGAGGCCTAGAATAAAGGTATCTGCCCCTGATGAGCCCATTACGGAATAAATGGAGCTTCTGGACAAACCATGCCTTTAAGAGACAGATCTGAAAATGTTCAGAATACTTTGGAATCATATTTTAGTCATAGATCAGATGTCACTGGATTAAAGAGATTAAAGATTTTGGTTCTTTTTAGACTTGGGTTCTCGTTCAGATAAAATGAATTCAGTGTTCAATTTTTGGCTAAGCTCTCTTCTATGTCACCTTGAGCCAATCAGTATCCTTTTCTGGACCTCGGTTTCCATATCTATAAAGTAAGACTGATTGGATTGTCTTTAAATATCTTTCCAACCCCAATATATTCTCTATAGTTTTGAAAGCATCTTTCATTCATACCAGTTTTCTCCTCCCAGGTCCCTAGTGAGGTAGGAAGAGGTAGGCTCTGGAACCAGACAGACCTAGGATTGCCTCCTTGCTCCCAGCAGAAACTGGGTGATCTTGGCCAAAACATGCCCCTCTCTGGACCTTAATTTCCTCTTAGAGCTAATAATATTCCCATCCCCCTGGGTTGCTGGTAGTTTTATATAGTAGAAGGCATTCACTCAGTTTACTGCTGTAAATCTCTTCCTGACATTCTGAGGATCGTTATATGGGTCTATCACTCTATCAACACTGAGCCACTTTTGTGAGCTAAGAGAAGTCAAGGGTAACCTGGGCCCGTATGTTCTTCTAATACTGAAATATTTCCCTCTAAGCCGGAAGTTTCCACTGAAGGGCTTTAATCTCTTCACAAGGTCAGAGAAAGTCTGGGGAAGCAGCTCTTTCAAAGGTCATGGTTTTCCCCTTGGTGATTTTATCCTCTAAGCCTGAAAGGACAAGTGTCCACCATTACACACCTACAACAGGATTTCTTTCCTATGGCCCGGGTACCCAGGGAGTGTTTCAAATTCGAGTTTTGGAGCATAAAATTTCCACTACCAGGCCCTTCACCATTTCTCACCCCTGAAGGGTCTCCTATTACTTTCAAGGACTACTGCAAAATTTCTTTGAAGTCACATTAATTTTAGTGTATTTAGATTTTATTCCGATATGCCCTATGGCACTTTGAGGGAAAGATAGGCTGCAGGATCTAGCAAGGGTATGTCCAGGCTCCTGATCAAGCACGTTGGGAAGCAAAATTACTCAGTAGTGGGCAGAATATAAGTTTGATCAACCAAACAAGCATAAAATCACTCATTTGTTTCCAGAGGAGTGCTTTGGTCCAAGTAGGAAGGCTTAGTTCTCCCTAGTCGGAGGGAGCTAGTTCTCCCTAGTCAGAGAAATGAAAGGACACTTCCGAGGAATACTTGTCACCTTGGTTTGGGTGACAATGGGCTGGGTTCAGGAAAGGATGTGAAAGTGAATGAAATGTATGATTCACCCAGTGAGATATGTGCTGGCAATGGTCTGTCATCCACTTTGAGAGTCACATGCCTCACTATTTAGACATTTTAAGGGAACGTGTATCTGGGAAGGCACTGTGGTTAACAGGTCCATCCCTTTCCATGAAGTTCTCTCCGTGCTCCATGCTTTGCATCATTACTGATTTCAGGCAGGGTCAGTACTGGCCTAGTGCTTTGCAATAATGCCATGTTGTTTGATCCCACAATCTCAACCCCTCTACCTCGATGTCTGACTTCCATGCCCCCAGGAACATCCTGGCTTACTTCTGACATTCCTCTATGGGGAGAATCTCCCACAACCCCAAGGCTCCAGTTTTAGTGCTAAGCCCATGGAGAATCCAATGAAGGCATACGATGTGTCTGCCTTAGTTTCCGGTTTCAAAATAACATTTGGCTATCTTTTTATAGGAAAATCTCAATCATTCAGAGTCTGATGGGTCAGAATCTTCAAATAGCCAGAATTTTTGCCCAGAGTTTTTAGGAAAGAAATAAGTGATTTAAAAAGAGAGGGAGAGAGAGCAGGTGATACCAGAGATTTGTAAAAGTGACAATTTCCTTGGGCTACACCAGGGTCAGTACACACTTGGCCAACTGCCTTTATTTTTGACTTCTATAGTCCTGGGCAAGGAATACCTATGTTCAGATGGATAATCCTGAGATACTGCAAGATCCCGTACCACCAAGAAAGATTCCACAATATTCGTTTGGTTATATTTGTTAAGGAAGAAACGTGGACTTACATGCGTTAGAGGTATTTTCTATAGCATCTCAATAATAACACAAGGACTTTCTGTCAAGCACTCAGGCACCCAGAATATTCCATACACATTACTGGAAGGCACTTTCCTCCTCCTCTTCCCTCTCCAATTCTCTGAGCATGCCACATTCCCCTCTGGCCCTCAGTATGTGCATCCGTAAAATAAAAACATTAGATTGGATGATATCTAAGGTCCCTTTCCATTCTGATGTTCTATGACTATTTCATCTCTACAATCTCTTGCATGGTCTCTGCATTTTTGGCATTATGCATAATTCTAGCAGGGCCTACCTCTCTCATTCAGCGCCTGTGATGTACCAAAAACCAGGTAGACAGTCTTGGGACCATTAGCCCAGGTTGACTAAGGGCAGAGGTTTTGCTGAGCCTGTCTGTGGAAGGCTGTCAGAGTCCTTTCGATGACTACCCTCAAGAGAGCTGATGAGGCCACCTCCCATGTAAGAACGGAAGTCCATCTGACGTGCATGGAATTATTAAATAAGAATTAAATAAAAAGAAGTTTGGCAACTGCTTCCAAGAGTGTTAGACTGGCCTGGAGCAAGTTTGAAATTAAGTTTGCATTATTAATTGAAAGGCAAGAGAGTCTTGGAATAAATCAGATAAAATAAATAAAAAGATGATTTTACTTACTGTCAATAATGCCACAGGCAGTCTTGGGATTTGGTGGCAGTCTTAACAAAAATACCTTATCTTCTTAAGATTTTTTTTTCTGCCAACTCTCAGCAGGTCCAAAATGCATTTCTGGTCCTTCTTCCCCTAAACGGCGATAGTATAAAGCTTCAGTGGCAGGAAAATACACTTTGAAAGTTCTATAATGATAAATATTTCTGAGGCCATCACTTATCCCCCAAGTAAACCTAGCACCTGGATTCTTCCTCCCATTAGAAGAACTTGCCTAGAAGCTTGTCTGAGCCAGTCATTAAACTTGGGACTTAGGCTTCTAGGAGTCGAAGAAAAACCTACTTTCAAATCAAGTTTATACCAGCTGATCTGATTTTGAACCCATGCCTACCCAAGACCAAAGTAAAACTCTGCCACCAATTCTGACTGCTGGTGGGGGTGACTTGTTCCACTTCCTAAGGGGTGTGGTACCAAGACTTGGGAGCTAACAGAACAAAGCAAAACATCAGCAAGGCCAAGAAATCAAAAGAATGACTGCGTGATCACTCTATTGTCTGTATCAGTTATATATCACAACATATAGATTTTTCTACACATATCCAAAAGTTTTTGTACCAAGAATAAACCCCAAGACTTCAGAAGACATGTCTCCTGTATCCTGCTTGCCTAGTAATCGGGGTTATTTACCCTCAGTGCCAATACGGCTTTTGAGTTGGACCATTAACATCCATGTTTCATAATTACTTTTTTCCCCAATATGCCAAATGTTCTCTGTTTTCTTTCCATTTGTCTTTTAAAACTGACAACCCCCCCCCCCACCGCTTCTGCACTAGGCAAGATTTGGGGGAATGCAATTCTACAGAGGTGAATGTTTAGTATTAAGTCTGAGAGGCAAGCATGGAGTCATGAGTCCAAACTGCACGAGAGATGAGCATAAGAAAATGGGACGGTTTCACATTTCCTCTAGCACCAGGACTTTGTATTTAAATCCATTCCTGTATCATGCGGGTACATATTCAATTATAAAGCATAAAAGAGTTGCCAAAATTAACTATAAGTGAATTGAAGTGTATCCATTATTCGGTGCCATTCACACCCTGGATTCCCTGTCCCTATTGCAAATAATCCAGAACAGCACATTTTAAAGAGCAGGTCGACAGAATGGCTGGGGATGGGAGGCTGGGGGAAGCAGGGTTGGGTAGATTAAATGGTCTATTGAGACCTCCACTTGTTCTATCATTCTGTTAGGAGTCATTGATGTTAATGCTCTTGGACTATTCTGTGTGGATAAGGCAAATTATAATAGACCCACAAATTGATCATTCAACAATCTGAGGCCTGTTTTGAAAGATGGTGCTTAAGGTCTTTTTTTATTCATCCCTTGGGTATGTGGATAATTCAAAGGCAAGTACTAGACATATCTGTTGGGTCTGTCTGAATAATTGGCCAGTTTGATCTTTAATATTATACAGTTACTACTTTAGATTTATCTAAGGCTTTATGTTTCCCTTTATGTCGCCAGATCACAAATTGCTATCACATCACACATCAAATACAAGGCTCAGAGGGCAGAACAGGTGACGATTATGACTGTGTACCAGACACACTCTTCTCTAGTAGGAAGGGAGTAAACTAACATTTAGTGAGCACCTACTATGTGTCAGACACTGTGCTAAGAAATTTCGCATACATCATCTAGAGCATGTTCTGTATTGAAGGCAAGGGTTGATCTAGTCAAAGAATAGATAGTGCTTGGGAGAGGAAGAAGGGGAAGGTGTTGTATTTGGGAATCAACGAGTCCAACAGCAAAATATGGATCCAAAAAGTACCAGCAGAGTCCCAGAGGAGTTTGCCTTCCAGAGAGATACCAACATCCTTGGCCAGCTAAAGATAAGCTCGGGGAGGCTCAGGGAAAGATGCACATCTTTTGAAATGATCACATTTCAAGCAAGCTACATTGAGCTTGCTCAGCACTACAGACAGAGGAGGGAGGCCTGGGGGTGGACCCACACACTTGTACCCACCCAGCTGTGCCCACATATCTGCCACCTCCAGATAACCCTCTCTCTGGCCCTGGGACACAGGCTGATCACACACCATTTCCTGAAAAGAATTCTGTCTTGCACCAGGGACTTTGGCAGAAGACTGGGGAGGATGCCTTGTGTATCCTTTGGCATTCAAGTGAGGAGCTAATGCCCAAAGCTTGGAGCCAAGGGAGGTTTGTCCAAGTGCCTGACCTAGAAGGGCCATGACTTCACTTCTTTTCTAATTAGGATAATTAACCTCCCCTGCTCATTCATTCTATTCCGATCCAAAAAGCTTAAATTAAAATGGCACAGGGGACTGTCAGGCTCTAGGGACAGGAGACCACTTACAAGCCTTTCCTCTCCATGCAATCACCATCGAGGCGAAGTCAGGACAAAGTCCTCACAGCATCTTCACCCTGGAAACAACCTTGGAATGCCTTCAGGGCCACTTTCAGAATTTTCATTCATGTCCATATCCCATCAGCTAGCAAATTTTGCTCAGCCCCATAGAACCTGCTGACTAACTTTGGAGTTGGTGTTGGGGGGATGCTCACAGGAGGTAGCATTTCTCTTTGTCTTGTCATGTGGGTTTTGTGGTTGGTTCAAGGAGAACAAAAACTGGATGGCTTCAAGTTGGTAGGATTTGATGTGGGACTTATGGAATGTGTTCTTTGGCTACAACCACTGGAGGCAAAATTTCAGGAGCCTTTCAAAAACTGGAATCCAATAGAAGCATCTCACATAAGACAGAGACACAACTGAGGGGTACCTATATTGCGTTAACTCCCCCTACCTCCCCTCTGAGAGGGTTTGAGAGTTTCTCATCAAGTATCTACAGCTTCCATGCTGCCTAGGCAGGTAGCTCTGGGTATAGTCCTCTGGATCTTTTGTTCCTCTTTACTACAGGACTCTGTCCAGGGTCTTTCTTACATGCAGCCCTTCATGCCTGTGGGGGAAGCCACTATGCTCTATAATCTTTCTGTCAAGAACTCTTTGACTACAGCCTTTTGTGAGCCTCCATGGCTGATGGGAAAGGCAAGACAACAGAGTAATAGAGGAGATTAGGCTGCCCATTTGGCCTAAGCAGTAAAGAGTTCTTTCCAGCCCATTAATGCTAGGATCTAGGATTTTCCCTGGGACTGTCTTAGTTGGAGCCTTGAAATATCCCCAGGAGATGAAGACCCTGACTTGCTCCTCAGTATGTCATAGAACCATCAGTGTAAATTTCTCAGCATGTTGTCAAGAGACTTGTTCCGGGCCTAGCTCGAGCACGTGAGTCACTCTCTGGCCTTTGCCAATTCGTGCCCTGGTCCCCTCCGGGCCCTACACTAGTTACTTCCCATCCATAACCTCTACCAAAGCCTAGGCTTTCCTTCCTTCTGAATCACCCATCTGTGCTAACGAGCTGAAGTGTGGTTCTCAGTAGATATATAATAATGGCCAGACCAGTGCTTCTTAAATTCTGATGTGCTTACAGATCCCTGGGGAGCTTATTAAAAGGTAGATTCTGATTCATTTAAGCCTGGGGTGGGACCCAAGAGTCTGCATTTCTAACAAGCAGCCTTGGTGATGCCACTGTCGCTGGTCCATGAAGCATACTTTAAGTGGCAAATGTGCTGATCTAAGGGCCATACTTTAAGTAGCGAGAACATCTGCCATCTTCTGAATGAGTTAAACCCAACTACGCGGCTTGGAGTAAGAGATAGTGACCTCTCTTCTTGGCAGCTAACAATAGCATCCTTTTATACTGAGGCTAAAATAATCCTCTAGTGTAACCAGAGCTGTGCAGAGGGTGTGGCAAATGTGGACCTTGGCATAGACGATCTTTCTTGGGACCTGGGTTACTTGAATAAACCTTCCTGGGCACCTGCCCTGCTTCCTGAAGCCAATCATGCAGGCCAAACTCATTTTGGGTCCAGCCACACCATTTATCGCATCTCCTTTCACAGTGGCTCTGGAAGGCTGCTACCGCCACATCACTCATGCTGTGATCTGCATCAGTGGTTAAGACAATGGAAGCAGCTACATCATCCAAGGCACAATCCATTTATTTCATGCTGAAAAAAACAATCTTCTATCCAAGTGGGGCCGGCTAAGCTGGGCAGTTGCCACAGCTTTGAGTTTATAGGAAATATGCTTTTTGCACTATTTAGCTCCTCAGTGGAGAGCAATGTACCCCTTGAGGAGGCCCCAGATGTCATTAGTGCATCAATAGTGGGCCGGACAGAGCAAGCCCATTTCTCCTCTGAGGCGCAAGGTATATAACTCCTGGGGTTGTTAAAACATAAATTTGCTGGAGAAATGCACTGCCTTGGTTCTCTCCTAAAGTAACTCCTGAATCCTTTCCTCTTTAGCTTTGTGGCTGATTGTGTTCTTTACTCAAAATAAACCTTAAAGAACATTGTATTTGGTTTAGGGGATGCTCTATTACATTGATATTTGCAGAGCTAAACACTGCAGATGGGAAGATTCCCCTAAGAAGATTCCAGAGCATTATGATTATGTGGTTTTGAGCCAAAATATAAACATGTTTTATGGCCTAAGGGAGTTGTCAAGCAATGTTTTAAAACACACTGGCAAATTTAAGATGGTTTTAAAAGTAGGCCTACTTGAGGATCCAGAATGGTCCCATATCTACCCTCCCCAGTAGCTGCCTGGGAACAAGTCTTGCTGGACTGGCTCATTGCTGGCTCCGGTAGGGTCTCCAAGCCAAAATATTCATCATGAACTGTTTTCCTCTTGTCCACTGTCCCTGCCCTCCTATGCCGCTTACTTAACTCTCCTGGAGGACTTAATAAATACTTTCATCTGCATAGGACCCTACAACTCCACCTCTCCTTCAAAATGATACATAGACCTAGCACACTGGCCAGTGGGATCAAATTTCCAGCCAAGAGGAACTCACTTAGCCATTTTGTTAAGTTCTGTCACTGAGCACTTTGCCTCAATGAGCACAGAAGCTTTTTGGGCATGGTTGACTAGTGCCTCCACTAACCCAATCATTATGATGACTAGCTACATGGTTCCTAATTAGATTCATTTTATTCAAATAAATTCCTCGCCAGTGCCGCCGGTTCCCAGCAGTCCATCACTAGAGTCAGTGTCTTAACTGTAAGTGATTCAGGGTTCTCCCTCCGTAAACCTCCCAGATTCTAGTTTGCTGAAGCACTCCTAAATTCAGTCATAACCATAAGGTTGTTTGTCACTTGCAACTCATTAACTCAGTTAGGTAGATCCCCTGGCTGAATGAAACCCAGGCCATGACTTTGATTGCTGCTAGGGCCAGTTAGCCTCCTTTTTGTCCATGGGTCTCTACTTTTCCCTACATCTTGGCCAGCCAACCTTCTTAGTAATTTGTGCCATGGGTGGCAAAACAAGCGGGGTTTAATGGTGAGGCTGGCTTTGTTTGCACCTCTTAACCTCACACTCATAGCTCGTGCAAAAGTGTCCATTTCCAAGCGAAACACTAATTAGCAATAATGAGGGTAAGTGAACAGACATTTTTATAAAGATCTTTCCTCACTGTCCCTCTTTCAGATTATCTTTCCTTTCCTCTAAGTCCTAGCCTCCGTTTGTCTCTTAGCAGAATAGAATCTTTTTGATCCACCCTCTCCAAACTGTCTGGCAGTACCTATGAATACAGTTCTTAAGGGACCCCTCAAAATTAGAATATTGAGGAAACTGAGTCCCAGAATGGGAAAGGAACAACCACAAGCTCACCCAGTTGATGAGCCACTCAAGACTTTCTTAGAAGGTAAATCCTAGATTGCAAGCAAGTGGAAACATTTATGATACGTCCTCTGAACTTTATCCTAGAGGCAAAGACAAACTTTTGAAGGTTTTTGAGAACGAGCATGGCTGTTACATAATCAGAAGAATGAAAACGTGAAAGGCGGTCTTAGTGAGCAGCTTGGACAGAAGGGGAAGGACTGTTTGCCCAGCCCAAGCAAATACCGGTAATAACTTTAAAATAGCTGGTAGTCATGGGAATATAAAGAAAGGTGAAGACACAGAAAGGATGAATTCGTTTCACTTCATGTTTGCTTAAGACAATGGAAGAGTCACAGATAATGCTCAGATTTGATAACTAGGAAATTTGACAGAAATAAGGAAGTCAGAAAAAAACAGCTGCTTTGGAGGCAGGGGGCATCTGAGACAGTGTGAGAAATAAATAAGGGCACAAGCAATGATAACACCCACCCAATCTAGTAACTCCAGCTCAACTCCAAAGGTGGTGATTAACTGATGAGCGATATGCCATTATCCAGAGAACCCTGACTGTGTTCCTGTTAAGCATTCACTTACAGTTGATTGCGCGGCATGCATCCTAGCAGGCCTGAAAAATCCTGGGGTGTCTTCAGGTAGTTATACAACAATGTGTTTTAAAGTCCTCTCTGTCATGAAGAAATACATAGAAAAATGTATGACTCCATAGTCCATGAACAAGTGCACATGTTGGAGTAATTTCAGCCACTGATGAGAAAGGAGAGTGTGAGCTTGGAAGCCAGGCCCGGGTGTGGATCCCAGCTCCAACATTTACTTGTTATGTGCATTTATTTATAAACACATACCTCTCTGAGGCTCAGTCTCCTCATCTGTTCATTGGGGATAACTACTTTGCCTAGAATTGTTGGGAGGATTAGATGTAATAATGTGTACAAGGGCTTAGCACAGTGCTAAGCCCAAAGTAGGCAATGTGAATTTATACTCTTATCCCAAACTTGGCAGGGAAAGTAAAAGCAGTTCAATTTAACGTCTGAGGAATTGGGGCACCTGGGTGGCTCTGTCGTTAAGCGTCTGCCTTCAGCTCAGGTCATGATCCCAGGGTCCTGGGATCGAGCCCCGCGTCGGGCTCTCTGCTCTGCAGGAAGCCTGCTTCTCCCTCTCCCGCTCCCCCTGCTTGTGTTCCTGCTCTCACTGTCTCTCTCTCTGTCAAATAAATAAATAAAATCTTAAAAAAAAAAAAAAGATTCTCTCTCTCCCTCACCCTCTGCCCCTCTTCCCCACCTTTCCCTCTCCCTAAAAAAAAATTATACATGCAGGGGCGCCTGGGTGGCTCAGTTGTTAAGTGTCTGCCTTTGGCTCAGGTCATGATCCCAGGGTCCTGGGATTGAGCCCCGCATCGGGCTCCCTGCTCTGTGGGCAGTCTGCTTCTCCCTCTCCCACTCCCCCTGCATGTGTTCCCTCTCTCACCGTGTCTCTCTCTGTCAAATAAATAAATAAAATCTTTAAAAACAAATAAAATAAAATAAAATAAAATCTGAGGAATTAGGGGCACCCTGGTGGCTCAGTCGGTTGAGCGCCTGACTCTTGGTTTTGGCTCAGGTCATGATCTCAGGGTGGTGGGATCGAGCCCCGTATCGGGCTCCATGCTCAGCTCAGAGTCTGTTTGAGATTCCTTCCCCTTCCCTTGCCTTCCTCCCTGCTCCCCCCGCTCACATTCTCTCTCTCTCTAAAATAAATAAATAAAATCTTTAAAATCTGAGGAATGAGAGTGAAAATTTATATCTGATAATTCAAAAAAAAAATCTGTTATTCCAGCAATGGCTCAAAGGTGGCATTCAACCATAACCCCTGAGAGATAGTGGTCACCTTCTGTAGTCTAAGATTCTCAAGCAGATAGAGGATGGGTGTGAGAGCATGGAATCTTCATTTCCCCACCATCTCAATCAGGTGAGCTGTTTGATGAGATATGTGTCGAGCTGAGTTTTAATGAATGAGCGGCTGATGGGTTGGAAGTGAGGCTTTTTTAGGTGTGGAGGGCAGCCAGAGTAAGTCACTAGAAATTGAAGATGCTGGAGAAAGCTGTGTCCTGCATGAGAACTGTGGGATTAGGCAGGATGAATCAAGCCACGAGTTTCAAAACCTGTGGAGATTAGAATGGGCCCCAGCACCAAAGGGGAGTCCCAGCTAGATTTGAGGAGGAAGAGATGCTCTAATACACAAACTTACTGTAGAATCCCTGGCTCCTCCATGCAAAGGTATTGAAGCAAAGAGGAGCACAGCCCTTAAGGGAGTCACCGAAGTCTTGTAGGCAAAGCTACATGCAATACCCACAACAATTTTCCCGTTGGATTTTAAATTTTACTCAATACCAAAATGAACCTTTATCCAGAAAACACAACAGAAACATCATTTCACATTACTATCGAAAGTTAAAACAAGAAAAGGGTTGTGGTCATTGTCAAGTTGGGATCCACCACTGGATAAACCATTTTCTCCCTCTGGACTCCCGTTTCTCGTTTGTACAATGAAGAGATGGGACCATCGCCAAATTCTGGCTCTCATATTTGAGAATGCTAAGAGACTTGGGAGAATCCTGGCCATCTCAGACAACCTAACTTCTCTACAGTTCAGGCAAGATTCAGCCACTCTTCTGGGAGCCCAAGGCCTGCACGAGATGAAACACTAGCCTCTAACCCTCCACATACTGTTAAATCCACTGTCATATCCCCATTGGAAAAACTCAATTGAAAGAAAACTAATCAAAATGAGTTGATCTTGGTGATGTTTTTATGTGTGTGTTTCTTTTTTTAGTCTGAGAGGGCACATGCAAATGCTTATTTACCTTGTAAGTTCTGAACATCCCACTTTGGATGTTTCCCAAGCAATTTTTAGACCACAGGATTAAGTCAAAGAAAACTTTCTTAAAGGAAAAGTGTGCTCTCTGCTGTCCTTAGGACTGTATCTTTAGCCCGTCTGTATCCTCTAGGCAAAAGCTTGCCCTTAATATTACCTTTGACAGCCTTCCAATTGTATCAGGATCAAGAAATCTCTGCACTTCCAGGCAGAATAAGCCACAGTCCTTTCCAGTCACATCCAGACCCCTTTCATCTTTGACATAAATCTGCCTTCACTTTCCACCTCCTCTCTTCCCTGCTGGTAGCCAGCATCCATGCCTCACCCCCAAAACTCGGGAATGTTAAGAGGTTTGGCTTAGCCTTGCTTTCTCAAAATTAAGAATGTCAAAGAATGTTTCCAGAGAAGTCACTCTCCTGGTAAGAAATCGTTTTCTTAATAGAATGCAAGCACATATTTTCTGAGCTTAAGTCCCACCTCAGTCAATTCACCGTACTTCTCCATAGGCACAGGCCACAATGTAAACTATAAACTACTGTGTCCAAAGGGAAGCCCATTATGTGGATGCTTAATGCAAAATACACCCACTTCTGGGAATCCATTCAGAATTCCTCCCCTGCTGGAGGAGGGATGGCAGGGTAAGTGGTTATCTTTATTGTGGCCAAGGTTCTATTTGGAATAGCTTGGGCTTGGGGAGAAGATATACTGTGGCTGATTGGTAGCACTTCTTCCCCCAACCCATAAGTGGGGCCCCCTTTTAATCATGTGAAAAGCCCTCCCACCACCCCACTCAACCAGAGCTGGCTAGTGCATTATTTGGTTGACATCTATAGTCAGCTCTCCCCCAGCTGCCCCATAAAGTGCCTGCTAACACCCAGGCCACTCACCACTTGCTTTACTAGGAGATTCAGTCACGTGAGTACTGAAAATTACTGATTTCGAGGGGATTAAAAGCCAAGTGAGGAAATGTTAAATAAGAAGCCTCTCAATGGGCATGATCAATCATCACATGACATCTTTTAAGTGCACAGCTGTCCCCAGAGCAGCTTTGAGATGACTTGGACCCTCTGTGAGTGTGCATTGCAGGCAGTCCATCCCAGGACAATTACCTAGATACCAAATAGAAACATGAAAGAATTGTGCTCAAGAGTTGTAGTATCCCCTTTAATCCAAATTCCGGTTGCTTTCAGTTGTTTCTATTTTTTTTTTAGATTTCTTTTTTTTTAATTGAGGTAAAATTAGTATATAATATTATATAAGTTTCAGGTGTACAACATTTTAAGTCATTATCTGTGTGCGCTACAAAGTGATCACAACTAAAAGTCTAGTTACCATCCATCACCATATAATTGACCCCTTTTGCTCTTTTTGCCCACCCTCCACCCCTCCCTTCCCCTCTGGTAACCACCAACCTGTTCTCTGTGTCTATGAGTTTGTTTTTGTTTTGTTTCTTCACTTGTTTCACTTTTTTAGAATTCCGTATATGAGTGTCTTTCTCTGACTTCTTTCATTTAGCATAATACTTTCGAGGTCCATCCATGTTGTTTTAGTGATGAGATTTCATTCTTTTTTATGGCTGAGTAATATTCTATCATATATATATATGGATATACATATGGATACATATATATACACATACATATATGTGCATATATACCATATCTTTTTTTCAAAAGATTTTATTTGTTTATCTGAGAGAGAGAGAGTGAGAGCATGAGCGGAGGAGAGGGGCAGAGGAAGAGGGAGAACCAGATGCCCTGTTGAGCAGGGAGCCCGAGGCGGGGCTCAATCCCAAGACCCTGAGATCATGTCCTGAGCCAAAGGCAGACAGATGCTTAACCGACTGAGCCACCCAGGCATCCCTATAGCATATCTTTTTTATCCATTCATCCATTGATGGACATTTATGTTGTTTCCATGTCTTGGCTGTTGTAAATAATGTTTCAGTGAACACAAGGGTGCATGTATCTTTTTGAATCAGTCTTTTTCTATTTTTCAGATAAATATCCAGAAGTGGACTTACTGGATCATATGATTATTTCTATTTTTAATTTTTTGAGGAATCTCCATTCTGTTTTTCACAGTGGCTGCCCCAATTTACATTCCCACCAACAGAGCACGAGGGTTCCTTTTCCTCCACATCCTCTCCAATACTTTTTGCTTCTTGTCTTTTTTTTTTTAAGATTTTATTTATTTATTTTAGAGAGAGAGAGAGCTTGAGCAGGGGGAGGGACAGAGAAAGAGAATCTCAAGCAGACTCCACGCCCAGCACAGAGCTTGACACAGGGCCCGATCTCACAACTCTGAGATCACAACCTGAGCCAAAATCAAGAGTTGGACACTTAGCCAACCGAGCCACCAGGTGCTCCTTGTCTTTTTGATAAAAGCCATTCTAACCTAACCAGTGTGAGGTGATATCTTATTGCGGTTTCGATTGCATTTCCCTAACAATTTGATGCTGAACATCTTTTCATGTGCCTCTTTATCCATCTGTATTCTTTGAAAAAATGTCTATTCAGATTCTCTGCTTATTTTTTAATTGGATTGTTTATTTTCATTGGTGGTGAGTTGTATGAGTTCTTTATATATTTTGGATATTAATCCCTCGTTGGCTATATGATTTGCAAAAATCTTTTTCCATTCAATAGGTTGCCTTTTCATTTTGATGATGGTTACTTTCACTGTGCAAAAGCTTTTTAAGTTTGTTGTAATCCCATTTTTTTAATTTTTGCTTTTGTTTCTTTATTATTATTTTTTCTGTCAGACCTTGTGTGGTTGACGATCAGAAAGCTTGCCTCTTCTGCTTTTTCCAGGCATTAAGCACATCTACTCCAGATGGTCTTCCAAATTTCCTCTCAGCTGACAACGCAAACCAAGTTTACTTTCACTGAACAACACTATCTATCTGGGTGTATCTCTCTGGGTGTGCCCTCTCAGCTTATGATGAGGAGACTAGAGGAGAATGTAATTCACCAGCAAGGAGAGAAAGTTCATAATGAAGACTAGGATGAAAAAGAAAAATGGAAAGGCAGGATTATATGCACCGCCCATTTCAGAGCCAGCTTTAAACTTGACAAGTAGCCAGTCAGTAGTTGCCACTTCAAGTGGGATATTTGGGTCTCAGGAGTACCTCAGGCTGCCAAACAATACCTCCCGCTTACTATTTTCTACAATTTCTCCATTAGAGTTTGCCCCTTTACTTTCAGGCTTTGACTGTACTTTAAAACATGAATCTTTCACGGAAGAGGTCACAATTAAGCTTTAATCTGTCACGGGCAGTCTAGTATGAGTAAAGGGGTTGGTGTGGAGGGAGGATTTGTACTGGGAAAGAGGAAAAGGACATAGAACTGGGACATGGAGCGGGGGCATCTTCTGTTCACTGACTCCCAAATTAGCTAAGGTCCCATCCTAATAATGCAGCTGCAAGGAAGAGAAGATTTGTAGAGGGTCAGTTCTTAATTAAAGGGAAACTTAAACAAACAGAATTATGAGGAATGAAGACCTCAGGGAAATCTTAATTCGCTGAGGGTAAATTGGGCTGGGCGTGGGTGAATATTTGTTTTTATCCTGTTCCATAAAATCCACAGACCTGACATCCATATGCAAACACAGAGGGGTTCTTGATCTTTCCATCCTGAGCCCCTCATACACAGAAGAGTTTCTGCATTAACATCTCAAATGTAGACAATTGCTATATCGATTTTGGTGGAAACCAAATGTGTTTAAATCAAGTTAAAACAAAACAAACAACAACAAAATGACAAAATGTAGATTCAAATGTTCTATCGGAATCTTTCCATGAATTCTTTTTAAAGAAAAGCACATTTGTTGGGCGCCTGGCTGGCTCAGTCAGTCAAGCATCTGACTCTTGATTTCGGCTCAGGTCATGATCTCAGGGTCATGAGCTGGAGCCCCATGTGCTCTGTGCTCAGTGGGGAGCCTACTTGAGGAGTCTCCCTCTCCCTCTGCCCCTCCCCCCACTCATGCTTTCTCTCTCTCTAAATAAATAAATAAATCTTTAAAAAAAAAGTACAACATTTGTAATATGAATAAACATACCCTGAAGTATTGGGTTTGAGTTCAGATCTTTGAATATCGGGTTTCTTAGATATGACAAAACATAACCCAAAATAACTGAATTGGGCTTCTCATCTCTCTCTTTCCTCTGCCTCTATTTTTCTGCTCTTCACTTGTATTTCAGAAACCATCTTCATATTCCATATGTAGCTTCCCCCATTCACTTACTTTGCCACAATATACTAGAAAAATGTATCTGAAATTCCATGGAGACCAAAGAAGTTGTGAGAAATGAAGAGAGTGGTTCACATAAGTTTTGGGTTTAAAGCTCAGGTGAACACTAGAATAAGAGCAGAAGAGAAATTTTCATTTGCTCTTTCTATCTCACATAATTTTTTGATGAACAAGAATATTAACTTCATAAAATGTTAAACTTCTGTTCGTTAAAACATGTCACAGACAACATTAAATGTCAAATAAACTGAATTAAAATATATGTGACATATAGTACACTTAATATCGTTAATATATTAGGACCCTTATGAGTCAATAAGAAAGCCATCAAGCCGCCTGGCTGGCTCAGTCAGTACAGCATGTGACTCTTGACCTCAGGGTCATGAGTTCGAGCTACACGTTGGGCATAGAGCCTACTTAAAAAAAATAATAAAAATAATTTTAAAAGAAAAAAAAGAACACCATTAATATCACAGTAGAAATCTGAACAAAGGAAATAAACGGGAAATTATCAAAAGAAGGAATAAACATGGACACAAAAATTTTTTTAAATCATTAACTTTACTAACAAAGAAATGCTAACAAGAAAGGGAATATTTTTATATCTCCCTATCAAATGGGCACATGTCTTATTCAGTGCTAACAAAAGGGCAGAGAGACAAGTACTCTTGTATTCTGCTGATGGGGACATAAAGTGGTACAACCTTTCTGGAGGGCAATTTGGCAATATGTATGAAAAGCCTTAAAAATGTCCATAAATGTTTGACCTGATATTACTACTTCTAGACATTTATCCTGTGGAAATAATTAGAGATGCTATATGAATGTTGTTATCACAGCATTATTTGTAATAGGGAGAGATTAGAAACAATTGAAATTTTCATATTGGGGAATGATTAAATAAATTAAATATGTCTAAGGGATGGAATATTATGTAGCCGTTAAAATCATGTCTGAAAACATTTAATAACATAAAACGATGTTCAAGATATAGTGTTAGCTTTTTATTTTTTTTAAGATTTTTTATTTATTTGACAGAGAGAGCACAAACAGAGGGAACAGCAGAGGGAGAGGGAGAAGCAGGCCCCCCGCTGAGCAGGGGGCCCGATGCGGGGCCTGATCCCAGGACCCTGGGATCATGACCTGAGCTGAAGGCAGCTGCTTAAACAAATGAGCCACCCAGGCGCCCCAATGGTAGCTTTTTAAAGACAAGACACAGGGGCGCCTGGGTGGCTCAGTCATTAAGCGTCTGCCTTCGGCTCAGGTCATGATCCCAGGGTCCTGGGATCGAGCCCCGCATCAGGCTCCCTGCTGGGCGGAGAGCCTGCTTCTCCTTCTACCACTCCCCCTGCTTGTGTTCCCTCGCTTGCTGTCTCTCTCTCTGTCAAATAAATAAATAAAATCTTTAAAAAAATAAAAAATAAAGACAAGACACAAATAGTACAGTCCATTTTACTAAAACAAAGTGCATGTGGTATATTTATATAAAATAAAATGGAAAAAATATATCAAATATTAACAGTGGTTCTCCTTGAGGGACAGAGTCAACTATACTTGTATTTTATTTTTGACACTTTGTGTCTTTTCAAATGTCCAAAATGAGCACATATTAATTTTATACTTAGAAAGAAGAACACAGATGCTACCTCAGAAGAACAAAGACAATTGTTAAGTGCTTTGGACACATTAGGGTCTGCTTCCCACATACTCAGTGTTCCCAGATTCCTCATCTACCACAGAAAGAAGCGATTCATAACCCTGGCCTGAGCCTTCGCCTCTCGCCTTTGTACGTTTGTTTGCTTATTTCTGGAGGGTATATATCTCTTCTTGGATCATGCTTTTCTCACCCAGAACCTTTCCATCAGTCATGAAGGATACTAAGAAGAAACCTGCTTCTGGGGCACCTGGGTGGCTCGGTAAGTTCAGCATCCAACTCTTGATTTCAGCTCAGGTCATGATCTCATGGACCTAAGATCAAGCCCTACATTGGGCTTCTGGCTCAATGTGGAGTCCGCTTGTCCCTCTCCCTCCCCCCACTTGTTCTCTCTCTCTCTCTCTCTCTCTCTCTCTCTCTCAAATAAATAAATAAATAAATAAATAAATAAAATCTTTAAAAAAAGGAAAGAAATCTGCTTCCACATACCTCACTGTATTGGGTAGCCATTAGAATAGGTCAACAGTTCTCAATCCTGGTTGTACATGAGGATCACCCGGGGAATTTAAAATAAAATAAAACAAAGCCTGGATCCAGGGTGAGGCTTGGGTACCCATTTTTTTAAAGCTTCCAAAGTGATTATAATGTGCAGCCAGAGTCGAGAGCCACAGAGGTAAGTAAAGATGCAGAAAATGCTTCAGTAATGCTTCCTTCAGCTGAAATCAGTTGAGTAACAGGCAGGATGGACACTGACCCCACACTCGACCGGCCTTGGAGATACCCACCAGCTACCAGCTGTTCATTTGTTAAATGCTGTAGCCTAAGGATCATAAAGCACATCACCAACTTTCAGAGCCGTCATGTAAATGACCTCATGAGATAGGCAGACCCCAAAACAATGCTCAACATTCTTTTCCTTTCCTTCCAAACTGGCTTGTGTGAAGGCCACTGCTAAGATGTGACTGTGTTAGCTGGAGGCGTAACACATTAAACCATGGGCCATTCTTACACTGGCACCTGGAAAAGGACAGAGTGCTGAGAGAATGGGACAGAGGATGGGCAAGTTTATCGTTCTTCTGTTTTTAGATCAAATACTAAATGTGTTCAGCATGGAGCAGTTTTTCATTTCGTTTGTATAGTGAACAAAATCCTGACCTTCTTTCCCCCTGTGAAAATGATTTTGACAATTGTAGATTTGAGATATTTTTGTATCTGCTGCCGTCCCTGCCATGAGGTCAACCCAATAGTCACAGATTGAATTCCCTGGGAGCAGCTTCTGAGATGGAGATCAGCATGCTAAAGTTCCTCAGGGAGTATCTTCACTGCCAACAGTTGTGGAAGAAAAAGAAGGAAGCGGGTTTGGGCAGAAGGAGGAGCTGGGCTGTGGTGCTGTCCTAACAAGGCCTCCTCCTACCCCTCAGGGAGCTCTGAAGTTGGGATGGCCCTTTAGAGTTATCCCATCTGGGGTAAAGGGGTTGTGCCTTTATGCCCTGTAACAAGCGGTCACTGGATGCAGGCTGCTCTGGGTAGGGAGCTTGACTTGAAGCTAGGCAGCTTTCTTCAGCCAACAACCTTTCCAGAAGCTGAAGGAATAAGCCCTTCGGTGCTGAAGGGGTATCTGGTGGTACAGCACAGCATCCCTACACTCGCCTCTCCCACAATGGCTTCCTTGTTTAGCAAGAGTAGCCCAGTGACCAGTCCAGTAGGATTGAGCTGGTCATAGGTGGGGCCCGGTTCTTCATCCATAGTCACCTTGCTGCACCTCTACTGTCCTGCTCCTGCATTATCTTGGTTGAATGCAGATGACAATCCATCATTCGCCCGGTTACCTATGTGGTAACTCCCAGTCTTTAAAACGAGGAAGAAGGGGCACCTGGGTGACTCAGTCAGTTAAGCATCTGCCTTCGGCTCAGGTCATGATCCCAGGGTCCTGGGATTGAGCCCCACATCAGGTTCCCTGCTCAGCGGGGGGTCTGCTTCTCTCTCTCCCTTTCCCTCTCCTTCTCCCTATCACTCGTTCTCTCTCTCTCTCTCTAATAAATAAAATCTTTTTAAAAAATAAAATAAAATGAGGAAGAAAATGAAGGTGGACAGCAACAGTGGTCTGGAATCAAGATGAGAGAATTTGCTGCTCAAACGGAAGTAGCTTTCCGTTGGGCATGCTAAAGCTCACACAGAGTGGAGGACAATTCTAAAGCTGCTAAAACAGCAGGCTTATTTTTACAAAGCCAGGGCTTTGTTAAGCACCTCACTTCCTACAGCACCAACGCCTGCCTTGGCTCTGCCTCCAGAGACAAACTTTTCTCTCCCCCCCCCCCCAAACTCGTTATTTATTTTCTTCGGGCAGCTGCAACGGGGAACAGTCAAACCATAATAAATTAGGTACAAAAACAAATAAGAGCTTGGGGGGGTTACTCATGGATATGTACTAAATTGAGGTGATCATGGCCGCCAGGGCTGTCAAGTACGCAGCCACGTGCTCCGGCAGCCACCCGGAGACTCTGCAAGTGGAAGACCCCGCCCTCTGAAGCCACAGTGCTGACTTATAAGCAAGGCTCATCGCCCAGGAGGCCCCAGACGCCAGCTCATTAAAAAATCAGGGGCTTTCTCAATTTTTGAATAGGTTAGACACTCATATGATTCAAAGACCAAAAGTACACAAAGATCTATAAAATCGGTGTTTATTAAGAGGCCGCTCATTGGTGGCCGCGGACAGAACACAGAGCTGCGCTCACCTGTCACCTGTGTCTTCCAGGAGCTTACGCTTGGAGAGGCCAGCATGAGTCATATTTTTTCATCTTTATTGTTTTTGTACTTACAGAAGATAATACCTGCTTCTCGTAAAATAGTCCAACATTCCATAAATAAGGGGTGGTGCAAGTAGAAGTTCTTGGTAATTTACCTAAACCTCAGAGATAACCACTACCAACTCCTTTGCATTCTTTCGACACATAAACAAACAGGTGGGGCTTTTCTTTACAAAAATAGAATTATAGTGTAAGTGCTATTCTCAGCTTCTTTTCTCCGTAAGATTTTGGCAGAAGTCCTTTCTTCTATTATCTAGAGATTGGGCCATCTTTTTTACAGCAGCATAGCATTCCAAGTGTCTCTACTAGAATTTATTTATCCAGTTTTATTTGGAATTTTTAAACGCCTGTCATATAGTTCTTCCAACCAGCTTCTTTATTGCTTGGAACTGATTTCCCTTGCATTTAAGTCTACTCGTCTCTGGAGAAATGAATGAGAGGTCATTTAGGGAAGCTTTATGGGGGAGGAGAGTCATCCACAAAGGTCTATAGGTAGCAGAAAAAGAGACACATCAGGTATAGTTGCCTTGAGCAGGTAACAATGAGAGTACTAGATTATTGTGCAAAACCATCTTCCAGATTTGAGCGAATATAAAAATGGGGGAGAAGTACAGACTGGTACGGGGTGAGCGATTAAAGAAAGGGAGACAGAAGCAGGTTGGAATGGAACAAATTTTGATACGTGGATAGTAAGTCGTTACATAGCAAAGCTTTTATGGAAGGAACCGACATGCTTTAGTTGAATCCAAGCGTGCTTTAGGTGAATCCAAGCGTGGTGTCAATTAACAGCATAATGTGGCGATTTAAAAATATTAGCAGTCCTGGGGCACCTGGCTGGCTCAGTCGGTTGAGCATCTGCCTTCAGCTCACGTCATGATCGCAGGGTCCTGGGATCGAGTCCCACATCGGGCTCCCTGCTCAGCGGGGAGCCTGCTTCTCCCTCTCCCACTCCCCCTGCTTGTGCTCTCTGGCTGCTCTCTCTCTCAAATAAATAAATAAAATCCTTAAAAAATCTTTTTAAATAAATAAATAAAAATATTAGCAACCCTAGGCTGCCAAAATAACAGCCCAAATCAAAGCAGGCAATAATCCCATTGTCATCCGCACTGGTCAGATCACATCTGATTTATCCAGGTCAATAAAATATTGACAAATATCCATAAGAGAGAGACAGAACAGTGAAGGAAATTATCATCATGTTATAAAAGTAACTGTTGTAGTATTGGGACATCTTTAGTCTGAAGAAAAGAAAAATAAGGGGAGATATGTTAACTGTCATTAAAAAATGTGGACTGTCATACAGAAAAGAGATTAAACTTGCCCGTCACCCCAAGTGGTGGAATAGGACTAGCAAATAGAAATGATAAGAATGTAGATTTTGATGGGGCGGCTGAGTGGCTCAGTCGTTTAAGCATCTGCCTTCGGCTCAGGTCATGATCCTGGGGTCTTGGGATCAAGTCCCGCATCGGGCTCCTAGCTTAGCAGGGAGCCTGCTTCTCCCTCTCCTCTCTGCTCGTGTTCTCTCTTGCTCTCTCTCTCTCTCTCTCTCAAATAGATAAAATCATTTTCAAAAAAAGTAGATTTTGACTCAATACACAAAAAAAACTTGTCTTTTGTTAAAGGGTCTTTTAAACATATCAGAGCCTCCCCGATGTCATTTCCTTTCCATTATTATTCAGCCAATAATACATTCTTCATAAATAGTACAGAAGTAAAATTCAAACTAGTCCTTGCTGAATTTCATAAATTCTTAATTAGTAGGATTCAAAATAATGAGACCTTATTGTACACTGCTTAAGAAAGGTTTTCAAATACTTTAATCTCCTTCTTCCTGTTTATTTCTTAATCCCGTGCTTTGGCCCACCGTGTGCCCTCAACTCCCACTGAAGCAGAGAGCACACAGAAAATCCACACGAAAATGTAAATCTGAGAAATAAATATGCGTGGTTGGTTTAAAAAGAGTAAGAATTAACATTTAAAGCAATGGTAATTTACTCTGATCTGTAATTTTGAGCTCCTATGCTGAAATTGCTCATTTGGAAATTACCAAGTGCTTGGGTCTCATTTGTGATCTTCTTCCTGCATACACCCAGCACACAAAGGAGTCATAACGGCCGGCTGAGTCACTGCTGCCATCTCCCTGACACGTGCTCTCTAAATGTCAATACATTTTCTATAGTGCAGTGATGAAGATTCCCAACCATAGCTTGCTTACACTACAGGACGGGTCCTGGAATGTGTTCAAAGGGCACCGCGATCTTCCTCCGTCCTCTACTGCTCCAGTGGCCAAACGGTCATGCCACAGATCATTCTGGCTTTGCAAATCATTCCCATTACCCATTTCCATTAGTTATTGCCTAAATATAAATGGAAAACAATTTAAATTTATGGGAAGAAGGGAGCTGCTTTTGACTGGATCCCAATAAAATGATGTCCGTACTTGATGAAATTATACTCAGATTACGGATTCCCACCAGAAGCAAAAATATAGACATGATATAATATTAGAGACGTAAGTACTTGAAAAGACCAGTACATAGAAAACCCTGTACTATTCTGTGGCTCATACTTTAAGATATACTGCTCTTCCCAACTTCTCAAACCCCACCTCCAAAAGGGTTACGCAGAACTCAAGTATCACATCTTTTCCATCTTTCCCATTCAGCATAGATCCAGGGCGTTAGTAGCTAATAGTTGTCAGATGTAAATTAACTAAAAAGGAACCAAGAATCCCTGGTAAATTTAATTTTAAAAGGGGAAGAACTGAGGAAGACTTAACATGATTGAACTTTTTCATAATGATGGGATCAAAGGACCAGTATGATATCTTTGTTAGAAACTGTCTTTGTCAGGTTTTCTTAGTTCTTTTACTTGGGAGACGTAATTTATCTTGTTGGGTAGTCATATCCATGTAAGAATCACTCATGTTATAAGGTTCTATCTCTACTGACACTATGTCTCGTTCCAAAGAATGTTTAGTGGAAGATGAAAGACGTGAGCTCCAATAGGAAACACTGAGGCCAGAAACAAGGAAAAAGCTTTGGCATTCATTCCATAGATGTTTTGATAATGCACGTCAATCAAAACGGTTAGGTACTATAATTCAGCTGTGATTGCTTGCGTCTGGGCTTTATTAAACACCCAGCCAGCCTGGTTTGTAGAATCTTCCTTTAAAGCAAGATAGAGGGCGCCTGGGTGGCTCGGTCGGTTAAGCGTCTGCCTTGGGCTCAGGTCATGATTCCAGGGTCCTGGGATCGAGCCCCGCATCGGGCTCCCTGCTCAGTGGGAAGTCTGCTTCTCCCTCTCCCTCTGCCCCTCCTCCCTTTCTCAAATAAATAAATAAAATAAATAAAATCTTAAAAAAATTAAAGATAGAGATGATGACTATCTGGATGGTTAAGTCTGGGGTCATGAGTAAGCCTGCTTTCCACAGTGGATAAGATTCAAAGGGACCCAACAGACTGTAATAAAAATGCAGTAGAACCTTTAATACCTACAGGAAGAGTTTAAAAAGAAAAACCTCATCGTCGCTGTTCTTCCTTCTTCCAGGATTTTCCATTCTCCAAGCAATTATGGAAGCAGCAGTGCAAAACAACTGGCAAGTGACAGCCAGGTCTGTGGGAAACATAAAAGACGTCCAAGAATTCCGACGCATCATTGAAGAAATGGACAGGAGGCAGGAAAAGCGATACCTGATTGACTGCGAAGTCGAAAGGATTAACACAATTTTGGAACAGGTACGTTTGAGATTTATTCCAGCCCCAGCCAACACGTTAAATCATCAACCTCAGGCAGCTCCCATATCTGCTAATAAATTAAGTAGCCAACAGACTAGATGGGCCAACAGTTTTTGAGAGTCTCTCTAATCTTTTTTCTTCCCCAGTGGCTGCAGGAAAAAAAAAAAGAAAAGAAAACACAATCTAAGCTGTTGAAAATTGCATACCATGATTAATCTGGAAGTCTCTGCAATTTAATGCTACCTATCAGATAAACACACCCTTCCCCACCTCCGTTTCATAGATCACTGATTGCTTCAAAGTAATCCCCTTCTTTTTCCATACCTTTCTCCCAGCACCGACCAGACAAGGGATGAGGCAGGGCAGAAGGGAAGGGTTTTGTGTCAGGGGCGTACTTGCAGAGTGTCAAGGCAATCTTCCCTAGGTTCGAATTTGTGGATATTTTTGCAGAACAGCCCTCCGGTTCCAGAGAGAGACAGAGAGAATGTGTATACGTAATTTAGACCCTTTCGTAAGTACAATGGCATACAAGGAAAAAAAGTGTTTATGGCTTTTAAAATGTGAACAAATTGAAAAAGAATTAGACTGGAGGAAAAATACAATTCAATGGGCCCAAATGTATTCGTTCCTAAGCTCGGATATTTAAATTTAAGACTAAAAAATATTAGAAGAAATGTTTCACCCTAAGCCAGATGGATACTCTGTTTGGAGTAAAGAGTCAAATTGAAATGCAGTGAAAGTTTATTATTTTCCTTAGAAATCTCAATTTTCCAGTTAATAACAGAGTGCCTATGCTGCCATAAACAAAACTGTAGGGGAAACATTTCCATTCTAATTCGATCCCAGCGTACCTGGGGGCCAAAACAGCTTTGGAGATTGAAATTATAGTGAGCAGCCATTGCCTGGGAGAGCTGTTTTTATAGCAAATTAAATATTAACAATTTGTCAGATATACCCCCATAAGAAGGGAATGCAAAAAAAAAAAAAAATAGGGAAGAGGAGGGGAGAAGGGAGGGACAAAAAAAGAGAGGAAGGAAGAGAGAAATCGCTGAGCCTGCATCGTGGAGATACAAAGCAGTCCCCTTGCTGAGAAAGGCATCACCTCTAGAGAATCACATCTCACAGGAAATCTAGAGCATAGCCTGTGGCTAAATCAAATTTCCCAACTAACATTCTCTTGAACTACCCAAATGATTCACCCCTCCCTTCTAAAAAAAAAAAAAAAAAAAAAAAAACCTTTGATTTTCTTAGATCCTGAAAGTGAAGAATCAGGTCAGTGATTCTGGTGTATGTACTACATGCCCTCTAAAATTGTATACCAAAATAGCCTTTTAGTGGGTGACCTACTTAATAGCCTAAAGTGCAGGAACGTCCTCCTTGTTGTACTTTGTTTTCCTTCTTCTGTCATCAGGAACTTTGGCTTCTTGAATATGTCACATTTGGTTAAGTCGTCTGGGTTTTATAGGGTCTTACACTGGAGGCTGGGATTTGTCAGCATAATGTAATAGAAAACGCAGTGGGTAGAGCTCTGAATTTTATGTAGCTACGGGGTCTTGGGCAATTAAAATACCTATGCTTCAGTTTTCTCATCTACATCATGGGGAAAATAAAACTTGCTCTATCTCACATGGTTGGTATAATTGCTCCGAGAGACATAAACTGCTATAGAAAAAAAAATAGCCATTATTACCTAACGCTTTCAGGAAAACTAAACTAACATTATTCAAAAGCCCCATTCTCTCTTTTCATGTATCACTTTCTATCTTCCTTTCTTCTATATGTACATTCACAGTATCCCTCAAAATACATACAATTTTTCATTTTTTTAATTTTATTTATTTATTTGACAGAGAGAGACATAGTGAGAGCAGGAACACAAGCAGTGGGAGTGGGAGAGGGAGAAGCAGGCTTCCCGCGGAGTGGGCAGCCCGATGTGGGACTTGATCCCAGGACCCTGGGATCATGACCTGAGCCGAAGGCAGACACTTAACAACTGAGCCACCCAGGTGCCCCTACATACAATTTTTCAGGGAACATTGTTCAAAGAAAAATTTTAGCAACATCCAGGTAAGGCTAAAGAGTTCATTTCACTTATTTTTTTCCCTCTTTCAAAGAATTGTTATAGAACTACCAACTCATGACTGTTTACTCTGCCATTTAAGGAATTTCTCCTAGCCCATAAGTACTATGAGGTAGGGGCCACGTTTGTCTTGTTCACGGTTATATCTCCAGTGTCCAACAGAGTACCTGGCACGTAGTGTTCGACGGATGGGTGGATGAATGGATGGACGGATGAATGAATGAATATTGAACCAGCACATTTTCAGTAAGTTTTGCTGTGATTTTGCAATGCTTCCATGGAGAGGCAAAAAAGTGCCTGCAGCCACATGATAAGATTATTAAAGCACACATTTTCTAAAGGTTTAAGATGGTGGCTCTCTGCTCAAACCTATTCTGATGATATCATGAATTTGCCATAATTTATTTTTTATATAAAAATAGATTTCTCATTAAACGAATTATTTAAATTAAGCAACAAATTCAACATGCTGTTTCTTTAGAGGAAACATTTGAAAAAAATGAATTGAATGCTAAGATACAGAGATGTCACTTTTCCCGTTGGTTCCTAACCATTCTTTTGACAAATTTATCCTAATTCACTATACAGATCCTGGTTAGAATGATGGCATTTATAATTCAAACAGTATCATGTTCTTATAAAAGATGCCCCTATCCTCCAAAGGTGTTTTCAACTTTGATTGAGTTTTTTTCATAAAAAGAAACCTCTATAGTCTCCCACAAAATGATACTTCATGCCACTGTCTGGGGTAGAAGAGCCTGTTACACCATTATAACGCTATTCCCTGAAGATTTGATTTTGGCATAAAGTTCATATTGTACTCTATATCCCATGGGTGTGAATGAAAAGACATCAATATGGTGCAATTTTTAAAATATAAACAGGTCTTCATTACAGTGTTATATAGCATAACCTCCCCATTTCCTGATATAGGTTCTAATTTCCCTGCAAATGTTCAAACACTTAGAGGGTAAATACGAATTCTTCTAACATCTCTCTCCAAAGCTCTTTTTTGAACTCTTTCCAACTCTCGGACTAGAGCAGAAAAAAAAGACTGAAAGGAGGTACTAATATCTCTCTTTAACAGTTCAATGCTAAGGAAAGCATTCCCAAACTTACAGCTCTAAGAATTAACATAGAAAAAAGAGTGAGACAGATGACAGAAACCATGAAAGATGGTCAGGTTCACAGAGAATATTTAGAAACTGTAGATTTTTAATCTAAAAATGAAGAGCACTTTGTATAGGAAGATTTAGGTGTACTAGGCTGAATGAACCACTGACCCGACCTGATACAGCATTCCTATTACTGTATTCTGTTCATGAGGCCCTCCCATTGGTGGACAGCTGCCTTCATGCAATGACCAATCTAAACATTCACTTTTGAAAAGGTTGCCACTCGTGGACTTACCTATTCATGACAGAATAGATCCTCCATCCCCGTAGCATATATCTGTGGACTGCTTTTGAAAGTCAGGCCCCATAACGTGATATGGCTCTGTTGGACATTTAAAATTTATTTGGAGAGGCAGCAGAGCGTAGTTTCAGAACCTGGACTTTGGAGCCAGTCGGTGTGGATTCTGTCACTAGCTGTGTGACCTGGGGCAAGTTACTCAACTCTCTGTGCCCCCGTTTCCTGGTTGTAAAATGGGGATGGTAACTGTCCGTCAATGACCTAATATAGGCAAAGCTTTTAGAAGATGTCTGACACATAGTGTTTGGGTAGTGCTTTGGTGCTAAATGACGTGTTTTCGCATACATTATCTCATTTGAGCCTCACTATGGGTTTATCCCAAATTAACAGATGATTAAATGGACACTTAGAGACACTCCGATGATTTGTCCAAATGTGGTGCTCCGCTCAATCTTAGTAAGTGGCAAAGCAGGGACAAACTCAGGTCTTCTGACTCCTAGTCCAGCGCTCTTGCCCCTACACTGACCCACCTTCCTTAATTTCGAAGTAATTTATTAGATATTTAGTGAAAGCCAAATCCTAGATTAGGCTTGCTCATCAGATTATGTTGTAAAACACTTGCAAAGCAATTGGAGAAGATCCAGAGAAGAGCAGCAAAAAATGATTAAAGCATTAGAAAACGGGCCCTATGAGGAAAGACTACATGGGGTTGGGGTTGTTTAGGCTGGTGAAAGAGAACCAAGAGGCAGTTTTATCACCATCCTCAAGTATAAAGAGGTATCATAACGAAGGCACTGGCCAACCCACTCTGCCTGCCTGAGGACGGGACCGGAGCAAATGAGCCTAACTAGGACTAGAGAGTAGGCATTTGAAAGGACTCATTACAAGGGGAGAGGAAACTGGAAGAAAGTAAAAGGTCACCAGTTGAGGCTATGTGGAGGTGAGGCCATTCCGGAGTAGTGAAAAGTTAAATCTAGAATAGTTTTAAGACTGTTTTCAAGAATAGACAAATATTCTGAGTTAATCCTGTTTGTTGACAAGTAAATATCCTTATAGAAGATTTATTTTAATGAACAGATAAGGGTATTTCTTAAGTTGCCTCTCCATTGGATATCTAAAAGCTTGTCTCTTTAAAGACATCTAAACATCTCCCTTCGGGCTTTACCGTGTTTTTATTTTTTTCACAGATAATTCAAAGGGAAATCTCAGCATAGCCCCTGTTTGAATTATGGCATATGCAAACTTGGTGGGGCCCAAACCAACATGTGGCAATGTGCTACTCTCAGGAAAAATACAGAATATATGATTTCCCCTGGAAATATTTCAGGCTAAAATCACCTCATTGTGGATGATGTGAAAGGAACACTTCTTAAGGACAGAATCCTGAAGCAGGTCAATCCTTCAGGCTCCTTTCATTTGAGAACTCTTGTCACTTCAAAGACAGTCATTTTAAGAATGAAACATCCAAGTTAGTAAGTCAGGTCTCTAAAGGTAACAATTTAAGCAAGATGAACACTATTAGGGGCCCTTCTAAAGTATGAGGCTATCATACAAAAGAGACAGTGCTCACTCCAAAGTGTGTGTAGCAATTGGGGTCACTAGAGCACTGTTGCCAATGGCTAGACCTAGATCAAGTGAATTAAAAATGTTATGTAGGCTTATGCCTGCTCCTGGCCTCACTCTCCACTCAACACAGAGTGGTACCATCCAGTTCCTCCCCTCTGTTTGCTCCCCCTTTGCTCTAGCCCTTACTTTCAACGTTCCTTATAGAACATTTAGCTGACTTACCAGTCCATGAGACAGGTTGTGTTAGCATCCCTTCTTCTTGGAAGATTTTGTTTGTGGTACAGTTGAATAAACACCAGCCTGGGAATCAAAGAGACATGACTTCAAATCTTAGCTCTATTACTTCTCTTTTGCATGACTTTGAAAAAGTGACTTAATTTCTTTGAGGCTCAACTTTCTCATCTTGAAAGACCATTCCACTCCCTTCCTTTCATGTGATGCTCGTGTGCTGTGAGGATCACGCAAGATCTGTGGAGAGCACCTGGCACAGTGTTTGGCACCCAGTAGGCACTCAGGAACCAGTAACCGTAGCTATTTGTCCATGAGGGGGAAGTTTTTGTGCTTGTGAAAATTAGTTATTGAGGGACTGTTGCTCCAGAACAGTGTCTTTGTGGATTTTCCAAGATATCAGTTCAATCTAAGGTCTTCACATAAGAGCAGGGTTTAAGACCTGAACTAGCCTCAGGTTTCACTAATATGAGTTTAGCATGTTAGGCGACCTCCCTATTTTTCTCTCCAATGTAACACTGGGTCACACACAGTGATTGATAAGCTCAAGGACTATCTGAGAATTAACTAGATTTTTCAGCATCAATTAAAATAATTAAAAGCATTAAAACCTTGAGCCATCTATGACAACTGGGCATTTTTAATAACAAATAGGTATTAGATGGTTACAAAGTTCCAGATACCACTTTAATCAATGCATGTGGTTATGTGTGTTTATATATCTCCTGTGAATTAATCCCCGTGTTAGCCCTATAAGGTAGATGGGAATAGTATCTCCATTTTATAGATGCGGAAACTGAGACATAGAAGTCATACAGCTAATGACTGGTGGAGCCAGAATTTGAATCCAGGGGGTCTGACTCCAAATGCTGTGACTCACTGCACTCATCAGCCTTGGGTCTGACTGAGGTTTGCAAGCAGAGTAGGTTCAACCCGAGGTTATAAGAGATAAGCATCCTGATGAGGCCTAGAACAGCTTTGTTTACAACAAGCGTTGATAAACAACAAGCATTTCACAGATATTTTCTCCACTTGACGAGGATCCATATTCCATTAACACAAGGAATTGAAAATATGCTCCTTAAACCCACCCTTTGGTGAAAAGCTCATTTATGATGAACAAGTTCATTTACTTATGGCACCAAAACAATCTTCTGCAATGGGCCCCACAAGGGTAGGAATAAATTGTGAGAGGTACTTTATCAGAGTGATATATAAGTACAACTAGCATTCTTATCTGTGTGCAGTTCTTCTCAGGTAAAGAACCACAATCTCCATTCTCTTACCCCCAACTGCTCTAGATGTTGCCCATTTCCTCATTCTCTTGCTAGTTACCTGAATGTAACTGAAAAAGTCTGGAAGGCACAACTCCTCTTCCCTTCATTAACCCCTAGAAAACCAAGCATAAAATAGGACTCATTCTGGGAAAGCACAAATGCCCACAGGATAAGTGTTTGGGGTGGGTGTTGAGCTTTTCTGGACTGCTAGATTTGAGCAGCAGGCCTCCAAGGGGCACGTTCCTCACACCCACCCAATATCACCCTTAAACCCAGGTGAGAGGAGCCACTGCCTTGAGCTCCATGCTTTAGAGGGCTCCTCATACTGCAAACACTAAAACACAGAGATGGGTTTTTTTGCCTTTCTGGTCTTGAGAGTTTTTGAACAGTTAGCAGCTGGTTGAACATCAGGGGAACAAGGAAGTGGGACACATAAGCCAAACTGGGCTCCCCAGATCAGAGCCCAAGGGCACATGGGATTAAGGGGGAGTGGGGCAAGGGCAGGGGCAGTGAAGGAGAAACTGACAACTTATGCCATAGGAAACAAGAGAAAAATGACTAATTTTGTTTACAATTGGCCGCCCCAGATCAGCCTAAGTGAAGAAACTTGGCAGATGGGTTTCTGCAGATAACTGTGCTCCCTCCCTCTGTACTACTTGAATAATGTGGTTTTGGAAGACATGTAGAATTGCTTGGCAACTCCAAGTCAGAAAAGTGAGCCTTGGGGCTGGCCACCTGCTGTCCTTGGCTTCTTGGAGAACTTGACAGCTCTACCCCATCCTGGCTTCAGGTGGGTCCAAGTCACCAGGCAGGAGTTCTGGGCCCCTGGGGCTCAGCTTCCACCCCACCCTGCCTTGCCCCAGCCGCGTGTGGGGACCTCACAGGCCTGGGAGAGAGCCTGAGTCTTTGAGCATCCTGATCTAGTTCAAGGGCATGGCCTGCAGAGCTTTGGGCATGTGAAAGGATTTCAATCTAAAATGGAACTAGAGGATCTGAAATGGAGACTCTCATGCATGCGCCTTCAGGAAAATGAAACTTCAGAACTGAGAGGACTGATTTCCCATAAATGCCTGACTTCATGGAAAACCAGAACCTCTCTCCTGACCAATGAACATCCATCAAGAATTTCTGTTCATCCTCAAGCCAGTGAACTTATTGCTGGGATGCTGACCAGACTTCCCCACTCTTTGCATTCCTTGCCCAGAAATACTGCCCACCCCACACCCTAGACAGACTCGCCTGGAGCTTGCTACAGTTTGCATTTCCTGGAATTGCACTTCCTCTGCTATTCCTGCACAAACTAAATTTCTGGTCATTCGAGCTCGCCTCAGTTTACCTCTTTATTTGGGTTGACAGGTAGATACACGGGCAGGCCAAGGCATACCTTGTTTTTGGACATTTTAACATTTAAACATAGGGTATGTGGTATGTGGTCCTCCATTTGTATTCCTGCCCTGGTTTCCAGAAACGTTAGGGGTGAGCCTGCTCCTATTCACCTCTATCTTTAATACCTAAAAACCTAACTGCCCCTGTCAAAATGTCCAGTTTATTCCCGAAGAGTAGGTTTTTCTGAACACTCTAGGCTCATTCCGTGTAAATGTAGCTCTCCCAGTCACCTATCATGGTATTTGTTTGGTGAGGCAGGTTAGGGAGGGTGCTTTTTCACAGTAATAGCATCCCTTCCTCACTAGCTTAGATGCTATGGAAAGTTAATCAAGTATCTGGCAGAACTGGGATAGAGAGTGATATGCCCATCACTCTTGGAAGATTTTTATCCTACTTTTATCTCTCAGGGGTGGGTATAGGCTACTCCAGAGAATCTTTCTGATACTCTCATATCTTTCGCTTTATTCCATAGGTATTCCTTTTTACCCTATCCAAAGTCCAAAGGAGAAGATGGTCAGGGGACACAGTTAGGATAAATTATGGGTCTGGAGGGGCCATGATAGGGAAATAAATTACTCAATTTTCTCCTCCTTTCCATGCCCACTGCCACAACACACCCTCAAGCACTATGGTCAGTTCCTTTCTTTTTTTTTTTTAAGATTTTATTTATTTATTTTGAGAGAAAGGGGGAGAGCATGAGTGGGGGGAGGGGCAGAGGCAGAGAGAGAGAAAGAATCTCAAGCAGACTTCGTGCTGAGCACGGAGCCTGATGCGGGGCTCCATCTCACAACCGGGAGATCATGACCTGAGCCGAAATCAAGAGTCGGATGCTTAACCAACTGAGCCACCCAGGTGCCCCTGGTCAATTCCTTTTCAACACTAGAATTTGTCTAAGAAAGATTCTCTATGCTTAGAATTCCATAGTTCTTCTAGAGACCTGCTTTCAGAGGCATCGTTACAAGCTGAAAGCTAAACATTCTTCTACCCCCACGTGGTAGTGGTTCTATACTTCACACTTAGGTCTATGTCCTCCATGACATTCAGATTATATGATGGGCTGGTACTAGATAGGAGATAGTACAGCGACACTGGAGACCCCTTGAACCAAAGCAAGGTGCTATTTATTTACCAGCTTGTGTCTACAGGTGGACTAAATGAGAAGTCTTTCAGAATCTTTAAACAAAAAGACACATTAAGAGATTTGGCTGGTGTTATTTACCTGGATTTCTAAGGGTGATCTGAGGCCATACCCCCATGATAGAGATGATAGAGAAACAAGGGCCACACAGAATGGGATCTCTTGGAATGGATAAATAATTGCTTCCCTATCTAAGAAATCACTGAGTAATTATGAGATAACGCAGGAAGAAGAAGGAAGGCAAAGGGATCAGACCTCTGGAACAGGCATTGTAATTTACAGGGAACACTTCCAAGACAAGGGCCAATCAACTGTTCTGAGGCTAACCTCACACAAGGGCTTATATTAGAGTACTATCCTAGGCACTACTGGAAGAAACAAAAGTTCTCTTTCTTTCCTTTTTAAAATTTGTAACAGCCCCTAGCAATGTAAATCAAATGAGAGAGCAGCATATCTCAACAAATGTAAACTAATATAATAAAGACAAAGTACATATGTGCTGGTAGAATAAAAGGAATTAGAAAAGCCCCACAGCTGATTTTTGCATATGAGTTTATTCATCATAGAATGTAAAGTCAAAGTGTTTCCAAGACCTTTGCTTCTCTATCCTCTTCCCCCAGGAACATGGTAAGGCCCTTATATAAAAAAGGAGACCCCGTTCCTCTTTGCTTTTCCCTGCTCCGCAATCTCCTAACGGTCATACTTCCAGACCTACATGTAATACATAGCCAAGCACACCCATTGGCCTTCCTTCATTTCTTACCGTATCTTACGAGATGTTCCCTTTCTTTTCCCACCTCCAACCATTCCAGTTTTCTCCCTGAAATGAAATTGGCTGCCTCATACATCCTTTTCAGGGACCTTTCTCATTACTTCACCAATCATGATGGCCCGTGGTCTCTATTTCTTACCTTATTGACAGGGTGATTTAAAGCTATTACTCAACATATATTGGACTACCCTAATAAATATTTTGAAGCAAAAGTGCACCACAAAATTGCAAAACAGTGTCCCAGAAAGCAGAACCTATGGTTGGATTTCTTAAAATGCTCACTGCTGACATTGTTTCTCTTAAATCCAGCCTAACATCCGGCCTCCCAGGCCCTACGTGAATGGGCAGAGCCACACACTTTTACTTGCAGTAAAAGGCTTCTGCATGTTAGGTGATTTCAACACTCACTGGCAGCCTTAAACAAACTTGTTCCCTAAAATGCAAAGATATTTATCCTAAGAGTTAGTAGCAGACACCAGTGTTCTATATTTAGAGATTTTGTCTTCGGCTTATTAAAAAAGATGGTCTGATTCTCTGGTCATACTTCACACTAGACTGGCTAGACTGACTTTGTGACTATTTAGAAACAAATCCCCTCTGGGAAAATAAAGACAAGAAACTCATTCAAGATCATTACTTTGAAACAGCAAGACACTTGTTTATTTCAGATGATAGAAGCTTTGGTCTCAAAAAGGAACAGCTCTTGCTCAACCAACAGTTCCCTCCCCTTATTTTAAAAAACTGTGGTACCTAATTATTTGCTTGATTATTTCCTATGAGGTTTGGGGGTTTTATTTAAAAAAATCAACACAATTTCAAATTAGTTTTCATTAGGGAACCTCGTGACAGTCCTTGGGATTACTGGAGGCATCTTGGAGTTTTTATAAAGCAGAGGACAGAGGCCTGGAGACAGACCTGGGTTCTAGCCCCAGGCTGTAGGACTCCCAACAAGTCACTTAATCCCTCTGTGCCTCCATTTCCTAAACTGTATAATGACTGTGTTCTATATGATGGTCCCTTCCAGTTCCAACAGGCTGTGATTCCCAGAGCTGTGAAAAACAAGGTAGGCAATTCGAGAAATATTGAGTCCCAACCTATGTTACCATACGTGGTTCTAGACATGGGCAGGGGGGAGGCCATGTCTTTCATGCTATGGTAGTAGGGGTGATAAGGCAATACAATCGTTCTGGAAGGCAGAGTATAAGTATCTAAAACTGTGTAAGTCAACTTTCCTGCTTCCTCAGATTGCCAGGCTGGTGACCCTCACGGAATGTTTCTTTGCTAACTGTGAATCTTGCAAGCCTCAATATCAGTGAGCTTCACTTAGCCTTGGAGACACAGATGGAGGGGGGAATTGAGATGCTGTGCTCCAAGGCCAGGACACAGCCTGGAAATTTATCATTTACCTCTCTCCTTAGAGTACAGAATAACAAATGTCCCCCATTAACAGGATTTTCTGGTTGATGAAAGCTGTGCACATATGTATATGGAAATATCACATCAGTCCTTATAATATCTGGAAAATGACTGGGGGAAATTCCTATCAGGAATTTCTGGTAGTTGGCTTCTGATTAACTGTGGTTTGTTTGTTCATCACAAGCCTATCATAAGTTCCCCATTATATCCTTATCCACTGTCATACTCCTGCTCAGGCGCCCTTCACACATAGCAATGTAGAATAGATTGCAGTAAAGATTTATTCAATCAAAAGACCTTCTCTCCCATCTAGTAATACCAATATTCTAGGATTAAGGCTGGTACCTTATTCCAAAATTCTAAAGATACGAACCAATTCAAATGCAAAAATAAAACTAATACAAATATCTTCCTTTGTTTTGAGTTGATCCCATCACTTTATCAAGTGAGACTGCAGGTCTTTAAAAAAAAAAAAATAGAAAGGAAACATTGACCATGCATAGCTGTTTCATCCCTCCACAGGCAATGAGTACATTTTCAGTTAGCATGGGAGGAAAATACCCTGATAACCTGTTCCTTTGTATGGCTTACATTGTGAATGTGCCAGGTAAGGCTTTACAGGCACTGAGAGGTTGACTAAGTCCTATGCGTCAGAATAACTGCCTTGTAAACATTAATGAATTTTTTAGAATCATCATCTTGCCTTATTAGGAAATTTCCCCAGATTAAGAGCAACAAAAATGTAGCAATTAGAAGGTTCATCACACAGCTGCATGATTACAGCAGCCTTGTCCTAGATTCTAACAGATGCTGTAACAAACAGTTTCATAAGGGCTGGAAGAGCCACAGTTTACGACAGCAATGCAAAAGCTAATTATTGCTCCCATTGCCACAGGACCCTTATGTTTAAAATAATTTAGATTTCTGGGATTTCCCACAGAGAGACACCAAGCAAAATAAGTGCAGTGATAAAAAATAAAATAAAAGATGCAAACTCACGTTCTTTACTGCCCTAACACTGAAGGCCAATGGCAATTAATTGATCCGTGCCAAGGTCTGGACTTTGATGAGACAGAGTGTGGGAAAGAGCCCTTGGTCAGTTTGTTACCAACCACCCCACTGGCCGTTCCGATCAAATCTCATGTCTGTTGGGGCAACCTTCCCTCAGTCCACATCTGTCTCTGCCCAGAGGTTATAACAAAGTGCCAAGTAAGGGGCACCATTCAACAGGCCAGGACCAGGGCTTGGGGAGATTGGTGATGATTACTGTCATGTCACCAGAAGGTGGAGGTAAGTGGAAGAAAGAAGTAGCCAGGCACCACTCTTCTCTCTCCAACCTTTTAAGATGAATGTAGCTACCAAAGAGCCTCCCAAATACACATGAGTCCCCAACACCCTACTTGGGAAAAGAATAGCAGTTGACAAATATCTTCTGAAGTAATCCAGCGCTAGGCCAAAGACCCAAATGCTGGCTGAGCTCTATCTCAAGATCACCGTGTGACCTTGTACAGCCACCTCACCTTTCATCATCTTAGCGACTTCAGCCATAAAATATAAGAAGCCTTCCCTGCCTGACTAGGATGACGTTAAGATGAATCAGACAATTTCTCTAAAGTATTCTAAGATCCTCAGAGAGGGCAAGTCTACACATATCAAGCATAGCAAGCATTATAATTAGAGTCACTGTACCTCATTTCTTAAGGAGGAGAAAATGAACAAGGAAAGGAACGTGTGGTCCCTGAGCCTGAGAACTCAAAAAGCATTTAAGCTGCTTCTCTAATCTGAGGCGGGTCTCAAGAGAGGGAGACTGAAGTGAGGGAGTCACCTTAAACATCTAGATTTGTGAGTGCTACCAAGGGCGTGCCAGGGGCTTTGATTATGGTTTTGTGGACCAAATAGGTCTGTCCTAAACATGGGTATTGTACTCAAACTTCCATGGTTTCACTTCGATTGTTTTCATGCCTTTAATTGCCCCAACAGTGGGAAATTCTAGCTCTAGGTGTAAGTGGATCATTATTGGGGACAGGGGCAGGAAGGGTGCCATCTCTTTCAAAGTTCAGCATTGCCAGAAAATGTGCCTGCCGATCTTAAGAATGGGGACACAGAACTGGGTGAACTGATTTGCAAATCAGAACCTTGAAACGATGCTATCTAAAAGACACACACACACACACACACACACACACACACACACACACACACACACACACACACATATGCATGCACACAGAGGTAAATAAGAGGGAAGAACCAAAATAGAGTGGGACCTCAGTAACACTGTGTCTTAGATTAAGAGATGAATATCCGGGGACACTGAATCAGGAGACTCGACAGTCAAAGACGGTACTATCAAAAGCTTCTTAAAGGCCATTCTTAGGTTCCTTCGCTGCTATGTCCTCAACAGCTCTGAGAGTCCTTTTCACTTCTCTTGACCTATTTCAAACTACTGCATGTGCTTCACTTGAGAACCTCCTACTCAATAAATTGCTCCTCTTCCCCCTTCCCTAGCCAATATAAAATCAATTGTTGCCTGACAGACTGCTTTGTTGCAGTTTTCTCAAAGGCACTAAGGAAAGAAACACACCTTATTTGTACATGCATTAACTTAATTTCAGTCTCACCCACTCCAGCACAGCACAATCCTTCAAACTCTGACCCAAACCCCTTTGCTATTTGGTGTCCATGGCAACAACCACCAGGCCGCTCAGAGAGAGTTGCAAGGAGTGACAGGAAAGTGCATCTCCTGACAGAGCCTTTAGCTCCTCTGCATTTGCTACATCAATAGCAGGTGGCAGCGGGTCCCTCCCCAAATCCTCAGGCATTTGCTTTCATTAGGGAGGGGGAATGTCGTTCTCATCTCCTCCCCAGAAGACTTATGGGCTGCTTCTCACACCCAACCTGTTGAAGATACAGCACTAATTGTGGAATACGGAAACCCAAGTAGGACAGTTTTTGCCTGAGAAAACTTCCCAGTGGTCTCCTTCCCCAGCGACTCTGTCCCCTGCAGCCTCCACCACAATACCCTGCTTTGCTAAACTATAGCCAGTGACCTCGAACCCTCAAAAGACAATACATGTGAAATTCTACCCACTTTTCTTTTATGGTCCTTACCACTCAGTGACCTGAAACTCATTCTCTTAACTTTCTTAAGTCATGTCAATGCATGCATGGCAATCTTGCCATCAAACTGTATTTTTTAAAGAAGAAGGGCTAGGTACTGGAGGATTTATGAGCCAAGAGAAAATTGTATGGTTTCTCCAAACATAGTGAAAGCTGTTCAGTCTGCAAACTGATTTCATGAGTTCCATTTATCTGCTTTGCTCAGAGTTTAGCTGAAAAGTTGTCAGATGGTGATGAATCTCCCCTTACTGTCATCCAGAGGAAGACAGGGATGGTTCCATTTGCAATCTCATTTCAACAGAACCCAACATATCTAACAAAGGCTTTTTGCATAAACAAGACTAGCTCAGACTCGGTTCTTTATGGAAACTGAAAAGGACCCATTACTCAAGTGTCCTCTTCATAGAATCTACATAAACAGGAATACTACTTGAAGTGGGAGAAACGAGTGAATGGCTTTATCTTCTTAACTGCATGAAAAAAGGAAACAGAAGACTCTTACGCACAATCCCCTCCAGCAGATCTGCTGAAATTTTTTTTTAAGATTTTTATTTATTTATTTGACAGAGAGAGACACAGTGAGAGAGGGAACACAAGCAGGGGGAGTGGGAGAGGGAGAAGCAGGCTTCCCGCCGAGCAGGGAGCCTGATGCGGGGCTCGATCCCAGGACCCTGGGATCATGACCCGAGCTGAAGGCAGACGCTTAATGGCTGAGCCACCCAGGCGCCCCAGATCTGCTGAAATTTAAGGAGATGGTTTCAAGCTCTCCTTGAAAGCAAGACAACATTTCTACTCATGCTGCCTATATCTGTTGTCCTGGACAAGAACTAGTAAGAAGTTGAAAGAAAAAAAATAAAAAACAAATAAGACTTGGTTCCGGCCCTTAAGGAGCTCGTGGTTCAGTAGGGAAGCAGTCAAGTAAACAGATGATCGTGGTCTAGTGTGATAAGGGGAACACAGATCCTCCTGGAATGCAGAAAAAACAATGCCTCCTTCAGCCTGACCTGGAGATCAGGGAGGCCTTTTCCTGATGATTTGTTGAACTGAGTCTTCAAGGACCCGACAGTTCATCTGGTTTGGTGAAAGGGGGTGGAATTTCTGTTTGCATAGGTATGATAAATGCCACTTACTGCTTGTCAGAGTGAATGCTAATAAGCTAGGATGTCATAAAGCAGAATGGTAGAAACTTGATACCAAGAAGAACACGGGCTAAATTGGCCAAAACATGACTCTACCTTTCGTCATGACCTTTCGATCCCCAAGAAATGGGATTTTTCCACCAGGAAATGCAGTACCATGGCCTCCAGAATGAGAGGCTTCTACTTAGGGATTAAACCACACTATCATTTTACAGGGAAGACACTGACTGAGGTGAAAAAGCAAGGATTTAAACCCAGATCTGATTTTATTTATTTATTTAATTTTTAAACCCAGATCTGATTTTAGAGTCCATACTCTTCATGGCACACCACCCAAGATTATGCCAATACATGGACCAAATAGAAATCTACAGATGGGTTCCCCTGAATAGGCCACCAACCTCCTCCCCCATCCCACTTCCTGCCCAACTGCCTGGAATTAGTGTATAGGTTAAAATAATCTGTTCACAGGAAAACATACTACCCCAGAAAGATAACATTTGAAGTTAATGCACTTCTCATCCTTCTTGTATTTCGAGTTGTCTTCTTTCTCATCATCCACAAACATTGATTGAACACGTGCCCACAGTTCACTGGGCTGAATGATAAAACAAGTTTAAACTGAGACCCTGCCCTCAAGGACCCAGAGTCTAATCGGGATGGCAGAACACATGCCTAAATCGGGTATATCATCAGTAGTCTGAAAGATGAGAGCTAGAAACCACCTAGGAATTCACAGGACGGAGTAATTGCTAGCCAACCCAAATAGAGTGTAGGCTTCGTGAGGGCAGGGTTTTTTATGTTTTGTTCGCTGCTGTAGCCCCAGCATCCAAAACAGTTTGGAACCTAGTAAGTGCTCAATAAATATCTGTTGCATTAAATAAATAGCTTCTTAACTTTTTAGTAAAAAAAAAAAAAAAAGTCCTGACATGTATCACTTGGAGAATAATTGCCAGTCCTGCACACACTGCATATTGTGCCTTTTATTCATGCTGCGTGCACTACCGGAACTCCCCGGGCAGATTTCTAGAAAGGCCGGCTCAGTCTATAACTTAAACCTTTGCAAAATCCTAGCAGAGTTGTGTCCTCTGCTGCTCCCTACCATGGATGAGTGTTTCCCAGTGATGAAGAGTAATGTGGAGCGAGGGTTTTTTGTTCGTTTATTTGTTCATTATGACCTCGAGCTCTTTTCAGCAAAAGGCACGGCCCTTCAATAACAACGCAATTCTGGGAGACACAACTCCATTATTTGCTTGGCTCATCTAACAAGGCAGAACGCAGACTCTGATTTAAAAGCAAGCTAATTAAATGAGTTTTGGTTAGGCTTGAAGGATAAACAGTTGTGATTACTGTCAGTAGGCATAGGTTGTAAATCTGTCTTAGATGCTTATATTCCATTAAGAGGGACTCAAATGGGTATCACAATACAATTCCCTTTAAAAAATGGAATCAAGGGGGAAAAAGCAGCTTCAAAAGCAGTCGTTCATGCAGCCCAACCTGGTCAAATTCTTGGTCTTCCAAGGCTTTGAACTAGGTTAGGAGTTTTTTGCTTATATTGTGTTTATCACTGTACAAATTCTTATTAATTTTGGCTTCAGGGCTGGGGAAGATATGGGCAATTACAGTGTACCAGAACACTGTAGGGAAACCCAAGCATTCATATAAAAAAACAAGTGGGGATAATACCATCCTACTCTCACCGTGATGGACGCTGACCTCATGGAACCACAGGGCTGTGCTAGCATGTAATTTCAAGTCTGAGATTTATTTTAACACGAATGGAGAAGGATCCAATTTCATAATCTGACTTCTTCCGAAAACCCATAAAGCCAAAATCATTTTCAGCTCCGTGGGTACACCCCCCAAGAAATTAGAACATCACGTACCACCACACAGATATGGGGCTGAACATACCGCCCACTCTGACCCTTTCTTCTTTCGAGAGCTATCATTCAGAAGGTACCTGGTTTATGACAGAGTCTCGGGGAAAAATAAAAAGAGGTCCATACATAGGGCCTTCTACTCTCAAATCAAGAATCCTTGATTGGGAAGCTCTCCTGGCTTAAAGCAAGAATACACACTGCCCCGTAGATCTTTCCATATTTTTTCAAAGCTTTTTTTTTGCAACGTATCTCCTTCAAACTTCAGAGGTAGGTAGGGTGAATAGTGTTTTCTCGATTATGTAGATGAGAAACAGACATAGGAAGGTTAAATAACTTACCTGAGACCACGTGGTTCAGAGTGCTGAGTTTCTTTAGACCTTATTTCAAAAAGAGCTAGACCCGTTTTACCCACTGCCTCTGGAAGGTTGCATTTGGAAAAGCAGCAAATGAAACTCCTGTTACACCACAGTACCTATGCCCTGCCCCTATCAGCTCCCCTGCTTTTGAAAGGTAGGGCTAATAACCTTTACTTTGGGCTCAGGCATTCCTCTTTCCCCCTTCCCCACTCTGTTTCCTGAAAGAACAATTAAGATCCATCTGGGACTAATTACAGTGATTCTTGAATTTGAACTTGCAGCCATTACCCAATTGAGGTCACTTATTTTAAATTAACTTGCCTGGTCAGGACATAGGTTTGGTTATCTTCAGAGCCCAGTGCAGAGAGACACCAGCTCGCTCAGACTTTTAATTAACTAGCTAAATAACCTGCACTGTGACAAACTGCCTCTGATTTGATGGAGTCATTCATTTGCATGCAGACAAGGATCAAAATACATTGTCAGAGCTTCAGGGACTGAGTCCTAGAAACATTCGCACAGTCTCTCATTCAAGGCTGCGAGCCTCTTGCCTTTGGTTCCCCCCTAATTATTTTTCCTAGGCTTTTGTTCTGATTATCCAGCATTCATCAAAAGTGCAGCTTGTGATGAAACAATGACAACCCATGCTGTACGCTGAGAGGGAATCGAAAATTGGAGTCAGGATCATATGAACCAGGCCCACGGCTTTGAGAAATAATTAGGGGAAACCAAAGGGAAATTCCCAGGATGCCCTGCAACAAAGGAGAATTTCCAAAGATTCAGGCCATAACTACTCCCCCCTTAGGTAATAATACATAATAACAGTAGGTCCTCAGTCTTTGTTGTATTAAATTCGTAGTGGGAGCTGATCATCCCACAGTCATAATAACAGTTCTTATAATCAGTAATCATTAGTAGAGCTGCTACCACCCGATTGACTGGGCTTTGGATTCAGACAGATCTGATTTTGACTCCAGGCTCCATCGTTTTCTGCCTGTGAGGCCTCGGGCAAGTGACCCAACTTCTCTGGGCTTCGGTTTCCTGACATGGAAGATGAAACTAACAGTAGTACCTACCTTCAAGGGTTGTGGTGAGGATCCAATGAGGTAAAGCATGTGAAAAATCAGTTTCCACCATGCCTTGTACCTGGTAAATGCCCAGGAAATGTGAGCTTATGTTTGTCTTCTGTTCTGTCCCGCCACCAGGCCTTTGTCCAAGGCATCTTCCCACCCAGGATCCTCTTCTCAGCCCCCTGCCCCCAATCATGCAAAATCCAGTCTACAAGGCATCGTCTTCTCCAGGAGAGAGCCTTCCTTGTGCCTGAACTTGTTCAATGCCCATCCCCTCAATATGCTTTTCTCAATTTTATATTACTTTAAATGGCACCTTCTTCTACCACTTCCTAAGCAACCTGGACTTTTCTCCAAGGTGTACTTAAGCCTTCCGTGTTTGAAACATCTATTAAACATCACCTCGGTGTCATACACTGGGGCTCCGTGCCGTGGGGTACATGGGATGAGGAAAGACATAGGGATGAGAGAGAGGGAATCCCTTTAAATCTCACGTGTTCTGCTAGAAACCTTAAATGCATTTCTTCAGTTAGGCCTCACAATAACCTTAAGAAATAGGTGCCATTACGATTCCTATTTTAGATGTGGAAACTGAGATTCAGTGAGGTAAAATGACTTGTCCAAGGCCACTCGGCTAACAAAGAGGAAGAACTGGTGCCCTAGGTCAGTCTGACTCCAGGGTCCACTCCCACCGCCATGATGTTCTCCTGCTCATCTCAGGTTGTTTTTTTTTTTTTTCGTCCGTTGCAATGATGCATGGCAAAGCAATAGGTAAACTGTAAGATGCAGTACGTGTGACTTAAGGGTCACTGCAGTTGTAGCAGGTGCTGGGGATGCCCTACCCATGGCCCCTTGGCACTAGCCTTTGTTATCCACACCAGTGGTCTCCTATCGGAAGCACGTTATTCTCCAATGGAAGCCTTTCTCCCAGCCTGAGAGTGAGACAAGTCAGAAGTGTTGGGCAGGGGGCACCTGGGTGGCTCAGTCAGTTAAGCATCTGCCTTCGGCTCAGGTCATGATCCCAGGGTCCTGGGATCAAGCCCCATGTTGGGCTCCCTGCTCAGCAGGGAGTCTGCTTCTCTCTCTCTCTCCCTCTGCTCCTCCCCCAGCTCCTGCTCACTCACATTCTCGCTCTCTCTCTCTCTCAAATAAATAAATAATTTTTTTTAAAAAAAGAAGCCCTGGGCAGAAACTAATACTCCTGATGGAAGCTATCGGCCAATGGTGAATAGGGAGTGAAGGACAAAGGCTCCAGCTTCCCAGCCCTCACACGCCACTCCCAGAGGTACTCAGAGCTAACCTGCTCCGGAAAGCCCCTGGACTGGCTTCTTGCCCTTTGCTGTCTCATTTCCTCACTCCCCTACCAGCGCTTCCTAGAATCCCAACTTCCGGCCCTCAGATCTTTGTCTCAAGAGTCCGCCTCTGGTGTGGTCCTGTGTGAAACAAGAAGCTGTCAGAGATTCCTCCTTTGGCTCCTGTCCCCAGGAGTCTGTGTGAGTGTCCTCATGCTGCCCCCTGCCCTTCCCATGGAAGCTTCTCAAGGGAGCACCCCATAAGCCCAGTGTCTCCCTTCCTATCCCCTTTCATGAAAATCCCATCATTGAGGATCCTTTTAGCTTCTCAAAGTGCATTTATTACCATATGGAAAGGTAGTTCTAGATTTCAGGGTGCATCAGAATCAACCGAGTGTCAAATGCAGACTCCCTGGCCCTGACCCAGACTTTCTGAATCAGGCTCTCCGGAGAGGTGCTCAGGTGCCTGCATTTTCATACGCTCTCCAGGTGATCCCCACAGCATGCGCTTTGAGAAATACTGTCCTAAGACATTCCTGTAGCTTGGGCCTCCAAGGAATGTGAACTGTGTTCCTCGTGTTCTCCCTGCCCCTAAGGCCTCTGTGGATTCAAACAGGGAAGCCTGGAATTGCTCTGCCCCCTTGCTCCAGAAATGAAGTGTGGATAAAGCCACGGACCGGTTGTTACTGGCAGCGTGGGGCGGCCTGAGACTCCCGGGCAACTGTCTACCATGCAGAGGAGAGATCCATCTCGCAGACTCTGCCAAATTTCTGCTCTCACCTTTCTCGCTGCCCACTCCCAACCCCCATTCTCTCCTGTGCTACAAACCCTGTGATGACTACACATGCTCGGTTCAGTAATGGCCTGTGTGTGCTTCTTTGTCTCTGGGCAGAACCCTGCCCCACCTCCAGCCCCCCACACACATCTTCTCAACCATGGTTTCCATGTGGTTTGGATTCCTGGTCCTGATCAATGTTGGAGGCAGGAGAGGAGAGGGCGGTGGAGGGTGACAGTGTGGGTTACTTTGTTGTTGGTTTACCCCCTCCCCGCTTCTTGTCCTTTTTTCACCCTCGACTCAAATGCCTGAACCCTGCATGCAAACTTCAGCTCCTTCCTTGCACCTCCAACTCCGTGCTGTCCTGACCAGTGGCTCCAATACCCCCTCTGCACCAAGTTCTGATGCCTCTCCTTTTCCCTAACCCCACAGCAGTAGGAAACCACTTTTGTACATTTTGAGAGTAAGGGACAGGAAATCAGGGAAGCCTTCATGGAAGAGGCTGCATATGAGCAGGCCTTGAAGGACAGATGTGATTTCTGTGGAAAAGGATGGAGGGAGGGAGCATTATAATAGGAATAAGGAAGGGAAAACATAACGAATATGGGATCAGCATCAGGCACTATGTTAAGAACGATGGGTATTAAAGAGGGCACGTGATGTGATGAGCACTGGGTGTTATACGCAACTAATGAATCGTTGAGAACACAACATCAGAAACTAATGATGTACTATATGTTGCCTAACTGAACATAATTTTTAAAAAAAGAACTATAGGTACATTATTTCATTTACTCCTAGCTGCAATTCTATGAAGTAGGTACTAATGACAGACCCATTTAACAGATGAGTATACTGAAACACAGTTTAAGTGAATTGCTCAAAGCTACACAGCTATGAAAGGGCAAAGTAGGGAGTCTAACCCAGGCAGTCTACCCTGCGCTCTTGACCACCGACTCAGCTGCCTATCCACTATTATGTTCTCTGTTCTACAGATGGAAAACTGAGTCTGAGAGGTTAAGTAGCTTGCCCACGGTTACCACAGCTTGTAACTGGCAAAGCCGGAACACATTGCCCTTAGCAGATCCCATTCTGTTTACCACAGAACCACTTATGCCCCTTCTAACTTAGCTTTTCCACCCGATCATTTCATTCACAATTTCTTCCGGAGCCAGCCCTGGCTGCCGTCACAACAAATGCCTATTTGGCCTAAATAAAAATCTTTCCTCTAGTGTGTGAGCACTGTAAAACGGCGAGGCTCTCCTGAAATCAAGAGAAATAGCCCTCTGAAAGACATCTCTCTTTGTTTTCAAAATAGCCTCTGGTGTTGAGATCATCCAGGCTTGGGACCAGCTTTTGGTGACCTCTGTCTCCCCAGCGTCTGGCCCCAGGATTGGCACAGAGCAGGCATTCAACAAATGTCCATCAGAAGAAGAGATGAATGAAAGATGTGGTTAAGGGAGGCAACTCTTCCATCCACTAGGAACATCAATCTATATTCCTTTTGAGTCCAGTGGTATGCAGGTGTGGTATACGTGTAAACTAGCTCTCAAGGGGGAAAAGCCCTGATTTGTCACGTTGGCCGATGTCTGTAGTGTAAATACTCCCGCCATGGCTGATTTCAAGCTACCAATGGCTTAATAACCGGCTCACAAAATTCCTGAATATTTAATGATCGGCTTTCAAGAGCCCCCTGTTTGGGGCTGAAAGTCTGTAATTCTGCCTACAGTGCTTGAACTGTTATCATGTCAGTAGGATCACAAAGGTAGATAAGCTTTCAGAGTGGGGAAGACAATGCCAAATTCAAATAGCAAGAGTGAAAGACCAAAGCAAACCAAACATTTGAGAATTAGGAGAATTCTGTGTTTGGCCTGCCATGAACGAAGCCTCTGTCATTTGTCATCCAGCGCCAAATGGAAAGACACTTCGATGACATGGGTCTTAGAAGAGGGAGAAATCTGCCAAGTAAGCAACTATCCTAAAAAACAAAGCCCCCCCCCAAATATACTGGGTTTCTGAGAGATATTTCCTTTTATTTGAAAATATAAACTTGTTCACTCCCTTCCTTCAACAATCAGAAAGTCTCACAGATTGGGGTGTCGAATGCTGGAAGCATTGCACAAACAGCAGATTCATTCCCAAAGGCATAATTAGGGAGTTTTAGGGAGAACATCTCATTCTCCATATCCCCACACCAAATGTGCTTTCCTCTCTCCTCCCAACATGGAGGCTCCATCATTCTGGGCTGAACCTGAGTTTCTAATACTCTTCCCAGCCACCCATGGCTCAATTTTGCACAGCGTATGGAGCTAATGGGTGAATGGCAGGATTTGAATCCAGACCCATCTGGCTCTTTCTAGTACATCACCTTTAATAACTATCAATTTTTTTCCAGGCTTTAAGGGTGATTCAGATCACATCTATAAAGAAAAGTATAAACACTGTAAGGTGTCATTGTAGGGGTAGTACTAGAGTTGTTGATGCTGATAAATACCTAAAGATGGGAAAGTGTGACTCGTGCGGAAATGAACGAAGTCCTGCATTATTCCACCTACCCCCAAGTGGTCACAGTTGAAAACAACACATATTTGAGTGACTACTCGGCTGTATGCCAGAGGTTGCCATGCCTTTTTTTTTTTTTAATCCAAGAAATGAAAAAAAAATACAAGGAATGAGTCCACTGGCACTCTCAAGCCTTCTATTTACCAGCTGTATAGTTCTCCAAGTAGGTCTTAGGAATCCAGGATTATAGTGTTTTGGGCCTAAATGATTTTGCAAAATCTACAAAGAAAAAAGATACCATTTGCTATTTAGAATAAAGTTGTAAATGTTAAAGCCAGAGTTGTAAGCGTGAACATAAAATAACTGACAGTATATTTCATAAAAGAGTATGTGAAGAACTCTGGTATATAAAAATGTATTGTTTAGGGGCACCCGGGTGGTTCAGCCGGTTAAGCGTCTGACTCCTGGTTTTGACTCAGGTCATGATTGCGGGGTCATGAGATTGAGCCCTGTGTTGGGGTCCGCGCTCAGCATGGAGTCTGCTTGAGATTGTCTGTCCCACTCCCTCTGCCCCTCCCCCATCAAATAAATAATAAGTCTTTTTTTAAATAAAAAATAAAAATGTATTGTAAAATAAATTATCACTGATTTGGGGGGATAGCCAATACACATGCAGAGAGACTACACAAGTCATACATGTGGGTATGTTGAAGAGAAACTAAGGTCCTTTTTGCCGTATTATTCTAGGTTGAATACTAATTAAAATCACCTTACCTTACCTACCTGAAGAAACATCTAGAATATTTCCAACTATAAATAGGGTACTGTGAAAGATCTTCCAGATGAAGTACTCCAAGAAAAGGCACAGTGTTTGGAAACGCATCATTTTACAGGAAGTTCTGGTGGAAAGGCCCCAGTGTTTTAAGTATTCATTATTGGCCCCCTGACCAAGGACTCTAACTGCTCCAAGCTGCTGGACTTCCTGGGTAAGGCACTACATGTAAATTGCCTTAGGAAATATTTTCGTAATTTTCCGTATTTGTCATTTGTACCCAGTCCTGGGCATTGTTACCTCCAAAACGCTGCCCATCATTTTGCTCCCTTACAAAACTCATGAACCTTTGAAAGTAGGCAGGGATACTCAAGATTTGAACCACCAAATTAACCGTATTTTGTCAGGACAGGGAGACGCAATCTACATTCTCTTTGCCAAAGAGGGGACGGCTTTAAGGCATTATTTCCCAGCATCCCTTGTAGTATACCGCAGGATTTTCGGTAACATCTGGATGAATAGATTTTATTTCTATACGGTTGTATTTCTTTTCTTGCATGTAGTTTCATGGATATTATTGCTTTCGACATGGCTAAATTTAAGAAAAGGAGTAGCTATAAAGATAAATATGAAGTAACTAGTAGTCCGGCGGGATGTGGCTAGGACACAAATGGAAGTCTGTGATGGAATGAAATTTGAGAAATATTGTTTCCGGGTTAATACAGTGAGGTGTTCCCCCCAAGGTCAACATGCCCTGAAATGGTCCCTTATCCACAGGAGCGAGAGTAATCTGTTGCTCCTTTAACTTACTCGTGGCCATATATTGCCTCTCATTTGTATGTTCTCTTTGCCTCTCCTGCTGTTTAGCATTAAATCTTCTGTATATTCCATTCAGTCAGAGTGAATGCACTGTTAAAGTCTGGGAAGTGAAACTTCCCAAAGACGTGTTCTCTGGTGAAATCCTCGTCCTCTAATCCTCACATCCAAGCGTTTTATTTGATGCCGTATTCTATTGCCTCCACTCTGCATAAGCTTCCCCTCTAGACAGCATAAGCACTGACGAGATTTCTTGGTTGTACTCCCATTTTCCTTCTCTATGAAAAGCTTCAGCCCGTCTTTCTCCACTGGCACTACCCCCACTCCCACAGCCATTGGGCTGACTTTGGGATGGGTGATTGGCTCTCCTCTGCCTCACTAATCCAGCACATTTATTCAAGTCAGATGACTGCAATATGAGGCACTCACTGTCTTTCAGTTAGAAGAGAGCATGCGCGTGCAGACTGAAATTATTACAAAATAATTCTAACGGAATTGACTTCTGATATATATTTACTAAGACTAAAGCAATTTAGTAGCTCGGGGTTTTCATTCAAGAAAATGAATGCCTTTTATCATATCTGATGGAAGATTTCTTCTGGGAAGTGTGGCATATTCTAAGGCTGATTTTTGTAGCATACCACTATTTAACTCCCAACACAGCTGAAATTAGATAGGTTGCCATAGGACAACATGTCTTTTTATAACTGAGGAAGCAGGAAAGGAAGGGGTGGGTGCTGAAAAATGTTTTCCCTTTGAACACAAGGAATGTGGGTTTTTCCTTAAAGAGAAAACACCTATACAATAGGTAAATCGGGCGAATTAAAACGGGAAACCTCCCTCGCTTCTCTCCCCAGCCCCCCAGACTTCTCAGGGTACTTAAATCAAAGAGAAGCAGATTAAGGTGAGCGGGAAGGCATGTTCTGTACTCAAAGCAAGATCAATCTTTATACATAGATCCTTTTTTGGCACCGATGTAGAAAATCCAAACATGGAGATACTTAGGTCTGCAAATAACCTAATCTGCATACCAGATGGATCTAAGGGGGGAAAAAAAATCATAGACACTTTTCCACATACACATATTTTTTTTTAATGTGAGCATAGAAAAACAGATGCTTTTGCTCCCAAAGGGTCTGTGGGCCTCTCTCACGTAGTCTTATGGAGCAATTTAATTTCAGATTTCTAAAAATTATGAAAATGTCTAGATTGAGCATTAGATGGAAAAAGAAATGGCCTCTTACATAGATAACCAACTGAACATTTTCTGAATTATTTTTAACTATTCAGTGAAACCCAGCCTCCAATGTCACAGATAAGCACATGGAGGAGTCAATAAGGGAAAGTTTCCCCCAAAAGGGTAGACCATGATTCACTGGATGCTTTAACAAATAATTTAATGCTCAGCTATATGCTCGACTCAGTGAGTTAGTATGGAAGAGCTGTTTTTATCTGCAAACAAAACTGTTGTTTAAGTTTCAATGAATCGGGATTGTGGCATTTTGTTCTTTCGGATCCTATTTGTGAGGCTAAAAATAAATGTCCTTAAAACAATGAATTGTATCAACATTTGACAAATCTCTCCTTATTACATTTATCATATCCACCATCTAGCTCACCATCCGTCATTTCCAACAAATCTTACAAAGGCACAGTGAATATGGTACATGGATTTGGGAACTTGATATTTCCTCCTTAAATTTCACAGTAGACTGTTAAGAGAGCTTTTCTCCTTGAAGTTCTGAAACTAACTCAGAAAGAGTTATTATAATTACTGTAAAAGCAAAGTTGAATATTCTCGTGGTTACCAGAGTCATTAAATAGCTCAGGGTACAATTTATGCCTTGTTCATCTACAGCAGATGGCAAGAATCAAGACTGAGGACTAACTGCACCAGAATCACTCCCATTAACTAGTTCTTTTGTGCATTCTATCACACACCCCACCCTCCCTCCCACAAGCCTTGCACCAAAAATGCAAAACAAAGAAAGACCCAGAGCAAAACAGGACACTTTTTGCAGCGAGGCCTCACTTAGCTGACATTGGCAGGATCACTGCTGCCTCACGGAAGTAAGATTTCAAGGTATCGGAGGGCACTCTCTTAAGTATCAGGACTAGGAGCATTTCTGTTGGAAACCTACAGCAAAACATATCGTGGGGTTTTTTTTAGCAGAAATTACCAACGCAATCAACCAGACCCTGATGACTCAGGCATTGACGACGAACATCCATGATGATCCTGTGCAGGAGTACAATGTTTTCTGCTACCTCCCTTAAGTCAGCCTGTCACTTCCTCTGCTGCTAAAGTGCCTCTTTCTAATATTACGCCCTCCCTCTCTACACACCCCTTCTAATTTGCAGCTTTTCGTTGACCGTGAACTGAAAGACCAAGATTGGTAAGAACTGTATGTTAAGTAAGAGTTAAGAAGTAAGGATGAGGAAATAATTAGGGCCTTCGAGGCAGCAGCTCTGTGACACCTAAAGGTTCCTATCTTTAACTTGCCCATCCCTTCCAGTTTAAGCTAAGTCTTGTGAGGTGATAATATGAGACAGCTACCTTCAAATAAGTGAGTTTTTTCTGAGCAGACTATCTGGGCAGGGACTAAAGCAGATATTCCAATAGCTTCAACTGTTTCCGAACCGAAAACACAATGTCTTAGGGAGTGACCCCCCTCTCACGGTTATTTAACCCCCTGTGTGATTACATGAGGCACATTCCCCACCCCAAGTGTAGATGTTCTTCACTTTGATCTTGACAACTCTGCTGAGACAGAAAGGGCCAGGTTCATTGTCCCAGATTACAGATAAGGAAATGGAGGCGGAGTACATTGAGTGATTTGCCCACACGCGAGCAGTGAGGACATGACAAGGTTGGGCTCCTGGCTTCTCGTTTGGGGCTTTTCTCACAACACTGATGTTTCTATGGCTCCCTCTCACCTCCCCTCTGCTCAAAAGGGCACTAAGCCCTTCCTCTGATGAGAAAGACCCCATTTCCTTTGGGCTTGCTGCTTTATTTCTCTAAGTTCTGCCAGATGTCCTCAGGAATCTCGCTCATTTTTCTGGCAGAACTCAAAACCCTCTGTTTTTATTATGTTGAGGGTTGTCAGTGAATTAAAAATGCAACAAATGTATGGTCCCAACTTGCCATCCAAAGTTAACAAATGTCACCAGTAAGGAGGTTTCTCACAAGCGGACACTGAAGAATACTTCCCAGCAGATACCTAAACAGCTCATTTTGTGTCATGGCAGCGTGAGAAATCACTTCCTCAAGACATTCATTAACCTTTCATTTCCTCCATAAATAATCAGTCAGAAATGTGGCTCATATTTTAAATTAATCGAAAACAGCTCTCACTCTCTCTCTCAGCCCTTGAAATGACTGGAAAGCTTCTAATGCCAGCATGATAAGCATATTTAAATATGTGGTTCCACTCCTCTGAGCCAGCTGAAACCTTATCTTCTCCAGGAAACCTTCCCCTATACATCCCAGCAGACTTTAAAAATACCTCTTCTTCCTCTTCTCCAAGAACCTAGAACAATTATTGGTATTTGACATTTAGCGCATATTAAGAAACCATGTAATGTACTGCCAAGAATACGGGTTCTAGAGGCCGGCAGACCCAGGTTCTAACTCCAGCTTTTCCACTTCTGAGCTGTGTGGCCTCGGGCATATCACTTAAACTCTCTTTAGCTGAGATTCCTCCTCTGTAAAATGAAACTAATGATACTTAATCTGTTAAATTGTGCTAGCGATTAAGTACATAAAAAACACCTAGCACAGTGCCTGGCATACACTAGGCACTCAATTAAGGGCAATTGTTTTTACTGTTCTTATGGCCTTTTATATATACTTATGGTTTGATATGTATGCAATTTTGCTGTCTTGTCAAGTTGTTTTTATTTTATCTTTTTTTAAGATTTTATTTATTTATGGAGAGAGAGAGAAAGAGAGAGTGGGGGAGGGGCAGAAGGAGAAAGAATCTCAAGCAGACTCCCCACTGAGCACAGAGCCCAACACCGGGCTTGATCCCCACGCCCCCGAGATCATGACTTGAGCCGAAATCAAGAGTCAGATGCTCAACCGACTGAGCCACCCAGGCGCCCCCTCAAGTTGTTTTTAAACCGTTTGATAACTGTGTCCATGGTGGAATTTGTCAGGAAGCTTAAGCTTAATGGCACCTTACTTGCATGGGTTCTTTCCAAGGCTTTACTATTCATGACTTTGTTTCACTTTTCTTAAAGAGGGCTCCTAAAGTGGTATTAACATCAGACCCGGAACAAAACCGGGTTCCACTTCCGGTTGTATCTTTACCCTCTATGTGATCCCCCTCCTGGTGCCCACTCCCTGCATTCAGTACAGTACTTTGTACATAATCGGTACTTACTAAAGTGACATTTTATAAAATCCTCAATTAACTGGAATTTGCCCTACTTAGCTATCTGGAAATAAGCTTATGTCAGGTATTTAGTCAAAAACTTGCGACTGACAACCAACACATTTGGTTGGAAATTATTCAATCCACTTACACATTTTGAAATAACAAAAATGCATTTTGTAAACTGTAGGGCTTAGAATTAATACAGTGTTATTCATGAAAATTACCATAAGAATGATGACCCCAAGGCAGGGCTTCTCCACCTCAGATGTTACTGACATTTTTTACCAGACAATTCTTTGTTGTGGAGGGCTGGCCTGTGCACTGTAGGATGTTTAGCAGCATCCCTGGCCTCTCCCCACTAGATACTAGTCACCCTTCCAGATGTGAAAACCAAAAATGCCTCCAGGCAGCTCCAAATGTCCCCTAGGGGACAATCCGCCCCCCCCCCCACTGCCCTGCAGCCTAGCATCCAGCAGCAAAAGCTGTACAGATGGTCACAAATCTTTCCTAGTAAGGCAGGAAAAAGAAGGTAAGCATTTTAGAAAAGTCTCAATAAGCAAAAGTAACCTCGATTAACCTGAAAATCCCATTAACCCCATTCCCAGAGTGTTCTATTCCCTAAGCATTCCAGATAACAACAACAAAAAAAATGTACTGTACATTCTATTTTCTAATTTGTATTACACGTTCAGCCCATTTTCCATCTCAGCAGCTGAGTACAGAATCCAGTTCATGGGTGGGGGATCAGCAGCTTCATCACTTCTGCCATCTATTTTTAGTGACAGTGGCAATTTCGAGAGCTTTTTCTCCCTTGTTTTTGACACTTTTAACTTCAATGTTAGCAATTCTTCCTGTATTCTCTGCCTGACATTGAAATGTGCAAAAAGAACTCTGGTCCTATTAACTATGGTTTTACTGTATACAAAAGACCTAACTCTGTTGATCATTTAAAAGTAATTCACTCTAGCCCATCGATTGGTTGCACTTCCCATTGATTAGGCAATTGGAAATGCCCTTCTTAAATAAGCAATATTTCTTCTTTCTTCTTCTGCAGGTTGTGATCCTGGGGAAGCATTCAAGAGGTTATCACTACATGCTTGCGAACCTGGTAAGAACAAGCAGAGTTTTTGTATCCCAGGGCAATATATTCTATTTAGTTTGTGTTGTCCGTAATCATCCAAAAAAGAAATACACAAAGAACCTAATGTGTTCTTTAGACACTTGGAGAAATGAGTCAGTAAATGCCAAAACCTGAATGCAATAGCCTTGTTTTCAATTGTGCTGTCTCTGTTTTAGCTGTGAAGCTCTTATTCTCTCCTCTTTTAAAACATAGTAATTTGAGACTGATTCTTCTTAGATCCGATTTGGATTTCACATGTAAACCATTTTATACAGGTTTGAAATATAGCACAAGGGACAAGGGACACAGGAAACGGACTCTTTCCCCAGTTAACCCAAGTAGATGTGCATATCAGTACTGGGTTTGTCTTTCCAGAAGCAGATCACTACCAAATATTTTCAAATCAGATGCCAGAAGTAGGTTGGAACACAAAACATCAAGGGACCCTGTCAAAGCATACAGCCACCTGTATACTTATAATGAAACACAACTTGAATCTTTTCCTTCACATTTCCCATGCCTTTAAAAATCTGTGAAACTCTAAAAGCTAGTATTTCATTTAGGTGAGTTTATAGTTCTTTCTCCAAAAAGACAATTGGTTTAGGAATTAACAAAGTGGCTTCTAAATCAGGAATATCTCTTTGGCAGAGGTTCTGAATAATACTATCCCCCCTAAATGAAAGAGAAATGTTAAATTATCACTGTAATACTAAGAATCTATTACATTATAACATAACATGAGTTCTAACCCCGATCTTGTTTCATTAGCACAACAGAATGATAATCATTATGGAGCTCTTACACCAAAAGAATAGCAACAAAGGTGAAAGATTATTATAATTATATTCTTAGATTTCTTAAATCAAAGAAAAAAATCTTATTTTGTTTTAATGATTAAAATTTTTTAAACACGAAAGGAAATGTTACTTAAACCTCTGTCTTAGGAAGTGTGTTTTCCAACACTTTATGAAATGACGATTAGAGCTACTGCTTTGAAATGTAGTGTGCCTGTTCTCCAATAAATTGCTCAAAGCGGAGCACTTCAGACCATTTGGGGGATAAATGTATTGACTCTTTTAGGAGGAGAAATCTTGATTCTTCATTTACATCTAAATACATTCAATTTGGTTTTTTTAGGCAACCAATAAGTAAAGGATGTTTGCTACTCACTGGAAGTTAGACCAGGGCTTGGCAGGAAATATGGACGTCACAGCAAGGCACCTGAGGGCAGTTACTGATGGGTTTTTACCATTTCTTTCTCATCAATAAGTATTTTGCTCTCCTTCCTTCCTTCCTTTTTTCTTTCCTTCCTTCCTTCCTTCCGTCCCCCTTTTCCTTCTTTTCTGCCTTATACATCCCAGGGTTCACCCATCACTGACAGTACATGAGATGACTTTACATAGTGCACACATAAACTTTTTTATTATGATGGTAATGTATTATTTATTGTGTGTTAGAAAAATATAAAATGAGCACATTGAAATCCAAATTTCATGGACATTATTACTTCATACAGGGCTAACGTAGAGATTTAACAACAAATGAATCCATTTTGTAATGTGTCAAATGTGTTAAATGTGTCGCGTAAGCAATAGCATGGGGAATAAACATATGGCAAGGTCTGGCTTTTGTGTATGTGGCTGTGGTGGCATGTGGATGACTAAAGTTTGGGAAAGAACATTGAACGAAGGCAGAAAGTTTGGGTTGTCATACGGAATTTGCTACTTTGAACTAGCTATGCTACTTACTAACTAGCTATGGGACCTTGCATAAGTCACTTCAGTTTCCTTACTGTAAAACTCAGATGGGAATGGGGGAGTTCTTTGATGTAATGGTTGGGCCCTTTGGAAGCAGATGCTAAGATATCATTAGAAGTGCAAGACATTTACTGGGAATGATACCTGTGAAAAATAAAAGAGAAAGGGTCACAAGTGGGAAGGGAGAGCTTAAGACCACAATTCAGGTCTGATATCAGCCAAGGAGAGGGAAAGGAAGTTTGATGAGAAGAGCTTCAGATGGCGGTATAGTTCTAAGAAAGTCTTGGCCAGCATAACCGAGAGTTCCAGTGCAAAGAACCCCATGCTGCCCCGAAACAGCGAGCCAGTGCACCACCATCTTGCTCAGCCATTGGCTGGCAGCTGTTCAGGAAGCACATACCTCCTGCCTCAAAGCTGAGGCAGGTCCTGAAACTGGAGGCTATCAGCTCACTCAACTCCTCAAGGCAGGTTCCATCTTAAAGGGAGATCCAAGCCATGCGCATCAATGACTGGATGATACATTGAGACCTTCGGCACTCTAGAATTCTAAATGGGCCTCCTTATTCCTACCAACAATCCTTCAGACGAGCTTTGGTTTCAACTTGAGACCCAGACCTGACAGAAATGAAAGCCTATGGAGCATTAGAACTGCAAGAAAGAATCATTAGGACAAGGTTGGAGAAAAGAATGGTTAACTGAATGCCTAACCAGGACTCGGAATCATGAGACAGTGGGAGGAAGCCTACGACAAGAACAAGTAAAGTCTGGTCCTTCGGAAAGACTGTAATACATAGCGTTACGTCAGTCTGCCTAATGAAAACGTGCACTCGTTCGCCATGCTTTGAGCTGCCACTCCTTTTCCTCTAGTGACCTTCTTTTCCTTTGAACTCAGCCATGTGTTTCCATAAGTCCCGGTACTCTGTATCAAATTGCAAGCAGACAAGAGAGATAGGAACTGTTGCTAATCTCTGATAAAAAATGAGACAGATTATCCCATCATGGTTTTCAGGTTTTTTAAAGCAGACAAAAATACCCCAAATACCTCCACCAAAGACATACACGCATGCACATGCGCGTGTGCGCGCATAGATACCCCCCAAAACTATTTAGAAGTTCCTTAGATGGTCAAAAAGGGTAAGTGGAGCTAAGATGTTTCCTTTCAAAATGAGCCAGCTGGATTAAAGCTGAGGACAGATACACAAGGGAACAGTCTAATCTGAGTCTTGGTATAACAATAGCACAGAACCCCTGCCTTCTTCTACAAATGCAAAATCAAAGACAGTCACGCTGCTTCCCTAAGCTTTCTGGAATCACCTGTACCAGAGTGCCACGTGCGCCCCTTGCCAATGGAGCTCCATCTATCTGCAAAGACTTCTATGTGCTTTGACATGGACTTTCCCTGGTAGCAATCCGGAAGTGAGAAGACTCAGATAGTCCAGGAATGCTTCGACACAGGCCTCTCATGGGTGAGGGTGCACATTTCACAGCAGACAACAAGCTGCAGAAAAGTTCTACCTTGTTGAAGTCCCTGGAAGAAACAAAAGATTCCATCAGAAGCACAGGCCAGAGATGTGATCTGGGGAACACACAGACCAGAGGTGGACATCCCAATGATGAGCGAGCGAGCGAGTCTCTTACAAATTCTGTGTCAGTTGGTGATGTCATTTTGCGGGGAGTGGTTCCATAATTGTGTTCTCTTCCAGGACTCTAAGATGGTAATGTTTGCCACTCTGGTACCAGAGGTAACCAGCATGCATACATTCTGTCAGTCAGGCAACCTCTCTCTCTCTTCCAAGGCAAGGTCCTGCATCAGGATCCTTTACACTGCATCCCCAGGAATGTGGTGTATTGTGATTTAATTTTTTCATATATGTCTGTAATGATAGCTCAATCATTGTGTGCAGAACCCTAGACTGACAACCCTAGGCATGATGAAAACAACCACTAGACCTGGAGCTAGGAAACAGGTTTCCTAATCCATAAAATGGAGAGTTAGACCAGACTACTATTTCCCTAAGTGTGCTACTTGTACACAAGATGATTTTAGGGAGTACACAGCAAAATTTCTTAAACTTATTACTTTTGAATTTATATTAAATATGTAATGCAAAAAGATAACTATCCTCTCATTTCTGTGATTTTTACAGATACCATTCTTTAGAATGAGGGTAAAGTAGATATTTAGGTTAAAAAAATTTAGACCATATAAAGAAAAAGATTAGGTAAATTACAGCTCAGATGATCCACCTCTATGGCAAAAAACTATAAAGGTGGCATATGTGGCATATTAATGACTAAAATTTGGGAAACCTCCAAGGTCACTTCCAGCTCTATATTTCTTCCCTCATGGAGGGTCAGTTTGGACCAGAGAAGGCCAGGAGTGAGAGTATAGGCACAATAGCTGGGCAGAAGCTGAGGATATAAATGGGGGAACGAAACCAGAGCCTTGTTATCCTTAGAGATATAAAGTCATTAAGCAGGCTTAAAATCATTCCAGGTGGGCAGAAGCAAAGAGGGGTATGAGTACCCTTACCTACGTTCTGAACACAGCTGAGGATCTGAAGGATCAATCAAAACTACCTTGTGGTCAACACAAAATGAATTAGATCTGGGCTGAGATGGTCCAGCAACAGATGTTCAGCACCCAGCCCCAAAAATAAGACCAAAAAAAGAAAAAAACCCAAGCATTTGGGGTGCCTAGGGGAGAACATGAGCCATACTAGACTCATTCAGTGCTGTGCCAGTTAACCACTATCTTAGAAGACCCAACAGTTTCTCTGCCTAGGTCAAGACCAACCCCAGAGTGGGGGACTGTTGTTGACCCTACAAGTGGAAGTTAGGTCATGTAGCTGCCACTGGTAGAGGGGCCTCATGAGCAGGCAGTCAAGGACGCCATTGTGCTAGGGAAGCAAAGAAAAGGAAGCTAACATATCTCAGGCTCCTCTCTGCTATGCCCGCTATTTTCTTTAGATTTCTTACTAAATTTACTCAGAACTCTCATGAGGAGAGACGTCTTATCTAGTCACCTCCCTAAGCTTTTTAGAGAACAGGAAAATGGGCTCAGAAAAAAATACGTGACTTGCCCAAAGTCTCAGAGCTAATCCATTGCCAAAGCTAGGCCTCCAGTGCAGGTTGAGCAGACTCGACAGAGCACCTTGCTCTTGCCCTTTGACCCACTCAAGCATCTCAGTGAGACAAAAGGCCAGCCCCACAAAGGTCACATAAGAACATTTGCAAAGACATAAATGCATATGAATGAAATACAAACTATACATTTATGAGAGTAAAGTGATCAGAGAGAAAAAGGCTTAAACCAAGGAGAGCCTTATGAATAGGGGTTTGAAACCTGTCCAAGAGCCAATATGAAATGCATCTTAACAGGCACCAATTATATCTGTCCATCACTCTCTTCTCTCCTGCCACATTCCCTCTTCCATCTCTCTCTCTCTCTCTCTCTCTCTCTCTCTCACACACACACACACACATGCACACACACACATGCACACACACACACACCCACCCCTCTCTCCTGCTCTCTCATCTCCCCTCTTGCTCTTGCTCCCTCTTTTCTCTTTCCCTCCCTATTTGCCCCATTCATATTATTAACATGCCAGGAAATAATGGGGGGGCACTAGCTTACATTTAATTTTTTCAAATTTTTACTAAAACAAAAGCACCATTCATAACACAGAACCCAAAAGAGGCAACCAGGAATAATGTAAGCTTGAAGAAGTGAACTCTGCAGCCTACTAGATCTTGGAATGTACTTGAAACAGAGAGGGGCCCACTTTGTTTAGAGAGAAAACACCTTCACGTGAGATTGGGTCATGTGTTTTGCTTGCCAATAACAACTGTTCCCTTCTGCTCCCTTCCCCTTCCAGGTCTTTTGTTTTGCTTGCTACTCTTTCCCTTCCTTTGTTCTTCCATTTTTATGTTCTAAACAGAAAATTTAAATGTTCGGGGCACCTGGGTGGCTCAGTCAGTTAAGCATCCAGGTCAGGTCATGATCTCAGAGTTTTGAGATTAAGCCCTGCGTCAGGCTCCATGCTGGACATGAAGCCTGCTTAAGATTCTCTCTCTCTCTCTCTCTCTCTCTCTCTGCTTACTTGCTTGCTTACTCTCTCTCTCTCCCTCTTCTCCTTCTCTAAAAAAACTTCAAATGCTCAAAACCATGTGTTGTGAACAATGCCACCTCAGAAGCTGGCATGTAAACACAGAGTTCACTGGGCTGGAGCCTGGCCTTACAGAGGCAGCATTGAAGGGGTAGGATTGAAAAGAGGTAGAATTGAAGGGAAAAGTCCCCACTGGTCCCAAATGCCAGGAGCCCAGCCTCCTCCCCTAGGTACACAACTTCTCTGGTGGCTGAGGATTCACTTTCTTCTCCAAACGGAGATAGGTTACAGCAGAGCACCAAGGGAATGAGGAGTTGTAGACTGGGCTGGGGTCCAACTTCCTACCTGGCATTTAGAAACCCACAGGCACTTGTCAACTTAAAGTTGCCAACTTTGAGACTCCCATTCTCCCTGTCCAAAAATGTCCCATTGTAGTCGACCGTCCCTTCGTCCCTTTCTCCTTCTCTCTCTCTCAACAAGGAAAGATCACCTTCTAGCCAATGTTCTAGCAAGATAAATTGAAAGAATTCTGTTTTCGTCCCCAGGCTCTCAAATCATGTCCTCTAAAACAGTGCTTCTCAAACTATCTGTGAAGAAGGGCCAGTTTTTTCCTCCAAATTTTCACAGATCAATAGAAGTAAATTACTAAAAACATGAAATAAACAAAACAAGATATATAAAAATACAAGCCAAATTTTTTAGTATTACACTTAACAGACATAATATTACCCTGTCAAATTGCTATAAATGTTTGTAAAAGCTTGCTTTCTGTTTCTTTCCTTATTTCATCTCTGATTACTAACAAACAGCAGACCAGCACCAGTCCACATACAATTTCTCTAAAGATCTTTAGAGTAAGTTATTTTTCCTCTGTATCACTTGTATGCCCAATACCTTGTTTGCTCCCCTGCAAGGAAGACAGAGGGTGGTGTCCTTAAGAGCCTTATAGTCATAATGGACAGATAAAACTTGCAGAGCTTATGATAATTGACATGGAGACAGAACAGGTGTTAGGACAGGGAATGAAGAGAAGGCAGAGTATGGAGAATCAAAATTCTGCATAGCATGGCCAGACAAGACCTTTCAGAAAAGATGACTTTGAAACAATGATCCAAATGAGAACGATCCAATTATATAAAGAATCGGGAATGTTCATATCACACATAGGGAACAGCATGTGCCAAGGTCCTGAGGCAGAAAGGAGTTTGATACCTTCTCTGAACAGTCAGAAGGCAATTTTGGCTAGAGCAGAGTGAGTTCCAGATTATGTAAGGTGTTAGTAAGCCTGGTTAAGGGAGTTTTAGCTGTTTTCAACAGTGACAGAAAGCCACTGAAGAATTTCAAGCTGGGGCGGGGGCGCATGATCCAATTTTTGCTTTAAAAAAATCAGTGTCAAATGGATGGATTTTATGGTATTTAAATTATGCCTCCATACAACTATTAATAAAAGAGATTGGTGGCTATTTTTCCTACTAATAGCACTTATATCAACTTATATTCATATAAATAATTCCCACTGGACTAAAGTGCCGTGAGGTCAGGGCAAGTTTGATATGGCTCACCATCTTACCAATGGATAGCACTTAAAAGGTTTCAAAGTATGTTGATTGGATTAGAGACTAGAACAGTGAGCTAACAATACAAGCAACCTATAATCAAGTGTTAATTTATATGGTGTAATCTTCAACTCTACACACTACACCCTCCCAGGAGGATGGACCTGCTTCTAGAAAAAGACCTGTGTCTCTCATTAGCAACCTGGTAACTTGAGTCACCACAATTAATATGCATTTCCCAATCGAAGTATCACCCACATGAACAATTCAAGCGACACTAAAGACAGAGCCAGCCTTCATCCAAATTATGAGATAGATACTTGCTCTTGGCAGCTTCCCAACCCTCTTTCTACTGCTTTTATCTTCCCTATAGGCAAGCCACTTTTCCCATTTCTCACCCATAATCTGCTCTCAACTCAATGAAAGTCACCCAACTTATCTTGTCTCTGTTTTCCTTTCGGAACAAAATGTACCTTAAGAATAGTATTATATGAAGGAAATCTCTACATAATATCTTGAAAATAAGTGCTCTAAAAAGTAAGCTTTGAATATATTTATTTGCAACTCTCCATTATCCATAGTACCAGAAGGAAATTGAATTACAGTATGTATATATCAAGGGAGACAGGATAACACTAAAGTCATTTGAATCTTTGCAAACTGACTTGCCTGGCTATTCTCAAATGGGGATAATCTGTGTTTGGATGCCAATTGTGTAGCCAGTATCTGTATAAAAGATGACCCTGGAGAATCAGTCAGTAAAGGGTAGCTTACAAGTCCCCATGTGAACTGCTTAGACACAAAATCATGGTTGATTTTATAAAGTTGCATTCAGATGTGGGCAACAGTACACTGGCTCAAACAGATGTATCATGATCGAGAAGTGGTTGATGAAATATAGCAGAATTTACAAATCCAAATGAGTAGGTTTCCCTCTCAAGGGACTAACTCCTGGAGATTATATCCATATTTCCAACAAATATTGCCATTGTTACATAGAGGCAAATAGTCAACTGCACAGATACCCAAAACATAAAAAAATGAGAAAGTAGAGTTTCAACTCATCCTATCTGTGAGCACTAGGATCGCCTCCAGTCTTCCTCTGCCTTCTCTCATCTCTTTTCATCTCTCCCTCTGCACACTGTTTTGGCCCAACTAAAGGAAAAGATACCATCCTGGAAATTAGCCAAACAACAACAATTTTAATCAAACAGAACTGGTGAGACACAAGCAGCACTAGAACTTGTTAAGTCCAGTCTAAGCAAAAGTCATTGAGTACCTCAGCATCACATCTAGTTAATAAAATCCCTATGAAATAGTAAAATGGGCTCAACAGAAATTCCACCTAGTACAGCAGGGAATTGGGAACCTTGGAGTCACTTAGCAGGGATGCTGTGACAATACATATATACTTATTCCATGGAAGGCATGGGAAGGCATGCAGTAATGAAGAAGGACAAAAGCCCATAAGCAGTCAACAATGTGCAAGAGCTTACATAATAATTGGCCAAAAAGGATTACAAAGGGGCCCTCCTACTACCTGGTAGAGATTGTAGGGACAAATTTGATATCGATCTTCCTTAGTCATTATTTTACTAAAGGAAATGGTTCTTGAAGAATGAAATTTCAGTAGAGAGAGCCAGAGCTGTCAGTGATGAAGCAGATGAAGGTAGCACTGTTCAAAAGGGCATGATATGACTAGAGCATGAGGTCTCTTGAAGGAAGTGGTACAGATGAGCCAGGGGAGCAGAAAATAACAAATAATGGAAATTCTCAAAGGCCAAGTCAAGACATTTGGCTGTTAATACATCTGTAGAAAGTAGGGAATCATTGCAATGATTTGAGGAAAGGAATATTATGCCCTAACTGGTATTTTAGGAAGGTAAGTGTATTTATTTATTTATTTATTTATTTATTTATTTATTTATTTGAGAGAGAGCAAAAGAAAACATGAGTTGAGGGAGGGGCAGAAGGCAAGGGAGAGAGAGAATCTCAAGCAGACTCCCCGCTGAGCACAGTGCCTGACGCAGGGCTTGATCCCAGGACCCTGAGATCATGACCTGAGCTGAAATTGAGTTGGTTACTCAACCAACTGAGCCACCCAGGCATCCCAGGAAAGTAAATTTATTATGTGAAGAATGAACTGGAGAGGTAAAGAACTGGACTTTAGAGCACCAACTAGGAAGCTAGGACAATAATCTAGGCCAGTGGGTCTCAAACCCACTTGTGCTTCCAAGTCACTTGATGAATTTATAAAAATACAGGGGTATGGGCCTCACACCCAATGACCCCGTAGGTCTAAAGCACATTAATTAAAAGAAGGGATCCAGGAAGAGGAAGAGATTTTGAGGGAATAAAATAACTATCCCTTGGGGCACATTCTTTTTAAGATGCTCAGGGAGTATGGAAGTTATTTTAATCAACAGGCAGTTAGGAAAGGGGTGCTGGAGTATGAGACAGGCTCTAATTGGAGACTCATTGGTGTCTCATTCAAAGTGAACTCAAATCAAAAATTCCAAAAGAAAACAAGAGTTAATTTGTGTTATAGACTCTAAAGCTTCAACATGTAACAAATTCATCGGCTGAGGTACTATGTATGATAAGTGTCATCCTCTTGAAAAAATAGGTTCTCAGAGGCCAGCTAGATGAGAAATCATGACTACCTCCACACTCAAAATTAAAAATGGAAAAAAAGGTAAAGAAAAAACAAAGAAGAAATTCTAGTATCTTTGTTTGGATAGGAGATGCCAGAAGACGAAACCAGTTTTTAAGCAAAAAATGAACTGCTATGATTCAGCAAAGGGATAGAACAGTTGCTATAAAACAGCAACCTGCTTAAGCAAAATGAGCCATTTTTTCCCACACAAAATATCAAAGAAATCCACTGGAACATTTTATTTTTGATAAAAATATGTTATTTTAAAATGCATAATTTTTAATAGCAGATGAAGCTCAGTGAGAAAATAGAATTCATGACACAAATTTCTTTTGGAGTCAGACATGCTAAAATACATGTATTAAACAAAAGGATATGGGTTTTCTGTCCTTTTTTGAGCAGTCGCCATTGGGAAAAGTACTCAGGTCAGGCACATAAACCCTGAAAAAAAAGTCAGAACAAACTAAAAAGACTTAAAGAACTTTAAACCAAATGTCAATTTAGTTTTGAGCCAAGAGCATGAGTGAAAAAGCAGAACCTTGTGAACTCATTTATCACATATTTAAACCGGTAATCAAACTTATACTTTTTTTAAAGACAAGAATTCTCTAATAACAATTTTTTTAAAATCTTTATCTATTTACATGTATTGCTGTCTGGTCACTGTACTACTACTCACAGACATTTTCAGGGGACCGAGTTAGAACTGGAGTATAAGGAGAGGCTAGGCCTGTGGGCCAGAGAGAAGCCTGAGTGGGAATACTTAAGCGTACATGTGACAGAAGGAGGGCTCATGAGAGGGTTCAGAGCCAATTGGCTGGGGGAACTGTGTCCCACCCCATGTGTGTTTCTGTCAAGGAGGAGTGAGAATGGAACTTTCTGGAAAAAGTCACATGATAAAAACTGAGCAGCTTCAGGGGTGTAGTCTGAGGTAGCTGGCTGTGGAAAACAATTTGACAGCTGGCAGGCAGACAGGTAGGATGCCTTCCTCCACTACTCCCCACCCCTAACAACCCCATCTCTTTCCCATTTTACTTCTTGGGTTTGGGTGTTGAAAGCCTAACTTTGCATCATTAGATTTTTTTTTTTTGAGCCATATTTCCTTAGAGATTTTTTCTTTTTTAATTTGTTATTTAAATTTAATTTAGTTAACATATAGTATATTATTAGTTTCAGGGGTAGAATTTAGTGATTCATCACTTGCATACAACACCCAGTGCTCATTCCATCAAGTGCCCTCCTTAATGCTCATCACCCAGTTACCCCATCCCCCTACCCCCCTCCCCTCCAGCAACCCTCAGTTTGTTTCCTAGAGTTAAGAGTTTCTTATGGCTTGCCCTCCTGTTTTCATTTTATTTTATTTTTCCTTCACTTCCCCTATGTTTATCTGTTTTGTTTTTTAAATTCCACATATGAGTGAAATCATATGGTATTTGTCTTTCTCTGACTGACTTATTTCACTTAGCATAATACTTTCTTGGTTCCATTCACACCATTGCAAATGGCAAGATTTCATTCTTTTTGATGGCTGAGTAATATGCTATTGTTTATCCATTCATCTGTCAATGGACATTTGGGCTCTTTCCATAGTTTGGTTATTGTGGACATGGCTGATATAAATATTGGGGTGCATATGCCCTTCAAATCACTATATTTGTATCCTTTGGATAAATACTTAGTAGTGCAATTGCTGGGTCATAGGGTAGCTCTATTTTTAACTTTTTGAGGAACTTCCATCCTGTTTTCCAGAGTGGCTGCACCAATTTGCATTCCCACCAACAGTGTAGGAGGGTTCCCCTTTCTCCACATCCTCCCCATCATCTGTCATTTCCTGAGATGTTAATTTTAGCCATTCTGACCAGTGTGAGGTGGTATCTCATTGTGGTTTTTGATTTGTATTTCCATGATGCCAAGTGATGTTGATTTTCTCATGTGTCTGTTAGCCATTTGTATGTCTTCTTTGGAGAAATGTCTCTTCATGTCTTCTGCCCATTTCTTGACTGGATTTTTTGGTTTTGGGCTGTTGAGTCTGCTAAGTTCTTTATAGATTTTGATACCAGCCCTTTATTTGATATGTCATTTGTGAATATTTTCTCCCATCCCATAGGTTGCCTTTTAGTTTTGTTGATTGTTTGCTGTGCAGAAGTTTTTATCTTGATGAAGTCCCAGTAGTTCATTTTTGCTTTTGTTTCCCTTGCCTCTGGAGACATGTCTAGCAAGAAGTCGCTGCGGCTAAGGTCAAAGAGGTTGCTGCCTATCTTCTCTTCTAGGATTTTGATAGATTCCTCTCTCACATTTAGGTCTTTCATCTATTTTGAGTCATTAGATTTTTCCAGAAGTTTTAAGTACTTAAGAACTCTAAATTTGCCACATAGCAGATTTTGGTAGCCATCCCCCAGTGCTGGTGATCATGGGAAGGAAGGACATGGGGGACTAGGAGGAAAGTAGTTCTCTCCTAAAGATCTGTCTCTAATTTCTTAACCCCGCCCTTTCCCTTCTCCACTTTTACCTAGTGGCTTTTGGGTGATAAAATCTGTGTGGGCAATTTTACAAAGGCTTCAGAGTGGCCAGAGACTTCAGTTCTCAAAAAACAAAAACAAGAAACCAGACAGAATGGCAAGTCCCACTTGTAGATCACAATGTGATGGAGAGGGAAGCACATTTTTATAAGGTTTAGGGAAGACAGGGGATCAAAATCCCCCAAAGTGCAGACTTTGGGTGGCAGACTTCGAGTAAAGATCATCAAGAGGTAACAAGAAAAGACAGACCAGAAACCACGAACCTCTACCATCCCCCAGGCTCTCACTCTCCCTCTTCCTTTCTGCTGTTATTTACTGGATCTATGGTGGTCAGATCTGTTCAGTTACTGTCTTAACAGAGAGTCTAGGGCATTTGTCCTTAGTTTTCCAAACTCAAGGACTGTGGATGAAAAGCTCAAAAAAGGAAATCTAGCAAGAGGTTATAAGCAAGAATAATTATTTAAAGTTAAAAGGTAAGTGGAGAAAGAAAACCAGAATCTCTACCCTGATGCCACCATACCTACCATTTATCTCTTTTCCCCCATTTGCTCATAGCATCACTTGTCTGTTGAAGGTTTGGCGGTCAGGTCGGCTGAATTAGTGTCTTTGCTGAGGCTTTGGGGAGACTCAGGCCTCAATTTTCAAAACATCATGGGCTGTGCTTACCTACAACTACAGTGGAAATATGTGAAAGAAAACAGAACATGTTTTAAAACAATTGAACAGAAAGGAAGGGTGGCTAAGAGTCAGGCAGTTTCTGCTACTCTCTCCTAACTTCCTTCTTTCCCCCACTGTTCGTCACTGTTCTGTGTCATCTACCCATTTTATCTGTTTAGTGGTCATTTCTTTCACATTAGTCTTTTTACAGAGGGTGTAGAAGTATTTGGCATTTAGATTCAAACTTGAGGTGGGTATGTTGCCATTTCAAAAAAAAATCTAACAATTTTAGTTTTTATAATCTTGGGGACTGTCCATGGCCATTCGAACCATGGGATTTAGCAATATTTGATACAAAAAGAAAATTCTTTTTAAAAAAGGAGTTTCAGAAATAGGATGATGAAGAGTCAGCCAACTTGTGCCTGTTAGCCAGAACCTCATTTCCCTAAATGCCTGTTACCTCCTTTCTTTTTCTACCATGCTTCTCTCTCCATTTTGTCCGCGGGGGCCGTGTTAGTGCTCTCTGCCCCTGTGGAAGGATAAGCCCTCGGGGCAGTCGGTAGGAGCGGTGTTGTATAGGTCTTGCCAGCCAGAACAGTTTGAGGTAACCTTCCCCTGGCTTGATTTGTGTTGCTGTGGATGCAGTTCATCCCATGAGGACAGCCAGGCTGATTCCAATCCGAGGTGTGCCAGAACTCATTCCCAGGCATGTCTGTCATAAACCATAGTTTGACTGTGAAACTTCTAGGTCCTCAGTGGTATGGTTGCTGTGTGGTAGAAAGATGAGTGCAGAGTATGCCTCTAAAGATGTTTTCAAATTACAATGTGTCTATTGGAGAGGAAGATACCTAAGCAGGAATATGTGGGGGCTGCATGACAGAATGAAGCCTCCTGGGAGTATGTGGGTGTGACTGGTGATGTAAATTTGAGCTGGACCCCTCCCTTTAGTATCCCCGCCAAGAAAAGGTGAGGGAACATCTTTCTGGAAAGGAACAGTATGGTGAGTAAGCAGACCAAAGCGCTGGCTGTTATGCCTTAAGACAGATGTGAAAGTCCCGGGGTCCTCTCTCTCTCCCTCTCTTTTGTTAATTCTATGTTGCCATTTACCCTGCTCTGGATATTAGGAAAACAGGAGTGTGATGCTTATCAAAGTGTGAGGGGCATAAGAGATACTGCATCCTAGTATATGCTGTGGCCATTGACCCTGAAGACCAGGATGGTGGCACAAGCATTCTCAACCCCCTTCTTTCAAGGAAAGGTGCTCCCCTTGTCCAGCCCAGGCTTTTAAGACACGGGACAGCATCAGAAGGCCCACTCTTCATTCCCTCCAGCAGGCAGGTGCACAGTTGGTCAATGTTCTTGCGTAATACTTGTTAACTGACAAATACAGTTTGGCACAGTGAGTGAATTAAAGCCATTTGTTAAAATTTTGTCCCAGGCTCTTTATTTGTATATGTGTTAGGGGGTGGGAGTGGGGAGTTGGGTAACAGGCTTAAGCCCCAGTTGGAGCCTCTACTAGACTTCATACCAAGTAAGTCTCCTTGCTGATTGTAGTGCAGGGGGCAGCAAATGGAAGAAAGCTCTCTTAGTTCCCTTCATGAAGGAGGACTTTGGGACAAACCTCAACCTAACAAGTTAATGTTAACTTTGAAAACAGCTTTTTGATTACCAGAAAGGAGGAATGATACTCAGTGATGCAAACCCTTTGTCCAGTCCCCATGGACTCAAGGCCCACTTGTGAAAGCAAGAGGGAGGGGGCTGCAAGTAGTAAGTGAAAAAGCTGTTTCACGGGCCAAGATGTCCATCGACAGATGAATGGATAAAGAAGATGTGGTATATATATACAATGGAATATTATGCAACCATCAAAAGGAATGAAATCTTGCCATTTGCAATGATGTGGATGGAACTGGAGGGTATTATGCTGAGCGAAATAAGTCAATCAGAGAAAGACATGTATCATATGATCTCACTGACATGAGGAATTCTTAGTCTCAGGAAACAAACTGAGGGTTGCTGGAGTTGGGGTGGTGGGAGGCATGGGGTGGCTGGGTGATAGATATTGGGGAGGGTATGTGCTATGGTGAGCACTGTGAATTGTGTAAGACTGTTGAATCACAGACCTGTACCTCTGAAACAAATAATACATTATATGTTAAAAAAAAAAGAAGATAGTAGGAAGGGAAAAATGAAGGGGGGGAATTGGAGGGGGAGACGAACCATGAGAGACTATGGACTCTGAGAAACAAACTGAGGGTTCTAGAGGGGAGGGGTGGGGAGATGGGTTAGCCTGGTGATGGGTATTAAAGAGGGCATGTATTGAATGGAGCACTGGATGTTATACGCAAACAATGAATCATGGAACACTACATCAAAAACTAATGATATAATGTAAGGTGATTAACATAACATAATAAAATAAAATAAAATCCAACTAGTATTTTAATTTTCATTGACTTTTAGATCAATGTAAGGAAATATACTTTTATAATATCAGACCAAAAAAAAGAAAAAGCTGTATCACTAAAATATAAAGAAAGGTGAATTAAAAGAAGTTGGGGTAGGGGTGTGACTAGAGAGGCACACAGAGGGGACCCTTCTGGATATTGGTTACATTTATGTGTTCAGTTTGTGAGAATTCATCAGGTTATATACTTAAAGATATGTGTATTTTTCTATATGCTTGTTATACTTCAATAAAAACTTGGAATGTTGGGATGCCTGGGTGGCTCAGTCGGTTAAGCATCTGCCTTCGGCTCAGGTCATGATCCCAGGGTCCTGGGATGGAGCCCCACATCGGGCTCCTTGCTCAGTGGGGAGCCTGTTTCTCCCTCTGCTTTCCACTACCCCTGCTTGTGCTCTCTCTCTCTCTGTGACAAATAAACAAATAAAATCTTTAAAAAAACTTGGATTGCAAAAAAAACTTTAGAGGACTAACAGGTATATGCATTTATCAGAACTCATCAAGTGCTACATTTAAGATTTGTCTGTTTAATTGGAAGTAAATTTTACCAGAAAGAAAGAAAGATGCAAACAACACTGAACTCTAGTTAATGACCTGCCTGCCAAAGTCTTCTGGTGTGAAGTATACTAATGTCCACAACTTACTTTGAAATGCATCCAAAAAATGAAATGGATTGATGGATGGATAGAAAAATACTAATTGTGAAATCTAAGTTGAGACTATATGGGTATTCACTGTACAATTCTTTCAATTTTTTTATATATTTGAAAATTTTATATTAAAGTGTTGGGCAGGAGAGTCTAAAGAAGGGAGGAAGAATTCTCCCCATTTATGAATATAAATGTTGGCTTCAGTGCATTGAGGACCTAAATTCCACTACAACTAGCAAGAGCCAGGCATCCAGCAGCAATAGTGAGATTCCTGGGAGAAGTGTTCCAGAAGAGAGCAGAGCCCAGTGGAGCTGCCAGTACCCAGGTGGGGATGGCTTGGTGTGAACCTGAAGAGATTCCTTCAGAAGGCTTAGGTGACAGAGACACCAGATGGTAACCAGAGTGAGAGAAGAAAATGGTGGGTGACCTGAAGTAGATGTCGAGACTTGTTTATAAACACGTGTGAGACATACCCTGGGGTTTGTACCATCGTATACAACCAAGCTGTCAGTTTCACCCTTTGGCATTTCTGTAAGTCACAAATGTTGAAAGTACTCATCATTAGAATCGGAAGCAATCTGCTGTGCTTGGCATGTTACGCTCAAGAAAAAATTTTAAACCTCTAGTTAGGGTCAAACGTTTCAATACTTTCCCAGTTACAGGAAGCATTGTATTTGTACTCAGTGAAGAAAGACTAAAAATACAGGTAGATGAAACAAATCAAAACATTTGCTTGAAGTTGGCACCTGTGTTTGTCCATGCAGCAGCTATACTAAATAAAGACACAGGCACTAAAATGGAAGAATGCATATTTTCTCCATCGTGCCTATAATTTTGGAGACATAGAGCCCTAAGAATTAGTCCATAGCCAGCATTTTTTTTGTATCTGTCCTCATCGTTGTTGTTGTAATTGAGATGTAATTGACATATAACACCGTGTTCCAGGTTTTCTTGATTGGTAAAGAGTGATCCTGAGGAAGGACTTTTCATTTCTTCCTTAGCGTTCTAACCAACAGATAGAGTTAAGAACGCACCACCTCCCACAATAATGATTCTCTTTCACTCTCTTTCTAGGGTTTTACCGATATCTTGCTAGAAAGAGTCATGCACGGGGGAGCCAACATTACCGGATTCCAGATTGTCAACAACGAAAACCCTATGGTTCAGCAGTTTATTCAGCGCTGGGTGAGGCTAGACGAAAGGGAATTCCCGGAAGCCAAGAATGCACCACTAAAGGTAATGTCCCATGGCATGCAGAAACCTTAGGCCAACTTTTCACAGCATCTCAGTATGGCCTTTATATATTTACGGCCATCCTGTGATCGAGTGGTCTTCACTCAGAAGTATTTCAACGATGCTAAAAACCAAGCGGCAGGTGTTGCTGCATTGGAAAACTAAACTTGCAAATAAAGAAGCAATTGAGAAGGAGGTCTTTTAAAACCCAGGGTTTGGCAATGTTAACTAATTTTTTAATGAAGTTCATTTGTAACATGCTCATAACAATTTACAATATTATAAGAACCTGAGTCGGGCAAAGAGTGGGGGCTGTGGGAATAGGTAAGGAAGATTGATAGTCTGAAACAGAAAATTAGATTTTACATTATTTATGTGATTGCTTTGTGTTAATAAGTTTCATGAATCTCAGTACACCCAAGTGAATTGGGCTCTCATACAGAGTGCGTGTTGCCTATACGTATATTGAATGGATATGTTTTGCTGCCTGGAAAAGTATCTTTAAAAATAATTGATTACCTAAGTTGCTCATTTTCATGAAACCAAGATAAGAATATTAAAGGTAGAAAGTCATGCTTACAGTGCACATTTTTCACATGCGTTCCCCTATGGATAGAAATCCTATTATTTAAAAATTAGGAATTAAAACAGATAAATTACGGGAAAGTTATTCATGTAACACAAAGGATCCTTCAAGTGTATGTTTTAAGTAACCGTTCCCTCAGTGCATCGATCCAAGTATGACACAGACTTTAAATTCTTCCTTCCTTATATAGTGAAAGTATGTACCTACCATGGCTGTGGGATCCCTGTGATCAAGATAAAGAATCAAAGTAGAGTCAAGGCCTTTCCCGTAAAAAGGAAAGGGGGTGAATAGTTCTTTTCTCGTGGCTTCAAGATACCCATCCTCACATCCTCCCCAGCAAGAATAGAATAAGGGAGAACAAAGGGGCCATAAGACCAGACAAGAGACACATTCTGTATCACCTAGTCAGGTCCACCCTAAATGAGTCACATCAGACCATAATACAAGTGGGCCCTGACTTTATACAATTGCTATGTTCGAGAAAAGTAGTAAGTTACACATAATTTGTTCATTCATTTAAGCCACTCACTAGTTTAGTGGTATTCTGTAAGTTGTAGTGATTATAGTATACATGCTGGATTTTTCCAGGGAAGTCCCATTTTAAAACGTTCTGTCCCATGGTCAGATCAGGTGTCCTTATATGTTTCAGCAAGTATGGTTACAATCCCTGTGATGTTAGGGTTAGGGTTTGCAGTCCAATTTTTTAGGATAATTATTTTAATTTTTATTGAGATATAATTGACTCACAGCATTAAGTTAGTTTTAGGTATATAGCATAATGACTTGGTAGATGTATATATCTCAAAATGATTACCACAATAACTTTATTTACCATCCACCACTACCGTAGTTACAATTTTTTCTTGTGATGAGAACTTTTAAAATCTACTCTTAGCAACTTTCAAAATACAATACAGTACTGTTAACCATAGTCACTGTGGTGTACCTTACAAACCCAGGACTTGTTTATCTTATAACTGGAAGTCTGTACCTTTTCGACCACCTCCACCCACTTCGCCTACCCCCACTCCCCACCCCCCACCTCTGGCAACCACCAGTCTGTTCTCTATTTCTATGAGTTCGGGGTTTTTTGGTTTTTTTTTTTAGATTCTGTATTTAAGTGAGATCACACAGTATTTGTCTTTCTCTGTCTGACTTAATTTCATTTAGCATAATGCCCTCAAGGTTCATCCATCCTGTCACAAATAGCAGCATTTCCTTCCTTTTTGTGGCTGAATAATATTCCACTGTATGTATATACCATATTTTCTTTATCCACTCATTTGTTGATGGACACTTAGATTGTTTCCATGTTTTGGATATTGTAAATAATGCAGCACTGAACCGCAGATATCTTTTTGTAATAGTGATTTTGTTTCTTTTGAAATAAATACCCAGAAGTGGAATTGCTAGATCATATGGTATTTCTATTTTTAATTTTTTGAGGCACCTCCATACTGTTTTCCATAGTAGCTACACCAGCTTACATTTCCACCAACAGTGCAAGAGGGTTCTCTTTACTCCACATTTTTGCCAACACTCATTATTTCCTGTCCTTTTGATTCTAGCCATTGTAACAGGTGTGAGGTGATATCTCCTGTGCTTTTGATTTGCATTTCCCTGATGATTCAAATTTTGTACTTACATTCAAATTCAATATACTAAATCCACCCACTACATTTAAGTGAGCTTATACAAATTTGGATTTTCATAAACTGCCTGTCTACTGCTTTGCCATCCTTAGATTTAACAGATAATAGGTAGAGTCAAGAAATTCATTTATGCAATATTTTAAGAGGTACCTACCAAGTGTCAGGCACTGTGTCTTAGGCACCAAAAAAAAAAAAAATGGACAAGGGTAAAAGGATGAAAAGTATACTACAGAGTAGTTTATGTTTGCTCAGAAGTTGTAGAGGTTGTACAAAAGAGGAGAACAATCTTAGCTCTGGATTATTCATTGATAACTCATGGTATGTATAAAGTAAAGTTCTCAGAACTTGCTGAGAAGAGGGGTTTGTAAGTAAAACCCTTTAAATAGCTTAAGAAAATGGAATCTATAAATAGATGGTTACAACTTTCAGATTGCTTTTGCTTAGTATTAGTCATGGAAACTCGCTCTATAGCAATCAGACAAAAAGCCCATTTTAAAAAATGTTAATATTTTTGATTAGGAAATAAAATTGTCTGGAGATTACAATCCTGATGGTTAATTTATTCTATATTTTATGAATGTTTCCTTTTGGGGCTTTTTTTTTTACATGCTCACACATTGGTAAGTAGGAGCTGAAAAAGTAGAAATTAAATAGCTCTTTTGGCATGGCTTGGAATCGCAGACTATTCATGCAGTCAGCTGGAAAAGAGATCATCACCATGTTGGCTTTATGTAGTGCTAGGATGGACAGACACAAAGATTTTTTTTTCCACGAGAGAACATATGCCCCCTGTTATAGTCACACTTGAAGATTTGTTCCTCAAAGAAAAGTAACATGAGGAAAGTCAGAAAAGTAAATTGATAGTCGTAGAAATGACAATGTATTCTATTCCTCTTGGTCGTATTTGGACATACTATAGAGAGAAAACTCCCCCTAGGACATTTTGCTTCATTAAAAAAAAAAATCAATAGAATTTTATATCCTCCCAGTATTTGTCACCCCTGGAAAACAGGGGCCAGCTTATTTTAATCAGACTTTGTTGATTCATTTAATAAAAAGGCCTCTACCCCGTCAAATCACAGATAATCAAATCCCTTGTATTAAGTGACTGGCCTCATCCCTAGTAGAGCATATCAGTATATCCAAGGAGTAGAAACTAAGTGTTCTTGCCTCAAAGAGGCAGCATCATGAAGTATTGCCTGTGAATTGTCACTGTTATCAGATATAAAACTCAATAACAATTGTAATTTTCTACAATCGAGAACCAGCTTTGGTTTTCTGCTCCCCCCAAGAAACAAAAACTGATTTATTGCTGGCCAGAGGTCCTAGTTCGCCAGAAACATGGTCCAGACAGAAATGATTAATGTTTCCCTCCAAATTAATTTCAAGCTGTCTAACTTAGCTATTTCCATTTTCCCCTAAGTAAACACCGGACTTGAATTTTCTATTACAAACAGCAATAACCAATCTACATATGCCATCCTGTAGCCTCACACATATTTCTTTCTCTATAAAGGACCTGGCCTTTTAGGAGTCACTCACTCAAGACAAAACACAGTACGGAGAGCAAGGGAGAGACGCCCTTGAGCCATTTGATCTTAATAATCTTAACATGTGGACACACGAGGGAAGAAAGATCATTCTAGAATGAATCAAAGTCGGGCTTGCCCAGAGAGATCTCTTGATTCAAATAATTAAGAGGGTGACTTTGTAGAACAAGAGGTGGAGATGAATGAGCATTATAAGGAGCAAGGCAGGTTTTGAGGGCATCATTTGTCATGATACCGTGTTTTCCATACATCCATTTCAGTATACATCTGCACTGACGCACGACGCAATACTGGTCATAGCAGAAGCTTTCCGTTATCTGAGGAGGCAGCGAGTGGATGTGTCCCGGAGAGGCAGTGCTGGAGACTGCTTAGCAAATCCCGCTGTGCCCTGGAGTCAAGGAATTGATATCGAGAGAGCTCTAAAAATGGTAAAGACCATGATGGCTTTTTGAGGTGGGGGCGGGGGCCTTATAACAACACACAAAAAGTGAGACCTTGGTCTGGAGAAGAGCCATCCAAAAAGGGAATAGGATCAGAGTCTAAGAATGTCAGAGTGTGCAGAAAAATGAGCATGGATATGTAGTCATCAAAATCTAGAAATCCCAAACTAGAAGCTTCTAAGCTTCTTCCTTGATGCTTGAGAAATGGCCAATTGAGGACTAATGAATATTTAGTTCTGTGCCACACCGTGGGTGGTAAAGCAAACTCACTACCCTCAAGAATTATGGATTGAACATGTAAACAGCTTCAAAAATTTTAAACTTTCCAGAGATATGGTGTTACTTTAGGGGGACTGGGATATTCTCTAGGAAGCTCCTAAGTTGAAGGTGGACATTACAGCAGCATCCTCTGGCTCATCAAACAGCTCTTGAGTTTGGATGGACTGTGGAAAGGAGCCAGTGTGGTAGTAGTTCTGTTGCCAAAGAGAACCTTTCTGCATGCTATCTTCATGGGGAAAGGCAGAAACCTGCTATATTTCTAGGCCTCCTTAGGAAGCTTTTCCCCAATGCCCCAAAGAAAAAGCCTACAGAGAAGTACAAGGAATCAATAGACAGTCAAATGCGTCACTTGTTTTTAGTATTTACTGGTAGGGGATCATTTAAGGCTTCAGGTAGTATCCTTGGAGCAGATGTCACTCTTCACACCAGGAGTAGTATCGGTCGTTCATTGCAGCTTTCCCAGCAAGAGCACTTTCCTGAATATTTTGCTTTATGCCACATGTGCCTGCATGCATTAAAAATGAGCCTTGGAGAGTACAAGCCTCTCTTACTTCTACTTATCTAATTATCCCAATGTTTGGGACATCCAAAGAAACAAAGAGATAGGCAATGATAAGATAATTCTGTGCACAACCCAGCAACGAAGAACTTGTAATGGTCTCCTAATGTACATCATTTTGTGTAGTTGGCTCTCCTACTGCTGCCTTCAATTTGCCAAGTTGGAAGCATTCAATCAAAAGGGGTTAGTAGCCCCTGTGTCTCTCTCCAAGAAAGAGATATGACTCATTCTCCCATCATGTAGATTTTTATGTCATTGTGTCAGCTCCCTAACAAATGCCCTAAGTGTAGTTTTATGGAGGTAGCACTGCACAGTTTTGAAGAGCAGTTAATTAAATTCAACCTTCATAGCAGTTACAAGATTTGTACTGTCAGGTGAAACATAATGATGAGTGAAATACAAAACTCCCTCAGAGTAAATCAAAAAGAGTTTTCATCAACAAAACCTCAAGGGGCGAGTACCAGCATCTCCAACGGACTCCCCATTGATGACACAAACAACCACCTTCCCCAAATAGAAAACTGGCTGCCAGCGTAAAGGATAAGAAATGCATTTGGCTAGAAAAAAAGCAGATTGATCATACTATTGCACAAATAGTGTCTGCATGTCTAACTCACTGATAAACTCGAGTTAGAAGCCAGGTAAGTAACCTTCCTCCCAGGCCCCAAGGATCAAATGCACAACTGAAGGGATGCTTTACCAGTTTCTACAGGCCAACCTCTTCCTATTGCTCCAGAGAGGTTGGAAAGTATTGACCTTTCCCAGAAGCAGATGCTCCCTTTGTGCTAAATGCTCAGTAAAACTCCGCTGTTCAGAGGGACTACAAGGGAGGATGGTCTGGAGTACTAAAGGTTTTACTATATTAAAAGAAATCCCATTTTATTTGAGTTAATTAAAAGTGAGAATGCATGTGTAAAATCATCCCTCACTGTGACAAGCGCATAGTTGTTGCTCAATAAATCATTCTCTTCCTTCAAAGAAATCTGGCAAACAAAATCATTGCCTGATAGAGGCGCCTACAGGGCCTGTTTTAATGAATAAATAAGCACACCATTCATTCAGTAAATATTTATTGAGCACCAATGACTATGTATCAGGCTCGAAGTTGGTATGCAAACATGAAATAAGAGGAGGAGCACTCACACTTACATTGTTAATATACAAACAAGTGTTTTTAAAGACCTTAAAGCCACTTGAAAATTGGGTAATCCTCCTCCTCACAATCTACAATACAAATATCAGCCTGAGCCTGATTGACTGAAATATGTCACAATTCCAAGTCATCAAAACTTGTCCCTTTGTTCAGTAAACGTGTATTAAGCACCTGCTCTATTCCAGTCCCTGTACTAGTTGCTGAGAGTCCAGGAAAAGAATGTCTCTCATCTCAGATGTTCCCTGTCTAGTAAGGGAGATGAAAATACAGAGATGATTAAAATGGTATGGTAGTTAGGTTCTCCAGAGGCTGCTATGGGAACCCAGAGGAGAAGCACCAAATATAGATTGGGGCAGAGGGTGATTAAAGAAGGGATCCCAGATGGGATGGTGGGAAACGGTAACTGACATTCACTTCGGTGAAAATAGACTTCCCTCTGAGGGGTAGTCTAGTCCTACTTCTGCTCACCAAAAGTTTTAATCCTGGAGTCTCGAATCTCCTGGACATACCTAGACCGTTGTCCAGTTTCTCTATCATGTCCAAATATGCTAGATCTTTAGAAATATGTCATTCTTTAAAAAAAAAAAAAACGCTGTATTTATTTGAGAGAGTGAGAGAGAGCACACTAGCGGGTGTTAGGGGCTCGGGCAGAGGGACAAACAGACTCCCTGCTGAGCAAGAGCCTGATGCGGGGCTCGATCCCAGGACCCTGGGATCGTGACCTGAGCCGAAGGCAGACACTTAACTGACTGAGTCACCCAAGGGCCCCTGAAATATGCCATTCTTAAAGAGACTGGAAGCTTTGCTGTTTTCAGTAAGGAAGGATTTCCTTAGTAAGTTCCTATGCCAGTGTCCCTGCCTGACCTACCTCCTCTCCTAGAACGCAATGCTCAGAGTAGAGTGTAAAGAATCCTTCATGCATCCCAGTGTGCACCAGGCAGGCTAAGTAATTTCTGTCTCAATAAATGACCTTTGCTTTAACTGGAAGTGTGACATCACCTTCTCTGCAAGCCTGAGCTGACAGTAGTGCTTCGGTTTGTTGGGTCAGTAGGACAGTCATCTTGTCCTCAGGAAGTCCCACTGGAGCCTTTCTCTTTCAACAGGAATTTCATTTTCCTGTTAGGGCTAAACAAGCCCCCGTCCCTCTCACAAGATGCTCCCCAATATTTGGCATCAATTTTCCCTCCTGCAGCTCAAGCCCATTACCACTTCTGACTTGCTTAGTAGCTTGTCACTTTCTATAAGTTTTAAATATTCTAATCCTTTCATCCTAGGAAAATGAGACAGACGTTTTTTCTCTGAAGCAAATTCCTTGACCCTTACTCACCAGATGAGTAATTCCAGTGACTTTTATTTATAAAGGGTCTTTCGTGCAGTGTCCCTGGACTGTAAAATAATTGGTAAGGAAATCTTTCCACCCGGCAGAGATAGCCTTTTATTAGTTCATAATACTGGGACCAGACCCAGGAAAAATTGTGGCCTACGTGAATCTGCAGTTGGCATCCCAAATCAGGGTCCAGGCTCTTCTAGTACCTCTGTCTTTCTTATCTAGTACTACACACCCCTGATTCCTTAGACTTACAAATTTCATCAGTGTGTGGTTTATTCCTCCAGGGCCTAGCTCACTGCTACCTGTTTGTAGCTGCGCATAAGTTAAATAAGAGGAAAACTTCGTCTTTGTTACTGTGACAGCTGGCAAATGTGGAACACTCTCAAGAAACAGAACCGAATTCATTGCAATCAACAATAATTTTATTATAGCTACCATGTATTGCAAAGCATACTATGTGCCAAGTGCTGTTCTAAACTCTACACGTGTATAATTCATTAAATCTTCCAACAACTCTGAGGGATAGGTGCTAGTGGGATTTCCCATTTTACAGATTGGGACACTGAGGTACAAAAGCATTAAGGAACATATAGAAGGTCATATGGTTAGTAAGTGATGAAGCTAGAATGTGAATCCAGGAGCTCCAGAGCCCATATTATTGAAACCAGTTTATGTGATATTGGGAGTGTTAAGACACAGACACATCCCTCACGGAACTCATAGTTTATAAGAAAGCATTATGCTAGTTAAGAATACCCTTCAGGGGGCACCTGGGTGGTTAGGTCGGTTAAGCGTCTTCCTTCGGCTCAGGTCACGATCCCGGGGTCCTGGGATCGAGCCCCCGCATCAGGCTCCAGGCTTGGTAGGGAGCCTGCTTCTCCCTCTGCCTCTGCCTGCTGCTTCCCTTGCTTGTGCTCTTGCTTTCTCTCTCTCTGTGTCAAATAAATAAATTATATCTTTAAAAAAAAAAAAGAATACCCTTCAAGCTGGGGCGCCTGGGTAGCTCAGTCAGTTAAGCGTCTGCCTTCAGCTCAGGTCATGATCCCAGGGTCCTGGGATTGAGCCCCACGTCAGGCTCCCTGCTTAGTGGAGTCTGCTTCTCCCTCTTCCTCTGCCCTTTCCCCTGCTTATGCTTTCTCTCTCTCTCTTTGTCTCAAATAAATAAATAAATCTTAAAAAAAAAAAAAAGAATACCCTTCAGGCTATTCCCTTAAGAAGAGACTAATGGTAGAAATTTCAGGCCCTTGAAAAAGTGGTGGTAGGGCCTTCACTGTATCATATAGGTAACTGCCTATCACCCACGCAAAGCTTCACAACTAAAAGGCACACCTAGAAAACACTGGGGAGGAAATGAAGATCTGTATAGACTGATCTGGTGGATTTAGCTCAATGACTCAAGATAAAAGATCTCCACGATTCTAAGATCTGTCAGTAGACCTCATCTCAGAGACTTAGAAGGCAACAATGTGGTGCTATTTAAAATATTTACATTTTCCCTTTCTACTAGGTGCAAGTACAAGGAATGACTGGAAACATCCAATTTGACACTTACGGACGTAGGACAAATTACACCATCGATGTGTATGAGATGAAAGTCACTGGCTCTCGAAAAGTAAGTAACCAAACAGATGTCCAAAGAAAAGGTCTTTCAGAAGGCAACAGCACTCCAATGCAAGAAAACAGGTGTTAGGAAAGACACACAAAGCAAATTCCCACACGTTATTTTTGCCTTTCTGTTGGTGAGCAGCGTAGACATGATATGGAGTTGCTTTGTGATCAAAGTGTTCCATCTACACATTTTGAAGGGAGCATTTCCCTCTGAGTCTGGTCCTATAAAAGTGATAAATTCAAGAGTTATTAACAGCTTCCAACCATAGAGGGAAGGAACCACAAATTTTACATTATGTTGTTACTTAAACAAGCTGCCAAGGTACATATGGTTTTAGTTTTAGCAAAAGAATCGGAAAGGACCAACTTACATTCCCACCAACAGAGTAAGAGGGTTCCCCTTTCTCCACAACCTCTCCAACATTTGTTGTTTCTTGCCTTGTCAATTTTTGCCATTCTAACTGGTGTAAGGCGATATTTCGATGTGGTTTTGATTTGAATTTCCCTGATGGCTAATGATGATGAACATTTGCCACTTTGGAAAACAGTGTGGAGGTGCCTCAAAAAATTAAAAATAGAACTACCCTATGACCCAGCAATGGCACTCCTGGGTATTTACCCCAAAGACACAGATGTAGTGAAAAGAAGGGCCATATGCACCCCAATGTTCGTAGCAGCAATGTCCACAATAGCCAAACTGTGGAAAGAGCCGAGATGCCCTTCAACAGATGGACGGATAAAGAAGATGTGGTCCATATAGACAATGGAATATTACTCAGCCATCAGAAAGGATGAATACCCAACTTTTACATCCACATGGATGGGACTGGAGGAGATTAGGCTAAGTGAAATAAGTCAAGCAGGGAAAGTCAATTATCATATGGTTTCACTCATTTGTGGAACATAAGGAATAACATGGAGGACATCCGGAGAAGGAAGGGAAAAACGAAGGGGAGAAATCGGAGGGAGAGATGAACCATGAGAGATTATGGATGCTGAGAAACAATTTGAGGGTGTTAGAGGGGAGGGGGTGGGGGGATGGGTTAGCCCGGTGATGGGTATTAAGGAGGGCACGTACTGCATGGAGCACTGGGTGTTATATGAAAACAACGGATCGTGGGTCACTACATCAAAAACTAATGATGTATTGTATGGTGACCAACATAACATAATAAAATAAAATTTAAAAAAAATAATCGGGAAGTAGGTATCTCTCCACCTTGCCCCTCACCCTCCAAAAGACACTGGACAAAGTACCCTTCTCTACAGCCAAATTGTATAATGACCACTTTGCTTCTCTCATACTAATAGTTAAGTTAGGCATGAAATGAGGATTTCATAGCCATGTGATAAAATCTCAGAATGTAAAATAGCCTGTGTCATTTCTAAGGACACTCCTTGGTTTCCCACCCTCACATTCCAGCCTTCCTATAGTTCAGAGCACAGCACTTTCCTGCTATAGGAGTTTAAAGGGGAAAAAAAGATTGACCATCCTACAGTGGGCTAAGTTATTTTACAAAATACCAGTAAAGGTGAGGTGGGGATGAGAACCCCCAGGATGAAGGTGTGTGTCTCAGGGTTGGGGTCCTGGTGGGGGTGGCAAGACAAAGGGAGACAGGACATCAATCCTTGGAAAGCTCCAGCAACTAAAAAGGAAGTGTTATTCCATGACAGCATTTGGATTTCTTGTGGTACCTTTTGAGTGAAAAACAGGCAACCAGGTCAAATGTCTGCTCTTTCTAGGCTGGCTACTGGAATGAGTATGAAAGATTTGTGCCTTTCTCAGATCAGCAAATCAGCAATGATAGCGCCTCCTCAGAGAACCGGACCATTGTAGTGACTACCATTCTGGTAAGTATGGAGAGAAGATGGGTGGACTTTCTGTATAGCAAGACTTCTGCTTTCTGAAAAACATTATTCAGCCAGTAAAAAAGACTTCAAGTTCGAGCCGTGAAGACATCCAATAGGTCAGCTTAGGAACCTCTTGAAGTATCTTGCCATCATCATGAACAGAATGTCATTTTTTTAATTTATTTTATTTTATTATTTTTTTAGAATTTCATTTTTTAAGATTGTATTTATTTATTTATTTTAGAGAGAGAGCATGCATGTGAGTGAGCACAAGTGAGGGCAGGGGCAGGAGGGAGGGAGAGAATCTCAAGCAGACTCCATGCTGAGTGCAGAGCCCAACATGGGGCTGGATCCCAGGACCCCAAGACCATGACCTGAGCCAAAACCAAGAGTCAGATGCTCAACCCACTGAGCCATCCAGGCGCCCCCAGAATGTCATTTTTAAAAAGAAAAAGAATAGGAATTTGGGACAGTTCCACATATCATTCTCCTCTTTACCCCCCCCCACACACACACACACTGTAGGACTGATGTTTCATTGTGGGGGAGACAGCATGATGTGAAAGAGAGTAGAGTAGGGTTCTCATATTAGGTCTACCACTAACCTGTGTTTAACTGTGCAAGTCACAACTTCTCTGAGCCTCAGGTTATGTTTCTTTTAATTTACGAAATGGGTATAATAAGGTCATAAGACCATTTCAAGGCAAGATTCACCGTTTAAAGCTTTTCTGCGAAATTCAAAGCACAGTTGAAATGTGAGATAGTGTTCTCATTTAGTTTCAAAATGTTTTTCCAAAAGCTGGTATGTTCTTACTGGGTGAAGTACAAACCAGGGTGAAAAATGAGTATACCACTAGGTCTGAAGTTGTGAATAATTGGATGAAGATTCAACTGAAGTTTACCTTTCATTTAAACAGACATGTCAAATACGCTCTTTGTCCTGGGTACTGTACTAGACCCTGAGGATGTAAACACAAATAAGCCACAGACTTTGACCTCAAAAAGACCACAGTGCTTTTTGAGGGCTTGCCTGGGCTGGCTGTAATAAATCCCGAGAAATTAAAGGCAGTTCACCTTCATGTAAGGGAAATACCTCTGTCCAGTTTGACTAAGACAAAGACTTTATAGGTGGAAACCCGGTCCTGCTTTCAAACCCTCAAAAAGAACTTAAATCCTTCTCTACATCTTTAAATCATCAGTTAAGGACTCCAAGGAATATATAGCCCAGCAAATAGTCAGTCGATTGGGTTCTTCTGCTTCTTAAGCAAACATATTTTAAAGGGTCTTTTCACACACCAAACCTCAACAGCTACACTGGGGAAAAACTTGATTATGGCATGTGTCATCTCTTAGAAAAATGTATGGGAGTAATCCTTCGATCTTCCTCTTGTCCCAAAGGAATCACCATATGTCATGTATAAGAAGAACCATGAGCAATTAGAAGGAAATGAGAGATATGAAGGCTATTGCGTCGACTTAGCCTATGAAATAGCCAAACACGTAAGGATCAAATACAAACTGTCCATTGTCGGCGACGGGAAATATGGCGCAAGGGATCCAGAGACAAAAATATGGAATGGCATGGTTGGGGAACTTGTCTACGGGGTAAGTTTTTTCAACTCTATTTTCATTTACTTCTGTGCTTTCCACTTAACAAAGATAGATTTTATTTTCAAGTGTAGTACTTATCCAATTGTATAGTTTCTGTGTGGTCTGTAAAAAAAAATTTTTTTTTTCTTCTCCAGTTGACTTTTGTAAAAGTAGGTTGTCGATAGCATCCTTTGGGCAACAGGATTATTTTGCCAAAAGCAAAGTAAGATTGGGGAACTTTATTTGGCAACATTAAACACAGCCTGCCCTCTGCTGAAAATCTGTTCCTGTGTCGGGCCGCAAAATCACCCACCTTGTTGCCTCAACAACTTCGCCTAAGCGACCCAGTCATCTTTGCTCGTTGTTCCCTCATTTCTAGGCAGTGACCATGTCCTATCCGTGCTACTCTTCTGTCTTTCAAACCCAGACACATTCTTCATTCCCACCCTCATCATTTCAGTTAAGGTTCTTACCACTTATTGGTCATTTAACTGATTTCCCTGCCTCTACTCTTACCCTGGCAAATCAGATCTCCACATCATTGTAATTTCCCACGCGAAAAATCAGGATAAAATTCAAACCCCTGAGCATGGCAAATAACGTGCTTCATCATCTGGCACCTGCCTACCTCTCTAATTTGTCTTGGACTCTTCCCCCTTCATACTTAGTGTTCCAGCTGCCAAGAAGTATGTGTCATTCCCCGAAGGTGCCCACCTGCCACTTAGGGCATCCCTGGAAGTACCTTTGCCCCTGTCCGTCAGCTAACCTTGCTTCGCAGTCCTCCAGAGCACAGGTGGCAGCATTTTCAGGAAGCCTTCCCTAATCCCATTTACCCACCTGTGGTCTGCTTAGGTGCCCCTGCTTTTTGCTTTCTTGTAGTACTTTTGAACCAGTATTATAATGATCTGTTTACAAGTTCAGCTGCCCCAAGTGGACTATAAACTCCTTGAGCACAGAAGCCATATCTGATTTATTTCAGTATCCCAGAGCACAACACAGAATGGAGGTTCAACAAATAATTGTTGAATGAATTAATAAATGAAGAGAATCGCTCTGCCAAGGGCTTGCCCATGGGTCAAGTACAGAAGAATTATACTGATAATTAGGGCTTTCAAAAGGGGTACAGCAGTATCTTCAGAGCTCTGCAGTGGCTTCACTTGAAAGGGTTTGGGCCCCTGATTGGGAATGTCAGATCTTGGGCCACCCAGTGAGGCCTATAGAGACAAGCAGAAGTGGGCATAAGAACGGCCCACTGGGTGAACCAGTCACTAGAAAATTCACCCAAGGGTAGGTGGTGGCAGCCGAGGGTTAGTTCTCTCTGCTTTTTATTTTCATCCCAGTGTCGTTAACATACAGCATTATACTAGTTTCAGGTGCACAACACAGTGATTCGACACCTCCGTACGTCACCCAGTGCTCATCAGGACAAGTGTGTTCGGCAGAGGTTTGCTTTCTGACAGATAAGGAGTACTCGCAATGACCAGTCCCGGTCTAGACAACAGGTTAGGGGAAGACTAAAATCTAGGGGGTGCATATACTGAGAAGAAGTTGGCAAGAAGCAAACATCCAAGTTATCTCTTGGACAGAGGTTCAGGATAAGGACTCTGGTGCTTGAGATGGGAAGCAGCCAGAATAAGGTGCAGCTCTCCCCTCAGAAGGACTGGGGTCACTAAGTAAGTTTTTGGAACAGGTCCTCAGGAACAAGCACAAAGGCAGAAGCTCATTTCTAAAAATAAGGGCACAGAAAATGAATTAAGGCTTAAACTGAGACTGGACCTCAAGTATCAAAACTAGGGCACTGTCCTCCAGTCAGACAAGCAGCAAGGCAATTTGAACCTTAGCCCCCAGCAGTGGAGCTGGAGCCAATTATCTCCCATCTTGGGTCAAGGTTGGCCCTGGGAACTGGGGTAGAGCTGAGCTGCAGATGAGATTCAAGTGAACTCCTTCATGAGAAAGAGAAGAACTTCTAATGCCAAGACACAGGGGGCTGGACGAGGGGCAGAGCACCTGTCATGCTTTCTAAGGACCCTGAGAAGCTCTGAACTATCTAGACACAGCTCTAACTTCTTTCTGAGTTGGTGATCAAGTCTTCTCTATCCTTCATCTCCCCAACACTCAGGCTCCAAGAGGTCCTGTCTTGCTCACAACTCTCCCCCGCACTTGGCACATTATGTGGTCCATCGTAGATACTCACTTTTTGCTCTAACGAATGAATGCCTGGTATGCAGTAATGCCCAGCCAATGTTCATTAAATTTACCTCATGGTAGGAGGTAATCTTATATCTTACCATTATTTATTATTATTATCATTGCCATTATTATTTTATTTTTATTATTAGCTACCATTTGTTGCTTATTTCCTGGTTGCCGGACACTGTGCTAAGTGCTTTATAGGCATCATGTAACTCAATACTCACAACATACCTCCAAAGGAGGTGCCATCTTATTAACATTCTACAGATGAAAATACTGAAGCCTAGAGAGGTGGTCTTATGCCAAGACCAAACAGCCTGTAGTGACACGGTGATCTGAACCCAGTCTCTGACTATGAGGTCCATGTTCTTTTTTTTTTTTTTTTTAAGATTTTATTTATTTATTTGAGAGAGAGCAAAAGCGATCACAGAGGGAGAGGGATCACAGAGGGAGAGGGAGAAGCAGACTCGCCGCCAAGCGGAGAGCCCAATATGGGGCTTGATTCCAGGACCCTGAGATCATGACCTGAGCCAAAGGCAGACGCTTAACCCACTGAGACACCCAGGTGCCTCAGAAGTCCGTGTTCTTTCACCACAGCCCTAGACTGTCCGACAGCTGATGTGTTATTTCAGACCCATCCCATCCTAAAAGATAGCTGAAACTTGTTGAAAGGCTTTTGGTGCCTCTGCTTTTCTAGGGGGAAGATTGGCCCCAGGTGCATCGCAAAGACTTTGGGGTATCAATTTCTACTGGGCCAGAGTAACTGACATGAGCTCTACCATCCCACTGCGACTCAGTAGCCAGAGCTTTCTAGTGTCTCAGAAGAAAGCTTGTCACATTCTGTAAATAGCTCCAGTCCCTCCTGGCATCGAGCAAGACGTTAGGCCCAGTGATGTAGAGCAAGACAGATTTCCTGACACTGTTCAAAGACCCAGCTTTCTCACCAGGTTTTGGCTTCTCTTCTGGCATGTCCTCTGTACTGCGCCCACCTAATCTCTACATTCTCTCCCTCTTCCCAATATGTGTGAGTGAGGGAGCTTGAGAATTAAATAGTCCCTTACTTGTTTAGTAATTTAGAAACCAGCACTTTACTGCTGAATAGGTAAAAATTCTTCTGAAGGAGCCTTCCCACCTTTTCCCTCCAGTTCTTTCCACTAAAGACAAAAAGCAATAGCCAGGGAAGTCTCAAAGAAACGTCCTCCGCCCTCGTCTGACCTGGAACAATTTTCTGATGCTTTCTGGGATTAAAACACAAGGGTGTTTCCAGGGAACTGACTGCAAACCAACTGCTGAATTCCACTTTCCCCTAAAACTTGTGGCTATGAAAAATGGATGTTCTTGTCATGCTTGGATAAAACCTCTCTGTTCAGGCAGATGATCTCATAAGCTGAATGTGTCCTCATCTTCATTTAAAATTTTAATCTTTCAGCATTGGCAGGTTTTCCACTTCTCTTTCAATGATAGAAATGGAGAGAAGTGAAAACACAGGCATTCATTTCTAGCAGGCCTGGCATCTTGTAGTTTGCAAGTTCCTTAAGGAAAAAAAGGAAAGTGGGGCGCCTGGGTGGCTGTCGGTTGGACATCTGACTCTTGATCTCAGCTCAGGTCTTGAGCTCAGGGTCATGAGTTCAAGCCCCACATTGGGGTCTGCACTGGGTGTGGAGCCTACTTAAAAAAATGGGGCGGTGGGGGTACTCTCTTGCAATGAACATGAAAACTACGCAGATAGGCACAGCTTTATCCGGAGGGAATTTTCTTTTATGCCTTTAGCATGTAAAACAGATCAGAGTAGGAAAAATATGAAGAAAGGCAGAGATGAAAAAAGCTTTGCGAAGATTTCAGTATCTACCATAAAGTCTCAAGAAAGAGTCAAAATGAATTAAATTTGTTCAGGAAGAAAGAAGCCAATCAGCAGCCTCTTTTCAGATGATTCCTAAATGGTTTTCTTTTCCCTCTAAAGAAAACCAAATCAAGGTTGATGTTTGGGGCACCTTGTATTGCTAAGAAGGCTATTTTTGAAACAAACGTCAGTAGGACACAATGTGCCCCATTATGTAAGCTCTTCAGAACATTATGGACTTGAAACTGTCCACCTGCTTTTAGCGGTTTTGATTTTGAGCTGGATGTCTATAACATCACCACATGGTAATTGTCCCTAGCTTAAATGGCTTACAGACCACAAGTTTTTATGGCCCTAAAATAGCATGTGTTTTAAGAGGACATTTAAAAACATTTTGCTGCTAACAGGGCTCTTAGACATCTTTTAGGCTACGTTTCATTCATTTTACAGATAAATATGGGGATCAGCCGGGATTGGCCATTAGGACTGCCATTTGGGTAAACCAGGAAAGGCCTGACGTAAGACAGGGATGACAAGAATGGTGGCAGGGATTATGACAAGGTCGCAAAATCACACAGCTTGGCAGAGCTTAGACTATAACTCAGGTTTCATGACTCCTGGCCCGGTGCTCTGTCCACCGGGTCACACTGGCCCAGTTTACTCAGCTTATCAAATTGCGGGAAGATTGGTGTATGATATATGACATCCCCACCTGCCTTCAGGGGGCTTACAATCTATTTGGATTATGAGCTTTTCCATCCAAGATAACCATCCTGCTTATCTGTGGCCTCCAGAATAACGTAATGCACATCCCTAGTTATCACTTGAAATATTTGAAAACCCAAAGTCAACAGCTGGGCGTTTCTGCCTTTTGAGAGGAGATAAGATCTAACAGAAAAAGAGAGTCAGGGAAAGGGCTGGAAAGAAATTGAGGTCTTATATGACAAAGGGTCGCCTGCCAGCAGGCAGCTACTGTGTTCCTTATGTTCCCAGCACTTAGAAAAGGGGAGGGAAAGAGTTGCCTTGGGAAAGGCCAAACCACTGCCCAGATTGGTACCTCTGGCTTAGAAGAAAGCAGAGAGCTTGGGGTTGGGGGATGATTGATTCCAGGTCACATCCCCTGGGCACCCTCAGACTCCTTCACACTCCCAGGACAAATGGCAATTTTATAGATGCTATTCACACTGACATTTCTCTACCCAAAAGAAATTACCTCTTAGGTTGTCACTATCCTAAGATAGATTCATTTTCCATTAAGAAAGACAGAAAGTCGATCTGTCCTTCCCGCTAAAAGGCAGAGAAGCAAGGGTGCAGTAACAGACACCAAATATTCTCTTCTATTCTTCAGGTGATTATACTGGGCTTTGGCAGAAGGGCTGATGGTTTGATAAAAGTGCCCCTCTCTTTGAAATGATGTATATAAACTCCAGGAAGGAGCATTAATGACACATGGACGTCTGCCATTCTGAGCAGAGAGGGTGGGGAAAGATTACCAACCAAATTTAGTCTCACAAGGCCTTTACCCAGTTCCCGGGATGCTCCTTTATCTTCACTTTGTCTTTAACTCTCTCAGCTCCCCAAGGACAAGGAGCCCTAACCAATAGATCTAGACTGGGACATCTGTTCTGTCTAAGCAGATGAGGAGATCCTGTTGTGACACTGCTTGTTGTTGAACAGATTTAAATAGACCTCATCCCTTTCTCCAGATCTAAACAATTGCAGACAGTGAATATCCCATAGAGTACAGCCAATAAAGCAGTTTTAAGTCCTGTCTTCATTATATTCCTATTGTCTAGCTTGATTCCATCCACTCCTTTCTCCAACACATTTAAACTTGCCAAGGAAATGTCTGCCAAAGGCTACTAGAACCTTATGACTGATACAGGGATAAGGGATCAGGTCATGTCTGCCTGTTCTCTTGGTTAGCATAGTATCTTTTTTTAAGATTTATTTATTTATTTGAGAGAAAGAGCACGAGTACGAGTGGGAGAGGAAGAGAGAATCTCAAGCAGACTCCACCCTGAGCATGGAGCTGGAAGCAGGGCTTGATCCCAGGACCCTGAGATCATGACCTGAGCTGAAACCAAGAGTCGGACACTTAACCAACTGCTCCACCCAGGCTCCCTGTACATAATCTCTTATGCATTACACTCCAGTACATTGCCTCTCCTCTCCCATCGTCCCCCTTGCTTTCAGAAAGTGCTCTAAAATGGCGGCTGACAAGCTTCTGCTCATGTGTTGTCTCCAGGTCGGTTATAAGTTTTATATCAGATGAAAATATTTTAAGATACAACATAAGCCTTTAGCTCAAAAAAAATGTCTTAAATGCCATTTAAATTAAGTGTCATTTCTGTCTTAAACTTGCAGACTCTGCAAGTGTATCATCCCTATACATAGGAGTTTGTTGGGTTTTAAGTTTTATGAAATTTACGACTGGCAACCCACCTATGAAAAGGATTATGAATCCCCTCAAGTTAAATCCCCTCCAATAATGCAGTTCTTCCAGGTTTGCTTTGCCACTGGTGAGTGGAAAAATCAAACCTAATTTGGCGTGTTTACTGAGCCCACACAACCACTCATAAGCCGCTTGATTAAAATGCTTTAAGTAGTCAAGATGCAAGCAAAAGCACTAGCAAACACTTGCCCTGAGCTCTTCCCATTTGCTGGTTTTTATCCGTTACCTGAGGCACCTACATACCACCCAACTTACCCTCCTAGATTTGGGGAAATGGCCTGCCTACTGCTGTTACTAGCAGAGGCTGAAGCTTGAGAACAAAAGGCCGCTGACTGGTTCCGGACACCGGAAGTTAGAGACACTTCATTAGGGAGTCAGCACCTCACCTCCTCCTCCCTATGCTCCCCAGCCCCGTAGATCATTCTTAACCCTCTCTCCCAGCACAGCTGCCTTCCGTAAGGAGCGGAGACCAGGAAAGGAAGCCTGTCTGGGGAGTTGCCTTTCTCACTTTTTCATCACTGTTGGCCTCCTAAATCTTTAGCCTGCCTTGGAAATGACCTTCCCCCTCCTCTGCATGTTGTGGCTGTTCCAGGAGAGCTAAATGGGCGTTTTCTGACACTCGTCACCTACTCCTTCCATTTCCCTTGCTACTCAGGTTGATTGCTCCACAGACATAATGCCAAGCAGGTCTTGGGCTCTGAAATAACTGACCATTTCAACATCCTTTTCATATGGATGAGGGGATAGTGGTGGCGGAGGGCAAGGGCTTCTCCCCAGCTGCCTCGGAGCTGATGGGACAGTCCTGCTGCGTGGGTCTCACCAGGCAGGCATAGAAGGGATGGGAGGGGTTGTTAAGTCCCCTACCCAGCTGGCTGTCCTTGTGGCTTGATCAGGCGCTCCTTCCTTTCTATTGGATGATCCTTCTTCCACCTGCTTTTTGCTAGTCCTTTGTCTTTTTCTGGCTATAATAGGTCTTTTTTTAAGGTTCAACATGGGAAATCTCAGGTCCACATCAATGAGGCTTAATCAAGTACAGATTTAATGCTATTCTTCACTGAGGGAGCACCCTCCAAAAAACAGACGAACTCCACCTTCTTTGGAAAACCTCCTTAGAAAGAAACAGTTCTGGGGCGCCTGCATGGCGCAGTCGGTTGAGCGTCCAACTCTTGGTTTCAGCTCTGGTCTTGACCTCAAAGTCATGAGGTCAGGCTCCGTGCTCAGCCAGGGAGTCTGCTTGAGATTGTCTCCCTCTCCCTCTCCCCCAGCTCACGTGTGTGTGCTCTCTCTCTCACTCTCCAAAATAAATAAATAAATAAATAAAATCCCTTTTTTTAAAAAAAAAGCCGGACTGAGAGAAAAAGGCAAGTGCCTGAGGGGAGCAGGTTCTTTCTGTTGTCTTACGTGACTTCAAAAGTACTTCATATTAGGAATGGCTTCCTTTGGGAATCTGTTCTTTTGCTGCGTATTCCTGGGAACCAGACAAGAAGCCCCACTTCGTCTATCTAGCCACCTCTTGATAGTGTTTAGCTGTGCTTATCATCTAGTGAGTGTTTGTTGCTGAGGTATTGTGTTTTTTTTTTCTTCATAAAGGGTGTCAAGATTCTCAGACTCCTTTCTTTACCTGCTGGAAAAGAGCCAAATTCCCCGAAATGCAATCCAAAGTGATTTTCTCAGACAAATGCCCCTTATTTCTGCCTTCCAAAACAAGGAAATGGCCATTTCTCTTGGAATGATCAGTTATTTAGACTTAAACGATCAAAAAACTAGTTAAATTAAGTAATTAAATTCAAATGAGATCAAATGGGAAATGATACGAGTGGGGCATTTGCATGGAGGCAGAAACACATTGGCAAGGATAGAAGGTGGCTTCATCTGTGAATTCTGTTGGCACGACAAGCCTCTTTCTAGCTGATGCAGACTCTGCCAAAAAAAAAAACCCACTAGCTTTCTGGCCAATTCCATTCTCCTCGATAGCTTTTGTTTCTATGATCAGGTCTGGCCCCAGGCAAAAGGGTAAAATGGGTAAAATTTGGGTTTGGCTTCTGACCAGTTATAAATGCAGAACTGGTGATTCAGGAGTTAGCGACAAAAGGAATAGGTTAAATCGGGACGCCTTGCTGGCTCAGTCAGTAAAAGCATGCAACTCTTGAACTTGGGGTCATGAGTTGGAGCCCCACATGGGGTGTGGAGACTACTTAAGAAAAAATAAAATATTTTTTTAAAAAAGAAGGAATAGGTGAAGACACAGCAATATGTTGAGAAGGAAAAGGACATGGAGACAATAGAGCTTGTATCAGTTGGCTCCCATCTCAGTAAAGAAAGAGGCAAGATTGGGGCACCTGGGTGGCTCAGTCGGTTAAGCGTCTGCCTTCGGCTCAGGTCATGATCTCGGGGGTCCTGGGATCGAGCCCCGCATCAGGCTCCCTACTCATTCTCTCTCTCTTTCTCAAATAAATAAAAAAAGAATCTTTAAAAAGAAAGAGAAAGAGGCAAGTTCACCTGCAGGGAGGGTGGAGCTGGTAAGGATTAGGGACTGCAAAAAGGTTGGAATAAGCATCACTCACAGACTTAGAAGAGAATCAGCTTTCCTGTGGTAGATGATGGATTTAACTTCAGAAATGGGGAGTTTGAGATGGTAGTGATCCATGCAGGTAGATTGGGTCAGCGTGCTGTTGGCTTTAAGAAATGCATACTTTCTGCAGCTCCCCCTGGGCTATAGGATATCCTCCATGAGGATAAGGAGTTTTGTCTGCTTTGTCTGTCTTGCTTGCTGCTTCGTCCCCAGCATCAAGAGTAGGGCTTGGCACAGAATAGGCACTCGAATATGCACTGGAGTGAATCTGAGAGGGGTTGATTATCGTACATAAAAACCATGTATAGTAGAAACCTGCACATATCTATGGCGTTAGGACATTGTGGTGATTAAGAGCATGAGTTCTAGCAGCATTGTCCACAATAGCCAAATTATGGAAAGAGCCCAAATGTCCATCGACTGATGAATGGATCAAGAAGAGGTGGTATATACACACACACACACACACACACACACACACACACACACACACACACACACACACACACACACACAATGGAATATTACTCAGCCATAAAAAAGGATGAAATCTTGCCATTTGCAACAACATGGATGGAGCAACAGTGTATTACGCTAAGTGAAATAAGTCAGAGAAAGACAAATACCATATGATTTCACTCATGTGGAATTTAAGAAACAAAACAGATGAATATAGGGGAAGGAATAAAAAAATAAGAAAGGGAGGCAAACCATAAGAGACTCTTAACTCTAAAGAACAAACTGAGGGTTGATGGAGGGGTGGTGGGTGGGGGATGGGCTAAATGGGTGATGACCATGAAGGAGGGCACATGATGTGATGAGCACTGGGTGTTATATATAAGTGATGAATCACTCCTGAAACAAATATTATACTATATGTTAAGTAACTAGAATTTAAATAAAAACCTGAAAGAATAAAAGGACGTGAGTTCTGAAATCTGAAGACCAGGGTTCTAATCCCAGACCTCAGTTTCTCCTTCTTTAACATGGGAATGATTATGTGCCATCCTTAAGTTTGCTGAGAGAATTAAATAAGATAATATATACGAGGTACTTACACACAGAGTAAGCACTGAATAAATGTTAGCTGGCTGTTTATTATCTGAATTTCCCTTTAAATTAATTAAGACATGTTTTTTAATCAGTTTGAGTCACCATATGGGACTCAAGGTAGTAAAACATTTCTTTTAAAACATCCTCTATCTCAGACTTCATCATTCCTCCTCCACCTCTCCCCACTGGTAAGGATATTGAGGTATAACTATTTAATGTAGAAAAAGAATTATCAAAATTGGTCCTTGTGTTTTTGTTTTTTGTTTTGAGAGAGCGAGAGAGTGCCTGTGCGCGGGCAAGCAGGGGGAGGGGTAGAGGGAGAGGCAGAGAGAGAATCTTAAGCAGGCTCCACACCCAGCATGAAGCCTGACACGGGGCTGGATCTCTTGTCCCTGAGATCATGACCTGAGGCAAAATCAAGAGTCAGGCGCTTAACTGACTGAGCCGCCCAAGCCCACCAAAATTGGTGTTTTTACTTCATATCTGATATACCATCCAAAAGGCTTTCCTTAGAAGCATTTTTCTCGGTGTGTATTTTAAGGCCTGGCTCCAGACTAAAGTATACTAAACCTACTACTGGGGTAGAGGAACAATTGTGGAAGACCAAAGAAATAAGTGCAGAAATTCCCAGTGCCAGAAAGAAAAGAAAAGAAATTCCTAATGCCTTTTTTCATGGGATTAATATAAAAACATTGCCTGCCTTTGCCTGAGCCCGCCTTTGCCTGAGCCCATTATGCAGGGCACTACTGACACATTTAATATTTTATTGATCCAATACGCATGAGCGCTACACTGATATTTATCACTAGACATGATGGCTTCCTATAGAAATTAATATGTATTCTAATAACTGCTTTACCCTTGTTATTGCCCATGCAGAATTCTTTCATGTTTGCATAGATTATATTCAATAGTCAACAGCTAATTTTCTAGGCATCCAGAGTTTCTTTATTTAGGATGTGCTGCAGTGACAGATTGAAAAAAAAAAAACAAACAGAAGATTGAGTCCCTGCCTTTAAAGAACCTATGTTTTAATGGACATTCTCTGGAGAAAATAACTCAAGAATAATAGCAAACACTCAAGAATTAAACTGAGGACTGTAGTCCTGTGTTGCCACTCATGGTGGGGAGGGAGGCACGTATAAGGAGTCTAGACTACATGCTTGCCTCTCAAGAACTTCCATTTATGTGAAGAAGCTAAGACATAAGAGCATGCAAATTCAAATTAAAAAAACAAGAGTTGGGGCGCCTGGGTGCCTCAGTCGGTTAAGCGTCTGATTCTTGGTTTCAGCTCAGGTCATGATCTCGGGGTCATGGGATTGAGACCTGCGTTAGGCTCTGCACTCAGCGCAGAGTCTGCTTGAGATTCTCTCCCTCCCTCTCCCTCTGCCCCTCCCCACCCCTCTCTCACTCTCTCTCTCAAACAAATAAATGAATCTTTAAGAAAACAAGAGTTAAGGAGTGATTGGGGCACCTGACTGGCTCAGTCGGTAGAGCATGTGACTCTTGATCTCAGGATCATGAGTTCAAGCCCCACGTTAAGTGTAGAACTAGCTTTAAAAAAAATTAAAAGAGTTAAGCAGTGATCTGTCACTTTAGGGAGTACAAGTTGAGTTGCAAGATAGCAAAACTAACTGAAGAAAAAAAATGAGTTGGTTGCCCTAAGCAATAGGTCACAAAGGACAAAAGGCCACCGGTGCCCTCTTCTTACTTAGCCCCGAGCTAGAGCGTTTTAGAACCCATCGAACGCTACTACTTTTCTGACAAAGCACTGACAAATCAATTGGTTATAGGGATCCAAGAGTTTATATTTCCACCAAAGAGGTAGAGTAAGTAGCAAATGACTAATGGAAATACTGTCTCTAAAAGTCAATTTTTTTTTTTTCCAGAGGGCTGATATAGCGGTTGCTCCACTCACTATAACCCTGGTCCGTGAAGAAGTCATAGATTTCTCAAAGCCATTTATGAGCCTGGGCATCTCCATCATGATAAAGAAGCCTCAGAAGTCAAAACCAGGCGTCTTCTCATTTCTGGATCCCTTGGCTTATGAAATCTGGATGTGCATCGTCTTTGCTTACATTGGAGTCAGCGTAGTTCTTTTCCTAGTCAGCAGATTCAGCCCCTATGAATGGCACTTGGAGGACAACAGTGAAGAACCTCGTGATCCGCAAAGCCCTCCTGACCCTCCGAATGAATTTGGAATATTTAACAGTCTTTGGTTTTCCTTGGGTGCCTTTATGCAGCAAGGATGTGATATTTCTCCAAGGTTTGTTTCCATGTCATACCCAATGCCTCCTTGCACTCTGTGGCCATGATCCATTCATGTACATCTGGTATTCACCCATCTCAAGTCCAGATTTCTTTCATTTGACATTCCATCCAACAGCAAATTATCATCAAGCCATTTTGTTTGCTTGCGTCCATAAAGTGAGTGTGTTATTGGTGTTGTTTTGAATGTCCTTCATGCATTTCTATGGTATTGTATACTTATATCTATCATAGCAAACATTTGGACTCTGGGTAAAGGTAGCATTATCAGCTAAAATTAATATTATTTGGATAAAGCTAATACTAAATCTTGATCAGATCAATCAGACATGATTTCCTCCTTAAGTGAGCTAAAACATTTTCTCATTTGTCTAGAGATGGGATCTAGAAAAAATTTGAAAGAATATAGAACTCTTCTTAAAAGCCCTCCTACTTTCCCCTTGCACTGTCCTACCTTTTTCATTTCACTCTTAGACTGCCTAGAACTATTCATTGTAGTATCTCGCCCAAGTTTTATAACTAAAACTATAAAAGTACGGAAAGAAAACATAAGAGGGAAAAAAAAAAGAAAACCTAAGGGGGAGTCTATATGATCTCGGATTGGACAAAGAGTTTTCAAAACACAAAAAGAACAATCCATTTTTTAAAAATTGACACACTGGACTTCATTAAAATTCAAAACTTTCACATTTCAAAAGACATCTTAATTAAGAAAATGAAAAGAGAAGCCACAGACTGGGAGAAAATATTAGCAAATGATACATCTGATAAAGGACTTATATACAGAATATATAAAGATTTCTTGCAACTCACTATAAAGAAAACAACCCAATTTTTAAGACGGACAAAATATTTGAATAGACCTTTCCCCAAAGAAGATATACAAATGGCTAATAATCACATGTAAAGATGCTGAACATCATTAGTCATTGGGGAAAAGCAAATTAAAATCACAGTGAGATACCTCAATATATCCTCTAGAACAGCTATAATAAAAAAGTGGTGGCGAGGATGCAGAATGACTATAGCTCTCATCCATTAGTAGGGTGAATGCAAAATGCTACCGCCAAATAGGAAGACAGTTCCGCAGACTCTTATAGTTAGACACACACTTAAAATATGACACGGCAATTCTACTTATTTACTGAAAAGAAAACCTATATCCACACAAAGACTTATAAATGTTCATAGGAGCTTTATAAAAACCAAAAAGTGGAAACAACCCACATGTCCATCAACAAGTGAATGGATGAACACAATGTGGCATATCCATCCAATGGAATACTATTTGGCAATTAAAAAGAACAAGCTACTGATATGCTACAACATGGATGAACTTTGAAAACATGATGCTACATGAAAGAAGCCAGACACAAAAGGCCACATAGTATAGGATTCCATTTATTTAATTCTATTTATTGAATGTCCCTTATTGCATTGTTCCGTTTGTCCAGGATAGGCAAATCCATAGAGACAGAAAGTCTCTAGGGACTTAGAGGGAGCAGAGTGAAGCTAAGAAGGGTGAGGATTAGGCTGAGGCAGGCAGGGCTGAGTACAGCAAGCATAAGGGGCAAATTCAGTCTTCATTTAAAATTTTGATATTTGTTCATCATGGGTTTTTTTCATTAATCTTGATTTTCTTAAAAATATTGCACTGAAATGTTATTTATCTTGATTAGTGAGATTTTGGTACCCCTCTAAATTTTGTGCATGGGGTAAATGCCTCACTGGTCTCACTCTCGTCCTGGCCCTGTCGGGATTAAGCACAAATGAGCATGAAGGAACTTTTCAGGGTGAGGGAAATGTTCCAAAACTGGATTGTGGCGATGGCTGCACAACTCTTAAGTTGACTAAACTCATTCATTGTACACTTACATTGGTGAATTTGATGAGATGCAAATTTTATCTCAGCGAAGCTATTGAAAATACTGAATGTGAATGTCCTGGACCTCACCCACTTAGTTTAGTGGTATTCACCTAAACAAAAACAGTGTTGAATTCGTAATCATAAAATATTGTAAGCAAATGTGGTAGCTTTAAAATCGGTGGGGCGGCGGGGGGAGGGCATTATTTATTTATTTTTAAATTATATTATTATTTATTTTTCTGAAATAAAAAGTTGTAGTTTGGGCAAAATTGAACATTAATCCAAATACTGACTAGAGTCCATTATACAAACATATGGGGATTTTCATTTAGAATATAAGGACTCAGAAGGTCACCTACTATGGTTTTACAGCATACTTCATTTTAAGATTATCCACCTGGAGCACAAAACATTTCAAATGAAGATTTGCAGCATAACTCATGGGTAACCATCTTCAAATTTCTAATGTAACGTGTATGGGGCAAGCCTCTTTTGTCAGGGTCATACCTTTTGCCACTCTCAATCTGCTTGGTCAGATACTCTAAATGATTTCACTCCCTGTTCCTTTTGTGCTTATAATGTGTGTCATTTTGTGATACCATCTGGGAGTTCATTTATTTTGCTAGTTTCTTCTTTTATTTTTTTTAAAACGTTCACTTGGAGGCTAGGGTTCTGAACAATCCTTAATTGAGTGATTTTTAACATGGCTGGTAATCTGTGTTGAGGCAATGCTAAAGAGTCATTAAGGCTAGAGATTTTATTGGTTTCTGTAAGGGAATTTTCAAAACTAAACTTGTGATATCCCCACCGGAGTGCTACATACTACTCTGTATACTCAAACAGGACTCTTCAAAAGCTATCTGTTTTTAGAAGTATTTATGCATATTGCTTCATTAAGTACTAACTTAAAGATGATGACCTGAAAATGACAAGCTGGATAGATTTTTTCTTTTTTTTGTAGAAGAATTTAAGCTACAAATCCTTTTTTGTTTCCCAGGATACATTTATCATTACACTGCACTAGATACTGTCATATAGAGCAATGGCTTTCAAACTTTTTGACCATGTCCCTTAGTATGAAATACATTTTCCGTCATGAGTCGGGGTGTGTGTGTGTGTGTGTGTGTGTGTGTGTGTGTATCACAAGCATCACCAAACATTACCCTTACAGCGTGCCATGCTGTTTTAAATGCTGGTTGCAACTCAACCCAGCAGTGGGACCCACAGGCTATGGAATAAGACCGGTCTAGAGTAACAAATATTCTCCTTTTTGTGCTTTTGAGTAATAAGTTATTACTCTGTATATTTTCTACCAAATGGATGATCCCTCTTTCGATATTGTCTTTTGTGTCCTTCAAAGGAAATTATATCTTTAAGCCTCTTGATAAAATTTTATACATTGTAGCATACTTATTTCTCCTTGTCTTGAGAGCTCTATTGGTTATATATTTGTGCTCAATTGTATAACAGTAATTCCACTGAAATGTGCTTTTCTACTAACAGATTTCGAAATTCCTGATAGTGACAGAATTGCGCTCTAAGATTCATGGTTGCCTTGACGGCAAATGCCAGTGTTATACTTTATTTTTGTTTAATGGCCACACTTAGAAGTCAGACTCTCCAGAAAGCGCCGCATGTGAACATGCATTGTACACTCTGACTTTTCCCAAAATTGAAGCAATTCAAGGAATTATAAGAGACCACATTTTAAAGTAGAACTATATCAACTATCAGAGCAGGAGGAGACGTCAGATAAATCAACCCAACTGCTTCTGTGTCCTGAGGGCAGAGGGGAAACAGCCTTCGCTGAGCTCCCACTGCGTCTGGGCACTTTTCCTGCATTATCCTGTGGATTTTAATCCTCCAAACACTGCCACCATGTGCTCGGTTTTAAGTTGAAGAAGGTGGCGCTTGGGGTAAATAATTGGCCCAGTCACACAGCTAATGGCAGAACCAGTATTCAAACCTAACTCCAACTCCACACCCTACACCGGTCCACTTCATGCTGCTTTTTTCACAACAGAGACAAAACCCTATGCGGAGAGATACTGTGGTGGAGGTCAGGGTCAAGGGGTTTTAAGAGCGGGCAGTATAACTGTTCCCACTACCACACACTGCCTCCCACTCCCGACCCGAAAGTGCATTTGCTTGTTCCATTCTTTCCTCATGTGCGTGCCCAGGACTATTCTCCGGTCTCCCGACCTCCGATGAAACTCTGCCATCGCCCGGGTTGTTAAAGAAAGTTTTAGGCAGTGAGCGCTTAAAATGCTGCCGGGTGTGTATCCACTCAGAGTAAAAGGGTGGGAAATCAGCAGTGAGACAGCATGAGGCGCACCGAGCGTCATTGTATTTCCATCAAATAAAGGTATTGACAGGGGCTTAGAAGCTTAAAGAGCCCGTGTCAATATTAGGTTTGATATTTTCAACTACTCCAATTGTTCGGAGTGAACAATTCAGCTAGAGGCTGAATTGCCTTTAGAGAGGCTAATCAAGGTGATCAGCTGAGGTTATATCCATATACAAACTGATTTGTTTGGGGCAGTCGGGAGAAGAAAGTATGAGGAGATTCCACTCAACCCTCTTGCACCGGAGGGGGATGGGGAGATCTGCAGTGGGTATAGCCAGATGGAGGTAGCGCGTAGGGGTTAAGTACGTGGGTGCGGGATTTAGTCTCACTGGATTCGCAATCTGCTTAGGAGTTGTGTAACTCGGGGCACGTTGCTAAATCTGGCTAAGCCTCAGTTCCTCATCCGTAAAGTGTAAAGTATAGTACCTGGCATGCGTACAGTAAGTTCTCGGTAAAGGGTAGCCATCCTCCTTATTAAACTGGCTGCTCTTCACCACCCTAATTTCACAAATACTAATAGTTAATATTTCACTTGCATGTTAGTCCCTAAAACTCCTTGGGAATACAGTTGAAATTGTAGGGAGTGCCACATAGCTGATTCTTGATGAGAAATAACCAACAACTTGCCTCCTTGAATTCATACAGTACCCTCCTTAAGGATTACACCTCGTGCAAATGTTTTGATTGTATATTCTATAATGATTTACTGATATTGACAGAACGTTACAATTTTTTAAATCTGTCATTTATTTCCTTTGTGAAACTTGGATAGAACCTTGCTGAGCAGTCCAAAGTCCGAGTCCTTCCAGACAAATGCTCCCCCTGCTGACTCTCTTCGAAGCTGCAGGGCCATCTGAGGGCTAAGTTGAAAATGGGAGGATTGGGGGAATTCTAGCCGAGAAACTGGAGGGGACACGCTAACTTGAATCTGATTACTGTGTGCATGTTGTTCCAAAGGCATTACTCTTCTCTAATTCTGCAAGATATCAGAGACTTGAGAGGAGCAGGCAGGGCATCTATCCAGGTTAGTTGACATACAGATCCTTTTGTCAAACGGAAAATACAAGCCAAATAATAAAAGACACGAAGGGTATGAAATGAATGGGACCAACACGACAGGATTTGGGAGCTCCATTTTAAGCAATAGCCTTTCAGCTTTGCTGATGTCTGACCAGAGTCTCATCCTACTGCAAACTCTCTTCAAAGTAGTAGTGATGTGGGGATCAATTAATGATGTAATAGAATTTTTATTGCCACCATTTTATGACTTTTCTGGCTGAAAGCCGTAGTTCTCAGTCTTCAGGAGGTTTCTTACTACCATCAGAAAATACTATACGAGCCAAAGATTGATTCTGCACATTTTTAAAAAAAATCTATCATAGAATCGGCATTGAATAGAGTGTAGAAAAGACACACGCTTTGGGGCGCCTGGGTGGCTCAGATGGTTAAGCATCTGCCTTCGGCTCAGGTCATGATCCCAGGGTCCTGGGATCGAGTCCCACATCGGGCTCCCTGCTCCTTAGGAGCCTGCTTCTCCTTCTACCTCTCTCTCTCTCTGTCTTTCATGAATAAATAAATAAAATCTTAAAAAAAAAAAGACACACACTTTGGAAGAAAGAATGGGGGGAGAGAGTGTGATGAAGAGTTTGTGCACAGGAGAAGTGGTCACAGTTTCAGCTCTTGATCTTGCAAAGCTAGTAAAGTGCAGATTTCAAAATTTACTTACAGGCTTAAGGTTATAGCACATAGCTCACTTCTATTATTATTCCCGAGGTCATAAAATACATTTTATTATTAACTCGGAAACTCTACTTCCATATGATTACAGATAACAAGAGCGTTGTATATTATTTTGCGGTGTTTTTATGTCGTTTTTCTCTTGTTGCTAATCTACTTTCATTCACTTCCTCTTACATTTCTTCAAAAGGTACGATATGCTCCTTATAATGCATTTTTATAAATACTAAATGTGCAGCATTTTATAGCCATTTCATTATGCCAAACTCAAAATCTGTCTTGTGCAACAAAACTATTTGAAATGAATGTTAAACATTTTGAAGCTGCATTAATGGAGGGGAAGAAACTGGAAAATGACAGGTCTTTTTAACTCAACTATAAAGTCTTGTCTTGTTTTAATAGATCCTTTTAAAAATGTCATGGGGCTGACCCATCAGTCACTTTTTATATAGCCTCTGTGTGAAATGTGGGTTATTAAATGGCTATAGTTTCATTAATGAGAAAAGGGAAATGTAAAAATTCTTACAGAGCTTCTTCCCTGTGAGTTCCACTGTACCTTTTCTCAGTGAAAGGATTTAGGCGTTCATGCCATAAAGGAAAGAAAGCGGTAGAAATTCCACCAAGACTCTTGTCAAAGCTACTGCTGCCTTGAGGGGAGATTGTTGAATGCTAGCTTGTGCATTTCACACGGATTCCAAGGAAGCTCCTTTTCCATCTCTGCTGAGGCTTGTGGATACTATTATACCATTTCTATGTGAATATCCACCAAAATTCTCCATGCACATAGGAATATCATCATATTAACCATGTAGTTGCCCGAGCCAATAGCCATGTACACAAGAGGCCACAAAAATGACCATTTTGCATTTAGGTTTATTTTCAGTCATGTCAACAGCCAATCTCAGCTAAGTCCTACAGATCAACCACATGATTATCTGGGTCACCGATTATGGTGGCCAGATAACCAGATTAGCATGGGCAGGATTGATTTTAGATCACACAGACGCAGTCCATTAGCCTTGATAGAACGGCACAAGTGCAATTTCCATAAATTACTGTATTTTTCTCCCCATTTCAAGTAGACAATGCATAAACTACCATTGGTATTCGCAGCAGCTTAATACACCCCTTTCCATACCAAACCATGATTCTGGAAATACTCCAAAATCAGTTCTCCCCTTGGTCTCAGGAAAACCCCATCATTCCAAATAAGGAGAGCTTTCCCAGTTCCATTCCAAATGAACAACAGATAATAAACAATAATTATCCAAATATGTTTGCTTTTCCTACAACTATAATTCTCAGTTATTGTCAGAAAATTGCATCTTCTGTAATGTATACACCATTCTGGATTTTCTTAGACAAACTATGACTGTTCTGTAGCACCAAAATGTGGGTATTTCTTTCCTATTTCTCCTCTCCATGCCTCAGTTTCTTTATCTGTAAAACGCCTCTGTTCTCTTTTTTTTTATTTTATTATGTTATGTTAGTCACCATACAATACATCATTAGTTTTTGATGTAGTGATCCACAATCCATTGTTTGCATATAACGCTCACTGCTCCATGAAGTACATGCCCTCCTTAATACCCATCACCGGGCTGACCAGTCCCCCCACCCCCCTCCCCTCTAAAACCCTCAGATTGTTTCTCAGAGTCCATAGTCTCTCATGGTTCATCTCTCCCTCCGATTCCCCCCCTTCATTTTCCCTTCCTTCTCCTTATGTCCTCCATGCTATTCCTGATGTTCCACAAATAAGTGAAACCATATGATAATTGTCTTTCTCTGCTGGACTTATTTCACTTAGCATAATCTCCTCCAGTCCCATCCATGTGGATGTAAAAGTTGGGTATTCATCCTTTCTGATGGCTGAGTAATATTCCATTGTATATATGGACCACATCTTCTTCATCCATTCATCTGTGGAATGGCACCTCGGCTCTTTCCACAGTTTGGCTATTGTGGACATTCCTGCTATGAACACTGGGGTGCATATCGCCCTTCTTTTCACTACATCTGTGTCTTTGGGGTAAATACCCAGTAGTGCAATTGCTGGGTCATAGGGTAGCTCTATTTTTAAATTTTTGAGGAACCTCCACATTGTTTTCCAAAGTGGCTGTACCAACTTGCATTCCCACCAACAGTGTAAGAGGGTTCCCCTTTCTCCACAACCTCTCCAACATTTGTTGTTTCTTGTCTTGTCAATTTTTGCCATTCTAACTGGTGTAAGGTTTTGATTTGTGGTTTTGATTTGAATTTCCCTGATGGCTAATGATGATGACATTTTTTCATGTGTCTGTTAGCCATTTGTATGTCTTCTTCAGAGAAGTGTCTTTTCATATCTTCTGCCCACTTTTTGACTTGATTATTTGTTTTTTGGGTGTTGAGTTTGAGAAGTTCTTTATAGATCTTGGATACCAGACCTTTATCTGTAGTGTCATTTGCAAATATCTTCTCCCATTCTGTGGTTTGCCTCTTTGTTTTGTTGACCGTTTCCTTTGCTGTGCAGAAGCTTTTTATCTTGATGAAGTCCCAAAAGTTCATTCTTGCTTTTGTTTCACTAGCTTTCGGAGATGTATCTTGAAAGAAGTTGCTGTGGGCGATGTCAAAGAGGTTACTGCCTATGTTCTCCTCTAGGATTTTGATGGATTCCTGTCTCCCATTGAGGTCTTTCATCCACTTTGAGTTTATCTTTGTGAATGGTGTTAGAGAATGGTCGAGTTTCATTCTTCTGCATGTGGCTGTCCAATTTTCCCAGCACCATTGATTGAAGAGACTGTCTTTTTTCCATTACATGTTTTTTCCTGCTTTGTTGAAGATTATTTGACCATAGAGTTGAGGGTCTATATCTGAGTTCTCTATTCTGTTCCATTGGTCTATATGTCTGTTTTCGTGCCAGTACCATGCTGTCTTGGTGATCACAGCTTTGTAATATAGCTTGAAATCGGGCAATGTGATGCCCCCAGCTTTTTTTTTCTTTTTCAACATTTCCTTGGCGATTCGGGGTCTTTTCTGATTCCATACAAATTTTAGGATTGTTTGTTCTAGCACTTCGAAAACTGTCATTGGAATTTTGATCGGGATGGTATTGAAGTTTTAGATTGCTCTGGGTAGCATAGACATTTTAACAATGTTTATTCTTCTGATCCATGAACATGGAATGTTTTTCCATCTTTCTGTGTCTTCTTCAATTTCTTTCATGAGTGTTCTGTAGTTCCTAGAGTATAGATCCTTTACCTCTTTGGTTGGGTTTATTCCGAGGTATCTTATGGTTTTTGGTGCTATTGTAAATGGAATCATTTCTCTAATTTCTCTTTCTGCAGTTGTGTTGTTAGTGTATAAGAAAGCAACTGATTTCTGTGCATTGATTTTTGTATCCTGCCACATTACTGAATTGCTGTATGAGTTCTAGTAATTTGGGGGTGGAGTCTTTTGGGTTTTCCACGTAAAGTATTATGTCGTCTGCGAAAAGAGAGAGTTTGACTTCTTTTTTGCCATTCTGAATACGTTTTATTTCTTTTTGTTGTCTGATTGCTGTTGCTAGGACTTCTAGTACTGTGTTGAACAATAGTGGCGAGAGTGGGCATCCTTGATGTATTCCTGATCTTAAGGGAAAGGCTTTCAGCTTTTCCCCATTGAGGGTGATATTCGCTGTGGGTTTTTCATAGATGGATTTTATGAACTTGAGGAATGTTCCCTCTATCCCTATACTCTGAAGAGTTTTAATCAGGAAAGGATGCTGTATTTTGTCAAATGATTTTTCTGCATCAATTGAGAGGACCATATGGTTCTTCTGCCTCCTCTTATTAATGTGTTCTATCACATTGATTGATTTGCGAATGTTGAACCACCCTTGCATCCCGGGGATAAATCCCACTTGGTCGTGGTGGATGATCCTTTTAATGTATTGTTGGATCCTGTTAGCTAGGATTTTGTTGAGGATTTTGGAATCCATATTCATCAGGGATATTGGCCTGAAATTCTCCTTTTTGATGGGGTCTTTGCCTGGTTTGGGGATTAAGGTAATGCTGGCCTCATAGAATGAGTTTGGAAGTTTTCCTTCTGTTTCTATTTTTTGAACCAGCTTCAGTAGAATAGCTATTATTTCTTCTTTGAATGTTTGGTAGAATTCCCCAGGGAATCCATTAGGCCCTGGACTCTTGTTTTTTGGGAGGTTTTTGATCACTGCTTCAGTCTCGTTACTGGTTCTTGGCCTATTCATGTTGTCAATTTCTTCCTATTTCAGTCTTGGCAGCTTATAGGTTTCCAAGAAGGCCTCCACTTCATCCAGATTGCTCAGTTTATTGGCATATAGTTGTTGGTAATAATTTCTAATAAATGTTTTATTTCCTTGGTGTTAGTCGTGATCTCTCCCCTTTCATTCATAATTTTATTAACTTGGGTCCTTTCTCTTTTCTTTTGGATAAGTCTGGCCAGTGGTTTATCGATCTTATTAATTCTTTCAAAGAACCAACTTCTAGTTTCGTTGATCTGATCTACTGTGTTTCTGGTTTCTAATTCATTGATTTCTGCTCTAATTTTAATTATTTCTCTTCTAATGCGTGGCTTAGTCATCGTTTTTTGCTTTTTCTCTAGTTCTTTAAGGTGTAGAGTTAGTTGGTGAATTCGGGATTTTTTTATTTTTTTGAGTGAGGCTTGGATGGCTAGGTATTTCCCCTTTAGGACCACCTTTGCGGTATCCCATAGGTTTTGGACCGATGTGTTTTCGTTCTCATCGATTTCCATGAATTGTTTAAGTTCTTCTTTGATTTCCTGGTTGACCCAAACATTCTTGAGCAGAGTGGTCTTTAGCTTCCAAGTGTTTGAATTTCTGCCAAATTTTTTCTTGTGATTGAGTTCCAGTTTTAAAGCATTTTGGTCTGAGAATATGCAGGGAATAATCTCAATCTTTTGGTATCAGTTGAGACCTGATTTGTGACCCAGTATGTGGTCTATTCTGGAGAAAGTTCCATGTGTGCTTGAGAAGAATGAGTATTCTGTTGTTTTAGGGTGGGATGTTCTGTATATATCTATGAGGTCCAACTGGTCCAGTGTATCATTCAAAGCTCTTGTTTCCTTGTTGATTTTCTGCTTAGATGATCTGTCCATTGCCGAGAGTGGAGTATTGAGGTCTCCTACAATTAACGTATTGTAATCAATAGGACTCTTTATTTTGGTTAACAGTTGGCTTATGTAGGTGGCTGCTCCCATGTTGGGGGCATAGATATTTACAACTGTTAGATCTTCTTGTTGGATAGACCCTTTGAGAATGATATAGTGTCCTTCTCTGTCTCTAATTACAGACTTTAGTTTAAAATCTAATTTGTCTGATATAAGAATTGCTACCCCAGCTTTCTTTTGAGGTCTGCTGGCATGGAAGATGAATCTCCATCCCTTCACTTTCAGTCTGGATGTATCTTTAGGTTCAGAATGAGTCTCTTGTAGGCAGCATATGGATGGGTCCTGTCTTTTTATCCAATCTGCAACCCTGTGCCATTTTATGGGAGCATTTAGGCCATTCACGTTGAGAGTGATTATTGAAAGATATGAATTAATTGTCATCATGTTGCCTGTGAAGACGTTGTTTTTATAGATTGTCCCTGTAAGTTTCTGTTCTATATCACTCTTGGGGTCTTTCTCCTTTTATAGAACCCCCCTTAATATATCTTGCAGGGCCGGCTCAGTGGTCACATATTCTTTCAGTTTCTGCCGGTCTTGGAAGCTCTGCATCTCTCCATCCATTCTAAATGACAGCCTTGCCAGATAAAGTATTCTTGGCTGCATGTTCTTCTCATTTAGTACCCTGAATATGTCCTGCCAGGCCTTTCTGGCTTGCCAGGTCTCTGTGGATAGGTCTGACGTTATTCTGATGTTCCTCCCTCTGTACATAAGGAATTTCTTCCCCCTAACTGCCCTTAAGATGGTTTCCTTGGTTCTAAGATTTGCAAGTTTTACTATTACATGCCGGGGTGTTGGCCTGTTTTCTTTGATCTTGGGAGGGGTCCTCTCTGCCTCTAGGACGTGAATGTTTGTTTCATTCCCCAGATTGGGGAAGTTCTAAGCTACAATTTGCTCAAATACATCCTCTAGTCCTCTCTCTCTCTCTCTCTCCACTCCCTCCGGGATTCCAATTATTCTGACTTTGGAACGCTTCATGGTGTCACTTATTTCTCTGATTCTATTTTCATGGATTCTGAGTGGTTTTTCCCTGGCCTCCTCTTTTCCCTTTTTATCTATTATATTGTCTTCCAGGTCGCTTATTTTTTCTTCTGCCTCACTTACCCTAGCTGTTAGATTATCTAGATTGGATTGGATCTCATTGATAGCATTTTTTAGTTCTGCCAATTCAGCTTTCATTTCTGCCCTTAGAGACTCTATTTTGCCATTAATTGATTTCTCCATTCTAGCTATTGTCTTCACATTTGCTAGCCTGAATTCCATCTCCGATATCTTGGTTATATCTGCATGCATTTGTAAATCTGCAGCATAAGTCATAATCTCTGAGTCTCTTCTATTTTGGGGGCTCCTCCTCCTAGTCATTCTGTTGATGGGTGTTTGAGGGAATGTATAGAGTCCAAATTATTGACCAGAACCCAAGCAAGATGCACCTGTTTTCTTGGGACCATGGGGTTGCTGGCCTCTTGTTTTCCCAGCCTCTCTTCTGGGAGAGGGGCCTGCCGCGCTGTTACTCAGGCAACCCTGTTTGGGCGGAGTTGCCCTGCCCCCCTGTGGCGGGGGATGGGCTCACCGGGAATCAGTTTTGGGGGCTTTTGTTCTCTGGCGGCTTTTCCTGGTGGCTTTCTGCGTCTCTTCCGTGAGTCAGAGCAGAAGAGACCGTCTCCAACCCTCTGCCTCAGAGCAGAGAGACCACAGTCTGTTCTTCAGTGAGCTCTCCAGGCCACACCATCTCCGTTTCTGTCCGTGCTGCTATAAACTGCAGTGCCCTGGGTTGTGCGCCTCTCCACAGTGCCTCCAGTCCTGCCTCCAGGTCGGGGCACGTCTCTGCCCTTTGTGCTTCTAAAACCGCCAGCCGCTCCCAGATCGCACGCACGACCCTGCCGCTGCGGGTTTCCGCCCCGGAGGCTGCCCTAAAGTCCTTTCCCCTCCGCTACCGGCCTGCAAGTCTGTGCCCCGTCCCCAGCGCGCAAGGCTGTCGCTCACCAACAGTGTAGGATCCCCACGGCCTGGCAACCTCCCGCTGCCGTTTGTCCTCCGATATCTGCCCGCGGAATCACGGCTCCCTGCTTCGTACCTTGAAACCAACCGCCTGTGATATTGTTTGTAGGGATCCAGATCTTCTTACATCTCAGGCTGGTTTCGTGGGTGCTCAGAGTGGTCTGGTAGATACCCAGCTCAATTCCGGGGACCCCTACTTCTCCGCCATCTTTCCTTCTCCCCAAAATGCCTCTGTTTTCTAATCTGTAAAAATAGTACCTAACCATAGAGAGGAAGGATTGAAAGAGTTGATCCATGTGAACCCAAAGCAATCAGAACAGTCTGGAAGGGCTCAGTAAGGGTTAGCTATTATTGTTATCATTTTTATAACCGTATTACTACAGATGCTACTTTGAAACATTAACTTTTATCTGGTAAAATTATTGCCAGAGTCAGATCAGTCGATGATAAATTAAATATATATGGCAACAATGAAGAAAGACTATAAAGGTCCAAATTCCTAACTGAAATATCCTGTAAACATTTAGCATTTGGACACATTCTTTGTGCCTCATCCCAATGTTTTTACCTCTTCTGATTAAGAGGGACATGTTCCCAGAGGGGATACTGAGAGAATATAATCCTTAGAGAAGTCCGTTGCAAAGCAGATTTTCACATCTGAAAGGCAAAAAGTGATTGTGTTCAAAAATAAAGAAGGAAGGGTGGTTTTAAGCATCCAGGAACCAATAGGAATGACAGACTTCAAAAAATCAAGTAGCTTTGTTTTAGTTCATCAATAAAGAACAACATTTATCAAAACACCTGCCAAAACTATTTGACCAGAATGTAAAGTCAAAAGCAACTGAATTTTCCAGAAGCTAATAAAAGTTTATCTTGGGACACGGGAATTTAAATTTGCTTCAAAGTGGTCAAATGCCAGTACAAACAAAGACGAGCTTGATTTGCCGGCTTTCAGCCCAGAACTGCCCTCTTTCCCACAGAGCCTGGGGATGTGCCAGGCTCCTGCGCCGATTCTTCCCTTCATGACAGAGCGGGTTCTTTTCCTGAGAGCTTTTCTGGGCATGGGAGAGCAGAGCCTAATCAGAATGGAGCTCTGCCACGGAGAGAACTAGCCTAGAGAGAATGTGGCGATGTTTTATAAAACCTAGGGACCAGATTTTCATTTCTGCAGCCAGAGCCAGCCTTCAGCAACACTGTGAAGGAGACGAAGCTGCCTCCGAACGAGCCGAGCCGCATCCCATCCCTGAGCATCCGGGGCCCTCCCTGGCCCCTGACTCCCCACAGACGCTCTCCCTGGGTAGCGTTCACGGTTCAGGACCGTCGCTCCCAATCCCGGCTGCACCAGCGCTTTATACTTATGCTACTGCTTCGGCCTAACCCCCGCCGCGGAGGGCCTGATTCAGTTGGTCTGGGGTGGAGCCCAGGCATTTTTGTGCGTGTCGTCGTACTTTGTTTTCTTGCATCTCAAGCTTCCCAGATGATATTGATGTGCAGGCGGAGTCGAGAATCACTGAGGTAGGAGAACAATATTCCTCAGCTTGGTCTGCAGACCACTGCAATCACCAGGGATGCGTCCAAAGCTCAACTTCCTGAGCACTCAGATATATCCGAGTCTGCCTGTTCACAAACACCCCACGGAGTGCCAAAGGCGTGGCTACCTTTAAGAACCAAATGTTCCCCTGTGACAATTTACCCATCTTCTGTCCCATTCTCTGCTAATTGGATTGGCTCATCCAAGATCACATGATAATAGGTCCTATTGAAGTTATTGGTTAACCTTTTGACCAAGTCTTCTAAAGAAAATGCAGAGGGTGATTCCAATCGGAAGAATTTCTATGGCAGGCTGGTGAGGATGGTTTTGTTTGGTTACTGGGGGTGGGGGGAGGTAGGGGTGGAAACAAACCTTTTAGTGCCTGGCAAATTCTATTATACAGGTAGTTCCCTACTTCGCTTGAGGCCTGTCCTGTGTGCTAAGGCTTAGTTTGTAAAAGGGGAGAGTTTTGATCCCTGGAGTTAAGCTCCTGAGCCCCACTAGCCATTTCTATTAAGATCCTAATAAATATTATCTCACGGCTCCTTGCCTCACAGGTGACCAACCCCACAAAATGGCAAAGTCTTTATTAAATTTACTAAACTCAGAGTGAAGAGTACCCCTCCACCGACCCATTTCTCTTCAAATACATGAGGCTTTTTGACTCTGTGTTTCTCCCATGACATCAGCTTACCTCAGTGGTTCTCAGCCGTGGCTATACCCCGTAATCACCTGGTGAGCTTTAAAAAATGTATGTCTGGGTCCCACTTCCCAGGCTCTGATTTAACTGGTGTTGGGTAGGCCTGAGCGTGAGATTTTTTTTTTTTTTTTTTTTTTAATGAAGATCCCGGGTGATCCTACCGTGCAGGCTGAGAACGCCTGGCCTTAAAGGAGGTGGGAGAGCTCACACGGGAAGAGAATCTGATAAGTACAGTTCTTACATGTAAGCAGGAGCTGGTAAAAAGATATTCTTCCTAGGATTTAAAAAAAAATCCTGCTTTGCAAGCCATAAATGCCCAAAGAGCATTATGCATGTACCATCATCATCTGTCATCATGACATGGGATGTTGGGAAGGTGTTACTTTGGTTTGGTGTTTTAATTCCCTGACATCATCTACGTCAACTATCTTGAAACCACTTCTCTTTCCAGAAATAAAGATAAGGATTTTTTTAAACTGAAATCCGGCCCCTCTGGGTCTGGATTGGTCTTTGTTTTTCTGCAGATCGCTGTCCGGGCGCATTGTCGGAGGGGTTTGGTGGTTCTTCACCCTGATCATCATTTCGTCCTATACTGCCAATCTCGCTGCTTTTCTGACTGTGGAGAGAATGGTCTCTCCCATAGAGAGTGCCGAAGACTTAGCTAAGCAGACGGAAATTGCATATGGGACCCTGGACTCTGGTTCGACGAAAGAATTTTTCCGAGTAAGTGCTCTGCCATGAATTGGGCCAGCTGCTTTTTATTTTATCGTCTTCTCACAAAGGCAAATTCACAGGGCTTTTAAAGGAGGGTGGGGAAAGTGTGGGGATGTTATCAAAGCAGAGCGTCTTAAATACAGCACGGCTTGGTTAGTGACCCAATTCGTTGTTGTTGACAACTAAGACTTGTGTGCAGCATTACAAGGGGCATATCAAGAGAGCGAGGCTCAAACTCCCAGGTTTGAATCCCACCCCTGCCACAAAGGGATTGTTTGTCCTTGGGCAAGTCATTTCACTTCTGTCAGCCTTCATCGCCTTGCTTGAGAAATGAGGGGACTGAACTAAATAATATGCGTTGTCCTTTCTAGATTTATGAAAGCATGATTTTATTATGTCTCAGCAGTTCACAGAAGGTAGGTACATGGCTCTGCCTAAGACTCTGAGGAGTGACAGACTATCAAATTGCATGTTCTATTTTAGACAATGGTTTCCTATTGTAATGTTTTACGTTTGTTTCAAGGATTCATATCCATGTTGATAATTCAATTTTCAGGGAGGCTGGTAATTGTTTAAATTTCTTGAGTACACTTATTCCACGCCCACCACCACAACATCGGCCAGATTTTAGTGGGGAAACAGCAAGGTGTTCACGAGCAGAAGTTAGTAAAGCTGCATAAACACTGCCAAGAGGAAAGATGAAAGGAGATCGAAGCAGAAAATTATAGAAAGAAAATAGGATGGACAAGCCACTTTTACATAAACTATCAAGATCTTTGTTCTATACCAACTGAACTATAAGAAAGGCCACCGGTGGAGTGTTTAAGAACTCAAATGTTGATTCAGTTGCCCCAAGCAGGAAAGTACGGTGATTAGAAAACGAGCCCATTCTATACATTACCACTGCCGGCCATTGTCGCCAGTAAAACTGCTTATAGCAATGATCCAGAATCCACTTATGTAGTAGGTAAAAGGGAAACATTTAGTATCTCCAGCCAATAATCAAGTTATTGGATGACAGGTCTAATTACTGACCTTTCCTCAAAGTCCAGGGTAAATAGATGTTGGTTCAAAACCAGCTTATTTCAAGAAATCAGTAAGAAATAGATTTCTGCATGTATTATCATGAGATTTGTCCAATTGCTTCCTGGGAAACCAGGAGTAGCTTTCTTAAAATTATAGCAATTAGCTAAAAACCGTTTTCATTCCCTAAAAAAGAAAACATTAGTTCTGGGACCCTTTCAAGAATTCTCAATGGCTCTGGATATCCCTTTCTCACTTCTACCACTGTTTACCAAGCACATCAAAATCCCCAACCAGGGAGAGGGGCCCAGTATTGGAACCATCAATGAAGACCTTCTGGAACTATGCTGGCCTTGACCCTCACCACTATGGCAGTCCCAGAAACTTATCTCAGAATAATCCCCTGCCTGCATGAAATCATTCACATGTTTCAGGGCAGCAAGCCAGGGATTTCCATCTGCTGAGTAGTCAGCACATAATCAGCTCCATGGCAAACTGGTTTGGTATCAACCTTCAACAGCATCCCAATCGGCATCAAGTTGCTGTATGAGGTAATTGATCACTTAGGCTATCAAGACACCAGACTTGGACCCTCTGATAAGAGATACGTGTTCCATTGGAAAGCATTTTGCCTTCAAAAACGATTCGAAATTAGGAAGGTGTACTTTAAATGGTAATCGATAGATGGCATCAATTCCCATTAAGCTTTCAAAGGCCATTCATCCATACTGCCAGCAAAGGACCCTCTCTGGGAAGATTGATTAGCATTAAGGCTGGAAAGCGTGACCAAAATAGTCATTGTTCCCATACCCAGACCCCACCCCCGCCCACACATTTTGTGTCTTTCTCAAAAACCAGGAAAGTGTCTGCTAATCCATTCAATGATGGTTTCATTAAAAAGTATCGTATTACCAGAGCCAATTTTAATCAACATCCAATTCTGAACATAGCTATTGCCACATTCTAATTGGTTTGCGGTTTCTAATGCTCATCAATTCCTAGTGACCTTTACAGCCAATGAGTAACTCGTATGGAAATGGAGTTGTTATGAAAATCTGATTAGAGAGGGAGCTGGATATTTCTAGGTATAAGAAAATGCAAATCATTTTCTAATTCTCATGCACCACTTTTCTTTTTCCCCAAATGGTCGCTGGTGACAGCATTAGGATTCTGTGGGGAAGTTCTTTCAGGCAGCACACAAAGGTTGATGATCTAAGAGTGAAACTGAGCAATCTAGAAAAACCAACTTTTTTAGCCTGCTTGTATTGAAAATGTCACGTAGACCTAACAAAGGGTAAGGTTGGTATTCATATAATTGGAGGGGGTGCCAACTGAAGCCATCTGTCCTCTCCATGTTCTCCACTCCACCCTCCTTGAACCACATCGATCAGAGAAGACAGCCAGCCAGAACACATCATCTCTCACTCAGGGACTTCACTGAACTAGCTTGTCACCACCCTCCTCTACCCCCCAATGATCTCAAGGCAGTTTTAAGAATAGTTACTCCACCATGTTAAGAAAAAAGTGAGGCTCTCCGATGGCATGCCTTCTGAACTTTAGAGAATAAAACGAGATCACATGCAACATTTACAAACATAACGTGAGCTCATTTCTTCCCATTCTCCTGCATACTAAAACCTCAGGGACCAAATGGTAATACCATAAAACAGCCTGGGGCCAGCCCTCTAGTTCTTCCACTAAGAGAGAGAAATAAATAAAATACAATTCCTTTCTAATTGCCTTGCAGACATTTTTACTTGTCCTGGATAAGGCTGCCATTAAAATGATGGTATTTTAAAATGATTCCTTTGTTTTTCTCATTTTCCAGCTATCCTTAGCTGTTATCTGACCGTCCTGTAAAGTCACGGGCACAGAGAGGCCTGTTCCATCAGGAAAGGTGGGGGGGGGTGACTGAGCAAAATGCATGCAGCTGGAAGAGACTTCTGAAATATTACTGTCAGCTCTCTTGACTTGCAAACTGATTTCCTTAGACAGCAGCTCCAAAACGAAATGTCCCAACCACAGTGGAGGTACCCATGCTAAAAAACCAGGTGACAGTTTTATTGTCATTGCCCAGAGAAATGCCACTATGAGTTTGAAAGCTGTGCCGAAATGATCATTCTCCACTAGGTTTTGGAAATTTAACCTGATACAGACTCATGTTAAAAAAGTAGCACTGGGAGAAAAAGCAATTCCAACATTCTTTCTGCCTTCAGACCCCTAGCAATATAATGAGATGACTATGATGCTTGATTTCTTTTCCAGAGACTTGGTTGAATCCCCACTAAAGGTAGTTCAGGGGATTAAAGGGTTTTTTTTTTTAATGAAATGTTTAATATGAATTTGAACCCCTTTAAGAAATTAAACATAAAAGGAAGGAGTGGAAGGAGAGTGAGTTGCTCTAGGGCCCTGGGCAGGACAGAGGAATTGAACTTCATCTGGAGACCACCATCTTCTGACCTGTAGACGTTGTATGCCCCATGTAGCACAACTGAATTACTTACGGAAATTGTTTTGTTTGAACACAGGACTCTTTGACTAATTGTCATTGGTCATTTAATTTTTTTTTTAATTCAGGCTGTAAATGAAGAGCCCTCCAAACTGATTTGAAAAGTAGTCCCTAATAATAGTATTTAGATCCTGCTTACACATTCAGAATCTCTCTCTCTCCACCCCCCGCCGCCTCACACACACACACACACACACACACACACACACACACACATGAATTTTCAGTTGGAGTCCACATGTCAACATTTCTCAGTTACCTATTATAGGGCTTTTGAAGTATATGGGGAAAGGGGAAAAGTCTCCCCACAGATGCACCTCTGCTGAGTATGCTGACCTTTTGACATGGTCAAGAAAACTAACCGTGAATCTTTATGCTTTGTTACAACTGAGCTATGCACATAACAGACCTCCCTAACCCCACAACCCAACCCCTAGCCTTAGGAAACATGTCAAAATATAAAATCTTTTTGTTAAAAAGTTTCTCACCAAGTACTATGATGAATTTGCAATTTTGGAAGACAATATACTTGGACAACTGCAACCAGTTTTAATTGGTTTGAAGACACATATGATGAGACCAAATGTTTGAGGACACAGACAAACCACACACTAGGGAACACATAATAGCAACAACCAGAGATGAGTTGACATCGAGGGATGGCAGGTCAGAGACATCTGTGGTACATACCACTTGACAGTTTTTCAAAACAAAAATTTGTCTTTTAATTGTGACACGGCTATTTGGATGTCACCTTATCAAAAACAGTCTTATTTTCCTATGTCGTACATGACAAGACTCCTAGACCTCAGAGGTCAAGACTGGAGGTAGAGGCAGGCACAAGCACAAGATGAGGATGCTGAGGCCTGACCACATAGGCCTCTGGAAGAGGGAAAGGTACACCCAGACAGCTGTTGGCTTTTCCCAGCCCTCAGCACCCAGGGATCTGTGGTTCTGTAGGTCTTCCTTGCATGCAAGTCTTGACCTGGGTGGAGAGGACACCTTCCAAGGGAGTGGAGGTTGGTTGACGTGACAACTGCCCACAACTGACAACACACCTAATATCTGTCTCCAAGAGAAAGGAGACAATGTAGCAATGAAGACAGGCTAATAATAATGCCCTAGATTCTACTATGTATTCTTCACTCCTTCAATAATAACTCTTTTTTTGAGCACACTCCATGTACCAAGTTCCAGGCTAAGCACTGAGATTCCATCTCCGTACACAAAATTAAATTTCTGCCTGTCTTTGGCCAGATCACATGAAAACACCTCGACAGGGTTTTCCACCATATTTGGAGGTTATTTCAGGGGACAGACTGGCCTGAAATATAGGCATGTCAGGAAACTAGATGATCACACCTCCAGGGCAGCTGACAGTGTTTAGTTTTATGTTGCTCCTTCCCCACACCTGCCAATCTGTGGGTACACCCCATGGTGAATAACAGTAGGGTTAATGATTCTTCACAACCCCAACACAAAAGTCAGGTAGGTAATGAATAAAACAGAAATGGCCTCTACCCTCTGGAAGCTCACAATCTAGCAGGCTGTCAATTTGCAACACATATTCACATACATTACCACATTCGATGCCCTTGACAATCCTGCAATGCAAGCAGAACAGGTATGATTGCCCCCTACCTCGTGGAGGAAACACATGGGGCAAAATGGCTTTGTGGCTTGCCAAATGTCACTCAGCTCCATGGGGAAGAGCTCGAACTCTGAGTCCAGATTGGGTCCTCTGTCCACCCCATCTCACTGCCTTTCTGGCTTGAGTGTTCACAGAAACAGGGAGTGTTATGCATGAATCAAGCCTCTGGTGCAGCACATGCTAAGGCGTCTGTATTATCTCCTAGTTGATCTTTGTTTTTATATCCCTTGATGGATCAATTAGAAAAGAAAACCTATACACACTTTTAAGTGACATTTTCCCATGCTCTGATAACCTCAAAAGGATCCAAGACAAGATGGCATAGAAAAGGAAGACATCCATAAAACTAGAGTGAATGCCACAAACATAGCAAACCGCCATTATTCACAGCTGATTATAGTTTCTGATATGCCAAGGGTTATGTTGCGGCTGGATAAAACTGGAAAGAAAAAGAGAGAGGATGAAAATGATTTCTAGTTCTACATCCACTGATGACTTTCTCGTTTTTCTTTGGGTAAGAAGTATTTGGTCTCAGTTTCCTCATCTATCAAGGGGAATGTTCTCTGCTCTACCTTCCTTATAGGGTAAGAGGATAATATCACAGAAAGATCTCTAAAAGTATGAAGGGTTCTATAAGTCCCAGGAGACTTTTTTTTTAAAAGATTTTACTTATTTATTTGAGAGAGAGAGAGAGAGCAGGAGGAGGAGCAGAGGGAGAGGGCCAAGCAGACTCCAAGCTGAGTGCAGAACTGGATGTAGGGTTCAATCTCACAACCCTGAGATCATGCATGACCTGAGCTGAAATCAAGAGTCCAATGCTCCACCGACTAAGCCACCCAGGCGCCCCAAATCCCAGGAGACTTCAGAGGAAGGGCCCAACTCTAGAACAATTAAAGCATAAAGACTCCCAACAAGGCTCTGTGGAGACATGAGGGAGGGGTATTTCCCAAGAAGAAAATAAGAGAAAATAAAATAATCTTTGCTGGCTCAGTGGAAGAGAGGTGGGTTTCTGCCTGGCTTTGGGAGGAGAGAGAAAGTTCATTTATATCCTCCCCCTCCCCCATCCTCCTGATCCCATCCCTACCCCTGTTATAAAATACTACTCCTGACCTCATCTCTTAGTCCATTTTCAGCCATTCCTTTGTGGCCTGCAGATTCAACCGCTTCGCCATGAACGACTCACAGCTGCCCTTGAAGACCACCTAGAACCTTCAGGTGCTTCCAAGGGGGCATGCCGGCCATCTGCCCAAAGTAACCAACCATATGGATTTCATTAGCATTTCTCTGTTAGTCCTCGCAGGTAACCTACTTGCTTATGAGAGCATTTCACAGCCCAGAAAGCCTAAGGGAGTCTTCATTTTCTTTGAGGCTGCCAACTCTCTCGGACAACGCCAGGGTAATTAATACCACACAGGATCCCCAGATCTTGGGGAGAACTCTGAAACTCTCTTCCCTAGAGTAATTCACCTCAGATCTCACTTTCTTTCCTTAGCTGACAAAATCAAATCCCCTCAGCGCTTCTAGTTGGAGGAATTGGGCCCATCTGTTCAATTAGACATTCCTTGAGTTCACCTGGCAAGCTGGCACAGGTTAATTATTAAATTCTCCTTCATCACCATGCAGATGTCTAAAAGCTTGACCATCAGGATCAAGTAAAAGTTCAACTTCCTGAAACGCAGCTAACAAAAATATTCGGTCAACTAGAATGGTTGGTTGCACTCTACTTTTGGTTTTTTGGTTTGTTTGTTTTAAGATTTTACCTATTATTTCACAGAGAGAGAGACACACAGTGAGAGAAGGAACACAAGCAGGGGGAGTGGGCGAGGGAGAAGCAGGCTTCCCGCTGAGCAGGGAGCCCAATGCGGGACTCGATCCCAGGACCCTGGGATCATGACCTGAGCTGAAGGCAGACGCCCAACGACTGAGCCACCCAGGCACCCCTGCACTCTAATTTTGAAAGGAAAAGGCAACTCACACAAACAAAAGCTTGACATGATTTTTTTCCCAAAAAAAAAACTACTAGGTGATGTCCTGTGGTCATATTCATTCCAGTCTTCAACATCTTCTACATTTTTAATCAGAGAGCAAATAAATATTGAGGGTCTATCATATCAAGTTAGGCACCAGGGGTATAGTAGTTATGTTTTTGCAAAATGGAGTTAGTCACTTCTACCATAAATCCATCTTCTAAGAAGAAAGCAGTAAGACACAGTAAAGGCATGAAACACAGGGGCTTCTGGACTTGAATATTTTTTTGAGGATTAACCCTATCCAAGTAATAATGCTGCAGTGAACACTGGTGTACAAAGAGCTCTTTGAATCCCTGTTTTCAGATCCTTTCGGTATATACCTAGGAGTGGAATTGCTGGATTGTATGACAATTCTTTGTTTCTCTGTTTTAACTTTTAAGGTCTATTTTGATACAAAAGATGAGGACATTTTCTGTTCTGTTTTCTTCCCATTGCTGCTCAAACAATCCCACTCTTCTCTTAGGCTATAAATGCCTCTCTCCCAATAGGAAGAGGCTGCTAGGGCAGAACTTTAGCTAGTATCACAAAGTTTCATCTTGATACAGGACTGCAACTGAGGGGGAGGTATGTGTATGTATGTAAGTGTTGAAAAAAACCTAGGGTGCCTGGGTGGCTCAGTTGGTTAAGCGACTGCCTTTGGTCATGCCTACCTCCAGGTCATGATCCTGGAGTCCCGGGATCGAGTCCCACATTGGGCTTCCTGCTCAGCGGGGAGTCTGCTTCTCCCTCTGACCCTCTTCCCTCTCGTGCTTTCTATCTCTCATTCTGTCTCTCAAATAAATAAATAAAATCTTTAAAAAAAAACTTAAAAAAAAACCCTAAAGTCCTGTCTATATCACGTATGTATATGGAGGGTCCCGGATATTTTAGCTACCAATTCCTGCTTGTAACAAAACTTTGAGGGAACATGCTTTCTCTTTCTGTGTTTGTGCTGCAATTCTGATGCCCCAGCAAGATTGCACCAGAATGCAGGTGATGGGTGGTAGAATGAAACCCACCTTCTTTCTGTTCTAAATGGTTGAGAATGTTACCTGTCTGATGGAGGGACTTAGATAGTGATGATCTATTGCATTTCTTTCCAGTTCTGATTGTGGGCATCTGTCTGTACATTATTCCCAAAACTGATCTCCTATGTGCACACCCCCTGGTGCCCTAATGAAGAGGTTCCTGAAGGTGGTTGAAGGTGGTTAGCTGCTATGCCTAAAGAAACCTGAATTCTGGAACTGAATCTTACTTCTCAGTTTTGTAAAAATTCTTGTGTTCACAGCCTGATTTATTTGACTCTCAATTTTATCTTCTTTGAGTCTCTGGTCTGGGTTACAGACTATTTCTTTTTTAAGATTTTTTTAATTTATTTATATATTTGAGAGAGAGCGCACGTGCGCATGAGCAGGGGGAAGGAGGAAGGGCAGAGAGAGAGGGAGAAGCAGGCTCACCACTCAGCAGGGAGCCCAACACCTGGCTCCATCCCAAGATGCCAGGATCATGACCTGAGCCGAAGGCGGACACTTAACCGACTAAGCCACACAGGTACCCACAGACTATTTCTAGCATCATTCAGTAGCATTGATTTTCCAACCCACTGGGTAAAGAACCCTGTCCTAGACATTCTGGGAATGAATAGGAGATGCCATCCAGACCCCTGAGTCCAATATATAAACAATAGGGGAGTCAGATGAATTAATCAGAAAAGGTTTCTGGAGAAAAGGACAGCTTCAAAATATTTGGAGAGAAAAGATTTTAAAGGAGACAAAATTTAAAAATAGTTCAAGGGGTACATGAGAATACATATGTGACAAAAAAAAACCAACAATAAAAAAACAAGACCATGACTTTATATCATGTTAGACTATGGCTATTCTTGACTGAGGAACTGTTAGTTTTCTATAGGGTTCACACTAAGATTTGTTTGTACAAGGTAGTGTATGTGTATATGCTTGGGGGAGGAAATTTAGGATGGAAAAAAAGGTTCCCAGAAAAAGTATTGCTTTGAAACAATAGCATCATGGTAGAAATCAATCTATAGCCCGCCACGGGTAGATTGGAAATCATTGCTTGAGACCAGGGTGCTCTGAGCGATGTCTTATTTCTAATTTCATCATTCACATTTGGCATGTGAAGATGAGGTTCATTAAAAAGGGACTCTCCAAAGAATACTTTGCTTTCTTTTAAATGAGTTTGAAGAACCAGTGTTGAAAAGCAAAATCCATCGCTGCTTTGGCAAACAATATCAAATGAAAGATTTCATAACCAACACTTCATATTTAAAAATAACCCCACTATAATAGACATTATTTCAGCCAAAATGAGCAGCCCCTTTTCCTGAATGTGGTAGTATTAATGGGGTAATCATGAAGAGAATCATATTAAAGCCCCTTTGCACAGAGTTTTGAAGTTTGATTTCCAAATATTTGTATCCTGCCCCTTTCTTCCAGACAGACACACATACACATGTGTGTGCATGTACACACACACACACACACACACACACACACACACACACACCACCACCACCACCACCACCACCACCATCATTTGGGTAATCGTAATGAACAAATATCTGAAGTTTGTTATAGAAAGCAGCAGGGAGCAAACTACCCCACTGGCCAAATCCTGAAGAACATTTTTGCTTTATTTTCTCAGCCTGGGGTTTCAGCCAATTGTATAAGCAAGAAGGTTGAGAATAGGATGGTCAGTGATTGAGGAGAAATATAAATATATTCAAGGAGGCTTGGATACATTCATGCAATACAGATCCATAGGGAGTCGTCAAAGGTAAGAGACAGGTGCTTGGAGGACACCTTCAGATTTTTAGAGTTGACATCAAGAAGACAACCATGCTTCTCATAGCTCCGTGTTGATCTTGTCTTAAAACACTCCTAGCTGGAATTGCCCAAAGAGCTGACCTACAGGGACTAGTCTACAGTTTTTTACAAGATTGTTTTTCACATCACAAGAATTGAGACTATTTAGCCTGAAGAAAATATGCAGCAGTAGAATATATTAGGATCGTCTTAAAAATATTTGAAGGGTAGAGGTGGGAAAAGGCCCAGGGTTTGAAACATGGCGGACGACATGGACCAGCAACAAACTACCAACACTGTAGAAGAGCCCCTGGATCTCATCAGGCTCAGCCTGGATGAGCGAATTTATGTGAAAATGAGAAATGACAGAGAGCTTCGAGGCAGATTACATGCTTATGATCAGCATTTAAATATGATATTGGGAGATGTGGAAGAAACTGTGACTACTATAGAAATTGATGAGGAAACATACGAAGAGATATATAAATCAACAAAATGGAATATTCCAATGCTTTTTGTCTGGGGAGATGGTGTTGTACTAGTTGCCCCTCCTTTAAGAGTTGGCTGAAACAAAGAATTTATCATGTATGGAATATAGGAGCTTTTGTATGTTTGCCTCTTTAAATGTAGAAGACATTCAAAAGAGAAACCTGTGTAAATTTTGATATTAAGAAATGACCAAGGATTCTTCCACTCCTGAAATGAGTTGATTTGCAGATAACTAAAAAATTCTTAAGCTAAAGGGCATTTTAATTTTTTTCCAACCCTTTCAATAAATGTGATCACCAAGATGCAGAACTCTTTTTTTCAGGAATTGATTTGTTCTGTTGTTTTCTCAATTTCTGATTTTTTTCCTTTAAATTAAATTTGATGTTTCCTTTTTTGAAAAAAAAATATTTGAAGGGTAGACATTTCAAAGATGAATTGTACTTGTTTTATGGGGCCCTAAGGGACAGAACAAAACTCAAAGGGTAGATATTACAGGGATAGAGATTTTTGGCTCATTGTAAGAAGAACATTCTCATAGAGCGATCCAAAAATAGAATGAGCTGTCTCCATAGATAGTGAGCTGTTCATCTTTGAAGGGATTCAAGAATAAGCTAATGGCCACTTGTCAGGGATGTTGAATAGGGGACTCAATAATTTGATGAATGACTGCACTAGAGCAATGTTTTCCAACACTGGTTGCATATAAAATCATTTGGAGAGCTATTTTAAAACACAGATTATTGGGCTAATGCCTCCTCCCGCCATGTTGATCCCATAGGTTCTATTGATCTGCATTTTTAAACTAGCACCCCAAGTGATTCCAACACAGATGACTAAGAGCTGCTTTGAAGAACGTTTGATTGCATAACATAGAAGAGAATTTCTACTTTGATGATTTGGATTTGCTTTTTTTCCATTAATCCTACATGAAGGATACAGGGGGAAGGCTGGAGGCTGGTCCTATAAGGCAGAGAGAAGCCTGAGTAGAAGTAGCTAGGGCCTGTCTGGCAGGAAGAGGTATCTTGAGAGTGAACACAGCTGACTGGCTGAGTGCTAGCCTCCTCCTCCCAGTGTTCCTGTCAGAGAGGGAAAGAAAGGAAATTTTTTCCTCTGATCAACAGGGACCAATGGGAGATGATTGTTTCAGGGACTGGAATCTGAGGCTTTAGGGTGCCCCAAGAGCAGACAGAAATCTATAGGGAAGTTCAAGCAATGCAAGCAATGGTATCTGGAGACTATGGACTATAGAAGTCCTAAAAATGAGGAAGAAATGACACTACAGGGTAATAATGTCCAGAGGCCTTGGAATGTTTATATTTTCTCCTATGATCCCTATGACACCCTTCCTTTTCCATTGCTCCTTTACTGCGTGGGTCTTGAGTGACCAGGACTGTTGTATTAGTGTCTTTGTGGACCCTTCAGCAAGCCCCTGATTTCAACTTCCCATCCTAGAGGATGGCCGGTGGCTAGGTCCAGGGCTTGGTTATCAGTGGAGATTTCAGTCAGTATGACCTAGGTCAAAGCTGTGAGTAGAGGAATTTCTTAGGAAAAAACAGGACAGAAGTAGAAGATAGCGCTCTCCTACTTCCCTTTAACTGCCGCTCAGCTCCCTCTCTCTTTCTCTTACCAGCTGGGTGTCACATGGTCGGGGCTGCCATATTAGCGATTTCATAGAGGCTTCAAAGAATCTCTTACCTCCAATGGCCCTACCTGGAAGAATTTCGGTGAACATCCCTAGATGCTAGTCAGCACAGAAAAACAAAAGCAGTAGAACCTGGAAAGCAGCAGGGGCACAAGAAATGTCATAAAGAGAAAGAAAACAATGGGACAGAGGGTAGAGATTGCTCAGGAGCTTGAAATCTCCCGCCAGCATGACAAGCTAACAGCCCTCCCTCCATCTCTTTCCCCATCTAACTTGCAGGGTCTCAAGGGGTCCGGGCTGCTGTGTTGGGGTTCTTAGAGAGGCTTCAGGCACTCCTAAGCTTCGCAATTCCCCATGCCAGAGGACAGTAGATAGACAAACACAACAGCTGGCCTTCACTTGGGGAGGTTCAAGTATTAAAATATCATTGGAAACTATGGGCACGAGAAAGGGCCTTTTTAAAAATGAAAAGGGGCAGAATGAGAAATTGCAACAAGGGCTTTGAACTCTTGGCTATTACCAAAGCTCTCTCCACTATCACATGACCTCTGGCCTCCCTCCCTCTGGGACCTTTTGCATGTCTTTTATGATGCGGTGGGTGTGCTGTGCTGTGTTACTGCTCCTCAGAAGCTTCAGGGAGCCCAGAGGAACTTCGCTGGGTAGACATGAACCCGGTCACTGGGAAGAGCTCAGAATTAGGAGGAGTACGTAAATACTATCAGGAAGAGGAGTGTATTTTAAAACTGGTCCAGAAGGGAAAGACGAGCCAGGAGCTGGGAAACACCTGTCCTTCAGCTGGATGCCTTTTCTTTTTTTTTTTTCTGCATATTTTTATTTAAATTCTAATTAGTTACCATACAGTGCAATATTGGTTTCAGGAGTAGAATTCAGTGATTCATCACTTACATACAACACCCAGTGCTCATCACAGGTGCCCTCAAATACCCATCCCCCATCTAGCCCATCCCCCACCCACCTCCCTCCAGCAACCCTGTTTGTTCTCTATCCTTAAGAGTCTCTTATGGTTTGTTTCCCGCTCTCTCTTTTTTCCCCTTCCCTTATGTTCATCTGTTTTGTTTCTTAAATTCCACATTTGAGTGAAATCATGGTATTTGTCTTTCTCTGCCCGACTTATTTCACGTAGCATAACAACCTCTAGGTCTATCCACATTGTTGCAAATGGCAAGACTTCATTCTTTTGATGGCTGAGTAGTATTCCATTGTGTATATATACCACTTTTTCTTTATCCCCTCATCAGTCCATGGGCATCTGAGCTCTTTCCAGAGTTTGGCTATTGTTGATAACGCTGCTATAAACATGGGGGTGCATATGCCCCTTTGAATCAGTATTTTTGTATCCTTTAGGTAACTGCCTAGCAGTGCAATTGCTGAATCGTAGTACTATTTTCAACTCTTTGAGGAACCTCCATACTGTTTCCCAGAGTGACTGCACCAGTTTGCATTCCCACCAACAGAGTAAGCGGGTTCCCCTTTCTCGGCATCCTCCCCAACACCTGTCGTTTCCTGTGTTGTTCAATGTAGCCATGCTGCCAGGTGTGAGGTGGTATCTCATCGTGGTTTTGGTTTGTCTCAGAAGTACTTTTCTAATACACCCCTCCCTGTTCCTTACCCCCCTCCCTTTTCCTATTTAACCTGCTGGGTCTGGGCATTGGGCCACATACACAATTGCATTTGTTTCTTACAGAGGCATTAGGGAGACCAGAGGTTCAACCTTTCCCACACAAGAGACCTGTGGGGTAGACAGCCCCAGGTACCCACATGGCAGGGTGAAGCCTCCCAGGAGTAAGAGCAGGTGACTGGTGAGGGGAATTTGAATCGGATCCTCCTCCTGGTATCTCTACTAAGAAGGGTTCATGAGGGCTCATCTTTCTGGGAAAGAGGGGTATGGTGGACATTTGTAACCAGACCGAAGTGCTGGCTCTTTGGGCCTTCAAGAAAGAAGTGGAATGGCTGTGCTCTTTTCTTCCTCACTCCCTTTTGCTAATTCTGCCTCGTCCCTGCCATTTCTGCATGCTATGGGCATGAAGCAAACAGGGGTGTGATGCACCGGGGCGGTAGCAGGAGCGTTCTGATTCCCAAGCAGGAGAGAAATGCTTTCTAGCCCAGCGACCAGACTGCCCAGCCTTCATCCACACCATCAGTTAGGGGCCATTTGAACAGGGTTCCAGTCAGTGTGCGCTATGGGTATTGCTCAGACTCATACAGGGTGAAGCCGGCGTGGGGAAATGTTAACAAGATAGTCAAGTATTCCCACCACAAATTATTTGCAATGCTGATGAATACTTAAGAGGGACCATGCCTTCTTTCTAACCTCCCATGGGGTGCCACCATCACCATCTCCCAAACAGAAGCATGGGTGCTGATTATGATAGAGATGAGACCTCCACCCTCCCCCTCACTCAAGAGTAATTTCTCTCTTCTGTGGAGACCAGATGAGTTTTTGTCCACCTAGTGTCCAATCTTTTTCCCCTCTGTTCCACTGGGACCCATACTGTTACCACGGATACCTCTTCTGGTAGCCAGTGGCACTTCAGGGATGCAACACAATACCCAGTGTATCAGGACCTCCCACCTCGAATCGCTTTGTCTTCCCCAGCAATTATGGGGATTGCCCTTCTGCCAGTCCAGAGATTAATAGGGGCTAGTTAAAACTGTTTGTTAGCTTGAAAGCTTCCCTTTTCTTCCCAAACGTTTGGCTACACAACACAGCGGGACTCTTCCTTAAGTAATCCTTATATCAGAAAATTCACAACTGACAAAAGCAATAAATACTAATTATTCACATTAGAAATATAGTCTTCCCTGGAAAATGGAGATCCTTTAGTGCATTTTGGTGTTTGCAGATCATTAACTGCTTGTCAGAAAAACCTAAGAGGAGGGCTGTCAGAAATAAACATAAAACAGCCCATGCATCGAAAGGGAAATAAAATTTGATTTTCAAAAATGAATCTAATTCATGGCACAGCTTTTTCTAAGAATTCATCTGTTACATGATGGAAGGCATACTCTTATCTAGGCATAGCAGCACAAACCAGGGAAAGGCAAGTTTGAAGGTGCCGAAAACCTTACTTCCTGAAGT